>NC_077228.1:317994963-319430963 GCF_027887165.1 Monodelphis domestica | reverse complement strand
TGAGTATTTTTACATTTGGACAAAAAGAGTAAATCTAAGTTTCCGGTGTTTAAGGAAAAAAAACAAACAAACTTAGAATTAGGTTACCTCCTTGGATTGATTTTATATTACCAAAAACTTAGGGCAACTTTGAGTAACAGCATCTTTTTTAGAATCATCATATTTTCCCTTTTCTTGCTTACTGAAAAAATGAAATCATCTTTTATTTTCTCACAGAATAGAGATAAAAAAGGACACTCCCAATCTTCCCTTATTCAGATTCCTCCAAAGTGAGAAGAGTCAAAGAAAGAAAAATAAGTTTACAAATTCTAAATTCAGGAAACAACCCTTCTTTTGTGTTCTAAGATAGTATTAATTCAAAAATCCAAAGAAAATAAAACAAGCAAGCAAATTAAAACCTCAGCAACAGGAGCAGTAGCAACAACAACAATAACCCAACAATATCCCTCTCAGTTTGGGAGGCTTCTCTGACATCCTTAAGTCTTACTTGGTTCAGGTTCCCTCTAATCTAGAAATGTCCCCTCCTCCTGTCTACCACCTCTGCCCTATTCCATGCTAGAAACTTCCATGTACCATGCTTACAGATCTATCTTTATCCTTTCTCTGTTATGTAAGAGATTAAAACCTCTTAGGTGCAGCAGAGCAAGAGCCAATTACTTCTCTATAAGACCTATGGTGTTTGGTTGGATCATTGAATTGACCTGGTGTAAAAATGGTGAGCCTCAGACATTCCACATATTAACTAGGTGTCAGTACTTGAAGTGTTTGGCAGAAACTGTGTACAACCAGTCAGAAGGAGTCCTGTTGCAGAACCATTGCTGAACCCAACCCCATTGCTCTTCTTGTCTTTTCCTGACATACTGAGGCTTGACTATTGCCTCTATGAAGACCCAATCCTAGTTGTATCCTGCTCCCTTCAGTTGCTGAGACCCCATGGAGTCCTTTGCTCAGAATCACACTTCCCTTGTGCCTCTTCTCTCTTGTCCTTGCCTTTGGATGTCTTATTTTAGCCCTTGGGACCACTCTTTTGAGTTTTAAAATCTGGCAAATAAAGATGCATCCAAATGGATCCAGGATGCTGGATAGGAAGTTTACATATTTTTTTTATAAGTTAATTGACCAGGAACAAGGCAATATGGGCTTCTGAAAGAACAATGAACTGGCAGTCACAATACCCAATGTCAAATCTTGGCAGGGCTGCTTACTATTTGAACTACCCTGAGCAAATCTCTTTATTTCTGATAGATTAGATGATCCTATAAGGTTCTTTAGGCTCTTAATCTGGGGCTCAGAAATGTGTATTTTTAAAATTTTAATAATTGTATTTCAATATAATTGGTCTTTGGTATAATCTTATGTATTTTATATATTTAAAACATTCTGAAAAGGAGTTTTTGGATTTCATCAGAAAGCTAAAAAGGCCCATGATAGAAGAAAAAATTTAATAATGCCTGCTAAATTCACAATACTAAGAATTCTCAGAGCTTTTGCTTTCCTATTTATAAAATGCGTAATGATAAAAATCTTTCTCATAGAGCTTCTGTCAGGCTCAAATAAAACAATCTATATAAAGCACTTTGAAACCTTAGCATATAATAGATGTCACTTATCATTATTAGTGGTCTATCTTCTGTTTTTCTTAAATCTCTTAATTTCCTACCCCTGTGAGAACAGATTATGAACAAAATGCACACAAAAATGTCACACCTATGGATTAAGAAAAAGAAAAATTCAATCACATCTGAATATTTTGTCTATAGGGCAACAAAATCCAGAAATTTAGGAATATTCAAATAATTGAGCACATTTTTTTTTCCTCTTATTGTCAAAGGGAGAAAAGAGAATCCCTTTCACAAATGTTACATAAAGATCTGTCAAGGAAAGAAGGCCAAGCCCTCATTTATCAGCTACTTTTGAAAAGCATACCATCCTATCCCTTTATTGCATTCTGTACATATTAAACAATCCTATGGAAGCTTAAATCTCATTCCATTTCACAGCATTCTCCAGCCCCCCTCAATGCAGACCCAGCCAAGCATTAGCGTAGAAATGGGGTCAGCTGTGTGTTTTCTATTTTAGGAATTGAGGGTGTATGTAGAAATGCCCCAGTTTCATCAACTGCATTTTCATTTTTATAGGTCACACACCAGCAGCTCCAATTCAGGATGTTTTTCTTTATTTCTGGAACAAATTGGCCACGTAATAAGCTTCAGTTAGGTTAACTTGGAACTGTGAGAACCAATGGATTTCTGCTCTGGATGTCACCATGGAGACAATAGCAAACTGACAAGTTTTAGAAATCAAGTCAAATGCTTAACAAGTGGTTGAAATGCCAAGGCTTGTGCTTCTTGAAAAATATATGCCAAGCCATGGGAAAAATATAAATGATGCACGTAGAGTGTGTGGGGTAGGAATTTCACACAAGAAACTCAGCCTAGAAGATGATTATAGAGGTCAAAAGAGAGATGAAGGATTACATAATGTGGAATCAAATTATAATTCACTCATTGGAATAAAGTTAATTAAAAAAGAAGAAGAAAAGTGTTTTCTTTTTCTTTTCTTTTTTTTAACAAGGACTTTTCCACTGAATGGTGTAAGAGAACCAGAGCTGGATTTGGCATCAGAGGATCTGGGTCCAAATCCTAGGTCTGTCACTTGAATGTGTGAACCACTGGGCAATTGATTTAACATCTCTAGACCTCAATTTTGTCCTCTGTTAAATCAAGGGGTCATCTTAGATAGTTTCTGAGATTCTTTCCTGCTCTAAATCTATGATGCTATGAGTCTTATGAATACAATAGCTCTTATTTCTCAAATTTTTCTCTAAAAGTTTTTCCAATTTAGTGTACTTCAGGTGAATAAGGCCTGTCTCTATATTGCTCTTCAGACATGCCTATTTGTCATTTTCAATTACTTGCAAGTAAGAGAGAAGAAACTAGTGAACCAATCCAACTTATTAATGGAAGGAGACAGAAAAATGACAAATGGCCAGAAGAGAGATCAAAAAATGAAAGGAACATGGAATATGTGCGGTGTCGTGGACAGAATATTGAACTTGAAATTAGAAGACCTGGTTTTGAGGCCCTGCTTGGTTATTCACTTAAAAAAAAAGTTGTATATATTATAGTTTTTTTTCTTTTTCTTTACCTACATTTGCCCTCTATTTCCTCCCTCTAATTCCCTTTCAGAGAATTATTATGTTTCCTTATAAGTATCCTTATACTAAAGACTAAAAAAGAATTGTAAAAGCATAGCAAAACTAACCAGCATATTTTAAAAAGCCTGTTGTTACACAGCATCTACAACTATGCTCTCCAATTTCCTCAAAGAAGCTGGGGGAAGATATCTTCTCAGATCTCTTTTTATGTTTTTAAATTTGGGCTTTACAATGTCAAAACATTCATTTCTATTTTTCTGTTTTTCTGTCTATTTACATTATATAGTTAGTGTGTATATATATGTATATATTTAGTTCTGCTTATTTCATTTTATATCAGTTCCTATAAGCCTTCCCAAACTTCAAGTTCATATTCTTAATTTCTAATAGCAGCATAATATTTTACTAAATTCTTATACCACAATTGAGCCATTCCTCAATTGATGGATGTTCACTTTAAATTCTTTGCTACTATAAAATGTTTTATTATCAACATTTTGGTGTATGTGGAT
Organism: Monodelphis domestica; assembly: GCF_027887165.1. Classification (NCBI taxonomy): domain Eukaryota; kingdom Metazoa; phylum Chordata; class Mammalia; order Didelphimorphia; family Didelphidae; genus Monodelphis; species Monodelphis domestica. The sequence continues at coordinate 319,427,294 of NC_077228.1, read as the reverse complement.
CTTTTATTTTTGTTATTAACTTGGTTGGAGTATATGTCTAGCAATGAAATCTCTGGGTCCAAAGATATAGACATTTTAGTTATTCTTTTTACACTAGTTAAAGCCTTTATTCATTACTGGGACTATTACAATTCTCTCCTAGCTGGTCTTATTTCTGCAATACTTTTCCTACTCTAATATAGCTTTTACTCAGCAGCCAAAGTTATTTTTCTAAAGCTAAGTTTGTCCATATCATTTATTCAATAAATTCCAATGTCTCTCTATTACCACTAGGGCCATCTTAATCTTGTCCTTTGTTAATTTCTTTAAGTTTCCATATAAGGGTAAATGGTATTAAGTACATAATTTTAAGTACAGTAGTACATTATATAATTTATCAGTAAATAATGTACATATTGGGGATTTATTCTTATTTTTATACATAGTCAAAAAGATGGAGAATGTCCCATTCAGCTCTAGCTTTTATCTATAATTTCATGAAAATTCTGCAAGTTTTCTTTAAGCCTCTCAAGTATAGAATTACATACTGTTAATTGTGAAGAATATATATATATATATATATGTATTTTTCTATACACATATATATTCATATATAACTTCAAATCCTAGATGCAGTATAAAAATAAATCAATTGTGAGGGCAGCAAACTCTAATCTCAGTTTCCTACTATCTAGGCAATGGACTTTCTGCTGCCGGAATTGTAGTAGTCAATAAACACTTTTAAACCCTTACTATCTGTCTTAGTATTAATTCTAAAACACAAGAGAGACTAGGCAATTGGAGTTAAATGACTTGTCTAGGGTCACACTTTTAGGAAATGTCTGAGGCCAAATTTGAACCCAGGAACCCCCCAACTCTAGGCCTGGCAATCTTTGCACTGTACTACCTAGATGCTCCTCAATAAACATTAATAAATATTTATTGACTGTGCACTTTTTATGTACCAGGAACTCTGTCAAGCACTGGGTGGGAATACAAATACAAATAAAACAAAGACAATCCACAAAGTGTCCTGAAGGAGCTTACAGTCTAACCTCACAGGTTGTTAAGGTTTGGCAGATACCTTTCATTTCAGGTCTCAATTAATTAGAGTCAAAGATATATAGAATTGGAAGGAACCTCAGAAATTATCTAGTTCAGTCTTTTAACTTTACAGGTCAGGAAACTGAGGAACAGAGATATTAGATGATTTATCTAAGTCTGCTGTTGGAATAGACTGGAACAGAGGTCTCTTGATTTCAAACCCCAAGCTCCCTCCATTAAACTGGTTTTGGTGATTTGTTTTTAACCAGGTAATTCTTCTTTATCATAATCAGTCCTTCTCTTCCTTTAAGACACAGCTCAAATACCATCTTTTGTATGAAAATATGCACCTTCATATGTACCTTCCTAATGCTCCCAAATGCTAGTTACTTCCTTTCCAAACTACCCTCTATTTAAATACTAGATATAGATTTAGGTAACAAGGAGGTGTAGTGGAGAGTATGGCTGACCTGAAGTCAGGAAGACTTAATCTTCATGAGTTCAAATCTGGTCTCAGGTATTTACTAGCTGCGTGATATTCGAAAAGTTATTTAACACCATTTGCCTCAATTTTTTTATCTGTAAAATGAACTAGAGAAAGAAATAGCAAACCACTCTAGTATCCTAAATGGGATCACAAAGAGTCAGACATGACTAAAACAAGTGAACAACTCTCTCTCTCTCTCTCTCTCTCTCTCTCTCTCACTGTGTCTCTCTCTCTCTCTCTCTTTCTCTCTCTCCTTTTGTCCCTCCCTCCATCTTTCCTCTTTCTTTGTCTCTCTGTCTCTGACTGTCTCTCCCTCCTTCTCTCTCTCTCTTTTTCCCCCTCTCCCCTTTCTCTCCCTCTCTGTCCATTCCCTCTCTCTCTTTCTCTGTATCTCTTTCTCTCTCTCCCTCCCTCCCTTTCTCTCTCTCTCCCTCCCTTTCTCTGTCTGTCTTTCTCTTTCTCTCTCTCTACATACATATATACATGCATATACATATACATGTATATATACAGACACACACAGATATGTACTATATATAGTATATTACAGTGTTTGTGTATATTTAGATTTGTTCATTTTCTATTTACCCCATATATGATTATGCATATACTTATCTCCCCTATTAGAACACAAGCTCCTTGATAGATTGTTTCATTTTGTTCTTTTCTCCTAGCACCTAGAATGGTGCCCGGTATACAGTAGGCACTTAATATTTGTTGATTGATTGATTTTCCACTGTCTCTGAATAAGAAGTATGTTTTCTCTCATATTCTCTATTTAAAATACATAGAAGTTTGATGAAGTGCTTAGAATGTTGGATTGAAGAACTAGGTTCAAATCCTAGCAATGTCATTGCTAGGATACCTATGTATCCCTAGTTCTTTTTCTCACTTCCTGAACTATGTGTTTAATAAATTCTCATTGGCTTATTTACTAGTTGACTAACTGAATGATTGAATGGGTTTTTACTTAGCTCCAGCAAAAGATGGCAAAGATGGCTAAAGATGGGCTGATCATTGTTGGAGGGTATCTGAAAAGGTGTATTTCCATTCTGGCAACTTTCCTGAGTCTAAGGTTTTTTTGTTTTGTTTTCTCTCAACCAGGTTAGAATAAAATACTCTAAGATCCTTTCTAGCCTTAAATCTATGGCCCTCCTAAAATACTTACTGAGATCTAGGGGAAACAGTCTCTAAATCAACAATTGTTTTCACCATCATTACCTTTGCCTTTTCAGCATCATTTCAAACTCTATGAATCCTGTGTTCATTTAAATAAGAAAGGTGTATTTTGAAGTTCTCTATGCTCCTACTTTAGTTATTTTCTTGATGAAGGCTTTGTAGCTTTGTGTTTAATCACCTCAATTTCCATATGCTTTTAAAACTCAGAGATGTTTGGAGAGGATTTCATTGTTATTACATATTCCTAATGTTTCCACAAATGATTAATCACCTTGGCAAGATTTGTAGGTGTTCACTGCCTGTTGTCACAATACTCTAACTTCTTGTTTTTCTATTGTGTTGCCATGTTCACTTTGACTCCCATTATCTAGTCATCTAGTCACTGATTTAAAAAGAGCAATGTTCTCCTAAATGATTGTTTCTCTACATTCTCACCGACTGAGCTAAAGGAGCATTATTGATCATGCCTTTCTGTATGCTATTCCTTGATGATCTCTTCTGCTCCCATAGGTTTAATTATCATTTCTACAAAGATGACTCTGAAATCCATACACTGGACCTCATTTCTTCCTTTGAACTTCAGGTCTACATATCTTCAACTAGATATCACTCACTGGGTGTCATACCAATGCCACAGACTCAACACGAGCTCATCACTGAACTTATTGTTCCTCTGTTCTTCAAATCATTGCCTTTTCCAAATCTGCCTGTTTGGGATTCAGAGCAACTCTCCCTCCTCGTTTCTTCCGTTTGAAGCCTCAGAGTCATTTTTACTTTTTCTGTCTTGTATCAATTTCCTTTACTACATGAACATTCTGAAGACTGGAGGCTAGTCTCTATTAGAGAAGAGTTCAAAGAATATGAATAAACAGTTCTCAAAAGAAAAATTACAACTGGTTGACAACCATATGAAAGGTTGCTCCAAATTAGTGAAATAAGAGAAACATAAATCAATTATTTAATGAGGTTTCTACTTAGCCCCAGCAACGATGGCTAAAGATGGGCTAATCAATATTGAAGGGTATGTGAAAAGGTATATTTCCATTCTGGCAAGCAATTTGGAATTACATGAAGAGTGTGACTACAATGTCCCTAACTTTGCATTCAGAGATTCCATTACTAGAGATATACTCCAAGCAGATAGATGACAAAATAAATATCCCTTATACATCAAAATATTTCTAGCAGCACATTTTGTAGAGCAAAAAAAAAACTAGAAACAAAGGAAATGCCAGTGGCTCAATAAGTTGTAAGATATGAATATAAGGGAATATTGCTGTGCTATAAGAAACAATGATGATAGAGAAGCATGGAAAGATTTCTAGAAACACATACAAAATGAAATAAAAAAAACACACAAGAAAATTATATACACAATGACTGAGACACTTGGAGATAGAAATGCCAAAATTTGGCAGCTGTTTAGGGATATGTAGGTTGAGGGAAAGTGTGAAACGGAATATGGTAATATGGTTATGATATCCTAGGTGCCTAAAAGAATGGTAATATCCTCCATAGTCATAGGGAAGCTTTTGAAATGGATGGCTTAAGGGGAGAAAGATACAAACAGCTGAAGTCTGCCTCTGGAACTTTGACTCATTCCTTCTACGGCAGCTAGGTGATAAGGTAAAGAATGTTGGACCTATAGTAGGGAAAACCAGAGTCCAAATCTGGCTTAGAAAGATTTATTAGCTGTATGTCCCTAGGGAAGTCACTTCATCTATCTTTTGCCTCACCTTCTTCAACTGTAAAATAGAGATAAAACTATCACCATCCCACTGGATTGTTGCAAGGAGCCAATGATATAATATTTTGAAGCATTTATAGCATAGCACCTGATACATAGTAGACACTTAATACATGCTTATTCCCTTCTGAAGATAAAATGTGATGAGGTTTGTAAAGCACTTTGTGAACCTTAAAGTTCTATATACATGCTAGCAATCATCATCATTATTAGTTCTGCTCTCCGGGGTCATGGAGATGAATATTCCAGAGATTAATATTGGGATGGATAGGAAAGAAGCTGTTAACAGGAACTAACAAGAGATTTTGTAGCAGGAATTTTTATTCAGTTATAGGTTGGCCTAGATGGCTTCTGTGGTCCCTTCTAATATCTGAAGACAAATATCACATCTACCCAAAGACTGCTTTGGGCTAAATATTCCCAGTTCCTTTAATGGATCCTTTAATAGAGAAATGGCTTCTTCTTCCTCTCTTGGAAATTTGTGAACATTCTTTCTAAAATTTGGGACTGAAAACTGAACATGATGATACAGATGTAACTGAACTAGAATGTAATGGGGTTCTTATCTCTATGATACCATGACTCAATACAGCCCAAAATTGCATTATATTTTTTAGGTCACCAAGTCACATTGTTCATTCATATTGCATTTGCAGTCCACTGAAGTCCAAATGCCATTTTCATGTTAACTGTTGTCTAAGCACACTCCTCTGTCACCTACTGGGGAGGTTTGTTTGTTTTTTTTTAACCCATAATTGGACTTTCTATTTGTCTCTATTGAATCTTACCATATTAGATTTAGCCCATTGATCTAGCTTGTCAATTACAGATATATGGAATGTCATTCAAAAATGTGGGGAATAATAAGCATGCATAGGAACATGTTTCTAATTATGGAAATGTCGCTGTGAAGACATTTACCATCACTATTGTTGTCCTTTAGTTTTAGGTCTTGGTTCTGAGGACCAGTAAATGTACACTTTAGCATTTTTCTTTCTAGTTCTATTTTTAAATGTAAAGGGAAAATTAAAAGACTATAAGGGAATGGAGGAACTGGGTAACTTCCTAAAGATCCTAAGGAACTTCTCTTTCCTTTTATCATCTATCCAAAGATTGTTATTGAATGAATAAAAAATAAAAACATATGTTAGATGTTACTGTGTCTTAAACTCTATATGAAGCTCTGAAGATGCAGAATCAAAAGTGTCATTTCTTGCCTTTATGGAACTTCTATTTGAATGGGAGAAATAAGACATGATGGCTTCTGTTTTTATTCTTTACTTGAAAATCCTTCACAGTTTTAAGGATCAGTATGGTGTGTGCTGAGTAAAGGATTTGGAGTGAAAGAAACTGAATTCTTGGTATCTTTATGTGATCATCTAGCAAGCCATCTGAGTTTCCTGAACTTTAGAATTGAATTGTGTTGTGTTGTGTTGCTTCATGTTGTACCATACTGACTAGTAGAGGAGCAACTGGCCTGGAAGACTTCTAGGATAACTCCCAGTTTGAAACTATAAGCCTGTGATATTATTGTGCTTCCCTATTCTTGCTTAGTTTAGGAAAATGTGTAATGTATGATATTAGTGAGTTAGAAATCTGTGTTCTGGTATCACTATGACATGAAATATGATACAATATATGATACCATACCATATCATGTCATACTATGCCATTAGAATGTAAGCTTCTTTTTTTTTTAAATTATATTTAATTAATAGAATTTAAGCTCCTTGAGAGGAGGAACTATCTTAATTTTTTGTGTCCCCCGTACTTAGTGAAGTGCTTAGTAAGTGTTTGTTAAATGCTTGATTTATACCATTCATGCCATGCCATGTCATGTCATACAATATAATAAACATAAAATGTCTCTTGAATTGGGGCAGGTAGGTGGCTCAGTGGATAGAGAGCCAAACATGGAGTTGGGAGGCCCTGGGTTCAAATGTGACCTCAGATATTTCCTAGCTGTGTGACCCTGGGCAAGTCACATAACCAACTGCCTAGTCCTTACCATTCTTCTGCCTTAGAACTGATACTTAGTATTGATTCTAAGACAGAAGGTTTTTTTAAAAAATGTAGAGAACACTATGCTAGGTAATTCAGGAAATACTAAGTTTATATAATATAGAGTTTCTAATCTTACAAAGCTTATAATAGATTTGGGGTAGAAGGGAGGAATAAGAAATATAAGTAAAGAATATTCCATGATAAGTACATCAAGACTCCAATTTGCCCCCATAATCTTGGCCCTCATAAACCACCTAAGTGAATCACTGCTGGTGCTTTATTGCAGATCTTTGGGCTTTTACCCCATCTGTCCCTCACCCCAATTATCCCACTGACAGAATGTGCTTTTTAATACGTACCTCTGGTCAGGTTATTTTTGACTCGAGTCTTTAGTGACTGTTTCCCTTTTGCAGGGTGAATAAAGGCTGAATTCCTTCATCTGATTTTTGAAGCTCTCTGTATTTTGGCCCCAACCCTGCTTTTCCAGCCTTATCCAATATTATGTCAGCTGCACAACTCTCTATCCATCAAACATATGCTCTGCTCCCTGGTTCATGTCTTAGCTCATTCTTTCTTCTCTCCCTCTTTTTATCACTCTTTAAAGTTCAGCTCAAATGCTACCTCCTTTAGGAAGTGTTCATTGATTCCCTCAGTTATTAATGACCTTTAGCCCTCAGATGTCACCCAGCACTGTTTAATAACTCTCAAGGAAGCACAGGAGAGAGGAGGTATTAGTGTTTTTCGGTAACTGCCTCCTTAAGAGGTCCAGCCTCCAGGGGCATGGCTCTTTTGGAACACTGAATGAAATTTGAGGAGTGTCAGAAAAGTTTCTCTGTTTCCTTCCCAATTTTCCCCACTTGCCTTTCATATTATGTGAAATCTTACTAGTAGAGACAGTTGTTCCTTTAGGCAAGCAGTCCTTTAAAAATACTAACACCTGGGTGTGGCTGAGTGATTCTGAAGATTGAGAGCCTGCCCTAGAAATGGGAGGTCCTGGATTCAAATGTGACCTCAGGCACTTCCCAGCTGTGTGATCCTGGGCAAGTCACTTAACACCCATTGATTAGCCCTTACTGCTCTTCTGTCTTAGAACCAATAGACACTATAGATTCTAAGACAGAAGATAATGGTTTAAAAAAAGAATAAAATAGAAATACCTTTGGAAGGTCTAACACATGAACTTGATAAATAGGCTATTATCAGTCACTTAGACCCAGCTATAACAGTCTATGACTGATCATCTCAGGACAAATTTATCATTTGATTGTAAAATATACATAATTTCAATTTCTTGGATTCAGTAATCAAAGGTGATAGTATTATCATAAGTAACATTTGGAATAATGATAGAGTAAAATGTTAGTGAGATATTGATTCTGTGTGGGAAAAATAAACTACTGACTCCTATATTGGGGGGGTAGTCTAGATTTAAGATATCATTGGCATAGAGAAATGGTTCTTTTGGTCTCAGCATCCCTTCACTCTTAAAATTACTGAGGACCCTTCTCTTAAGAGCTTTTGTTTATGGGTTTTATTTACTTGTATTGACCATATTAAAAATGAAAATATCTTTGTATTATTTGAAAGTAGTTTTAGCGCTCCTAAAAAAGTATTAGGCACATCCAGTGATTACCAGACTGTGCTTTGAAAACCAATTGTATAGAACTCCCAATGAAGAAACTACCTCTGCCAATTGAGATCAGCAACTATCTTACTAGAGAAGAGTAGCAAGAGGCATTGAGATGTTAAATGACTTACTCTGGGTCACAAGCCAAGATGAATTAAAGGAAAGATTTGAACTTAGGACTTCCTGATATCCATCATATTCTTTAATCACTACACCAGTATCTACTGACTCTCATCTTTCTCATTTTAAAAGTATTAAAATAGATCAAAAGGATAAAAATCTTGACTTTTGGGACTCATAAGTGATCAATATCAAAATCATCATGAAGATCAAATGATGAAAGATCATCAAATTTTATACCTCAGATAATATATTATTTAGATCCTGTAGTGATAAGTACAAAAAGCAAAATTTTTGTCTGGTATATTGTTTATTTAGTAATAGTGTGGTAGTGTGGTATAAGTGAATAGAAGGCTAGTTTTTAAAAATCAGAAAGCTCTGAGTTCAAGTCCTACCTTTCACATTTGTTGGCTTTCTGACCATGGGAAAGTCATTTAATATCTCAGGGCACCAGAGAACTCCCTAACACTTCACAAGTTACCAGTCTTCATTGGTGAGAAAAATTTCCACTGATTTTTTCCAATAATGATGAAATCACAAGTTTGGAAGCCATCATTACTATATATACCTCTGCCCACCAAATACTACTTACTTAGATACAAACTATTAGTCCAATTCAAATGAAATTTGGAATAATCATTCCTATTTCATCCAGGAATAAATATAGATCATATTCCTTTAGAAAGGAAAGAAAGTTTGTCCCTGAAAACAATTAGAAGCTTCTCTCTTTCTGTTCCTCAGCTTTCTCCTTTATTCTCTGCTCTTTTTCTTATATAATTATTAATCACAAATAATTAATGTATCTAATTTAGAACCATATCCTAAACACATTTAGGTTATGTACATATTATGTAATATGTACATATTACATATCAACATATTTTACTAGGCTATATTATATACAAGAAAATATATACATATACTAAAGATATGCTTAGAATGCGGTTGTTATATTCAGATATTGTTTTAATGCTTGGAACCACTGGAAAAAGTTAGGCTGGTTCAATAAGTAATCTCTGCATTTTATGCAAAATAACTTTTAGAACTCTTCTAAGCATTAGAATAGGAAGAAATGAGTGAAACACTTGTTTGTCATGGAAACCTTTTCATGACTGGGAAAGGTGTGTGGCAGGGCTCTAAACAGCTTCTTCTAGAACTATGGAATTGCCAATTCCCAACACCTTTCATGCTTGGCTCTCCTTCCTCATTCTGAGAAATTAAAGGGAAGAAATTGGAGCCTGGTGACAAGGAGATAGCCAAGACCCATTTTCATATAAGAATCTTTTCCTATTGAAAGGCAGTAAGGTCATTAATACCAGCTGCCGAAGTAAGCTACTCTGGAGGTTGAATTGGTTTCAAAAGGCAGCAGCTGTGAATAATAAGGGTTTTGATATTCTGAATGAAAATGGGGAAAGGAAAAGGCTTATTTACAGGGCATGTTTGCTATCAGTCAACCCAGATGCCTATTTTTCAGGAGAATTCAGAGAATGTAGAGGTGAGTTAGGCAAACTGGAGAGTCTGCAGGTTTTCAGCACTGGTATAAACCATCCACCACCTCCCACCCCCATCCCAGACATGTCCAGCTCCCTGTATGCAGCCCATTACTACAAGCCAAATGCATGTCTGGGAGCATTTCCTCTTATCTGCCTTTTCCCCATCCACTTGCTGACTCAATTCTCTCACCGCCCTCATATATTGCTCTAATTCTCTAACACTATTTAACTGTGTCATGTAAACTGAGTCTTTATGAACTCAGTTTTAATAAAGTGTTGTTGATTCCTTCATTACATCATATAGATCCACCCTTTGCCTATGGCTCCTCCAGTCTCTGCGTCTGCCATCTTGCCAGATTCTTTCTTTATCTGCAAAATCAGGGTGTTGAACTACTTGGCTGATGAGGTCCATTCCAGAAATATGTTTCAATAATCTGTTTGCCAACCTATGATGTCACAGACAAGTCCTTACTTTCTACTGAACTGCCATCAACCAACCAGTCTTGGGCAGCCCAGCCATCAACCTGAAAGATAATTGGCTCTTCAAAGCCCTCTTCTTAAATGGGTCTAAGCTGGATGGGACAGGGCAGAATAAAGGAAGATTAGCATTAAATTAAACAGTGAATGCTAATCATTTAGTTTAGTGGGAGAAATGGTGGTTGATTGAGAAGGGCAACTAATGTCTATTTGCAATTTTGTTAACTCTTGTTTCCTATCTCATATAAAATATATGGGGCACCTCGATGGCTCAGTGATCTCGTTTGTTTGTTATTGAATCCTTTTCATGACTGGGAAAGAAGTGTGGCAGGGCTCTAAACAGTTTCTATGGTATTATGGAATAGCCAATCTAGATCTAGAAATGGTAGATCCTGGGTTCAAATCAGATACTAGGAAGTATCTGGCCTCAGATACTGTATGCCTGGGGAAGTTGATTTACCCCTATTACCTAGTCCTTACTACTCTTCTGCCATGGAACCAATACTTAATATCCATTCTAAAACAGAAGGTAAGGATGTAAAAATAAATAAAATATATTTTATAGAGAATGTACTAAAATCCTATGATTCTCTCTGCTGGCTAATTTCTTATAGACATTAGGTATATAATTTTCAGCTTTCTCAATTAGAAGCTTCTCTCTCTTTCTCCTCTCCTTATTGTGATTGTTTATATATATTTTATTACTCCTCTCCCATTCACCAAGTGGATTGGTTCAACCCCTACTGTCTGGGTTCAGAGTTAATCTAGGGGATGTAATAGAATATTTTTCAGAGCATTAAAATAAAAAAAAAAACTCTTTATGGGTGCTTCATTGGGGCATCCTGTTAGTTTTTAACCCCTGGTATTCATAGACCTGGGGAATTAGCATACTGAGATCTTGTTAATTCAAAATAATATAAAAAAAGATCAAGTATTCTTACATCCATATGTCCATTTCCAGACATTTGCTAAGCCTTGTTTTTCTTTTTCTTTTTCCCTTTGTGTATAACAGAGGGTTCTTCAATATATGCTAGAAATTTGTTTAAAATAATAAGAGTAGGGGTATTTACATCTCATCACAGGATCAAATTATGAACAAGGAAAGCAAGGGGAAAAGTGATGGATAAGAGAATTGTAATAGTTTTCTATTTCTTGCTTGATTCACCAATGCAATACGATGAATGAAACTTGATAATTTTAACTACTAAGAATTTTTTCTCTTCATAATTCCTATCTCCATTTCTGTTCCAGATCCTGGATTTCTCTTAAATCCTGGTCTCTAGTCATCTTGCTCAACAGTTACTCATGTTTCTGTCACAGAAATAGGGAAATGATGCCTATTTATAGCATAGAAGCTCTGAGAGTTCAAATATAATATCATTGTAAGGAAGAGAGGGATCCTAACACTGTGTTCCTTCTCCAACTAGATGTTCCCCCATCTATCCTATCCTATCCTATCCTATCCTATCCTATCCTATCCTTTCCTATCCTATCCTATCCTATCCTATCCTATCCTATCCTATCCTATATCCTTCCTCATCACAAGCACATGCTATCTGAGATCCCAGGGACAATAACCTTCTTGTGTTCCAGGATCTCCAAAATCCCTCCTCCCTCATTTTCTCTCTCTCATTCTTTTTATCAACCTCATTATCATCTTCATCTTCTTGGGCCCAAAGAGATAGGGTGAGGCAGGAGTACAGGGTTACATTTGAGTAGGAAAGGGCCTTGGAAATCATCATCATTCTTCTTTTTAAAGCATGACTGCCCTCTACAAACATATGAATCCCAAATCTACATCACTATTACCCTCTTCCATTGATACTGTATTGTAGTTTTGTCCTCTGAAGCAGCAGAGAATAAATATATTTTCATTCTATGTGACAAACAGTACAATATTACAAGACAGATCACCTAGCTCCTCTCTGCCACAAACATATACAAATCAACGTACCGAGACTTCTCTCCTGTAAAATAAACACCATTGATTGCTTCCAATGATCCTAATATGGTACGGTCTCTAGTTCTCTTTCACCCTGATTATCATCCTCTGGCAAGCTCTATCCTATCAATGTGTTTCCTAAAGCTTAGCCTAGTAGTTCTGATTAGGAAAGAGTATAATAAATACAGTAAACTCCATCCTAGACACTATTTCTACATGTGCAACTTATGACTACAATTTATAATTTTAAAAATATTAACGATGGCAATCATTTTTATAATATATTTTTATATATTATATAAATAGATATATTTTTAATTTTTAATTTTTATTTATATATTATATATTTATATATGTATATATTATTATATATTTATATATATTATAAAATATGTATATTTTATAGAGCTTGGGGTCTAGAGTCAGGAAGAACTGAATTCAAATGCTGTTTCTGACATTTACTTAGCTGTGTGACTCTGGATAAGTCACTTAACTTTGGTTTGCCTCAGTTCCCTCAGTTGTAAAATGGAGATAATAGCATTTTCTTCATGATATTGATGAGAGGGTCAAATGTGAAAGTATTTGTAAAACATTTAGGATAGTGTCTGGCATAGAGTAGGTGCTTTATAAGTGTTTATTTCCTTCCCCTATTTGAAGTAAGAAGACCCAAGTTAAAATCTCTCCTCAGACACTAGTTGTGTGACCCTGAACAATTTCTTCACTTATAAAATGATAATAATATGATGATAATAATAGATGATATTATTGATGATAATAATAAGAGATGATAATAATAGAATAGCATCTACTTCCAAAAATTATTGAAAGGATCAAATGTATCTGTTTACAAAGTGTATTTGCAAAGAACAAAATGCATTATCAATGCTAGCTTTTACTATATCAAATTAGTGTTTAGAGTATACTAAAATCCTCAAGTCTTTTTACATGAACTGGCTTATAGTCATATTACCTTGACCTTTTATTGTGCAATTTAATTTTTGAACCCGTGTAGAATTTTACCTCTATCACCACTAAATTTCATCTACAAAGGTTATCTTGATAAAACCAACCAAATGGTGATATCTCTATTAAGTTACAGCAACCATCAGAATGACATTGCTATTTTATGTTTATTATGAATCAAAATATTTATGTTACTTGAAATCAAATACCTTATCTGCTTATTGACAGCTTAGCCATGTTAAACACTAAAAATTACTTTGGTTATTTTCGTCCCTTGATTTTGTTCTCTCCTGGCTTTCCTCTTACCTGCCAGATGTCTCCTTTCCAGAATCTTTATTAGATCAACATTTAGGTCTCACCCTGACCCAATGGGTATCCCCCAAGGCTTTGTCCTGGTTTCTTCCCCCCTATATCTCTCTATGCCTCTGTACTGAAAAGACACTCTGTGAAGCCTGACCTTTTCATTTTATAGGGAGTGTGTCTTCTTTCTGACTGGCCTGAGTCAATTTGGACATTATTTGAACCTCCCCAGGAACCCCAATTGGTGGATATCTTAAAGGAGGAGGTGGATTAAAGATTTCAACTCCTCCTTCCATTACATGGAGGACTATTGAGGATCATTCCTCAGGTGGGTGGATCTCTGCAGCTTCACCAAGCTAAGGATTTGGGTAGATGCCCCCACCCCCCCTTCTCTGGCATTTTAAGAAATGAAATGTCAGCAAAGTTAGGAAGCCCAACTTCTCCTAGCAATGTCTGGTTATTAAAGCATAGATTGTCTCAGTTGTATTTTCAGTAGCTCATCCCACGTCTAGATGAGATGTTAGCAAGCACAAAGAGGATTTATGATTTCAAATGCTTTAGGGAGAATGTTCTTTATAGATAAAGAAGGAGCTGAGACTTTATCCTGTCTCTATCAAGACAGAGACCCTAGTCCTCTAAGATGCCTTGGGTCCTAGGAGTAAATTACCTCTGCTTGGTCTGCCTGATCTTCAGAGCTTAGGGGTTTGGGAGAATGAGTTGTTTCACATAGAAATATTACTAATAAATAATACAATTCACCATTAATTTTCCTCACTAACTTGTGCGAGAGACATAGCTTTTGTGAAGCTCCTGAGATTCTCCCCCTAGAGTCCTGAATTTAAAGGGCATGAGCAGTATTTGCAGTCATTTCAATGAGATAGGGACTAGGAGGCTTTATGATCTTACCTGCCATTGCCTTCTAAGGTCCTCAGGACCCAACTACTGACCTTTATGCCCTCATGCCCTCCACACTGTCATCTTTCCCCTGAGTTTTACCATCTGCCCAACTCAAGCAACCTTGGGATTTCTGGACTTTCTGCTCTGCACCTGAAAATTATTTTATGTGTTAAATAGTTAAAATATGGGCTTCTTGACATTACAGATTATATTGTTTTTCTTGTGTTTTATATTATTTATTTATTTTTGTTCATTGCATAGAATATAAAATGAAAAGAAATAGATTTTATGATTCTAAAATAAGTTGCTAACATTCACTGATTTCATATTGTAAGCATTTAATCAATTCATTCATTCAACTATCCATTCAGTAGCACAGAAATAATACTTTTTAATACTTAACTGTCAACAGTTAAAATAGGAAGCTACCTAAAGATAAGGGCAGGTAGGTGGCAAAGTGGATGGAGCATCAGGTCAGGAAGACCTGAGTTCAAATCTATTCTCAGAAACTTACTAGTTGTATGACTCTAGGCAAGTAATTTAACCTGTTTTAGTCAGTTTCTTCATCTATAAAATGAGCTGTAGAAGGAAATAGCAAACTCTTCCAATATATTTGTCAAGAAAACCCCAGATGAGGTCACAAAGAGTTGGACATGACTGAAACTACTGAACACCACCACCACCTAGAGATAGACAGGGAAGAGTTGCTCCCCTGTTACCACCTTTCATCTCTGCCTTGTAAAATTAGAACCTGTCACCCTAAAAACTATGACTCCCAGCAAAACTACAATCCCCAGCAAAAATGACAATTCCCAGAATCCCCCTCATTTCTGGTCATTATGTGCTGATGTAGACAGGATATAAATTGTTTGGAGTTCTGTGTCTAGCCCTCTTTTCCTTCCTGTCAGCAGCTTTGGTGGAGCAGGCAGTTTGAGCAGGTAGAATACTTAGTCATGTGGTTCTATTTTGTCAAATAATAAACTTTAAAAATATAATACTTGAAGTATTGTATATTAATTTAACTCTTACAGTCTCGTAGAATGGACCACCAAAAGTGATTTCTTACTACTTTAATCTTGCACTAATTTCACTGAGTCTATGTCTTCCTCCTTGGAATGGGAGCTCTTCCAACTGATGGTATATTTTATAGTACTTTTCCTTGGTACAAAATTCCCAGTTATGATTGTATTTCCCACTGGATGTTGTCTAGGCACAGAATGTACTCCCTCCTCATATTTGATTATTAGAATCATTAACTCTGCTCAAGGCTCAACTCAGGTACCACCTCTTAGAGGAAGTGTTAAAAAAAAAAACTCATTGTGCTCTTTCTTTTCTAAAATCACAGTATAGTCATTTATCTCTTAAAATATATAATTAACCCTAATAGAATATAGGTTCATTGAGGACAAGGTTCTATTTTTCTTTTGTTTCTCTAGCACCTTGCCCAAAGCAGGCATTTAATAAATTCTTCTGAGTAGAACAGAATAGATGCTGAAGAATAAGAGTAAGTCATTAATTAGTGAAAAATTAAAATTTCCCAATAAGAGACAATGTTGTAATTTTTCTTTGAACATTTGTCAATTTTATTGGTTCCTTATTCTGCTTGTTAAATGGAACTACAAATAACTAACTTCAACTAGGTAGTGAAAGGAATGCTACAGTAGGAGTCTAGAAGACCTGAATTCAAGTCCTGCCTCAGATATACTGCTTGTGTGACCTTTGGTCTCAGCGGCAATTTCTCCATCTATAAAATGATGATAAAAATAATACTTATTTCATAAGACTGTTGTGAAAATTAAATGACATCATGTGTATATAAAATGACATATATGTATATAAATCATAAGTATTTTGAAAACCATAAAATGCTTCATAAAGATTATTGTTATTAGAAGATTTTTTTCATTGCCTCCATTGGGAGGCAGTATAAGAATGGCAAGAAGTGGAATGGAATGAGTGATATTCTTTTACTATCAGGTGGGTGTTGAATGAGGCAACATCCCATCTTTTAACTTTCCTCTTCTTCCCCCTCCTCTTCTTCATTAAGCATTTCTTGAGCTACTCATATGGATAGAACTCTGAACTACTTTTGTGTCCTTATTCCCCTTCATGTCAAAAGCTCCATTATGTTCCCTTCTGTCTTATCCCCATATTTGGTATACCCTCCCTTATTAACTCATGGCAATATCAAGAATAATGTGAATGTTCAGTTACTTTGCTGAAGGTCTGCTCTGATAAAAATTTAAATATAAAAGTATATTTGGGGCCTCTTTGAATCTTGTTGGGGGAGAAAAGATGAATGGGAAAGAGGTCACAGAGGATGGGATGTTTCAGGTGGATTTTTCTGGCTCACAATGAATATGTACAGGAACCAGGAGGATGATAAACTATTACCTGTCCATCTAAGGAAGGTAATTGCCCAATATAATGATTACTTTCTTTTAGAATAGGATGGAAGTTTTCAGGAAAAAATTGATACTTTTATTCTGATGCATGGCAGGAATGAGGCATTTAGTGGGTGGGACTGCTTCTTTGCTCTAAGAATACTACTTATTAGTCAGAGAATCAGGAGGAAGCAAAAGAGAACCAGATAAAAGCATTTCTATATTCTTCTGTTCCAAGAAAGAAGAATGTCACAGATTTCATTTAAGGTGAGAGCAATATAAAGTAGCCACCTGAGAATAGCCATTCAGGACCAAAATAAGAGGCTTAGTATACCAAAGAGATTGGGGAGTCTTTATGCAAAATTTTGAAGTAAACCTAGTTGGGTTTCTTCATCTTCCTACTTCCCCATTTTCCCTCCTCTCTTTCTTTATTTCCGGGAAAATCATATGTTAGAGTTGAAATAAGGATAAAGGAAAAGAAATGTTTGTCTTCAGAGGACGAAATAAAAAACAAATGAAAATATCAAACACATATCAAAAGCAATAGTATTCTTGCCTTTGGTACATATATTTTAAGTGCTATTATATATACTGAATAATTATACAAATCATGATATTAAAAAAAGCTATTGGGGGAAATCTGTTACTTCTTTTGTAAGTAACAACAATAATTGTCATTTATATGCTCTAAGTTTTGTGAAGGCCTTTACATCTCATTTTTTATCTCACTTGAGCCTCACAGTAACCCTGTGACCCAGGTACCATGTCATCATCATCAGTACTTTTATTCCCACTTTCCAGATGAGGAACTGATGTGAGAGATGTGATTTTCTTTTCATGGTCATACAACTATAGCATAATTATCAAAAGCAGGATTTAACCTAGTTTTTTTCTATTCCTATTATGCTATTTTGTCCTAAATAAGTAAACATTTTCTATACCCAAATGTAATGCATCATCATAATAAGTTAAAAGTCTTCTGAAAAAATGAGGACATCTAGAAAACAAGAAACCATGGGAAACTGGTCTTTTCTGGAGGTATGAGGCTGACACAAATGGCTTATTCTTATTTGTCTTTACTTTCTTTTCTCATTTCAATCTTAAGGCAGCTGTAACATCATTTGTGAAGCTTAGAAATCTCACTACTCAATAGGCCAGTTCTGCCTTCCTTCTAAACCTACTTCTGCATTCCATGGGTATTAAGCTTCATGGGACTTCCTTCTCCCTCAGGTATGAGCAATACCCTTGCTCTGTTTTGGACCTAACTCAGGCTAGTCCTCTGGCAGTTTAAGACTGATATGGGACGAAATGAGAAATTTGTTGGTCACTCAACAATCAACAAAATGAGATTTACTTAGCCCAAACTGGGGAAATATAGTCAACAAAGATAAAGCTAGTTGATTCAGTGGAGCAAAACTCCCTTGACTTTGAGTGGCCCTTGGCTTCCATTAGCCAAGCATCAAAAACCATCTTTTTTGTTTTTGAATGTTTTGTATTTAGATCACCAGGAAATGATATCAACAACCCCAGTCTTTAGTCCCTGAGCTAATTAAGTCTTGAGTGTGGTTTCAAAGAGTATGAAAGAAAAACTAGCATAACTTGCATAGAGGAGAAGAGTTCTGATATTACTCCTATTACATGCCTTATTATATTTCTCTTCCCAACCTATCCCTCTTCCAAACTTCCCTATTACTATATATATTTTGTATGTATATTTATACATGCTCTCTCCTCTAATAGAATATAATCTCCTCAAGGGAGGCCACAGTTTTCAAAGTGACTAGGTTCCAGGTCAGTGTATGCCTACTGAGGATAAAGAGGAAGTGAGAAACTTTTGTTCAAAGAGCACAAATGTAAGAAGTCATATTTGCCAGGCACAAATATAATAACATACTGAATACAAAAGCTCTTTGGGCAGCTAAAGTTCTGTGCAAATGTAAAACGGTATTGCCATTATTAACACTAATATTTTATTAGGAACTTTTGCAAGTGACAACTGTTTAATTAAATTTATAGGCAAAGTAAAAGGAACTGAACCTGTGATTCCATTGGTCTAGAGAACTTTGGGGAAAGACAATTCCCTCTCCTAAGGAAGTCAGCACCTTCTCTGCAACTTTTAATCTTCCGGATTAGGTAGAACATTGAGAAGTTGTGATTTTCCTAGAGTCACAGAGCTGGTATGAGTCAGAGGCAGGATTGTACCCCATATTAGGTAATTACTATCTGCAAAGTGCTATGGAGTTCTTATGGGCATAGGTCACTTTTTTTTTTTATTACTACTGCCTGAAGGTAGAGAGTTCAGAATAAATGTGTAAATGGAAAAAATGAAAGAATGTTTGATGAGCAATGCCAATACTGTGTATCCCAAAGAGATTAAAGATGAAAGAAAAAGACCTACTTCTACAAAGATTTGTAAACTGAAGTTACAGCTTACAGCTCTCAATTGGCTACTGGCTGACAAATTCAGGTATATGACTGTAATTGTGTGAAATTAACATAAAAATAGAGCACCTTACCCACATGTGCATTGTCAGAATGGCCACATGACCACCTGCAGCTGTGACTTCCCTGAATGGACTGGCTGGTGATGTGCCTGGAGGTCAGGGCTCATGACCCAGACTGCCCAATCAGAGAGCCCTGGTAAGACTATAATATGGAAAAGAAAAATATATTTAAAAAATTAAACAAAAAAGAAAGATAGAGAACCTGGGTTATTGTTTAGTAGCATGGACTTGCTCATGTTGGCTTCTGTTTATCTGGTAAATTGAAAGGCCTAGATCAGGCCTTAAGAGAAGGTGGAATGTGATCACATTCCTTAGCTTGTTCCTGCCAGTGGTTTTTCTATGTGAGCTAACCTGAAAAGTGGGGATTTTTTAAAAAGAAGTGAATATTACAAATTAATATTAATAAAAAATAAAAGAGCATTAGTTTTTTAACTTATCACATCCAAAAGAAACAGAATATCTAAGCAACAGGCGAGTAATATATTCAGAACATTGATTAATTTAAAGAAATATAGGATCCAAAAGAGGGAAACATTGTGGAAAACATTTAGGTGGGGATAAATGGAGGGAAAAATAGAAGCAAAATAGCATGGAAGTATGCTGCAGACTACTTGGAGAGAAGAAGGAAACTGATTAGTAGTTTAGGAAACAGACTCCAAGCATGACAGAAGTAACACTAGATGAATCCAATTATCTGCACATTTGTTCTCTCTGTCTCTGTCTCTGTGTCTCTGTTTCTGTCTCTGTCTCTCTCTGTCTCTGTCTTTCTGTCTCTGTCTGTTTGTCTGTCTCTCTCTCTTTCCCCTCTCCTTTCCTCCCTTTCTTTCCCCCAAATTAGAATGGTGAACATATTTCTAATTGACCTTAATGTTAATTTCATCCTTCAAAAGGTGAAGGAAAAACAACTCTTCTGGACTTAGTTTTGACCAACTGGAAGGAACTGGCTGCAGGGTGACATATATGTTTTTGGATAATGGTTCATCTTAGAATTTGTTTTGCTTCCTTAAAAGACTGCTTGCCTTTTGATCCAGCCATAGCACTGCTGGGTTTATACACCAAAGAGATAATAGGGGGAAAGACTTATACAAAAATATTTATAGCTGCTCTCTTTATAGTGGCAAAAAATTGGAAAATGAGGGGATGCCCTTCAATTGGGGAATGGCTGAACAAATTGTGGTATATGTTGGTGATGGAATACTATTATATTGAAAAGAATAATGAATTTGAGGGTTTCTATATGAACTGGAAAGACCTCCAGGAATTGATGCAATGAAAGGACCAGAACCAGGATAACATTATACACAGAGACTGATAGATACATTGTGGTACCATTGAATGGAATGGACTTCTCTACTAGCAGCAATGCAATGATCCAGGACAATCCAGAGGAAGTTATAAGAAAGAACACTATCCACATTCAGAGGAAGAACTGTGGGAGTATAAACACTGAAGAAAAACAACTGCTTGATCACATGGTTCAATGGGGATATGATTGGGGATGTAGACTCTTAAATGATCATACTATTGCAAATATCAATAATATAAAAATAGGTTCTGATCAAGGACACATGTAAAACCCAGTGGAATTATTCCTTGGCTATGGGAGGGGGGTGAGAGGAGGTTGAGGGAAAGAACATGAATCATGTAACCATAAAAAAATATTCTAAATTAAATAAATAAATAAACTTAATTTAAAAAAGAATTTATTTTGCTTGATGTTTATAGTATCATAAAGCAATATACAAAATTTCTCATTCTCACAACAAATCCTATGAGGTATATGCCATTATAATACTGATTTTACAGATGAGGAAAAAGGCAGAGAGAGGTAAAGTGAATTTTTCAGGGTCATATAGCTGGTAAGTGTCTAATACTGGATTTGAACTTGTATTCCAGACCAGGTGGCAGAGTGAGTAGAGCTCCAAGTCTAGACAGGAAGACCTGAATTTAAATCCAGCCTCAGACATTTATTTGCCATGAGCAACTTAGTTACCTCATCTGTAAAATGAGCTGGTGAAGGAAATGACAAAGTACTCTAGTATCTTTGGCAATGTGAAGAAAACCTCAAATGGGATCACAAAGAGTTGGAAGTAACTGAAAACACACAAATACATGCATATACATATGTATAGGCACACACACACATTTCCTCACTCTAAATCCAGGCTCTGTTCACTGAACCTTCTAGTTACCTCTCCTTGACTATGTTTATTTATTATATAAGGTTTTGTTTTTCTTAATTTTTTCCAATAGAAGAGTGGGGCAGAAAAATAAATGCATGGTAAATGAAAAAATGAGGCATAACATAATAAATGAAAATAAAGAAGAGTAACCTTTAGAGAAATGATTGCTCTCAGAATTTGTAAACCAAAAGGATAGGAAAGCTGGGCATCATCTGAGATATATTTTTAGATTTGGGGACAACTGACTTTAAAGATTTCCAAGAAAGAAAAAAGGTAAGATCCTGTGGACTAAAACTATTCTGAAAAAGATGGCCCAAGGATGAAAGCAGAGTAACTTCAGAATAGTGGATAGCTGAGGGAAGTGATGGAAACTTTTGGTGGAAATGATCATTTCATATTAAAATTTGTGACACAGAGGGAGGAAAGCTGAGATAATCTCACATGCACCCTATAGTTTGTAAAAGCAGATTTCAAAAGTTTCAAAGGATAGATAGACTAAAATTTCACAGTGAAGTTACCCTGGGGGAATAAGAAGTTATCAAGAAGGAAATGATGAAGACAAAATGAGAAATAATTCTGATAAGGAGGAAAGGGGGAAGCTGTCAGCAGAAATCAATGTTGATGTCTCTGCTGACAGCCCAAGTTAGATTTTTAAAAAGACAGGTACATGCTGATTCCCAGCTGCTCTCCCTGTTGAGCCTACTGATCCCAGCTGTCCCACTTAGCACAGATCTGTGTGCCTGACAGAACATCTGGGGCTGTCTTCTTCAAGCTGCCTAGCCTTGGAAAGTGCCATGACATCTGAAGAATCTTCATGCTGGGGACAGGAATGATCCAAGTGGCTCCTGGTGTACCCGGCTTGGGATAAAGAGCAAGGTTATTTTCCTGAAAGAGGAAGCTTATTTCCTGAATGTCTTATTCTAATAGAATGTAAATTCCTTGGATGCAGCTAGGTGGTACAGTAGAAAGAGCACTGGACCTGGAATCAGAAAGACCTGAATTAAAATGTGGCTTCAGATACTTATTAGCTGTGTGATTTTGAGCAAGCCACTTAACTTTTATTTATCTTAATACAGGGGAGAAGTGGCAAACCACTCCAGTATCTGCCAAGAAAATCCCATGGATTGTATAGTCCACTGGGTCAAGAAGAGTTGAACATAACTGAATAATAACAACAACAGAATTCCTTGAAGGCAGGGACTGTTTTATTTCCCCTAGCAAAGTGTCTTAGTAGGTGTTTAACATGTTTTTGATTGATTGATTGGTTGATATCAGCACCAAGGACAAAACCTTCCCTGCCCTGTGTTAATTTTGGCTTTAGCTTAATATAAGAAGCATGCCTTCTAGGGCTAGTTCAACTATTCCAAAGGGCTGCCTCAGGAAGTAATGGATCCTTCTTCATAAATCTTCATAAACAGTTTGTCTGGCTTTCAAACCCCTTTTCAGAAGTAGGTTGGGCTACATAATTGACAATTAAAACAAAGACATATATGTAAAAGAACAACTGCAAGTCAGATTGAGAAGGATACAAAAGACTGGCATGGTCCATTTAACAACAGGATTGGGGCACTGAAGCTCACAATAAATTGAGACTAGTTAGCTTTCATTTGTTAAGGTGTTGTTTTGAATGATCACCAATTTCTGCAGGTTGGTATTTCACATGACAAGATGAAGGACAGAGCAATGAAAAGCATTTTACACATAAGAAAAATATCTATTTAGTTATAAATAGAGGAGATTGAAATTTATGCTCAGGATACACATGAACATAAATCTACAAATAGGATTTCTTAAAGTATATGAGGGCAAGAAGACAATTCAAGATGCCACAGAACTATCACAGGGGCACATGATAAAGGACCAAACTCCTCAACTCTGCTTCTTTTTCTTGTGCTAAGAAAAATTATCATCAGACTCTAGAGAACAAAAATGGTAACAGATGAAAAACCAAGAGAAGTGAGGAGATGGGAAAAGATGCATGTATGCAGGCACTAGCAAAACTGACAGATGTCATTGATAAGCCACTGCTGATTATCCCAGAAAGATTAGGGAGAATTGGAGAAGTTATATAGGACTGAAGAGGGTCAAATGTCTACATTTTCAGAAAAGGAAGCAGTGAGGAATATGTAACATAAAGGCTAGTGAATTTTTACTTTGATTCCAACAAAATTCTAGAGTATTTTACAAAAATAATGTTTTGTGAGCATTTAGAAAAGAAAACCATTTCCCTTAAAGAACATTAATGCAAAAATTTAATAAGGTTATCAAATAGTTTAAAACAAAATATTAAAAGGTTCAACACTGACCAGGTTAGATTTATACCAGGATTGCAGACAGAAATAGAAGAAAAATTGAACATGAAAGACTTTAAATTTAATAAATCACACTAATAACAAAAGTAATAAAAGCTATATGAATATATCAATATATGATGAAAAGGCTTTCTTGACAAAATCCAACAATTATTAAAAACTTTAGAAAGAAGTAAATTGACCTTTCCTTAATAGGTAAAATATATCTATCTAAAACTAATGGCATCAAAAGTAAGTTAGAGAAACAAGGAAGAAATTATCTTTCATATCTTTTGTTAGGGGGAAAATTCATAACCAAATAAACAATAAGGAGACTCATAGAATTAAAATGGATGATGTGATTAAATAAAAAGAAAAATTTGTTGTTTTTTTTTTTTTTGCATAAACACATTTAATGCAATTGTAATTAAAGGAGAAATTGAAAGCAGGAAAATATTGGCAGTATGTTAGTGTCATTCAGTTGTGTCAGACTCTTCATGACCCTTTAGACCATACAGTCCTTGGGGTTTTAAGGAATTAAGGCAAATAGAGGTCAAGTGACTAGCCTAGGGTCACATAGCTAGTAAATGTCTGAGGGTGGATTTGAACTAATATCTTGACTCTAGGGTAAGCACTCTATCCACTGAGCCACTTAGCTGCTTCAGATAGAGCAAATGACTATGTACAATTAAGATACAGATAAGAGAGGTTGGAGATTATCTTGGAAGGAATGTGCTAACATTAAAGGGAATAAAGAAAATCTTCTTGAGAAGTTAGGGTTTTATCTGGGACTTGAAGGAAGCCAGGGAACTGAGAAGCTGGTGACAAGTAGGAAGATCATTCCAAGCATAAAGGTGTAGCTAATGAAATGCAGAGAGTTGAGAGATGGGGTGTATTGTATAAGAAAGAGTTAGGAATCCAGTATCACTGCATCAGGGAGTAATAGGAGGAGAGTAAGATATAAGATGACTGTTATTCATTGTTCATCTTTCATTTTCAAAGAGGACCAATAACATCGAAGGGTTATGTCTTGAGTTGCACGTGTATTGAGGTTTTTTTTTTTTTTTAACATTATTTTATTTGGTCATTTTCATACATTGTTCATTGGAAACAGATCATTTTCTTTTCCTCCACCCCCGAATACCCCCCACCCCACCCCTTCCCTAGCCAACACATGATTCGTCTGGGTATCACATCTTTCCTTGTTCTGAACCCATTTCCTTGTTGTTGGTATTTGCATTAGGGTGCTCATTTAGCGTCTTCCCTCGATCATGTCCCCTCAACCTCTGTAGTAAAGCAGTTGCTTTCCTCGGTGTTTTTACTCCCTCAGTTTGTCCTCTACTTGAGGATAGTTTTTTTTTTTTTCTCGTAGATCGCTGCAGGTTGTTCAGGGACATTTTAAAGCCATTACTGGAAAAGTCCATTACATTCAATTATACCACAGTGTATCAGTCTCTGTGTACAGTGTTTTCCTGGTTCTGCTCCTCTCACTCTGCATCACTTCCCAGAGATTGTTCCAGTCTCCATAGAATTCCTCCACTTTATTATTCCTTTTAGCACAAAAGTATTCTATCACCAACATATACCACAATTTGTTCAGCCGTTCTCCAATTGAAGGGCATCCCCTCATTTTCCAATTTTTGGCTACCACAAAGAGCACAGCTATGAATATTCTTGCACAAGTCTTTTTCTTTATTATCTCTTTGGGGTACAAACCCAGCAGTGCTATGGCTGGATCAAAGGTCAGACAGTTTTTTATCGCCCTTTGGGCAGAGTTCCAAATTGCCCTCCAGAATGGTTGGATCAATTCACAACTCCACCAGCAATGCATTAATGTCCCTACTTTGCCACATCCCCTCCAGCATTCATTACTTTCCTTTGCTGTCATGTTGAACAATCTGCCAGGTGTGAGGTGATACCTCAAAGTTGTTTTGATTTGCATCTCTCTGATTATAAGAGATCTAGAACACTTTTTCATGTGCTTATTAATAGTCTTGATTTATTTAACTGAAAATTGCCTATTCATGTCCCTTGCCCATTTTTCAATTGGAAAATAGCTTGATTTTTTGTACAACTGGTTTAGCTCTTTATAGATTTGAGTAATTAGACCTTTGTCAGAGGTTTTTGTTATGAAGATTGTTTCCCAATTTGTTCCTTTCCTTCTAATTTTAGTTACATTGGTTTTGTTTGTACAGAAACTTTTTAATTTAATGTAGTCAAAATTATTTATTTTGCATTTTGTGACTCTTTCTAAGTCTTGCTTGGTTTTAAAATATTTCCCTTCCCGAAGGTCTGACATGTATACTATTCTGTGTTCACCTAATTTACTTATAGTTTTCTTCTTTATATTCAAGTCATTTGTCCATTCTGAGTTTATCTTGGTATAGGGTGTGAGGTGTTGATCCAAACCTAATCTCTCCCACACCGTCTTCCAATTTTCCCAGCAGTTTTTATCAAATACTGGATTTTTGTCCCAAAATCTGGGGTCTTTGGGTTTGTCAAAGACTGTCTTATTCAGGTCATTTACCCCAAGTCTATTCCACTGGTCCTCCTTTCTGTCTCTTACCCAGTACCAAATTGTCTTGATGACCGCTGCTTTGTAATATAGTTTGAGATCTGGGACAGCAAGGCCACCTTCCTTTGTATTTTTTTTTTCATTATTTCCCTGGATATCCTTGATCCTTTATTCTTCCAAATGAACTTTGTTATGGTTTTCTCTAATTCAGTAAAATAGTTTTTTGGTAGTTCAATGGGTATGGCACTAAATAGATAGATAAGTTTGGGTAGGATGGTCATTTTTATTATGTTAGCTCATCCCACCCATGAGCAATCAATGATTTTCCAATTGTTTAGATCTAGTTTTAATTGTGTGGAGAGTGTTTTGTAGTTGTGTTCATATAGTTCCTGTATTTGTCTTGGCAGATAGATTCCTAAGTATTTTATATGGTCTCAGGTGACTTTAAATGGAATTTCTCTTTCTAATTCTTGCTGCTGAACTGGGTTGGATATATATAGAAATGCTGATTATTTATGTGGGTTTATTTCATCTCATTTTAACTCTGTTGTGTGCATTTCTTTTTCAGGTGTGTTTCTTGTAAATAATATATTGTTAGATAATGATTTCTAATGTCTTCTGTTCTGTTTTATGGATGAGTTCATCCCATACATATTCACATTAATGATTGCCATCTATGTATTTCTTTCCATCCAATTTTTTTCTGTTTATTCTTCTCTTTCTCGACTCCTCGCTCTTTCTCCCCTTTCCTCTCCCCACCCTCTCTAACTCAATCTCTCTCTCTCCCTCCCTGCTTGAAAATCTGATTCTCAGCCCTCTGCCCTTTTAGTATGAAAGTTACTAAATCTTGTTGTGATCCTGACTATGATTCTGCAGTATCTGAATTATTTTTTTCTGGATGCTGGACATTTTCTCTTTCACCTGGGCACCCTATAATTTGGCAATAATATTCTTTTTTTTTTTTAAACCCTTAGCTTCTGTCTTACACAATATTGTGTATTGGCTCCAAGGCAGAAGAGTGGTAAGGGCTAGGCAATGGGGGTTCAGTGACTTGCCCAGGGTCATACAGCTGGGAAGTGTATGAGGCCAGATTTGAACCTAGGTCCTCCCATCTCTAGGCCTGGCTCTCAATCCACTGAGCCACCCAGCTTCCCCCAGCAATAATATTCTTAAAAGTTTTTCATTTTAGGCTTTCAGAAGGTAATCAGTAGATTCCTTCAATTTCCATTTTATCCTCAAGTACTTAGATTTGAGAGAATTTCCTTTTATCACTTTATGATTTTTTAGCCTTTTTTTTTTATTATGGCTTTCAGGTAGTCCAGTAATTCTTAAATTATCACTCTTAGTCTATTTTCTATGTCAGTAGTTTTTCTGATAAAATATTTCAAATATTCTGTGGTTTTTTATTGTTTTTTGATGTCTTGTGGAATCATTAGTGTTTCTATGTGCCCAGTTTTAATTTTTAAAGAATAATTTTCTTCACTGAGCTTTTGTGCCTCTTTTTTCCATTTGATAAGTTTTGCTTATAGAAGAGTTCTTTTTCAGCAGTGTATTTTCATGCCTCTTTACCAAATAGCTAATTTTCTTTTTATAATTTTCATATTTCACTTTCATTTCCCCCTCCCACAATTTTTCCTCTCTCTTAACTCTTTCTTTAACTCTTCCAGGTATTCCTGTTGGCCTTATGTTCAATTTGCATTTTTCTTTGAGACTTTAGATGTAGCTGTGTTCAAATTATCTTCTTCAGAATTTGTATTTTGACTTTCTGTCATCATAGGAGCTTTGTCAATTTTATTTGTTTTTTCAAAGTACCAGCTTCTAGTCTTATTTATTAAATCAATAGTTCTTTGACTTTCAATTTTATTAATTTCTCCTTTGATTTTTAGGATCTCTAATTTAGTCTTCATCTGAGGATTTTTAATTTGTTCACTTTCTAGTTTTTTAATTTGCATGCCCAATTCATTGACCTCTGCCCTTCTTAATTTGTTTATATATGAACTCAAGGATATAAATTTCCCCCTGAGTACTGCTTTGGCTGCATCCCATAGGTTTTGAAAGGATGTCTCACCATTGTCATTTTCTTCAATGAAGTTATTACTTGTTTCTACGATTTGTTCTTTAACTAGCTGTTTTTGGAGAATCATATTGTTTAATTTCCAATTTTTGATTTATCTATCCATGTACCCTTACTAATTATTATTTTGATTGCACTGTGGTCTGAGAAGGTTGCATTTATTATTTCTGCCCTTTTGCACTTGTTTGCAATGATTTTGTGCCCTAGTACATGGTCAATTTTTGTGAATGTACCTGCTGAAAAGAAGGTGTATTCCTTTTTGTCCCTATTTATTTTTCTCCATATGTCTACTAACTCTAATTTTTCTAAGATTTCATTTGCTTCTCTCACCTCTTTCTTATTTATTTTTTGATTTTATTTATCTAGTTCGGATAGGGGAAGGTTCAGATCTCCCACTAGTATAGTTTTTCTATCTATTTCATCCTTGAGCTCCTCTAGTTTCTCCTTTAATAATTTGGATGCTCTGCCATTTGGTGCATACATATTGAGTACAGATATTTCCTCCTTGTCTATACTAGCTTTTATCAGGATATAATTACCTTTCCTATCTCTTTTAACTAGATTTATTTTTACTTTGGCTTTGTCCAATATCATGATTGCTACTCCTGCCTTCTTTTTATCATTTGATGCCCAATAGGTTTGGCTCCATTCTCTTACTTTCACCCTATGGGTATCTACTTTCCTCATGTGTGTTTCTTGCAGACAGCATATGGTAGGGTTTTGGATTCTAATCCACTCTGCTATTCACTTGCGTTTTATGGGTGAGTTCATTCCATTCACATTCAGAGTTGTGATTACTAACTGTTTATTTCCCAGAATTTTGATTTCTACTCCTGGTCTTGCCTTTTCTTCTTTCACTATTTCCTTCTATACCAATGTTTGTTTATAGTCTGCCCCTCCCAATTCCCTCCCTTATTTTACTTCCCCTTCTACCCCCTCCCTTCTTATTCCCTCCCTTATTTTCCCCTGTAGTATTTTTAACATTTCCCCCCCCACCCTCTCCCTCCCTTTTACTGCTTCCCTCCCCACCAGTCCATTTTTTACCCTTCTACTCCCCTATAGGGCACAAATCTATTCTCTTCCCCAATGGATTGGGTTGTTCTTCCCTCTTTGGGTCAGTTTCAAAGTACGTAAGAGTTGAGTATTTCCTGTCTCCAACCTCTTTTCCCTTCCAGTGCATCGATGTTCTCCCCCCTTCCGCCATGAGATTCTTTGTGACATATAAATTTACCCCCATTTGTTTCTTTTCCCATTTCTTTTGGTCATAACCTCTTTTCTTTTTTAGCTCTAGTCATGTATATATATATATATATATATATATATATATATACATACATACACATTTATATGTATTTGTGTATGCATATATCTATATATATATATATTTATGTCTTGTCCTTTCATCCTATACAGTTTGTCACTGTTCCCTCTGAGTGTAATTCTTCTAGCTGCTCAGGTAATAGCAACAGTTTTTAAGAGTTACCAATGACCTCTTTTCTTATAGGGATACATATCATTTTAATTTATTGAGTCTCTTATAAAATTTTTGTTGTTGTTTTGTTTGTTTTTTCCCCTCGTTTTTAATTACCTTTTGATGATTCTCTTGAGTGATGTGGTTGGACATCAAATCTTCTGTTCAGGTCTGGTCTTTTATTTATGAATGCTTGGAACTCTTCTGTTGTGTTGAATGACCATACTTCCCCCTGTAAGAATATAGTCAGTTTTGATGGGTATTTTATTCTTGGTTGTAGACCTAGTTCTCTTGCTTTCCAGAATATAGTATTCCATGCCTTTTGGTCCTTTGGTGTGGATGCAGCCAGATCCTGTGTTAACCTCACCGTGTTTCCATGGTATATGAATGGCTTCTTCTTGGCAGCTTGTAATATCTTTTCTTTCATCTGATTGTTTTTGACTTTGGCTATAACATGTCTTGGTGTTGTCAGTTGGGGATTAAATGCAGGGGGTGATCTGTGGATTCTTTCAATCTCCACTTTCCCCTCTTGTTCTAGGATCTCGGGACAGTTTTCCTGGATAATTTCCTCTAGTATTATGTCCAGGCTTTTTCTTTTGTCATGGTCTTCTGGTAGTCCAATTATTCTTAAATTGTCTCTTCTTGAACGATTTTCTAAATCGTCTGTTTTGTGAATGAGATGCTTCACATTTTCCTCAATTTTTTCATTCTTTTTGTTTTGTTTTATAGTGTCCTGCTGCCTTGTGAGGTCACTTGATTCTAGTTGTTGTATTCTGGTTCTTAAAGATTGGATTTCATCTCTGGCTTTTTGGTCGTCTTTTTCCTTCTGGTCTGATTTTCTTTGAAGATGGTCTTTCATCCTCTTTACCTCATCTTTCATCTCCTTTGCCTCATTTTCCAGATGGTTGATTTTGGCTTTCAAGACACTATTTTCTTGTTTTAGTTCAAGTGCCTCTGTTTCCAGATGACTTATCTTAATTTTTAAGTTCTTTTCCCAATTGTCTTCAGCCTCTCTTAGTTGTGTTTTGAGTTCGTCCACAGCCTGTATCCAATTTGCTGGGATTTCTGGTTTATCGTTTGCTGATCTCTCCCCCTCTGTTCCATTTGCTGAGTAGTAGCTGTCTATTGTAGTTTCTTTCTTCTTTTTCTGTTGTTTGCTCAAATTCACCCCTTCTTTACTCCCCGTATTTGTCTGTGCTCTTATTCCTCTCATTTTCTTTGATTTTTGGGGACTTTTATCAGTCTCCCCTCTTGGAGCTTTAACAGAAGATCTCTTGATGTAATCACGTGTATTGAGTTTTAATGAGGCAGAGTTGTAGAAAGCCATCAGCACAAGTTTCTCTTCCAGTCATATAATTCCAGTGGCAAGACAAAAGTCAGGGGAACTGGTCATGGCAGGGGGTGTTTTGCTTCCTCTATATCTGACCAAGCTCCAAGCACTTTCCATCCAGTACCTGTTTCATCCGTCTTCATGGCTATTGGAACAAATTGTTCTTATCTGCCTATTTTGCCTGGGGACTTCTGGGGACATCTCTGAGGACTTTCCAAGCTTTTTTTTCAGGACTTCAGCATATCTACCTTTCGTATCCATTTTTGATCTAATTCCCACCTGTGGCTCCAAGGAACTGTGGCAGGCACAGCAGCCACACCCCAGTAAACTTTCTCCATAGCATGATTGAGCCAAATTGAGGGTAGCTGACAGACCTCAATCCCATCAATGAGTTTAGTATGTTAGAAAGGATGGGTGGGGCCAGGTTATGAAGAACTTAGAAAAACAGAGAGTTTTCTATTTGATTCTGAAAGTATAGGAAACTACTATATTTTTTTTATTAGTGATATGAAATAGTTAAACCTGAGCTTTAGGATGATCAATTTGACATCTGTTTGGAAAATGGACTGAAAGGAGGAGAGATTTGAGGTAGGAAGACCAACCAACAGGCACCTGTCATAGTTTGGGTGTGAAATGATGAGGGCTTACACCAAGATGATGATACTGTTTGAGTTAAAAGGGGGGGGTTATACAAGAGAGATGTCAGAAAGGTAAAATTTGATAGGATTTGGTAACAGATTAGATATGCATGGTGAAGGAGAATTAAAAGTCAAGGGTGACACAGGTTGTGAGCCTAGGCAATGGGGATATTGATGTTATTGACAGCAACAGAAAATTTCGGAAGTAGAGAGGGTTTGGTAGAAAATATTTGATTTTAGCTTGGGGCATGATGAATTTAACTTGTCTTTAGGATGTCCAGTTTGAGGCAGTTGGAGATGAGAGTCTATAAATTAGGAAAGAAGTTAGGGATGAATAGTTAAGATTTGAGAATGATTAGCATCGAGATGATGATCAAATCCATGGGTGCTGAGGAAATTAGCGAACTTGGATGTACTCATGATCAATAACTCCATTTGGGGTTTTCTTGGCAAAGATCCTGGTGTAATTTGACATTTCCTTTCTTTGGAGGAGGAAATGGAGACAAACAAAATTAAGTGGCTTGTCTAGGGCCACACAGCTAGTGTCTGGGCTCAGATTTGAACTTGGGTCTTTCTGACTTTAGGCCTAATGCTCTATCCACTGCATCACCTAGCTGTCCTTTTCAAATGCCACTTGGTAAATTGGTCATTAAAATTTTTTTCCCTACTCTTACATTGCATATACAAGATGTCTAAAGTCCTTTCTTCATTAAAAGGACTTTGATGTTCTAAATTCTCTAACTTCCTCCTAAACTATCTTAAGCATATATATGTAACAAAGCTTATTACAAGGGCATTTTTCTTTTTTTTTCTTTTTTTTAGAATACCCTTATTATTAGAATTACTGGAAACAGGATATTGACAAACCTATCACTTATATTATCTTCATCTAATGAATAATGAATTTCAAACATGTCCAAGTGGCAATATAGGTAACAAATTAAAGATAGAGGCTGGATTAGAACATGGAATTTCAATAAATATATTTTCAAGTGTTTCATTCCTGCGCTTGTTGTCTTTCTTCTTAATAAATATATGTTTTAAAATCTGTTGTGTTGACCATTAGACAAGTCTAAATTGTAAAGTTGCAATGATGGCATTTTCCACATAGAAAAACCATCATCAGAGTGAGTATTATTTATTATCTTTTCACACACAAAAATTGCTAGAAATATGCTAGCAAAAATGAGCATTAGTACTTGGCTCTGTCCAAATGATAGCAAGCATCTGGATGAAAATTGCAACATTCAATTAAGCATCTACATGTTTTACATTCATAAAATAAGACATCTGGATATTTGGTAACATCTGGATGATTATCTGAATTTTTCAGTATTTTTATTCAGATTCAATTGAAATCAACCAATATTTACTGAGTATTTTCTACATGCAAGGCATATTGCAGAATCCTTTCCCTGGCTGCCTCCTTCCATGGGCTGTGGTTTTCAATAGCACATCAATTTTAAAGAGTTGCTCATGAAAGAATATTTCAAAGAACTAATAATAAGAAAAATTCAAATCAAAACAATCCTGAAGTTTAATCTCACATCCTGAAAATTGTCAAAGATGATAAAAATGGCAATACTTAGTGATGAATGGGTTGTGGGATGATAGGTATATTGTTGGAAGAACTGTGAAATGGTATAACCCTTTTGGAAAGCAATTAGAAGACATGCAAATAAAGTGACTAAAATGTTCATACAATTTGAACCAGAGGCTCCATTACTAGTTTTTTTTGATATGAAGAAAGTCCCATATATACCAAGATATTTTTTGCAGCACTTTTTGTGATGGAAAGGAATTGAAAACAAAGTTGACATCCATTGATTGAGTCATTGCTAAACACATTTTGGCACTTTAATGTAATAGAATATTAATATGTTTGAAGAAATTATATATGATGAATATAAAGAATTATTAAAAATATGCATGAATTGATACAGAGTGGGAGTAAGCAAAACCAAAAAAGCAATATGTATAATAATTGCAATTATGTAAGTAGAACAATCATACACAAAAATTTAATGTTAATGTGATAAAATTCTAAAGATTGAGTTATACTTTAATGAAGAAATATGAAAGGATACTCCTAACCAATCTATCCCCTTGTGGAATGTGGCGGTAGAAAAGTGATACATACTGCACATGTTTTTGGACTTTTTTCAAAGTATCAATCAGTTGTGCTGTTTTTTTTTTCTTCCTTCTTTAAATAATACAATTTCTTTTGAGTAGTGTGAGGGTAGAGCCAAAATGGTGGAGTGGAAGCAGGGAAATGTCAAACCACTATTAAAATCCTCTTCAACCAATCTTAAAATAACATCTCAAAACTAATACTGGAGTGAAAGAACCAACAAAGAGGTGGAATGAAGCACTTTCATGCAGAGAACAACTTGAAAGGCAGGAAGAGAGGGTCTGGTTCAATAGGGTGAAAGCAGACCATAGCCTCCAGGAAACCATATCAAAGAGTACCAGTGCAAGTCAACAGCAAGATACCCACTCCACATCTACAGTCCCAGGTTCTGAACCTGGGCCCAAGCCAATGGTGAGACCTTGAGACCCTGCTTATGCCAACAGCAGTAAAACCCCATGCACACCCCAGTAAAGTTCAAAGCCCCAGTCCAAGCCATGCAAAACAATCTGCCTTGCTTTCCTGATCTGTGTAAACACAGAGTAAAGCTGGAAACCACAGCTCAAGCTTATAGTGAGAACTTGAACCTCAGTGCAAGGCAGTACATTGTACTCATGGTTGGGGTAAAGCTAAATGGAGGCCCCATGCTCTAGATCAAAGTAGTCCCCAGTGGTTGGCCTCTGTAATCACACCCCATGCCTCAGAGCTATCTCCTATTAAAGCTCAAGGGGAAGTTTTAAACCCCAAGGCAGGGCAATCTATAGTGTGCCAGACCTGATGAAGCCCAGAGTAAAACCAAAAGCCTTTGCTGAAAACCTAGCCCAGAATCTAAGATATAGCAAAGGATAGTTCACAGTGCTCTGAACTTTGCAAGCCATCAGCTGTCTCAGGGAGTTACTGAATCAGAAGTGGGAGGTGGCTTTCATAGCTCCCAGTCCATGGGCCATTATACCACCTTGGACAAACTGAAATATGCAGAAACCCAGAAATACGGATAAGGGTAGCATCAAGTAAAAACTGAAGCTTAAGAGAATGCCCTCTCTAACCTGAGAGCAGAGTCCATCTTTAAGATGAAAGTTAAAGTCAAGAAAAAGACTGGGAAAATAAGTAAACATAAAAAATAAAAACACTTAGCCATAGAGAATTTTTAAGGAGACAAAGAAGAGAAAGGCACAGTCACAGATGGGAATAGTGAAAGCAAACAAATGCCCACAAGACTTCAAAGAAAAATATGAATTGGACTCAGGCTCTGGAAGACCTCAAAAAGGATTTAAAAAATCAATTAAGAGAGACAGAGAAAAAATGAGGAAGAGAAATAAAACCAATGCAAAAAGAAAATGACAGCAGAATTGACCAAATAAAAAAGGAGGCTCAAAGTCTCATAGAAGAAAATCATTTCTAAAAAATTAGAATTGGGCATCTGGAAACTAATGACTTCATGAGACATCAAGAAACAAAACAAAATAAAAAGAATAAAAAAACAGAAGAAAATGTAAAATACTTCATTGAATAAACATCTGACCTGGAAAATCCTAGATAGACATATTAAAATAGACATATTTGATTTCTTTGGCCGAGAACTGCCTGTTCATGTCCTTTGCCCATTTGTCAATTGGAGAATGGCTTGATTTTTTGTACAATTGATTTAGTTCTTGGTAAATTTGAGTAATTAAATCTTTGTCAGAGGTTTTTATGAAGATTGTTTCCCAATTTGTTGCTACCCTTCTGATTTTGGTTACATTGGTTTTGTTTGTACAAAAACTTTTTAATTTGATGTATTCCAGATTATTTATTTTGCATTTTGTAACTCTTTCTAATTCTTGCTTGGTTTTGAAGTCTTTCCCTTCCCAAAGGTCTGACATATATACTATTCTGTGTTTGCCTAATTTTCTTATAGTTTCCTTCTTTATATTCAAGTCATTCATCCATTCTGAGTTTATCTTGGTGTAGGGTGTGAGGTGTTGATCCAAACCTAATCTCTCTCACACTGTCTTCCAATTTTCCCAGCAGTTTTTATCAAATACTGGATTTTTGTCCAGTGTGTGGTGTCTAGATTGCAGCCATGATTACCCAGAAGTCAAGAAAGAGCATATTTAAGGGATTTAATGAGGCCAAACTATATATTCCTATATGGAAAGATGATATCTGTAATTCTTAAAAAAAATTTTTTTATCAGCACTAGAATAGTTAGAAGGAGTGTACAAAGACAGGCGTTGTGAGAGTAAGCTGATTAGTATGATATGATATGCAAAATAAATCAAGGGATGGCAAAAATAATTGTACAGAGAGAAAAAGGAAGGGAGAGGTGGAATGGGGTAAATTATCTCACCAAAAGAAGCATGAAAAACTTACAATGGAAGGGAGGATAATGATGGTAATGGGCAATGTTTAAACCTTACTCTCATCAAAACTGGCGCAGAGAGAGAATAACAATCATCCTTATTCTGGTATAGAATCCTATCTTGTCCTATAGAGAAGTAGGAGGAGAATAAGACATCTTGGGGCATAGGGGAAGGGCAGCAAAGAAAAAGGAGGGGAAGTAGGAGGTGTTGATTAAAACAAAATACCTGTGAGGTGGGGAAGAGTGAAAGGAGAGAAAACAGGATCAAAAGGGGAAAACAAGATGGAGGGGAATGCACAATTAGCAATTATAACTGTGAATATAAATAGGATGAACTCACCTATAAAATGGAAGTGGATAACAGAGTAGATTAAAAAACAATTCTGTAGAAACAATCAATAATTTCATTCATGAGAATGACAATGAGGAGACGGCATATGAAAATTTATGGGATACAGACAAAGCAGTACTTAGGGGAAATTTTTTATATCTCTAAACACTGACATCAATAAAATAGAGAAAAAGCAGATCAACAAATGGGCATGCAACTAAAAATGAGAAAAAAACAAATTAAAAATCCCCAATTAAAGACTAAGTTGGAAATCCTACACATTAAAGGAGAAATTAATAAAATTGGTAGTAAGAGAACCATTGAATAAATAAATAAGACTAGAAGTTGGTTTTATGAAAATACAAAATAGACAAAGCATTGGTTAATTTGATTAAAAATGGGAAAAAGAAATAAAATAATTCATATAAAAAATGAAAAGGATAAATTCATCACCAATGAAAAGGAAATTAAAGGAATCATTAGAAGCTATTTTGCCCAATTATATGTCAATAAATCTGGCAATTTAAGTGAAATGGCTGAATATTTACCAAAAAAATATAAATTGCCCAGAGAAAAGAGTAAATAGAATACTTAAATAATTTCATTTCAGAAAAAGAAATGAAACAAACCATAAATTAACTCCTTAAGAAATAATCTCCAGACAGATTCACAAGTGAATTCTATCAAACATTTAAAGAGTAATTAATTCCAATACTATGCAAACTATTTGGGAAAATAATCAGAGAAAGAATCCTACCATTTTTTTTATAACACAAGTATAGTGATATTACCTAAGCCAAGAAGAACAAAAATAGTGAAGAAATATTATTGACCAATTTCATTAATGAAGATAGATGAAAAAATCTTAAATAATCTTAAATAAAAAATAAATAAAATAAAATAAATATTAGTAAGGAGACTATGACAATATATCACAA
This sequence comes from Monodelphis domestica, assembly GCF_027887165.1. Taxonomy (NCBI): domain Eukaryota; kingdom Metazoa; phylum Chordata; class Mammalia; order Didelphimorphia; family Didelphidae; genus Monodelphis; species Monodelphis domestica. The sequence continues at coordinate 319,389,907 of NC_077228.1, read as the reverse complement.
AGATTATTTACAATTGTAATGGAGGTTTGTGGGTGGTAAAAGAAACAGGATCTAGGAGAGATAGCTGATGTTTAAGGTTGGCTCAGAGAGAGAAAGGGTTTGAAGTATTTCCCCCTTTAGCCTTATCTCCTCAGGTATGGCTGCTCTCACAGATTGACTCTTGTCCCCCTCCACTACTAGAGCCTAAAATGTTTCTTCTCAGGAAGTTGTCCCTCCCCCTTTAAGCTGTTCCACTCAAATTTAATTCAAATTTGGGAAAGGATAAACACTTTAATGTAAACTAATTCAATGAGAGTAATACAAAGAAAATGACTGGCAGGGAAAAGAATGGGAAAGGAAAATGGGGAATGGGGGTCACTTTCTCTAAATCTACCCCTTTCCCTCCCACCTCGAGTTTGGGGAAACTCAGGCTTTGGCAACCTGAGACCCCTGAGAGAGAGTCTGGTTGCCTAACCCTAGGTTTGGCCCCTGGCCACAGTTCAGATCCAGGGCACCAGGAGCTGTGAGGTAAAGTTTTGACAAAGGCTCAAAATGTCTTCTTCAAATGTGCCTTTAGTTTGGGAATTGGGGGTGGGGGGAGAATATCTAGTCACTAGGAGAGGAAAGAGATGGATATCTTCAGAAGAAAGTCTTGGCCAGATCTCTCCTCCTAGACTTCTCAAGGTTGAGAGAGAGCTATCCAGCTGAAATCCTAGCCAGAATCTTCTGTCTTCTCAACATTCCAGACCTCCAGGGACCCCTCCCCCATTGAAGTGAGCAGATCCACAATCTCTTCAGCCTGGCACTTTTTCTTATGTGCAAACCCTCTGTCACACTAAGAACAGGTGGGGTTTTTACTAGCAATGAAGGCTGGGTTAATATTAGGAAAATTATTAGCATAATTGAACATATCAATAATAAAACTAATAGAAATCACATGATTATCTTAATAAATGCTAAAAAAGTCTTCAACAAAATACAACACCCATTTTATTAAAAACACCAGAAAGCATAGTAATAAATGTGTCATTCCTTAAAATGATAATTAGTATCTACCTAAAACCATCAGCAGTTATCATCTGCAATGGCAATAAGTTGGAAGCCTTCCCAATAAAATCAGGAATGAAGCAAAGATGTCCATTATCACCACTATTGTTTAATGCTATATTAGAAATGCTAGGTTTAGCAATAAAAAAAGAAAAAGAATTCAAAGGAAATAAATTAGGAAATGAGGAAACTAAACTATCACTCTTTGCAGATAAATGATGCTAAACTTAGAGAAATCTAGAGGATCAACTCAAAAACTAGTTGAAATAATTTATAATTTTTGTAAAGTTACAGGGTACAAAATAAAACTGCATAAATCATCAGTATTTCTATATATTGCCAACAAAGTTCAGCAGCAAGAGATAGAAAGAAAAATTCCCTTTAAAATCACTTTAATATAAAATACTTGGCCATATACTTGTCAAGACAAATCCAGGAATTATATGAACACAGTTACTAAACACTTTCTAAACAAATACAATCAGATCTAAACAACTGGAAAAACATTAATTGCTCATCAGTAGGCTGAGCTAATATTATAAAAACAACAATTTGGCTGAAATTAATTCACTTATTCAGTGCCATATCAATCAAGCTGCCAAATTATTATTTTATAGAACTAGAAAAAATAATAACAAAATTCATCTGGAAAAATGAAAAAGTTAAGAATCTTAAGAGAATTAATGAAAAAAAAAAGTGAAGGAAGATGGCCTAGCAGTACCGAATCTCAAACCATATTATAAAGCACCAATCATCAAAACAATCTGGTACTGGCTAAGAAATAGAATACTAGATCTTATATATATATATATATATATATATATGTATATATATATATATATATATAATATACAGGGGTAAATGACCTTAACAACCTAGTATTTGATAAACCCAAAGACCTCAGCTTTTGGAATAAGAACTTACTGTTTTAAAAACCGTTGGGAAAATTGGAAAACAATGTGGCAGAGACTAGGTATAAGCCAATATCTTACCCTACACCAAGATAAAGTCAATATGTGCATATGATTTAGATGTAAAGAGTGGTACCATAACTAAATGAGGGGAACATGGAATAGTTTACCTGGCAGATCTAAGAAGAAGTGAAGAACTTATGATCAAATGAGATAGAAAGCATTATAAAATGTAAAATGAATAATTTTGATTATTTTGATTAAAAAATTTGTATAAACAAAACTAATGTAATTAAGATTAGAAAGGAAACAATGAATTGGGAAAAATTTTTTTTATAATAAATTTTCCCAAGGCTTCATTTCTCAAATCTATAGAGAAAAAAGTGAAATTTATAAAAATATAAGACATTCCCCAATTGATTAATGGTCAAAGGATGTGAACAAATAATTTTCAGATGAAGAAATCAAAGCTATCAATCATCTTATGAAAAATGTTCTAAAAATCACTCTTGATTAGAGAAATGCAAATTCAAACAACTCTGAGGTACCATCTCATACCTATCAGATTGGTCAATATGACAGTAAAGGCAATTGATAAATCTTGGAGGGAATGTGGCAAAATTTGGACACTAAAGCATTGATCCAACCATTCTAGAGGGCAATTTGGAACTATGTCCAAAGAACTATAAAACTGTATACCCTTTGTTCCTGTAATACTATTTCTAGGTCTATATCCCAAAGAGGCAATAAAAAGGGGGAAAGAATCTACTTGTACAAAAGTATTTATAAAAGACCTTTTTGTGGTGCAAAGAATAGGAAATTTAGGGAATGTCCATCAGTTGGGGGCAGTCTGAACGAATTGTGGTACATGTTGATAATGGAATACTATTGTGTCATAAGAAATGATAAGCAAGATGGCTTCTGAAAAAATGGGAAAGATCTGCATGAACTGATGCATAGCAAAATAAGCCAAAATGGGAGAACAGTATATACAGTAATAGCAATATCATAAGATGCTGTGACTTTTCAACTGTGAAAACTTGGCTTCTCTCTGTAATGCAATGATGGAGGACAATTTTGAAAGACTTAAGACAGGGGATGCTATCTACCTCCAGAGGAAGAACTTTAGGAGTTAGATGGATGTGGATCAAATCATATTATTTTTCACATCAATGTATTTACTGCTTTGTTTGGGTTTGGGGTTTTGTGTGAGTGTGCTGTTACAACAATGACTAATATGGAAGCAGTTTTACATGATAATACATGTATGGCCCAGAAAAAAAGTCATTGATATGGAAAAAATCATATTCTTGGGATAACTATGATTATGTAAGAAACAAAAAACATAAATTACTTACTTAATTTTTTAAAAATTGCCCAGTTGTTTGAATGTTTTTATTTTTGCTGAAAGTGTGTCTAAAGAGATATTATCAGAGAAGATATCATGTTTCCCGAGTTTACTATATTCTCTATTTCTGTGATTCTATGTGTTGACCAGATGTTTCTATTCAATTTCTTCCCAGTTATAAGTAAAAATCAAGCTCAGGGTCTTCTGTTGCTTTTGCTGACCTTGGTTTTTTTTTTTTTTTGTGGTTGCTAAACTTTGCAGGTCTGCACTTACAAGGAAAGATAAAGGTCAGGAGAGGACTCAGTCATCAAGCATTTTACATATAGGGTAAATGTTGTAGCAATACAGAGGATATTGGAATTTAAACTTGTGATTCAAGGGTAACCCCGTCACTCATGAGCAGCATTGCAAATTGGTAACCAGGACACCTCTGAGTCTAATGAATGCCAATTCTCATACTATATCTGTGGCACAGTAGTTTGTGAAATTCTCTGTCTTTAGCATTTGTTTTGATTTTAATTTTAGTAAAAACTGCTCTTGCCTTTGCAGTGCACCCCTCTGTCAATATGTCCCTCAGAAGAATGGAAGAAAGAAGACTTGAAAACAGTCTTGCCTCACACTTGACTTACAGTCTTGGGCAAGTTACTTCTCCATTTGGTGTTTCAGTTTTCACATTAGTAAAATGAGGTAAAGTTTGCCCCGACCCTGCAACATAGAGATTTTCTAAAATTAAACAGTAATGCTTTTGAGCTAATCTATAACCCCATTGAGGTAAGAAGTTCAAACACCAGTTCTTATAAGGAGATTCATTCTTTTAATAGAGTTGTAGAAAGTTGTTTGAGAAAATTTTTGTTCTGAAGGAAACCCATAAAAGTTGCCAGGTTTAGACGTTGTTTTCTTCTAAATTCAGTGCTATGTTGAACAGGTAACCATCTAATATAATTTTAGAAATCTCTAAGGTTAGAGATTTAATTAATTTAAATCAGGATTGAATTCATCAGGTTTTTATTTTTTATTGCTATTTTCAGTATCATGAAGACTTTCTAACCTTCTACATAAATTTGTCCTAAGATATAATTCCATTTCCCCACAACTTATTTCTAGAGAGGCAAAGCAATTAGTTGGTATCTTCCAGGACAAATCCTCTAGTACTGTACCCAATTGCCAGATCTTAGTGTTCTCTGTCTTTCCTTTTTCTGCTCCTTCCTCTCCCAAATGAGATAATCCAGATCCTTTGGGATAGAGATATGGGGACAGTCAGAGCATCTCTCCTCTCCCAAATGTCATGTCCATTCCCCCTCCCCTTTTTCTTTTCACTAGAAAGGCAATTAGTACCAAGTTGTGACAGACTTAAAGCCAGAGGACTTTAAACTGTTTATCTTCAATGCCTTGTATAGAATAGTTTCCCCCCACTGCTGCTATTAATGCTTATTGAACTGAACTGATTTGAATTGAATTGAATTCATTTTATTACTTTGCTGAGGGGAACAAAATGAGAGACCTAAATCATAATAAATTCTCTCTATTGTTTTCATTTACTTCAAATATGTGCATATAGTTATGTCTTTGGATATTCATGCTTTTATATCTAATTATTCTCATTTGTCCCCATAAATCTGCCTGGCTGGACTGCCTTAGTCATTTCTGAGGCTTCCTCTCTAGTCACTGTGTTATTTATCAAGCTTGTCTTGGTGTTCAGGTGCCTAGTGTTAAAGGTGTCTTCTTTTGTATTTGTGGACATGTTTTATGAAGGGGGCTTGCCACTGTGAAAGGATAATTGATTAAAGTTTACTGCTGCATTGTAAGAGTTAGTACTTGGAGAACAGGGGAACCATATCTCAAACTCTTTGTATTCACAGTTCCAAGAACCTTAATTGACATGCAATGGCCACTCCATAAATATTTGTTGTTGATGATGGTAAGTTAATTTCCTTATTTATTAGATCAGCAGGGAACCTTCCTGTGGCTGAATTAGCACAATAAGCAACAACTCTAAACTCTCAATGTAGCAAACACACATGGTAAAATGGAGCTTGTTGCAGTAGTTAACCAGGCACAAAAACAAAAGACTAAAAGACTGAGAATCTGATTTCATAGAGCACAAGGAGAACTTTCCATGGTCTACGGCAAGCTGGTTACGCTTATGTTTTTGCCAGTTTCAGGGAACACCTGTTTGCAGTAAGTGCAAGGTGGTCTGTATCCTTTGGAAAAGGAGAAAATGAATAAAGGGCTGTCTCCTTTCTCTAGATTGTCAGAGAGAATGAAATTCAAAGAAGAAATAGAGGAGGGAAAAGGTGAGGAGACAAAGGAGAAATTGTGACTTACTTAAAGTTAAATGGTGAAAAAAATATGCCAGAGGAGGAAAGAAAGGAGAAAGACCACTGAAAATTCTCAACTATATAATACATACAGGACTCCATGTAAAACTGGGAAGTGAACCAATACAATGAGAAGAATTTTTATTTTATTTTTTGTATTACGAGAAATGATGGTGAAGATAATGGGGAAAAGATTATCCAATCATAGTTAGGAGAGAAGATGAATATTGATGATTGATGATAGGTGAAAGGTGTTGAGGTGCTACTTATAGATTTACTGTCAACAATAGAGAAGTCTGCTACCTTTCCAAAGTAGATAACTGAAACATGGAATACTTCCCACAACAACTAGTCACTCATGGTGAGCTACACCTAAATCCAGACCTAATTGTTCTTCTGAAATTCATTCTCATATGGCCATCTCCCAGGTTGAGATCTATCCCTAGATGGCCCATCAACATTTCAAACTCAATGTGGCCAAAATAAGCCCTCTAAAACTACTCCTGTTCCTATCTTTCTATTTTTGTTAAGCGGGACACCTAACTCCCTGCCACCCCAGTACCCAAATCTCAATCTCATGTTTAACATTTTTCCCTAGCCTGAATACCCAATAAGTTGCCTGAAAGCATTAATTGGATCTCCACAGTATAGCTCACATCAGTCCCCTCTTTTCTACTTTGACCACAGTTTCTTATGACTTTGCTGCCATACTTTACTCCTAATTGGCCTCTTTTCTCCTAGGCTATTCAGTCCTTGCACTATCTTCCACACAGCTGCCAGCATAATTTTACTTAGGCTCATATCACTCCCCAACTCAAAAATCTTGCCGCCTCATCACTGACTCTAGGATAAAATAAAATCTCTTTTGCCTGACTCTTAAAGCCTTTCTTGTTCCTTCTCCAGCTTTATTTTAATCTGTTCCCTATCGTCCTTGCTCTGTTCCAGCTATAGTGGCCTGTTTTCTGATACCTGAACTTAGCAGTCTATTTCCAAGTTCTATGAATTCATTTGGGCCACGACCAAGCTTGATATTCACAGCCTCTTCATCTTTGCTTCTCTTAATCCTTCTCATTTTCCTCTAAGACTTAGGTCAGACTCTGTCTTTGGTCTGTGGCCTTTCTGGATTCCCAGTTGAAAATTTTCTCTCCTTTTAAAAACTAGCCTGTATTCTACTTCTTATGTGCATATCATATTCACCACTTCAGTAAAATATAAATTCCTTAAGAATAGTCCTAGGACCCTTAGTGCCCCATACAATGCCTGGTGTAGGTGCAGTAGGTGACTAATAAATATTTCTCAAACCAAATTAAAAGAAGAACAATAGATGGAAGTTGCAGAGAAGTAGATTTTAGTTCCTTTTACAGAAAAAAAAAAGTTCCCACAATTTGATCTTCCACACAACTGATCAAGAACAGAATGGGTTTCCTTAGAAGAGGGTAGGTAAGTCTTCAAATAGAGCTGGAATTTATAAAGAGGATACTTTGTCAGATGATTTGATGGCCTCTAAAGTCACTTTAAACTCTGAATTCAGTTTTTCATAATTTAGATTTTGAATGCTTTAAATTTATTGTTAGATTATTTTCTAGGTATGATACAGTATATTTTTTCAAGTTGTTGAAACTTTTCATAGTTTATGTCTTGGAGAGTTTCTAATTCTCTCAAGTGTCCATGTAATGCTAGGATAAAGGAGCAAAGGTGTCCTTTAAAGTAAAATTAATTTAGAATTCTGGGGACAGATGGTTGCTATATGACCTTAGGCAAGTCTCCACATTGGCTCCCTTCCCTCTTCTTTATATAGCCCTGAAGAAGTCAGCAATCCAAAATGTGCCCATCTCTTCGAGCAGAGTGGGAAGGAAAGAGTTATGAGCCATTTGATAAAAAGTTCTAGTGTTCTAGTAAGTGAATTGCTCTTCTTAGGCAATAGAGCCTTCAGTACAGAAGAACAAAAATCATTAAGCATTAATTAATTAATTAAGCTCCAACTATATTTGAAGGACTCTGCTAAGGGGGAGGGATACAAAGAAAAAGCTATACAGTCCCTGACATCTATTACACTCTAAAAAAAGTACTCTTTCTACTACCATTACTTTTTATTTTATTTTAAATTTTTATTGAGCATCCATAGTGTTCTGGGCACTATCCAACACATGCACTCTCTGCTTCTTTAAAGCCTGCATTTATTTTGTATATATTTATACTGTGACAGGCATCATGGTTGGTCTTAGAGCCAGAAAGATCTAGTTTTCAAGTCCTACCTCTGACACATAGTAGCTATGTTACTCTGAGCAAGTTACTAAACTTCTCATTGCTCAGGGCAAATTTTTTATGACTAGAGTTATAGAACAGGTGCTAGTTTTCATTGGTAGATAGAATTTCCTAATCTAGGAATTCTTGAGATCAGCGAATCTCAGGTTCCACCCTTGTTCCCTAAATTTGCTCTGTATGTGTGTAGATATGTGTGCACCTGTGTCTCTCCATAGAAGTAAGATCCTTGAAAATAGTGATTGTTTCATCATTTGTATTTCCATATCCAGTGAATGGCATAATTCTTGCCATATAATAGTGCTTAACAAATGCTTGTTGCCTGATCAATTGATTCTATTTCTTGTGAGGATATTCTGTACATTTGAACATACTTTATTAAAAAAAAAACTCAAAACTTTCTCCCTTTTCTATTTTATCACAAGCTCTACTTGTTCAGTAGGTTGACATGAACAACTATCAGACATGGAAGCCTGGGACTGAAGGAGAGACATGTCATTTAAATCTTCTATACCTGAATTTCTTCTCTTAAATAAGTTAGCATTTAGGAAGGATTTCCAATGATATGGAAGTAGAGATTTAGCAAACAGAAGATGGGAGAATGTACAAGACTTCTCAAAAAGCAGAAGCTACTGTGCTAGAATCACTGATAAGACAGAGACAGAGGAGGCTATGAATGGGTTTTCTTGATTAGTAGAGGAAAAGCTGTCAGTAACAGTTGTAGTCATGTTAACCAGAGGACTTGGGAACCCAAAGAAAATTGGACATAGAAGATTAAGCAGAGTGATGGAAAGGCTTTGAGAGATTGACAGTTTATGGAAGATCACTTTCACAGTAGAAAGTGTTTTGCTCAAAAGAGAAAGAATCATTCTTGGAGGGACAGAAAGCAAACTGAGGAGAGAGGGGATGGAAGAATTAAAAGGAACTGTAAACACATTAAATAGGGATAACTCAACTTCCCAGAGAATGGGACTACTTTATTTACTACAAACATATGTTAGAGACATTGTAGGTTCAATTCCAGACCACTGTAGGAAAAGTGAATATTGAAATAAAGTGAGTTAAAAGAATTTTTTTGGTTTCCTAGTGCATATGTTATGTTTACACTAAAGTATAGTCTGTTAAGTATATAATAGTGTTATGTCTAATGTGGCAATGAACATACCTTAATTAAAAATACTTCATTTTTGCTAAAAAATGCTAACCATCTAAGCCTTCAATGAGTAGTAATCTTTTGCTGGTGAAAGGGCTTGTCTCAGTGTGGATGGCTATTTAGTGATCAGCGTGGTGGTTGTTGAAGTTTGGAATGTCTATAGTGATTTCTTAAAGTAAGACAGCCATGAAGTTTGCTGTATTGATTGACTCTTCCTTTCACTTGAACATTTATAAGGTATTTCATATTTTCCTCAATTTTTTCATTCTTTTGATTTTGTTTTATAGTTTCCTACTGCCTTGTGAAGTCATTTGCTTCTAATTGTTGTATTCTGGTTTTTAAAGACTGAATTTCATCCCTGGATTTTTGGTCATCCTTCTCCTTCTGGTCTGATTTTCTTTGGAGGTCATCTTTCATCTTCTTTGCCTCATCTTTCATTTTCTTTGCCTCATCTTTCATCTCCTTTGCCTCATTTTCAAGCTAATTTTGACTTTCAAGACACTATTTTCTGTTTCCAGATGACTTATCTTGCTTTTTAAGTTCTTTTCCCAGTTGTCTTTAGCCTCTCTTAATTGTGTTTTGAATTGTATTTTTAGTTCTTGTAAAGCCTGTGTCCAATTTGTTGGAGTGTCTATGTTTTTGCTTTGTGTTCCTTGATCTCCTCTGTTATATTTGCTCTTTGTTCATTGCCTGGATAGAAGTTGTTGATTGTAATTTCTTTTTTTTCCTATTGTTTGCTCATATTTGCCCCTTCTTTTCCCCCTGTAGTCTTGCTCCTGTCATTATGTGCTGGATCTGTGGGTTTGGGCTTTTCTGTCAACCTTCACCCTTGGAGTTTAGCAAGACTCTCAGAGCAGTCTGTGGGGGAGGGGTGTTGGAAGTTGAGTTTCCCTGTCCTCTGAAGGCTTGATAAGATTAAGCCTAGCAGAGTTGAACTTGCAGAGCAGGATGTGCCCTGAGCTCAAAACCTAGGGAAGGTGGGGGAGAAAGGGGGGAGAAGGAGGGCATTATGGAGTGTCTCAGCAGTGATTGGGCTGCCTTCTTTGAAGTTCTCCTCTAGCTACCTCCCCACCACCTGTGATCAAAGCTCTGAGCCTGGCACAGCTTTGCCCACAAGGTACTCCCTCTAGACTAGTGCCCTTGCCTGCCCAGAGATTCCAGCCACTGCTGGAGTCTCAGTGGGAGAGGGGTCCTGGGACCTTCCTTCTTCCTTTCCCTTAAATCCAAGTGTTCTCAAATTCAGGCTTTTGGGGAGCATACTTTTTAAGTTGAGTCCAGCAAGAGGATTCCTTAGGTCTGTCCTGTTAGATTTGGTTTTCAGTCCCCTAGGAGCTTTTTGTTTTTAATTGGTGAGGGAGGGTTTTCAGAGGCCTAAACTTTCACTGCCTCTATGCTGCCATCTTGACTTTGCCTCCTCACTTGAACAATTAAAAGCCATTTAGGGTTGTCATAGGCCTAATTTCAATACTGCTGTGTGTCAGGGAAGGAGGAGGCCCAAAAAGAGGAAAAAATATACAAGATTTCCTGTTTGCTGAGCAGTTAGAATGCACAAATTTGTTGATGAAAGTCATTGTCTTATATGAGGGATATTTGTGGTACCCCAAAATAGTTATAATAGTAATATCAAAGATTTAACTATCATAGATCAGAATTACAGATAATAATACATGATAATCTCTATAACAGATAATAATAATGAAAATGTTTGAAATATTGCAAGAATTACCAAATATGACACATAGATAAGATGTGAGCATATGCTGTTGGAAAAATGGAGCCAATAGACATATTCAACTCAGAGTTGCTACAAATCTTCAATTTGTAAAAAATATCTACAAAGTGTAATAAAGCAAAATATGCCTATAATCTTCTGGTGACTTGAAAAGCAACTACACAAAATTATTAGAATCATGTGTACCTCACATACTTCCTTGCTGGGTGACCCTGGGTAATACACTTAACCATCACTGCCTAGCCCTTACAACTCTTCTGCCTTGGAACCAGTACACAGTATTAATTCTAAGACAGAAGATAAGGGTTTAAAAAAAAAAGAATCATGGGTAAACCAAAAGTAAATGAGCTTTAAGTGAGGACTTACATCCTTTGCTGAAAGAGCCTGAATGCAAAAGGTCAGTTGAGAACATGAAATCTGTGAAAATGGATGTAGCAGCAAAAGGTCCAGCTAGAAAAATCTTACAAAGGTGAGATCTTTGATTTGCATTCTTTTCTGTTTTGGGAGTGGCTGATTACCAGATTCAAATTCAACAGAGTTCCCATATAGTTAATGAGCCATGCTTCTTCTTAAGAACTGGGGAAATCAAACTGTGAGAGTTCATCAAGCTGAGGAATAGCTCTAAGCAGGGAGGCTTCAAAGAAGTCAGCTAGGTTTGAGCACAGAGCAAAGAGGAGTGAAGGGTCTCAGATATAAAGTGATCTGGGCCAAATTGAGACTGACACACGTTGCCTGTCTTAGAATTTTTTAAATGGTCCTCGACTATTCCTGTAGTCCTAACTCGTGTGTATATGGATTTGAATCCTGATATTTGGTCAGTTAGTGAAACTTAAGGTCTTTTGTTTATTTTTATTTACTTTTTATATTTTAAGGTGTTTTAAATGAACAAAGCATAGGGAGTTTGTAGCATCTGTTTTGATTCTCAGAGAACTTTTTTTCCCCCTTTAAGATAGTGGACTTGACATCAAAAAGCCTGGGTTTGGCTTTCTATCTTGTCACTGAGCAATCCACTTAATCAGAATAATTATGTCTCAGTTGTTTTTTTTTTATGTATAAAATAGAGACAATAATACCTATGCTACCTATTTCACGTGATGGCTTTGAGAAAAGCATTTCATAAACTTAAGAATGCTATGCAAATGTGAGCTACTATTTTTGTTCCTGGTTCTTGTTCATATTCTAAGTAGGAAAGATTGCTAAATAGCTGAATGTAAGTGAAGTCTTTTGGCTTACAAATGCATGAAGGATCTATGATTTTTCTCATCATGAAAACTCCCAGTGTGGGAATCCTTTTCATCAAAATAGATAGTAACCCATCTATAACTCAGTAGGTGTGTAGATAGAATGCACTCCCCAGGCTCGTCCTCCCCAAGCTCGTCCTACCCTGCATCCCATTTTGTGTACCTACATTGAGGGATGGAGGGGGACATGAAGAAAAAGGTGTGGTTTAGCATGCAGAGTGCTCTCTCTCAGTTGGTGCTTCAGTGGAACACAGTCTCGAGCGGGAGCTGTGGTACCTGCTGTGTGCTCGAGGGCATTTGTGGACTTTGGAGTCTTTGCAGGCTTTGCATTTGGGCTTCCTGATTCAGTTTAGGGTATTTTATCTAGGTAATATTTTCTGTCTCCTTCTTACATTTCCCTCTTTTTACTTTATCTCCATTTTGATTAAAATTTAATTGTTAAGAGCTACTAACAGATGTGTGACATAAGAGTTAATTTTATAAATGGCGACCATGACAATTTTTCTTTTAATTAATATTACATTTAATATTTTACTTTCATTGTTACATAGGCAAATCCAAGGGAGTAGCTTTAGAAACCAAGGCTTAAACAACTTTTTCAGGATGATAAAGCTAGTAAGTGTTAGAGGAAAGATTTAAATCTATGTATGACTTCAGACAGCTAGGTGATACAAAGGATAGAACACTGAGCTTGAAATCTGATCTATATGAGTTCAAACCTGGCATCAGACGCTTACTAACTATGTGATCCCAGGCAAATCACTTAAACCTGTTTGTCTGCATTTCCTCATCTGTAAAATGAGCAGGAGAAGGAAATGGAAAACCATTCTAGTATCATTGCTGGAAAAAATCTCCAAAATGGGATCATGAAGAGGTGGACACAACCGAAACAATTCAACAACAACAATAATAAAAATAACAGAAATTAAATAGGGACAAAAAGGAATACACCTTCTTCTCAGTAGCACATGGCACATTCAAAGATTGACCATACTCTAGGTCATATAAACATGGCATACAAATGCAGAAAAGCAGAAATAATGAATGCAACCTTTTCAGATCATAAGGCAATAAAAATAATGATTAGTAAGGGTACATAGAGAGCCAAATAAAAAATTAATTAGAAATTAAATATGATACTACAAAATTGGTTAGAGAACAAATCATAGAAAAAATTAATAATTTCATTGAAGAAAATGACAATGGTGAGACATCCTTTCAAACCTTATGGGATGCAGCCAAAGCAGTACTCAGAGGAAAATCCATATCCTTGAGTGCATATATTAACAAATTAGGGAGGGCAAAGATCAATGAATTGGAAATGCAAATAAAAAAACTTGAAAGCGAACAAATTAAAATCCCCCAGAAGAAAACCAAATTAGAAATCCTAAAAATTAAGGAAGAAATTAATAAAAGTGAAAGTGATAGAACTATCGATCTAATAAATAAGACTAGAAGCTGGTACTTTGAAAAAACAAACAAAATAGATGAAGTACTGGTCAATCTAATTAAGAAAAGGAAAGAAGAAAAGCAAATCAACAGTATCATAGATGAAAAGGGCGACCTCACCTCCAATGAAGAGGAAATTAAGGCAATCATTAAAAACTACTTTGCCCAATTATATCTAGGCGATATGGATGAATATTTACAAAAAATATAAATTTCCTAGACTAACAGAAGAAGAAATAGAATTCTTAAATAATCCCATATCAGAAAAAGAAATCCAACAGGCCATCAAAGAACTTCCTAAGAAAAAATCCCCAGGGCCTGATGGATTCACAAGTAAATTCTATCAAACATTCAAAGATCAGTTAACCCCAATACTATGCAAACTTTTTGACATAATAAGCAGAGGGAGTTCTACCAAATTCCTTTTATGACACAAATATGGTACTGATTCCAAAGCCAGGCAGGTCAAAAATGGAGAAAGAAAACTATAGACCAATCTCCCTAATAAACATAGATGCAAAAATCTTAAACAGGATACTAGAAAAAAAGATTCCAGCAAGTGATCAGAAGGGTCATCCACCATGATCAAGTAGGATTTATACCAGGAATGCAAGGATGGTTCAATATTAGGAAAACCATCCACATAATTGGCCATATCAACAAGCAAACCAACAAAAACCACATGATTATCTCAATAGATGCAGAAAAAGCCTTTGATAAAATACAACACCCATTCCTATTAAAAACACTAGAAAGCATAGGAATAAAAGGGTCTTTCCTAAAAATAATAAACAGTATATATCTAAAACCAGCAGCAAACATTATCTGCAATGGGGATAAACTAGATGCATTCCCAATAGGATCAGGAGTGAAACAAGGATGCCCATTATCAATGCTATTATTTAACATTGTACTAGAAACACTAGCAGTAGCAATTAGAGAAGAAAAAGAAATTGAAGGTATTAAAATTGGTAATGAAGAGACCAAGCTATCACTCTTTGCTGATGATATGATGGTCTACTGAAAAAATCCTAGAGAAACAACTAAAAAGCTAGTGAAAATAATCAACAACTTTAGCAAAGTTGCAGGATACAAAATAAACCCACATAAGTCATCAGCATTTCTATATATCTCCAACACATCACAGCAGCAAGAACTAGAAAGAGAAATCCCATTCAAAATCACCTTAGACAAAATAAAACAGTTAGGAATATATATGCTAAGACAAACACAGGAACTATATGAACACAACTACAAAACACTCTCCACACAACTAAAACTAGATCTGAGCAATTGGAAAAACATTAACTGCTCATGGGTGGGACGAGCTAACATAATATAAATGACAATCCTACCCAAACTTATCTATTTATTTAGTGCCACATCCATCGAACTTCCAAAAAACTTCTTTACAGAATTAGAAAACACCATAACAAAATTAATTTGGAAGAACAAAGGATCAAGGATATCCAGGGAAATAATGAAAAAAATGTAAAGGAAGATGGCCTTGCAATCCTAGATCTCAAACTATATTATAAAGTAGCAGTCATCAAAACAATTTGGTAATGGCTAAGAGACAGAAAGGAGGATCAGTCTAATAGACTTGGGGTAAATGACCTCAGCAAGACAGTCTATGACAAATCTAAAGACACCAGCTTTTGGGACAAAAATCCACTATTTGATAAAAATTACTGGGAAAATTGGAAGATAGTGTGGGAGAGATTAGGCTTGGATCAATACCTCACACCCTACACCAAGATAAACTCAGAATGGGTAAATGACTTGAACATAAAGAGGGAAACAGTAAGTAAATTAGGTGAACACAGAATAGTATATTTGCCAGACCTTTGGGAAGGGAATAATTTTAAAACCAAGCAAGACTTAGAAATAGTCACAAAATGTAAAATAAATAACTTTGACTACATCAAATTAAAAAAGTTTCTGTAAAAGTAAAACCAATGTAACCAAAATCAGAAGGGAAATAAACTGGGAAACAATCTTCATAACAAAAAACTCCGACAAAGGTCTAATTACTCAAATTTATAAAGAGCTAAATCAATTGTACAAAAAAATCAAGCCATTCTCCAATTGATAAATGGGCAAGGGCCATGAATAGGCAATTTTCAGTTAAAGAAATCAAAACTATTAATAAGCACATGAAAAAGTACTCTAAAATCTCTTATAATCAGAGAAATACAAATCAAAACAACTCTGAGGTATCACATCACACCTAGCAGATTGGGTAACATGACAGCAAAGGAAAGTAATGAATGCTGGAGGGGATGTGGCAAAGTGGGGACATTAATTCATTGCTGGTGGAGTTGTGAATTGATCCAACCATTCTCAAGGAGAATCTGGAACTATGCCCAAAGCGTGATAAAAGACTGTCTGCCCTTTGATCCAGCCATTGCATGCTGGGTTTGTACCCCAAAGAGATAAGGAAAAAGACTTGTACAAAAATATTCATAGCTGTGCTCTTTGTGTTGGCAAAACATTGGAAAATGAGGGGATGCTCTTCAATTGAAGAATGGCTGAACAAATTGTGGTATATGTTGGTGATGGAATACTATTGTGCTCAAAGGAATAATAAAGTGGAGGAATTCCATGGAGACTGGAACAACCTGTAGGAAGTGATGCAGAGTGAGAGGAGCAGAACCAGTTAAACATTGTACACAGAGAATGACACACTGTGGTACAAGAGAATGTAATGGACTCCTCCACTGGTGGCAACGCAATGACCCTGAACAACCTAGAGGGGTACAGGAGAAAAAACACTATCCACATCCAGAGGAAAATCTGTGGGAGTAAAAACACTAAATAAACATTACAGCTTAAGGTCATGGGTCAAAGGAGATATGAATGGGGAAATAGACCCTAAATGAACACCTTATTGCAAATACCAACAACATGGAAAGAGGTTCTGATCAAGACCACAGGTGATACCCAGTCAAACTGCGCATCGGCTATGGAAGGGTTGGGGTAGGAGAGGGAGGGAAATAAAATAATTTTTGTAACCAAGGAACAATGTATGAAATTAAAAATAAAAATAAAAAAAAATAACTGCCTTCAAGTCCAGCACTCTATCCACTATAAAACAGTCCCTCTTTATTTGAAATATATAATTGTATGAACATATAATTAATTGTAGCATGTTGATTTCAGGTGATGTGGAAATTATGCTAGATTTTTAGATCAGTTCCTAATCTGCTCCAGACTTCATAGGAACTGTTTAGAATGAATATATTAATCTCTGCTTCTAAAAAACACAAAAACCACCAAGACATAGACTTACCAATGTAAATATATTGAGGAGTAGAAGCTGGATGCGATGACCTTCTGCTTCTATTCTCTGGTTTTCACCTCAGTGGATAGATTAAGATTGCAAATCATATTGTTTTAGAGTTGGATGGGATCATTTACTTCATCCTCCTTTCCCTGTACATTTAATAAAGAAATACATTGAGGCCCAAGAGAGGAATTAATTTGTTTTCATATATTCATCCATTCATTCAACATGGCTAAGGTCATACAGATCTAAATTAATTAAGGTTAATGGCAGAGTCAGGGCAAGAATCTAGGTCTCCCACTTCTTATCTAGTATTCTTTCCACATACTGTACTTTGGATCGCATTATAAAAAGATATAAATAAAAAGAGCAAAGAAACAGTTCTATTGAATAATGTTTAAGGCAGAGTCAAATAAATGGGCAAAAGTTTTTGCATAGCTGCTCTCAATATTACTCTCAGTGATCCTCTTGATTAAGGGTAAAAGAGAAGAAGGAATATGGCTATTTTAGGAGAACCCCTATCATAATGGCAGTTTCAGACTTTAAGGCATCAAGTAAGTACCAAAAGTAACCAGTATTGCATTTTTCCTCTCCCCCTAAAGAACTGATGGGACAGAAAGCCATTAGAGGGAATATGCAAACAATGTTCTTTTTCTTAGCTTTTAACACAGATGGTGGGTAACATGTAGATATGAAAATCAAAGTTCCACACCAAGGAACTTGTCTTGGGAGCTTGAAATATTATTTGGGCTATTTAGGTTTTATAGATTTGTGCATAAACTAGAAAAAATTTCCCTCTTTATATCCCTACCAATAGCAAATAGTTAATAAGTGATTATTAAATCCCTACTATGTACCAGACACTGGACTAACACTCCCCCCCCCCAATTTTCAGAATAATAGAGACATTAAGGTGGGGCAAAATTATTAAAATTGGATTGAAGAAAAGTACATTTTTTCTCAAAAATAAAAAACATAAAAGAATACCATAAAAATGACAAAAATATTATAATTTTTTTTTCAAATTCACTTTTTCAGGTACCAGCCTGGGTATTGGCCAACTTGAAAAATCCCATTCAACTCATTCCATTGTATCTTTTCAAATTCCAGTGTCGGCATCTGAAATTGGAAATTTTGGTATTTTCTAACTCAAACTACTATCATTTTGTATAGTTTATACAATTGCAGAGTGGACTAATTAGTCAATTTCCCTCTCTCCCCTCTTCCAAATGAGTACTAGCCTTCCTAGGCAAAACAAGGGACAAATGTGAGCTCTAGTAAGAACCCAAGGATGGTTCTCTGCTGTTTTGTCATTTCCAGCAATAGCTCTCCAATATATCCTATCCCTTTGGTGAACTCTGTGCTGAATGCCTCACACCTAGGATAACAATGTAAGGGTGATATTATTCAGAAGTAACAGGAAGAGAATTCTTACAGCTCCCTATAATAGAGAGTTTATTGTTTTTATACCAATCCATGAAGGTTCTGGGACATGATACTAGTTCAATATGGCTTTAGAAATGAGTCAAGATGCAAATACTGCTTTTCTACACAGACAATAAATCACTGGAAAGTTTCAGCAGCATCATAAACTGCAAATTCAAAGCAAATTGTCAGGGTACATTCCTGTCACATGTACACTGACAAGCCAGAGATGCAGTATATATATATTGCCTGTTGTTTTGAAAATTGTCACTGTTCGTGATTTATGGAGTACATTTAAAACAGATATATTTTTTGACATAAGTGACAAATGTGATAATCTGAAAATGGTGAGTCTAGTATAATCACTTTATTTTGTAGTCTGAAGAATATATAATGTTTTAGAAAGTAAGCTGCCAGCAAGTCCTTTGGGATTCAGATAATTATATGATGACTGGGACGTTTGCTGATACTTCCCAGTTTTGTGTTGCCAAGGCTGTCACCCCAGAGGGATTTTTATTACCTCTTAGGTTTTTAGGATGTGCACATTTCCACCAACTATGGGTGCTACCTTATGATTAGAGAAGTTAGATTTCTAATGTTCATGAAAACTGAAACAAAACTATGTAAATGCATTTGATTCAGTTATGCTTCTTTAAATGTGAAAATATTCTTTATTTAAAGAGTAAAGCATCAACATTAACCATTGTTACCCATAGCTTTCTCTTACATGCAAGAAGATGACATATAAAGTAAAACTTAAATTAATATTATATCTCTGTGCCATTAAGTTCCTTATTTTTAGAATTCTTCACTGTAATCAATTGCTCCTTAACCTAACCTTGTTTTTTTTTTCTCTTTCTTCTAAGACCTAAGTAGAATGTTTTCTTCAGTTTGCCATGATTTTTATATTTAGAGTCAAAATTTCTTCTGGGGAATATGTATGATTCATCTATGAGACATGCCTAAGATGGTGGTTTTATCCAAATGTATATCCAGATACTTGGTATTAAAGTGCTCTAGCAGTTTCCTATAATAGCTATGCACACTAATTATATTTTTCCTTGAGGCTTTTTAGTTGCTTTTCTTTGAGTCCATGTTCTTTTGTTTCTTTTCCCCTGGAATATAGGGAATCATGGCCACATGATAGAATGGGTTTCACAGATCAGGCAATATCAAAGTCAGAGTCTTAGGTCACCTAGGTCACCAGAGCTCAAAGTAGCAGCACCAACCAGAGAAGGAAATCAAATAGACATGAGGTTGTAGGGCTCACTGTATAAAAAATAAATGAGATTTTTATATATATATATATTTATATATATATATATATAATAACCCGGGATTATTCTATTGTTGGTGGCAGTGGTAGTGACCTGTAGTTGCTTACCATGTGGACCCAAGTGACTGAGTTGGGAAATACTGAAGAGATCAGGTCAGGATGATGAAGTAAGATACACTTGAAACCCACCAACCATCCTCTGAATGACCACAGAACAAAAATGTCTCAAAAAAAATTCTGGAATAGCAGAATCTCCAGGATGTGGAGAGACAGCAAGGATGATTTATCTCACTGAGGCATGAGGAGAGAGTACTGAACAAGCCTCAGTAGAACTCAACTGCAATATATACCACAAGTAGTGGGGGAAAGAGCGCAGCCAGCTTGGTCCAGCTTCATCAGGGTAAGAATGGAAAACCAGTGTAATAGAGAACAAGAAGGAAAGTGGCCTAGCATAGTCCAGCCAAAACAGAGGCCAGACTCAACCCAGTGCAGGCATCAGTTGGAGGAACACAAGGTCCAACCTTGGCAAGATTAGGTGGAACCTAATCCAAACCAGCTGAACTGAACAGTTGCAAACCTTCACAGAGCATGCCAACTAGGCTGCCTCTACAAAATGCTTATTAAGATTAAGACAACTGAGCTAATTATGGGCACCGTACAAATGCAGAACAGTATTCCCTCCACCCCATATAGGCAAAATCAAGAGAAAAAATAATCCCCAGATAAACAAAAGATAGAGGGGAAAAAAAAAACCCTGACATTAGAAAAATATCAGACTAAGAATAAAGATCAGAATAGCACAATACAAAAATGGGAAAAAAATGTGAACTTTCAAAGGAAAATGTGAAAAGATGTCAACCTTAAAATGACCTCCTAGAAGAGCTCCAAAAAAAGGATAGAAAAACAAATAATAAACTTAGAAGAAAAATTATATAAGAAAGTGATAAAAATCAATAACAGAACAAAAACTTATTGAATAAAAGTTCCCCCCAAAAGGAAATACCTCAAACAAGAAAATAACTCCCTAAGAAAGGAAGCCACAAAGAAGAAATTTTGTCCTAAAATTGAGAATTGGATAAATGGAAGTGAAAGATTTCATGAGAAGCAGGAAACAATAAAACAAATTCAAAAGAATGAAAAAAAATTGAAATCTATCACTGGAAAAATAACTACCCAGAAAACAGATCCAAAAGACATAATCTAGGAATCATTGAATTGCCTGTAAGTCATGATGATAAAGAGAACCTGGACATCATATTGCAAGAAAGTATCAGGGGAAAATGGGCCTGATATTATTTTTTTTTCCCTTTTAAACATTATTTTATTTGGCCATTTTCAAACATTATTCATTAGAAACAAAGATCATTTTCTTTTCCTCCCTCCCCCCCACTCCTTCCATTGGCAATGCATGATTCCTCTGGGTATCACATGTGTCCTCAATCCGAACTCATTTCCATGTTATTGGTTTTTGCATTAGGGTGTTCATTTAGAGTCTTTCCTCAATCATGTCCCCTCCACCCCTATAGTCAAGCTGTTGCCTTTCCTTGGTGTTTTTGAATAAGAGGGGGAAATAGAAATAGAAAGAATCCATCAGTGACCTATTCAAAGTAATTCCAAATTACAAAATCCCAGGAATATTATAGCCAACTTTCAAAATTCTCAAGTGAAGGAGCTAGAAAAAAAACAATCTAAATTTTGTGGAACCACAATCAGAGTTATACAGGTTTTAAAAGCTTCTACATCAAAGTACTGAAAGGCATAGACTATGATATTCTGCAAGGCACAGGATCTAGGCCTATAACCAAAGGTCATCTACTTAGCAAAACTGAGCATAACATTCCTGGGGAAGAAATGGACATTTATTGAAATAGAATTCCAGATATTCCTGATGAAATGACTAGAGCTAAAAAGAAAATTTGATGATCAAATTTGACACTTTAAAAAATACCTCAAAGTTATTTTAATTTGTATTTATCTTATCAAGAGTGATTTATAATATTTATTTCATATAATTATTGATAGCTTTGATTTTTTCATCTGAAATTGCCTATTCACATCCTAAGACTATATCAATTGGGGAATGATTTGTATTCTTACAAATTTGACTTAGTTCTAGTTCTTTATCTATTTGAGAAATGAGACCTTTCTGTCCCAGTTTGTTGTTTCTCTTCTAATCTTGGTTGCATTGGTTTTGTTTGTTCAAAGACTTTTAAATTTAAATTTATCAAAATTGTTCATGTTACCTCTTGTTTGGTCATAAATTCTTCCCTTTTCTTTAGAACTGAATACTTATAATACCCATTTTGGTCTTATCTTGGTATTGGGTGTGAGAGATTAATCTAAATCTAATTTTTGCCATATTGTTTTCCAGTTTTCCCAACAGTTTTTGTCAAATAGTGGGGCCTTATCCCCCAAACTGGAATCTTTGAGTTTATCAGTCCCTAGATTGCTGAGGTCATTTTCCTGTAATCTATTCCACCGATTCACTCTTCTGTTTCTTAGCCAGTACCAGATTGTTTTTATGATTATTTCTTTATAGTACAATTTAAGATCTGGAACCATTAGGCCACCATATTTCACTTTTTTTTTATTAGTTGCCTTGATATTCTTGATCTTTTGTTCTTCCAGATGAATTTTATTTTTTTCCTAGTTCTATAAAATAGTTTTTTGCTCGTTTTGATTGATATGTCACTGAATAAGCAAATGAATATAGGTAGGATTGACATTTTTATTATAATAGCTCAACCTACCCATGAGCAATTAAAGTTTTTCTGCTTGTTTAGATCTAAATTTATTTGTGTAAAACGTTTTCTAATTGTGGTCATATAATTCTTGCATTTGTCTTGGCAAATAGATTCTCTGATATTTTATGTTGTTTAGAGTGATTTTAAATGGAGTTTCTCTTTCTGATTCTTGCTGCTGAGTTTTGTTGGAAATATATAAAAATGCTGACGATTTATATGGGTTTATTTTGTATCTTGCAACTTTGCCAAAATTATTAATTTTTTCAACTAGTTTTTTAGTTGATTTTTTAGGATTCTCTAAGAATCCCATCTTATCATCTGCAAAGAGTAATAGTTCAGTTTTCTTATTGCCTACTTTAATTCTTTCAATTTTTTTCTTCCCTAATTGCTAAAGTTAGCATTTCTAGTACATTAAACAATAGTGGTGATAATGGGCATTCCTGTTCTTATTGGGTAGGCTTCTAACTTATACACATTGCAGATGATACTTACTAATGTTTTTAAATAAATACTACTTATTTTAAGAAAAGGCCCTTTAATTCCTATGTTTTCTAGTGTTTTTAATGAGTGTTATATTTTGTCAAAGGCTTTTTCTGCATCTCTTGAGATAATTACATGATTTCTGTTAGTTTGATTATTGATATGGTCAATTAGGCTGATAATTTCCCTAATATTTCCTCATTTAAACTCATTTACAAGAGATATTTATGCTTAAGATACTTTGAGGTAATAATGGGAAACAATGGGGTTAAACTGATTACATTTCTAGTAAGAAAATCATAACTAACATGCTTAAGATATCTACGAGTAAGGGGCAAGTGGGTGGCTCAGTGGATTGAGAGCCAGGCCTAGAGGCAGGAGGTCCCAAATCTGACCTCAGGCACTTCCTAGCTGTGTGACCCTGGGTAAGTCATTTAAACCCCAGTGCCCGGCCCTTACTGCTCTTCTGACTTAAAACCACTACAGAGTTGATTCTAAGGGAAGGTGAGGGATAAAAAAAAATCTATGAGTGATATTTAAGATACTGAACATACTTAAGAATTTTACCATTATTAATGAATAGAAACATGTAAACAGACCTGAGTATGTTGCATAAGACAGGATGATATTCAAACAAAATAAAGGGATAAGAAAGAGTAATATACTGTAAAACAAGAAAAAGAGAGAAAGTTGAGGGTAAATGATCTCACATGAAGGAGCATGTAAGAATCAATACAGTGGAAAGGAAAATGCTTAAACCCTATTTCAGAATTGGCACAAAATGAGAATGATATCCATGCTATAGAAATAGATCTTATGACAAACCAAGAAAAAACTATTATAACAAGTCTCTCTGACAGAGCCTTCATTTCTCAAATATATAGAGAAATTGAGTCAAATTTGTAATAATACAAAGCATTTCCCAAAAGATAAATGGTCAAAGGATATGAATAGGCAGCAATGCAATGATCCAAGACAATCTAGAGGATCTTATGAGAAAGATTGCCAGCCACATCCAGAGAAAGAATTGTGGAAATGGAAATGCATTAGAAAAATATGTGAGCTATCACATAGTGCAATAGGGATATGATTAGCGTTTTGATGTTAAAGGTTTTCTCTACTGCAGATATGAATAAAACAGGAATAGGTCTTGAACAATGATACATGTATAGCCCAGTGGAACTGCTTTTTGGATTTGGGAGGGGGGGAATAAAGAGCATGGGGTAGGGGGAATGGGGGGGGGATCATGTAACCATGGAATAATATTCTAAATAAAAAAGGGGGAAAAGAAAAAGAGGATATGAATAGGCAATTTCTCAAATAAAGAAATTAAAACTATCTTTAGTCATTTGATAAAATCCTACAAATCATCATTGATTAGAGGAATGCAAATTAAAATAACTCTGAGGTACCACCTCACATCCATCAGACCAGCTAACATGACAATAATGGGAAATGATAAATGTTAGAAGGCATGTGGAAAAATCAGGGCAATAATACACTGCTGGTAGACTGACACAACAATTCTGGAAGTAATCTAGAACCATTCCAAAAGTACCATCAAATTGTGCATATCCTAAACCTAGCTGTATCCCAAAGAGATTAAAGATAGAGGAAAAGAACCTTTCTGTAAAAATACACTTATAGCAGCTCTTTTTGTGGTGGCAAAGAATTGGAAATTAAAGGAATGTCCATCAGTTGGGGAATGGTTGAACAAGTTGTGGTGTATGCTTGTAATGGAATACTGTTGTGCCACAGGAAATGAGAAACAAGATCACCAAAAAACCTGGAAAGCTTTACATGAAATGATGCAAAGTGAAGTAAGCAGAAACAGAAAAACATTGTACATAGTAACAAGAATAATGTATGAAAAATTGACTTGCCTATTGTCAACAAGGCAAGGATCCAGGACAACTCCAAGAGACTCATGACAAAAATAATGTCCATTTCCAGAGAAATAACAGATGGAGTCTGAATGCAAATTGAAACATACCATTCTTAACTTTATTTCCTCCATGAACTTTTCTTTAGTGTAGGCAATATATGTCTTCTTTCTCAATATGCTAAATATGAAAATATATATTGCATGATAACATATGTTCAACCTATATCATATTGTCTGCCTTAGGGAAAGGGAAGAAATAGAGGAAGAGAGAGAGTGTGGATTGCAAAATGTCAGAAATCAAATATTAAAAAAATATACTGATATGTTAAAAAACATTAGCTTCTCAGACCCAGAAAATGGAAAGAAATGTACCAAGAGACATAGTCAGGTGGTCTAAAGCCAGCATGGCCATAGCATTAATATTGATCAAGATCTTAGGTTTTCTGTAACCATTTATCTATAGGCAGTCCAAAGTGATCTGATTGGCTACCTCCAGCCCCTAAAAGAGTATTCTTTGGGCTTTTAGAGATCCTAAATATTTAATGGGAATGTTTAATCCTTTTGAAGTTGGGAACAGTCTCAATTGGTCTGGGAACTTTCACACTATGTATCCAAAGACAAGGGTCTATTCTTTTGGCTAAATTTGAAACTCAATAAGGGCTGTATCCTCAGACAATTTACTATGTTGGATCCCAGTGGTAGAGGTGAAACATCTAGCTTTTCTACTTTTTCTTTGAAATCCTTTTTTATTTTTATTTTTATTTTTGGAGCTTTACTTCCATGTGCTTCAGTCCCACACTACCAACTTAAATGTTGGTCATTTTTAACTGTTTATATCTGGGGAATCTTAAGCTCAATATATCTAAAAGAGAAATCAATCTCTCCTAAGCATTCTCCTCTTCTAGCATTCCTATTTCTCTCATCTTTCTAGTTGTTTGTATAAAACCTTAAGAGGCTTCTCTTGTCTTTCTTCAATCTTCCTCCTCTTCCCCTACTCCTTTGTTCAATGACTTTCCAAGTTTATTATTTCATCTGCTACATCTTCCACACTTCCTTCTACTTCTACTACTCTTTAGAAATTTATCACCTTCCACTTAGATTACTGAAACAGCCTCTTATTTGATCTTCCTGCCTCACGTCTCTTAGCTTACTAGACTGTTCTCTCTAAGTCTGAATTGGGAAGGGGGTGACATGGTCAGATCTACACTTTAGGCAAATAAGTGTGACAGTTGAGTACAAGTTGGACAGTCATGGAGGGATTCATGTCAAGGAGACCAAGCAGAACATATTGCAAAAACTCAGTCTGGAGATGATGAAAGCCTTTACCTGGGTGGTGGCAATGTCAAGAGAAGAGAGCGGAGCATATACAAGAAATGTTATGAAGGTAGAATTGATAGAGCTTGGTAAATGACTGGATATAGAGGGTGAGAAAGAGTGATGAGTTGAGAATGTCACCTAGATTGTGAGCTTTGGTGACTAGGAGGATGGTGGTACTCTTGACAGTAATAGGATAGTTAGGAAGATGGAAGGGCTTAGGACGAAAGACAACAAGTTCAGTTTTGGCTGTGTTGAATTTAAGATATCTATAGGATATCTATATGGCATATAGCACACCAATAATAATGGAAAGCATGGAAGCTGATGAGATCAAAGGTGAAATAGTATAGAGGGGAGAAAAAAGGCCCCCAATACAGACCTTAGAGACCAAGGTTAGTGGGTGTGACCTGGATGAAATCCTAATGAGAGATCCTGAATAGGAATACAAGGATAAGAAAGAGGAGAACCAGAATAAAGTCATGAAAACCAGAGAGTATTAAAAGAAGGTGTCTGACCATATCATAGGCCACAGAGTGATCAAGAAAGATGAGAATTAATAAAAGTCATTATATTTGGAAAGTAAGAGATAACTAGTAAGTTTTGAAAATAGCAGTTTCATTTGAAAGATGAAATCAGAAGTCAGGATATTGAAATTAAAGCAAATGAAAGTGTCAATCAAGGAATTTAGCTGCAAAAAGTAGGAAAGATCTGGGAAAATAACTCTTATGGATGGGTGGATCAAGGGAGAGGGTTTTTTTTTTTTTTTAGATAGAGACTATATGAATGTTTGCATGGGAGTAGATTAACATCCAGGATGGGTGGGAATTATAGATAAGGCAGGATAAAATGGAATAGAGAAGACAGGATAGAAAGAGATGATTTGACCATGTAGAGGATTTTGCCTTTGGAAGGGATAGGCAAAGGTAGAGATGACAGAAGTTATCTGTGTGGTGTGGGATGAAGAGGGGAGGAAAACAAGAGGAAGCACTTACTAATCTTTTCAGGGGAAGATGAAACAAGGTTTTCAGATGAGAGGATAGGTGGGAAGGTGATCTACAAGAGGACTGAGGAATTATATAAAATTTGGAGAAGTAGCAGTAATTCTGGAGTGAGTGGTAATAAAACAATTAGGGTGGTATAAAAAGATTGTCTTACTGTATGTAGTAGGAGTCCAAAGGAGATTACATAACTTGAATTGGTAGTAGATTCACTAAGCACAATTTTATGATTTTCACTAGTTTATTAGCTAGCATGTGGGAAGGAGTGAAGGCAAGAATGATGGGAATAATCCAAAATTTAAGATTATTGCCCTTGGTAGGACCAAATCAACAGTAGGATAATGTGTGGGGGGAGGTCAAGGGATTCAAAAGGATAGTGTAGAGTTGAACTGGCTCACCAGGGATTCAAGATAGGGAAGGTAGGTGAATGTAGCCAGTGCAAGGAGGTTGAAGTGAGAAAGAACTAAGGCATCCTTTTGAGCTTGGTGTTTCAAAAAACCAAGCATAACTCAGGTGGTATGTCACTTTGAGAAAAAAACCATAATTTCATGATATTTATAGTTTAGATAGCAAAAATGTATAATTGTAATACATAACAGTGTTTAATAAACCAAATAATATTTAATAAATTTAATGAACTAAAATACATTTAAATTAAACCAAATAAATTTAATTAATTTAATAAACCAAAAACTAATTATTAAAGTTACCTGCTTAGTGACTTCTTTGTTCATCTGTCAGTTAGATTCTTTTGTTGGTCTTGATATTATTTAACTTGTGTGGGGTGCTGTGAACTAAGATAAGAGAGGGAGAAATTAGTAAATTCAGGAACTGGGAGGTTAGAATGTGTGAAGGAATATCAATATGGGTGTTGAAGTCCCCTAGTATGAGAAAGTGAATTGAGTCAGAGAGGATTGTGAGTGGGGCACTAAACTGATTAATGAAAGAAGGGAAGTTTCTAGAATCTTAATTGTATGGTAGATATGAACTGAATGACCCTCAAAGTGATGGAGTAGAGAGTAGAGATGGAAGTGTCAGTTACAAAAAAGGATTATTACAACTTCCTCACAGTAATCAGGGAGTAATCCTGGAAGTGCAACAATGCAAGAAGGGATGATCAAGGAGATCATATCATTGGAGTAGAGACAAGTCTCAGTGAGAACCAGAAAATGGAAGGAATAAACAAAGGAAATGATTTAAGATGGAAACAAATTTGTTATCTGTGGGGCAGGCATTCCACACAGCTCTGTAGAAGGGGTAGGTGGTTTTAGAATGCTACCTGAAAGAAGGGATTAAGTTGAGATAGATGGAGATAAAGGAGTGGTAGTGAGAATGGAGAATAGGACTTGAATAATGACAACTGAGAATATAGAAGCACAGGGCTTGAGAAGATATTGCCAAATGGGAGTTTGTTAATGAGTTGAGCTAATTAGCATCACTAAGGGTTTGACCTCTGAGTGAAGTTCTCTCTGGGGTTTAGGCTCTTCAGGGAGAATACTAATCCGGGAGTTTATAGAATGCCAATTTTTGACTACCCCTTGCTGGCAGGACAGGCCAGGAGGTAATAGTTGAAGCAGGATGACTCTTGTGACATTTAAAAGAGTGGGTGCCATAAACTGTTATATTTAAAATAGTTGTCTGCCATAAACTGTAAGAATTAAAATGGTTGAGGTTGTAAACTGTAGTGAGTAAAATAGTGGAAGATATAAATTGTGATAGATATAAGAGTGGGTGAGTAAATTTGACCGCAGGAAATATGTTTTCACTACAGTGTCTTGTTTTTAAATCAAATATAAGGTGGTCGCCATGGAAATATTCCCAATTATGAATATACCCAAGTCAACTGGGTTTTATAGAGAATTTAATTAATAATACAATGAGGAATCAAAGAAAGAGAGAAAGAGAGACAAAGGAAATAATGAGAAAAGGATAGACAGGTCCAGGGTAGCCCTGGCCAACCCAGGCCCGAGTCCTAAAAGAAAGGATCAGTCAGTCAGTTATCACTCACCATAAGATCTGTTCAAGCAAGGATTCTGGGGGACAGAGTCTCCCCAGAGGGAGTTCCAGCCAGAGTCAGCCTCCCTTGAGAGACCTCCTTAGAGATTGTCCTTCAAGAGATTCTCTCAAGGGACCCTCCTTAGAGCCTGTCTCTCCAGAGCTTGTTTTCTCAAGAGATCCTTTTTCTTATATAGGGGGTTTTCTCCTATGTCACCTCCCCTAAGTTCTTCCATCTACCAATCACAGTAGACGTTTTCCAAAGGACAGCCCATTCTGAATTCACAGCTGAGTCGACTAATCCCTTTAGTATGTTTGAACCAGAAAAAACACAGCTGAGTCGACTAATCCTTTTAGTAAGTTTGAACCAGAAAAAACTTCTGAATAAGTTTTCACCTCTTTGCTCCTTGTAAATTCACAAGTTGCCTGACCTTTATAGGTACTTAGCACCCTATTGTATTAATTCTAAAAATAGGCATGGCTTAAGTATGGGTGTAAGCATTTCTCATTGTTCAGCAAGGAGTTTTCTCCCCAAAAGCAGTCCTAAGTAAGGGTGGAGTAGAGGTCCTCCCATTTCTGATCCAAGTAGAGTTCTCACATTTTAGATCTAAGTAGCTTCACTGTTTAAAATGGGGAATGGTCTTAACCAAATGTTCTAAAGTAGAGTCTGAGAATCTTTTAACATTCACAAGTCTGAGAAATTTCAAGATTCACACTCTCTGCCTCCTGCAGCCAGGAAGGAATTATATGGAATAGAGTGTTAGACATGACCTTTATCCTCTTCTTTCTATTTGATAATAGATTTAAAATGGAATCTTAACGGTCACCTAGTACATCCTCCTTGTTTTACAAATGAGGAAACTGAGAACTCAAGAGGCCAAATAATTTGTCCAATGTCAGAGAAGATAAGTGAAAGAGGCAAATCTAAACCAAGTCCTATGACTCCAAAGTCAGTGTTCTTTCCACTTTAATCAAGCATCTTAGAACATCTTTCATCTTCATCTCGGCATCTTAGAATTCCTATTTTCTTTCAAAATTCAGTTCAGGTGCCAGTTCCAATAGGAAGATTTCCTTGTTTCCTTTCCAGGAGTAGTGCTTCCCTCCCAATTACTTAGTCTTTGCATATATTTTATAAAGACATATATGTACATTTTATTAACTCCAAAAGAATGCAAGCCTTTCCAGTCAAGAATGTGGGCAAGGACTATGCTTCAGAATGCTTAACTTCCTAAGACTTAACTGGTAATGATTTTTGGTCAATTGGGAGGGGTGGTAACTTGGGCACAGTAGATGCTGATAAAAGATAATTGTAGAATCTATACAATTGCAAATGTAACTAACTTGAATGTCTTTTTTCCAATCAGAGAGGAGTAATTTTCCATCTGTAAAGAAAGAAAAGGTCTCTTTCCTAATCTTTGCACTTTGCAGTTAGAATTTAATTATTTCTAATTTTAAAAGCCATTGTTAAAACACCGGGAAATTCTCTGGAATTTGGTTCATATATATATGTTTGCTTCCTATTAAAAATCTTGGGAGTTATACAAATTTTAGATTATACTAGAGTCTTTTAAAAACACATTTTCACAGAATTTTATAAAGTTTAAGAATATAGACATGAAATGATTTCATCAATGTGTCTTGTTTTGCCAAGAGGATCAGTCTACTGGAGAGGAATGCCCGCTGGTTTGGGGCAAAACTGTGACTGAGGCTAGACTTTGACTGACAAGCTTTGCCTGATCATCCATCCTAAGGGAATGTGGGAAAGGCATCAGCCGAGCTTGAGGAGCTGGGGAAGTCAAACAATCCTATTGAAGTGGGAGCACGAATCCAAGCTGGTCAGTGTTAGACTCCAAGATCATGAGTTTTGTGGCAGATTATACTCAGAATATTTTAATGCTGATCTTATTTTACCAAAACCCAATCAGAAGATGGTGGTTTGTTATTTCTTTTCTTTTCAGATTTCTGAGAGGAAGTTTCCCAGCTTTTCATTAAAAGTTTGGTACATTTTTGTTTTGTATCTTACTCCCCCACTATGATTAAAAACAAAACAAACAAAAACATCCTTTAACATTATAAAGCTATATACTTTGCATCATGCCTAGTATGTAGTAGGTGCCATTTAAATGAGTATACCACATAGTATCAGGAATAGAATTTAAATCCAGTTCTCTTGATTCTAGGTTTATTTCTACTACATTAGGTTGCCTTTCCTTCCCTCCTTCCTTCCTTCCTTCCCTCCTTCCTTCCTTCCTTCCTTCCTTCCTTCCTTCCTTCCTTCCTTCCTTCCTTCCTTCCTTCCTTCCTTCCTTCCTTCCTTCCTTCCTTCCTTTCTTCCTTCCTTCCTTCCTTCCTTCCTTCCTTCCTTCCTTTCTTCCTTCCTTCCTTCCTTTCATTATATAGTTGGTAGCATTACAAAGGTCCCATTTCTTTGGGTAAAGAGAATTTCTTCCTAGAATAGGACTCTTGCTGCTATAATTTCTTGGTACAATGCCATTTACAAGGAAGCATCTGACAAATGATTTTTGAGAATAAAGTTGCTCTCTTACAATTAGATGAGAGAGAGAGAGACTAAGGATTTAAGAGCTTTCTTGTCCCTTAGGTAAATGAATCAGCAGAAAAGAAGTCATTAACAAGTTCACAGGATTGCATAGCATAATTCAACAGCCACTCAAGGAGCAGCTAACAGTCTAGAGACCTGTCTTACCTTAACTAAATTTATACCCCACATTAAATGGTGAGATTAAACCCATTATCTTAGGTTGGGTCTCTAGAGTTATAGAGTTTATCTTTGGGACACACACTTCTGGTAGTAGGGACTATGGAAACTTCAATGTGGCAGATGGAAATGACCTTTAGAGACTTTCTAGTCTTACCACTTCATTTTATGGGCTAGGAAAATGAAGCCCAAAAAAGAGAAAGGACTTCCTCCCAGTGCTTAGTCAGTTCCTGTCACATAGTAGGTGCTTAATAAATGTTTGACTAATTTGAAGTCACATAGCTCAGGATTCAAACCCAGGTTTCCTCATTCTTTCCCAAGTACTCAATATCCTATACTACCACATTGTGCTCTATTAAAGTATCTCTCATATTAAATGTTTTATATTGTTACTTTGTTTTCATATTAATTTGTCTTTTATGATAAAAAATGGATAGACAACTCTTAATGGGTATGCAATTCTTAAATGAATTTTACTGATAGGCAATTTGAGTAAGAAAAGAGAAAGAAAGAAAGACATTTTAATTTAAAAAATAAGTATTACTGGTGCCTTTGTTTGCTTTTTCCTCACTAAAGTTTTTAATATACCTTCCCCCAAAACAGGTCAAAATTAATCCTCCCTTGTGAAGAGTTAGGCAAAAGCAACCTAGATTCCAACATTCCATATCCATACCCCTCTCTTCTTTATTGTGGTGGGTGGTTAATATAGTTCATGATTTATGATCTGGATCCAAGACTGGTCACTTCAAAGAATATGAATTTTGCTGCCCTAATTTTTTTTTTTTAATTTACGTTATTGCAATCATTGCATTTGGGATCTGTAGGTAGCATAGTTGATAGAATGCCAGACCTAAAGTCAGGCAGACTCATCTCTCTGAGTTCAAATCTGGCCTCAGACATTTACTAGCTGTGTGACCTTGGATAAATCACTTAATTCTGTTTGCCTCAGTTTCCTCATCTGTCAAATGAGCTGAAGAAGGAAATGGCAAACTACTCCAATATCTTTGCCACGGAAATCCCAAATGGGTCACAAAGAACTGGACATGACTGAAAATGATGGAACAATAAAAATCATTGCATACATTTATCTATATCTATCTATCTATCGATTGTTAAACTGGAAAAAACAGAGAACTATTAAAATAGTCAGAAAACTTCTTTTTAATTAGGGAAAAGAGGTGTGTGCATTAATAGACCTTCCACTCAGAGATGTGTACCTCAAGTCCCTCTCCAGGATGTACGAACCCCTGGGAGTCTCAGCACTTGGATGAAAAACTCCAAAGAATCCTTACAATGGGAAACTTAAATACCTTTCTAAAGGAACAAGGGGACTGAGGATAAGAGGGATAATTGATTGACTTTACAATGGTAACAAAAGAAAATGAGGAGTCCCAGACAGGAATAACAGTGAGGGGCTGAGGCTTTTACAGTGGAAACAAAAGGGAAAGACCCAGCCAAAGGACTTTAGCCTAAGGGGAGAAACCAATGTGGGCTACATTATTCAACATATATGTTCAAAGCATATAATTGGATAAGTGATACGTTAACTTTTGACAAATCGTTTGATTAACATTCTGTGATCATTCTATATACTTATATTGTTACTATTGATTCTGACAGCATACACAAAGCTTTTGCAAAAGATAAATGATTTCATCACAGGTGGAGTATCTAGAGGTCAGTTTTTTCATTAACCTGTGAGGTGCTTGAGCTTGTGGACAATCAAAGAAAATCACTTGTTACTTTTAATAAAAATCGATAATCAATCAGAAGTTCTAGAAAACAATCAACAAACATTGTAGCCAAATCAAGAGATCAAGGAGGTAATAGAAACACAACTTGGTTTTAATATTAGGCTAATCTTATTTCAGTGTTTCATGGGGAGTTTCAAAATGGATTTTTGGTTGGTAAATCAAGTCACTGAGGCATGGTGTACTAAGGCATGGTGTACAAGCCTCTCACTAGGATGACTGATGTACTGGCTTAGGAGAATTTGTTCTGTGCATGGGAGCAGGGAATTTCTGAGCACAGCTTTGTTAGACGTTATATGCATAAACAGAAGTTAACCCATTATAGTCTTTTGGATTTGGTTTTGTGAGTATGATTTTTTGGTGGTATTCTGGGGGAGTAACGTGCAAGTATTTTGCTCTAATATTATTTTTCCTAAAGCTAGGGAAAGAACAATAATCATAGCAATTCTAATAGTAAGGGATGTTAGTGAGAGAAGTCACATATAGGGGAGCTAAGTGGATGTCTCCATCCTTCCAAGGAGCCACTTTGTGATCTCCTGGCTTCCACAAGTGACCGTGTCAAGACATCATGGCTTGATGGTATCATTCTGCCCCCCAAGCCTGGAATGTCCTCCTTCTTCATCTTCTGGTTTCTCTAGCTTCCCCAAGTCTCATCTAAAATCCTATCCTATTAGAAGCCTTTCTTAATTCATTTTAATTGAGTACCTTTCCTCTTACTTCTTTCCTATTTTTTATTTATATAGCCTATTTATTTATATTTATTTGATTGTTGTTTTTCCTCTTAGATAATTAGGTCCTTGTGGGCAGAGTCTGTCTTTTTGCCTCTTTTTGAAACCTGAGCCCTTAGCACACTGCCTGCCATGGAGTTGGTAGTTAATAGATGCTCTTTGACTAACATAGTCAATAAGTACTTAACCTGTTTCTAGTTTTTCGATGCCCCAGAAGTATCAATTAATCAACAAATATTTATTAAGTGCCTAGTATGTGCTAAATCTTTCTGTCTTTTCAGTTCTTGAGGTACAGGGCTAGGATTTCTGAGGAAAAAAATATGAACAAATTAGTGTTTTTTCTTCTATAATTCCTAATTGTTTTTCCAGTATAAAAAGAAAGGAACAAACATTTATTGTGTCTGCCCTTGCCAAGAACTTTTAAAATATTTCCTCAATTTATCCTTATAAACAACCTCAGAGAATAGGTGTTATTATATCTTTACTTTAGAATTGCAGTAACTGAGGCAGGCAGAGGTTAAGTGACTTCTCTAGTGTTACATAGCAAATGCCTAAAAGTCAGATTTGAACTCAAGTTGAATTTATTTATAGTTCTATAAACAGTAGGTGCAACCACTGAAATTCTTGAGAGGCAGCATTTCTTAATTTTAGAATTATTTATTAGTGACTGCTCAAGACAAACTAGACAGTAGATTCCTTCCATAATCTGAATGGATGTCAATGTCAAGGAATGAGAGTAGAACAAAAGAGAGCTGAGCCAAATGAACCTGCCTGACTAGAGAGAGTGACTTCTTCTTGTGCAGGTCATTATATATCCCTTGTTATATCACCACTCAATCCCTCCCCAAGACATCTCTGAGTGGAAAATCATCACTGAGAGGGTGGAACTAGAGACCCCCAACTCCAAGATACAGAAAAGTCCCTTTCTCCCCACCTTATGGCTAGGCCAAAATAACTACTTAGGGAATGGTGGTTAGGGCTTGTACTTAATTTAATCTTTCAAGGGCTTCAAGTAGATGCTTGGACTTGACCCTAATACTATTATCATCAGGGAAGATCTCAACCAAAGGGAATACCAAAGCCATTTTAATAGCCTGGGAGAGAAACTGTTTATAGCTAAGAATCAGATTGTTTCTCAAGGATCATTAAAGAGACAATCATTTCACAAAAACAATACCAATTCGACATTAATTTTCTATATGCGTCTTTCTTCCCAGAACCCATTCAATGTTAAATATTAGAAATTTGGGGAATTATCTTTTCTGCCTTTTCTTTTTTCTCTTGGGTATTCCATCATTATTGGAACACTTTTATGGGAGCTAGAATATCTGTATGACTCTGATATGGTTGAAAATGATGGGGAGACAGCTGGGGGGCTCAATGGATTGAGAGCCAGGCCTAGAGATAGGAGGCCCTAGGCTCAAATTTGACCTCACACACACTTCCTATCTGTGTGACCCTGGGCAAGTCACAACCCCCATTGTCTAGCCCTTACCTCTCTTCTGCCTTGGAACCAATACATAGTATTGATTCTAATATGGAAGGTAAGGGTTTAAAAAAAATAAAGAAAATGATTCATTTTTAGCTTTTTGCCCTTGGCTTTCTTCTAAATTCTTTCCTTATTTTTTTCTTCTTATTTGAGGGGTCCCTCTTTATGTTTGAGATGTCTTTTACTTTGAAGCTTTGTATTCTCATTCAATTGTAGAAACAAGGACTAGTTTTAGAAAAGTCACTAAATTTGATACTGAGTTTAAATCTCAGCTCTTTTCCTTCTTACCTTTGAGACTTGAGGAAAGTTATCTCTAAGTGTCTTAGTTTTCTCATCTTTTAAAAGAGAGAATTGTATTAAGATGCCTTCTAGTTTAAATTTTTTGTATATATTTAAAGTCTGATTTATCTGTATCTTTTGTCCATTTCCTTCCCAATTTCCCTAGGGATTTTTTTCTAGTCATTTAATTTTTGTTGTTCAGTCCTTCAGTCTATATATACAAGTTCCCAATGTAAGGCTCCTCCCACCTCCCCTGGCAGTCATTAGGCTACTCAGTCCTGAGGTCTGTAAGCTAACTTCTCTGATTCACTCACTCTCAGACTCACCAGGTCTTTCACTGGATCTCATCTGAGATGTCTTGGAAACTAGACACCAGTCATTGAAACCTCAGGCTCACCAGTCAAGGCTATCCTGTGAACCAGCCAGGCTGCTTCAACCTTGAAAAATCTCAATAGGCATACAAACCTACATAATTGTCACAGCTTCCCTTCCTGGAAGCCCATTCAGACCTTTTCTGCTTTTTATTTTCACTTTCTTATCCCTTCAGGCTTGGAAGCTGGCAGGAACACACAAAATCTCTTCCCTGGCAGGGCCACCAGAATGACCCACCAAAAGGAGGAACTGAGAGTCTTTCCACCATTCCAAAAATCCCAGATGAGCCCCCACCTGAGTGGGATGGGGTCACAAACAGTGACCATTTAATTGCTGTCTTATCCTTTGGCCTCTCCACTCTTTGTTTGTAAACTTATTGCAGTGGTGGGGTCCACTGTTCATGACCTTGTCCCCACTCACAATGGATTATCAAAAAATCTTCTCTATCACCACAATTCAAAAGTGCTGATTCTGTGACATTCAGCTTTCCTTTTAGCCCAAATCTCACAGCCACTCATAGCTACTGGAAAAATTATAGCTTTGACAAAATGAACTTCTATTGGAAGGTGATGTCTCTGCTTTTTAGTATGCTGTCCAGATTTCCTATAGCTTTCCTTCCAAAGAATAAGCAGCTTTTAATTTCATGGCCATACTCACCATCTGCAGTGATCTTGGAGCCCAAGAATATAAAATATGACATAGCTACCATTTCTTCTCCCTGTTTGTTAAGGAGTAGTGGGATCAGTTGCTAAGATTTTGTATCTTTTGATGTGCAAGCCAGTTTTTACACTCTCCTTTTTTTACCATCATCAAGAGGGTTCTTAATTCTTCAATTTCTGCCATCAGAGCAGTATCATCTGCACCTATGAATTCACTGATATTTCTCCCAGCAACATTAATTCTGGCTTTTGATTTCTCTAACATTGCATTTCACATGATGTACTCTGAATACTAGTTAAATAAATAAGGTGACAATATGTAGTCTTGTCATATCCCTTTTCCATCTTAAACCAATCAATTGTACCATGTTTGATTCTAAGTGTTGCATTTTTTACCCACAAACAAGTTCCTCTGGAGACAAATAATATGATTTTATACTCCATCTTTTTGAGCACTTGACACATTTTGTTGTCATCCACACAGTCAAAGGCTTTATTGTAGTTAATGAAACAAAGAGAAATAGAAGCTTTTCTGGAAGACTCTTGCTTTCTCCAAATCCAGTGAATGTTGGCAATTTGGTTTTTATTTCCTCTGCCTCTTTTAAAACCAGCCTGCTCTTCTGTTAATTCTTAATTCATATATTGCTGAAGCCTAGATAGTAGAATGCTAAGGGTAATCTTGCTGGCATATGAAATAAGCATAATCATTTAGTAATTTGAACATTCTTTGGCCTTGCCCTTTTTTAAGATTGGGATGTAAACTGATATTTTCCATTCCAGTGGCCACTGTTGAATCTTCCAAATTTGCTGACATATTGAATATTGTAGCAGGTAATTTTTACAGTATTGATGGCATTTTTTAAAGATATTACATAGCTCAGATAGAATTCCATCACCTCAATTAGCCTTATTGTTCAATGCTTCCTAAGGCTGACTTGACTTCATTTTTCAAGGTATCTGGCTCTAGATCTGGCAACTACATCAATCATGGTTATTGATGACAAGATCTTTCTTATAAAGTTCTATATATTTTTACTACCACTTTGTAATCTCTTCATGTCCCTAGCATTTTTGTCTTCTATCATGCCAAATTTTGCATGAAACATTCTTGTGATATATCTAACTTTTCTCTACATATCTCTTATCTTTTCTATTGTTTTCTATTTCTTCACATTGCTCATTTAAGAAAACCTTATAGCTTTTTGTTATTATCTTGAATTCTGCATTCAGTTGGGTATATCTTTCCCTTTCTTTCCTCAGATATTTGTAAAGCCTCATCAGAGAGCCATTTTGCTTTCTTGATCTTCTTTTTCTTTGGAATATTTGTTGTTGTTGTTGCTACACCCTGTAAAATACTGTGAACTCCTGACTATAACTCTTCAAGCACGCTATCTACCAGATCTACACTGTTAAATCTATTGGTCACTTGTTTTTCATGTTCGTAATTGATATTATTTAGGCCATGCCTGCACAATCTGATGACTTTTCCTACTTCAATTTAAGCCTACATTTTGTAATAAGAAGCTTATGATCTGAGTCACAGTTAGCTCCAGGACTTGTTTTAACTGACCATATTGAGATTTTTCACCTTTGACTAGAAAGTATAAAATCAATCTGATTTCTACATTGATCATCTGGTGATGTTGTTGAATCACCTTTTGGTTTATTGAAAAGAGTGTTTGCTATGAAAAGCAAGTTATCATGCCCAAACCCTTTTAGTCTCTATCTTGCTTTATTTTATACTTCAAGATCAAACTTTCCTGTTATTCAAATTATCTTTTGACTTCCTACTTTATCCTTCCAACTCCCTGTGATGGATGTGACTTTTTTTTTTAACATTATTTCTAAAAGATGTAAGTCTTCATAGAACTCATAAATTTTGGCACAAGTAGTTGGAGCAAACATACACTTACATTACTGTGATGTTGAACAGTTTGCCTTGGATTAGAAAATATATCATTCTATCATTTTTGAAAATTTACCTTGGCTCTTTTAGTGATTATGAGGGTCATTCCATTTCTTCTAAGGGATTCTTGCCCATAATAGCCAATTATCACCTGAATTAAATTCACCCATTCTTGGCCATTTAAGTTCACTGGCACCCAAGACATCAATGTTTAATCTTTCCATTTCCTTCCTGTTTGACACCATTCAGCTTATCTTGGCTCATTGATCTTACATTCCTATGCAATATTGGTTTTTATAGCATTGGACTATCCTTTCATCACCAGATTTTTCCATAGTTGAGCTTCATTTCAGCTTTGGCCCACCTGCTTCACTTTTTCTGAACCTCTTAAAGTTGTCCTCTATTCTTCCCCAATTACACTGTTGGACAACTTCTGAGCCTAGGGGTTCATCTTCCAGTGTCAAAACTATTATCATTTTAATATCATCCATGGGGTTTTCTTGGCAAAGATATGGAGTGGTTTGCCATTTTTTCTCCAGTGCATCATCTTTTGTGAGAATTCTTCACTATGACCTGTCCATCTTGGGTAACCCTACATAGCTGTTTTTTTTTTTTTTTAATCCTTACCTTCTGCATTAGAATCAATACTGTGTATGGCTTCCAAGGCAGAAGAGTGGTAAGGGCTAGGCAATGGGGGTAAAGTGACTTGTCCAGGGTCACACATCTAGGAAGTGTCTGAGGCCAGATTTGAATCTAGGACTTCCTGTCTCTAGGTCTGGCTCTCAATC
Source organism: Monodelphis domestica (assembly GCF_027887165.1). NCBI lineage: Eukaryota > Metazoa > Chordata > Mammalia > Didelphimorphia > Didelphidae > Monodelphis > Monodelphis domestica. The sequence goes on along the minus strand of NC_077228.1, from coordinate 319,350,373 downwards.
CATTGATCCACCTAGCTACTCCACCATAGCTCATAGTTTCAATGAGTTTCACAAGCCCCTCTGCCAGGACAAAGAAGTGATCCAGGTGAGGATACATTTAATAGGAACCTATGTAATAGAATTCAATATACAAATTTCCTTAAAAAACAACTATTCAGAAAAACATTGATTGTCAGTGATTTTATTGTTCTAGAGATCACTTTTAGTTTAATATTCTTAATAGTGATCAGCCATGTCTGAATTACTTATGGGAGCATGAGAGTCATATTCATTTTATTTTTGCTTTATTTTGATTTCTGGAGTGATATGAACTAATATTTACTCTGACTCCCTTAAAGAATTTCCATGCATGCACTCAAATATGTCTCTATTTGCAAGCTAGGTTTGTAGAAGATTTGTATGACCTGTGGTATACCTCAAAAGCAGTCATGTTTAATTTAATTTTTGATCAAATATCACCTTAGAATAGAAAAACCTTTTGTTAGACTATGTACCTTCCTTCTTTTCCCACCTTGCTGTTTATTTAAGTCTTTTGATGGAAAAAAAAACCGTGTGCTATATTGTGCCTCCCATATCTTGTCTTTCCATATCCATTTCAACTGTCTTCTAGAGATTGCTTTTAAATCTTCAGTCTTTGGAGACCAAAGGCTCCTACTGAGTAGTATTAGTGGTTTATGAGAAAAATCTTTTCAAAAACTTTCCATTTTCTTGGTGGGTGAAGAGAAACTAGGCTCTTATCGTGTGACAAGTGTCCTGGAATTCAACAGAATGCCAGTTGGCAATTAAGTTTCTTTCTAGTCAACTATGTGTGATATAATTATTGCTGCTAGTCAAGCAAGGGAGGGAGTTTTACTTACTCTGCAGGGAATTATGTGATTTAGAACTAGAAGGCACCTCAGTGGCCATCAAATCCAAAATAGTCCTGCAAGATGAATAGGAGGGGGTATAAATTGTAGGCAGGAAGAATAATTAGGAGATTATTACAAATTAAAAACAAAAATAACTGTAAGGCTATAATGACTAAGCTTGGATATGAGAGGGCACCTCCCTCTGCTGACATATTCAACTTGCCTTCCAGCAAACTAATTGGAAATTTGGGTGTTGTTACCTAAAAGAGGTGATTGGAAGGGACCACTGTATAGACAAGGCATTTTGCAAACCTTATAGACCTTCTAGCTTTTAGTTTTAAGCCATGATATGCAAAAGGATATAACAGGGATCTAAAGAATTACTTAAAATCTTCCTTACAGATGAATTGATTCCTAATGCCTAAGGCAAATCTACCTGTAGTAAAATCCTATTGAAGTAATAATTGGATTAGTGCTCTGTGAGTGATTTCTTTTTAAGCAGGTGTCATTCTTTATAGTCTCTCAACCTTTAAAACTGGAGAGGACCAATTTAATAGTAGAAGAGAGGATAGGGGAATGGAGGAGGTACATTGTTTCCAGATATTGGAAGAGAAGAAATGACACAGGAGGTAGCTAAGTGACTTGTAGATAGAATCCTGGACTTTGGAGACAGGAAGACTTTAGTTCAAATTTGACCTCGAACACTTACTATTTGTGTGATCCTGGACAAGTCACTTAACCTCTGTTTGTCTTAATTCCCTGCAGAAGGAAATGGCAAACCATCCAGTATTTTTGCCAAGAAAACTCCATGGACAGTATGGTTCATAGGGTCATGAAGAGTTGGACATGCCTGAACAACAAGAATGTTGAAGTCAGGGAAGATATAAGTATATATTCTCATCTGATAGCTAAAGAATAAAATGTCCAGCTGATCTTTGTTTTATTCAGAATATTCTTCTGAGAAACTCACATGCGTATACTTTTGGTTTTAATGAATAGTTTGTGCAAGACCTTGAATTCTTTATAATTGGGCATTTAAATTCCTTGTTAGAATTTAATTAATGTTTTTAAGAAAATATGTTAACTTAGGCATATGGTGGTTAGCACCAACTATAGCTTAGGAAAAAAAGAAAAAAGCCCAACATCATTCTACTTTCATTTTTTGCTTTCCTTCATCTCCTAAGCACACTACCTGAGTTCAGCTGTCAGGATTTAGTCATCAGGGTACTAGGATAAAGGGGCAAGCAGGATGTGCAAAGCATCAACAGACAAACACATTGCAGAGGAGGCACTGCCCTGGTCAGGATACAATTTCAAACTAACAGTTATAGATCAGGAGAAAAAGCCTTATGCTAAATTTAGGAGGGAGGGTGAACAGAAGCTGAAATAAGTTAACATGGAGGATTCAAAACTAAAATGTTATCAGAATCCACCCTGCACACAAATGCAGAGATTTACAAAGTTAAAGTAAATAAGGAACTAACCAAGGCAAAGCAGATTCAAGTAAATTCAAGAATTATTTATTTAGATCCCAAATCACTGTTAAATTCTCTTTTTAAATGAATTTTATTAATCATTTCCCCTACATTTCCTAATATAATCCCCTCCCCCAAAGCCATCCTTTGTTTAAAAAATCCATCTTTTTTTAAAAGAAAAAAATCAGTTTGACAAAAACAACCATTGAAAAAAGTGTGAAATTAGATGCAATTTTCCCATATTCATGATCCCCAAATGGTACAAAGAAGAGAAGGGGAGGTGCTTTGTCATAAAATTGGATACTTAGCAGACTTTTGATCTTGAAATTTATAGGATCACATCTCATAGATTTCAAGCTGGAAGGGACCTTTAAAGGTCATCTATACTTAGTTTTCAGGTGAGGAAAAAGAAGTCCAGACAAGTGAAGAAACTTGCTCAACATTCTCTAATCAGCAAGTAACAAAACTAAGTTTTGAACAAATATCCTTTGTACCTGCTGGCTATCCTCTCTGTCTTAAGGAATTCACACAAGCTATTATTCTCTGCTTGGAATACCAACCCTTCCTCATCTCTGCCTCTTAGAAGCATTATAGCCCTCCACCTTCTCTATGAAGCTTTATTTTCTCTCTATCTCCATCCCCAAATATTAATATTTTTCCTTATTCAAATGACCTCAAATTGCTCATCATAATGTCTGTGCACTAGAATATAATCTCCTTGATGCCAGAAATAATTCAGCTTTCATTTTTGTATTCCTAGCACCTGGCATGATGTTTTGCACATGATGGGACTTAATGAATGCTTATTAAACTGAAGTTTCAGAGGTAGGATTTGAACCCATTTTTCTCTTGACTCTACTCAACATGATTCTCCCAATATTAATCTGTATCTACTTAATGTGAAATGAAACTGATACTATATATTCAAGTCAACAAACATTTAAAGGGCTTACTTCGTGGAAGATATTGGATGTGTCATGGATTAAATGTTTCAGCAGGGAAGACCATGTGGTGGGTAACTGTTAGTCCCCCTGTATACTGACTCTTCTGTTACATTCAAAGCTATCAATCAATCATGATATCTCCCTCAGGAGCTTTGTCCTGTGTGAGACAGAATTGAGTGTGCTATTCTCAGAATGAGCATTCTAGTTTGTTACCTTTTGTTGATTGAAGATTCAGGGAAATGCTTGGGAGGGAGACTGATGAAGGACAGGAAGGGCAATGAACAGCTCAGTTATTTCCTTTACTGCATCTGAACTGGGTTGGAAGAATTTGCAATTGAGTCACAGGTGCTTTGGATTGTGGGTCTGGGCCCCATGTGGGGGCCTGACAGGGGAGGGGGAGGAGCCTTTTATTGGGAACATGTATATATTGCCTGTTTGCTGCCTAGTTAGTCAGCACTTCTTAGCCCATCATTGAAGTGCTCTCTTTCATGAAGAAAACAAACCACTGCCTCTTTTTACTCCTACCTTCTGACTCCAGGTTTTGTTTATTTGTGTGAGTGCAACATTTGTCATCATTTTTTTTTCACACAGCTCCCACCTACTAATTACTCCCATTCCTCTCAGATTCAGTGTTTTGCTTCCCTTTTTGGTCATTTAGTAAGCATTCATTAAGCACCTACTATGTGCCAGACACTGTGCAAAGCACTGGATTAGCAAAGAAAGGCAAAATATTAAGTTTAGAAGGAAATAATAGTTTAATTAGATTAGTAAAAGCATAGTAAAACCAACCCAGTAGCTGCTCATACCACAGCATATCATATTCCAAGCACTTCTCAGGCTCAGTCTGAAGACAAACTTTGTCCCTTTAGGTTGGAATCAGTTTTTGCTCTCTTTATGCTACCAACTTGTGAGCATAAGTCAGGTCATTCATCTACTTATTGTGTACTTTTTACCTCCTGCCATTAAGAACATTGTAGTGGATGGGAGAGAGGCTGGTAGCCATCAATTATTGTACTTCCCATGGAAGCAGGTGCCTTGCCATGTAAAGAATTATTACAGCCATTCTGACTGTAGCTAAGTCTGGCACTGGGCATTGGACTTCTATGCCAGGGTTGTTCCACTGACAATATAAAATCTAGATCATCCTCTCTGGGCTCCCTGGCTCTGCTCCAGAGTCTATGCTTCTGTCTAACCTCACAATGCATCACTGAAAGGGGTCACTACTCAAATATCCCAGAAGCTAACACTTATGGAATGTCACCTATCACAAATCTAACATCAGCAATAGTAAGGGAATTAGTTAAAGCTACACGTTGGCTCTGGTTATGATCTCTCTATCTCTTTCTTTTTCCCTTCAGATTTCTGCAGCCTGCTCAAATGTCACATTTTTATTCCAAAATTCCAAGTCATGCTGGCAATGAAAGCAATTGGGAATTATCCCAGTACTTACATCCCTGTGGAACCAAAGGATGCATTCCTTATAGTTGTTTCACACACTTTGGTGTCAAATAACTTCTAATCTAATAGAAGGAAAGACAAGTGCATTTATATTCATGATATAAGAGAATGTGAAATAAGTACAAAGGAGACATCCGCTCAAAGTGTTCTGAGAATTTTTGAAAAAAAAAGGGGGGGGGAGGAGAGAGATAACTTTCATCCCTGGTGTCAGGAAAACTTCATGGAGGATGCAGCATCTGATTTAGTCCTTGGGGGCAGGGACTCAAACTGTTGGAAGTGGTATTAGAAAAAGAGACAAAGGATGGGGTGAGGCAAAAACCAGGAGGGAAAGAGTAGTAGCCAGGTTGGTCTGAAACTTGGAAGAGATGATTGGGGGTGGGGCTAAATATGAGATTTAGATAAAGATGCAAAGATTATTGGGAGCCAAACTATGGTGAGGTTTAAATGCCAGGAACAGGAATTTATGCTTTAGTTATAGGAAACTAGTAAAAACTGAAGATCTTTCACTAGAGAAATGACATGATTAGAGCAGTGCCTTAGGTAGATTGTTCAGCATTTTGAAGTATGGATTGATGAAAGAAAAGACTTGAAGTAGGAAGATGAGTTAGTAAATAATTATTAATAGTCAACTAATATAGCACTAATAAGATTATTAGATGATGAGATTTTATTCTATTTTCTACTAGTTATGGACAGAAGCAACATGCCCACCTAGATTTTATAGTCATCTTTATGGCAATGACAATTGAGTCTTGAGGCAGAAGTGTAATGAAAGCCAATGGGCTTTCTCATAAAGTGGCTCACTCACTCCAAAGGAGTGTTTTTGCTTCCTTCCTATGGTGATCACCATCCATATAGTCCCCTACTAGTCTGCTGAATGTTAAATATCTCTCAGCCTCAAGTGTCTCATTAGTATGGCACCCCTTTCCCAAGCCTGTCTTCCCCCTTTAACCAATTCCTATAATGGCAAGAGCCAGATAGCCTCTTTGCCCCATATAACTACCCTACTGACTATCCTCTGCATCATCACCCCCTTAAGTATTCTAGTTTTCAAGGCATTTTCTTTTGCCTCCAGGGCAAAACATAGACAGAGGCTGAGTTGTGTTTAAATATAGCTGCTTAATATGCCCTCTGCTATGCAAACACGCTCATTAAAGCTCTGCTAGCAACTGATTGCTTTGGACAGAATAGTGATTGGCTAGATGGGGAGTTCATATTAGGAAGTAATGACTTACTTAAGGGAATATTGAATGAATGCAAGTTATGGAAGACCTTGAATAGAAATATGGGCAAGGAGTTCAGACTTAAACTCAAAGGGGAGCCATTGAAGGTTTTTGAGCAGGAGAGTGATAAGGAGAGGAGCTGGTATAAAGGAAAGAGCAGTAGACTTTTCTTTCACCTTTATTCTCTTAGTTAGGATACATCATATCCAACACAAACAATGGGAGGCAGCATAGTGTAGTTGATAGTGTATTAGACTTGGCATCAGGAAAATCTTAGTTCATATATCACTTCACATATAGTAACTGTAGTGACCTGGGCTAGTAACTTGAATGCTCTCACAGTTCCTTCACCAGTAAAATAAAGGGTTTGTACTCAATGGCCCCTAAGATTTCTTCCAATATAAAATTATGATCATTATTCTTCCTAACAGCCTTATTTTTGGCAGCCATTTACCACACTGGAGAGAGTGATGGACCTGGAAAGACAAGATCTGAGTTCAAATATGACCTCAAACACTTATGCATCTGAGTATGACCCTGGGAAAATCACTTGCCCTCTGTCTACCTTAGTTTCCTCAACTATAAGTTGAGGGAAATGATAGTACTTATGTTATAGGGTTGTTGTGAGGATGAAATGAGATAATATTAATAAAGCACTTAGCAAAGAGCCCAGTAAATAGTAGGTACTTAGTAAATATTTTTATTTTCTACCTTCCTTCTGTTGATGGCACCACCAACCATCTAGTTAGCTAAGGTTCTCTCCTCTCCCTCCTACTCTCATTATCAATTCCATTTCCCAAATCCAGGCTTTTTTTTTTTTGCTCAGTTCTCTTTTCTTTTTCTCTGGGCTCTTACATTCACAATCCATCATTCACACTGTAATCTACTTAAGTCAGGGTTCTGACTGTCCTGACATGTTAAAAAATTTCACTGACTCCAGGTTTGGTAAATCAGTTGACCAAATAGTAAGTATTTATTATGTTCTATGTGCCAACCACTGCCCTGAAGGAATTTACATTCTACCAGATAATATGTACATGTACTAGTAGATACAAAATATATACAAAAATATATAAGCACAATGTAATTTTTTTGAGAGAAAGGTTGGAAATGTCCGGATAGGCTTTATATTTAAAATGAGCTTTGAAGAAAACTATAGATTCTAAGATGTTAAAGTGGAGAAAGTATATTCCAGACATAGGGGATGCCATGAAAAAACCATGGAGATGGGAGCTGGAGTGTTTTGTGTGAGGCTAGTTTTGCTAGACTGCAGGATGAAGGAAATGGAATAACATGTAATAAGAACAGAAAGGCAAGTTGGAGACAGGTTGTAAAAGGCTACAAAAGTCAGACTGAGGAGCCTGTGTTTAGTAATGGAGATATTAGGGAGTCACTGAAGTTTATTGAGTAGTTGGCTTCCCAAGAACTATCTTGGGAAAATCACTTTGGCAGCTATGAGGAATATAGATTAGAGAAATCAGAGAGTTGAGGCAGGGAGACAATTTAAGAGGCTATTGTAGTAATTCAGGTGATCATGACCTAGAGTAGGATAGCAGTTGAATGAGCTCAGAATGGGAAAGATGTGAGAGATGTTATAGAGGTAGCAATAAGACTTGGAAACTGAAATGATAAGTGGAATGAAAGAGAGGAGTTAAGGATGACTTTCAGTATGCAACTCTGGGTGACTAGATGATGGTGCCATCTACAGAAACAAGGACTATTGGGAGAAGAGGGATGGGGAAAGATGTTGAGCTCTGTTATATACATGTTAAGTTTTGGGTGGCTTATAGTCATATTTAGTTTGAAATCTCTAAAAGGCAGCTGGTGATGAAGGGCTGGAGCCAAGAGAGAGATAAGAACTGGATATATAGTGTGAGAGTTAGTTGCATAGAGTTGAGTAAAGATAAAAGAAAAAGTCTCAAATTTAAGAGATATGGGATATGGATGATGATGTTTCATTATAGAATCAGAGTTGGAATCAATACATACTTATTAAATACTTAGCATGTGTTAGGCACTGTGCTAAGTACCAAGGATACATATAAAAAGGGATAAGACAGTTTCTCCCTTTAAGGAGTTTATAATTGAATGAGGAAAAACAACACTAAAACTAAACACTAAAACAACACAATGGGGAAAAAGTTGGGAGAAGTGGAGAGAGCACTTGTTGAAGGGTCATGATGAAGTCCTATAGCCAGATCAGGGAATGATCTGAAGAGGTGTGAGTTACAGGACTGATTTCATCTGGCAGAATGATGAGTTTCTGGTCCAGGAGAATAGCCAGATGGGAAACAATGAGGCAAATGCCCTGGAATTTCTTTTTAAATAAAAATGGAAAGATCTGGAAATTAGGAGGATGCCCATCAATTGGGGAATGGTTAAACAAGTTGTGGCATATGATTATAATGGAATACTAATACACTGTAAGAAAAAAAAAGATGAGTAGGTTTAGAAAAAAAACAACAAAACAAAACATATAAAAAACCACATATGACAAGCAGAACAAGTAGAATCAAGAGAACATTACCTACAGAAAGAGATTTATTGTTTGAAGAATAACTTGTGTATATACATTTACCTTGAAATATGGAGATTATTATTGATGTTATTGAGGAGGATGCTGTGGTAAAATATTTTGTTGATGTTCACAAAGTTATCTTTCAGCTCTCCTCCTCTGTAGGAAAGCCAGGGGTGACTTTCCTTCACCAGGCCAGTATGTAACTTACTTGGAGACTATATATTTATATAAAAATCTATTTATTTATATTTAACAGATATCAGTATAAGGATTGGTAACAAGGAAAGCCTTAACAATAAAAGGGAACTATACCCACTCACTTTCCTACATTTTCCTCATGGTAAAGTCTTCTGTCTCTTCAAGCTACTCTGAACTGCATAGCACTTACTAAAAATACCCCAAACGCTATCTGACTAAAAGCTAACGATAATACTTATTAAAAATAACTTAATATTGTCAAAGATGTCTCCAAGTAAACACAGAGTCGGTCAGCCCAATATGGCAGAGGCTAGCTGACCAGAGGGTAACTCTGAGATGGCCCAGAGTCCAGGCAAAAAGGCCTTAGATCTTTCTTCTCTCAAAACTGTTCTTCAACAAAGCAATATGACAACTTCTTTCTCCAAGATGAATTCTCAGGGTAAGGAAGGTGGGAAAACCTCTTCATATGGTTTAGAGTTCCCTATATCCAGCAAAGAGAAAGATCTGAGTTGTTTGTCTTCACCAGAAGCCAGAGAGAGAGTCTTCCCAGAAGCCCTGACCAACTGTCAGAACTTTGCCCATTTTCCTCCTTCCAATTTCAGATATCATTCACAGCACTCTGTTTTGTCTGCAGCCTCAGAGACCCCTTTCCTAAAGTTCTTATCTTATCAATATTTAATATATTTCCTATTCCATTTCTACAACCTCCACAGAAAGATAAATAGAAACAAACAAGACAGTATATAAATAGATAGATAGATGATAGATAGATAATCTAGGTTTTTCTTTTGTCAAATGATGTCTTCCCTTATCAGTATTTTTTTTGACAAATGATATATTTCCTCATCTCTCTCTATTTTTTTTTATGATGTCTTCCCTAGTGCAAAGAGGGGGAGCAAGGAGGGAGATACCTGGGAACTTTAATGTAGCAAACAAATAAGTTTTAAAAAATATAATTAAAAAAAGAAAGATATGTAAATAGTTCTCCAGTGTCTATATACTCTATCCCATTTTACCAGAGGGAGGGAGGGATGCTTAAGAGGTATGAGTTTAAGAGCTGATTTTTGTCTTACAGAATTATGTTTCTGAAGATCATAAAGTCCATGAGAGCAATCAGAAGAGATTGAAGAGTTGTCATATAAGAGGAGAATCAAAATCATTATCTTTTCATGAAAAATATTCCATTTTCAGGCAATATTTTCTAGTTTCCTTATCTGTAACCTGGGTCCAGATCAGAACTACAACTAATAATTTCTGTGACTGGACATATCACTTAACACCCCAGAAGCCCAGTTAGATTGTATAATAAAGTACCAGATTTAGCATTGCCTTAGACACTTAATAATTGTGGGACCCTGGTCCAGTCACTTAAACTATCTTTGCCTCAGTTTTATCAACTACAAAATGGGATGATTGATGCAGTGACCTTTAAGGTTCCTTCCATGTTTATTTATATTGTCCTATTATAATAGGAGAGCAGGTAGATGGTCCAATGGGTAGAATATTGTGCCTGGAGTCAGAAAGACTTCATCTTCCTGAATTCAAATCTGGCCTCAGACACTAGCTGTGTAACCCAGGACAAGTTACTTAACACTGTTTGCCTTAGTTTTCTAATCTGTCAAATGAGCTAGATAGGAAATGGCAAATCACTCTAATATCTTTGGCAAAAAAAACAGAAATTAAAAATTGGGACACTAATTTACCATTGGTGGAACTGTGAATTGGCCAAGTCACTTTTGGAGAGTAATATGGAGCCATGTCCAAAGGTAAAATTATGCTTACCCTATGACCTAATTATACCACTACTGGATCTGTATCACAAAGAGATCAGAGATAGGAGAAAAGGACTGACTTGTACAAAAATATATTTAGCAGTTCTTTTTGTAGTGCCAAAGAATTGAAAACTGAGGGGATACCCTTCAATTGGGGGAAAGGCTGAACAAATTGTGGTATGTGGTTGTAATGCAATACTATTGTGCCATAAAAATGGTGAACAGAATGAATTTAGAAAAACCTGGAAAAACTTATATGAACTGATGCAAAATGAAATGAGCAGAATCAGAACACTGTACACAGTAACAGAAATATTGTATGATGATCAACTATGAAGGGCTAAACTGTTCAGTAATGCAGGTTTCCAAGATAATCCCATGGGACTCTAGATTAAAAAAAAATACTATCTAAGGCAAAATAATGAACTGTTGGATCTAATTGCATGTCAAAGCATTCCATTTTTAAACTTTATTTCCTTCATGAATTTTTTATTATATGTGTAATATATTTTCACAAGGAATGAGGAAATGTGCATTGCTTAATAGTGCTGACATAACCTTTATCAGATTATTTACAGCAAAAGGGAAAGGGAGGGAGAAAATCTGACTCTCAAAATGTCAGATAATAATTGTCAAAAATTGTTTCCATGTGTAATTGGAAAAAAAATAGAGGAAAAAGAAAAGCTCAAATGGGGTCATAAGACATACAAATGAAAAGAATGAATAACAACAATTGTCACAGGAATTTGAGAACTGAATGATATCTTGAGATTTTTAGTTCATAGAGATAAGCATTCTATTCTCAGCCTTAAGAATTAATTTAGGACTATCTCAGTGTTTGAGTTGGAGATGGAATTGACTCATGCCTTTGAATTCATAAAGAGACATTCACAGTCTGGAAGACAGAGAAGAAGAAATCATAGAGGTTTTTAATAGCTTGTGTAGGAGATATGGTCTGCTTTCACAATCCACCCAGGACTTAAGGAATCAAGCCAAAAAAGAGTCAGTGACAGAGTACCAAAAGAAAAACAGTTGGTCTGAATTGTGGCAGAGAAGGGAGAAATCAAGGAGAATCATTGACTATAGTAATCTTTAGAACAGAAAATTTAAAGGGAAACTATCCCTTAAGCCTTCTCTTTGAGAACTGAAGGAAGGTCCAAGAAAATGTCTTCTATTTCCTCAAGTTCTCTTCTCTCTACCTGTCTTGTTAACAGACACTGTCACAGACTCCGTTTTACTTCTTTATCCAAGTGTTTCCCATAGCCTGAATTTTGCTTCAACCATAAAGATGTCAAGAGATAACTAGAGAAAACATAAATTTACTGGGGGCACTAAGTGATTATGATTTTTCTTCTAACTTTTGTTTTTATATAAACTTCATTGAAGGAGATAATTATATGAGGCTATTATATTGCCCCTGGGCTAAAAGAGAGATTGTTGTTTTCATCAGGTGTGGCTGATTGATATGGCTCCAGAGACAGAGAGATTAAGAAGGAAAAGATAGTGACACCCCAACACCTGCCTCCACTATCATATCTCAAATCCATATACTTCTGACTATATTTCCAGGTTGAAAACTATTTCAGGAAGATCAATTTGACAGTTGACTAGGTTATAGGGAATGGAGACTAGAATCAAGGAGACAAGCTAGGTGAGAAAATTAATTCAGATCTGAGGTGATGAGGACCTGCACTAGGCTAGTGGTAGAGAAAAGGGAGAGAAATGAACAAATCTAAGAGATAGTTTTGTAATTGATCTTGACTTTGTATGTCACTGCTGTAAGGTGCTCAGATTTTGCCTAAGCTCAAAAGAGTCTCTCCTTCCCTTGAACTCCTTTAAACTCCTTATCTTTTTCTTTTCATTTATTTCTAAAATTGAGAAAATAAAAAGTCTATACCAGATATCCCTATTTCCTCACCCCTCAAACTCTTGCACTCTAGCTTCTGTTTCCATTTCCTTTGAAACTACTTGTTCAAAAATCAATTAAAACCTCATTAACAAATCTAAATCTTAGTTCTGATCTTCCTTGATCTTTCTGCATGTTTGATATTGCTAACCATCCCCTACTTCTGGATATTCTCTTCTCCTGGATTCTAGGAAAATGCACTTTCCTGGTTTCACCTCAGCCTCTCCAATCTCTCCTCTATTTCTTTTAACACCAGTTAAAACCAGTACTTTGTCTCTCCTCTTTGCATATTCTCTTCTTTTGCAAATGTGTTTCCTCCCTTGACTTTCAGTATCATTATTATGCATATGACTTCTATACCTATATCTCTAGGATGACTTTTCTCTCAATCTTTAGATCCACATCCTGAATGTTTTACTAGCACTTCAAATTCAGCCTATAATAAATCTTATTTATTATCTTTACCCTGGCACTTGCTCCTTCTTTTGGCTCCCCTGTTTCTGCCAGTGGGATCACTGCCACTTATGTTTGAAACACCGGGGTAGCTTTTGATTTTTTCCTCTTTACCATATCCAGTCAATAGTTGAATTCTATCATCTCCACCTCTTCAATCTTGCAACTGTCACCTCTTCTCTTTTTCCAATGCATTACATTAATGCAAGCTTTAATTAATATTTATATGAACTAAATAGTTGGTCTCCCTGATTCCCAGGTACAATGTATTCTTTTCACTGCTGCCAAATTGGCCTGATTTATACATAGAAAAGATCATGTCTCTCCCTTTTCAAAACCCTTCAAGAGTTCCCTGTTGCCTAATAGGTAAAGTTCAAACTCAGCTTCGTTTCTGAAACTCTTTATAATTTGGCAATTTATAAATTTATCTGACATTATCTATTGTTCACCTATACTTCAGTCAAATTGGACCATTCACCATCTCCTATTCATGCCCTGTGTCTTCCTGTCTCTTCAGATTTGCTTGTGCATACATCCTATGACTGGAATATTACATCACTATGTCCTATCTTTCTACCTTTTGAAATCCTACCCATCCTTCAAGGGCATTCTCCTCCATGAAGTCCCTACTGATCTTTTTCAATAAAGATCCTTACATAATGAGAACTTGCATAGAACTTGGTCATGTACCTATTATGTACTTATCATGGATCATTTCTCAGAATTATTATTTGTGTTTATGTGGTAACTCTACCCTTTCTCCAGATTGTTAGCTCTCTGAAGGCAGGGCTGTAATTTATATTATCATTGCATCTTCCCCTAAATCCTGTATCTAGTAAGCACTCAATAAATGTTTGTTACAAGGTACCATGCCAAAAGCTTTAAAAATATTTTATTATTTGACCCTCATAAGCACTTTGAGGGGTAAGTGTTATTTTTTTTAACCCTTACCTTCTGTCTTGGAGTCAATACTGTGTATTGGCTCCAAGGCAGAAGAGTGGTAAGGGCTAGGCAATGGGGGTCAAGTGATTTGCCCAGGGTCACACAGCTGGGAAGTGTCTGAGGCCAGATTTGAACCTAGGACCTCCCATCTCTAGACCTGGCTCTCAATCCACTGAGCCACCCAGCTGCCCCCTGGTAAGTGCTATTTTTATCCCTATTTTCTAGTTGAAGAAACTGAGTCACACAGAGGTGAAGTGATTTGCTAAAGTTACACAGCTAGTAAGTGTCTGAGGCTAGATCTGAATTCAGGTCTTCTGAACTGCTGGCCCAACACTATCCACTGTGTCATCCAACTGCCTCTTTTCTGTTATTGTTGTGATGCATAGGGTCATTATGGATGCCTCCCCTGGTCCAGTGTTATGGCTCCTTCAGATTCACAAACAGCAAGCACCAGAACTGAAAGAATAAGCAATAATGAATGCTATGATCATATCCAAACTAGAGCTTCCTAACAGAGTGGAGCTATTTAAATTTACTACCCATTTCCTATCCCTCGAGAAGGTAGCCTGGTGGTGGACATGAGGCTTGTGAAGCTGATTCTCCACCTGATTAATTAGCCTTATAATATTATAGGCGCTCAGTCATATAATCAATCATTTATAAGCCTTTACTGCCTGCCATGTGCTATAATATATGGGTAAAATATGCTAGAGAGATCTACAAGAGACACAATCTGTGCTGATCAGCTTTCAGCTGTTCATTCTTCCCTAAGGCCTCAGTTAATCTTCATATATGAGGACCTTTGAGGATAACACAACTTGTTTAAGAGGAAAACAATCCATTTTCTAATAGCTGGAAGGGACTGTCAGTTCCAGAAAGTAGGTGGCAGTGGGGGATGAGTGAAGTGGGGGAGACAAGCCTAGAAGAGTTGTCTAAGACCAGAAGTGGAGGACTGGAGGAGGGGAGTGTAATGGAGTGGACAAGGAAACATCTTGGACTTGAAAGCTGGGGGGGTCTGGAACCAGGTGCACATTCTTGGAGTGAGAATTCAACAAGATATTATAGGTCAAAGCAAGGCTGCGAGGCAGAACTAAGTAAGCAAGCTGGAGTCTGGGCATACAGAAAAATCTTAGTCAGGAAAATTAATAGGTCAGAAGCCAAGTTGACAGACAATAAGCAGGAGGACACAAATATTGGAGGGCAGAGAAAGGCAGGAGATCTAAAATACAAACAAAACAGTCAATATCCAAGGGACCTGCATGGATCAAAGTAATAGGGCAAAGTGAGAGATTGCAAGTAAATAGCATGGAAGAACAGAATAATATAATAATAGTCTAGGGCAACGAGATGGTACAGGGAATAGAGTGCCAGGATTAGAGTCAGGAAGACTCATTTTCCTGTGGTCAGATCCAGCTTCAGAAACTTGCTATCTGTGTGATCCTGAACAAATCATTTGACACTGTTTGCCTCAGTTTCTTTATCTGTAGACTAAGCTGGAGAAGGAAATAGCAAACCACTCCAGTATCTTTGCCAAGAAAACCCCAAATGGAGTCAGAAAGAGTTAGACTCAACTGAAAAACA
Organism: Monodelphis domestica; assembly: GCF_027887165.1. Lineage (NCBI taxonomy): Eukaryota > Metazoa > Chordata > Mammalia > Didelphimorphia > Didelphidae > Monodelphis > Monodelphis domestica. The sequence continues at coordinate 319,335,055 of NC_077228.1, read as the reverse complement.
ATAAGAGGCCTAGGAATCAGATCTAGTTTTGAATCCTTACTCTGACACATGGAGCCTTGAGCCAAGTCACTTATAATCACTGAGACTTAACATCAGTATCCTCATCTGTGAAATGGGGTTAATAATATTTGTACAGTCCTTTCATAAGGTTGCCATAAAGCTCTATAGAAATGAACTATGGATGGGTTAGAGACAGGACTTGACATTTCAGCTATCAGATAACATTCTTATAATGCTTTAAGGTTTGCAAAACACTTTTCAAGTTATCTTTCTTGATCCTCCCTACAACCTTGGAGATAGCTGCTATCCCCATTTTACAGATGAGGAAATGGAAGAAGCCAGAGGTTAATGATTTAACCAGAGTTGCACAACTAGTAAATGTCAGATAGGATTCAAACTCAAGTCTTCCTGACATTACGTTCATTGCTCTAGGTATTGTGTCACCTTCCTCCCTCTAGCTGGTTTTTCTTGCTTCCATACTACCTGTTACCTATTCCCAGTATGACCCTGGACACTTCTCAGTGCTTTAGACAACTCTCTATGATGATAGAGAAAGGATCCTCACTTGAAAGTATCCTATATCAATGAAATCATAAATAGTTGTTGTTGTTGTGCTTCTTTCTTTCTCTTTCTTCTTCTTCTTCTTCTTCTTCTTCTTCTTCTTCTTCTTCTTCTTCTTCTTCTTCTTCTTCTTCTTCTTCTTCTTCTTCTTCTTCTTCTTCTTCTTCTTCTTCTTCTTCTTCTTCTTCTTCTTCTTCTTCTTCTTCTTCTTCTTCTTCTTCTTCTTCTTCTTCTTCTTCTTCTTCTTCTTCTTCTTCTTCTTCTTCTTCTTCTTCTTCTTCTTCTTCTTCTTCTTCTTCTTCTTCTTCTTCCTCCTCTTCCTCTTCCTGTTCTTCTTGTTCTTGTTCTTCTTCCTCTTCTTCTTCCTCTTCCTCTTCCTGTTCCTGTTCTTCTTGTTCTTGTTCTTGTTCTTGTTCTTCTTGTTCTTGTTCTTGTTCTTGTTCTTGTTCTTGTTCTTGTTCTTGTTCTTGTTCTTGTTCTTGTTCTTGTTCTTGTTCTTGTTCTTGTTCTTGTTCTTGTTCTTCTTCTTCTTCTTCTTCTTCTTCTTCTTCTTCTTCTTCTTCATTTTCCTTCTTCATAATTTAGCCAGATGAAGAAAATCTGCCTCAAGTAGAAGATATAGGGGCAAAAGCATGCTTTACCTTCTGGGAGACCAATCCTAACCTTGTTCTTAGTTTCAGGTGGAAAATTATTTTAAAGAATGTTTGTTGTCATTATTCAATTCTTCATGTCCAGCTCTTATGACCCATTTTTAGGGTTCTCTTGGCAAAGACATTGGAGTGGTTTGCCATTTCTTTCTCCAGCTCATTTGACAGATAAGGAAACTGAGGCAAATAGAGTTAAGTGACTTGCCCACAGTAACCCAGTTATTAAGTATTTGAGGTTGGATAGATTTGAATTTGGGTCTTCCTGCCTCTAGGTCTGGCACTATATCCATTGTACCAGGAAGGTGACTTTAAGGAATATTAGTCCTCTTTGAATCTTTAAAGTTACATTAATATTAGGTATGTGTGTGCGTGTTTAAAACTTTAGCTCTGTGGCATTCTTATGATAGAAATTAATTTAAGAAATGGATATAAATCATGAAGGGAATTTGCTTTGTAATACTTTTCCATTGAGACATAATTCCTGTTGATGATTTGTTGCTGTGATTACTAAGGTAATTCTCAATTTTCACATCTGCAACATAGAGAAACACCAGTTTTATCTTCTGAGAGAAAGAGATAAAAATCCCTGGAATAATTTAATTGGTTAGCTATTAGAGACTTATTGTCCCTGGTAGAAACATAGAGCCTTGATAGAATGTTAGAATTGAAAAAAGGACCTTTGAGATGCTCTGGCTCAATGCCCTAATCTTACAGCTGAGGAAACTGAGGCCCCTGGCAGTGGCTGCCTTGCCCAAGGTCATATGTCTGCTTTTATTTTTCAGATTACCCCACTTTCATTGCTCACATAAGATGCTTTTTTATCTTTCTTGGGAAAAAAAAAGGAACTGTGCAGTAAGAAAAAAAATGAGATCATACTGAAGTAGCCAACTCTAGTGAGGGATTTAAAATTATTGATTTTCAGCACAAATTATTTCCTCAAGCCTGGTGCTTCCAGTCATACATTCAATGTTTACATCTGGTGCCAAGTTGCAGGGAAATATTTCTGACAGTGTTTTCCTTTTGCCCTGTGCTGACTACTCCAAATTTACAGTTGACCTCAATGATAAGAATTCTGTCAGGAGGAAGGTCCTGCAGGCAAATTGCCAGTTCAGACAAATGGCTCAGTGGATAGAAGAATGCTAGTTTTTTTGGGGGAGGTGGTATTAAAATACTTAAAGAGGACCTGTGTGTGTTCATGTGGGCGTATAATTGTACAATTTTTTTGGTATGTATCTATGTATCTACATATTTTGTGTGTATATCTACATATGAATATATATGTGTATATATGTATTTATGCACATATATCAAAAGAGAGTACATATTGAGATAGCCCAGGAAAGTGCCTGGGAATATATTGGTTCAAATTCCACCAATGACACTTATTAGCTACATAACTTTAGCAAGTCACTTACACTCTGTGTCTCAATTTCCTAATCTGTAAAATGAGAACATTGGACTTGATGATCTCTAAGTCTCATTCCAGTTTCTAAAACTTTGATCCTATATACATAGAAACATGATTTGAGAACAAAATTGGCATTTAATATTTGCCCTTGTAAGTCATTTCTCTCTCTATACCCCTCCTGCCAATCCAGTTAGAGGAAAAGCAATAAAACCGGCTTTTCTCCTGGTTAGAGTCCAGTGGCATTAAAAATGCCAATTACTCATTATTACTCATGAAACATAGTTCTCACAGATGAAAATTTGTGGTTGCCAGGAAGGCTTGAGTTAGTTCCATTCAGTGAACTGGAAGATTTCTCTCTTGATATGTGGCATTCTACAAATGGAGGAATTGAAATTGGGGCAGGGAAGGCATGAATGATTTTGTTTTTTTCCCTACTAAGGGCGATTGCTTACAGTGGTTTTTCACCTACATAGATTTGTACTATATCGATGAACCCTACCTGGTTGGGAGCAGCCTATGGTATTATAACAGATGCATATTGTTTCACAGCCTTTCTTCATGAACTCAGTGTTTACTGGGAGATAACTGTTATGAGTGAGTTATTAAGATTTTCTCGCAAGGAAAATAAAAAAGAATTATTGTTGCTCAATGATGACACTTTATTTAATGGGGCAATATTTTTCCTTACAGAGAGGCATTGCTTTCTGGCTAAGTGTAATGAATGTACATAGATAAGTGCTTTTGCCTGACATCAGTTATTTGCAGGTGCATGCACATTGTATATGTTGTAAGGGACATATTCTCTCCAGCACAAAACTTACCTTACACAGAGAAATGGGGTTGTGTAGAAGGCAATAGTCACATTCATATGACTTAGATAAAATGTTGTTTTTTATTGCTAGTTTAATAATCACCAGAGAATCAGAGATTTAGAGCTAGAAGAGATCTCAGATCATCTAATCCAAACCCAATACCTTCCCTCCACCTTTACTTGACTAGAAAATTAAGGTCAAGAAAAGGATAAATGACTTGCTCAGGGTCATAAAGTAAGGAGCAAATAAAAGATTTAAATTCATGTCTTTTGTTTCTAGCTCCAGGGTTCTTTCCATTATACCTACCCCTCCCATTCAATTTTGGATTCCACTAAAGGGAATATATATATATACACACATATATATATGTGTGTGTGTGTGTTTTGTGTGTCTGTATGTTTATATATAAATATATTTTCTAAATCCTCAAATTACTTATGATATAGTAGCTTTGATGTAATGAATATAGAGTTATACTTAAGGCTAGGAAGACCTCTTTTCCAATTGGCCTATTCTGTTTTTTTAAGAGTAAGGAGCAGATATGAGATTTGAACCCATGTCTTTTTTCCTAGTTCCAATGTTCTTTCCATTATACCATGCCCCAACCATTCAACTTTGGATGCCACTAAAGGGAATATATATTTATGTTTTTCTAAATCTTCAAGTTGCTTATGATATAGTGTGCATAATGTAGTGAATAGAAAATAAGCTTTGCTGCTACATACTAGCTTCTGTGATACTGGCAAGTCATTTTCTTATCACTTTAGGCAACTCTCTAAAACTATAAATTATAGAGAAAGTGTTTACCTGAATGCTAGAGGAAATTCCTTCTAATACAAGCAAAATCACAGGTTGAATCACTTCTCCTATAAGCAGCAACTTTTCATTTTATAAAACCTACAAATAGTATTAATAATCATCTTTTAAAAATTTATTTAATACCAAGTTGATTTAAATGTGAATTATTAGATGGAGAATAAAAATATGCCTTTCTGGTTCTAAAATTTTTAAAAGGCCAACAAATTGGTAAAAAAAATTAAAAAAAAACAAATTAAAAAGGAGACAACAATGTGAACTTAATGAAAAGAACCAATCAAACCAGCCTGAGTCAGTGATTGCACTGACCAGTTTGGTCAAAATAATAGTCTTGGTCATTGTCACTGTTTAATTCCCAATACATTAAATTCTCTGTCAGATTTAGTTTCAATTCAATTCAAAGAGCATTTATTATATGCCTGCTATGTCCTAGACATTGTCTTGGGTGTTAGGGATATAAAAACAAAAAGACTTTCCTTCAAGGAACTTCTAGTTTAGGGGGAGGGTGGTGGCTGAAGAACAACTGATACACAGTTAAATAAAAATAAAATATAGTCAAAGTAAATACGGAGGTGAAGGGCAGTAAAATCAGAAGTAGGATCTAAAAAGGCTAACTTGGCATTTGGTCTCATCTTTGAAGAAAACATGGATTGCAAGAGGTGAAGGAAGAAAAGGATAGCTTTTCAAGGTATTTAGGGCAGAGGAATGCCATAAATGCACAGATATTCGTCATAGTTTGCACGTGTGCATACATGTGGCAAATTTTTTATTAAAAAATATGAAAAACATTCTTAAATGATTAGAAATAGAAAATCAAGCCCTAGCTGAATTTAGTTCTTTGGCCATAGCTTACTGACTCCTGGATGGTAGAGTGGATAAGGAGGGTTAGTATGAAATCAACTAAGATAGGTTGGAATCAAATAATGAAGGACTTGAAATTACAAACAGATGAATTTGTCTTTTGTTGTACTACAATAGGGAGCCACTGTGGTTTACTGAGCAAGTGAGTCACATGGTCAGACCTGTGCTTTAGAAATTCAATTCCTAAAATTCAATAAATATATATTAAGTGCCTACTATATGCCAGGCACTCAGCTCTAGGTTTTCAAAAAGAAGTAAAATAGACAGTCTTTGCTCTCAAGGAGCTTATGATCTAATGAATATCAGTTTGGGAGCTATGTGGATTATGAATTAGAGATTGGAGAAGAACTTGGTAGAGAGATTGATTAAGATGATACTGTATGAGTTCAAGTAAAAAGTGATTAGTCTTACCTAGGGTGAGTTTGTGATTTAAAAGATGGAAGGAGACTGGGTAGATGTGAAGGTTGTGGAAATGGAATCAAGACTTGGTATATGTGGGCATGTGGGATAAAGAAGGAGGAGTTGCAGATGCTTTTCCAAAGAATTGTAAATATTTCCTCAGTGATCAATAAAATAAATGTATGGAAATCAACTTCCCCTTTCCTCAATAATGTTCCATTAATCTCAGATAGCATATAGTAGAGACTCTTTCGATTGACCCCAACTAAACTACAGGAATCTTAAATAAATAAAGCTGATGAGATGTTATTTGCTACTTCCATTTATGGCCTCACATATCCATAAAATTGATCAATGGAACAGATCAATGTGGTTAGCTAGACTTAGAATTCAGTCTCAATTACAACAACAATAGAATTTGGAGTTTGTCATCATGATATTTAGAAAAGTAAAATGAACAAAAGAAAAGGTTATTTAGGAAAAAAATACCAAGTTGATAAGGCAGAAGCAATGAGGGGATGAAGGCGATTGTGTGTTAGATGCATTTGCTGGGAGAGATGACAAAAGACAACACACAAGTGCAGAAAGATCTTCCCTTTGCAATGGTGGACTTCAGTTTTGAGGGATGCACTCAGAGCAATGCTATTCTCATTGTTGTAGGATAAGAAGTGACTGCAGCTTTTTGTGGTTTCAGCTGTCAGGTGCTTGTGGAGATACAAGAATATTTGGGTGGCAGCAGCAAATCTATGGCAGGAACATGAAAGATAAGGTTTTTATCTCATCCTCCATATCAGTTCTCTGAGTTCATAAAGCATCATGACACACGGTGGTTTCAGTTATTGTTTTGATCATGATGAAGTACAGGTTACTTGTAGGAGAGGAGTTGGGGAGATAACTGGCTATTCTTAAAGGACCAGCTACCTGGCCACACTTTAGAGGTCTGTGACACATTTCCTGAAGTGGGAGGCTATTCTTTTTCTTGTGTAATAATAGAAAAGAGAATTGACTCACTTAAAACAAGGCTTTCTTAACTTAGTTATCGTTTTATTGCAGATTCTACCAGATTTTTTTTTTTTGGGTGGGAGATATGAGTTAACATGCCTAAGGAGAGAGAGCAGTAAAATAATACTTGATACTCAGCTACATGGGTCAGGTTCTGTGGAAGTATTAAAGTGTGAAAACACCTAGGGGATATCAAAAGTTGTTTTTCGCATGAGATGTCTTTGTCAAAATACAGAATGAGTCTAAAAATCTCATGCTTATTGAAGATATCAGAATACCATAAGACTTACTGATTTGTCCTTCATCTACTCAAATCAACCATCCAGACAATTTGATCTCCAAGCACCAGAAAGATAAAACACTGTGAGAAAAGCCCAGGGACAACTCTTGAAATGATATAGTAGATAATGGACTTGACCAGGAATTAACCTCTGATTGTTCATTTCTGTAGGGTAGTAGGCAAGGTTTTTTTTTTTTTTTTGGTCTAGTACCTCAGTTTTCAAATCCATATTTAGTAATAATGAATGTTTATTGCTATATGATTTACAAGATTGCTTTCTGAGAAATGATAAATATGGAGAATGTTTTTTTGCCAAGATATTGGCTATGATTTGCAATGAATTGCTTGATCATAGCAAACCATGAAACAAAGAAAAGCAAATATTGCCCTCAGTTTGCCCTACATGTCTTCTGCTTTTGTAATGCCACTGACAGTGGCTAGAGAAAAGGTAGTTTGTTAAGAATAACAGTTTTTATAGACCCATCTATTAACAAACAATATTTTGTTCATTGGTAGTCTAAGGAGAGCGCTTTATCCAACACATACGTATTTATGCTATTGGAGGAATTTGACCAAATCAGCTTTTATATTTTCTGTGTAAATGATATCAGATGATGTAAGGAGGTTGCATCTAAGAGGAAGAATGACTCACAGATTCTCTTTTGATAGACAAATAAAGGAGATGGTGAAGATAGTTTCAAAATATGTCCAAAGACAAGAAGAAACTTTTTAAAAATGAAATATCTAGTTGTCTTTCCTTACACTTCTTATGATGGGGATAAGCAAAATGATCCCAATGAAAAGCATTGCAATTTATGATCCAACATCTGTTAAAGAAAACGAAGAGGCAGATTTCCTACAAAAAAATTCAACAAGATCAAACTGTATATCCTGAAGACATCTCAAATTGAACATGTCCAAAATTCAATTCATCATCTTGCCCAAATCCTCCCCTTTTCCAAATTTTACTATGTCAGTTGAAGGTACAGTTATCCCTCCAGATTCCTAGGTTTATAATTCCATCAAAATCTTTGGCACCTCAACCTATATAACTCATTTTTTCTACCTTTACAACATTCTTCACATTTTATCCCATCTCTATTCAATCTCTATTGACCCAACTATCACCTTAATTCTGGCTCCCATTATCTCTTACTTGCTTACTTCAACAGCATTCATATTGGTCTTTCTGTCTTGTCTTTTATCATTCTAGTTCATGCCACACATTGCTACCAAAGTGATTTTTTATAAACATAGAACTGATCATGTTGTTTCTCTACTCAATTAACGCCCATGGCTTCTTGCCTCTAGAAAAAATATAAACTTCTGTTAGTTTTTAAAGTCTCTCATAGACTGGCACCAACATATTTTTTTAGGTTATTTAAACATTTTCTATGCCCTTCCCCCTTTCAAAATGGCCTCTCTGTCCTTCCCATATATAATCGCATCTCCTTTCTCAATGTGTTTTTTTATAATAAATTTTTTTCTCCAGGTTATGCCTATACAATTTTAAAATAATTGTTTTCTGATAGTTTGTAATCCATATTCTCTCTCCCACTCCTTCCCCCTTCCCAAGAAGGCAGGTGATATGATTTAGATTTTATATATGTTATCATTTAATACATATCTCCAGTTTGGGAAAGAAGACACATATTGCTTACACTAGAGAAAAATTCAAAGAGGAAATAAAGTAAAGAATGTATGTTTCAATTTGCATTCAAAATCCATTTGTTCATTTTTTAAAAGTGGATATCCTTTTTTTGTAAACTCTTACATTCTGTCTTAGAATCAATACTGTAAGGGATTGGCAATGGGGGTTAAGTGACTTGCCCAGGGTCACACAGCTAGTAAGTGTCTGAGGCCAGATTTGAACCTAGGATCTCTTGTCTCTAGACCTGGCTCTCAGTTCACTGAGCCTCCCAGCTTCCCCCTTGCATTTCCCTTTTTTGTCATAACATTCTTGGAGTTATCCTGGAACCTTGCCTTGTTGATAACATTCACTATTCACTATTGATCATCATACATTATTGTTGTTATTGCATATAATATTTTTCTGGTTCTGCTCACTTTGCTTTGCATTATTTCATATTAAGTGATTCCAGGTGTTTTTATGATAATCTTATTGGTCATTTCTTATGGCACAATAGTATTCTATTATGAGCATATACTTGCTCAACCAATCCGGGCTGATAGACATCCCTTCAGTTTCCAGTTTTTTGCTACCACAAGAAGAACTGCTATAAATATTTTGTACAGGTTGGTTCTTTATCTATCTTTAATATCTTTGGGATAAAGACCCAGTAGTGGAGTTTATTAGCTCTTTGGCCATGGTTCTAGATTGCTCTCCAGAATAGTTATATCAGTTCACAACTCTTTTCCCTGTGTTTTTGTCCTTGCTATTTCCCTGGCCTGGAATGCACTCTCTCTTTATGTTTGCTTTGTAGATTCATTCTCTTACTTCAAGATGAAATTCAAACACCATTTTCTTCATAAAGCCTTTCTGGATCCCCTAACTGCTAGTGTCTTCCTTCCCCAAACCACCTTATATTTACTTTGTAATTAATAACTATATATAATATCGATTTATATATTTTATATTTATGTATTCTCACTGTCTCCCCCATAGTCAACAGTAATTCAATAAAATTTTTATTAAGCTCTTTCTAAATATTTTTTTTAAACCCTTACCTTCCATCTTGGAGTCAATACTGTATATTGGCTCCAAGGCAGAAGAGTGGTAAGGGCTAGGCAATGGGGGTCAAGTGACTTGCCCAGGGTCACACAGCTGGGAAGTGTCTGAGGTCAGATTTGAACCTAGGACCTCCCATCTCTAGGCCTGGCTCTCAATCCACTGAGCTACCCAGCTGCCCCCAACTCTTTCTAAATATTAATTCAGACACCATACTAGAGATACAAGTAGAAGCAAAAAGATAGTCTTTGCCCTGGAGACAATATTATAGATAGCTGAACAAAAGAGGGAGAATGGAAGAGAGATACTAAAGCAAAAGTTAGAGCAATAAGGATGATAACCTGGTGAGACAAGAAGAGATGGTTGACCTTGAACACCCTCCTTAAATGGAGGTTCTGAAAAGGGCCATCCAATCAGAAGGAGGGGATGCAGTGGTAGAGGGTATCAAAGTGTGAATTCCAGGACTAGAGTAAACTTCCAGGATGAAGAGCTTTCTTTGGATATGGTAGAAAAATTCAGAATGAAGCCTTGTGATAAAACATAGTACAAATTAAATAGAACTGACATACAGATAAAATAGAATGTAAGTTCATTGTGAGTAGGGATGCTTTTCCCCAGGTGTTGTTTCTGTATTTCTAGAACTTAGCACTGTGTCTCGCACCATAGATATTTAATCCATGCTTATGCTATTAGTAATTTTTGTAGAAAAGTATAATAAACAATACTTTAGAAATAGGGCTTAGGGTTGAGAGGAACTAGAACAAAGGCTAAATGAAGTCTGTAATTCAAGAACATTTTCTTCAAGAAGAGTCAGGAGGAATTGGGTATGCAAGCACAGAATAATATCCCTGAAAAATACAATTTCCTATATCTTAGCAAACAAGAAATGACAGGTCACCAAGGTAGTAACCTCTTCCAAATCATCTGTCTGTGTGCAGTCAGACCATTGACTTGTTAGGGCAAAAGTCAAAATCAATACCAAGCTACTGTAGAAGGAAGGATAAAGATGACAGCTCCAACTTGACCTACTGATAAACCATCGATGCTGAAAAATGGGAAATGGATAATGAAAGGGCAACACTAATTATAACTTCTCCAACAGGAATTTGGCCAATATGAAGCACAAAGGGGATAAAAGGGTCCCACAAGCCACTTCAGTCTCAGAAGTCAAAGGCAACACTGGCTACTAGAATAAAAACTCATTTGCCAAATGTCATGAAGGACTTTGGCAGAAGGTTATTGTCTTGCAGTATAAAAAAGAGTGGCAGTCAGAACCAGGTGTGGTAGAAGGTACACACAATCCCTGCTACATAGTACAGTTTATGCCAATGGTTGATTGAGCTCAGCAGTTCTGAGTTACTTTAGGGCTAAATCCGGCACTGATAGGGTGAGATCCTGAGCAGAGAGAGCAATCAGGGTGCCTTAGAAGAGGCAAGCTGGTCCAAACTGAAAAAGCAGAGGAAATTAAAGCCTCTCTTTTAATTGCCAATAAGAATCAATTCTATGGGTGACTGTTAGAGATCTAACTCAGGTAAGATAGAAAGATGGGGCTAGGTCTGGGGAACTTGAGCTAGAGAGAATAGCTTAGAAGTGAAGTACTATTCAGTGTAGAACTAAGTTGTTTTCATTCATATGCCCTTGTAATTACCTTTCCATGGAGAATTATTGTGGAATTTGGTGTTTTGGAGTGTGTTATGGAGAGATGTAAAAATTTAAAGAAGAGCAGCAGGTAGGTGTCTTGGTGGATAGAGATCCAGGCCTGGAAACAGGAGGTCCTAGGTTCAAATCTAGCCTCAGACACTTCCTAGCTGTGTGACACTGGGCAAATCACTTAACCCTGTTTGCCTCATGTGTAAAATGAACTGGAGGATGAAATGGAAAATCACTCTAGTATCTTTGCCATGAGAACCCTAAAAAGAGTCATGAAGAATGGAACCCAGCTAAAAAAAGGCTAAACAACAACTTCATGATTTAAAAAAAATGTGGGAAGGTGAGATAAGGTTACTGAATTCTTGTAACTGACAATACTATTAATGACAATGTTCTCAAATGAAGGCAGTGCTTTTGATTACATTATAAAGATGCCCGAGGTTCAGGACTTTCTGGACTGTACCTTTATGGGTGTTGTTTATCAGGTTACATTTAAGTTTACTCATTATGGCACTTCTGCCTCTTAGCCTCACCTGTCAACCTTGCCAATCATTCTTTACAATAGCATTTTTTAGATTCTTATCTGTCACCCAGATGTTGACTTAAATTGTCTCTTCCTTAATATCTATATAATATCTATCTACCTATCTATCTATCTATCTATCTATCTATCTATCTATCTATCTATCTATCTATCTATCTATCTATATGTTTGTTGGCAGAAAAAAGTATAGCTAAGCATAGGTCATGTAGCTTCTGATCAGAGCCACTCTGTGAGTTATTTCTTAGGAACAACAGCTCTACTTACCCTGCTAATATGTCAGCTTCACCTGGTACTGTGATGGTTGCCAGAATAGACCACCAAGAGCACTGTGCTGAGATGAGGGTTAGCTGAGATGTATAGCACTGCATTTGGGCTGTTGGCTCATCGGGATGTTACTTTGTAGAGGACAGCAATATAAAGGAGAGATGTAAACATAATGGCAAGTTCATCTGAAAGAAGAGATATAATCTTTGGGTCAGTAAGAGATTAAAAGAAGCTTTTCTCATCTTTGCTGTTAGATAAAATTTCAAGAGCAGTGCCTGCACCCACTGATATATCATATTTATAAGATTTGTGGCTGACATATTGAGGTTGTAGCCTCCAATTTGATCATATTCTCTCCTCCTCCTACATTATCTCTGTTTCCCAAGCTATATTTCATTCATTTCCCTGTGTCTTTGGGGCACCACATTATTAGGTTGGAAGACTTATTTAGTGTGTTCCAGGAAATGAGATAGAGACGAATGTCATCTGTGTTGATGACTCTGATGACTCTAATGACAAAAAAAAAGTATTTTGTCTGCTTCTTTCCCCACCTCTGACCAAGGAAGCCATTAATTTTTTTTTTACCTTTCTCTCTGATGCCCTATAAAAAAAAGAGTAAATGTTAATACTCGCTTGATCCCACCCAAACCCATTAACAATTAATAGTTGCAAAAATAACAAATCACTAGCACAACAAAAAGTTCCTACATCTCAACAACCTCTGGGATCATATCTCATTAAGTTCTCCTTTTAAGTATGGTGACCTTCCCAAAGAGCAAATCCTTCAGGACTTTATAAGACTTTACAGTACAGTTCTTATGTATTTGAATTTGTTCAAGTACGGACAGCAAGAATCCATTGAAAATAATTTAAATTAAATTTTTTTAATTAAAGCATTTTTTCAACTAACAATTATTTTCTCTATTAATTCTGTAGGAGGAGGAAAGGGAGGACGGAGGTGGAAAAGGAAGAAGAAGCGGAGTTATCAAGTAAAATAAATCCCCACATTAGCCATGTCCAAAAATTTATAGCTCATTCTGACTACATCCATCTCTTTTTTGTCATTAGGTGGGTAGAATTCTTTTTCTTTAGTCTTCTGAAATCACAGTTGGTCATTGTGTTGATCAGAATGCTTAAGTCTGAAAGCAACAGATTTAAACAGGTGATTATCTATCCATATCTATATATAAAGATAGCTCTATCCATATAATTTTCCTTTTCTTCCTCATCAATGAATTTTAAACACAAACAAAACCCCAGTTTTTGTAAGGCTTTATGTGACCCAACTGCTAGCCATGGAAAAGAATTTAGGAAAAATCATAGACGTACCAACTATAAAATATTTCTCTTTGGGAGTTTGGGGCAGATTGGCTAAAGTCTAGAGTCCCTCACTTGTTCTGGAACTTTGAGAAAAGAAGTCCTGTGTTGACCATATTAGGGCTAAATAGCAGGAATGTGCTCTCTCCATACCTCTTCCCCAGAGTCCCTCACTTCCTTTAAGCAGCAACTCAAACACTATCATTTTTTTTTTGTATATAGATTGTGGATTTAAAATTTTTTTTTCAGTTTTATTACCATCTTATTTATTCTTAATGGAAACAAATTATTTTTTTCAAGACCTATTTCCATATTATTAATATTTGCACTAGGGTGATCATTTATAGTCTATATCCCCAAACATATACCCATTGACCCATGTGATCAAGCAGTTGTTTTCAAACACTATCTTCTGAAGAAAAGGTGGCTAGGTGGCATGATGGATAGAGAAATAGATTCTGAGTCAATACCTGCATTTAAGTCTGTCCTTAGACATTTACTAGCTGTGTGACCCTGGGCAAGACACCAAACTTCTTATCTGCTGTAGTTTCTTCATCTATAAAATAAGAATAATAACATATTTATAACACCTAACTCTCAGGTTTCTGGGGAGGATCAAGTGAGTTAAAATTGGTAATGTGTTTGATCCTTACTAATATAAATGTTTTTATCCTTATTTTTGTTAAATCTCTCCAACTTACTGGTTCCTTCCCTTCAAATTACCATATGTATGATTGAATTTATATATTTATGAGAGTATATATACATCTTTATGTATATATATATATATATAGATATACATTTTTATATATACATCTATATCTATACCTATCTATTCATGGTACATTCATACTCTATATCTGTATGTTGGGTGGTAGAATAGTCATACCATCTGGCTTGGAATCAGGAAAACTCATCTTCCTGAGTTCAAATCTAGTGTCAGATGCTTACGAGCTTTGTCATTTGGGCAAGGCACTAGCCCTGTTTGCTTCAGTTCCTCATCTATAAGATGAACTACAAAAGGGAATGGCAAACCATTCCAGAATCTTTGCCAGGAAAATCCCAAATGGGGCCACAGAGTTGGATGTAACTGAAATAACTCATTAATAAATACATTTGCATATGTTTTTGTCTTCTCTATTAGAATGTAGACTCATTGGGAGAAGAGATTGTTTCATTCTTTGTGCTTGTATCTCCATCTCAAGCACCTAGCACAATGCTTGGCACATAGCATCTGCTTAATTAATGCTTGATGATTGATGCATAAGGCTATGAAAGGCCAAGTCAGTGTGTAGTAAAGGGTTTTCCAGAATTTTGAATTACTTTGGGGGGGGGGGAGCTTTGCTGATTGAGTTAGCTAATGTAATAAATACTAATTTGGTCTGGTTTCTCAAAATATAATCTTTTCTAATTGACATAACAGAACAATGTCTTCCAATTTTATAATAATTCTGTCATGTGTTTTTTCAGGTGTATTATGACAAAGCTTTGTTTTCTATGTTCATGTTCTGATATGATCATAGACTTAGAATTGGAAGGGACTTTAGAGATAATTTAGCATGACCACTTCATTCAGACAGATGAGAAAACTGCCACAGAAAGATGAATTCTTCTGTTTCTTACTTCATTAGGTCTAACGATTTTGTTGGTGAGTTTGCTAACTCATCATACTGGTTCATCCTGGATGATTTGTATTGATACCTTTCTAGAAATCTCAATTTCTAGAACACAATATGATCCATTTTCTAGTTCTTTTAATATTTAATTCAATAATTTTATTAATCATAATATCAATATAACATATCATTAATATATTAATAACATATTATATTATTATATATCACAATATTATATATAAATAATATACAATATAATAATTTTTAAAATTAATAACCATCCACAATATAAACATAAATTTATAACAATTATACTTCATATAATTGAGTTGATATTATGTCATAATATAACATTTATGAGAGAAGAAACACATTTTAATAATATAAGCCATCAAATTATATTTATATTTAATATCAATAATTAATGAATTATTATTTAATATTTAGCAAACTTCTATCTTCTACTCCTTATTCTTGCTATGTGTACAGCCCATTTCCTTTTCTGGTTATACATAGGTCAAATATGAACATTTTGTTTGTTTTCAGGATTTCTGAAGTTTTATTTCAAATCTTAACCCAACTCCAAATTGCAGGAAAAACTGGAGGATATCTTTGAGGTTTTCTAGAAAACCCTCATATCAGAGATAAGGAAACTAAAGTCTGAAGAAGCTATGACTTACCCACATTTACAAAGGTAGCAAAGATCAATGGTAAGATTTTAATTTGGATGCTTTGATTCCAGAGCCATGACTCTTTCCACTGAATACAGTCTCTCAAGTTTGGTTCTAGTTTGAGTTCTGGTCCTTTTTTCAAACTCTTTTAGGATTTTAATTCCAAGAGAACTAAAGCAAATATTTGTAATGTTTTGCTTTAGTAGTAACATACTGAAGATTCTTGGGAAATCAATTAATTAAAGAACAGTACAACCATTAACAGCCTATCATTAGAGTATAGTAACAGACAAAATACAAGTATTTGGGAAATGAAAAATAGTCAATTAAAAAAGGCTTAAGCAAATGTATATTATACTAAAGGACTATTAAAAATATGATATATTTTTATATCATATAATATAATAAAAATATAAAAATATTAAATATACTAAAGCATATTAAAATTTTAAAAATTTCTTAAATTTTTCTTAAAATTTTTCTAAATTTTATTTTTTTCCAATTATATGTAAAAATTTTCAATATTTTTCAAAGAATATCGGGTCTCAAATTCTCATGCTTCATCCCAATTTCCTCCCTTTCCCCCATACTCCCCCCTTGCCTCAAAATCCCCCCTCACTTTTGAGATGGTAAGCATATTCAATCATATAAAACACTTTCTATATTTATCTTTTTGTGAAAGGAAATGAATAAAAAATGAAGAAAGTGAAAAAAGTTTTCTTTGGTCTGATTTCAGACTATTAGTTCTTTTTCTCTGGAAGCAGATGGCTTTTTCTTTATCATGAGTCTTTTGAGATAGTTTTAGATCATTGTATTGCTGAAAACACCCAAGTTATTCACAGTTGTTCACTTTATAGTATTCCTGTAACTGTGTACAATGTTCTCCTTGTTTTGCATATTTCACTCTGCCTCTTTTTATGTAAATCTTTCCCAGTTTTTCTGAGTTCTGATTGCTTATCATTTTTTATAGAATAATAGTATTCCTTTACAATTAAATATTATAACTTAACCATTCCCTGATTGATGGGTATCCCCTTATTTTCCAAATGTTTGCCCCTACAAAAAGAGCTGCTTTAAATATTTTTGTATATATTGATTCTTTTCATTTTTATTGTTGCTGAGTCAATGATATACATTATTTTATAGCACTTTGGGCATAGGTCCAAATTGCTTTTTAGAATGATTGGATCATTTCCCTCCCTGAAGGATTATGTTCAGTTTTGTTGGGTCATTCTTGGTTGAAGAATTAGTATTTTTGCCCTCTGAAATATAATATTCCAGTCCCCCTCTTGAATCTGTCAAACAGTTCCACTGGGTTATACATATATCATTGTTCAAAACCTAATTGCATGTTATTTATCTTTGCAATAGAGTGATCTTTTAAAGCCAAAACCCAATCATATCCCCATCAAACCACGTGATCAATCCTATGTTTTCCTTCTGCATTTCTATACCCACAGTTCTTTCTCTGGATGTAAACAGCATTCTTTCTCACAAGTTCCTCTGGATTGTCCTTGGTCATTATATTGCTGCTAGTAGAAATGTCTATTACATTCAATTGTGTAATAATGTGTCAGTCTCCATATACGATGTTCTCCTGAGTCTGCTCCTTTCACTCTGCATCATTTCCTGGAGGTCTTTCCAGTTCACATAGAAATCCTCCAGTTCATCATTCCTTTCAACATAATAGTAATCCATTACCATCAGATACCACAATTTGTTCAGTCATTCCTCAATCGATGGACACTCCCTCATTTTTCAATATTTTACCACCACAAAGAGTGTGACTATAAATATTTTTATACAAGTATTTTTCCTTATTATCTCTTTGGGGAACAAGTCTAGCAGTGCTATGGCTGGATCAAAGGGCAAGCATTCTTTGAAAAACCTTTGGGCAGAATTCCAAATTGCCCTCTAGAATGGTTGTATTAATTCACAAATCCACCAGCAGTGTATTAGTGTCCCAGTTTTGTCACATTCCCTCCAACATTTGTCACTTTCCTTTGCTGCCATATTGGCCAGTCAAGTTATTTTCTTCATTGGATTTTTGTGCCTCTTTTACCAACTGGTCTTTTCTATTTTTTTAAGATATTAATTCCTACAGTTTTTTTTTTTATGGCTCTTTGATCAAGCTGTTGACTCTTTTCCAATTATATTCCTATATTACTCTTATTTCTTTTCCCAATTTTAGTTGTACCCATCTTATTTGATTTTTAAAATCCTTTTTGAGCTCCTCCACTATTTCTTTTTGGGCTTGAAAGCAATTCATACTTTTTATTGGATGCTCTGAATGCAGTCATATAGACTTTGTTGTCTTCTGAGTTTGTGTTTTGGTCTTTCCTGTCAACAAAATAACTTTCTATGTTGAGTTACTTTTTGTTTGCTCGTTTTCTAGTATTTTCTTTTGTTTTAATTTTACAAATGGATAAAGTAATTGTAACTGAGGTGAAGGAAGAACTAGTCTAAATTTCATGTTCTTTGTTTAACTGCTTTCAGCACAAGCTCTGGGAATCTATTTGTTTTTAGCTCTTCCAAGGTGGTATGTTGTATGGAGAGGTGCACTTAATACTCACAAGCATTTTTTTTCCTCCTTGGACTGTGACTAGACTCCTCTGCTCTCTCTTATGGCGACAAGTTCTGACATGTGGTAGTGTTCCTCCTTACCCTGAGATGCACCTCAGGACTGCTTCTTGGATCTGCATATAGGCAATGCAAACAGAGCCAGAACCATCCTAGGCATCCCTGTAATATCTTTCTGAGCAGT
The DNA here is from genome assembly GCF_027887165.1 of Monodelphis domestica. Taxonomy (NCBI): domain Eukaryota; kingdom Metazoa; phylum Chordata; class Mammalia; order Didelphimorphia; family Didelphidae; genus Monodelphis; species Monodelphis domestica. The sequence continues at coordinate 319,316,754 of NC_077228.1, read as the reverse complement.
TGTCCTACCCCTTTTATGTTTTGTGGCTCAGAGTTCTGGAAGCCTTTCCTGATGCTTTAGCTATATTTAGGACCTATTGCAGTTTCTGTGATGTGGTCTGCCCTGGCACTGTGCAGTACACCTCTATTCCAGAATACTAGATCCCTTAGGCAGTCTTTCTAATTTTGTTGGGCTGAAAAATTATTTCACCTTTTTTTTTTTGGCATATATTGCTCCAGAATTCATTCTGAAGCATTTTATCAATTTTTTTTGAAGGGCAATTTGGGAGAGATCAGATGGGTCTGTATAGCTTTTTAGCCATCTTGTCTTCACCACTCAATACTTGGATGTTTACAAGTGTTTAGTGAGCAAATTATAAAGCAAAGTTCATGCTACTATGATGATTCAAGTGGATTCTACTAGGCACTTACCCTAGGGACCAAGTTCTTTCCATGTTTCTCTCTTATGCTGGAATTTCTGATTACTCTCTCTATATATTTAAAATATCTCAAATATGATAAAATATAGCAAACTCTGACCTTTTGTTTTAGAAACATACTAGGTATTGGTTTCAAGGCAGAAGAGCAATAATGACTAGGCTGTTGGGGTTAAATGACTTGCCCAGGGTCACCCAGTACCAGTATATTTTAACTCAGGGCTTCCCTTTTCCAGTCCTGGCTGTATCCATGGAGCAACCTAGCTGCCCTTGTAATCAATTATTTTTAAAAATGACATTTCAAAGAAAATGTGTACACATGTAGAAAATTATGGAGAGATATGACAAATGGATTTGTGGAAATGTCCTTCCTTCCCTAGCATGTGTTCTTCTAAACTAATATTGCCCTTGGCTGCTCCCATGTCTCTGCTTGGCAAGCAACTCAATTGTTTGTTGGCTGAGGCAGTTCTGGGGCTCTTTCAGACTCTTTAGTGTGTTGGTTATTTTATATAAATTAAGTCTTTCTAAGAAATGGTGATATCCATTCCTCATTTTTGGGGACACTGACAGTTTGTCTAAACAAGGTGAACGGAAGCTGCTATGTTTCCTCATCTTTATTCTTTTATCTAATTTAGTATTGATTATGACTCTTGTTCTAACTAAGTCAATGAATGATCTTACTGCATCCAGACAGCAGATTCTAAAAAAAATCACCATGCCAGCAGACAATTGTTTGCTGTCTGTTAAGGTAGAATTAATTTCATTTTTTGTAGAGTTGTCTGGAGTTAAGCTTATCATCAGTCCTCTGAAGTCAGTTATGTCTGATCTGAGTTCTGATGTTTTTTAGTATGGCTTTATTTAGATTATTATGGTTACTGTGTAACTTGTTCTATTGGTGTTGCTTTACTTGCTCTATAACAGTATAAGCCTTAAGTTTCTCTGATTTTTTTTTTGTATTTGTCTTTTGTTATGGCACAAAAATATTCCATTAAAATTCTATACCACTGTTTCTTCTTCATATCCACCTTCTTCTTTTCCTCATATCTTTTAAAAATTTAAAGTAAATTAAAAGTTTTAGGTTGTCTTCATTTATTTGTTCAGAGCTACACTGACTCCTAGATGAAAGGAAAGTAAAACAGAATGAGGGAATCCCCAGGGTGGTTAAATCTACTTTGTGCCTTCACCCTCTTTCCACTGTTTCCCACCTGGATCCCTGCTTAGAGTAATAGTCAGTTTAGACTTGACAAATGTCATTTGACTAAGAAACAATCAGCTCTCAAAAAAATATAGACATGACACATTTTTAAGTTTAATCTATATTAAAACATTTTTCTCCATCATTTTCTTAAGTTTGGACATTGAACAAAATAGTAAATCAAGCCCTAATCTGTAGCTTGTTAGTTTAAGAGTTGCCAATGCTTGTATTTATAATTTAACAACTGGAGTTAACCCCAGTACATCTCTGGTTCAGGATAACTCTGGTTTCCTATTTCTCATCAGAGACACCTTTGAAAAAGAAGTACAAGGGCCTAAACGTGACAGGATAATGACTTTATTCAGTGTTAGAACAGATGCAATAATACTGGATATAAGGAATCTCACAGTGGTGAACTATGCCACTGTTTCTGCTGAGATCTAAACTCATGGTCAGACAGAAACAGTTAAATATTGATACAAAATACAGCAACTCTCTTTGAAGGTAAATTATAGGAATATTCTTCATTATAAAGAAACTTCAATGGGTAAGCTCACAGTTTATAAGCTTAAATAGCTTAGTATTAAAAAAATTATTGGAGTCTCCCTTTACTTGGTTTTTAGAATTTCATTTTTTAAAAAATACCTTTTCCCCCCAATTTTTTCACAGATTGTGGTTGTTCTTAGCATTGGATTCATTGTCATTCTGTTAATATGCAGAACTGGAATAGGACAGACTTGGGCTTAAATCTTGTTTTGAATATTCTTAGTTATTTCTCATATGAATGTTGTCATATGAATTTTTCTTGTTCAGTATTTCGTGACCCCAGTTGGGGCTTTCTTGGGAAAAGTTACTGGAGTGGTTTGCCATTGCTCATTTTACAGATTAGGAAATGGAGGCAAACAGGATTAAGTGAGTTGCCCAGGTCACACAACTGGTAAGTGTCTGAGGCTGGATTTGAACTCAAGAAGATTATTCTCCCTGGCTCTGGCACTCTGTTCACTGTGCCACCTACCTGCCCAGCTCTTTATCATTTAGTAAAGATTGTAGCTCATCTTAACACAGAAAACCTTGACTTACTTACTGTTTCCTCATGTTGATTAAAAGCTCTGCCCCCTCACATCTGCCTCTTAGTTTCCTTGATTTCCTTCAAGACTCAGTTGAAATACAAATTGTATTTCCTAACTGTAGTTAGGAAGACATGGGTTTAAAGCCAGCCTTGAATACCTACTTAACCTCTATTTCATTCAATGACCTCAACTGTAAAATGGAGATAATAATACTATTTATTTCCTAGGGTTATTATGAGAATTAAATGAGCTAATATTTGTCAAGCATCTGGTACACAGAAGGCACTTAAATGATTTTTCTCCTTTGTATATTGTCTGGCCATTAAAATATATACCCTTTAGCACAGAGAGTGATTGTTTTTGTTTTTCCCTTTCATTGTATCCTAAGTGCTTAATGTAGTGACTGGCATATCATATACCCTTAATAAATACATGGTGATTGACTGTCCTATCTTTAAATTCCCAGTAGGCAAGCACACACTTTGTGATCCAACTTGACAATCAAGAATGGCCCCATTATAAAATTAAAGTTTATTATATTTTTTCTGCCCAATCATAAATGATGACAATCTCTCATTTTGGTCTCCCTTGACTCCTTTTTATAAATTAAAATTTGTTTATTACATTAAAATACCCAGGTAACACCCTCCCTCAATCTCTTCTTCCAATTAGAGAAGGCACAATTTGACAAATAGTATATATAAAACTATGTCGTGCTTCTTTCTGTTTATCAGTTCTTTCTCTGAAAGTGGACATGAACAACTCTGTAGATGTATTTATACAAGTCTTGAATGGGGCTTAGTAGGCTAACTCAAAAACATTTTTTATAAATATTATAGTTATTGTCAAGAAAATTTATCTATTTTCTTCTGGCTGAGTTTTATTAGTAGGATACAGAGAGATCAATGATTTTTTGTACTTTTTTGTATGCTGATTTCAATTATTTTTTACATTAAATTCCTGGATTTTAGCTTGTATTCACATTTCTTGATGTGTTAAATGTGGGATTTCTTTCTGAGGATAATCTTTGGATTCTATCTACTTGTACTTTGGCTCCTTCTGTGTAATTATCAATTATAATTTCCTGAAATGATACCAAGGGTTTTTTTGTTGTTGTTGTTGTTTCCTCATGGTTTTCTGAGAGCTCATAGATTTTCAAATTAGCTCTACCCTATTTTCCAGATCAGTTTTCCCCCCTGAGTAATCATCTCTAATTTTTCCAGTTTTGTCAAGTTTTATTGATGTACTTTGTTTTTATCTTACAATCATTTTCAGATACCATTGCAACGTTCCATATTTGTAGCACTATTACTGTCATTAAAAAATTAATTTGTAATATAAAAGTTTAATATTTAAAATTTTATGAATGGTGTAAACTTATTTTTGTTCATATATTTTTGTACATCTTTTATTTGTACAATCTTATCACAAAATTTTTATTAATGGTATTTTAATGATTAATATATTAAAATAGTGAACACAATGTGTACATACTTCATTATTTTTTTAAATTCTAAAACTCTTACCTTCCATCTTGGAATCAATACTGTGAATTGGTTCCAAGGCAGAAGAGTGGTAAGGGCTAGGCAGTGGGGGTCAACTGACTTGCCCAGGGTCACACACCTGGGAAGTGTCTGAGGCCAGATTTGAACCTAGGATTTCCCATCTCTAGGCCTGACTATCAATCCACCGAATTACCCAGCTGCCCCCTACTTCATTATTTTTTAAAGCATTAGTTTAATGTTTTGTGATAAAGGAATTTGAAAGTTATATTCAAAGTTCTGATTATTTTGAGATTTGGTGTTAATGGCTACTAAAATGGGTAGTAAAGGTCTCTTGCAAACATATTATTGAAGTGAAAGAAGTAGAACTCTTCCTGGCTTACAAAATCATGAGACCTTTTTTAATCTTATCCACTAATTATTCGAAGGTTCTATATATGATAAATTTCAGTCTTCTCTGATATCTGTTAATTTCCTTACTAATTCATTAGAAAGTATTAGATTTTTATATTTTTAACAAATGGATTTAATACCCACTGAAACTCTTGATTGGGAAGATTTTTAAGGCAGTTAAATTCTGTTGGCAAATTTTAAAATTGTGTAAATATGAATTTTTACAGGTGATATATTACATTATTTTGGCACTAAAAGCTTAGATTTAAAGCACTTTGTTAATTCTAATGACTTCATTACATAAATGAGATTCATTGCTAATAGTAGCAGATGTAAATCTATGTTTGAAATAATCTTGATAATTTCAAATTTCTGTGACTAACTTATTGCCATATATGATTAGTCACTGTTTATACTTTGTGGCTAACAAAGAGATTGTACTAGTAGCAGCAGGATTGTTAACTCTGCCATTTCTCCTGGTTTCCTTGAAGGAATAATTCAAAGACACATCTATTTTTGTAAGAGATAGTTTAGTTAAAACTAGATAATTGAATCTATAAATCCACTTAACTGAACACATGTGAACTACAATACAAGGTGATTCATTGAAAGTGCATGAATAAGTGAGGGTGCTACTGTCAATCCTTCTCTTTTGTAGAACTCCCAGTTTTTCCAGAGGATACCTCACATATCATGACAGGAGACAGTCTGACAAATGGGCTAAGTGAGAGTGCCAGTATCAATCTCCATATTAAGTACTAGAGATTCACTTTTAGATTAAAAAATATAAAAGTAGTGCTTATATTGTCTTGTATTCCAGTGGGTTATTTTTCACATTCCCTCAAAATTTGAAGACCACTGATATATAATGCTGATAGAAAGCAGGAAATTTCCCAGAGGTGGGGTGAGGATTAGAGTTGTAAAGATTTCTATATTTTGTTGATGAGGGATAATTTTCTGTGTTGCTCAAGATCTCTTATGTCATGAACCTTTTTGGTAGTCTGATGAAACTTACGATTCCCTTTTTAGAACTATGTTTTTAAATGCACAAAATAAGCTGCAAAATATTAAGAAAATCCAATTTATTAAACTATAGTTATTAAAATATATTAAAATGGCATATGATTATGATGGAATACTACTGTGTCATAAGAAATGATTAGCAGACAGTTTTTAAAACTTGGAAGGAACTGCATGAGATAATGAATGGTGAAATGAAGAGAACCAGGAGAATGTTATATACAGTCACAGAATTAATGCTGAAAGAATAAACTGGAAATGCTACCTCCAGAAAGCAGAGAGGTGAAACATGAAAGACTTAATTTATATGTACATGTTGATCTTCCTGAAAACATCTTTTGTGATGTGGGGAGCCTGAGGAAAGGCTGGGACCTTTGTGGATGGGATTTATTATGTAGATATAAAGAAAAGTAAGCTTAACATATTGAAGACTTGTGACTTCATTTGTGTACTATCTTTTCCTTTGAATATGAAAATGCTTGTTTTATTTGGTTTTGTAAAATTTGAAATAGTAATTAATAAAATATATTTTAAAACCAAGTTTATAGATTCTAGTTATGAATCTCTGCTCTAAAGTCATTCAGAACCTAGGTTCTTGCAGGGAAAGTTTCATACAACTATGTAGAATAGTGGATAGAATGGTGGGCCTGGAGGTGAGGAGACCCAAGTTTAATCTGACTTTAGACACAAGTTCTGTGGCTCTGGCAACTCATTTAATCTCTGCCTCAGTTTCTTCATCTGTAAAATGGGCTATCAAATCATCTACCTCATAAGGTTATTGTGAAAATCAAATGGTAAAGCACTTAGCACAATGCCTAGCACATAGTAGGCACTTGATAAATGCTTATTTTCTTCCTTGGTGAAGTCCAACTGACTGTAGTTGCATATGAAGGGAATCTGTTACGTATTTGTGAAAGGCTTCTATTAGTCTGATGGCTGAGGTTAATCAAATTTCTGGACGCGTTTTCTTCAGGGTTTCTTTTTGGGAATCCTATATTTACAAGCCTAATGATTTTTATTTTGACAGGTACAAATACTTATAGAGTTATTATTTCTAATTTCTTAATGGCATCCTGTTTTTTGTTCTATCATATTTTTTCTGGGAGCCCCGTGATTTTAAAATTATAGATGAGTTTACAAATCATGATTCTATGCTAACAGCTGATAAAATGATTTCCTTTCCTCACTTTATCCACATAAAAATAGGCCATGAGCCAATGTGGACTGTTTGCACTAGGGCAGTGACCCAAATGCTACCTGGAGTGCCCACCAAGAAGATATACAGCCCATACCCCCCTCACATCTGTCTGTAATTGCTCTAACTACATCCCTGTGTTGTTCTTATTCTTCAGCCTGTCCTTCCTCCAATCTGGGAAACCAGGAGGGCAAGAATGTACCAGAAGCAATCACACACAGATCTCAGTATTCAGTTCTTACTAAAGAACACTCATCCTTTAGCCTCCAGGGAACCTTCAGCCTTTAGCAGAGGTTGGGTTGTAGCTAAAACAGCACAGTGCAGTTGATAATATCGCTTTCTTCTATTTCTTTCTTTATTTCTCTCTATCTCCCTTTTCCTCCTTTCCCTCCTCATCTCCCTTTTTCTCCCTCTCTCCTTCTCCCTTTTCTCCTTCCACTTCCCCCACCACTCTTCTACCTTACTTGTCTGTCTCTCCTATTTCCTTATCAACATTCACTTTCCTCCTTTAAGATCTTCACTTGTCATTTTTGGGGGTTGTTTTCTATATATTGGTAGAGGTAGCTGGGTTTGCTCAGACTCTTTTTCCCTCTATTCTTTTAGTGAAACTCATTATAATCATGTATTATATTTATATAATTCACCCTCCATTATTACAGATTTTAAAATCATAGACCTAGAGCTAGAAGAGATCTTAGAGGCCAACTTCCCTTATTTTTTTAAATGAGGGAAATAAGACCATAAGAAGACCAGATATCTCATGCAAGTTTATACAAGCTGCTTGAGAGGTGTCTGAGAGGAGGACCTTAGTCCTATTAGTTTGCATTAAATGCTCTTTTCACTGCACCACAATGTCTTTCAATACACTAAGGGAGTCCTTTGAGATATTTTAATAATACAGTAGGAGTTGTGTTATCTTAGCTTATAGGAGGTTTCTGTAGGCATGTTGGAAAATCGAACAATAGCATTTTGTTTGGAGATAGTGATCTATATTTTTCAAAGCTTTTCCTCATATCTGAATTTAGTACCCTTTTGTGGCAGTCTGAATATTCCCCTGCAAGAGACTCTTGTGATGCCATGTATTTGGAGGAAAATAGGAGTCTTGAATGGATGACAAACTTCAGAGAAAGAAAAGAGAAGTAGACAAAGGGATTACGAGGTGACTTGAAGAGAAAGAAAACTTAGACCTTGGTAGACAGAAATTCTTCAGAACCATAACATAAAGGGAGGAGTAAGTACCTCTCTAGTAATCTGGAAAGTAATATAGATTGGGTGATAGCCCCAAAGTCCTGCCAATGGATGAGAGAGAATATTCTCCTTGGGAAGTATACTCTTCCAAGTCTTTGGGAGGTGTAAGAATCAAAGGGCATAGAGGAGTATTGGATCTTTGTCAGTTCTGCAGTTTAAGGGCTGCCCAACTTCTATTCAAAGTATGAGCATTCTCTCTTTGTCTGTCCTTTGTTCATATCTCTGCTCTTTTCTTCTCTCTTTGTAGTCTCTCAACCAATTTAAAGTCACTCAACCCTGTATGTAAGCAGACTCATTATTCTGTCCTTTAGAGTATTTCCCAATCTACCTGGAAAGGATATATTTCATGAAGATTCAAAGATAGAAGTCAGACTTGTCACCTGGTGGGAATATAGTCTTTTCTTAACCTCCAAAATTCTCTGCATATTTGTTATACACAGTGGATAATGCTAAGAGCATTTATATTTGCTTTGCTTTCATCTATTTATTTTAAAATTTATTTTTATTAATATATCTACCTTTTTTCCTGTGTCCTTTACATTCCCCCTTCCAAGAAAAATCCTGTATAACAAAGAATTCTCCATCCATTTACTAATGAGCCGATTTTGTTCATCTTAGTAGATAGCTAACTTCATATTCCACTTTATTCAGAAGGAAAGATTGAAAGCATTTTGATGTAAACTCCCTCAACTTCTGTCCTCTGCTCCTCATCTGTTAGACCCCATTCATTCTTCTTCCTTTTTAGTCTTAGAGGATGTAATGTCCATTCTAATTATCAAAAGAAACCTCTTTACTTCTGCTTTTAAACACCTGACCTTCTATTTCCTGTGTGGCACTATTTTATTAGCTGTTTCCCTTCAGTCTACACTTTCTGTTGACCCTAACAAGCTGTCATTCTCTTTCCTTCCTCTTTCTGCCAAACTTTTAGAAAGAAATGTCTACACTTGCTGCTTTCACTTTTTCATCATTCATTCACTTCTTAAAGCCTAACAATTTGGCTTCCACCCTCACCAATCTATTGACACAATTATTGCAAGTCACTAATGATCTAATCCTGAAACGAAGTCACTTTTCTTCCCTCATCATACATAAGTTCTTTAGACAGTTATTTAAGTAGATACCACCCCTTCTTTGTGGATACCCTATCTTCTGGTGGTTTCTATGACGTCACTTTGAACAGGACTAATGACATCTTGGGGTGATATCTTTACTTGTTTTTGAATTGGATTTAAGTGAAGCAGAGTTTGACAGAGTCATTGACTCTACTTTCTCTGAGTCATCAAAGTCCAGTGACAAGACAAAAGAGTAAGGATGACTCACAATGTTGTCATAATTCTCCTACATCTCTACCACTCCTTTCTTTTGCAGAATCTTCTTTTACTCTTTAATCATGGTTGTTTTTTTTTCTCACAAGTATATGTAGAAACAATTTTTGACAATTGTTTTCTGACATTTTACAGTTCAGATTCTTCTGTTCCTTCCTGTTCCAGCTTTCCCAAGGCAGCAAATAGTCTGATATTGGTTATAACAGTGCTTTCATGCAACACAAATTTCCATATTGCTTATGTCACCACAGAAGACACATGTCACACATATAATAAAAACGTTATGAAGGAAATAAAGTGGAAGCTGGCATGCTTTGGAGTCTGCAATCAGACTTCAACAGTAAGGATAATATTTTTCATCATGAATTTTTTGTAAATATATTGGAAACTTGCTTTGCTAATAATAGTTTAGTCCTTCACAATTGATCATCTTAATATATTTATATTTCTGTATATACTGTTCTTCTAGTTCTTTTCCCCTATCTTTAATCTCTTTGAGATACCTACCTAATAGTAGTACTGTTGGGTTAAATGGTTTGCACAATTTTATGACTCTTTGTGCATTTCATACTGATTTCCTGAATGGTTGTATCAATTTGCAATTTCACCAACAGTGAGTGTCCCATATCCCCTCTAACAGTTATCATTTTCCTTTTTTGGTCATATTAGCCAGTCTGATAGGTATGAGGTGATATCTCAGAGTTGTTTTAATTTGTATTTCTCTAATCAATAGTGATTTGGAACATTTTTAAATATAACTATTGCTAGTTTTAACATCTTCTGAGAACCACCTGTTCATATTTTTTGACCATTAATCATGGTTGTTTCTAAAGACTTTGTCCTTGGTTATTATTCTACTATTTCTCTTCTGATGGTTCCATCTATTTCTATGGTTTTAACTGTCAGTTTTATTCAGAGATAACTCTCAAGCTTATATTTCCGCATACTTCTGCTTCCTTTCCTTAAGGCTCCAGAATGGTATCTTCAACTGTTTGTTGGATATTCTTTGCTGGACCTTGAATGAACATATTAGGAACTAAGCTCATCTTCTTTCCAAATTCTGCCTCTTCTCTATTTCTATTAATGGCACTATCTTCCCAGGCACCAAACTTATAACTATCGTTGACACCTTTCTCTCCTTCATCCCACACATCCAATCAATCATTTGCCAAGTTCTGTTGATTCTACCTCCTAATATTTCTCACATCCAGCCCCTCTTCTCAATTTCCATGGCAACTACCCTCATTCCGCCTATCATTCCTTCTCACCTATACTATTGAGCCAGTCTTTCTGCCTCCAATTTAATTCTTCTCCAATCATAGATTTAGCCCTAAAAGGGACATTAGAAGTCATATATTGCAAACCCTTCAAGTCATGAGGGAATTGGCCAAAGTCCCACAGGAAGTAAGTGGCAGTGCCAGGATCTAAATTAAGGTCCTTTGACTCAAAAACTAGTTACTCCTTCCACTGTGCTATGCTTTAGTCTTCATAGTATTGCCTGAGCAATCTTCTTAACACATTCTCTAATAATGTTATCCTGCCATTCACAACCCTCCACCCTTCCTAATGAATATCAACTCCTGGTTCTAATATTCCAGACTTTTTATAAGTTTACTCTAATTTGATCTTCCAAACTTTTCTAGAAATTCTCAGCCTTAATAATCATCATATGCCCTATCTTACAGTAAAAACAAACCCCTCTATCATTATCTCTCCTATGATTATTGTTCACCTTTGTTCCTGGAATGAATTATGTTCCATTCCCAATCTCTATTAAAGTCCAAGATAGAGGTTATCATTTCCATGTACCTCTTTCTTCTTGCTTATCTGTCCAGATGACAGAGATCTCATTCTCCTCACATTTCCCATAACATTTTGCCAGAACTTCTTTTCCTCTTCTTTTTATTATATTTATTGATATGTTTTATCCTTTCTTATGTCTTCACTTGACCCTCAATTAAACTCTCAGCTCTCTGAGAACAGGACCTGGATTGATTTTATTTTTATATCCCCAGTGCCTGATAGTATTTTTCACTAAGAGGGTACCACAACACTAATTTTTCAATGAATAAATGAAAATATCTCCCATTAGCTTCTTCTTTATGCTTTGTGATATTTAAAGCAGGGAAGAGTAGTTGAGAGAATGAATAGGATTTTCATTCAGAGTGAGTAGTTTTGTTGAAGCCTGGCATGGAAGGCAAGGACCAATGTTTTGTTCTATTTACAAATTAATAATTTGATGCTTGTTATTTTTGGTAACCATAGAATCCACTCTACATCCAAGCATCTTGCATTTTGAATGGAATCCCTGGGTAGAATTTATATGAGGACATAGATGAGCTGCACAGAATAAAAGCATGGTGGGTCATCATCTGTATTGTTAAAGGGAATAGCCACATAGAAGGGATTAAAGATCTATTGTATTATCTAAGTATATTTTGGCAGAAAAAGGTTGTTGTTGTTGTTGTTGTTTTTAAAGTGAATGTTGGCCATTTCAATGAGTAATGAAGTTTACATATTTAGGATCATCTGAAATACCTCATATTAATATAATAAAAGATAAAGAATATTTTTTGAATTAAATGAATAGGTGATCAGAGTCTAATTTACCTGAAAATTGTGCAAGGTCTTACTATTTTTAAAGTTGTTGTTCTTCTGAATTTTTGGAAGGAGCCAAGTTTTTCACAGAAATCATGTATTATTTAAAACCTTATATCAGAGTGACATGTATATTTAAAATTAAACAAATATTAAGTACCTAGTATGTGCCAGAGACTATGCTTGATAATGTGGATATAAAGGCAAAGAAGAAACAATCTCTGATCTCAAGTTGTTTACATCCTAATGTAATCCCAACATATACAGCGACATGTAACCTATTGCTGGAATTATGCTCCAGAGACCTCAGGATAGGCAAAAATTCATGAAGTAGTAGCCTTATATTTATTTTATTATTTATATATATTTTAAGACTTTATAAACCCTTCCCACCTTCCTTTATACCTTTTCTACACTCTTATTAACCTCTCCACACTCTTGTATACACTGAGCCGATCAGTAACCAGGTTATAGAACACAGTGCTGTGATTGGTTCATAGCAATAAAGCAAAAATTCCATGATAAATAATTTTTAATATATATGTGTGTGTATATATATACACACACACGCACCCATAATACAGTGAAGCCGTAATAAGTGAACCAATATAGAGAGGGACATCTGTACATGGAAAATAAAAGAGAAATTAATGTATAAAGAAATTTCTTATGGAAAGATATTAACTACTGGGAAGGGGGAAATTAGGGTATGCTTCCTTTTGGAAGATATCTCTTCACCTGAGCTTTGAACTGTTAGGTAGAAATAAGAAAGTAGGGCATTCAAGGAATGGGGACAGTCTGTGCGAAGGCATAGAGATAGAGAATATTATGTTACATATGGGAAGTAGTGCACTGGTAACTAACAGCTAATTTTGTAAAATATAATGTATTCAAAACAAAAAAATTAACTTTATTGTGCATTATTTACATTTTTTCCATCACTTTCTTAAATATAGAGTCTAAACAATCAATGAAATAAAAAATGCCTCTGGACTCCAAAATCAACGAAATAAATGTCTTTAGACTAGACAATTAACAATAAATAGAGCCCAAATTTCTAAGATGTAAATACTCATACTGAAAATTTAATAATTGGCATTCTGGTCTGAGCTGGCCCTAGCATACCATTGTGTATACTACATACCACAAGCCAGTTTGGCTTTATCATAAAATATTTGAAGGCGAATACTATCCTGCTAGATTTTAGGGATATATGGGATATTCAAAAAAGACTAGAATCTATGGTTTGAGGGCTTGCTGAACATTTTTCAGGGCTATTCATCCAACTTTGGTGCCTACCTTTCACCTAACTCTCACCTGTGGACTCAAGAAGCTGTAGCATGTACAGTGGCAATACCCTGATAAAAATCTCTTGGCAGATGGGCTAAACAGGTGAGTTAGAGGGGTGTCTGCTCTAAGTATGTGAAGACTTGTCCTGACAGAATATGCAGATGAGAACAATTTGTTCCAAAGGCCAGGAAGATGGTTGAAGCAGGCACTGTGGAGCTCTTATACCTTGGTCAGACATTGAAGATACCAAGGTCATCCACTGCATCCCAGGCCATTGATAGTTGTCTGGACTTTTGTCCCATCACAGGACTTGGATGACTCTGGAAGAGAGAGTGAAGCTAACCACTTAGTACACCTCTACCTCACTTAAATCTAATTCATGAGTAAATCAAGACATCACCTATGATGTCCTAAATTCTCTTAGAAAATACAACAAGTAGATCATGAATGCCACAAGGACAGAGATTCAGTCTTAGTCATTTTTTTCTCCTATAATGCCTTATAACTAGTTGTTCAAGAAATGTTAAATGAATGCATGATTCCATCATTATTAAAAACCTAGAGTTGTATTTGGCACAGAGACCACTTGATTAGAGTTGAGAAGCATTGACCTTGTATTTTAAGGATTAAAGGGTAATGTTTGAGATAGTCAGCTGACACAGCCCAAAATGATGAAATCATTTCTTGCAGATGTTTCTCCATCTAATCCTGCCCCTGCCATGTGAGTTTTTGTCTTTAAAAATGGAGGTATCCTCTGAGGTTGGAGAGAAGGACAGAATTGATGAGAACATAGTGGAGTAAGTGGAAGAAGGAAATGGGGAGATTTTACTTGAAATAGCTTCAATCTTCTTAATAAAGTGGAAGAATTCAACATATGCACATATATATATCCTCAATAGGTACATGTTACATTAATATTACATTACAAAATATGATATTCCCAACCATTACTCTACTAAAAATAATAAAAGTGTATAACTTTAGAAATTTTAGATATTATAGTCTTTATATATCTTACTTCTTTAAAGGAAGGAATGATAAATTATATTTTATATATTACATAGAATTATAATCACATGCTGTAGTTTGTCATATATCACATATTATACATAATTATAATATAGTTATGAATATATGTACATTATATATTATATTACTCATTTAATTTCCTTCCTTAAGTGCAATGAGACAAATGGAGTCTCTACAATATCTAAAATTTCTGAAATTCCATGCCCTTACTTGTTTGGAGTAGAGTGACAGTTGGAGAATATAATATTTTTGTTGTAGTAAAAAGTATGGAATTTTCTATTTTCATTTACTTCACTCATAAATATAACATGCTTCCAAATGTCTTAGCCAAGTAAATTTTGAATGTAATAGTTCTATAAATGGTTAAAAAATTAAGACAATTAACTCCTCATTATTCAGAAACTAATTATTTTGTTGGTGTGTTATTATGTTTCTCTTCTCTTCTTCCCTCAGGTTTGTTTGCATTTTAAGAAGGCTATTGATCATAAGCCCTAAAATTAGAGGGTTGGCAAGGGAAACAAAAGTAAGGGAAAAATAAAGCCAATCATCCCTCCACTTCTTGTGGAAGAAGAAGGGATAGTATGATGTAGGAGGAGGTTGCAACTAATGGATGAAATAAAGTTTTAAATTACCTATAGGAACAATATATTATGTTTTCTCTGTATCCTTTTACCATATGTAACCAAGACTTGTTGAGTTATCCTTATTATGTGCCTACAGTTTATTCTAGTTACCTACCGCTGGCACTGTCTCAAAAACTACCTACTTCTTTTCTCAAGAGTGGGTTCTCTTCTTTAGGCTATACATTCCCAGTTTCTCTATCTGCAACTCATGTGGCATAGTTTTAAGAGCTGTATGAAGAATATTATCTTCAGTATGTTTGTTACCTTTCATAGATCCTCTCTAGCCTGTCCACGTCAGTCTTTAAATAGGGTGCCCAGAACTGAATTCAATTCTAGTCTAGATGTATTCTTACTTATATAGAGTATAGTGAGGCTATCATCACCTGCATTCTTAATGTCATACTTGCATTAATGCAGTCTAACTTAGCTTTAATTCTCTTCTATCTCTTTGGCAATAGCTTCACATCATTGGTTCATATTAAACACCAATCTCCTTTCTGTATGAACTGTTGTTAAATTGTATTTACAGTATTTTTTCTCATAAAATTGATTTTTTCACATACATTTCAGACTTTGATCTTTATTAGATTTCATCTTGCTATTTTTGATCCTTTCATTTTCTTGAGATTGCCATAAATCCAAGTTCTGTCATCACATATAGTACCTTTTCCCTAAAAACATGATGAAAATTATTTCTCTGTCCCTGAGGTTCCCTTACCTCCATATTTGATACCAATCACTCTCTGCAGACATGATTTCTAAAACATTCATGGTTCCATTCAATTGGAACATTCAGTCTATATATCTTCCTCTCTTCTATAAGACTACCATGAGGGGTTTTGTACAATTCCTGGATGAAATCAACATACTCTGTGCCACTAGGCAGCTCTGTCCCACCAATCAAATAATGCTTTCAAAAAGTGAAATGAGATTAGTTTGGCATGATTTTTTTTTTTTACTGAACCCATGTTGGTTTCCTATAATAACTATTTTTTCCCCTCTAAGGGTTCATCTGTTTGAAATCTATTCCAGAATTTTACCCAAGATTAATATTTACTTATTATTTTTGGAATTTATCTTCCTTCTCTCCCCACCAAAATAATGAATATTTGGAGATCTTATGGCTTTTGATGCACCTTCTATCCCCTGGGATTTTTCAAAATTTAAATAATTCAGCAATTTCTCTCTCTCAATCTCTCTCTTTTTCTCTCCTCTCTCTCTCTCTCTCACACACACATGCATGTTCTTTTTTTACTCTGTAATAGATAATTAAACTCATTTAAAGCTGCTAGGAACTCTCTTTTCATTACTGCAATATTTCAGAGGCTTTATTTCTCCTGTAATCATCTTTGATCTGCCATTTTTCGGTGTGTAGATGCTTGTTCTTGATAAGTAGATGAAAGAAAATTGGAGTTGAGAAGTGATCTAGAAATCCTATGAAATGTTAGACATGGCGACAGACTTTTTGAAATGTAATACCAAAAGGATCCTGGAAAAATTCCAGCTGATAAGGCATCTTTTGAGCAATGTTGGCAGTTTAGAGAAATGATTGACTAGAACCTGAAAGGATCGGTGCCATATTGTGAAAGAAATTCCATAATTGCAAGAAGTAACAAATCTGTATTTTGATGTTACTCTTGAAACTCGTGGTCTTTAAACCATAAAACCTACCACTTAGGAATGAATAAAAATCTGCTTCACCCACTTCCCCTTGACATGGTATTCTTAGTTCCAACCATTGCAATCTTTCATCTTAAAGCAGAATCACCTTATGAATAGAAAGAAGCGCTTCGATCCATTTATAGCTCTCAGTGAGACATTGGGCTAGACAGTTAATATTCCTCTAGCACTAGTTTCACAACACTAAGTAAATAGATGAATAATTTCCACCAGGTAGGTTTTGAGGTTATGGGACAGGAAAAAAATATAATGTTTGTATAGTGAGGGGGGATTTCCTTTTTAGTGCTATCTATAAGTCTACACTATTCACCTACACTATATTTTCATACTTAGATAAGTTAGTTGGTTATTTTTACTTTTTTTTTTTTAGTTTTCAGCTATAAAAAGCCTAGGGAAATGGCCAATTTTAAAAATTGTTGTTTTCTAAGTACTACCATGTATGAAAGTATGATCTTTAGAAAAACATGGCATTTTTGTGTTGGGTCATAGCTATAAGAATGGGCTAGTAGTCCATTGTTATAGTCACAATTTACTTATATATTGACTGAGTAAACTGGGGCAAGTCATCTATCTTCTCTGATCCTTATTTTTTTCATCTATAAAAAGGGAACAATTATATTTGCCTTACCTATTTTCAGAGTTGCTGTGAATTAATTACAAATAAGATAAAGGATGCAAAAAAGGTGCTATACAAATGTAAGCAATTGCTGCTATTATTATTTTGCAGTCAGGCAGTTAAAGCTATTTTAAATAACAAGGTGTGTTTCAAGAATCTTCAAGGTCTGTCAGAGTCAGAAAAAAAGCATTTGTGAGTACTGAGAAAAGTTTGAAAATAGTGGCTGATCCTTCTTTCCTGTCTCCCATTCTCATGAATACACAGACCCTATTGGTGCCTATGAGAGAACAGTTTATTTCAGTTCATAGCTGTAAAAGAAGAAAAAGCCTGACATTAAAATACATTCATTTATTTAAAAAAATATAACAAGCTTAAAAATTGTCCCTTATTATACCTCCTGCATATTGCCCTATAGGGAGCTACCTAGGTGGACAACCTTCCAACTTGGTTCTAGTTCTTATTAAAGGTACACAAGAAATTTTATTAAGGAACTGGTGGCACATTGGATACAGTAACTAGCTTGTATTCAGGAGGACCTGTGTTCCAATCTAGCCTCAGACACTTATTAGCTGTGTGACTACAGGCAAGTTGTTTAATCTCTATTTGCCTCAGTTTCCTCAATGGTAAAATAGGGATCATAATAGCACTTTCATCATAGGACTGTTGTAAGAATCAAATGGGATAACATTTTTAAAACAGTGCTTCCCATAGCATTTAGTAGGTCCTTTACAAATGGTTATTCCCTTCTCAGCCTTTCCTCTTTCCTCTAGTAACAAAAATAACAAGCTAAACAATCAATGCTAAAGCAACTTCTGATAACGTTTATGACACTCCATTCTCACAGGAACTATCTTTTTGTCCCAGGATGGAGATATGGTTTATCATCTGCTCTCCAATACCATATTTAAATTCTTATTTGATGAGTCCTATTTCATTGGAAATATCTCTTTATGAAAACTTGTTGGAGTTATTGCACATATCATTATTTTCATTTTCTTTATTTCACTCTACATCAATTCATATTCCCAAGATATTCCCAGTATCATGACACTCCATTTCCCTTTTGTGATCATCTCTGTTTCATAAGGAGTAATCAAAACCTCAGGAAAGAAAGGTTTCACTAATTGAAAAAATAAAAACTGCCTTAAGTTGGGAAAGTTGCTCTCCATACAACACTAATGGGACTTTACTATTTAAGAGCTTGATTATAAAAGTCTGATGAAGACAAAACTTCCCAAAGTCATTGGAAACACAGGGATGTAGCTTCAATTATTTACTGACTAGTGTTTTTTTAGATGTGCATTTCCATAATTTATGCAGTATTGAATTAAAATGGGATTGTATATCTTACTTGATCACTGACCTCTTAATGAAAATTGTGTTTAGAAACTTGGGTGATTTATGAGAAATTGTCATGGTGTTAGATCCAAAAAAATGAAGCATTATAAAATTTTACCATATTATCTGATTTTAGTAAAGACAAGGAAAGAATGAATTCATTTAATAAATCTTTTTAAAGGATCTGCTTCATACTTTCCTGTAAATAGAATGTGAGCTCCTTGAGAGCAGAAAACTTGTTGCTTTTTGAATTGTAATTCATTGTGGTATGTGCTGTGGAAGGATACAAAGAAGCATGAAAAGTAATATAGTTTAGCTGAACTATGGAATGGAAATCAGAAAAATTGACTTTCTATACATCTAATTCATCTACTTCCTCCTGTGTGACTTTGGGATGAATAATGTCATTCCCTTGAATCCCAGGCACCTCTTCTATTAAAAAAAAGTGTTGCCTAAATGTCTTTTGATGAGTTTATAGATAGGATGGAGAGATATTTTTAATTTAAAAAATTTAGCTTTTATTTAGAGTTTTAAGTTCTCATTTAGCACTTTACAAATAATTTCTCATTTTATTCTTGCAACAATCCTGGAAAATAGCTGCTATTATTATCCCCATTTTATTTTTATTTTTTAATAAACTAAAAAAAGTTTTTTAAACCCTTACCTTCTACCTTAGAACCAATTGGTTTTAAGGCAGAAGAGGGGTAAGGGCTAGGCAACAGGGATCAAATGAGTTGCCCAGGGTCACATATCTAGGAAGTATCTGAGGCCAGATTTGAACCCAGGACCTCACATCTCTGGGCCTGGCTCTCAATCCACTGAGCCACCCAGCTGCCCCCATATATTTTTTTTTAATTTAAAAATGTATTTATTTATTTAGAATATTTTTCCTTGGTTACATGATTCATGATTTTCCCTACCCCATTCCCTCCCTCCTCCCTGAGCTGACAAGCAATTCCACTGGGTTATACATGTATCATTATTCAAACCCTTTTCCCATATTATTCATATTTCCAATAGAGTGATATTTTAACACCATAATCCCAATCACATCCCCATTGAACCACGTGATCGATCCTATGTTTTTCTTCTGCGTTTCTACATCCACAGTTCTTTCTCTGGATTTGGATAGCATTCTTTCTCATAAATTCCTCTGGATTGTCCTGGATCATTGCATTGCTGCTAGTAGAAAAGTCTATTACATTTGATTGTGCCATAATATATCATTCTCTGTGTTCAATGTTCTCCTGGTTCTGTTCCTTTCACTCTGCATCAGTTCCTCAAGGTCTTTCCAGTTCACATGAATTCTTCCAGTTCCTCATTCCTTTCAGCACAATAATATTCCATCACCATCAGATACCACAGTTTGTTCAGTCATTCCCCAATCAATGGACCTCCCCCCCCCATTTTCCAGTTTTTTGCCACCACAAAGAGTTTGGCTAGAAATGCTTTTGTACAAGTATTTTTCCTTACAATCTCTTTGGGGTACAAACCCAGCAGTGTTATAGCTGGATCAAAGGGCAGGAATTCCTTTAAAACATTTTGGACATAATTCCAAATTGCCCTCCAGAATGGTTAGATTAATTCAAAATCCTCCAGTAGTGTATCAGTGCCCCAATTTTGCCACATCCCCTTTAACATTTATCATTTTCCTTTGCTGACATATTGGCCAGTCGGCCAAGTGTGAGATGGTACCTCAGAGTTGTTTTTATTTGCATTTATTTTCCAAGCACTGTGTATACCTTTACATATATATGTATATACACATATGCATATATTTATTATGTATATATGTGTATATATTATATATCTCTCTTTGTGTATATAATATATATATATATATATATATATATATATATATATATATATATATATATATATATATATACATATGGCAAGCATAACCAACTTGGAAGATGGTTCTTTGTCCAGCAGCTTTAGCTTGATGGATACCTCTGAATGCACATCAATTAATCATTGTCAATCAGTGACAGTCAACTAGCTTTTACATGCTCACTATCATCTGCCTCTTGCCTTGTTAATGGCCATAATAATGACTTTGGGGAAATGTGAATTTTTAAATCATCATTGTAGAATCAGCTTTAAACTAAAAACAAATGACAATCATCTGTATTGTATTGCTGTTTTTTTCTAAATCATGTGCATTAAACTAGATTTAAAAAATTGCCAAAAAAAAAGGTAAAACACTTCCTGGCTTTGTGGAGCTCACATAATAATGCTGCAAACAACTATGTACATATAAGATAAATACAGGGAAAATTGGAGTTAATCTCAGAGTAAAGGTACTCATAGTCAGGGGGATTAATTTAACTGACACTCAAAGGAAGGCAGGAGGTCAAGAAGAAGGTAGAGGTGAGAAAGAAGAACATTCTGGGAATTGAGGGCAGTCAGAGAAAGCGCATGGAGTAAGGAGACGGAGTGTCTTTTGAGAAGAACAGCAAGGAGGTTAGTGTCCCTGGATTATGGAGTATGGGTTGGGGAGTAAAGTGTTAGAAGAGTGGAAAGGTAGGAAGGAGCCAAATTATAAAGGAGTTCAAAAGTGAAACAGAGTATTATATTTGATTTTGGAAGTAATAGGAAGTTGCTGGGGTTTATTGAATAGGGGAGTAACATGCTCAGGTTTTTTTTCATGATTACTATTGGCATCTTAGGGGTGGGTTGTTAAAATTAAAATTCTCTGGAGACTGTATCTTAATTTGTAATTATTTATTAAAAAATTAAAAAGGAGGTCAGAGAAAGAAAAGACCCAGTGGAAGGAAGAGGCAGGTCTTTTGGATGCCTGGGAATCATAGGGCTTCTAGCATCCCCCCAGAGCAGGGGTCCCCAAACTTTTTACACAGTTCATTGTCCCTCAGACTGTTGGAGGGCCAGACTATAAAAATCTAACCCTAACCCTAACTCTAACCCTGACCCTAACCCTACAGCAGTATACACAGTGCGGAATCCCCTCCCCCAGATCATAGCTCACCAAGCTGATGTCTTCCATTGTGCAGCCACATAATCCTTTGCACAGCACCTAATTCTAAGGTGTCACACAAAGGATTATGTTAGGGGAAGTAGTGCTGTACATGTGCTCCCTGGTGCCTCCACATACAGTGCTCTTCTCACTGACCGCCAGTGAAAGAGGTGCCCCTTCTGGAAGTGTGGTCGGGGTTGGATACATGGCCTCATGGGGCTGCATGTGGCCTGAGAGCTGTAGTTTGGTGACTCCTGCTCCAGAGTATACATGGCTCCTCTTCTCTTCCCCCATTATCTTTTCCCTATCTTGATTTGATCCAAGGGTGGGGCAGGTTACAGCTTAATCCAATCAATCTTAATATCAAAACTCATCCTATTTAAAATCCAAGGATAATCTAGGGGTGCCAAAAAAGAAAATGCTAGAAATAGCCTAGTGTTTAATTCACACAGCACAAACTAGAATGGGAAAAGGCTTGAGGGAGGAAGGTCAAAGGAGACAATTATAATAGACAAGGAGTGAGGTGATTCACCCTCCTGATGAGAAGGGTTGACTTTCATGATCTTTCAATTTGAGAAAATATTTCATGACTTCCTTTGAGTATCCTCTTTGCCACCCCCTAGACCCCCTTACTTGAGCTGTCCAAAAAGTTTTCCTCCAGCTAGCATAAATTCATGCATGTGCATGCAGAACTCTATGGGTTTTAGCGACTGTCAGAATCTAGTATAACTCAGCTGATTGTCAGTTCTTGAGGACTCTTTTTAGCATTGCTTCTCTGGTTTCCTGGGTGATGTGCTTATTGGCACTCATGTGAGAACAATAGACAACTTCTTTTCCTGGAGTGTGAGCTGCTCCAGTATAGGAATGAACAGAATCATTATAATCCATACTGCAATAGAATTACTTTACAGGAAAGGAATAATAGCTGGGTTCATGGAGTAATTGTAATGTATTAGAATGAAATATTAAAACTGATTGTCTATAGGAAGTTTGATCACAACACAGCTTATTGAGTAAACCCTCTTTCTAAGTTAGCAACAAACTTCCATTGTAACCACTACCTAGAGGTGGACAAAGGGGAATGGAAAGCATATGCAACTGGATTAACAAGTAATAGGCAGAAAAGTTTCTACGGAGTAGGTGAAACTTTAGACTTTGGGTTGATAGCACTATTCCCAAACCAATCCAATTATAGTTGTGTTTGATAGGCAATCAATTCAATTTTACAAAAATTTATTCAACAGGCATTTTTAGATACCTACTTTACACTGGGGACAAAAAGACAAAATGAAAAATAGTTCCTGCTTTCAAGGAGGTGACATTCTTTCTAGGGTGATATTGCATATCCCCTGGAAAATAAATACAAGATAATATGATGAAGAAGGGGTGGGGTGGAGAAAGGTTTCCCATGGAGGAGGTGGCACCGGAGCTAACCTTTGAAAGAAGTTAAGGATTCTAGAAAGGTAGAGGTGAAAAGGAAATGATAGTGCTGATGCATAATACCTTTGTGGTTACATAGCTGGGAGATGGAATGCTGAATTAGGGTTTGAGCAAACTGTGTATTCTGAGTTGGGAATTCTTGGTAGACTCCAGTGGCTCATGGAATGTGAGAGGGGAAAGAATGTGGGCAATGTTTTCTAAGGATGAAGGAAGGTAGAGAAGCAAGGGTGCTGGCTGCATCACACTTTCTGGTCCTTGCCAATTGTTAAGCAGAGCTCATCATAGCTGTCCTGACAAAGTGTCCTTCAGGTCACCTTGTTATCATCTCAACTCTTCCAGCAACTTTTGATGTCCTTCCGTTAATCAGTCCTTCTTCTTTTATAGTGTCCTCTGATTAGGAGAAATTTGTACTGCCCCACCTAGGGCATTTCTTTGTGTTAGAAATAGCCCAGGATTAGCTCAAAATATTTTTTTTTCTCTTTGATGTGCCAAACCCTTGGGTTGAGGTGAGAGATAGCTAGGAAGTTCAGTGGATATAGTGCTGTGCCAGGAGTCAGGAACACTTGACAAATCCAGTTGCAGACTCTTACTATGTGACACCTTTGCTTTCTCATCTATAAAATGGGGATAACTATAGCACCAACCTCTCAAAATTGTTGGGAGGATCAAGTGAACTAATAATTATAAAGCACTACATAGATGTTAGCTGGTATTGTTATTATTGATATTTAAGTAAAATCCCTCTGCCTTACAATTTAAAGAATAATTTACTCATGCATTGAGGCTATCCTTGAAGAATATATTAGAAGGAAACAGGAAGGCTTTCACAAACAATATTCTTTAGCAGAGGACATTTTTATAGGTATCTAGTGGTCTAAAAGGCATAAAGAATATACGCTCTCACCATACTTGCTTAGTGACTATAAAAAAACATTCAGTTTGGTAGATCAAAATGCCACTTTAAAAATTCTATCATATAAAAATTCTTTAATGATGCAACAACATGGAAAACTTTATTCAATCCAGTGATTATTCAAATGTGCCCCATGCCTATGGGAGCTATTTGTCACTATTATGGAGCTTGTTCAGCAGAGTCTGAATGGAAAAGGGCTTTCTTAGGGAGAATCAGAAGGAGCTAGTAGGTTCTCCACATTTTTACAGTTTAGTCAAGCTATTTTTTTTTACTGTGTATATAAAAAGTGAACTAGTCCATGAATATACAAGCAGACATGTTTTCTGAGCAGAGTATGTCTAAAAAAATTATAGTCTTACAAATGGGTTGAGAAGACAAAGAAAAAGTTTGGGATGGTACAGATCAGAAACAAAAATGGAAGTTATTAATTTGAATATGCATTGCAAATAAGGAGATTGATGTTGTTATAGTGAGTGGTGCTCAATGATTGAATTGTGATTGGGACATTCTAGAAACAAGTTTTGCAAACTAAATATGTGCTTTCCATTGTCCTACATACACATAGCATTTCCATGGAAATGCAATTTCCCATAATCTCTTTAGGTTAGTACTACCTAGTCTATTCACTGCTTTTGCAGTAATTTTAATAGTTAATGTAGATACATAATAAAATTAGGTAAGCCTTGTGAGTTTTAAAATTAATATTCAATAACTAAGTATTATATTTTAAAAGTTTTATTAATAATAACTGGGTGAAAGAACTGCTTGAATTCAGCCTGTTCACAGGTCCAAAAAAGAGAAAAAGGGAGGAGTTACAGCCACTTAAATACAATCATGCAAAATGTGGGGACACAGGAAAAGGGAATTTTGGGAAATATTAAGGGACTTTTGGGGGATGAAGTCCAAAGGCTCAAAATCTCCATTTTTACAGCCTGTTGTCTTGATTCCACAATGTTCCTATTTGTAAATATTATTGTTCGAATTTCATTCAATCCTGAACCATTGTAAAGCCCTCTAGTGCTTAACCATGTAATCATTCAAAAGATTTAGGCCTAACAATATACAAAGGAAAAAAAAAACATGGATAAGAATACTCATTGCCCAGGGTATGACATGTATGTAGTTAGCTCATTAAGCTGATTCATCAGTACACCCTTCCTGAGAAGATACCATAGATATATAATGAACAGGGAACATAATTGAACAGGATAAGAAGAGTAGGCTGAATTGTATTTAGAAAATTGTGAATTGCTTTTAATGATCTTAAAGCTTTTTCCTGAAAGAAAAATCCATATTTTTAATACCAATCTTCTGGTGATGCTATATGTCTACCAATATTGGATACAATAGTCCCTAAAGGATACAAACTTCAGATTACCCAAAGAAAGATGGACAGGCACAAGATGATCATAAATAGATTATGACATTTTAGCAACAGAATTGCTCTAAAGAATTGCTATAAAATATATTCTGGTCAGGTGATCAGAAAAAGAAATAGACTATACTGAGGATGAGGGATGATTAGTGTGCTACACTTGTAAAAATGGAGATTTGAACCCCTGACTTCAATCCCCAGAAGTCCTTTGTACTTCCCAGAATTCCCTCTAATCTCACCTGAGTCTCCACCTGGGAGAGATCACAAATTAGTATTTAAACCGGCAGTAATGTCTACATTGGCCTCTTCCTCTACTCGAAGATTGCAAGATGTAGTGAGTAAAATGTGAATGGGCTAATCAGTCCTATGCACATGGTTTATTATTTTGTATCCTCGATTTCTAATCATCTTTAATAAGCTTCATAAAATACAAGATTTTTATTACTAGAGACTAATTTAATTTTTATACACTGATGCATATGGGATGCAAGAGAACTTGAAAAAGGCTCCCATCATATTGGATGTATTTCCTGTGAAAGATTTATGGGAGAGCAAAGATAAGATCTGTAAGCAGATGAGTTTTGATATGTACAATTAGGAGTACTGCAATGATGAGATAACAGATCCACTGACATTGAAGTCTTCAAGTATGCTGTGGTGGAAGAATTGAATTTGATGTCTGAAGTCCTGCTTTACATATCTCTGCTACTACATCTGTTATTTTAGGGAAATCCTTTAACCTTACTCTTCAGGGTAAAATTAAGGGCCTAGAAAAGATCTTTATTTTATTTTTTAACACTTACCTTCTGTCTTAAAAACAATACGATGCATAATTTCTAAGGCAGAAGAGCTAGGCAGTGAGAGTTAAAGTAACTTGCTCAGGGTCTCACAGCTAGGAAGTATCTAAGGTCAGGTTTGAATCTAGAACCTCCTGCCTCTATTTGCTGAGCCACATGTAGATCTTTATTTTAAAGATATTATTTTTTAAAAACCTAAATGAGTGTTGTATTTTGTCCATAACATTTTCTGTACCTACTGTAAAAGATGTAGCAAAATAGAGTGGAAAGAACATTAGCTCTGGAATTAGAGGACATGGGTTCAAATCCTGTCTTAGTTAGTTATTATCTGTGTGGCCTGGAGCAGGAGATTTTACCTCTTTGGAACTCATTTTCCTCATATATAAAATGAAGGGGTGAATTATATGACTTCTAAAGTTCTTTTCAATGCAAGGTCTATAAACCAAGGTCCTTTCTATTGATAAATACTTTGATATTTTCCACATCTTTCTGGAGCAGTTGACTCTTTCTCCCAAGGCTGAATTTCTGTTCCAAAATACAAAGCTTTTAAAACAAACTAGAGAATAAATAGCTTATCAGTGGTGAGAGTTGAATTTGAAATGAGAAAAAAATATGCTAAACATGAAGTGAGGATTGCAAAGTCTTCTTGAAGACAAAAAAAAATTCAAGGTAATGTACTCACTTAAACTAATTTTTTTTTTTTTGGTAAGGAAAATCTCAATAGTTCAAAGTATTAAAGAAATTGTCAAAATAGCTTTTAAGAAAATGAGGAAAAGATGCAGTCTTAGAATATTAAAATATAGTTAAGAGAGCAGGTACAGATGCTATACTTTGCAACACCTTCCCCAAGTACCTTGTGAAAATTATAAAGACAGTCATAGGTTTGGAAGAGGAACAATCTCAGCATAAGTCCAATAACTATTCTTCTTATAGAAGAAATCAATGCTAAAAGCATGGGATTGATATGGGGGAATAGAGAAAAATCCACGAGTTCGTTTTAAAAAGAGATTATAAAGTAGAAAATAAATAAAAATAAAATTTTAATATTTACTATTTCCCTTCTGGTTGTTATTAAATTAGAAATAATAACATTGCTCTCCATACACATTTTACAAAAATCTTAGATAGCATATCTTTGGAGTTCAATGGACATGGAGAAAAGCAGTTAATTGTATTGAAATCTGGCTGACTAAGCAAAGCCTAATGATAAATGAGGGTGATCCATTTGGAGGTGGAAAGTAGCTGGTGGGGTGCCTCAGCAGGTGGTATTAGCTATAGTCATAATTAGCATTTTTATTAGTGAATTGGAATGAGGAGTAAACATCAAATTAATGGAACAGCTGAAAAAAACTGAAGCAGAATGTTAGTTTATAGTACTGGGGACAGAAGAAAATATAGGGAAATAGAACACTGAGTAGTCAAGGAGAAGAGGGGGAAAAACAACTACTAGAAGATTCAGTTTTATAAGATAATAAATCATTTCCAAGAATATTAATCTGAAATACAATTATAAAATGGGGCAAATATGCATAACAATGACACAAATAGCCCAGTGGCTAAGTTGCAAACAGTAAACTTGGAAGTTGTGAATTTTGAATCAGATCCTGCCACTTTCAATAAATTAATTTACCTGTCTTGGCACAGTACAGAGGTGAGAATAATTTCTCATCTATAAAATGAAAGAAAATGCTAGAATATAACACCTGGAATGGAACACCTATCTTCTATCATGATAAGTAGATCAGCTTATTCATAAATGTCACTAAATTCCTAAGTAGGGGTATGAAAGACAGGAAGAATGGGAAAAGTGAATGAAAAGCTTTTTTTTTCCCTCATTAAATGTTTATTATACGCCAACCACTAGGGATACAAATAGGAAATGAAAGTCAGTCCTTGTCCTCAAGGATCTAATTGTCAAAATGGGGAAGACAACTTATAAAAGAAAATTTAGTCGAGGCTTAGATGAAAGTCCTGATAGGATAGAAGGCTTAGTCCAATGGTTTTTGGTTATATCAGTTAGTCACATAGAGGTAAGGCATATAATTAGATCTGGAGGATGTTAAAGGGAAGTAATAAAGCATCCAGTAAGACCTAGAGATCTTTTCTCTCATTGGAAGGCATATAATATTTGACTTTCATCTCATGGCAAACCTGTGAAAAGTCAGGCAGCCTAAGGAAAAGGAGAAGAGAAAAGGTGCCTCCAGTGGTGGTGGTAGGGTCTTCCTGAGCCTGACCTCTCTGGAAACTGAGAGGAGATAAAAAGATAGGAATACAAAGGAGGAGGGATGACCTTGGTGGTGATGGGGCTTCCATCCACCTGGCTGAAGGAAAGAAAGAGAAGGAAAAATAAAAGAAAGACAAAAGCAATTTTTAAATGTTTTATGATATAAATAAAATAGAACTCATGTAAATCTTTATCTGTGTATGAAGTAGCATAGGGTTACCACACTTTTTCTATACACATGTGTTGAGAATCCCATCCTAGAAGACCATGATGACAAACAACATTTAATGGGATTGGTTCAATGAGTGCAAATTTTATGGTTGGACTGAATATATATTTTAATTGGTGGCCAGGGATTTAAATTCTAAATCCCAATGAAATACACAAGTCAGAATGGAATTTTATGGTGGTTTATTTACAATAGAAGGAAGAATTTAGAATGAGAAAGAGAGAGAGGGAAAAGGGAAAAATATCTGCTCCAGCCTGGTCTGAGCCAGGCAGGAGTTCAGAGGCCTCAGCCAAGGGGTCTCTCCAGAAAAGCCAAGGAAAAGGGAGTCCCAAGAGCTGAGCCTTTCCAGAGACTATTGCATCCATAAAAACCAAGGAAAGGGGAGTTAGCCTTATCATTCACCATGTGATCGTCTAAGGGAAACAGTCTAAGGTCTCATGCTCAAGCTCCTCCAGGGTCGAGTTCCACAGCCAAGTCCCTCTCACAGGAAGTAATGTGAAATATAAAGGCAGTTCTTTATGTCACTTCCTGTGTCTTACATGTACCAACGGTGGCTTAAACTTGACTTTGGACAGTCCAGGGGTCATTCAGTTGTTTCTGATTTGTCATTTGCTAGCACACATGGGTCATAGATCTTCCTCCCCCACACTTAATCCTTAAGTGGGGGTGTATACATTCCTGAGTGCTAGAATTCTAAAGACTAAGCAGGGCGGAGTAAATCTGAAATTCACAACCTCTCCTGATGATTGGGGTTCAATCAACTGCACCCCCAAAGTTCATTCTGCATATTCCTGATGTAATGTAAGTTTTTCAGACATCTTTTTTTTTTTTAACCCTTACCTTCCATCTTAGAATCAATACTGGGTATTGGTCCCAAGACAGAAGAGTGGTCAGGGCTAGGCAATGGGAGTCAAGTGACTTGCCCAGGGTCACACAGCTGGGAAGTGTCTGAGGCCAGATTTGAACCTAGGACCTCCTGTCTCTAAGCCTGGCTCTCAATCCACTGAGCCACCCAGCTGCCCCTTCAGACATCTTTTTGCAAACAGCTCATTCTCTGGATTTTAGGAATTAGTAAGCTTCTTTTCCTTGAAGATCTTTCTCAAACAAAAATTTTAAATCTTGTATTTTATGAAAATATAATTCCCCTCTGAAGTGGGTATTGAGAAACACCCAGTTCAGCTCAGAATTCAAGGTTGAATTATGGGGTATGTGAGTCAATTATCAAAAGAGAAAAACAAAAACATAAAAGAAAAAAATGGAAGAAAAATTAAACTTTTTGGAGAAAGAAAAATTCAAAATCAGAATCAAAATATCAAAAATCTATGTATACAAAATTTTGAGTAAGCAAGAATAAATTCATAACAGGCCCTTGTACAAGGATTTAATAAATTTCCTAACAGGCCCTTGTATTAGGGTCCAATTAAAGTAATTTCTATCCTACAAGTCTGTAGGACAGAATGCAGTAATATTTCACTTACCCATTTGCAACCAAGACTATAGGAAGTTGCCATACTATTAGAGAGAAAAAAGGACCAGATTTTTGTGTGTGATAGGGAAGTGTCATTCCCTGGTCTGATTTTACCTTCATTCTCAGGGATAGCCAGGATGATATAGCCAAACTTTGGTACTTGTGTGTGAGTATTTCACAAAGAGTGTGGATGCAAGGAGTCCTAAGTTCAAATGCATTTGCTTTGTATGAGCATTGTTATGTGGAAGGGGACTATCCCCTAACTGGTTTTTTGCCAATGCTTCTAGAATTTATTTGTTTTTTTATCTTTTCCTCTTATTCTCAAATTATTTTAATTTCATAGTTGTTATGTTTACAAGAGGGAATGTACAAATGGAGATTTTGAACCTTTGATTCCATTCCCCAGAAGTCCTTGGTATTTCACAGAATTCCCTATAATCTCTCCTGTGTCTCCATGTTGGCAGGATCACATTATTGGTATTTAACTGGTGGTAACTCTACCCACATGGTCTTTCTTTGGGATGATGTAGCAAGTATGATGGTAAGCTAAGAAAGGGGATTTTAAATGGGCTAATGAGCCATGGGCACATGGTTTTTATTTTGTATCCTCTTTATTCCTTGATTTCTAATGATCCTTAATAAACTTCATAAAAATCATATTTTATTATTAATATATAATTTTAGATTTTACATGAGAAAAGTTTAAATTTATCTCTTACTAATAGCTCTTCAGGCAGAGATATTTCAAATAAATTCAATTTCAATTCTATTCATTAGATATTTATTTTTAAGGGCCTACTAGGTGCAGAGTCTTGTGCTAGGTAATGGGGAGGATGCAAAATTTTGGCAAGACAGACCCATATGTCTTGATGGTTTGTTTACGGTTTATTATGTTTATGGTT
The DNA here is from genome assembly GCF_027887165.1 of Monodelphis domestica. Lineage (NCBI taxonomy): Eukaryota > Metazoa > Chordata > Mammalia > Didelphimorphia > Didelphidae > Monodelphis > Monodelphis domestica. Next base: position 319,285,892 of record NC_077228.1, on the reverse strand, counting down.
TATTATGCTATAAGGTATTCCTAGTGTAAAACCAAATGCTAGGAAGTAACTTAATTGTGCTTGCCCAAGTTCCTTATTTGTAAAATGAACTGGAGAAGGAAATGACAAACCATTCCAGTATCTTTGCCAAGGAAATTCCAAATGTGGTCACAAATACCAAGTGGTAGGAGGTCACTTAATCATGTTTACCTCAGTTTCCTCATCTGTAAAATTAACTGGAAAAGGGAAATGACAAAGCACTCTAGTATCTTTGCCAAGAAAACCCCAAATGGGATTACAAAGAGTCAGACATGACTGAAATGACTGAACAACTAATGCTAATTTTGAAGGGGTAAACTTTATTACTGTAAGAGGCAGTTAGAGAAGGGTTCCTGGATGAATTGTTTTTGAGTTGGCATTTGAGGAATAAGTAGTAAATCAAAGGCAAAGAAGGAGAGGGGCAACTTTTCAGGCATAGTGAATATTAAGTAGTAAATAGTAAAGACAGAGAGCTGGGAAAATACAGAGCTTGAAGGGTGTAGAAAAACTGTTCCTCTTGTATTGTAAGGATAATTTAGGGTCATGACCTAATCTAAATTTAATTTTTGGTCACCAGGGGATATCCCAAATAAAAATACCCAAGTCAATTTGGAAATATATGGTGGTTTAATCAATATATAGGGAAGAAATCAAGGAGAAGAGAGAGGGAAAGGGTACAAGATTTCTTCCACCTGGCCTGTGTCAGGGGGAATTCAAAATCCTCTGCCACAGGGTTTCTGAAGAAGATTAGAGCTTCTAAGTGGATAGTGTTTTGAAGGTAAAAGAGAAAGAATCAGCCTAGAACTCAGAGATCTCAGAGAAGATGCCTCACCAAACTAGGTTACTAGGCTTCCTCCAGTATGGTATCAAGGAAAACTCACTGCTAAAAATCAGACAATAGCAGCCGCCATGCCAAGATGCCGACATGCTCAACCAGCTGCTGCCAGCCACCTCACTGCCATCCAAGAGAGGAAGTCACATGAAATATATAGACGGTTTTACATCACTTTCCTGCATCTCACATGTACCAATGATATCTTAGGCTTGACTTAGGACAGACCAGGGGTCTGCCAATTGTTTCTGATTTGTCATTTGCTAGCACATGTCTGTCATAGGCCATCTTCCTAAATACTTAATCCTTAAGTAGGGGTGTAGACATTCCTGATTTTGTTAGACTAAGTAGGGTGGAGTAATCTAAAGTTCACAGTATTGATCACAGAAGGAGGAGAGAAAAATAATATGACATAAGGCTGAAAAAGTAAACTGAAACTTGACTGTAAATGACCCTGAAGATTAGGTCAGGGCATTTTAAGTTTGATTGGGAGGTAACAGGGAACCCAGGGTTCTGTGACAGATTTATAGATAAAGAAAAGTAAGAGCACAGTGAAGGATGGTTGGAAGGGGGAACAAGTGAATATAGGAAGATGTATTAGAGACATGGTTCTCGAATAAGGGGTATCTTATAGTTTTAAAAGAAACGACCTCTTCTTTTTTCACTTTTTGATAGAATCTGAGTATATCCTTTTTGTTCTCCTTTATGTCAGGCTTCATGGTAAATGGTATTCCTCCTTTTTTCTTTAAAGGATCTTATTTTTCACTGCTCCTTCAATTTTTCTGAGTGTGTCACAGAGAAAGGTTCAACCTGGATACTAGTAGCATATAGAACCTATTTACCACATCATATTCCTAATTCAGAAGGATGGGGTGTTATATTCAGGTTTCTATAGCACCTGGCAATTAGTATTGATCAATCAGCTAATGCTTTTTAAGTGCCTTTTTTGTGCTAGGCACTTCCTTACATGGTGAAAATACAATAGAAAGAAAATAGTCTCTGGGAGGTGGATATGAAGGATCAATGATTGAATTAGGTTCCTTAAAATAAGAATAAAGTCTTGGTTCCAGTAGTCATTTTGAATTGGAATGGGATGATAATTTTGAAGGCCTAAAGCCAATCTACAAAGATGAAATTATTCTTTTGTCAGATACTCAAAATGTCCATTTTACTTGGTATTGTTGAATTATGAATAAAAATGAAAACATTTTAAAAAGTCAGCTTCCAAGGGAAAAAAAATAAGAGAAAAATGCCCTACACTTATGGGGGTACTGATTTGTTCCTATTGTCATATTGAAAATTAATATTATTCCAAATATAATATGCTAAATGTTATATTTAAAAATTAGTTTGGAAATATAATATTAGTTAAAATTGTTGTGGTCACCATTTATAAAATAATTCACCCTTAAGTAATGAGGATGATAAATATAGTCTAAGAAAGAAATAAAGAGGGAAGGAAATAGAAAAATATTTCTGAGCCTACCATCTATGTAATTAATTTCTGTACCCTAGAACTCCAATACCTAGTATCCCATGTTCCTTCTCATATTATGTGCTTACATAGGGAGGATATAAATTTGGTGTAGCCCCATCTCTCACTCTCTTTTTTGATGATTATATATATATATATGCATTTTATATTTATGTTGTATAGCTATAAATCTTATATACATAATTCACATAAACTTATATATATAATATTTATATAAAATAATATATAATATATAAATATTTTATAGAGTTTATTAATAATCACTTGAAATAGAAGGAATAAAAAGAAAATAGAAGTAAAAAACCTAACCCTCCACGGTGTGCTGTCACCAAAAGATAAAGTGAGAGGCAGGGCTACACCAAATTTATACCCTCCCTATATCAGCACATAATATGAGAAGGAACATGGGATGCTGGGAAATGGAGTTCTAGGGTACAGAAATTAATTACACACACCCTAATTTTACCAGCCTATGAGAGTATCTTCTGTTCCAGCCAACAAAGCCAAATTTCAGAAAGACCCCCAGCCAAAGACCTCCAGAATAGACCCTGATCTCTATGATCTCATTTTCTCTACTCTTCTTTCTTCACATCATTTCCTTTTCCTGTTCACTGATTTATCACATTTCAGGAACCAATCAAAGTCTCTCAACATTCCTGGTTCAGATGAGCAGAAAGTTCTCGGCCATGGGAGGAAGGAGTTTCTTTTACACAATCCCCCCCCTGTGATTTTTTTGGATGATGAGCAAGTTGAAATTTCCCAAATGTATATGCCTAGTCTCCCCAATGAATGATTTCACATAACCAGCTTATATCTCTAAAGATCTCTTACTAGAGGTACATACAATATTGCACTTTCTAAGAAGAAATTACAATAATTTGGGGATAAGAAGGAAATAAAAGAGAAAGAGAACAAAACTAATGATTGGTAGGTGCATTGACAAAAAGCCAATTGGGGGGCAATCCTCTTTGAAATAAGAGCTTACATTCAGAGTAAAGGTGTTCAATCCCCTTCAATTTGATTCATTACATACCAGAGTTCATTCTGGATATTCAGACTCAATGTGTGGTTTCTGTAGGTTCTTTATGGCAACTTCGCCAAAAAGTTCACTTTCTTGATTTGGGGAGTTAGCGAGTTTCTTTTCCTGAAATTTCTTTAAAAAATGTTTTTTTATTTATCTTGAATTTTACAAAAATTATACAATCCCCCCGAGGAGAATTAACACTCTGGATCAACTCAGTATACATGGTTTGAGTTTTGAGGAATATGAAGCAATTGTCAAAAGAAAATCCAAAAATATAAAAAAAAACCCAGAAGGGGAAAAATAGAAAAAATAAATTTTTGGGGAAACAATCTCAAATTCTATGTATATAAAAATTCTAAGAAAGCAAGAATAAGCCCATACCAGGTCCTTGAATCAGGGACCAATTAAAGTGATTCATGTCCCATAATCCTGTAGAACAATTGTAACAATATAGCACTTATCCATTTGTGTCCAAGACTACAGAAAAGTGCCATACTATAAAGAGAGAAAAGGGACTAGATTTTGAAGTAAAAGGGAAATATGATTCCCTGGTCTGATTTTATCTTCATTCTCAGGGATAGTGGAACCAAAATGGCAGTCAAACCGAGGTACTTGTCAGAAATCTGGCATGAAGAAATACTGCATTTGATGTTGTCAAACAGCCACTTCCTTGAACCTCAAAACAAGTCCTATGTCTTGGTGGAGATTTTCATCAATCCCACAAGGATTGCTTGATCTCCTTGACCTTGTGCTTCTCAGCACTGTACAGCAGCTCTTTTTGTGATCTCTTCTTCGGAAATCAGACACATTATTAGTAACAGTCCCATGATATTTAACAATTAATGGCAGGTTTCTATAGTCTAAAGCTTTTGGGTATGCATTTATGTTAGACAATGGATATTTTAAATTTATCCTTCAATATAAAAAAATTGATACTGGTTACAAGTACTTCAAGAACAAAAAATAATAGAATAAATAAAATACAAATATCCTATTGTAAATAAAAGGAAAAAAATAATAAAATTTTTAAAAATCAAAAATTCATAGTTCACATTCCGTGACAATGTGTTAGTCAAAATTGTGTCCAACTTGTCTATGGACTTTTATGATGGCATTATTTCCAGTCCAATCATAGGAGGTATAAAAAAACAAACAATCACATTACAGTGGCTTCTTCATTATTGTGAGGAGAACAGACTGAAACAGTTAATCATCAATAAGGAAATGGAGTCTGAAAAGGTTGAAAATTCACCTCTGTACTCACTGGGGCTCCTTTCCCTCCCAAGTTCCATCATTCATTTAGACTTCATTTGTTACATCTCTGGGGTCCCCTACACTGCGGGGGGATTTCCACCCTGAGTATAGTGTGGATGACTCCATTTTTGGTATTTGGGTGTGAGTTATCATTTGCCTCATTCAAATTGTTATTTCTATAATTGTTTCTATTATTTCTAAATTTATTATTATCCACCTCCTACAGTTCATCATTACATTACCCCTTTTTCCACAGAAGTAACACATTAATGGTTGATTTGTGGATTCTTGCAAAAGGGCTATGACCACTCCTTGATTTGCTTTTTCTTTTTCAATTTTTTCAGTTAACACTTTTATTTCCTTCCTTAACTCTTTGCTTTGAATTGCTTGTGTTTGTAGGCTGACTATTATAGGTAAATACAATTGAAGGGGTTCATTGAGCTATAGGCTTAGCAATATATACCCACAAAGTAACTTGAGTACAAGGTAACTATTGTCCCCTTGATGGATTCAATCTGTTGAGTATGAGTAAATGGGTGGCCCAGAGTGGTTCCATATATGATTGATGAACCTGAGGCTCAGAATAGTTATTCTGGGTCATATAGCTAGTAAGTATTTGAAGAAGAATTTGAACTTAGGCTCTCTCTTCTGTCATTCTGCTATTTTTATCTCTTTTATATTTTTTGTCATCATGAATGAGCCCTCAAATTCTTTTTTTTCCCTATCCCTAATGTTCCCATTCTCTTCCATTCTATCCTGCAATGAATTGTTAATTGTTCTCTTTTCCTATTTTTACTATTGTTTTGTCCCTCTTTTCTCCTTTGAATTCTTTCTGTAATCTCATCTGAAGATTTCAAATGGGAAAGAAAAATTCAAGAAATTTACTCTTTCATTCTTTGTGGCTTCAAACTAAGTACTTTAAATATATCCTTAGTTTTCAACATCTCAAACTGAATTAACTGAGGTTAAGAAAACAAAACCCAGAGACAATTCAATGGCTTAGCAGGAGCTCAGTAAACATTTGTTGATTGATCAACAGCTATAGCAAGGAGTTATTCTATTAACTTTTCAGTGTTCTGTCCACAATTTAAGCTCCTGCTATAATGGATCAATCAGTGTCAGTGGGTATTGTCTGTGCTATTCAGGAGATGCTGGTGTGGTCTCTTTTAGTTAGGTATACTTAAATCAAAGTTGGGTTTCAAAAATACAGGGTGGTAAGAATTACTCACATTCTACCAATTTAGCTTTCAAATATATTTACCATTTAGGGGCTGTCTATTGAAATGAATTTTCTTAATTTGCTTTGGTGCCCAACACTCCTTCAACTAGTGATCAGTTTTCTGGAAATGAACTTCTCTGACCCTTAGGATGATTTTCATAATTTATAGTTGATGGATCCATACTCCATTGTTGAGCTTGTCTATTGGGGTTCCTAATCCTGGAAGAGGTGACAATGATATAGTAGAGTGAGAATTAGTTCTGGAGTTAAAGGTATTGGGTTCAAACACCACCTCTGACTTCCACTATTTGCATTACTTTGCACAAGTCACTATCTCTCTGGAACTTAGTTTGGTCACCTGTAAGATGAGGTTTGGGACTTGATGGCCAGTGAAGTCCTTTCTATGACTATACCTAAGACTATATCCTCATTTTTGTCTCTAACAAAATCCCTAGTTTCCTTTGAGCTCAGCTGATATCTCCTATTCAAACACCTCCTAAATTTTCTTTGTTTTTAGGCTCTCTTCCTTCATAACACAATGCATACATTTCCCATTTATCAGTGTATATATGGCTTCCCCTTAATATAAAGCAAGCTTCTAGAGAAGGGGCTATTTTTCCTTTGATATTTCTATCTCCAAAGCCTAATACGGTTGTTGGCAAATAGTTGGAGCACAATAAATGCTGAATGAATGAATTCTTCAATTTTGAAATTCTTTAAATGAGACCTTTCCTCCTTTGTGGGACCTACCAGAGACTGTACTTCATTGATGTAGCCTTTGAGAACCCAGTTAACTCTATGCTAAGATGAGACATTTGAGTGGGACTTTATTAGTAGAGAATTGAACCAATAATGATTGATATTAAAATAATAATTGACAAAAGTCTCTCCTCTAACTTTTCTGTTAGGATGAATTTACATCACTCCCCAATGATAGAGAGCAAATGGTGTTCTTGCACTGAGCCTCAGTTACCACAATGTGATAGAAAGTTCCTGATTGTTAACATTTGTATGAGAAAGCTTTAAGGTAGCATTCAGTTCTTCTGATGTGAGTAATTTTTAAACTTTTGCCCTGAAAGCAGGACAATTATTCCTGCATCTAGATCTGCTCTGTAGGAAGACAATGACCAAAGTGAGTCATGCAGAAATCTCTATACAACTACAGCTCCTTTCCTGGAGCAGTTAATTAGAACTACCCCCTTTCTTACTCCAATGAATTTAATCTGGTTAGTTTTCATTAAAATTGAATTAAAATTAAAGAAAGCTAAAATCTTTAAAGGAGGGAAAAATGGTAAGGAAAGGTCATTGTTTTCTTACGATGGTCAGATGTCTTCTGGGTGATATGAATTTTATTCAGAACCCAGGTTGGAAAGTAAAAAACAGAAGCTACTAACTTGCCTGTGACCTTATCAAGGTAAAATGAGACCACCTCCTCCTTCCTACCATGATCATTAAGTGGCAGCCGTTAGCAATTCCATTTCTGCCATTGGGACTTTACAAAATATCTGAGAAGTACATATGTAAATCTGTTAATGTTTTGCATGCCATAATCATTGAAAGCATTCCCCTTTCCCTCTTAATGTTTTTTTTCTAACCTTTTGTTACAATTTTTTTTTTAATGATTTGTTCTGCTATGCCATATATAGATGGTGGCATACTTAAAATCACCAGAATGGTAACTAACTACCCTCCAGAGCCTCAAACTTAATGATGCATGAATTAGAGCACTTGGGTAGGGAGGCATTCAGGTAAGAAGGCTTTTCATTTCAGAATCTAAAAGATGTGTTCAAATTAAAATGACCATACATGGAGAAGACTTTCCTTTCACTAAGCAGCTGAGTTTCAATTGGCTAGATTGGATGGTTTCTCACTCAAAGTAGGACTTGGAATCCAGGCTTTATGGCTGTTGACAAGCTTGGTTAACTGTTTGCCACTGGGCTGAATCTCAAACACCTTCCTACCTGATGGAAGACTCAGATAATATCAATTAATACATTACCGCTACAGACTGCACTCTCTAGAGGCAGCTAAGGAAAATAAACAACTTTACTTACTGTCATTCTGAATCAGGAAATAGAATCTGACCTATTTTTTCCCTATGACTGGCAATACATTAGAAAACTTGCCAAACTAACATGTCTAAAGTCCTATTTTCAAATAACAAAATGTTAGTAACAATTTGGAGAAGTTAACTTTTCTAGGAAGTCAAACCACAAAGGCACTAAAATGGTCTAGTTTCAGTTTATAATAGACTGTATGTCCTTCCCCCCATTTCATGGACTAGATAATTAGCATTTAAAAGACTTCAACCTCTTTTTATTGGAATGTTTTATCAGTCAACATAATAATGTGCATTAATTCTAAATGATTCTGAGCTAAAGTTGAGCTGAACTTGTATATATATATGGATCTTGTAAAACTTGTTAGGTCTATAAAAGTGGATGAAAATCTTATAGCTTTTAAAAAATGCATTTGGGACAGCTAGGTGGCTAAGTGAATTGAGAGTCAGGTCCAGAGATGGAGATCCTGGGTTCAAATTTGGCCTCAGATACTTCATAGCTATGTGACCCTGGGCAAGTCACTTAACCCCCATTGCCTAGCACTTACGGCTCTTCTGCCTTTGAACCAGTACTTAGTATTGATTCTGAGACAGAAGGTAAGGTTGTTTGGTTTTTTTTTTTAATACAGTCAGTTTTTTGGTATGCCATATACTAGATAAGATGGGAACTTTTCCTTCATAATATTTAACTTTTACAATGCCATTTTAGGCAGAAAAGTAAAAAGAGATACACTTATCTAAATGTTTGCAATTTTATCAAAGATCATGCCTATGGAGAGTAAGCTCTAGAAAATTCTACTCACTGGAAAGCCTTTGGACTCTGTCCATTAATCAGTTACTAGAAAATTACCTAACTAGGTTTGAAGAAGTTCATTACCAGAAACTGAGAAAGTGATAAAATATTTTTCCCCTTTACCATTTAGGAGTAATGTCCAATAAAGCACGTCTGCTTTACAATTTATGTTGATCACAGTGGAATACCCAGACTATGAGATCACAGATGTTTTGAAGTTAGTTCTACTATCAAAATGTATTATCTTTCAAACCAGCCTACTGTTCAGCATATCATCAACATTCCTGTCTTGTATATCCTTAAAGTAGAAGGAAACTCCTCATAAGTTTCTAAATGAATAGAATCTTAAATTCTTTATGTATAATATCCAATCTTCTATATCTCATAGAGTAAAAATTATTTGTATTCATTGTTACTAGAATAAGAATTGACTATATAAATTCTTGGAGTTTTATCAAATGATGAGATTTTGGAATAGAATAGTTCTCAATCAATAAGCTAGTTTGAAAATTTTGTCTCTTTCTCTCTATATATACATATTTCTCTATATAGGCACATATATATTTATATGTCATAAAGATGAGAACATAGCTCTTATAAAGGGACATTTAAACCCCATGTCTGGGAAAAGTTCCAGCTGTGGTAGCTATTTTTCCCCCACTGACATTTTCCTTGTCACAGAGACTAGTCTTAATTTCCTGTTTGCGAATGACTCTGTAAGATGAAAATGTTTCTTGAAATGGCTGCCCCTTTTTACCTAGAATCCAACACCCAGACACCCCAAATAATTAAGACTATATTTACAAATTCTGCATTCTACTTTGGTACAAGCAAAAAAAAAAAAGTAAAGCAGAATTCAGGGAATTTTCCAGAAAGAAACATCTAGGCTATTTCACAGTCAAACTAGATTCCAGTCAAATCTTGTGAACTTTCTTCTTCTAAAGGACAATGCTAAGATAATTGATTCTCTTAACTATGACACTAAGACACTGGTCAATAAGAAGTGTCTTCTGAATCATCAAATTCAGATGATGTCAAATGTAGTTTTAGTGATGAATGGATCTGATTTTATTTGAATTGATTATAAATTGGTAACCCACAGATAGGAGAGATATTTAGTTAACTAAAATACTATTTCATAACAATGAAGGATAAAAGGAAATCGAAGAGCTAGGAAATTCAACTCTAGTAATAGCAGAGAAGTGCCCTCACCAAGAAAACTTAGGCAAGTCTTTTCATATAGTGAACTTCAGCTTTCTTATTTCTTTTCTTTTAAACCCTTACCTTCTGTCTTGGAGCCAAATGGCTCCAAGGCAGAAATGTGGTAAGGGCTAGGCAATGGGGGTCAAGTGACTTGCCCAGGGTCACACAGCTGGGAAGTGTCTGAGGTCAGGTTTGAACCTAGGACCTCCCATCTCTAGACCTGGCTCTCAATCCGCTGAGCTACCCAGCTTCCCCCCAGCTTTCTTATTTCTTAAAATGAATAAGCTAGCCTTGATGGAGTTCTTTAGATCTTTGTAGCTCTAAGATCTTGTCTTTATGTTATCTAGGATCAGGCTGAGCCAAGATTTGAGTCAGAGTATTAAATCTCAGTAGACTAATTAGAGCATAATGGGTGAGATCTACCCTTAGACTTCAAATTCTCATTCTGGAATATATTAACTATGTGACCATCAGTAAAGTTACTTAACCTCATTGTGAGCATTTTTACCTCCAATATCAGCAAATGCTACAAATCAAGCCTTGGTTTATTGTTTTGTTGATTGCTTAGATTGAAGAATGTGATGGAGAAAATATTAATAAAGCAAATTCAACTTAAAAGTATGTGATATAGGGAGAGCTAGGAGGCTCAGTGGATAGAATGCCAAACCTACAGTCAGGAGGATATGGATTCAAATTTGGCCTCAGATACTTCCTAGCTGTGTGACCCTGGGAAACCCTAATTGCCTAGCCCCTACTCCTTATCTGCCTTTTGAACTGATATTTGTATTGATTCTTAGACAGGAAGTAAGGATTAAAAAAATGTGTGTACATTCTTCTGACCCCAAGAGCTAATTCTTAAACATTTAACAACATGCCACTGTTTTTCAGTGACCCAGACATCTCTCAAAACTTTAAATTACAAGGTGATGAAATCTCAGACCCAAACCAAGGGAAAAAACAATTAGCTGTCAAGGATAATATGACTTTGTAGGTTATCTATTTATTACTCTTAGCATTGTTGAGGACCAGACTATAATTAAATAGTTTTTGACTGACTGGTGAGTGGAAGGGAAGATGTTAATGTCACGTTTAACACCCTTCTTTTATATCCTCTGCTACTGAAGCTTTTTCTGATATTGTGGATGGACTAAATAAGAAAGAATAATGTTTCAAATGAGGACTCCAGGTCTGGCACTATATTCAGTATCCCATCTAGCCATGTTCTATTGATGATTCGTGCTCCCTAATTTAGTTTGAGACTTGGTACTTGAGAATTCCCAAGGATCATGGACTCGGTATCTTAGAGGGGATGTTGGACAAGGTTCATAGTAATCATTTGACTAGATTTAGGGATGCTTTCCCCTCTTTCTCCTTCAGGGTGCCAATCTGGATGATATCTTGGTTTTAAATTACCTAGATTCTCTTTTATACTTTCCCCTCACAGAGAGCTAATTTTTAAAAACAAGCATTTTTTTAAAAAGGAAAAAGAGTAAAAAATGAGCAAAACCAACCAATAGTTAGAAAAACTGGACATTAAATATGTAATATTTCATATTTATGGGCCTTGACTATTGCAAAGGAATAGAGGGAAGGTATCTATTCATATCTTTTCTCTGGAGCCAATTGTGTTCTTTGTAATTGTGCACCATTCGTTTTTATTTTGTGTGTGTGTGTGTGTGTGTATGTGTGTGTGTTGATTCTTATTCTTTCCATTTATTTTATTATAACCTTTGTGTATGTTGTCTTGACTCTTCTTACTTCATTCAGCATCAGTTCATGTAAATCTTTCCATATTATTTCATTCATTATACTTGTCATTTCTTGCAACATAGTAATATTCTAATACATTCATGTACCACAGTTTGTTTATTCCCAATAACTAGACATTTACTTTGTTTTCAGTTCTTTGCTAATATACAAAGTACTGCTTTAAGAAGATCTCTGTTTATGGAGTCTTTATTTTTGTCAATAACTTCCTTGTGGTATGCAAATTACAATAGAATATTTAGGTCAAACTGTATGAACATTTTAGTAGCTTTATTTGCATAATTTCACATTTCTTTCTGAAATGGCTTCATAAAAAAAGAATTTTAAAGGGACAATACATGATTGTACAAATGTGTACAGGTAAACAAGTACAGGAAGAGATTGGGGAACAGCTAATATCTTGTTAGTTTGTCTGGAATGTAGAATATGTAAAGAGGAATAATATGAAATAAATCTAGAAAGAGTAGTAGGAATCCCATTGTTCCAGTCCTCAAATACTATGCCTATGAGCTGATGTTTTTCCAGTAGACAATAGAGAGACACTGACAGTTTTTGAGCATAGGAGTTGGGACATACTCTAATTTGTACATTAGGAAAGAATTTGGGCAGCTATTTAAGAAATGAATTAAAGAGAGCAGAACTTGCTGTCAGTGAGACCAGTTATAAAGCCAACAGAATATTACATTTCAAGTAGAAGTAATGAAAGCCTAAACCAGAGTGGCAACTTTTTGAAGGGATTGGATGTGAGAAATGTAGAGGTAAAACGTGGCTGCTGACAGAATGTGTAAAGAAGGGAGGCTCTATGTATAGAGTATCTTTTTGAGATAAATTCTGGGGATAATGAAACCATACATTGAATGTGTTACACGTTCATTTTTGAAAATAAGGAAAGGAGGAATTAAAATTTTAAATAGATTATTTTTTGGCTCAAAATTACAATTATTCCTAAAGAAGCACATTTAGATTTTGTATTTAATATCACAGCTTTACAAATAATAAAAACTAATAGCATTGTTTCATGGTAAATAACAATGAATGAGTATCACCAACACATTGTATTTTGTTGCCAGCTTTCATTTCCATCTGGGAACAGATTCTTTCTGGTAAACAAGAATGTGATCAGAGTATTTGTAATTGATTTAACACAAGGTAAAATCCACTGTCCTGATTCTTTGCAATAAAATCTGATGGCATAGCTGCCAAGGAGGATGGGCTGGTGGTGAATTTTATGGAGACCTGTAGGAGAAACTAAACAGAAATTCACAAGGTAAGATGTCCCTCAGCTTGCATTGTAGTGATCAGCTTATGGCTACTTGGTATGTCAATAAAATGTCCCTTGATTTACTCCCTGCTCATTCAGGCAATATGGCCTATTATTGATGACCACATGTGACTGATATGCAACTTCCTTCAAATTAAGAACTTGAATTTGAAGAGGGGATATTAGAAGAATATGAGTTAGATATTATAACTTCAACCTCAGTGTCTTAGAAAACATATATTAATATATCAATGTTATTGTTCTATTATGGTTTTGCAAAATAGTTATTTCTCCTTAACCTCCTCTCTTCTAATCTATCTCTCTAGTCCTTCACTGTAAGAAAAAGGGAAAGAAATACATTTAAACAAAGACAAGCAAATACAGTGACTGTGTCTGCCAGTGTGTCTACATCCAAAATCCTCAAATCTCTCCTGAGAGGAGCAAAGTATTTCCTAATGTTTTCTTCATAATAATATTAGCATATATAATATGGAACTTTAAGATTTGCAAAGAACTTTACAAATATCAACTCATTTTATCATTAGAGCAAGTTCAGGAAGGAGGTGCCATTATTAGCCCCATTTCACATGTGAACTGATTGAGGCAGACAGATTAATTGCCTAGGCTTATGGTGACACAGATAGTAAATGCCTAAGGAAGCACTTGAACTCATATCTTCCTGATTTGAGATCCAGTGCTTTTCCTTCTGTGTGACCAATCTGCTTCCAAGACTAATATTGTTTATTATGATTGTTACTATTTAGTATTGTAGTAATTTAGAATTTTGTTCTTAATAAGGTTCTACATATTTCTCCCTTATTTTAGCCATACCATTTTATGACCTTTGATATTTTAATAGATCTGTGATTTTGATGTTGATACTTCTTTCAAAGGTAGAGATCACAACCCATCTATGACTTCTTATCCTGTGTGAGTCTTATCCATGTCCTCCCATAAATTCCCCATAAGTATACCCAAAGTGCTAGATTAAAAAAAAATCTCTTATTATATAAGCACTAATACAGTAACAAAGACTGTCTATCTGTTTTTCCTTTCTCTTGCTATTAGACTAGTCATCCTTTTATGGTTATATATCTCTTTGTATCTTTTACACTATTTTTAGAGCACAATTCTTCATAAATAATACATACTACTTTAGTCTATGTCCACTATCCATTTTTTACATTCCTTTTCTTTAAGTGTTCTGATATTTTGATTTTTCAGAGTGTGTGGTCTTCAATGGTTCATAGCCATATGGAATCCTTAGAAGAATATTGCCATTTAAAATTTGAAAATTGTCATTTTGTTTTCAGTGATATCTTGGGGTCATTAAAAATACTACATTTTCCCAACTGTAGTTTAACCTGCTTTTCTGTTTGTTCAATTCTGGGTCTTGTTCATTATCTTTCTTTACTGTTTTCCCAAGATATATTCACTGAGAGACCAGTTGTATTGGATGTTTATCAAACTATACATCCGAGTCTTGACAATAAGCATTCTTTTCCCACTTATTTTCTTCTGCATGAACAATTAGGATGAACTTGAATGACTGACAAATTCACTTAGGAGACTCCTTGGTATTTCAGGGTTTTATGGAATAAACATAAAATCACCCATAAAAAAGACCATTTTGAGTACTTGACCCTGGGCAAATCACTTCAATTCTTTGGGGGCTCAGTTTCCTTATCTGTAAAATGAAAGGGTAGAACTTATGAAGCTACACCTCTGAATTTGTGATCCTTTTATACTATGAGCTTTTCTTCATTTTCTTACATTACAGTGGCAAACATTTTTCACAAAAGTTTTTACTTCATTTAATAATTGGAGAATGTTGCTGAGTAACCTTTTCTGCTGACTCTTTCCAGGAATTTTGCATGATTTTGATATATTCAGGCAACATTGCTACATGGGCACTTTAAAATGGCATTTTGTTTAACAATTAAATGTTTTAAATATTACCATACAATAAGCACAATGATACCTGGAATCCTTTTCCTTTTTTAGTTATATGACTAAATATGTGTTCTCCTATAAAATATTGTTTATGCAAATACCCTTCTTCACTTCCTGTCTTCTTCCCTCTATAGATATCTTCAAGCAAAGGCTAGATTACTTCTTTTGGGGTATTATTTGGACTAAAAGGACCGTGAGGTCCCTGTCAATGCTGAAATTGTGATTCTGTGATATTTCCTCTGTAGTGCATCAGGGACAATGATATAGAGTCTAAATGTGATAGCTCTATAATCATTGAGGATAATTGCTAGAGAAATGTTGACCAATCTTTTTCCATTTTCCTTCTGGTTTATTTTCCCTCTTTCAGTTTTATAACTTATTATCATGGGATGATCTGACTCAATTGGGTACCTCACTAAACTTTTTGAAATTTGTTTTTTCCATCACCACATCTTATTGTTTTATGAAGTGACATTGCTCATAAATCTTCCATTGTCCTCTTCTTGTCAGGGAAATAAGTATTTGCTAGCTATGATAGTTTTTAGATTCTCTTAACCTCTTTGTTTTAGTAAGTTAATTTACATTGTTTAAGGTTCCCTAGGAAATAATAAGTATCTTTCAATATAATTTTTTTATCCATTTCTCATTGTTTTTTTCAGTGCCAATAACTTAAAAATTTTAGGTTGCAGCTAGTTTTAATCAAATGCCATATCTTTTCATTTTTATTAGTTATTCTCATTTAACACTATTTTTTTTTATTTTTGCACTTAGGGGCTAATGGCCTGAATGTATGTAGGAAATTGATTTGGAAATTATTTCTACACTGATACATAGTAATTTCTTTCAATTTAACTGTAAGTGAATTTTCTGCTGTTTCTTTCTGCCTCCTTCCCCTTGAAGAAAGGTATATATATATATATAGGCATGTAGCTTCATGATCCATAAACCTGTGGATTCTTTTATTTTTCAAGATTTAGCAATGTCTAACTTTTCAAATGCAAATGCTTATTGTAAGCCCTCCAGTATCTCAATGAACAACTGTCCCATGAAATGGGTTTCTAGTTACCTTTGCATAAATAAAAAAAACAATTGTCAACTCCTTTATTTGACTTTCAAAGGAAAACTAGAAGCCTTTTTTCCTTTAAAAATCTAGAGTGGAGGTTCTTAACCCAGGGCCTATGAATTTATTTAAAAATAACTTGATAACTATATTTTAATATTTTTTATTCCCTTTGTAATATATTTTGTTTATGCCTTTAAAAACACTATGTTGAGAAGAGATTCATAGGCTTTACCTGCCTGCCCTAGAGGTCCATGAAACAAGCAAAAATAGTTAAGAAAATCTGATCTATAGGCATGAGCCTTCTGGGTTGTCTATAAGCATATAGATTGTTTTTATTCAGCCATATTTTAAGCATAGTTTTTGCCATCTCTCTCTATGCTCACTTTTGCAAAGATGTAAATGAATATTAAAGAGTAAGTTGATTTAACACAAAATAACAAAACTGCCATGGTGTCCCTGTCACTCTTAGAGGTAGGACTATTGCTAGTGATCTTTTAGTTTAGGTTCAATTTTGGGATAACATGAAGCACTTGTAAATCATTAAACTGTTAAGAAGGCTTACCCAGCTCTAATATAGCAAGGATGTGCAATAAGTGTCATAGCATATGATAATGAAATATAGAAATATTTAGCTTCATCTTTGGTTGGGAAAGTCTCCCTCAGTTCCTTAAGGAAACAGATCATCAGAGCAGAATATAGTGCAAAAGTGTACCCCTTTTGCTTTGGAACTTTTTTATACCCTTATGTGACCAAGAAGCCGAATCAAAGAACAAATGTCAGGCAGCTCCTACAGACATCTTTGCCTCATTTTAGAGAAAACGAATCCCTGTCATAGGAGGGAAGATGTGGGTCTAAACTATAATGTGGAAGAGAATGGGAGCCTTGCACCTAACCCATATTGTATGGGGAAAATGATAAATCTCAGTCCTATTATGGTCTCCTTAAATTTCTGTACTTTTTTGGTATTGCAATGATATTTTCTTTTTTTTTTCCTCTAGCACTCTAATGAGTTACTAACTCCTTCTCCAACCTGTCCCCAAAGTTCTTCTTATAACTCATAGGTATAAACAGAACAAATCAACACATTGGCCATAACTTTCTGCACCCATAGACCAGGACCTCTTGACTAAGTTGTATGGTTCATTATTAGTATTCTGAAGTCATGAATGGACACTATATGATCAGAATTTTGAAGTCTTTCAAAGTTGGCTTCCTTTATAATATATATTTTTTATTGTTTTATAAATTGTTCTTCTGTTCACTGCTTCAATCTATTCTTCCATGTTTTCCTGAAGCTTTTATATGCATCATTTCTTAAGGTGTAGGAATAACCTATTGCTCTCATATGCCATACTTAGTTCAACCCCTCCCCAACTGATGAACATGCATTTCATTTACATTTTTTGGGGCAGGAAAAAGTACTACTAAATGTTTTTGTGCAGGTTAATCCTTTTCCATTGTCTTAGGCCTTCTTTTGTCTTTGGCCTTTTTAAAAAAAAAAGAGAACAGATGTCATTACACTTATTAAAATGAATGCTACAACACTAGAGCAGTTAGAAAAAGAGTTATATATGTTATAATAAACAAATAAATAAAATTAGGAGAAATGGAATATACTATAGCAAGCAGAATCTTGAGAACTAACCATGCAATATTCATTGAGAAAATATATTTCATTAATACTTTATCTTCTCTTTGCATTTATAATGTGTCACTTCAACAGACATGGAAAGCTTTTTTTTTTCCTCCAGTGCCACAAATTGTCTTCTTTGGGGTGGATATGTGTGTGTGTTGTGTGTGTTTGTGTGTGCGCCCAAAAGCATAATGCTGGATTAAAAAATATTCAAAATTTAGTGACTTCTGTGGTATGATTCCAAACTGCTTTGCTGAATGGTTGGACCAGTTCATATCTCCACTAGTCATAAATTGTAAGAAGAGTCATATTTATTATTAAAAAAATCTTCTTGTCAGTCTCTATCAGTTGTAAGCATTGAAATACTGACAAGTTGAACAGACACCTGGTAAAATATTTCTATTTGCTTTTTAATCTATGCTTAAACCAGACCTGCCAACTTCTTTGTCTTTCCAAAGAAAATCTATGTGTCATCCATTTTCTGCAACTACTTGTTATCTCTTTATTTTATTCATAAAACTATTATTAAGATGAATATAGATCAATTCCTCTAGCAGTATGTCAATTTGTTGGTTACTGGGAAAGGATTTCACATTTAGAGGCACCAAACTTATGTTTATGGTTTAGACAGGGTCAAAAAATGTGTGCTTCTCAGCATCCTTTGTCTTTTTTTCACTCACTTTGTCACTGACTAAAGATGAAAAAAGTTGCATAAAACTGAAGGTCGTTTAAATTTTTGTTTCTTAGGTTGCCACAGATAAATAATTCACCCCTTCATAGCCAGCCAACTTTGTAACTAGATAGACAAATCCTTCCTTAAAAAGTAGTTAGTACCGGTCACTAGCACTCTTTACATGTTCAATTTAAAAGTATAAAATTAGGCCTGGAAAACATTGTTTTAAAATAAATTCTAAAAATTCCATTCAATATCAAATAAATATCTGCTATATGCAAAGCACACTGCCAAGTTCTGGAGAAAGAAGTATAAGGGTGAGGTGACTGATTTACCCAATCCACCTTACTTAAAGAAAGTTATATGATGCCCAATCAATCAGTATCATAGACTTTAGATGTAGTCCTTTATAATGCAGTGATATGGCACAAATCATGCTTAGATAGCTTAGAAAACTTGATTATCCCCAAGGATCACTTACAAATTATCAAATGAGTTGAGAAGGGATGGATTTGAGATTTTGGAGCATGGGGAATATCCCAGCTTACTTCTTAGTAATAAAGATGTAATTGAGCTAGGTCTGAAAAAGGTGGGGGGAACATCAATTTCATAGATATCTAGGAGAAAGAAGACCCACAATGAGGGCAGTTCAGAGAAAGAGATACATCCTTCCAAATCTGCCCCCCACCCAGTCTTTGTTTACCCACAGACTCTATATTATTACCTATTTTGGTGCTATCTAAATATTTCTGAATTTTGCTTCTACTACAAAGAAGCAAGATGTTAAGGTAGGATAGATAGAAATGTAAAGTTAGATAGAGAAACCAGCTTCTTCATATATGTTAAGAAATTTCTTAACTTGAGGTTAATCTAAAATAAAACTCTTAAAATAGAGAAGGAAACACATAAAGCTCAGCCAACATTATGTCATCCTCCTTAAAACAAATCCGTTATTGAAACAGGATGTTACTAAAAAATAAATATAACAGGGATGCAGTGGTTACAAATATTACCTGCATTTCTCTGCCCAAAACTATAAGACTCTTTTTTTATTCTATAATAATTTATTCTTTGAACATAGTGAATGCTTTCATATCTTTTTCATAAATGAAGGTAAGAGTCTGGTAAGAACTTCTTTGAATGAACAATTTTACTTTAAACAGAGTGGGAAAGATATATAATTAGGAGAATTAACTTTTGAAGAGATTTCTAGTTCACTAAAAAAAAATCCATTAAAATGACTTTTATAAATTGAGAATATTATTAATGATAGAAACCCTAAATATAAGTAACAGCTGAATTAAGAAAGGCATAATATTCAGAATAAGGGAGACCATGTTCCTGATGTATTGTGCCCTGGTTGTACAATATCTGGAGGAAGATGTCAAGTAACAGGCACATTTAGGAAATATTTTATCAAGTTTGAATATACTGAGAGGGGAATATTCAAGTGAGAGGGATTAAAGACCAAGAAGGACTGGATAGGAAAAAAAAAAGCACATTGCTTTTTCAGAGCCCAGGAGAACATTATATCCACTATCTGAAACATTGTGGAATGATCATATCTGATAGACTTTGCTATTAACAGCAATACAATGATCCAGGACAATTCTGAGCTACTTATGAAAAAGAATCCTATCCTCCTCCAGAGAAAGTACTATGGGAAAAGGAATGTAGCTGAAAACATATGATTTATTACTTGTTTATTTGGGTATATATTTTGGAGTTTGGGTTTACAAGGTTATTCATTTACAAAAATAAATAATGTGGAAATATGTTTTATATGGTAATACACATATAACCCAGATTGACTTGCTTGTCAACTCTGGCAGTGGGGAAGTAAGAAGGGAGGGAGACAACATGAATCATATAATATTGGAAAACTTACGTGAAAATTTATTAAAATAAAGATAAAACATTTAAAAAAGAAAAAAAAAACACTGCTTTTCATCCTGCAGAATAGAAGATTTAAGGGAGATGTGACAACTGATTTCAAGTATTTCAAGGGTTGTCATGTAAATGAGGAATCACACTACTTGACCCTACAGGGTAGAAATAGGAAAAGTGATTGGTTATTGAAGAAAATCTATTTAAGGCTTAATGCAAGAACCCCTTTCAAAAGAGTTAAAGCTGATCAAAAGTTGAATGGGCTGTTTCTCCATTGGCAGTCTTCAAATAGAACTTTTCAGGGATATTTTAAAGGAATTTTGTGTTCTGTCATAATTTGAATAGATGACTGTTGAATTTCCTTCCACTTCTGAGATTCTGTGATTCTGAAAAAGAGAGCAGTATGAGGTAAGACTGGAAAAATAATGTGTTTTCACATTATGAAGTTTATTGAATGCCAGCTTTAGGGATTTGTGTTTTATTCTGTGGTCAAAAAGTAAGATGCTAAAAATTTTAGTAGATGAGTGACATATTTAAAGCAATTCAATCAAGAATTATTCAGACAGTGACAAGGATGGATTTGGAGGTAGGTTATAAAGGAGAGAAGTCTAGTTAGGGGGCTTTTACATTACTACATGAGAACATATGAAGCCATAAATATTAGAGTTGTGGTGGCTGGAATGAACAGATGAGACATGCAAAAAGGGTTTCATAGATAGAATTGATGGGACCTAGCAACTGATTGTATATAAAGACAGAATAACAGAAATCGATGATAACTGAGATTATGGCTGATGGTATCTCAACAGAAAGAAAAAAATCAGGCATAGTGGCAGATTTGGGAGGGGAATATGATTTCAGTTTTGTACAAACAAGTTGGAGATATCCACTAGGTGTCTGGGTGTATTTATATATCAGGCAATTAGAAAGATAGAAATAGAGCTTTGTAGAGAAAATGAGGTTGAAGATTATAGACTTTAGTTTATTTTTTATTTTTTACCTTCTGTCGTGGAATCAATTCTGAGTAGTGATTACAAGACAGAAGAATGGTAAGGGCTAGGCAATGAGAGTTAAGTGACTTGCCCAGGATCACACAGCTAGGAAGTGTCTGAGGCCACATTTGAATCCAGGACCTCCGATCTCTAGGCCTGGCTCTCAATCCACTGAGCCACCCAGCTGCCCCCAAGATTATAGACATTAAAGGCATTTTCATAGACTTGATAATGGAATTTATGATGGTACATATTCTCACCAAGGGAGAACATAGAGAGATGAAAAAAGAGCCAAAGACAGACATTTTAGAATATATTCACATTTAAAGTGCTGAAATATAAGGAATAGTCAGGAAAAGAGAAAGAAAAGAAATATCCACAGAGATCTGAAACTTGAGAGGTCAGTTTTGTGGAAGCCCTGGGGGGAAAATGTTAAGGATGGGGTGGAGTAGTATCAAATACCAAATGTTACTTAAAAT
Source organism: Monodelphis domestica (assembly GCF_027887165.1). Lineage (NCBI taxonomy): Eukaryota > Metazoa > Chordata > Mammalia > Didelphimorphia > Didelphidae > Monodelphis > Monodelphis domestica. Next base: position 319,264,287 of record NC_077228.1, on the reverse strand, counting down.
AATTATTTTGAATTTTGATCACAGTTTAAAAGAGAAATGTAAATTTTAAGCCTCGTGAGCCATTTATAGGGAGTTTCCAGTTACTGAAAGGATATTCTGTCCCTTAGTTCACTTTCTAGTGGCCAGTGATATCTTTTTCCACCCTCTTTTCGGAGTCTCCTGCACATGCTACTCTAGTGCATTATAGCTAGTTTCTATATTTTTTCACACTTCTAAATCTACATTAATACCAGGCTACCATATGAAGTTGCATTTACTATTTTATTGAATAATGTGATGAGTCCAAATGTTTCCTAAATTTTCAAATTTCAAAGGCATAATTATTTCTTTCTTTTCATGGAATCAAAGATGCAAAGCCTCTAAGAGGTCATCAAGTCCAAATCCCTAATTTTACAGATGAGGAAATTGAAGCTTGGAGAATAGTTCTGTGATACTTCTTTATGTAACACCTTCCCAAAACCAAAAGTATAGAGAATCAACTAGCTAAGGTAGAAATGATAATTAGGAGTTTCATATATGTTGAATAATCTTTCTTCAAAATTCATCAATAAATCATTATTAAGTGACTAACACATGCCAAGAATTATGCTGGGTGCTAAGAAAGAAGCATAGACATCAATAGACAGGTCTCAAGTAACTGACATTTTATCTGGGGAAACAATGTGTGTGAACTTAAGTATATTCAAAGAAGATTCAAGGTACTTTGAAAGAAAAGCACTAGGACCTACCTGAATGTTGGATTATCACTAACCTGATACTGATATTTCTACAACTATTGCTACCTATCCCAGACATTTTTTCTATACCTTCTGCTATGATGAAGAAATTTGCAGGTAGAAAGGAGAAAAGGGTAAAAGTTAATGTACTAAAAGCTACCATTTTTGTAGTACTTACTATATACCAAGTAGTGTGCTAACTACTTTTCAAATATTACCTCATTGTGCCTCAGAAGAATTCTGGGAGGAAGGTGTTATTATTATCTCATTTAACAGTTAAAGAAACCAAGGCAGAGTTTAAATTACTTGCTCAGGGTAATTCAGTAAATATCCAAGGATAGATTTGAACTCGAGTCTTGACTCTAAGCCTAACACTCTATCAATTATATTACCTAGTTGCCTAGAATTTACCTTTTTCTTCCCCTTTAGTATCTGCCTACTCACTAATGCCTGGAATGTTTTCTTTTGTCTTCATCTTTTAGAATATCTAATGTTTTTCAAGAGAGTTCAAGTATCAATTTCTATAGCAGATTTTTCCAGTGCCCCCAAATACTAGTGTTTTCTTTCCCCTATACAGTCAGTCAGTCAATAAACATTTGTTGAGTATATGTCAACCATTCTATTAAAACCAATCTCTTTCCCCGAGGAGCTTACATTCTAAGGGACTAGAAGACAATGTGTAAATGATGACATACATAGAAGGTATGGGGGTAAAGGAGTGGAGAGAAGGCATAAAGTATTTATATAGTGCCTGCCATGTGCAAACACTGTTAAATACTTTATAAATATTATCTCATTGGAATATATTATATTCATATATATATATAAAATAAAGGACAAACAGCATTTCATATAAGAGAAAAGCTAGTAACAATGAAGATAGGCTTATTAGAAGAGAATAGAAGGGACACACTTGGATATCTGGTCATGAAAGCTTTAAGAATGGCAGATTCACTTGATGAACTCTAGACCTCTACTACATAGTAAGAGAGCAGTATTCTGTGTAGGCTATTCACCCTGACTTGAGAGAAGAAAAGGTTATATGGCCTTAAGTCTTTTCAGTTCTTAATCTTCATGATATAATATGTAATGCTTTATAAAAGTGACATTTTTATCAGCCTGGGTAATAAGATGTATAATCATTTTTCATGATAAACTTCGGCATGGAAAATTAATGATTTCAAAATGTGTTACTATTATTTATTATTATTTAACCTAGATAGAGCTCCAACAGTGTTGTTATTGAATAAGTAACCTTCTGATAGGTTTAGGAAGCATTTATTTTATGTTTTCAAGGCTATATTTGCATATGTCGAGTTTTATTGGGCAAAAAAATTACTTAAAGATTTATCTGATTTGGAAAATACAACTTTTTCAGTAATTATCATATTATCCATGAATCTGATAAATTGGCCCATATTGAGTTTTGAGAGATTAGGAGGAATGGAATTTAGCTTTGGGCAACATGTTTGCAATGGAGAGGCAGCATTTTCCTTAACATGATGTAGAAGGAGATGCTTTATAATTTATCTAGTTGCTTGTCTAACTTCTTTTTATTGGAGATAACATAGAACTTGTATGCCATTAAAAGGGTGGGTCATAGAGGAAGGGAGAATAAGTCAACCATCTCTTTATTATAATTGGAGAGGCCCTGGCTAGACCTTCTTCACTTAAATATCTTGTCATTCTACTCTTCCATTGGGAATGAAATCTTTTCAGTTCAAATACTTCTGGGAATGGGAATAAAAGACAGAGTAAGGAAATCACACCTTTTATCCTTCTCAGTTAACAGAGAAGCAAAAAATTTCAAAATCTCGGAACTGAAGGGTCTTCAAAAGCCATCCAGTTAAGCCCTTATCTCAACAAGAGTATCCTCTACCTGAGGGGTTCTTAACCTTTGTGTGTGTGTATCGTGGACCCTCTAAAGCCTATGTTATTCCTCAGAATAATTAAGAATTATTAATTAAGAATAATAAGAATAATGAGAGTCCCTTTCCAACAACTAGAACAAGAATGAGAACAATAACAATAAACGATGATAATGATGAGCATGATAAGGTTCTTTGAAATCCCAGCTTCAATTTTAGCTTCTTTAGGAAAGCTTTCTCAATCTGTCTTTATCCCAGTGCTTCCCCTTTGCTGATTCTTTTCTACTTATACAGTACATAGCTCATATGCTTACATATTGTCTTGCCCATCAGATTATGAACCCTACAAGAGAAAGAACTAGATTTTTGCCTTTCTTTTTATTCTTAGTGCACAGAACTGCACAGTGCCTGGCACAGACAAAGCACTTACTAAATGTTACTAACTAATGCATGTAAATAATTGAAAGAAATTCTAAATTTCAGTGAGAGGTTAGTAAAAATAAAGATGCCATTTTTTCCCCAACCTAATTTATAGACTGACCCTCCTCCCTCTCCCCAGAATCCTTGGAGGTTCCATGAACCCAGGTTAAGACCCCCTGCTCTACAATATACATGACTTGACTTTACCACCAGGGGCAGCCCATTTCACTTTTGGATAGTAGCTAGGGCTCTTGCAATTAAACAAACAGAAGCCACTCATATAAGCAACCTTCTTGATTGTGTATACATTATTTTTTGCCGCTATAAAAAAGGTAAATAAGTGACAAAATGGATTATAAAGCACTAAAGAGATGCTGCCTCTCCATTAAAAACATGTCCATCAACTGGGAATAGCTGAGTAAAATAAGGCTCATGGAATACACTTGCTATAGGAAATTATTGTGTGAATTTAGTATAAAATGTACTCCCTTATTTCATTTGAAAACCCCTCACCCTCTGATGGGTATTAATTTTTCCAGCAGTTTTGTCAAATAGTGGATTTTTGCCCCAAAAGTTGGGATCCCTGGGCCCATTGTACACTATCTTGCTGAGAACTTTTACCCCAAGTCCATTCCATTGATCTTCCCCTCTATCTCTTAGCCTCAGTGGTCTTATGAAAAAGGGAATGGATCAGTATCTGCTCTCTTTTCACTCTCTGGCTGAACAAGACTTACTCCCTTCTCTGGAGCACTTAATGCTCTGCCTCCACTAGGAGCTGGAGCTGGGGAAGCATTGAAGCAGATGGTTGTTTTGTTTTGTTTTGTTTTTTGGTAGGGTGGCTTAGTGATCTTTCTCTATCACTAACTTTTACTAATAAATAATTCTAAATTAATATACAATTTTCAGATTTTTTAATCATAACATGATGAAAAGGATTGATTCCAAGAAAATATGAAAATATTTTTGTGAATTGATGCATAGTTAAATGAGAAGATTCAGAGAAAAACAACTTTGAAAGACCTGAAAACTCTCCTCAACACAATGACCCACCAGGATTCTAGAAGTCTGATGTTCAAGTCTGTTACCCATCTTTAGACAGTCAGGCATATAGTTTTAAATTATATGTTTACTATTTTCCAGGCACCTTGCTAAGCACTGTGGATTTAAAAAAAAAAAGGTTTAAAAAATTAGTTCCTGTTCTCAAGGAGCTCACACAAGCAAACAATCTTATACCAATGACACATATTCAGGATAAAGTGGGCAGGTGGCTTTAAGATTAAGGAAGTATGGCAGGTGATTCCTCTCCTCCTTCTCCTTCTCCTTCTCCTTCTCCTTCTCCTTCTCCTTCTTCTCGTTCTCCTCCTTCCCCTTCTTCTTTTCTTCATGCAAAACATATTTCTATATCATTCATTTCTTTAAGAGGATACTCATATACAACCAAAGCCCCAAATAAATTAAAGTGAAAAATTGTATGCTCTCATCTGCATTCTGACCCCAACAGTTCTTTCTCCACTGATGAATAGAATTCTCTGTTATGGGTCCCTCAGAATTGTCCTTGATCATTGTGTAGCTGAGAGTAGCTAAGCCTATCATAGATGATCATTCGACTTTGTTTTTGAACAATGTTGCTGTCACTGTGCACAATGTTCTCCTGGTTCTTCTTATTTCACTTTGCCAAGTAATTCTTTTTTTAAACCCTTACCTTCCACCTTCCACCAGAAGAGTGGTAAGGGCTAGGCAATGGGGGTTAAGTGACTTGCCCAGGGTCACACAGCTGGGAAGTGTCTGAGGCCAGATTTGAACCTAGGACCTCCTGTCTCTAGGCCTGGCTCTCAATACACTGAACTACCCAGCGGGAAGGCATTAATGAGGAGAGAGAGAGACATGGGGAAAACAAGTGAAATTTTATCAAGTTAAGGGGAAATTAAGTGGCTCAGTGGATTGATTCAGTGCCAGATACAGGAGATCCTGGGTTCAAATATGATCTCAGACACTTTCTAGCTGTGTGACCTTGAGCAAGTCACTTAACTACTATTTCATAACCCTTACTATTCTTCTGCCAAGAAAACCAATATACAGTATTGATTCTAAAATGGAAGTTAAGGGTTTTAGCGGGGAAAATGCCTTGAGTTGGAGGATGGAGTATCATATTTGAGGAACAAGGCCAATGTCACTGAATCAAACCATATATTAAGAGAAGTAAGACTTAAAAGGTAGAAACCGGACAGTTTATGAAGAGCTTTAAAAAACAAACAAAATTTTATATTTGATTCTGGAGGGAACAGAGAGCTACTGACATTTACTGAATAGGAGAGTGGCATAATAAGACTTGTACTTTAAGAAGATCACTTTGTCATCTGAGTGGAGTTTGGAGTGGAATGGTATAGTAGAGACTTGAAGAGAGAGAGATTTTGCAGGACAAGCCAAGATGCAAGAACCAAGGCTGGGGACCTGGCTGTCAATCAAGAAGAAGGTTCCAAATGGAATGTTCCCAAGAGTTGGCAGTTGAGGCTGGCGGAGGACCCTTGTGGGGCTGGCTTGGTTTTGGGGGCTCTCTGACCAAGGGAGAAACCTCTGCTCTCTCTGAGATTTGACTGACCAACAGTTGGAGGAAATTCAGGCTGAAGGAGAGACTTTTCTTGGTGGCTGGCTGAAGGAGAGAGACCCTGAACTAATTTGTTAGTTCTGTTAGTTAGGCTGAAGGACCCTGGGGGGGTTGGTTCTGAAAATAGGCTGAGAGACCTTGATGACTTTGTGAAGAAGAAAGAAGATTTTAACTGCTGTCCTCCATCTCTGACTGTCCCTCTGTCACAGTTGTGACTTCCCAAGCCCTCATAATCTTCATTTTAGATTAGGGACACCCTCATCCCTCTTACCTCAGTTTCCTATCCTGTTTCCCAATAAACCCCCTGACTTGAAAAGGAAAAGAACAGAGTGTCTTTATAGTTCACACAGGGGGGAGGGAAGAAGCCAAAGGCTTCAAGAAGAACTGGGAGGTGAGGGAGACAGGGAGGAGAGGGTAGGAGGAGATTAGGAGAAATATTGATCTACTAGTCATCAGTAGGGATCAGTAGGCAAACCCCAGAGCATTCCCCTTTAGCAGTATCCCCTGTGTCTCCATTTCTCCCTATCTCAGTAGTACCTCTACCTCCATTGTAACTAAGCATCATCAGGTGTGTCCCCATACCAGCAACAGTTCTCTAGTCTCAAGCCAGAGCATCCAGTCACTGTAGCAACCAGAAATAGTAACACAGATGAACATTTCTACTTTAACTGGTATCCCCGATGCCTCTACCACAATGGGGTAAGTTGAGGCAGGGAGCTCAACCAGCTAGAACAGTCATGGAGGAATGAGTACCTGCAACAAGGTTGTTATGGGGTTAGAGGACCAAAGGAAATATATGAATTATTAGGAGAAAAGAGATTTTCATTAATTGAAGTAAAAATTAAATAAAAATAAATAAAATGTATGGAATTTCAGAACTCCACCACCAAAAAGATTGTATATTTTAGCAGTGATTATCAGTTCTTGAAAACACTTGGAAATAACCCTTGAAGCTTCCAAGGCTAATCTGTGTTGCCTAGGGCAGACCCCAAGTCATACCTATAAATTTTGTTGTATTATTCAAATCTTTAAAAACCTCCCTGCTAGATGGGACAGGGACCAAAATTTGCCATGATCAGAAGAAGCTGAGATTATAGAATTTGCAAAATAGCAACCTTAGGAATTTTTAACTGTCTGCAGCTGTTTGGGGTAACAATGTACACGTATTAAGGGGTGGGGGGAGGAGAGAATTTAGCTTTTCTTTTCAATTACTGTTGGAGCACGTGAGCAGTCTCAGTTCTGAGAGGAATTACCAGCTTCAGCATCTGTACTGAATTGTAGGTTTGTCTTCTTGTTATCTGCTCATATTTCATGCTCTTTAATATTGCATTCAAAGAAATAGGTGATACAAGCAAAACAAAAACTTTCTCCTCTTGCCATTGAAAAAAATTCTTATTTCCCTAGAATGTAAAACTACTAGATATCCTTCACCAATGTTTTATCATACTGCGGAGATGGCTATGGTTCTTGGAGGCTGAATCAGCAAAACTCAAGGCCTGGCAGGTCCAACCAAGCCAGAAAGTCAATTGAATGTGTTCCAAAGATGGACTGTCAATTTTTTGTCCAGCAACCAACCTGGCTAAATCCAGAGAATTCTATCAACAGGTTATGTGCAGAGTGATGAATTTTTCTGCCTGAGTGCCTCTATAAATGACATCCACTAAGTCATTAAGGGGGTCACTCTTCGCCTTGGTGCAGGGAGTACCCATACCAATGAAATTACCAACCCTTGATGCATTGAAGTAGATAGTATTGATCTTTTGGACAGAGTTGCAAATACTCCCATTATTTTCCTGAGTTAACTTTGAGTGAAGGACAGAAGGTAAAGACTATGAATATTAGATTTTCTTCTCTGCTTACGGAAGCACACTGGCTATTTTAATCTATAATTCAATTGCTTTACTTAATCAGGGAAGTGCTGTTGGAGGTGCGAGAATCTTTTCTAGCCACAATTAATGCCCTGTCCAAATCCAAGCTCTTATTCTATGTGCTGTTTATCCAATGGAAGAATTAAAAATGAAAATGAGACATTCAATCATAATACTAGGGCCCCTACCAAGTATTAAATAGATGATGCTGGATAAAGAGGTTGTCGGAATTTTGATGATGTGGAGCTTGAAGAAAGAGTAAGGGGATTTAGCAAATTACATTTATGAATCACCCTTGGATATATAAATTAACAAATTAACATTATGAAGCCCCATACTTCCTGTGCATTCATTGCATTGGATGATGTCAGACTATTTTCAGTACAGCATAACTCTAGCACTATTTAGATCTGCTTATTTTCTACTTGCTAGCTTTTCATCTCATTAGTTCATTAACCGATCAGTACATATTTCAGCTGAATACAACATATTTAAAACCAAGCCCTTGCATTTCCCCTCAGTAGAACTGGAAGTTTCCTGAAGGCAAGGATTATTTCATTTAGTTTTTGCATCCTTTGATTCTAGCTGAGTGCTTTGCACACAGTAGGTGCTTAACAAATATTTATCAAGTGAACAGATGAATGAACTGGGAAGAAAAGAATATTAACCTTGAACTGGTTGGTCTTCCTCTGAGTCAGATTTCTCATCACTTTGGCAAATTGGTAGCTTTGGATTTTAAAGGCTTTTTTATGGTCCTTTGGCCCAATTACCCAAGTCGGTAAATCATCAGTCAAATCTATATTTATTAAGTTAATACAAAAGTTAACACAAAATGAAAACCAATTAGGAGGAAGCTCTATGAAAATGCCCTTTTGTCCTTCCTCCAGACTAGTTTGTTTCTCAACAAGAGCTCTTATTCTATTGGTTCTCAGTATTTTGTTTTTAAGATCTCCCCCTCTCCCTTTGAATTTCTTCTTCTTTCTTCAGTTATTTGCCAATCTCTTTTATATTTATAATCCAGTGTCTTGTCAGCATGTTGACAATTCTATATGGCTTGACTCAGGAAGACCTGAATTCAGGTTCTGTTTCTGAAACATATAGGGATCTCAGTATCCTACGCAATTCCCAATTATTAGTAGGAGAAAAGGTGCTGATTAGCAGTTGGTTAGAAGTAGAAGTTCCTCACTAGAAGGTCCCTTTGTAGATGAAAGCATAAATCAATTGAAAAACAAGAATCATATCAATAGGTGTTATCACCTAAAAGTAGAGGCTATACCCTTTCTGGTGACCTTTTGGGACATGAATGAGAGTATGGTGCTTCTCAGTGATGCTCAAAATAAAATCACAGAGATTCTGCAGAATGAAACTGAGTCCACGCTCATTCCTTTTGCCTACATCTTTTGGGCATCTCGGGACGATGAAATTTACTTAGCATTCTTGGCAAGGACGATTAAAACCCCTATATCTCAATGTGATAGGGAAGAAAGGAATAAGGAGCAGCAGATCTAGATGGATGAGGTGAACTGAAGGGCCCTCTGAGGCATATTCCATCTCTGACACTGGGGATTCTAAGAGACTAATCGCTTCTCTCTTTAAAGAGGAAATCACTGGGTTCTAATACTAATAGCCATTGCCTCTTTAGAGTGGGGACTCTAGGGTTTGCAAATTTAGTTACTTCAGCAAGACAATATTATCATTGTCCTCAATTAAAATAGAGTGTAAGTGATGGGAGAGCTATAGATTATGAGTAGGAAAGATAAGGTCTGGCCTTTGAAGAGCTTATATTATAAATGAAGGGAAAGCAATGTTGGTGCCAGGCTTTAGCTTTAAAATTATACTTTGGGAGCTATTAGTTTTAGGAGAGAATTGGGAGAGGAAAATTCACATATGCTTCACTCTCCTTATATCAGGAAGAAATTCTGTTGGGATGTAAAGTTGTATTTAGGGAAAATGAAAGGCTTAACCTTGGACAGAATACTATAATATGCCAGTAGGTCTATGATCTCATTGATGTGAGTATTCTCTCCAAAAGTTCAACTCTCCACCCCATTTCTTATTCTTACACATCGACATTTACCCATAAATTTTATATGGTGCACCATGTGTACCTCCCCTACTTCCTTCACTTTCTCTTAAAATGGCTTTAAACATAATAAATAATGCTTATAGACTTCTTAAAGGTTTACAGAGTGCTTAACAAACATTGTGTCATTTAATCCTCATGACAGCCTGGGGAGGTGGGTGCATTTATTATACCCATTTTACATTTGAGGAAACAGTGAAATAGAAATCAAATGACTTACCCAGGATCATAAAGCTAAGTAAGGGTATGAGGCAGAATTTAAACTCAGGTCTTCCTAACTCTAGGTCCAATGCTCTAGGTAATCACATATTGCCTCAATGATATGCTTTGATGCCAATGGATTATATAGACTTCTTGTGGGGGGTGAAGAGGTGCACCCCTGGGGCTCAGGAAGGATACTTTTCTGCAAGAATGCAAGATTCCAAAACTTAGCTTAAAAGTAAAAAGAGAAATTTATTAATTTAGAAAGTAATGTTGAGAATGGCCAGGAGTATAGTACAGGTAGAACAGCAAGATGGAAGGCTGCTCTCAGAAACTACCAATTCTGGGGATTTTATATTCTTACAATAGATGCTGTGACATGGTGTGGACCTGACTCTAGAGTGGTAGCCACTCAGACATTCAGTGGGGGAGGGGAGGGTTGGTCATATGACTGGGGTCTGCCTAGAGACATAGGGAATGACCCTCATAAAAGATTCCTTAGTTTTGGGGAACAGAGAAATGTCTGAGATACAGCCCCATAGAATTGCGTTATAGCCTGGAGGTGCATCTCTCTGTCCATCTTAAATCTAAAGGAGGATCAAAGAGTTACAATCATCTCAGGGTCCTACAAGGGTCATTGGATGTTTTAGGTTAGGAGTCATGACAATGTAAGGTAGCAAAGGAATTTTCCTGATAATAGTTTGCCTGAATTTCTGGAGGTATAATGCCCATGTCAGACTATTAATTATATTATAATTACATATATTAACTATAACTTCTGATTCATTGAGTCTTTCTCTTGCTTTAAAGAACAACTCAGGTACTATTTTCTAAGCAGCTAAGTGGAACAATGGAATGCTAAATCTGGAATCAGGAATTTAAATCTAGCCTCATACATTTCCTAAGTTTATGATCCTGAGCAAGTCAATTTAACTATGTTTGCCTCAGTTTCCTCATCTGTAAAATGTCAATAATAATAGCACCCACTTCCCAGAGTTATTGTGAATGCTCAACAAGATCACTGATGAGATAATAAATGAGATTAAAATGAGATAATAATCATTAAGTGCTTAGCACAGTAATGAGCAAGTGCTATGTGCTATTTTATCATTAAAGTATAAAGTCTTTCTTGATTATCCTCAACCTACCCCTCCCCCCCACCTTTCCTCTCTTCTTACATCATACCATTGTCCATGTACTCTCTGTACAAGACACTCAGTAGCAAATTCCTGACTCCAGGCATTTTCAGTGTCTGTTCCCAAGCCTGAAATGCTCTCTCCCTTCTGATTTCCCTGACTTCCTTCAGTCCTCAGAGAAAATCTTCATTCTATAAGAAGCTGTTTCCCTATCTCCCTTAATTCTAGTACCTTCCTTCTATTGATTATTCCTATTTATCCCATATTTACCTTGATTGTATATAGTTCTTTTTATTTTGTCACTACTCTTGAATTTTTATCATTCTTTTTATCCTTATCATAGCATATTGCTCAGAACAAAGTAGGTACTTAATAAACATGATTTATTGATTGATTCCCAATTGCTTGTGCCCTCCCCCTCAAACTTCCTTGTATTTACTACTTTGTATATATTTCTGTTTTTCCTGTAGGTGTGCTATATATATAGTTGCATATATACATAAATATATATGTATGCATGTGTATATGTTTCTCCTCCATTAGAAACTAAACTACTTGCCATTGGAGATTATTTCATTGTTTGTACTTGTACACTCTGCACCTGGCACGATGCCATAAATACATTTGTTCAGTTTCAATTGGGTCTGACTCTTTATGAGTCTGGTAGAGATTGTCTTGGCAAAGATAGTGGAATGTTTTACCATTTCCTTCTCCAGCTCTTTTCATGGATAAGGAACTAAGGCAAACAAATTTAAGTGACTTGCTCAGGGTCACAGATACTGTGTAAGGGTCTGAGGCTGGATTTGAACTCAAGTCTTCCTGACTCCAGGCCTGGTTCTCTACTCACTGTGCCACCTACCTGCCCCTTAAATATTCTAGGCATCTAACAAATGCATGTTGATTGAGTAGATTACTTACTCTCATCACTTGACTAGTCCCTCTTTTTTCTAACCATTCTATTTTTTGAAGTGATCTATACTAACTCTCCTGCACAATTCCTTAAAATATAATATGTTTCAGGCTGCCCACTTTGGGCATCTCCATTATCCTTTGGGAGATTCCTGTGCAGCCCCTTCTGCAAGCATCCAGAGATTAATTAGATAGAAGCTTTAGTGAAGGAGTTTGATATGATTTCTCTGGCTTCTTCCCCTACCATCCCCCTTGGTCCCCATAAGCTTTATGAAGGCAATATTCTTAACCTCAGTTTTTTGGAGATTTTAGCATTTCATGTTTCAGACAACCAATATCACCGGAAGAATATTGGTATTAAAAATAGGTAACCTGTTTCAATCATAAGAGTGCCATTGGAGAATGTTTGATCATAGAAGGAGATAAAAAAAAAGACTAGGAAAATGCCCTTGAGTTCTAAGAGTGGCAGTTAGGGTTGTAGGGGAAAAAAACACCAATGATCTTTGGGAACATTTTACAATTACATTTTTTCACACCATAAAATATTATCTTTGAACAGAAAAGATTTGCTCCTTGCTCGAGCTTCCTCTCTCTAATTTCAGGGCTAAAAGAAGCACATTTCCATTGCTCTTGCTTTTGTCAATCACATTTTCTGAGGTTAGTGCCTACAGAAAATGATTTACCATCCTTTATATATGCTTTTTGCCAGCAAGACCTCTCTTCAGTACTTCACTATATCTTTTCTTGACCCTGCCTTAAATCTGTGTTAGGTTCCGATGTTGATGACATGGATATTGCTGAAAGAGAGACTATGAATAAAACATTTACTAAACAGATCTAGCTTCAGACAAGTTCTCTTACAAATCCTTTCCATGCTGAAATCCCTCTTATGCTGGTTTAATCAAAATTTTAAAAGAAAACATTGAAACTGATGACCTGTCAAGGCAAATTTCTTTAACTAGTATTAATTTCATGGGAAGTAATTATACCTGACCCTCACCCTGGGGTGTTTAAATATACCCAATTTCATGTTTCCTAGCCCTTCCCTCCCTGAAACTCCTTTTTCTGGGAACAATCATCAAATCAACATGATAATAGTTATTGAAAGGACAATGAGCTACCTCCACACACCATTCCTATTAGTGTCTAGATTAAAACTCTCTTCCACCATTACCATCATTACTCTGTAGGTGCTATTTCCCTCTGTGTGCATTCCTTGAGCAATGGCTGTCTCATTCAGTATTTGTATCTTCTAACTTATTACAGTGCTTGACACTTAGCCATTCTTTAATGAGTGGGATGTCAGTGTGTCTTTCTCAAATAAAGCATCTTTAATGCACTACAGTAGTTTAAGTACCCCAGTTAGATTCAGACTTCCCCTTAGAATAAAACTGCACCTTCACCCCACTTCTTCATAAAATATTTGATCTGCCTATGTTTCAAGGCCTTGCTTGGATGACTTACATAGTCTGTAGGCAAGCTCCAGTAAGGGATAGATACAATAAGAACAAGGGTTCCCAAACCAAATATTCAGTAGTTTTCTTATCTTTTAGAGAAGCTCCTCCTTGAACATATCTCACTGTCCCAAGCCTAGTCACTAGTCTGATAATGGGGATCTGACAGTGGGAAGGGAGGGGAGTGGGAGAAGGTCTTTTATTATTGGAAAATCCTATGAATTGCTTCTTTCACAAAAGGTCTAAAAAAGTCTGCACTTCAGTTTCCTGGTTCCAGAATTGTGTTATTAGTGAGAGGGAGCCCATCATTCATGACTCCTGTCCCACACACTTAATAAATGATTTTTCCATTCATTCATTCATAATCAGGTTCAAATTTTAGCTCTTGTTTCAGCTATTTTTCTCTAGGAACAAAAATGGTCATGTGTCCTGTTCTAGGAACAAAGTCATTGCTCAGCTTATAGTTCAATGTTATCTGGCTTTAGGAAGAAATTTGAAGAGGAATAAGGAAAAAGAGAAATAGAACTTTTAAGGACCATCTCTTTTTTCCATTTGTTGGCATAATATTGATAAGGAACTTCATTCTCAAACTCAAGATTAATTTCAGTAAGCAACATCACCAAAAGTGCCTTAATTCTTTTTAGTCCCTCTTACAAGGGGGAGAATTTGGGAACTGAGCAGTTCAGCAGCTCACATGTGCAACCTGAGTGACAATATCCCAAAGCTTATTCACCAGACACCACTTCTTCTCAAAGAACCCGACTGATAAAGAGCTGACCTTTTCAAATCTGTGCTACTGAAGGCTGTAAAGCCCCCGACATTCATTTTAGGGTCTATTTTAGCAAGGTATGCAACCTGAAATCTTATCCCCGCTTGGTGCTCTCAGGTCTAGGTTGTAATTACATTTCAGTCGGCTCTCAAGGATTGGACTTGGCACAGATGCTTAGATTTACCAGCTCCTTACATGAAAATCAGAACATTACTAAATCCTCCTTACTCTTCCAGGTTCTCTCTGACTGAATAGTGAAAGAATTGATGCGCTATCACCTCGTGTGCCCAGCCTCATACTTTCTCGGAGCTAAATGAAGGATGGGTGGGGAGCTGTGTTCAACTTGTCACCATCTTCATACTTCCAGACGTAAAACTCGAATTTGACCTTCTCTCCCAGCTACAGCTGCACTGATTTTCTTTGCTCCCCTCATACCCTTCGAAAAACATTTGGTGTTTCTCTTATAATGGTCGACATTATGTAATGAAGGTATTTCTGAAAGACGGTAACAGACCGGGAGTTTACCTCTATAGAATTAAAATATCAGGCTCAGCAGAAGAACAAGTTGCCTAGCAACTGATACTGCACGCTCCAGCAACTGTTCATGCCTGCTGAGATTGACAAGGGAGCTCAAGATAACTGGCTGGGCTCTGTTCTTAGCAGTTCTGACAACAAATATTAAAATGCACAGACAGAAAACAGAGACCTAGAAACTTTTCTTAGAGAAATTACTACCAGAGTGAAAAGGAAAAGTGAGTATGTGTGTTGGTGCATATAGGAGACTGGTTTGCCCTTGGAAAAAGGAGGAAGTCAGATAAGTTAGGACCTGGAGAAAGGGGAAAATAAAAGAAGATATAAAATACACTCATTAAAGTCTTAAAAAAAAAAGTATAATGCAGCTCATTTGGGTTTAGATCCACAGTTGAGGAATATGTGATTGAGCATGTCCAAGAAATTTTGTCGACCTAGATGGTAATGGCTACAAAATGACTTTTGAATATCTGGGCAGGTGGAGCTACACATTTCCATCCAGTGTTTTATATGCCATTGTACTTATGTGTTGTGCTAAAATTGTCAACTATCAGTAGCAGGCTGATTTAGGAGTTCACTTCTGCAGCCACCAGGGAGACATTTTTTAAACTGTCGAAATAATTAACTCATGTGAAGTATTTCTTTTCTGTAATGTTTTGCAGGGAGCATTTATTTTGCTGAGTTGGTGAAATATGTAAATATAAAGCTGCGGTCAGAAATGTATTCCCATAACATAAATCCATGGGCTTGTTAGGTTATTCTCTCTCCTTGCATGATGCTAAAGGCAAGGATTCTAAATGATTTTCTTTTATAAACTTTTTTTCCCCAGGTGCTAAAAATAGAAGTATCACCCAGAGGCACATGATGGGTATGGGTAGGCTGTAATACATTACAAATGAGGAATTATGAAGGCAAACAAGAGGAAAGACATGTCTTCAAAGAAAAATGTATAGGAGCAGCTTGGTAGCACAGTGAATAGAGCCCTACACCTGGAGACTAGAGGACCTGGGTTCAAGTTTGACCTTAGATATTCACCCCAAGTCACTTGACCCCCAATTGCCTAGCATTTGTTGCTCTTATATCTTTGAGTTGTAACTAAGACAGAAAGTGAGTGTTTAAAAAATAAAAGAAGAATGTATGGGTGAAAAAAGACAATGGCTTGAGCAAAGAGTAACCAATGATTGCCATAGAACTTCACTGGTATCTATGATGTCAGAAGAAAATGAGGAAGGCTGCCAGCTTTTTGGGTGGACTCCTCTTGATGAACTCATGGGAGACCATTGACAAAAGTTACAAAGAATAGGCAGGCAAAGATTATGAATGATCTGTACCAATGGAAGGAACACCCACATTGATGAGATAATAGTTCTGTTGAATATTTTAATATAGTGGGAATGAAGAAATAATTTTACTTCAATATCCTTCAGACTTGGAAAGTCTTGTCTGATCAGTGATCTTGCTGATGTTGGTACTCCTCCTGAATACGTAGAGGGAAACTCTATTCACCCACCACGCTTCTCTATCATATGAAATTTTTTGTACATGTTCTTCCCATAGCAGAATATTAAATTACTGCATTTGTCCCATATTGAGATATAAGTTCTATTCAGATACTACTCTATTTAAAATGTATAGCTTGCTGCCAAAAGCAGATGTCATTTCAGTCTTGCAAACATGTATCATATATAGTATAATCACTTACTACACACATAAATAGCTATCAACTTGCCTTCTTTTTAAAAGAAATATTGTTGACTTTTATTTGTGATGGTCATTTCTCTTACAATCCTATTCTCTTTACTTTGCTGCCATTGGATTCTTCCTTGTAACCAAAGCAAATATTTACACAAAGCCAACTGGCACTGAATTTATATTTGAAAGTACATATTGAATTTCACATTAATAGTCTTTATCTCCCTACTGAGATAAAGATAATATTTTATAAGATCTGTAGAACTGAGATTATTTATTACAATTCAACAGGATTTAGTTGCTTTTTGGTATTGCCATTTTGTGGTTGATTTTTCTTGTTCAGTTGCTTTAGTCATCTCTGACTCTTTGGTACCTCATGTAGGATTTTCTTAGCAAAGAGTGGAGTGATTTGCCATTTCCTTCTCCAATTCATTTTTTTTAACCCTTACCTTCTGTCTTGGAGTCAATACTGTGTATTGGCTCCAAGGCAGAAGTGTGGTAAGGGCTAGGCAATGGGGGTCAAGTGACTTGCCTAGGGTCACACAGCTGGGAAGTGTCTGAGGCCAGATTTGAACCTAGGACCTCCTGTCTCTAGGCCTGGCTCTCAATCCACTGAGCCACCTAGCTGCCCCCTCTCCACTTCATTTTACAGTTGAGTAGCACCCTGGCTAAGTGATTTGCCTAGGGTCACACAGCTAATAAGTGTCTGAGGCTATATTTGGACTTAGATCTTGCTGATTCCAGGCCCAGCATTCTATCAACTGCATGACCAAGCTGCTCCATTATTGTCATTTACACAATGGTAAATTTGTGCATCTTGTTCTTTCGATTCTGCCTTATTTCCTTTGTAGCATTTCATACACATTTTTCCAATGTTTCTCTGAATTATATACCATATCTTATGATACAATTATGTGCCAAATACTTAAATATTTCATTTTATTCATCCTTCCCCTAGCCAATGAACATCCATTTTATTTCCAGTTTTTGGCTACTAGAAAGAGAGTTGCAATGAATATTTTATTCTCTGTAGGACTTTCTTTCTGTTATTGACCTGCTTGGGGTATATGCCAGGGAATGTCACCTCTCCTTCTAAGAGCATCTTTAAAATAATCATGTATTCAATTAGCCTATTATCTTAAATAATTACAGATGATCTCCTTGGGTCTTAAAGGTGTTTCCAGGCTCTTAAGCAAATTAGCTCATGAACTTTCTGAAAGTAGGCAATTATCTTTTGAAAAGTCATGGAGAGAACTCCAGGGATTAGAAAAGAGTAAAGACATACATATTTCCTTCTGTTTCCTTGGCTTTTCCCAAAGATGAAGATGAAGAGCCATTTCTCCACAATAGTCCTACTCTGATTCTTTATTTTAGGTATGGAGGCAATCCTAGATTCTCAAAAGATATAAAAACAAAGTACAATTTCTGCTGGTCCTACCAAACTGAAAGGAACTTAATTATGATTCTATTGACACATTGTCTCCTAACTGAGAAGAGAGAAAGAGGTTAATCACTAATAGCTTGAGTAGCAAATGGTGAACTTTTGGGGCAATTCACAACAAAAATAAAAATCAAACTTCATTCTATGCAGCCCCCTTTAGCTTTTGTAGCAGTATTGCTGAGGTATCAGCAAATGTCTCATAAAACTACATATTTTTGGTGGTTGTTATTATTGTTACTTTTCAATTGTGTCTGACTCTTCATGACTTGATGTAGGGCTTTCTTGACAAAGACACTGGTGTGATTTGCCATTTTCTTCTCCAGCTCATTTTACAGATGAGGAACCTGAGCCAAACAGGGTTAAGGGACTTGTCCAGGTTCACATAGCTACTAAGTGTTTGAACTCACTAAAATGAGCTTCCTGACTTAAGGCCCAGGCCTCTATCCACTGTGCCACCTAGCTGCCCCAGACTACCCAAAAACATTATTTGAACAAATTGATATTCTAAGTACCTTGGCATAGTGGATAGAGAATCAGTCTTGTTGTTAGGTAAACATCAGGTTCAATCTCTATTTTGAATATTTACTGACTGCATTGTTCTGGGAAATTTTCCTTCCATTTTAGTGCTCCAGAAGAGGATCTAAGACAGTAAGTTGCTTAACAATTGCTTATCTTAAGCCTTTTTCAACTTGTCCCTTTCCTACCTTTCCAAACTTCTTAAATTTTACTCCTCCATATGGGCTATAAAACCCTTTGATCCAGTAATATCACTACTAGGTCTATATGCCAGAGATCCAAATAAAGGTGGAAAGGACGTACTTGCACAAAAAATTATAGCAACCTTTTTTGTGGTGGCAAAAAATTGGAAGATAAGGTGATTGGGGAATGGCTGAACAAATTATGGGTTTTGGTGGTAACAGAACACTATTATGCTGTAAGAAATGATGAATAAGATGATTTCAGAAAAAGCTGAAAATACCTACATGAACTGACAGAGTGAAATAATCAGAACCAGGAGAATATTGTGCACAAAAAAAGCAATTTTGGGGAATGATCAATTGTGAAAGAGTTAGCTGATTTCAGCAATACAATGATCCAGGATAATTCTGAAGAACATATGACAAAGAATGTTATCTACCTCCAGAAAAAAAATTGTTTGAGTTAGAATACAGATCAAAGCATACTGCTTTTCTTAGTTTATTTGGATTTTTATTTTGGGGTTTTGGTTTTATATGATTATTCTCTTACAAAAATTAACAATATGGAAATATGTTTTGCACAAATACATGTATAACCCAGATCATATTGCTTACTATCTCTGGGAAGGGGGAGGGAAGGGAGGGAAGGAGATAATTTGAATCATCTAAATTTAGAAAACTTATGTGGAAAATTGTTATTATATGTAATTGGTACAATAAAATATCTTTTCCAAAAAAGATGGGGTACTTAAGCTAGGCTTTCAAAGAAGCAAGGTGTTCAGAAAGGTAAAGATTAGGAAGAAGTGTATTCCAGGCATGGGAAAACTATAAACTACCTTGAAGCAGCTAGATGGTATAGCAAATAGATTTCTTTTCAGTAATATTCTATAACATCACATGCCACAACCTTTTTAGCCATTACCCTGTTGATGGACATCCCCTCAATTTTAGTTCTTTGCTACAACAAAGACATTGCTATAAATATTTTAGAACTTGTAGGTTCTTTTCCTTTTGCCTCGATTATCTTAGGAAAGAAACCTAATAGTGGTATTGCTGAGTCAAAACCTATACACAATTTTAGAACTCTTTAGGTATAATAGCTGTTGGTACATATACTAAAAATATTCTTACTGCTGATCTGTACCAATTCTCCTATTTGGCACTTTATCCTTTTACTGCCTTTTATAAACCTATCTTTCCAGGCTTATTTCACATTATTCCTCTTCTTTTCCTGAA
The DNA here is from genome assembly GCF_027887165.1 of Monodelphis domestica. NCBI lineage: Eukaryota > Metazoa > Chordata > Mammalia > Didelphimorphia > Didelphidae > Monodelphis > Monodelphis domestica. Next base: position 319,244,660 of record NC_077228.1, on the reverse strand, counting down.
CTCTAAAAACTAGCTTTCTAGCTCTCCCTCATACACAACACTTCATTTACCATCTCCATGCCTCAGAATTGAAAAGAAGAAATGTAATAAGCATTTATATAGTGCCAACTATGTTCCAGAGACTATGCAAGGTAATTGTAAGTTACAAATATTATCTCATTTGAACCTCACAATAACTTTGTTAGGTAGGTATTCCACCTAAAGAGAAAGATCTGACACATAGAAATAAACAAGACATAGTTTGAACTGTCTATCTATCTATCTATCTATCTATCTATCTATCTATATCTTTTTGCCAAATGATGCCATCTATAATGGGGGAAGTTATCCGGGTATTTTTATGTAACAAACAAGCAAATACATTTAAGTAAAAAATAGAATTATGTCTAGGAAGACCTGAGTTCAAATTGAGCCCCAGATACTCAATATCTATGTGATCCTAGACAAGTCCTTTGACTTCTATTTGCCTCATTTTTATCAACTGTAAAACGGGGATAATAATGACACCTTCCTCTCAGGGTTCTTGTGAGGCTTAAGTGAGATAATATTTGTAAAGCGCAAGTACATTACACAGTCCCTGGAACATAGTTGGCACTATATAAATGCTTATCCCATTTCTCCTTTTCCCTATGCTGAGGCATGCAGTTGATAAATGGAGTATTGTGCAAAAGGAAGAGTTTGAAAGCCAGTTTGACTGGACTGTAGAGTTCATGAAAGGGAAAAATGTGAAATAAGGTTGCAGAGATAGATTGATATAATAAGGTGGTGAGGGGTTAAAATGCTAAACAAGAGAATGGGTATAGATCAGTCATGAGAATCTTTATAGTTTCCTTGTCAACAGCTGTTACAATGAGTAAAGAAGTGGTATTTTCTGTAGAACTTGATAAGATCTTTGAAATTAAGTCAACATATTCTTTTCCACTCAGTGACTCAGATGTAAAAAAGGAAACAGAAGGGATTAGAAAAAATTATGAAGCAAAATATAGTTTGAGATCATGATATTAAAGAGAACATAGACCTTTCGATCACTTAGAAGCCTGATTCCTGTATCCCATGAATACTTAATCCCAGAGAAGAGTAAGAAGGACTTAAACAGTAAGCATGAAAAGATATTAAAAAACAAAGAAATAATCCAACAACTTAAGTGCATCTTAATAGACAGGAAACAACTGGTTACAGCCATAGCAGTCTTTTTATAGTCAACTTTCTGTGAGTAGTCATATCATTGACTGGTTAAAGTGAAGGTCAAAATCAAAATGAAGTTAAAAGAAAAGATATCATTAATATGGACAATGTACACAATTAGAATAGTTCTAATCTAACTTATTTAAAATCGATCTTTTTTGCAAAAATTGGGAAACAGAAGCAAAGACAATGACTCAAAGGTGTTTAATTGATGCAGAACAATTCTCTCAATTAGCAAAACTGTAATCTCCTTGACAAGAGGAAATGTGAGGCAGTCCTGGGTAACACAGGTTTAGAGTACAAGTTCATTTGTAAAACACTAGAGAGGAGGGGAATAAATGATTATAAGATGTATTCTCTTGCAAAACAACATAAAGAAGTTGAGGAGAAAATGAACCTGCTGAGTTCTTGGTGAGACAGCCATCTAAGCCAGATCACCCAGAGAGAGAACATTTGTAGATAAAAGCAGAAGGAAAAGCAAGAAACAGATGGGACCAAACTGCTGTTGTTTCTATAGCAATCTATTTTCATCAGCAGTGATATCAAAATCATCACCATAGTTAACATCCACCACTTTAGTATGTGATATAATATATGAGAAAGTATCAAAGGCATTTAAGAATGTCTGGATGAAATGAAATTTTAAAAGCACTTATGGATCAATTTTTAAGACTTTTTAAATAAGAGGATGATTAAAAAAAAAACGCAGATGTCCAAGAAGACATCATCAACTAATAAACAAATTCCTGTTTTCTCTTTTCTTTACAACATTTATGAGAATGGTCCATGCATATAAAATGGGCATCCTTGATGAAAACACAGGAAGTGATTAGACAGGCTTTCATAGATGTTAAATTCCAAAACTCTGCATGCCTACAATAATATAAGTAACTGAGAAGATTAGGGAACCTAAACTTATTGGCTTCTATTTTGGGTGAGTATTTTGCTCTGAATTTGTGATTTCATTATTACTGATAACTCCCAGTGTGAAAACTCCTTCTGCTGATACAGTGGGGAAACTCTCCTATAACTTAACAGACTGGGAAAGTTGCCTGGAGATACTGTGTTGTAAAGGAATGTGCCCCTGGCCATATCATTGGCATGTATCAGAGGTAGACAAAAGTTTTCTTGTCTCCAAACCAAGTCCCTCTGTGCTATGTTAATTTTCTGTGTATTATTTTTTAATTTAAAAAACTTGATATGAGCAAATGTGTCCTTGCAGGCTCTTTCACACAAATATTAACAAGAATTACAATAGATTTGACTGTGGGAAATGCTTTTGCCCAACAGTTCAATGAATATTGGAATCAAATTAAGTGTATAACATAGAGCTATATGGTTTACTCACTGTAAGTCAGGGAAATGCAAATTATATTATGCTGATATTTTCTATCAATGGTATAATGAGATTCTCTGAATACTCCTATTAGCATATCACATTATGGGAACTTCACTGAACTCAGAAAGCCCCCTCAGTGAAATCAAAGCTCATTTGGAAGATATTGGAATATCCATTTCAATTAGGATGACAAATTATGTGGAAGATGCACATTATTCAAACTTTGTCATAGAACTGGAATGACTACCCATAAAGTTAGACCAGCAATACCTTGGACAGGTAAAGTGTTAGGTGAGTTCAGAACTGAACACGAATGAGCATATCAATCTGGTTTACTTGGATATTTTGATGAATTTATGTGGTTATTCCTTCTACCATGGCAGATGACAATTCTGTCACTAAACTGAACACTAAAATTTGGGGAATATAGATGTTGTGACTTGCTAGGATATACTTATTGATGAGGTCTAATCATGTTTTAGGATTTGATTAACAGCTCTAAACAGGTTTTGTTGGATTTGGGTATTTGTTCAGTGTTTTTAATGATTATGACTGATTTGTTGAAGAAAAATATATCTATTTAATACCGCTAATATACCACTTATGTAAAATGGCAATGTCTAATGGAGTTATATAGTATTACAAGCCAACATAGTACAGTGCAAAGAGCACTGGTTCAGGATTCAGGTGACTAGAGTGCAAATGTTATCTCAGATACATACTATTTGTGTGACCTTTAACAAACCCCCCTTACCTTTAAGGGCCTCAGTTTCTTGGTCTTAAAAATGAATTGCTTGAACAAGATGACCTCTGGGGTACCTTACAGCTTTCAATTTAGTATCTTAGAATCAAAATGAAATACAGAATTGATAAAGGCATAAAAGTCAATCAGATATCTGAGGTCAGGAAGAGTGAAGAGTTGAAGTTGACTCCAAGTTTGCAACTGGAAAGGTAGAAGTGCCTTCAATAAAAATAAAAATCTTTGGAAGAGTTGTGGATTTGAGAAAAAAGGCAATGAACTTGGATATATTGAGTTTGAGATGTCTATGGGACATTCAGTTTGAAGTCGGTAATAGTCATGCAGAACTGGAACTTAGGAAAGAAATGAAGGATAGATATAGCCCAGATTCCTGGATATCTAGATCTGGGATTCGTTTGTATAGAGATGATAATTAAAGCCAGAGGAGTTGATGAAGTTAGAGATACTGAGTTCAATGAGTTCATTTTCTAATCCACATATAGATTTTCTACAATGATATAGATCCTAATCCATTCATGCCTTTTGTTTCTAGGAAGTTTTAATGTATTTCCTATAATAAACTCTCCACAGAGGATCTAACTAGCATAATGCAAGCATTCTTCTGGACTCTCTTTCTTTCTTTCTTTCTTTCTTTCTTTCTTTCTTTCTTTCTTTCTTTCTTTCTTTCTTTCTTTCTTTCTTTCTTTCTTTCTTTCTTTCTTTCTTTCTTTCTTTCTTTCTTTCTTTCTTTCTTTCTTTCTTTCTTTCTTTCTTTCTTTCTTTCTTTCTTTCTTTCTTTCTTTCTCTCTCTTTCTTTCTCTCTTTCTTTCTCTCTTTCTTTCTTTCTTTCTTTCTTTCTTTCTTTCTTTCTTTCTTTCTTTCTTTCTTTCTTTCTTTCTTTCTTTCTTTCTTTCTTTCTTTCTTTCTTTCTTTCTTTCTTTCTTTCTTTCTTTCTTTCTTTCTCTCTCTCTCTCTCTTTCTTTCTTTCTTTCGTTCTCTCTTTCTCTCTTTTTTTTTTTTTGACATCTCCTGAGGACTGGTTTCATATTGATAGGCCTGTCCATCTGTTATCCCTCATGTCTCTAGATGACTAGCCAGGCACCTTTTCCAATCATGTATTTCTTGGATGATATCCTTTATGTCACTTCTTGGTAGAATTTATCATTGGTAATATCCTGCAGACTATTGATGCTGACCATTAATTTTTTTTATTGCCCTCTAGGTCACCTGCAATTTTCATTCTTCTAAAATGGTGGTGTTCCATTATACACAGCCATAGAGCAGAAGACAAATGAGTTTTTATGTAAGGGAGCAGTTCAGAATAGTTGCAAGTACTGAGTAATTTCCCAAACATAATCCAGTTGTTTCTTTTATTCATTTCTAGAGCCACCTCACTATCTCTACTCAGTGACTGTTCAAAATATATGTCCTAGTAGATTAACTCAATCAACTTTCCATTCAATGGCATATCATAATTTGAGAAATATAAGTTTTTCTTTCACATATCATTAGGATGATTTTTTAATGTTGTAAATCTTATTGAGGAGGCCTGATATAGGATCTTAGGGATTGATAAAATCATCAGTGTTATCCACAAATGAGATAACCTAGAGAATATCACCAGCCACTGCAAATCCCTTTTCTGTTTATAATGTGTACTATACATTCTCCAAGAAGATGACAACAACATTGGCAAGCACATATTATTTATGTGTTGTCTCTCTCAAGGAATCTTTTATGTCTTTAGCAGTTGCATGCAACAGTCCTTGTTGGAAAAGAGACTTGATATCCATATTTTGATCTACTGAATGTTTTTAATAATCAAAATAGGAATCTTTATTCTCAACATTATTTTAGTCAATTGTGTACCTGAAAAAAGTTGACCTACTCTAGAAAATCATTTGTGTGTCTGTTCCTTTTTCATATTTTCCCAAAGAATATATTTTATCAAACTTATAATGATTTGGATAGAGTTTAAGAAAGAAAAGGCAAGTGGGTTAGCAATTACTAATATTCTCTTGAACGCTTTTTGGGGCAATAATAATTCTGTGATTTCCCCCCCAACCAATGGTTCTTTCTTCATTTTGAGACATCTTGAAAATCATGTCTCTTTCAGTTATTTCAAAATTGTGTTGCCTTGGTGTAGATTTCTTTTTCTTGTATTGTTTTAGACCAGATAGTCTTCCAAACTTTATCTTCCTCTGGGCTTTATAGTCTCATATTCCTTTTCACCAATATATTACCCATTCTTTAAAGCACAGCTCCAGTTCTATCTCCTCTAGGAAGACTTTTCTAGTTATTTCCACCAGGATGTCCTATGGGCATCTTTAACTCAATGTGTTACAATAAAAATCATTATCTTTTTTCCCAAGCTCACAAATCCTTAATTCTCTATTTCTGTCAAAGGTGTCATCATGCTTCCAGTCATCACTGTTTGAAACCAAGTAACAATGCTCAACTTTATTCTCCATTATCCCTTATATCCATTCAATTTACAAGTGTTCTTTATTCTCTTTCTACAATATCTCTCACACCATTCCCTTATCTCTTCTTTTATGTCCTCAGCTAGAGGTTCTGATCCTCATTACTTCACCTAGCCCATTGTAATAGTCTCCTAATTTATTTCCCTGCCTTCTTTTCTCCTTTCCCTATTTCTGTCCTTTTTCTAACCCATCTTCCAAGGTGTTGTTGTTATTGTTGGTCAGACATTTCAGTCACATCTGATTCTTCATGACCCCATTTGTGGTTTCCTTGGCAAAGATAGTGGAGTGGTTTATTATTTCCTTCTTCAGCTCATTTTATAGATGAGGAAACTTGGGCAAACAAAGTAAAGTGACTTGCTCAGAGCCAAACAGCTAGTAAGTATCTGAAGCCAGATTTGAACTCAGGAAGATGAGTCTTCCTGACTTTGGAGCTTGGCACTCTACCCACTGTACTACCTAGCTACCTTTCCAAATAACTAACAGATTGCTATTTCTAAAGCATAGTTTTTACCATGTCATTATCCTGCTCAAAAATCCTCAGTAACTTCCTATTGCCTCTAGACTAACATATGAATACTTATTTTTGGTATTTGTATTACTTCATATTCTCACTGCAATCCTCTCTCTAATCTCATTTATCACCCTTTTACATACTCAGCATTACATGACATTCCACCTTACACCTCCATGCTTTTCTCTGATAGTATATTGCCTATTCTTAGGATGCTCTCCCTCCCTCCTTTGCTTTTTAGAATTCTCAGGTTCTAAGGGAATCACTAGGTGATTAGCCAGAAACCATTACCAATCATGCATTTCATGGATAAAATCTTTTACATCATTTCTTTTGTGCAATTTTTCATTGGTAATATCATGCAGACCACTGATACCAACCATTCATTTTTTTATTGCCCATTGCATCACCTGAAATTTTTCTTCTTCTGAGATGGTGCTGTTTCATGATATATAGTCATAGAACAGAAGACAGATGAGGTCCATGTCAGAATGAGGGAGGAGGAGGAAGTATAATGAGTTTGTGCTTGGTTCTCCATCTAGAATATCAGATAGGTGGCATAGTTTCTTCTTCTTTTTTAAAGATTTATAATTTATTTAGGTGGCACATTTCTTACGAAGCTTCAGAATTGTCATTGGCTGTCTGGTCAAGGAATATACATGGTGAAAGACAAATTCCAAAAAGGACTCAAAGAAATGACCTACTTGAAAACAGACAGGAGCAGAGAGGACAGGAAACAATTCCAGGCTCTCAATGCTGATGCAGGAGGAAAGCAGAATGTGGGGGCACTTTTCATGAGGGGAGGGGATGACCCCAGGGTGCTGACCCTTGATCCTTTGAAATAAGTAGGTCGATAGGTATAAGCCTACTTGAGAGTGATGTTGGCACACACCAGGCAGTGTCAATTTCCCAATTCAGTCCTTCCATTACTACTGCCTGACTTAAGAGTGCTTAGTTTAAGTGCTTGGGGATAGCTAGACCATGAAAAGCATTGCATTAAACCAAACCTGATTGTATCATGGACACAAATACCTTCTCTCAGCAACATCTCCTAAAGAGACACAGTAGGTTTAAAATGGAAACTGTAGCCTTACTTTCCTTTCTTCCTTCTGTTAAAGTGAACCCTTTGATTTCTTTCTTTCTTTCTTTCTTTTTTAACCTAAATACTGCAACTTTCTTGACAAGCATAAAAAAGGGAGATTATTTATGGTTTTTATTCTGGCATATATAGATATAGATATAATTTTGGCCACTAATAAATATTAAACAGAGATGTTCCCCCATCCCTGTCCTGTCATCCTCCCACCAGATATCAGTACTTCATTTTTAGACCATCGATAAACTATAGTAATCAATGAATAAGTGTTTTTTGAATAGTTATATTGTGGCCAGCACTGTGCTCAGAAGGCATAGGCCAAGTAATCCTGAGATCTCCATAAATCTTACTTTCTCATAAATTAATAAATCTTAGCTTTTGGAAGTGAATTAAAATTATTTATTGTGGGATATAAAACACATTTTACAAGATACATTTATGAATATCATTTATAGAATGTAATAGGAATAATCCTGGATTTAGATTCATAAGATCTGGATTTAAGTTCTGGTTCCCTCACTTATTGAATCCTTACCTTCAGGCAGCTAGATGGCACAGTGGCCAGATTTATGCAATTTGGAAGACCTGAGTTCAAACTTTGCCTGAGACAGCTCCTAGCTGTGTGATTCTAGATCATTTAACCTCTTTCAACCTTAGTTCCTTCATATATTAAATAAATGCCTACTTCTCAGTGTTATTGGGAGGATTAAATGAGTTAGCATTTTGCAAACTTTAAAGCTATATATAGATGTAAAGTATTAGTATTATTATTAGTCATTCAACAAGCATTTTATTGAGCACTTACTACATACCAGACCCTATGCTTAATGTGGAAGAAGCAAAGAAAGGCCAAAATACCTGAGGAAAACAAAACCTAATCTCTGTTCTCAAGGAGCTCACAATCTAAAGGAGGACAGCATTCAAACAGCAATGTACAGACACGGTATATACCGGATAAACTGGAGACAATCACAGAAGGAAAGCACTAAGATTAAGGACTTTTTGTAGAAGGTAGGATTTGGATTGAGACTTGAAGGGAACCAAAGAAGCCAGTAGGTAAAAACAAAGAGAAAAAGAATTCCAGGAATGAAAGACAGTCAGGGAAAATGTGCAGAGATGGGAAACAGTGTGTCTTGTTCAGGGTACAGCAAGGAGACTGTGTCAATGAATCACATACTACATGCTGATGGGAAGGGGAAGTAAGCAATAAGAAGATTAGACATGTAAGAAGGGACCAGATTATGGAGGACTTTAAAAGAAGGATTTTGTATTTGATTATGGAGAGAATAGGATGCCATTAGAATTTGGAGGGATTATGTGGTTAAGGCTACCTATTAGGAAGATCACTTTGATAGTTGAGTAGAAGATAGAATGGAGAGGGGAGGGATTTGAGGCATGTTACCTGCTGGTTAGCAGACTATGGCATTAGTCTAGCCATGTGGTGATGAGGTCCTGTGCAAGGTGGTGGCATTGGATCTATAGGACAAAAGAGTATATATAAGAAAGATATTGCAATGGTAAAAAAAATAGACTTGACAATTGATTGAATATGAGGGGTGATAGAGTGAAGAGTTAAGGATAACACTTAGGTCCATGTTGGCAAACTTATGGCATGTATGCTGAAGTAAGCTGCTTCCTTCCCCCCTCCATGTGTGCCTGAGAACATTTCTCACATCACCCATTCCCCTGCCATCAGCCCAGTGGGAGCACCTCCTCCCTCCCCTTTCTGGGATAAGACAAGGCTCACATGTGGCATGAGGGTTGCAGTTTGGGCACTTGGTCTCTAAAAGCTTCACCATCACAGACCTATATTATGAAATGGCTCATGAAGTTAGAAAGAGGGGAAGGTTTGTGGGAAAAGATAATGAGTTCAATTTTGGACATAATGAATATATGTTGTCTATGAACCTCCAGTTTGATATGTCCAATACACAATTGAAGGTGTAAGATTGGAGGTCAAGAGAGAGGTTAGGGATGGAGAATTAGACTTGAGAATCATCTACATGCATAATCGAATAATGGACCCTGATAAGATTACCAAGTAAAATGGCATAGAAAGAAAAGAGAGGTTGGCCAAAAATTTATTAAATCCTTACTAGAATGTGCCAGGCTCTGGCATATAAGTACTGGGAATATAAAAGGCAAACATAACCCCTCCATCCTCATGGAAATCTGATTTTTAAAAACTATTTTATTTTCCCCAATTACATGTAAAAACAATTTTTAACATTCATTAAACATTTTTTTTGAGTTCCAAATTTTCTTCCTCCTTCTTACCCTTCTTCCTTTCCCATTCCCTGAGATGGTAAGCAAGAGCTAACAATGTAATAGACCCTGTAAGTCTCCTTTTCCCCCCTTTCTAAATATACCCTTCAACTTTTCCTTATGGGGCAAGACTGATATGAATTTGAAATGCCAATAAATGTAAGAATCACACTTTTAAAAGTGAAATTTGAAACTCCTGGATTCTATTTAAATGTGATAATACTGGGAAAGTCCTTAGACCAGTACCTCTCATGCATAGGAGTTAAATAATTTCCTTTCCTTCCTCGCTTCCTCCCTTCCTCCTTCTTTTCTCCCTTCTTTCCTCCCTTTCCCTCTCTTCCCCTCATCTTCTTTCCCTGCCTCCCCCTTAATTTCTTTCAAAAAGAAACATAAGGGGGTAGCTGGGTGGCTCAGTGGATTGAGAGCCAAGCCTAGAGATTAGAGGTCCTAGATACAAATCTGACCTCAGATACTTCCCAGCTGTGTGACCCTGGGCAAGTCACTTAACCCCCAATCTCTAGCCCTTACTGCTCCTCTGCCTTAGAACCTATACACAGTAGTGATTCTAAGACAAAAGGTACGGGTTTAAAAAAAAAAGAAAAGAAACATAATACAAATGTATTCTATATTTATATATACTATGTATATGTATACTATGTATCTTAGCACCATGCTAAGTGCAGTACATGACAAAAAAGGCCAAAACACTGTCTCTGCTTACATTTTTTTTAAACCCTTACCTTCTGTTTTGGAGTCAATGCTGTGTATTGGCTCCAAGGCAGAAGAGTGGTAAGGGCTAGGCAATGGGGGTCAAGTGACTTGCCCAGGGTCACACAGCTGGGAAGTGTCTGAGGACAGATTTGAACCTAGGACCTCCCCTCTCTAGGACTGGCTCTCAATCCATTGAGCTACCCTGCTGCCCCTTCTGCTAACATTTTAAGGGGGCAGGAAAACATGTAAATCATATGTACCTATAAGGTACAGTACACAGAATGTTAGACTTGGAGTGGGGAAAATCTGGGAATAAAGACATTTATTAATCATTTGACTCTGGGCAAGTCACTCAATTGCTCTCTGCTTCAGTTTCCTTATCTGTAAAATGGGGGATCCTATAGCACTGATATTCCAGGGCTATTGTGAAGAAACAGATAATATTTTTTTAAGCACTTTGCAAAACTTAAAGTGATATATAAAGGCTTGCTGCTGCTGCTACTGATTTTAGAGAGAAGACATCAGGAAGGAATGAGGTAGGAGCTAACTTGAACTGAGTCTTGAAGGATTCCCTGGAAGCTGAGTCAAAAGAGGAAAGGTAGTAGTTTAGGCCTGGGGATAAGCCAGAGTAAAGGTAAGGAGTTGGGAAATGGAGTGTTTTGTACTAGAAAGAGCAAATCAGTCTCTGAAGAGGAATTGATTGTAGAAAGGAGGGAAATGAAAGAAGGAGACTAGAGAAGTCATAAAGCACTGCAGCAAGAAGCAGACAGCCAAATTGAGAAGGAGGGAATTGTTTAAAATGACCAGATGTGGAACCTAGGGCAAAAAATAGTTAAGTTAAAAAAATCAAAATAAATACTTAAAGCGACTTGCCCAGGGTCAGATAGCTAGTAAGTGTCTGAGACTGAATTAGAATTCAGATCTTCTGGACACCAGGCCCAGCACTCTATCCAAAGCCTTCTAGCTGTAACCCATAGGTGCTTAATAAATGCTATTATTTATAGATTCACATGGATGAGATACTGGAGAACATATTAAGTAGCCCAGCTTTCATGGGTGATTAATGGATTAATTTGTTGTTAGCTTATTGTTGTTTTACCTTGAATTATAGAACTAGTTCCTTAATCATTTCCTGCACATCATGGAGAGCTTAGAGCTGTTTTTGTGTGAACTTGTTTTGTTGCTTTGGAAGATGAGCCACTTACTTCCATGCTTCACCAAATCAAGGCTTAAGAACTGGAGGTTTGCTCATTTTAATAGTTATACTAGCAGACATTTATATAAACTTGGAAACTTGACTCAATTTCTAGTAATGGCTTATGCTAGCTTAGGTTCCTTTGTGGTGAATCTAGTTTTTATGTGTAGTGTGTGGGACTTCCCTCTCATGTACAGATTTCCTGAAAAGGCATCCCAGGTATACTTTGGGGTCTACATCTAAGCAAGACCACAACACAGCCCCCATTGATGTGTTTGCCTTTATGACTTAGAAACTACAATTAGTTCATAGCAAAAGCCATTTCATGAAATTGTATATGGAGAAAAGCAGTGATAGAACATTTTTTTCCCACTGACCTGGGATATACCATTCCACAAATACACATACTGTCCATGGAAAGAGTGGGCCTACTTAAGAATTCAATGTTAGGAAGTACACAAATACAGAACATATGTGACTGGCACAGAAGTATAGAGTAGCATAGATATATGAAACATATATGAGCAGCTACACACAGAGAACACAAGTAACTAAGTGATGAATATGAAGAAGCACACATTTAGGGTATAGATATTGTTTGGAAAAATCCATGGAAGGGCAGCTCATACTGAGGATATCTTCTGGTGATGTTACTGTCTTGTGTTCACTGTTGTTTGAACCTCACTGTTGCCTGAAGCTGTACCAGGAGTTACTTCTGAGCAGAATGTGGCATTGTTTTTATTCTTATTATTATCAACTTTCTCTCTGCTACCAGCTCAAAGACTTCATCTTTTTTAGGGTGTCCATTGACAATTCCTTTTGCTGCCTTCTAGGTTGCAGTAACAAGACAACTTCTTCCAGCAAAAAGGCAGACTAATAAGTATGTAATCAGTTGTGGAGAGTCCTAAACCACCCATACCGATTCACAAATTTTATTATAATCTCTGTTTGGATAATTACCAGGGCTATAACACTTCTCTGCAGACAACTCTTAAATCTATAAATCCAACCCTGTTCCGTCTTATCTATAACCTCACATTGCCTATGTGGCATCTTGAAATGGTTGTCATGAAATCATATCAAACTCAACAAATTTGATGTTAGACAATAATCACAAATTTGTAATGGAATATTTTCCATCCAGTTTTAACTATCATTTGTGGATGAAAAAGCAACTTGCCAAATAAGTCAATTTTTGGTAATGAATTCATTCTCTAATAGTCTACTAAAGAACTAAATTGTTTTGTGACAGTGGTCACCTGTTCTCATTTATTCAGTTCCAATGAAGATGATATTAGAGGCTGAACATCTGAGTACCAGTGCAATATTAACTATTTTAACAGTTCAAAAAATCCAAATGCCTCTTCCCTATAAACTTAATACATAATTTAACATAATATTTGTTCCATTATCTCAATGTCTTCCAGAGTGTTCTGAAAAGGTCCAGTCTTCATGAAAGGAAACATTCAAGTTGAAGCCCAGAAATGGAAATTATTTCAATAATTTCAATGTTAGATGGTTAGATAGCATTTTTAAAGGTTATCTCAAGAGTGAGGTAGTTAGCAGCTAAAGATGACATTCTTCATTATTTTAGCAGTTCAAGGTCCAATGAAAATATCTTTCCATGTGATTTCAACAAAACCATACTAAACAAGAAATCTTTCTTTGTGCAAAAATGTTCTACTTGTTCTAAGGAATAAAAGTGCCTTGTTATTTTAGAGGAAAAAAGTCAATTAAATTATGCAATCAGTAATATAAAAGTGAACTATAGAAAAAGAGTAGTGTTCTTTGAAGCCATTCTATCATATGAAATGAATACTATGGGGCAGGGGTTCTTGATCTGGGGTCCACAGTCTTGTTTTATTTTTTAAATTTAAATTTTAATAGCTATGTTTCAATATAATTTGTTTCTTTTGCATTTTGTTTTATGCCTTTAAAAACACAATCCTGAAAAGAAATTCTGGGCTTCACTGGGCGGGAGTGGGGGGGGCAGTTGTGAGGGGGGCGCAAAGCAGGGCATGATATACCAAAACTTTGAGAATCTCTGCTTTAGGGGATTAAAATTCAATTCAGTTCAATAAACATGTATTAAACATCCATATTGTACAAGCCTCTTTGCTATATACTAGTGAGATCAAGAAAGAGATAAGCTCTAGAATTTATGGTTGTTGTTTAGTGGTTTTTCAATCGATTCTTCATGACTACATTTGGAATTTTCTTTTCAAGGATACTGAAATGGTTTGTGAATTCCTTCTCTAGTTCATTTTACATATGAGGCAACTGAGGCAAAGAGTATTAAGTGACTTGCCCAGCATCACACAGCCAGTATGTGTCTGAGGCAAGATTTGAACTCAGGGAGATGAGTCTTCCTGACTCCAGGCACAGTACTCTATGTACTGTGATACCTACTCTTCTAGCATTTGTAGTACAGTGGATAAAAAGGGCACTGGATTTAGAACCAAGAAGCACCCTTTGAAACTCAGCTCTGTTACCTTATTACCTGTTGTGACTTCAGTCAGGTTATTTTCCATCTTTACACTTCCCTTTCTTCATATGAAAAAAGAGGTGTCAGTCTAGGTGATAATATCCCTTCCAAACTTTGATCCTATGATCCTTTGTAACAATACCTGTCCTCTAGAAATTTTCTCTGAATAGCCAAGAACTTGGTTAGTTCCTCAACAAACTCCAAAATTGGCTCATTTGCAGGTAATCTGATAATCAGGAAAGGTCTTAGGTTGCTGTTATCTCCTATTTCAGGGTTCATTCTTCCAGTTTTGGAGGTCTGGAATCTCAATGATTACCTCATCCAGAGATGATTGAGCCCAGAGAAAAAAACTGCCTTTACTCAAATTCAGAGGAGCCTTATTTTAATGCTTTGCAGCGAAAAATATCCTTTTCCTGTAGGAAATCCTAATTAGGAAATGAAATTTAAAGCAGAAGTCTACTGGTATCCATTCTTTCAAGTACCTATTATGGATGAGCCACTCTTCTAGGTGTTGTGGGAGATACAAAGATAAAGGAAATAGTTCTAGGCCTTAGGGGGTCTAATAAGAGGACAAGACAAATACACAAATGACACAAGACAGTAATCATTAATGTAAGGCAGACCATGAAGAAAGAGTTGTGTAGTGGAAAGAATAGTGACCTTGGAGTCAGAAGGCCTGGGTGAACTTTAATAAATAGCTTAAGCTCTCTCAGTAGTGGGAGACCTAGTAGAAAGAGATTTTACATTGGAATCAGAAAGACCTAATTTCAAGTCCTGCTTCTAAAACCTATTGTCTGTGTGATCCTGGATAAGTCCCTTCACCTCTCATTGCTCTACGCAATTCTCTAAGACTTTCAGTCTCAGGGAAGAAGCCAACCTACTTTGGTAGGGGGAGTTTCTGCACCTAAGATTTCCTTGTCCTGAAGAAATCACAGTTCCATCCCAATGGTGTTCTTAGTCCTACCCCACTACTAATCTTATAAGATTTTTGTTAGGATTAAAAGAGAGAATGTATGCCCAAGTTCTTGATCTTTGTGCTGTATTTGCTATTGGTATTATTATAGAGAGGCAGTGGTCATAGCATATAGAGGATTGGACTTAGTATTAGGATTCCTCTAATAGTAGCTTGGTAAATCCATTCCTCATTCCTTTCCAGGGTGTGTGCTTGAAGGGGACTTATGTTATGTGTGCTGGATACAATTGGAAGAAAGTCCCTAATCATACTCCCCCTCCCTTCTCGCCTTTCTTTTTTTAGGAACAAGCTCCCTCAGCAGTCCCCCATAAGCCCACTTTTTATCCCCTCCTCTACTCCACATAGGTTAAATCTACCCTGCAACTGGACTCAAGGTGAAGGTGTGTACGAGGCTGATTGGGTTTTGAGGGGTGTGCATGAGCACGGAAAAGGGACAGGATTGGATGTTAGACTGTGAGCTCCTCAATGTACAAGGAACCTCCCCCCTGAAATATATGTAAATACCTGCCTTAAGCTCAGCAGGTGCCTCCCAACAGAGTTACACCTCTGTTATGGACTCTGCCCTATACTGGTAAGAGTAATAAATTGGTTTGCTGCTTTGTGATCTCAAAGTTTTGTTCTTTGTTTTTTTCATTTTGAGTCAGTGGGCTCCTGTCTCACACACTCTGGGCTTGCTCAACCTTGCCACAAGAATGTCTTAAACTTGGAAGTTCATTCCAATTCATATATTACAAGTATATTTTTTCCCTATGGTTAAATGGCTCCTTCCAGAACCTCCACTTACCCAGGACAGGTGGCTGGTCATGTCTCATTTCCTTCCAGTCTGTACTCTAAACTCTTGTCTACAACTACCTTCCTCAACCTTCTATTCCTCTTCCCCTCTTTCAGCTTCTTTTTTATGTTGCCTTCTCCCATTCAAGTGTAAGCTCTTTGAGGGCAGGGACTATCCTTTTTAAAAATTATTTGTATTCCCAGCTACTTAGCCCAGTGCTTGGCCCTTAGCAAGCACTTAACAAATGCTTGGACTACAATGATAAACTATAGTCAGGTTGTGACCTGCATCTGTTCCCAAGCTAAGAAAATCATAAGTTAGTGGTTGTATGTTTTGCTGGTTCAGGATAGGAAGAGACAGCTATGGATGTGAGGACTGGGGCTGCTTTAATAATGTAGAAGATAACTGGAGCTTGAAGGATTAGGTAGGAATCCAAAAGGAGACAATGAAGGACATTCTTGAAAGAAGGTATAACATGAGTTCTAAAGACTTGCCCATTTTAGGGATTTGGGCTAGATATTTCTCCCCCCCCCCTTTAAAAAATACTGTTTATTTTTAACAGTCTTTTAAATTTTTAAAATTCTAACTTCTTTCCCTTCCTCTCACCCTTCCTCCACTCTTTAAGAAGGCAAGCTATATGATATAAATTATACATGTGAAATCAATTTTCATATTAGTCATTAGCAAAAAAAAAGCAAATAATTTGAAGAAGAAAATTTGATTTTCACTTCAGGTCCATTAGCTTTTTCTCTGGAGGTGGGTAACATTTTTCCTCATGAGTCTTTTGAAATTGTTTATTATCATTATATTGATCAAAATAACCAAGTCTTTCATAATTGATCATTGTTACATGATTGTTATTACTGTATACAAAGTTGTTCTAGTTCTGCTCACTTCACTTTGTATCAATTCACATAGGTTTTCACATGGTTTTTGAAAAGCACCTCCCTCATCATTCCTTATAGCACAATAGAACTCCATCACAATCATATGCCACAACTTGTTCAGCCATTCCCCAATTGATGGGCATCCCCCCTGTTCCAAATTATTTGCCACCATAAAATTGAATTGCTATAGATATTTTTGTACAGATGAGTCCTTTTCTTTTCTTTTCTTTTTCTTTTTTTTTGGTCTTTTTTGGGAGACAGACCTGATGGTGATCTTTATGGGTCAAAGGGTGTTCGCAGTTTGGAGCTTCAAAATGATTAGAGCTGTTCACAACTCCACCTACAGTGTGTTGTTACAGATAAAAGAGTGGTTGACTTAAACTGTGACTGCGAAGATGTGTAAATAGCCAAACTGTAAGGTTTTGGCCACATTGGTAAAGATAATTTTTTGTGTCTTGATTTTATATTAAAAAAACAAAGTGGTCGCCTTGGGAAAATTCCCAAAATATGAAATACCCAAGTCAGCTGGGTTTTTATGGAGATTTTAATTAATACAAATAAGGAATTAAGGAAAGGGAGAGAGAGTAAGAGGAAATAATGAGAAAAGGGCTAGGCCAGCCTAGGCCAGCCTAGGCCTAAGCCTTAAGAGAGAGATCAGTCAGTCTTTTATCAACTCACCACAAGATTTGTCCCAAGCAAGATTCTAGTGTTCAGAGAGACCCAGCTACTTCAACTAGTCCAAGCTCCAACTCAGCTACCAAAGCTGAATTAATTTCAGCCACCAAGAGCGAGACCAGCCTCCAATTCAGCTCCAAAGCTGAATTCCCTTTAGAGGCCTTTCTGACCTCCTTTTAAAGAGAATTTTCTCCTATGTCACCTCCCCTAAATTTCTACATCTACCAATCACAGTAGACATTTTCCAAAGGACTGACCATTCTTAATTCACACCTGAGTAGACTAAAATTTTTGAGTAATTCACACCTGAGTAGACTAATCTTGTCCTTTGCAAGTTGCCTGATTACTTTGATCTTCATAGTTACTTAGCACCCCTTTGTATTAGATCTAAAAATAGACCTAGCTCAAGGGTTCTTGCTTCACTTTAAGTATGGGTTGGGGACTTTTCATTGTTCAATCAGGAGTTTACAACTTTATCTTCCCCTAAAGTATGCCTAAGTATGGGTGGAGTAATGTTAGAGTTCCCACCTA
Organism: Monodelphis domestica; assembly: GCF_027887165.1. Lineage (NCBI taxonomy): Eukaryota > Metazoa > Chordata > Mammalia > Didelphimorphia > Didelphidae > Monodelphis > Monodelphis domestica. The sequence goes on along the minus strand of NC_077228.1, from coordinate 319,226,813 downwards.
CGTTCCTGACTAAGTCCCTTCATTGAAAAATAAGGGGATAGCAGCCTTAATCAAAAATGTTCTAAGGTAGAGTCTGAGAATTTTTTAAGATTCACAAGTCTGAGAGATTTTAATATTCACAGTGTTAATAGGACTAGATAGTTAAAAAAACAAAACAAAACAAATCAACAACCCTTACCTTCTGACTTAGTATTGATTCTGAGACAAAAGAGTGGCAAGGGCTAGACAACTGAGGGTCAGTGCCCAAGGTCACCCAGGGTCACCCAGCTAGGAAGTGACTGAGGCCAGGTTTGAACCCAAGTCCTTCAGACTCAAGGCTTGGCAGTCTATCTACTATGCTACCTAGCTCCCCCAGGAATAAATAGTTCTAAGGTCTCTTCTAAATCTAGATTTCTGATGATTTATGATCCTATAAGGAAGGTGATGAGTTTGATTTTCAAAATGGTAAATAGGAGATGATTGATAGAAATACAACTTTAGATTGGTGAGCAGATTGTTGTAAAAGTACTGCAACTCAGTGAAGCAGTGAGCAGTAAACATATGGGTTTTAGAATCATTCATGTAGTGTTGATGGTTGAAGTCATGAAAAAGACCAAAATTATCATTTGAACTGAGAGTGCAAATGCATTTTTCAAACCATGTTATATTTCAGACTAGGAAAATATCAAATTTCTGTATTGTTTTTCACTCTGCCTTGAACAGATTCAGCTGAGAAGTTGATGATGACTCAAATGGCAGGATCAGAAGGAAGAAGGCTGGGGAAGTAGAGACAATATTCTGGCATAAAGAGTGAGTTTTTGTATTTTTAAGTTTTAAGACTAATTAATTTGAAATAAATGAAAAATGGACTTCTTAAAAGCACTTATTGTCAGGCATTTTGATAAATACCAGGGATATAAATACAAAAAGCAAGATAGTCTCTTATCTTTATGGAGCTTGTATTCTAAGATTTGAATTCAAATCCAGACTAAGACACTTAATAGCTGTTTGACCCTAGGTAAATCAATTGACCCTTTTTCATCCAGTTTCTTCTTCTGTAAAATGAGCTGGACAAGGAACTGGCAAATCACTCTAGTATCTTTGCCAAGAAAATCCAAGTGTCATACATAGTCAGATAGGCCTGAAATGATTAAACAACAACAACCAAGAATTCTAATAGGGAAGATATTATATGATATATAAGTGCATGGTGGTGGTTAGAGAGAGGTAGTTTGGTCAGGGAAGTCAGAAGGTTAGTAAGTAGCAAAAGTCTATAACTGCCCATACCCAACAAATGAGAAAGGCAGAGCCTAGATGGTGGGTATAGTGGCAGGAACCTTCTGAACTCCTTCCAATCATTCATCACAAAGAGTCTCTAAAGGACAGAAATCAAAAAGGGGCTCTCCTACTAGAGACAGCATTAAAGGTAGGTATTAAGTGGGGATTCCCAGTCTATAAGGGGGCAAAACTGCACTAATCAAAATGCAAGCTGATTGCCTCTCCCCCATACCACCTACTGTACCAGAGTTAGAGCAAGGACCAGAGCAATCTCTAAATTCTCAGGGACTTACCCATGAAGGCAATGTCAGACCTTGGCAGCAAGACTCGAGGCAAAAGAATATGAAGCTTGGGCAACCTAGTGTAGAGCTTGGGCAGAAACACAAGTGGCCACAGCCAAGATAGCAGGGGCTGGAAAGATAGCCGCAGGGCAAAATGCTTTAAAGCTCACTATACAAAGAACATCACAGATCTACCTGCCTTCATTCAGGCTTCTGACAGGGAAGGGAACATATTACCAAGACAAAGCCTTGAGAGACAGAAGCTAAGAAATCAATGACTACTAAAATGCAGGAATCCCAATCTACTAGGGGAAAAAGATGTAAGCAACAGCAAAAAAAAAACAAAAAAAAACTCTTGATGGAATAATTTCTATGGAGACAAAGAGCAAAATATAGAAGCAACATCAGAGATTGTAAAACAAGCAAACACATTTAAACTTTCCAAAAAAAAAATGGAAGTTAATCACACATTCTCAAGGAACTAAAAAAGGAGTTCAAGAACCAAATAAGAAAGATAGACAAAAAAATGGGAAGAAAAGTGGGAAAAAGAAATGAAAGTAATACAAAAAGAAAATAACTGCTTTAAAGACAAAATTTCCCAAATGGAAAAAGAGGCACAGAAATCATATGAATTAATAACAAATTGGAGACCAGAAATGACCTGCTGGAAGCCATGTAAAGCAGAATAGACCAAACCAAAAAAGAAAATCAAAAGATCACAATTGGAAATCAGTCTTTAAAGACTAGAATTGGGCAAGTAGAAGCTAATGATCTCATGAGACTGTAAGAATTAATAAAGCAAAATCAAAAGAATGAAAAAATAGAAGGAAACATGAAATGTCTCATTGAAAAGACAGCTGACTGAGAAAAACAGATCTAGAAGAAATGATCTGAGAATTATTGGTTTACTTGAAAGCCTGGAGCAATAACAAACAAACAAAAAAAGCCTTGATATTATATTACAAGAAATTATCCAAGAAAACTGCACTGATATTCTTAAAAAGAGGATAAAATAGACATTCAAAGAATTCATAGATCACCCCCTACATTAAATCCCCCAAAGATAACCCCTAGGAATGTTATAGCCAAATTGAAGAGCTTCTAGGCCATTGAGAAAATATTACAAGGGGTCAGAAAAAGACAATTCAGATATCAAGGAGTCCCAGCCAGAATTACAAAGGATCTGGCAGTTTCCATAATAAAGGACTACAAGTCTTGGAATATGATATTCAGGAAGGCAAGAGAACTGTGTCTATAACCAAGAATCACCTACCCATCAAAACTGACTATCTACTTTCAGGGGAAAGTATGGGCATTTAATAAAATAGAATATTTCCAAAAGAAAAGACCATAACTAAATGGAAAATTTGATGTCCAAAGACAAGAGAACCATAAAAGGTAAACAATAAAGAGGGGAAAAAATTAAGGTTTTCAATAAGGTCAAATTAATTATATTCCTATATGGAAAATAATATCTATAACTTTAAATTGCTTTCATTATCATAGTAGATAGAAGAAATATTCATTGGCAGACATTCTGGTATTAAGCTGTTTAAAATGTTATGTAAAAAATTGTGGCAGACAAAAAAGAGGATGGTACTAGGAGAAACTTGAAGGAAGAAACAAAATAGGATAAATTATACAACATGAAGAGGTGCATGGGTGTGGGGGTAACGAATACTATTTTAATAAGGGAAGAAAAGGAGTGGTAATAGGTAATACTTAATTCTCAGTGGAATCAGTTCTGAGAGGGAAGAGCATCTAGATCATTTGGGGATTAGAATTCTATCTTACCCTACTGAGAAGTTGAAAGGGAACAACAAAGTGGGTTATTGGGGCAGGAAGTATTAAAAGGGAGGGAAAAGTTAGGGGGGGTACAATTAATAGACCTTAAGGAAAAAAAGAGAAATAAGATGGGAGGTAGAAGGAAGGAAAGCAAAGTAATGATGTGGAAAAGGGGAACTGATTAAAAGCAAAACACTGATGTAGAAAGAAATAGTGAAAGAAGAAAGGGCAGGACTAAAACAGGAAATCAAAATGATGGGGAATGCACAGGTGTCAATCATAATTTTGAATGTGAATGGTATGAACTCACCCATAAAACAGAAGCAGATAGCAGAGTCAATTAAAAACCCAAATTCTACCATATGTTTTCTATAAGAAACATACATAATGCAGGTAGACACACACACACAGAGTAACGGTAATAGGCTGGAGCAGAATTTATTAGGCATCAACTGAGAAAAAGAAGGCAGGAGTCTCAATCATGATATCTGACAAAGCCACAGTAAAAATAGATCTGATTAAAAGAGATAAGAAATGTAATTACATCCTGATAAAAGGCAGTGTAAATAATGAAGAAACATCACTACTCAATATGTATGTATCAAATGGTATAGCATCTAGATTTTTTAAAGGAGAAACTATTGGAGCTTAGGGAGGAAATAGGTAGTAAAACTATACTTGTGGGAGATTTCAATTTCCCTCTATTAGATCTAGATAAATCAAACCAAAGTAAAATAACAAAGAGGTAAGAGATGTGAATGAAGTCTTGGAAAAATTAGAGTTAATAGATATATGGAGTAAAGTAATTAGGGATAAAAAAGAATATACCTTCTTTTTAGCAACACATGCTACATTCACAAAGACTGACCATGTACTAGGACATAAAAACATTTCAAACAAATAAAAAAGCAGAAATAATAAATTAAACCTTTTCAGATCATAATACATTAAAAATCATAATTAGTAAGGGTACTGAAGAGACAAATCAAAAATTAGTTGGAATTAAATAATGTGATTCTCCAAAATTGGTTGGTTAAAGTACAAATCATAGAAACAATAATTTAATTGAACAGAATGACAATGAGGAAACAACATATCAAATTCTTTTTCGTCTACAACAAAAGCAGTACTCAGGGGAAAATGTATATCCCTGAGTGCCCATATTAATAAAAAAGAGAAAGAGAAGATTAATGGATTTGACATGAAAATAAAAAAAAAACTAGAAAAAGAAGAAATTAAAAACCTTTAGATGAAGACCAAATTGAAAATCCTGAAAATCAAAGGAGAAATTAATAAAATTGAAAGTGAAAGAACTATTGAACTAATAAATAAGACTAAGAGCTGGTATCTTGAAAAAACAAATAATATAGGTAAAGTATTGGTTAATCTAATTAAGAAAAAGAAAGAAGAGAATCAAATTAATAGTATCAAAGATGAAAAGGGAGATCTCACCTCTAAAGAAAAGGAAATTAAGATAATTATTAAAACTATTTTGCCCAATTATATGGCAATAAGTAAGGAAATATAGGTGAAATTGATGAATATTTACAAAAATATAAACTGCCTAGAGTAACAGATGAGGAAATAGAATACTTAAATAATCCCATATCAGAAAAAGAAATTGAGTAAACTATCAAAGAACTCCCTAAGGAAAAAATAACCAGGGCCAGATGGATTCTGTAGGATTTAAAATTAATGTGCAACACTCCAAGTATTATTTTTATAAAGTTTATTATCTGATAAAATAGAACCATGTGACTAAGTTTTTCTACCTGCTTAAGATGCCTGTTCTACTGAAGTTGCAACAGGAAGGAAAAGAGGCTGAGAGATGGCCTTCAACCCAATTTATATCCTGTCTATGTCAGTAGGTAATGAGAGGAGGTGAGTGGAGTTCTGGGAATTGTAGTTTTTAGGGTAACATTCTAATTACACAATCTTCCCTGAGATCCTTTGAAAGACTAGTTTGCCCAATGGATTTTTTAAACATAGCCAACTTATAAATTATAATAATTTGGGGATTAAAGGGAAAGAGAAGAAAATGAATGATTGCTAGGCTCATTGATAAAAAGCCAATTGAGGGCAGTCCCTTTTGGCATAAGAGTATACATACAAAATAAATGTGTTATAACCCTCTCCCCCCCCCCCCAATTCAATTTTAGTACAACCCAAAGTTCATTCTTTTGGTGCAGTGTGAGGTTTCTGCAGGTATCTCCATGGTGTCTTTCCCAAGCAATTCACTTCCTGGATTCTGGGAAGTAGCAAGTTTCTTAACTTTACAAAACTAGAATTTTATGACAATTATATAATCCCCCTGAGGAGGGTGTTGACAAACACATGGATCAACTCAGGATTCATTAATTTTCACTAAGAAAACAGCTTTGTAAAAAAAGTAGTATAGCAGCTAATTCAAGAAAATCTTTTGTGTCCAAAATGTTATTAATAATCTAGATCATTTAAGCCCAAAGACCCCAGCTTTTGGGACCAAAACCCACTATGTGATAAAAACTGCTGGGAAAATTAGAAGACAATATGGGAGAGATTAGGTTTGGATCAATATCTCACACCCTACACCAAGATAAACTCAGAATGGGTGAATGACTTGAATATAAAGAGAAACTATAAGCAAATTAGGTGAACACAGAATAGTATACATGTCATATCTTTGAGAAAGGAAAGACATTAAAACCAAGCAAGATCTAGAAAAAAAAATCACAAAATGTAAAATCAGTAATTTTGATTATATCATATTAAAAAGTTTTTGTACAAATAAAACCAATGCAACCAAAATTAGAAGGGAAGCAACAAATTGGGAAGCAATCTTCATAAAATAAAACCTCTGACAAAGGTCTAATTACTCAAATTTATAAGGAGCTAAACCAATTGTATAAAAATCAAGTCATTCTCTAATTGATAAATGGGCAAGGGACATGAATAGGAAATTTTCAGTTAAAGAAATCAAAAGTATCAATAAACACATGAAAAAGTGTTCTAAATCTCATAATCAGAGAGATACAAATCAAAACAACTCTGAGGTATCACCTCACACCAAGCAGATTGGCTAACATGACAGCAATGGAAAGTAATGAATGCTGGAGGGGATGTGGCAAAGTTGGGACATTAATGAATTGTTGGTGGAGTTGTGAATTAATCCAACCATTCTGGAGGTCAATTTGGAACTATGCCCAAAGGGCACTAAAAGACCATCTGCCCTTTGATCCAGTCATAGTACTGCTGGGTTTGTACCCCAAAGAGATGATAAGGAAAAATCCTTGTACAAGAATATTCATATCTGTGCTCTTTGTGGTGGCCAAAAATTGGAAAATGAGAGGGTGCTTTCCAATTGGGGAATGGCTGAACAAATTGTGGTATATGATGGTGATGTAATACTATTGTGTTCAAAGGAATAATAAACTGGAGGAATTCCATGGGAACTGGAATGACCTTCAGGAATTGATACAGAATGAAAGGAGCAGAACCAGTAGAACATTGCACACAGAGACCAATAAACTGTTGTAATCAAATGTAATGGACTTCTCCATTAGTGGCAATGCAGTGATACTGAGCAACTTGGAGGGATCTTTGAGAAAAAAACACTATCCACATTCATAGGAAAAACTGTGGGAGTAGAAAAACAAAAGAAAAACAACTGCTTGAATACATGGGTCGAGGGGATATGACTGGGGTTATAGACTCTAAATGAACATTCTAATGCAAACACCAACAAAATGGAAATAGGTTCTGATCAAGGACACATGTAATACTCAATGAAATTGCATGTCAGCTGTGGGAAGGATGGGGGGGAAGGAGGGAAATAATATAACTCTTGTAATCAAGGAATAATATTTTAAATTGACTAAATAAATTATTTTTAAAAAAGAATCTAGGTCATTCTGGTGAAGGTAGATTAAGCTGAAGAATAAAAAATCATCCAGAAGCTACTTAGCCTTCAAGGGAAATTCTCCCTCTTAGGAGCCATGCAGGGGTACCATGCCCCCTAGGAGAACCTTCCTAGCTCCTCTGGTATGAGACTGTAACAGCAGTAAAAGGCTTTGTCTTTATGCCTCATCCATTAAATGTTTACAAATGTGAAGGTGGGGATTAGTGCCATAGCAGTTTACTTCATCTACTAAATGGACCCTTACCTCTGGTTATAAACAACTCAAAGATATTTTTACAATGGTATCTTCTCCGTCATGTGCGGAAGTACAAATAAAGACAATATAAAAGCACATATAACTAATTGTCAAGACACATTAATTTAAAGTGACATAGTTAACAAAACTCAACAAAGGAAATACAATCTTAAAAACAAGCAATCAGAATATACAATATATGGAACAGGATACAGGCGCTGAATTCAAGAGTCCTTTATTCCAATTCTGATACAGAGACTTTTATAAAACAATGGAGTTTTAAAAGGCTTAATAATCCACCTCCAGACTCTTTAAGGTTCTTTCCCTTCCCCAGGATCATTATCCATTTAGATTCTTTTTGTCTCACCTCTGGGATCTCCCAAAGTGAGGGAGAATTCTATGATGAACATAGTGTGGAGGAATTCCATATTGTAGAGACTGGGCAGGCCAGAATGGCAAGGGGGTATAGGGAGATGAATTTCTCCCCTGAATTGTAGGATTACCCAAGCTAATTGCAAGAACCAGTGTACCCAGGAACAGTAGTAAGAGAAGATACTCAAAACCTTTGAGCTGTTCCAGCTCTGTAATGCTCTCCTGAAATAGGAGCTGTTTGGGATAGGTAATGCACTGCTATTTCATAGAGTGGACCATGCTTAAAATTTTACTTCCTGTTTGGAAGAGTAACCTTCCTTCACCTTCCCCCTAGAAGTAAAACTCCACGGAGCAGCTTGCTTCCCCTGTCAAGTGGACAGGGAGTTAAGAGGGATCGCATAAGGGAAACACTCCTGGGTTTCTAAGGCAAAAAGAGGGATTTATATTTTCCAAGCCTCAGGAGAGCAGGTCTAATCAGCAGCAGCAACAGCAATAGGAACAGTTATAGCAGCAGCAGGAGGAGGAGGAGAAGCAGGAGTGGCAAAAGCAATGGCTCCCAGGACCACCCAGGCAGAGAGGCAGGACTGGCAGGATCAGGATGCTGGGACCACCCAGGGAGTTAGCAGCAGAAGGCAGGATCAGCAGGAACAGGTGGCACCTCCAGAAGAGAGTTCCCAGGAGGGGGGAGAGGGCAAAAAGCCATGGAAGGAGAAACATGGCTTCTTTTCAAACTAATTATACTCAGAGAGAATTAAAGGTTCTGAACCCCACTTCCAGCCACCATAAATTTAGGATTTAAAATTATTGTGTAATACTTCAAGTATTATTTTTATAAAGTTTATTATTTGACAAAATAGAACCACATGACTAAGTTTTTCTACCTGCCTGCTCTGCTAAAGCTGGAACAGAAAAGAAAAGAGGAGGAGAAATGATCTTCCACCTAATTTATGTCCTTTCTATATCAGCAGGTAATGACAGGAAGTGAGTGGGGTTCTGGGAATTGTAGTTTTGCTGGGGATTATAGTTTTTAGGGTAACAGATTCTAATTATACAATTCACAAGTGAATTCTATCAAGTATTTAAACATCAATTAACCCCCAAACTCTACAAATTATTTGACAAAATAGGTAATGAAGGAGTCTTACCAAATTCTTTTTATGATACAAATATAGTACTGATTCCCAAGCCAGAAAGGATTATTCACTATGACCAGGTGTATTTATACCAGGAATGCAAGGATGATTTAATATTAGAAAAACTATTCAAATCATTTCAACAACCAGACTAATAGAAATCACATGATTATCTCAATAGATGTAGAAAAAGCTTTTGCCAAAATACAACATTCATTCCTATTGAAAACGCTAGAAAACATAGGATAAAAGGACATTTCCTCAAAATAATAAACAGAATTTATTTGAAACCATTAGCAAGTATCATCTGCAATGGGGATAAGTTAGATACCTTCCCAATAAGATCAGGAGTGGAGTAGCCTTGCCCACCATTACTATTTACTATCGTACTAGAAATGCTAGCAGTAGCAATTAGAAAAGAAAAAGAAATTGAAGGGATCAAAGTAGACAACAAGGAAACTCAGCTATCACTCTTTGCAGATGACATGATGGTATAAAGAATCCAAGAAAATCAACTAAAAAGCTAATAGAAATAATCAACAACTTTAGCAAAGTTGTATAGTACAAAATAAACCCAACAAATGGGAAATGTTGCATGTAGAAAGATGATTTAGGATTGAACCTTGGAAATATTTTTTGTTAGGAAGGAATATGAAAAAGATCCAACAAAAGAAGCTTTAAAGGAGGAATAATAGAAGATATGAAATACAAAACCAAAAAATGAAAGAATTTAAAGGGAGGAAGGAAGGGTAAACAGTGTCACATGTAGTGAGGCTAAGGAAAATAAGGACCAAGAAAGGGATTTTGAAGTTGATGGTCAGATAAAGGGGGATCTTAGTGCTATTTAAGTATAATTGTAGAGGTAGAAGCCAGAGTACCAGGAGTTAAGGAGTGAGTAGGTTGGAGCAAAAAAAATGAAATTGATAAGTATAGAATTTTTAAGAAGTTTTCTAGGGCAAGGATCCAGGACAACTCCAAATGAATTGTGATGAGAAAAGTTATCCATTGCCATAGAAGAAACAGAGTCCAAATGCAGGTTGAAGAATATTATTTGTCATATTATTTCCTCATTGAACTTTATCTCATGTCAGTAATATGTGTCTTGTTTCATAATATTTTGAAAATGGAAATATGTATTGTATGATTACACATATATAATCTATATCATGTTACCTGTTGTTTTGGGGAGGCTGAGTAGAAGGAAGAGAAAGTGGATTGCAAAATGTCAGAAAATTATTAAAAATATTAAATATTACATTGACATATAATCTGGAAAAAATCAATTAAAAAAGGAAATCTTGTAGGAAAAGAGAGAAGAGAGTATCTTGAGAGAGTAGAAGAGAGAGGAAAGATTGATTTAAAGGTATGCGATATTCTTAAATAGAGTGCAAAAGGCATGGGGAACAAATAGTAAAGGCATGGAGTTGGGAGATAGTGGGTCTTGTTTGAGGAATAGCAAGGAAGTCATAATATCACAGAGCACATTGAGAGGAGGCAAGGGTCAGATTATGAAGAACTTTAAAAATCTTAATAACAGATTTTAAATTTGATCCATTTTTTTTTTTTTTTGAGAAATGGAGTGATATGGTCAGACTTCCACTTGAGAGATTTCTTTTGCAACTGAAAGATGGACTAACATGGGGAAATATTTAAGGCAGAGATTTAAGACAAACTAGAAAGCTATCATTGTAAAATAGACATGAGGATTAGCACCAGGATTGTGGGTGGCAGTATCAAAAAAATGAAGAGTTTTTTTTTATATGGGAGGTGCTCTGAGAATAGAATCCAGTGAACTTAAAAACAGATTTGGTTATTTGGGGTGGTGAGAGAGAAGTGGAAGAGGGAACAGTGGAAAGGGAATGGAAGGGAGAGGAAGAGGGAAGAAGATAGAGAGGAAGACAGGCAGGGGGAGAGAAAGATAGAGACAGACCTAGGAAACCTGAACTGTGAGCCTGGGTGACTGGGAAATGGTATTGTCATATTCTACTATTCTATCTTCTCTGTTTCCTTAAGCTAAACCACATCTAAAAGTGATCTAAGCATCTTTCCTTTCTCAAACAAGCTCCTCTTCCTGATTTTCTTGTTTCTTCTTTTTTTAAAAAAGGTTTTATTTTCTGTCAATTATATATAGAAACAATTCTTAACATTTGTTATTTTAAATTTTGAGTTTCAAATTATCTTTCTCTCTCTTCATTCCCACTTCCCTGCCACTCCTTCCTCTTCCCAGAGATGGTAGGCAGTCTTATATAGATTTTACACGTGCAATCATGTAAAACATTTTCCCTTATTAGTCATTTTGTGGAAGAGAGCTCAAAAAAAAAAATTAAAAAAAAAGAAGAAAGAAAGTGAAATATAGTATGCTTTGGCCTGAATTCAGACTTTAACTGTTCTTCCTGTGACTGATGACATTTTTCAACATGAATCTCTGGGATTGTTTTAGATCACTGTATCTCTGAGAATAAGTAGGTTATTCACAATTATTCATCAAGAAATATTACTATTACAATATATAATGTTCTGATTCTGCTAACTTTCACTTTGTATCAGTTCATGTAAGTTTTTCCAGGTTTTTCTGAAATAATTTGCTTGTCATTTTTTTACATCACATTTTCTGTTTCTTCTAATTGTACCACAGTGGTTCTCACTCATAGCTCCTCCCTAAGTTCATGTCCTCCTTACTTCTCACCTGGACTATTATTATTATAGTCCCTTTCCTGGTCACTCTTCTTCTTGATTTGCTATAGAATCTATCTGTATAACACGAGATTAATTTCTCTAAAGCATATTGCTGATAATTTAAATTCTTTGTTCAAAATCTTTTAATGGCTCCAGATTGTTTAGTAAGTTCAAATTCAAGGTCCTACAAACTCTAGACCCAATCTACCTTTTTAATTTTAGCTTCTCTTTCTTTCCTTCATATTCCCTACACTTTGGTCAAATTGGATTTGAATTTAATTGTTGCCACTATTTGGATGATTCAAATTTATCTGAGTAATTACTGCTGCCTCCCTGTGAGAATACCCTTCTTGTGATCTTCAATTCTGATAATCTTGTCCATTCTTTAAGGCCTATTGTGCAAACACTGCTCTCTACCTAAGGCCTTCTCAGATCTTCAGATGACATTTCCACCAGATGTATGCTATGTTTATAGCTCTTCATGATTCTCTCACAGCAATTTACATATTTTGTTCCATATGACAACTACCTATCTTCTAGATTGGATGTTTTGTTAGGGAAGATATATTCTTCTCTGTATACCCTAACAGAGCCCAGAATGTAGTGGCTATTTGTCTTTTGAATGAATATAAAATGGATGTGAAAAAGCTTAGAATAGGTATCATAAAGAATTAGTTATAGATTAGGGAATCAATAATTGATTAACAAAAGGAACTTATTTTACTCTTGAGGGTCTGACTGAGATCATATAGCATGAATTCATGGTGAGTTCCTGACTTTTTCCAGCAATATCCAGTAGCCTGGAAGTCCAACAGATTCACCCAACAATCCAATCTAATCCAATGAGCATTTTAAAAGCACCCAATATGTTCAAGGCACTGCCTTGGTGGACAAATAAACAAAATAAAATAAAACCCAGAATAAGAAAGAAACCTATAAAGATATTTGTTATTGTTAAGCTGTTTTCAGTCATGTCCAACTCTTTGTGATCCCATTTGGGGGTTTTCTTGGCAAAGATACTGAAGTGATCTGTTATTTCCTTCACCAGCACTTTTTACAAATGGAGGCAAATGGAATTAAGTGACTGCCTCAGGGTCACACAGCTAGTAAGTGTTTGAGATCAGATTTCTGAACTTGGGAAGACCAGTCTTCCTGATTCTAGGGCTATCTTGGATTCCATCTACTGCACCACCTAGCTGCTCCAATTATAAAGATAATAAGTCTCATTGTCCATCTATTTCTTTGTCTGGTCACATACAGAATGTGTATGTATGTATGTGTATATGTATAAATATTTCTTTTCTCTCTTGATGTATATATACATATGTACATATATGTATACTGTGTGTGTGTTCTAGTATATGGAAATCTATTCTATTATCACCTTTAATTCAGTTTAAGCATTCCTTAAGGACCTATTATATGTTAGGCACAATGCAGGACTCACTTAGCAGGGGTAGAGGCCCTAGATGCTCAAGAAGGATACATATATGTCCCTACCACACAGGTAGCTAAAAGAAAATGTCTCTTCTTTTCTAGAAAAAAAAAAAAAACCAAAACAGCACATTGTTGCAAATTGCTATTTACACAAGATAGGGTCAATCAAGTTGGCCACATGCCTTACCAAGTTGTCACTGAGGATACAGAAACAAGGAATGAAACAACCCTCATTCTGCAGGAGCTTACCATGATTAGGGGTGGTTTTCCTATAGCACAGTTTATAACATATGCATATTCTCTACTCATTAGCAATATGGTAATAAACTGTGGCAACAATCAGGAATGCAGAAGAATTGCTTTGTAGAGGTAGAAATTTACACTCTGGCCTCTAGAGAACCATGTATTTTGGCTAGTCTGAAATAAAGTTTAGTATTTGTCTTCTTTTATTTCTTTTCTCCCTGAATATAATGAGGAAGTTTTCTCCTCTCCCCCCTTTAAATATAATGAGAGAGTTTTCATTTTTTCCTTCCCATTACAAACAAACTTGGAAATTTTTTAAAAGTTTCTTCTAGAATTTCAAAGTGCTCACTTACCCATTGGGAAATGATTAAATGCTAATGATGGTATAGAACTTGTCCACTGAGAAACCATTAAATGCTACTGGTGGCCTGGGCATGATAAAACAATGCTTGGGAGAACAAAAGCACAGGAGAGCCTTTCAGATCATCTCTCTAATAGAGAGAAATGAAGACTGGGTCAAACACTCTATGCAAGCATCTATTGTTCCCCAAATGACTATTATAGGATGTAGAACTAGTGTGACCTCTTTCTTGTTATGAACACAGTTTTAAAGTATACGTTGTCTTTATAGTTATTACTGGGTCATACTAACAAAGCTTTGGGGAATAAAGTGGTAGCTAATAATTTCATTTTTCTTAGAAAAATTATTTCTTGAAATCACAGATCTTAGAATAGAAGAGACCTTAAGAAAGCAGCTTCTATATCTGCTTTCCTAAATGTAAGGTCTAATTATCCTTATTTTATAAGTTTTCTTTCTGAACCTGGAACTAAGGAAGAAAACTTCAATGTCTAGGACTTGGTGCTGGATGACTTGTTTATTTTTCTTTTCTCCTTTTCCCTCCTCTTCTTTTGTTTTTTTTTTTTTAAACCTTTACCTTTTGTCTTAGAATTGATGTTAAGCATAGGTTTAAATGCAGAAGAGTGGCAAAGACTAGGCAATTTGGATTAAGTGACTGGCCCAGGGTCACATAGTTAGGAAGTAGCTGAGATCACATTTGAACCTGGACTTCCTTTCTCTAGATGCAGCTTTTTATCCATTGAGCCACTTAGCTGCCTCTCACCTCTTCCTTTTATCTTTTTCTCTTCTTTCTTGTTGAATTACAGAGAAACAGCATGGCACAATATTGATAATGCTTCTCTTGGAACCAGAAAGTCCAAGGTTCAAATTTTGTCTCTCATAAGTACTTGTTTTGTGACCACGGATAAGTCACTTCACACCTCAATCACAGAATCACAGAATTTGACAGTTGGAAGAGATTTCAGCAGTTATCTGAGAAGCATAGGAGATAAGGCATTGGACTTGGGAGTTGGGAAGTCCTGTGTTCAAATCCTATCTCAGACACTTACTAGCTGTGTGACTCCGGGGAATCGCTTAATTGCTAAGTGACTCAGTTTCCTCAGTTGTAAAATGAAAAGATTTGGACTGGATGGTTTCTAAATTTATGATTCAATGATTAATCTAACCTTAATGAAATCCCCATTATAACATACCTGATAGTCATCTATTTTTGCCTTAAGGCTGCAAAGCAGGGATAGTAATACCTCACAGATTAGATAATAAGTGGAAAGTCCTTTACAAACATTAATAAATAATTTATAAATGATACTTAATTATCCACAGATATCCATAACAAAGTTTCTTTGGGGTTGTTGAGAGAGAATGTTTATTTCTTGATAAGGACAAGATTGAGACTAAATAAAGTAATAAGTGATACTGGTTTTAAATCTGAATCAGTGACACTGGGATACTATGTAAATGAACTTCAAGCTGTTATAGGAAAAGCTTTCCTGGAGAATAGGTCTGATTCATTTTTGTCTTTGTTTCTCCAGGCCTTCTCAGAGCTGATACATAGTAGGTGTTTATTAAGAGGCTGTTAATTGATTCAGGCAGTAAAAACTATTATCTGGTGTCCAAAGGTTCTATTCATTTCTCCATTATTTCTTTCTGTCAAATATCAACTTCCTCAGGATTCCAGTGTGGCTTCTTTAAGCAATCCAAAAGGGAAATGAAAGTATAGAAGTATAGGTTTAGATCTGAAAGGGACCTTAGAGGCCATTCAATCTAAACCTCCCATTTCATAGAAGAGGAAACAGACACAGACGTTAAGTCATTTGCTCAGGGTCACCCAACTAATGTGGAAGGATTGGGATTCTTCTTCCTGACTCCAGATCCAATATATTCAGGTACTATGCTATATTGAAACCTAACTGAGACTATCTAATTCATTGCTCATAGTAACAACTGGTCCACAGCTGGAAAACAATTGTAAAGGAAACCTCACAGGTGTAATTGTCACTGCCAGGGCTCAGAGCAAATTTGCTCACAGTTCAATACCATGGTAGCCCATTTTATTTAAGTGGCACTATTTGTTTTCCCTTTTCTTGCCCTCTGTGTTTTATCCTGCCATTCATCTGATTTACAATACTTCTTGACCTTCCTTTTGGTACAATGCCATCGTCTCAAGGGCAATCTAGTTTTTCTTTGCTTGTGATTTCAATATATTGTTTCTCAGGCAGAAGGACATAATTTGTGATCTTGTTTCCTTGTTATCTTCAGCATATGCTGTATTCTCCTTTCCATTTACCTACTGGGTTTTTCCCCCTTTTCTCATTTAGAGAAGATAGAGAGAATGTCCTGCTTTCTAATTCATAGGTTGTTAGGAGGATGCAGAATTGAAAGAAAATCTTTTTTTCAGGCAGAATGCTAAATTGTTTTCTCCTCTACAATTTCTATTCCACAAAGTCTTCCTTGACACCCTTAGCTTTTGAAAACTTTTTTTTTTTAAATAGCATGAAAGTTTCTGAAATGTAGTCACTTGCTAGACACAGCCTTAAGTAACTATATCTTGATACTATGGGGAGAGTGAAAACTACCCAAATTTGAGTGGTTTGGTTGCTTCAGCATCTATGACCATGAGAAAGAATTGGTGGAATGTGCTTCCTCCTCCCCACTTCCATACATATCCAATACATCTAGCATTTCTGTAACAGTCTTTGCTCAGCCAGAAGAATTAGGAACAAATACCCCTATGTAATGACGTGAGGGCATCTGGGTAGTTGCCACTGAAAGTCTGTTGACTTTTCTTGGTCAGTTTGTTGTAACTGCTCTAGGGCCACCATCTGGTTCTGGATCTGCTGCTACCAAAAATACTGGTCTCTTTTAAGGATGAAATGACTGTCTGAGGCTTTGAGTACCAGGTGATAAGCACCATGGAAAACCCATCCCACTCTGGCTGTGAGCAATGGCTGTTAATTATGCTAATTAAAATAAGGTCAGGAGGATCTCTACACAGCTGTGGTGAAGTGGAGCATTTGAAATTGTGGGCTGAGGCCAATATTCTGGCTATAGGAACAAATGGTGTTTGTGATGTCACTGTCAGTGGAGGAAGATATACTTTCAGCAGAGAGATGCTCCAGAAAGCTTGGACAAGGTAATCAGATACCAACAACTCATGTAACCTTTCTCTGCCCCAGTTTTCTCACTTTTTAAATAAGAGGGTTAGATTTGATGGACTTTCTGGTTCCTTTAAGCTCTAAATCTAGACTATAGGATCTCATGATAAAGAGACTTTGATATGATATGATTCAATAATTTTTTTCAGGTACAAATTCAGAGAATAATCACTTTTTCATAAACCTGTCTCACCAATTTGCTTATTTAAAACTCCAAAATTCTCACAAAATAGTACCTCTCTAACTAAAATTCCCTCTGATTCCTTCAGGGGAAACAAGTCTGCTAGTCCAAACTCAAGTATACTTGGGATCATCATCAATTTATTTTTCCCCCATGGAAAGTGACTTATTGACTAAATTGGAGGATCTATGTATGCAAACAGTCCCTCACCCCACCCATATCTCTCCATGGGGCCATGAACTGGCTATTTTGAAGAACTCACTGTTTCAGTGTCATATTTGGCAGGGGGAGGTTTGTTTTGGCTGTATTGCCTTTCAGAGGGGATTGGCAAAACTAATGATTATGTTCAATCCATAGTGAGCATGCCACCTGATTCAACAAGTCTAATAGAGAGCTCTGTTTGGCAATTTATGTCCCTCTTGTTTGATTTAGTATAATCCACTCACTGTATTTTAACATTAGGAGACTGGTACATAAACAGTTTGTTTCTTGATACCTGCTTGTTAGTGATGTTAGGATGCTATATTAGAAATACGTTGGTGAAAAAAGCTCAAATTCTGTCTCTGCATACAAAGTTCAAGCAATGTTCCTTAGAATTCTATATTGGGGGAGGGGGGAAAGCTGAGTGGATTGAGAGCCAGGTCTAGAGATGGGAGGTCCTGGGTTCAAATCTGGCCTCAGACACTTCCTAGCTGTGTGCCTCTGGGCAAGTCACTTAACTCCCATTGCCTAGCCCTTACCATTTTTCTGCCTTGTAACCAATACACAGTATTGACTCCAAGATGGAAGGTAAGGGTTTATATTTTTAAAAAAAGAATTCTATATCAGTCCTGCTTACCTAAAAGAGTAAGGGTTAAGCTCCCACACTGTGTATTATAGGATGTTTGAATTATAAAATTTATACCTGGAAGAGACCTTAGATATCATCTAGTTAGGAGGCAACTAGTGATACAGCAGATAAAGCACTGGGCCTGGTGTCAGGAGGAGCTGAATGCAAATCTAGCCTTAGATATTCCCCAGCTCTGTGACCAGGACAAATCATTTAATCTCTACTAACCTCAGTTTCCTCAGCTGTAAATTGATAACAATAATTGTGCTTACCTTGCAGGGTTGTTGTACTGATCAAATTTAATAATGTTTGTAAAAAAGGACTTAGCACAGTACTTGGTAAATAGTAAGAATTATAAAAGTGCTCATTTCCTTCCCTTTTATGGAAGAGAAAATTAAGAACTAGAGAGCGATTTGCCCATTGTAATATAAATACTAAGTGACAGGGACAGGATTTGAACCTATATCCTCTGTATGCTTGAACTGACCCCAAATCAGAGTCAAATGAACTGTTTTATTTTAGGCAAAGTAACCTAACAAATCAGTCTTTTGAGGTGGTTGATTGTCTGGATAGTTTTATCATAGGAAATCAGAGAATTAAAAAGGAAACTATGATTGCCTAGGGCCTGTCAATGTTCCAACTCCATGCTGTTGGTAAAAACTGGTAGAATATATAGACATGATGGCAGATACCAGTAATCCCTGCAACAAGGGAGGCTGAGGCTAGTGGATCTTTGAGATCAGGAGTTATGAGCTTTAATATGGTTAAAAACAATTGTCTTCATTCAGTTCTATATCATTATTATACTACCAGAAGTGAGGAATCAACAGATTACCCAAGGAAGGGTGAACTGGACCCAGTTGGGAAAGAAAACGGAACATGTCAAAACTGTGCCAATAAGCAGTAAGACACCAGGTCTTTAAAAACAGCAACAAATAAATAATAAATGCTTGTGGGTGGGTTGTTTGTGAAAACTGATTTATGAACTAATTCTTTATTGAGCCTGGAAGATTCTGAGAGGGAGCAACAATAGGAATAGGAGGCCTATTCTATTTCTGTCTCCAAGAACAAGGAGGCTATATCTTCTGTGATGGGGAGACTGTCATTGTCCTTTTCAGGGAGTTATTCCTTCAACCCTTCACTGCATTAAGGTTGGGCCAACAATGGTCTGGGGATTGGTCCTTTTAAAGAGTGTGATTGTCTGAAAATGGATTTTTACAAGTTATTTAATATAACAGGAAGATGATGGCTGGTTTTTCAGTCAAAGGAAATGAATGTGAATCTAGATTCTAAAACGGATCCTAGCAAAATTGACCTTTCCTTTATGGGCCTTATTTTCCTCATTTATAAAATCAGGTAGTGGAATGGCTAAATAATAAAATCTTTTCCAGGCTAAATCTAATGACGTTATAGGTATGTTATCTATATTTGCACAATTTATTTGAATCATTGTGTTGTTTCTAACTTCATATCTCTCATAAGCTTCTCCCTTGTTCCTTTTCCCTTGCCTCCTTGGCTCTGCAGGCTCTCAAAGCGGGACTACTGTTGGCCTCTCTCTCTACTCCAATCCATCTTCAGTGATGCTGCCCAACATGATCATCCTAAAGTGTGGGTCTCACTAGATCATTCATTAATCATTCAAAACAAACAAACAAACAAACAAAAAACAACCTTTACATTCTGTCTTGGAATCAATGCTAAGTATTCATTCCAAGGCAGAAGAGCAGTAGAAGAGTTAGGCAATGGGGGTTAGGTGACTTGCCCAGGTCACACTGCTGGGAAGTATCTGAGATCAGATTTGAACTAGGCTTCCCTTTTCCGAACTTGACTCTCTATATACTGAGCCACTTCACTGCCCCACTTGTCATTAATCATTATACTCTAGTAGCTACTTACTAACTCCAGAAGGAAATAAAAAATCTTCTTTTTGGCATTTAAAACCTGTTATAACCTAGACTTTTATCTACATTTCCATGTTTCTTAAACTTTATTCCCTTCCATTTCTTATCATGATGCTCAGTACTCCATCTTTCTTCAATGCCTTTTCATTTCCTATTTCATATGCCTGGAATACTCACCCTCCTCACCTCTGCCTACTGACTTCCATGAAGACAGCCCAAATACCCTTTTTTCTATTTCCTCCCCCCTAAACCTTACCTCTGAGATTACCTTCCATCTACCTTGTATATATATCCATTTTTTTTCCTACGCTGTTTCCTCCATTAGAATGTGAGCTTTTTGAGGGCTGGGACCATGTTTTTGTGTTTCTTGTACCCCTGGTACTTAGGACACTGCCTGACACACAGTAGGTGTTTAATAAATGCTTGTTGATTGATGGATACCTTGGCCAGTAAGGTGGTCTATTTCTTTTTTGTTTTTGATAAAGGAAACAGTCCAAAGAATGTTTAGTAATTGTTTGGAACCACTGACCCAAAACAGCAGCAAAGAATGAAATGATGACATGCCTCGCTAGGTTATATTGTGTAATCTTTTCTGTGGAAATGTTCAATCAAAAGGCAAAGCTCTCCTTGATTAGTTTAGTATCAGTACAGTATTTCCCGTAGGCCATGAAGTATATTCAGAAACCCCTTAAGGTTCCTCCAGGCCCATCATTAAGTGGGTTGCAGTTAAGGGAAGTATTGCTGTCTTTAGTATAAGAAGGATAAGATGTTCCGGGCTGGGCCTCCTAGGGTTTCAGCATGTTGGGATGCCTGCCTTATCTTCTGCTTTGCATGTTCAAAGTCCCTTTTGTTATTTCAGCCAGAAGTTGAAATCGGGATTTGGGTTAGTGGTTCCTCCCAGCTGAGATCACAGGAATATGATTTACAAAACAGAAATGATTATTAAATCGCAGGGGGAGATGCATGTGTACTAAGCAAGGTGTTGATGCTGATCATGTGTGTGGGACATACTTGTCCTGATTCACCAGCACTCAGGAAGACTAAATTTTCAATCAGGAGGTTGATTTTTGCAGAGAGAATCGGTGTAAAGGAAGTTTTGAGGGTTCTGAAGGGAAATTTCTAGTGAACTGTGGTAAGCTATGGAGAAAAAGTGTAACAGAGGATAGGGCACAGGACTTGGAGTTCAGACGTTTGGGGCATGACTTCCATCTCATGTTTACTAGTTGTACAACAGAATTTTCCCCATCTATAAAAGGAGGGGATGGGATTCAATGTTCTCTAAGGTCCCTTCCAGCTCTAAATCTATGAATTTATAATCCTATGCCATTCTCTACTTTGTGGACTAGGTGATAGAACTAACAAACACAAGGAGTACTAAATAAAACTTAACATCTCTCTTTATGAAATTTTTCTTATTTCTGTAATTCCAATATTGTTATCTGTGGAATATTTATGTCTTCTTTCAAATTGGAGGTCAAGCTAAGTAATCTTTATTATCCTGTCAAGATCAAGCAATCTTGATTCTCTGATGCCAAATATTTTTTTCTATGCCAATAAAACTGCATTATCCTATTCATGTACATGAGTATAGACATGCATTCCATAGGTCTCAGTGGCAGTGTTCTTATTCTCCTGTGCTAAGTGATTGTTAATTTCCCACTTCCCTAGCATATGTTTTAGGATAATCCCTGTCTGGAGGATAAACACTCTTACTCTTAGTTCCTCTTTCCTTCTATCTCTCACTTTGTGATCTCATCTACTCCCATGGGTTCATTCATTATTGCTGCATAGAGAATTACCAAATCTATATAATCAGTTCTAATTTTTTTCCAGAATTCCAGACCCACATCATAAATTGCTTGTACTTCTACAATTGGATGTCCCTTTGGTTTCTTGAAGTTAACAAGACTAAAATCCAACTGATCTCTTCAAAGTTTCTCTTCCATAGATTCTTTTGTTTTGAGGTCTTAGTCACATAGGTTTATAACCTTAAAGTAGTCTTTGATTATCCTTTCACCACTCCCTCCATCAGTCTAAGCCCTCATCTCCAAAACAAGTCTTGAATTCATCCCCTTTTCTTTATCCTTAGTGCATAACTTCTCAACTGGACTACCATGAGGCCCTCCTTATTACTCTCCTGGATTTTAGCTTCTATCTCCAGTCCATCTTTCATTCAGCAACTAAAATAATCAGGGCTATGCTGTTAAATGCTTAACAATTGGCTCCTTGGAAAAAATATACAAAATATACTTTTAAGCTTAATTTATATTATTAAAATTTTCTCTATTACTTTCTTAACTCTAGAAAATCAATGGCAAAGATATATTAAGCTCCAATGTGTAATATAAATTGATTTCCAAGATGTCATACTGAAAATTTAACCATTTGCTCTAGTTGGAGCTAGTTCTAGCACAACACAGAAAATAATTTTCTAAAGTCCAAATCTGAACCACGTTATTGCCTTGCTGGAAAAGTTTTAGTGTTTTTCTTTGATCTTAGATAAAGTATGAATTTCTTAGATGGGTTTACATGGCATTACAGTCTAGCTCCAAACTACCCTTCCAGTCTTATTCAATATTACTCCTCATGTACTCCTCACTATAGACTACATAGATTATTTGTGGGTCCCTATACTTAAATACTATAACCTGCCCAGTGCATTCCTTCCTACTTAACTCCACACCTGAAATGGACTCTGTTCTCATCTCTGTTTTTTTTAGCATCTTGATCTCCTTCAAGGGTAACTTAAGTGGCACAATATATAGAGTGCTGGTCCTGCTGTCAGGAAGACATCTCTCTTGAGTTCAGATCTAGTCTCATACACTTACTAGCTTGGTGACCCTGGACAAGCCACTAAACCCTGTTTGTCTCAGTTTCCTCATTCGTAAAGTGAGCTGTAGAAGGAATTGACAATCCTCTCTGGTATCTTTGGCAAGAAGACCCCAAATGGGGTCACAAAGAATCAGATGCAACTCTAATCAACTTAACAACAAATCTTTCAAGGATCAATTCAGATACCACCTCTTTTGTGAATCCTTCCTTGAATCTCTTCAGTTAGTGCACTTTGATTCCTGCAAATTATCATGGATTAAACGAAAATCAGATGATCACAGATTTAGAGCTTGAAGGTATCTGAGTGGCTTTGAGTTCAATTTACAGATGAGGAAATTTATCAATGTACATATGATTATTTACAGTAGAATGTAAGTTTATTTTATTTAATTTATTTATTTAAAACCCTTACCTTCTGTCTTGAAGTCAATACTGTGTATTGGTTCCAAGGCTGAAGAGTGGCAATGGAGGTTAAGTGATTTGCCCAGAGTCATACAGCTGAGAAGTGTCTGAGGCCATATTTGAAACTAGGACCTCCCATCTCTAGGCCTGACTCTCAATCCACTGAGCCACCCAGCTGCCCCCAGAATGTAAGTTTATGACAAGGACTATGTAAAGACTCTTTTGCCCATTTAACCCAAATGCTTGGCATAAAGTCTTGCCCCAAAATAGGTATTGCTGATTTGAATGGAATTATTGTTCTAAACATTTAATTTCTTTGATGTGAGCACAGGAGGACTTTGATCTGTTTTTTCAATAAAGTGCTGTAAGTTGCTACCTATAGTTAAAGATTTAGACTTAAATGGTTGAATCCCACCAGAGTCAACGACACTCTCCTAGAAAGGTGGTTGAAAATCTAAGAGCTTAACTTTTGCAAGTCTGAATTTTGTTTTTTACTTTACCTTAAAAATTTTGGAATGTATTAAAATTTAGTTAATCCACTTAGGCATGTCCAGTTTTGTAGATTAGCTGCAGCAAATTTTAAAATTCAATTTTACTTTACCCTGCCAAAAAATAAACTATTTTCCTGAGCAAAAGAATTAGCAAAGGACCTATAGAACAAGATCATGTAGTGTATTACCAAATTATATGTAAACATAGGTTATCCCATGTCTGATATTTTCAAATGTCCACACCCAAACCCTGAGCACACACACATACACACACATACACACACATACACACACATACACACACATACACACACATACACACACATACACACACACATACACACACATACACACACATACACACACATACACACATACACACACATACACACACATACACACACATACACACACATACACACACATACACACACATACACACACATACACACACATACACACACACAAACACACACTTTTCTTTTGCTCTTACAAAGCAAGTCTCTTTATTCTTCCTCAACAATCCAGAATTATGACTAGCTGTTTTTCTGTGTGTTGTTCTCCCTGATTGGAACATTCTTGCCCTTCCCTTGTTCCTATCCAAATCCCAACCATCATTCAAACTCTGATTCAACTTCCAATTTCAGGAGAGATAGGAGTTGGGTTAATTTACTGCTAACCCATATCTGTATTTTTAAATTGCTTTTCTTTCCTCATCAGCTATATTGTCAGCTCCTAGAATATCAAGATGTGTTTAACATGCTCTTCAAAAAATCCCTTTATTGTGCCTAGGAAAGTGCCATGTAACTAGTAGGTAACAAATTTTTGTTACATGAATTATTAGTACGAAAGGTTAGGAACTGAATTAATAACAATACCTAGGAATACTTGTGTTCTTTATTCTAGATTACATTATTTGGAAAGCAGTATGTACTCTGCAATAATTTCTCCTCTGACATAAACTACCTATGTAGCCTTAGACAACTCACTTAACTTCCCTGAATCAGTTTTCTCATTTGTGAAAAGAGGAGGGAGAACCAGATGCCTTCTGAGAGCCCTTCTAAGTTTAGAGCAAGGATTTTATGATCCAGTGACAATGATCAATAAGTATATTTGCTTTTCTAAAATGAAATAGATATGGCTGACATCCAAGACACTGCACATTTTCTTATTTTGATGACATGAGTATTTCAGGAGTTGGGGTTACAAAGTTTACATGTTTGATAATAGTAAGAAATGTTTTTAGTCTGCATATGCTATAATCATCAGTAGGGACATTTTCTTAGAAAATTAATGCTACCTCCCTGGAGGCACCTTCAGCTGGGTGGCACAGTAGATAAATTGCTGAGTCTGGAGTCAGGGAGACCTGAGATCAAATCCAGTCTCAGATACTAGTTGTTTGATCCTTGGTGAGTCACTTACTCTCTATCTGTTGTGATTTCTTCTAATATACCAGGAGGATAATGCCAGCATCTGCTTCCTGGTGTTGCTAAGTTGCTATTGGTAAAGATCTTATACCAGTGCCTAGCACACGTTGTTATTATTCAGTCTTTTCAGCTTTGTCCATGTGACCCAAGTTGAGGTGTTCTTGGCAAAGATACTAGAGTAGTTTACCATTTCCTTATTCTGCTCATTTTATGGATGAGGAAACTGAGGTAAATAGGGTTAAATGACTTGTGTCTTGAGCCAGATTTGAACTCAGGAAGATGCAGGACTGACACTCTATCCACTGTGCCACCTAACTGCCTGCCTGGCACATACTACATGCTATATAAATGCTTGTTCCTTCCCCTTCCCCTTCAATGACTGATAATTTATATACTTTATATGAAATCATCTCAAATTCTTGACATTGTTACATATTTTGCTTAATTACCTGCTTAGAGCATGAAA
This sequence comes from Monodelphis domestica, assembly GCF_027887165.1. Lineage (NCBI taxonomy): Eukaryota > Metazoa > Chordata > Mammalia > Didelphimorphia > Didelphidae > Monodelphis > Monodelphis domestica. Next base: position 319,201,454 of record NC_077228.1, on the reverse strand, counting down.
GTCTTGAATTATTCTAGCCTAGTAGGAGGGAGAGGGAAGGTCTTTATAGAACAAATATATTTCTTCCACAAGGAAAGTATAATCCCAAAAGTTTGTAGAGGAAAATTCTCCTGAATTTCATCTAGTCTTTGATATAAGTTTAGAAGAAGATGTCACATGCTCCAGGTAGGGAAAGAGAAGACAGACATTTTTTAGAATCTGATTGGTTTCTTTCTGTCATCCATCTTTCTCTCTCTCCATACAAGATCATTCTCCTAGTTTATTCCCATACCAACCCTTCTCTTGACTGTTGTAATAGTTTCTTAATTGGCCATCTGGTTTCTAGTCTCTTCCTTTTTCCGTCCATCCCCTACATAGTTGCCAAGCAATCTAAGACATAAATTCTGTCTATATCATTCCTCTACTTAGGTTTCTTTGCCCCTAGGGTAAAATGCAAACTCATTGGGCTGGCTTTCACACTCTGTGTCCCTGCCTATGTCTATGTCTGTTATCTCTATTTATGAAAATATGCACCTCTATAGTTGTATATATTGATATGACAATGTATGTGCTATATTGAAGTGGGTTTCAGAGTTACTGGATAAAGGGTCAGCCAGTTATGGCATCAGGGAGACCTCAGTTCAACTCCTGCCTCTGACACATATTGATCATGCCATTTTGGGCAAATTTACTTAAGAATTTCAATGCCCACTCAGGAATTTTTCCAAGATTACAAATTACAACCCAAGAATGGATTCCTATTAATAGAGGGAATTTCCTCACCAAATTCATTAAATCATAGAAACTTGTTAAAAATGAAAAAAATATATATATGTATATATAATGACAGGGATCGCTACAGAGGCAGCTGGGTAGACACTTCCTAGCTATGTGATCTTGGGCAAGTTACCTAACCCCAGTTGCCTAACCCTTGCTCTTCCTCTGTCTTAAAACTGATATTAAGACAAAAGGGAAAGATTGTGTTGTTGTTTTTAAAGGGGTCACTACCTTCATTCTATCCTCTTGATCTATCCACAAAACATATTATATCTTCATATTCTTATGTGTAACATGACCACATATATGTTACAGACTTGAATCCATTAAGGATCTGTGATTTTGTTATTGTAGGTATTCCTTCCATTGAAACAAGCCATATTTCCTCTGTAACTTTTCAGATACACACTCTTTGATATTTGTTGTGTCTGACAGCCAATGTAAAATATGAGGGCATATCTCTAACTTAGCAGAGGTGTTTGAGTGTGTCTTTGTTGTTGTTTAGCTATTCAGTCATGCCCAACTCTTTGTGACTCTGTAGATCAACTGTCTGGAGCTTTCTTGACAAAAATATTGGAGTGGTTTGCCATTTCCTTCTCTAGTTTTAGCTAGTAAATGTCTGAGGTCAAACTGGGATGGCATAAAGGAAACATAGCTATATACACATGTGTATATGTATAAGAAGTTGTGTGGTGTGATGGAGACACCTGGGATCATGTTGGCTTCTGATACTTACTGGTTAATGGAGGGCAGGTAATTTAATCTCTTTACCATTATCTAGGTAAGTACCTCACACTACAATAACAAAGAAGGTACTGAATTATTTAGTAGAAGGACTTTTTTCATTGGAAATTCCAGTGACTATTCCAATGAGATGAGAAGTTCAGTCCAAAATGATGGGTATATACATATATATTTGTTTGTCTTTGTATGGTACTATGACTTACTGAAATAGCAGAGAACCCCATATTAATAGAAGAAACAAAAATTTCAGAACGATAAATGAATGGTTTTTTAATATTCTGAATTACTAAAACCTACTAAGAACCTCAGTTGCTTAACTCTCCTCAGAGTTCTCTACTGAACTCTATGTAAAGTCCTTCTCTCTATAGCATTGTATAAGTCTTGACCTGCATAAGACTGCTTATACTCACCTAACAGCTGTGGTTAGAATTTTTAAGTCTTTCATTTACTACCTGTATTTCAAATATTACCCTGTCAAACATTTTCTTAAGTCATTGGAACTGAAAAAAAAATTGTGAATGAAGTTTGGTATCAAATTGTAAACATTTCATTACATTGTAAAGTATACTGTCTAATTAATATTTTAAATGAAATACTTTTCTTTCTGATGTATTAAACTTGGGAATTAGGACTAGCCTAGTGATTTCATTGGTTAAGAAAACTCTAAGAACAGGAAACTCTCTCTACTAATTCAAGCTGGCACCTTTTATGTGACATGGTATTAGAAAGTTGCCTAAAGCATCAAGAGGTTACCTCACCTGACTAGGGACCCACAACCAGAATGGGTCAAAGGTGAGATCTGAACTTGACTCTTTCTGGTTCTGAGGTCAGCTTGCCATCTACTACACTTGATGTGTCTCATAAAACTTATGTTTACCAAAATGTTTATGTTAATGCTTTGTAGGTTTTATTATTATTATTTTTATCATCAAGGCTTTATGTACTTTTCATTCTCAACATCTGGTTTTCTGAATGGTTTCATGATTTCAATTAGAAACTCAAGTCCTAGCTACATATTACTGGAATTAAGCTAAATTGCATGTTTTTAATGTTTTCTATCTTGAGAGAATATTATTCCTATAACCAAAAAAATCTCATAGAACATTAATAAGTTTTAAGACCATATTACAATTAGCATGATAGTTTTATGCTAGTGAAAAATCAGGCTTTTGTTAACAGTTATACTCTTTTTTGCATATTTCGATAATGTTTATTTTTTAAAATTTGATTAAAAATAGACTTTTCAAAATCTTTACATTGAGAACAATAAAAACAAATGACAGGAATGAAGCCTGAGCTGTTTGTTTGGTTTTTAAGGCTCCAGCTTGGTGGTGGAGGTGGCTTTTTTGTTGAACTTCTTCCTAAAAGTAGGTCATTTTCTCTTGGCCTGAGCTACACCCATTCCAAAGCCATCACAGCCACTATCCCTGTGCTCAGAGACTTGGGCTGGTCACAAAAGATAATGCAGCTCAGGTTTAACATCAAACAAGTTTGAAGAAACTTCTTGGAAACTTGGGATACCCTTCCTTGCCACAGTATCATAAATACAATGTTCAATCATCTATAGAATAACAAAAAAAAGTTTAAACAAATCCCACAATTAATTTCCCTTGATGATCTGAGGGGGCTAGTGACATCACCAGCATGGCTTATATTGAAGCTAGAGACAGTTTGCACCAACAGCTTCCCTCAGCCTTCCCCTCTCTCTGAGCTGCCAGACAGATTCCTCTTTGTCTCTGTTAAAGACTATAGTTCTGATAGGATTTTAAATCCTGCATGAATGTAGTTTTTTTTATATGCTATGAAGAACTTGTAAGCACACATGGCTTCTCCTTTGATTCATGCATTGCCCTCAATTATTTAAAATAAGCATATCCTTTTTTTTTTTGGCATAGTAACTTACTGTTTTCTCTTAGTTGTGTTTTCATTGGAAGATAGAAACAAAACATATCTATATATAAGAATGATGGCAGCAGAACTCTGACAAGCTGAATTTACATGGTACATTGTTCCAAAGAGCATTTTGAGTAGAAAATACAGAACCTATTATACAAACCTACTATTACATTTGAGAAATCATTAGCCTCAAAGGAGTAATAACGGTATGCCATTAAAACTGAGAATACATTTTTTCAGTATCTGCATTAAAAAAAAACTTTATAAATATGTAAATTTCAATTCAATAAATCCCAAATAAAATGCACTAAAAAACTGATATGTAGACAAAAGTTTATTTACACCATACAACATTTTAAATATTTTATACACAGCTGCAGCGGAGAAAGCTACTCTGAGCTTTCTGGAGAAAACTGCAATAATAAAGATGTGAAATATATTATTCATATAAAAGTGAGATTATTACTTTATTGCATTTAAAGCAATGAAGAATGTAGCTCAACAAACATTCATTTAATGACAAAAACTTTGCTTTTATATTATAAAGTAAAAAGTGTAGTAATGGCCAAACAGACTGTTATAAACTTTAAAAACTGCATAAATATATACATTGTGCTTCATGGTGAAGTTTTCTGAAAACTAAACCAAATGAAGCAGTTACAACATGAATCGTTGCTTGAGGTTTATCTATAAAGATTACCTTACAAATCCATTCCACGTTTACTTACAACACAGGATGGTAAGAATTGTACACCTGGTTCTCCACTAGCTTGCCTAGCGGGACGATATGGTAAGAAAACACCACTGACGTTTGGCACATGAAGATCCTGACATATGTACGGTAGCCACAATGTCCAGAGAGCAATGTCAGGCTTCCCAAGTCTCGAGTGTCAGTGCTATGAATGATCTGATCTAGTTTCCGTAGCAGTATGTTTTGCCTTCTTTCTGTTTGTTACACCTCCGTTTGAAAGTCTCCTTCTTGCACATCAAGAGGCAAATTCAGACACTTCTCCCATTCTGCTGGTCTTAGTTCCAAAGCGTCTTTTGCCTCTGTGTCTAAAACATTTATTGTGGTGTAATGTTGATATTCACTAGGGTTTTTGAAAGTGTCCCATGGGCTCTTGTTTGGTGCTGGGTTTTCCTGTGAAGAAAAGAAGAGAAGAAAGCCATTTATGTGATGGATGGGATTGGTGTCTTTTCTTTTTTTTAAGCATCCCAGGTAAATGCCTATTTGCTGCCTTAATCCAGCTTAAGCAATTACAGAGTATCTGAAATTGCAGCCAGCTGTCAACGAACAGGCATGATTTGAATTCATTTGCATTGAAAAAGAGTAGATGAGCACCTTGTCTTCAACTTGTGATTCGTGGAACTAATCTGGAGGAGCTCCAAGAGTAAAATCATTTAGGAAAGGAATCTTAGTAAGATTAGACTCTTAATCGCTCACAGACACTTACTAGTTTTGCTACTCTGGGCAAATTACTCACTTAGCCCCGGTTTCCTCATCTGTAAAATGTAAAGCATAATTGCACCTACATCTGTGTCATGAGGACCAACGAGTTAACATATGTAAAGAGCTTTTCTTCATAATGCTAGCTAATATGATTAATATTTACAGCTTGAAGTGGTCTGAGAGGTTTAGTTTTTTATAGGTGAGAAAACGGATGCACTAAGGTGACTTGTCCAAAGTGACCTGGCTGATCATCAAACACAGGTTCTTTTAACTCTTAAATCCTGCATTCTTTCTACTGTGCCACATGATCTAATCTATGTCATTTCTTGGCTTGTCTGGGTGCATTTTCCAGGGCTCCAAGTTCTGGCAGGGAATGGAAACTCAAGTTAAATGATAGAACACCAGCAATTAAGTGATATATTCTTCTGAGAAATAGGCAAGAGGCTCAGATTATTAGATGACCAATATAGGATCATAAGAATTACCAATGAGCACACATCCTGGCAGTGATTTCTAGACTCTTCTGGCTCATTCTCAGTTTTTTTTTCTTTCCTTTCCTTTATTTGCATTGTTGAACTATTTCTCATCTTCCCTTGTTCCATAGGCTTTTACTTCCTCCACAGTACATCTTTCTAAAATTTCACACATATTTTGGACACATTTTCAGTTTAACAAATTGCTTCCTTTTCATATTTAAGTTTTCTGGAAAACATTTCCTTATTAACATTTGAGCTTTGAAAGACTACTTTGCCTAATAGCTAGCTACTTTTATAGAATCAGTTCCTCATTTTCAATCCTTATTCTTACTAATACTAATAACTTTATATAGTGCTTCAAGGTTGGCAAAATGCTTTATATGTGTTTTCTCTTTCGATCCTAATAATCACCTGTCTAAGTAAGTCTTATTATTCCATTTTATAGATTAAGAAACAGAGTGTTAACTTGGTTATCTTTTGGAATGCTCATGTATTTCTCACTCCAAATCCAACACTGACACCTTATAATGAATACATCATGCCTTCTTTGAGGGAAGGATGCATCTTACTCTAGGTAAGAGCCTTGATTATTTCTAAATGCCATAATATTTGTGCTCTTTTGTGGTCATGGCAATTACTGTGCTTTAAATTGCAGTTATCTGACAATTAGTGCAAAATGAAGAAATATGAGAACAGGTGGAGTTTGGTGTATGAGCTATGTATCAGAAACCATTATTGACATCTGGGTTAAAACAAAAAGATGCCATCCATCTGAACAATTTGTGTGTCACCAAACTGATGTGAAATTACAGTGTATTGATCTGAATGTCACATTGTTCACCCATATGAGGAAACATCAAATAGAAACCGTGCTTTGTACTACTGCCCTGTTATTAAATTTAATCCAGAGATTTGCAAACATGAATCAGCCTGCAGGAGAGGAGGTTAGCTATTTAATGTCTTCTTGCTAATATGCCCATTAGAATAAGGAATGAACAGTTTTAAAAATAGTTTCATTTAAAATCCTAAATTTAGAGGGAGAAGAGAGTTTGTAGATCATCTAATCTGTCAGTCTCATTTTACAGAGGAAGAAAGTGAAGTCTAATAATTTGCAAAGGACCTTGCAGGCAATAGTGACAGAACCAAGATTCATCTCTACAGCCTCTGCCTCCAAATCTAGTCCTTGTCACACTTTCCCAGCTATATTATTCTGAAATTCAAAATGATTTTACTCCCAAGGTCAGGAACTGTTAATCTTCATTAACTCTTTCTTAGAAATACTTTTTTTACATTTGTTCTATATCAGTATAACCTAAGTTATATTTATTCTAATTAAAATATATTTAAAACCTATTGAAGCTTATCTCCAGACCTAACATCTTCCATGTCTTTCCTATGCTGGCATATTTAATTCAATAAGATGATTTTAGATAGGGAGATTAAAAATGGTTACTGCAAATAAATTAATTATTCTGCCCCTCCCCTCAAATTCTTATTGGATCATTGTGTTATAGATCTGAAGTTGAAAGGAGCAGAGAAGCCATTTAGTCCAAGTCTCTCTTTTTATATTTGAGGAAACTGAGTCCCATGCAAGTTAAGTGACTTTTCAAAATCATTTTAGTAGTGATAAACCAATGAGGGGGACTTAAAACAGATACCTGGCTTATTTGTAGGACTTCATTCAGTGATTCCAATTCTCTTGGAAAATTAAAGTCAAAAAAGGTCTAAATGTAATATTAGCTATAAAAGTAGAACAACCAGAACTGTGTTCATTAGGTCTCCTTAAATATTTGGAATGTTTCCCTACTTTGCTTTTACAAGGAGACCAATAAGAAGAACATAAAAGTGATGGGAGGGAACTAAATTTTAATTAATTAATAATCTTTAGGCTATTTACTTGGATCATTGAAAATCATTTTTATTCATTCTTACCTAAGAGTTGTCCATTGTTGTGATGGAGGCAGCACATACTGACTATAATTGTTAAATCATTTTTATATGATGAAAAAAATCCTGTTTCTGCATTTTCCACCTGATATGATATCCTGAAACACCTGGCTTCTTTCTGTTCTCATTTTAAGCTTTGTGCTGATGAGCCACAGTTCTCTGAGGAAGTAGATTTAGGTTTCAGCAAGAAGGATTTTGAGCAGCTATTTAAGCTATAATATGTACACACATTAGAGAGAGAAAGAGGAGAAATTCTCTCTGAAGATCATTAAAACAGTGATCTTTTGGGCAGGGGGTTAATTGTTGTTCTTCCTTGAGCAATGAAAATGAACAAAAGAATCTTTCAAGTTTCCTTTTATCTCTAAAAATTATATTATTTTAGGGAATTACTATAATTTACCTCATTTTCAGGTGCTGCAAGCTAGTAACCAGAAAAGGTAAAATTGTCTATGTGATAGATTTAAAATATGTTTTTGGACCCAAATATAAGATTTGTCAGCAATAATGTGCCACTACAAATTATGTGACTCAATTAGGGATAATATACTCATATCTTATAAGTTTTTCATTAATAAAACAAAGTAAATAACTCCTATATTTCCCAATCTTGAAGAATTAGGGCAATGGTTATCTAATAGACAGTTTTCTCCTCCCCTATCTAACATTTAAACCAGTAACTTATAGAAATTTAAGGAAATAGGGAAAAGGCATGATGCTACAAAAATGTTAGTTCTGAAAGGTAATAGTAATTGTTAGGATGCCGAGATCCATATATGTGTACCATAAATGATTAAATCCTCAGATTAGAGACTTAGGGGGCCCAAATCAGATTTATATAATACTGGTCAGCCAGCAGGATTAGTCACATTTGTCTGCTGAATTTGATAGGACTTAAGACTATGGTTTCTTCAATTTAATTCAAATTCAGCTTAAATCTTTTCAGAGAAAATTTTGAATTTATTTTCATTTACTCTCAAGGCAGAGACCTGTGCTAATGTCATTTGTTGGCTGAAAATCTGCTTAGGAGGAGGAGGGGAGTAATCAATTTCTGAGTATTAAATGTCAGCTATAAGTTTAGCACTATTCTAGCCATAATAGGGGAGACAAAAGAAATGTCGACTAGTCTTATTTTCAAGGAACTTATGACCTTAGCAGGAGAGATGAGGCTAATACACAGAACAATCACTTGCTAACTAGAAGTGCAATAAGAAGAGTTCAAACTATCAGAGCACTAAAGGCTTACAATGTATTCAGCATATTGCTCAAGCTGGGAGAGTAAAGATAAATTAGGAAAAAAGACAGACCTTGCTTTTCAGAAATTCTATTTTCTTTGAGTTTTATGAAGAATACAGGACAGAACTGATTGTGGAACAGGGTTCAAAGCCTACCTCTGTCACATACTGACTATGCAACCTTGGATGAGACACTCAAACTTTCATAAAGGCACAAATTACAAAGCAGGTGCCATTCTATAGTGGAAGAAAGCATTTCTTCTTTTGGAATTTCCTACAATGCAATACCAGATGTGGTCCTTACAGAGTTGGTTCTGGGTTCAGGGAGGCCTTATTAATGACATAGACACTCTGGAATATTAAATAATTAATCATTTAAATCTGTAATTATTTAAGTACCTAATCAAACTAATTTTTACAGTTAACATCTATATATAGTATTTTAAAGTTTAATAAATACTTTATACTTTGATTTTCACTACAAACATGTGAAGTAAGATCAGAGAAGTTTAGTGGATTACTATGAGTGTCAGATACTATACCAAGCACTAAGCATATGACAACAATTAACTGAGGGTTATAAATGTAAACAAGCCTCTCAATTTTTTTTGGTCACTTTTTATTTTTATTTTTTGACTATTCTTTTTTCAATCCAATGTTGAAATTTTTTTTTACAATTTTTCCAACTTTTTGCAATTCAGATTCTCTTCCCCCTTCCCATCCCTGAGGCAGTAAATCATCTTTATATAAGTTATATTATGGCTAAGCTCCTCAATTTTTGAAAGGGAAAACATTACTTCTTCTGCTTTGTATCTATTGTTGTTTAGTTGTGTTTGATTATAGCCCCTATTTGGTTTTTCTTGGCAAAGATAATGGAGTGATTTGCCATTTCCTTTTCCAGTTTTACAGTGAGGAAATGAGGCAAAAAAAAATGCCAAGTGACTTCTCAGGGTCACACAGCTAATAAATGTGTGGGATCAGATTTGACCTCAAGGAGTCTTCCTTGCTCCAGGCCTGATGCTCTATTCACACTGTACCACCTAGTTGTATCGGTATATACATTATATATGTGTGTGTGTGTATATATATATATATATATATATATATATATATACATATACATATATAATACAAAATAATTGGTGGTAGATGTGTGTAAAAAGTCAGAGAGGGACCAGGAATAGCTTTATGTAGAAGCTAGCACTTGAGCTGAGTTTTGAATGAAGTTAGACATTTTAAGGAGATGTTAAGAGGAAGGGAATTTGGGCATAAAGGACAGTCACAGCTAAAGTAATGAGATGGGATATTGAGTCTGAGGGTGCTCCACCAGCCTCTTGGACATCAAGATGGTAATGGATTCTTTGAACATAGCAATCCTTGACAACAAAATAAGATAGACCTCAATTGTTTATAATTGTATTATAGAATCCTTCTGATCCTGCTATGACTGGTCGAGAAGCAAAAAAGAAATGGTGGGAGGGAGTAGAAGGGTTAAAGCAAAAGGTGCTAGAGAGTTGGCCTTGAATTAGATGTGGAGAATGCTTAGGTTTTAAGCAGGCAGAATATGGAGGGAAGGACATTCAAGTACATGGAGTAACATGAGCACTGAGATGCAATTTATTAGGGTGGAGATAAAGAGCAGTGAGAGGGCTGACCAGCCTAGAACAGAGGGCATGAATTTTGACAAGCCACTTCCAGTCTTTGAGGATTCAGTTTTCTATTCTTTAAAGTCCAACAATATCCTCAAAGAGCCTTTGAGATCTATGTAAAGACCATATATTAATGCATCAAGGATTGTGTTGTGCATCAGTGGAGGAAGTAAGTATACTAGTGAAATCACAGATTTTTGAAGTTTGTTTTGCATCATGGAAATAAGCCCTTGAAAAACATGTCTTCTTCCTAAAGATGAGAAGGGAGGTTATTCCATAGCATAAAGAAAGATGCTTAATGAGCTTCTGTCACACTTGACAGCTAAACCACTCATTTTGGTACCTAATTACATTGGTTCACAGATGGATTCTTCTCTTTTTTTTTTTTATGGTGAACACACAGTAGACATCTTGGTTAGCCAGCAAGAGTGGGAGCTTTGGGTGGACAAAGATCATACCTTCTAGTATATATTCCTTTTACATTCCCCTGCAGCAACCTAGCACAGTCCTAGGAACATAATATAGTGGGCATGCATTAAATATTTGGTTAACTGACTTTATACTTGATGAACTGAGCTGATGAAATAAGAATAGACTCACCATACTGCTTGTATTTGGTATGTCCCGAAATCTGTCCAAAGTCTGAAATTTCTGATTTAGTTCCTGAAACAATTCCATATGTCTCTTCCTAGTATGCATGACCTTCTGCAAGAGAAGACAGAATGGCTTTCATTCCTAATTGGATTTTTGCCTTTTTTTTTTCTTAAGATTCATTATTTTCTCTTTGCTAATAAGGCAAATTGAGTTTGGCAGGAGCCAGGGGGTCCCTGTAGACGCTACAAATGTAAATGAGTTCCACCAAATCTCTTCTTAGTCTCTTATTCAGCAGTTTTTGTACATAAAATATTGAATTTTCCTTCTACTTACAAGACTGCCAAAAAATAGTTTTCTCTTGTGATAGTACAGATGTATTACAAATGCAATTATCACCTTAGTGTAAGATTCTCATCATTCAGAGCTAAAACTGTTTTGAAGCAAAATTGTTACAGTATAAAAGAATACATATAAATGTATAATTATATAGCATGTATATATAAATCTGGATGTGTAAAGCACACAAGCCCTTCAATTCTTGACAGAAGAAATATTACTTCTTATGCTTTATTTCTATAAATAATAAAATAAATCAGATCTGGCTTTACTAAAGGGGAGAGAAATCCCTAATCCTGCCATGATGGTTGATTTAAGACACTAGAGACTGAAATGTACACAAGGTCTAAATGCTAGAGTGTTCTACCCACAGGTTGATGTAGTTTTACAAAACAAGAATCTGGGTCATCTGCTTCAAACACACAATCTTTTCAAATCCCCCTTAATTCTAGTGCCTTCCCTCTATTGATAGTTCATTTGTATATAGTTACTTAGATGTTGTTTCCCTTTATTAGTCTGTGATCACCTTCAGAGCAGGGACTGTCTTGTTTTTCTTTGTTTCCACAGCATTTAGGTTCAGTGACTGGTTCTCAGTAGACTCTTTTTTTTAAAACCCTTACCTTCTGTCTTAGAAGTAATATTAAGAATTGTTTCCCAGGCATAACTGGGGTAAGGGCTAGACAGTGTTGGTCAAGTGATTTGTCCATGGTTACACAGCCAGGAAGTGTCTGAGGTTGGATTTGAACCCAGGACCTCCTGACTCTCTATCCAATGAGTCACCTAGCTGTCCTAATAATAGGCTCTTAAAAATGATGACTGAATGATCTCTTTTTTTAGAAGGAGGCACTTGACAGTCATGTTTTTTTTTTTCTTTTTCTTTCTTCCAGAGCTTTCCATCATTGGTCCAGAAACCTCACTCTGGAAGCTCACTCCATCCCTGCATTTTAGGCAGTAGAAGTACCCTTTATCCCTGTGGCCTCTCCCTCTGATCGCTTGGGGCTTCCTAGAATCTCCATTTGCAGGAGGAGGTCCAGGCCAGTCATGTTTTCATTCATTTCCTTCACTTTTGCATTATCTATTGCTTTGATAGATTGCCTTCCATACTGGTACCTTCACTTGTTCTTCCCTCTCCCTGACACCTGAATTTCAGCTTCTTGTATCTGTTGTATCCCCCTATTTAAATGTAAGATTCTTGAGGATAGGGACTACCTTTCTTTGAGCTTGAATTTCCATCTGCAGTGTGCTAAGCATGGTGTCTGGCACAGAGCAAGTTATTTGAATGACTGATTAATTGAACCGAGTTCACAGGATAAAATATAAAATTCAGGAGTTCCTAAAAATACATAAGCATCCCCACCAAATTTCTTCTTACTACTTCACCCTCAAATTTATTGCTACTAATAAAACAGTTATTACTATAGCATGCTACAATTACAAAATGTTTTCATGTGATATTTATTCTAAGAGTTGTGATGAAGTGAATAGAAGGATTAACTTGAAATAAGGGAGACCTAGGTTCAAGTTCTGCCTCTAACACAGATTAGTTGTGTGATCATGGGAAAATCATTTAACCAACTTTATAAGTGGGCAACTTGCTAAGACACTAAGTGATAGATATGTGTGTGTACACACACACACACACACACACACACACACACATACACACATATTTCCACAATTTCCACATCACGGTGTTTCTAATGCTGATAAAACCATTGATATCCTCTCAAAAATGCATATATGGCCTTAAATTATTTTAGGTAAATCTGCTGGACGCTGAACCATTTTGAGAATTCAAATAGTAAAGAGTTATATAAGCAATATTATAAATTTATAGGAGGAAATTTGTAAATGTTGACAAGGAAGAGGAAGTCATCATCTCTTACCTTTAAGGATGGGTGCCAGAATTCAAATAAAATGATTGGTTTTAGATGTTAGAAATTGTGGAAAAGGGTATTAATACTTTCAGTGTTCCTCTGTAACTAGATACAGGCTATCTATGTATTTGCATTGGGGAATATAAGGATAGGGAGTGGTATCTGTGATTTCTTTGCTTTAGGGAGCTCCTAGTGAGAAAAATTCCTGTCAAGGAAGGTTATTCCTTTCTCTGAAACCTGGAATCTTGGTATCACCTAGATCTCTGGGAGGTTAAATGTACTGCCTAGGGTCACACAGCTGGTACTAAGTCAGAAAACTTTAACACAGTTTATTTGCATACATATGCTGTATCAGAAAGGCTATGTGCCTAACAAATACCATTTGAACACTTGATTCAGAACTAAATAGCTACCTTAATTTGTGAACATAAGTATTCTGAAAATATTAAAGGAATATATTTTTGTCTAAAATCTGTAGTGTCTACTTTTGTCTCCAAAGATGTTCAAGGACGTATGTGTTTTGGCTTCTTCAGGAACAAAAATGGAAATGAACCATGAGAATTCAAATTTTAATTTCATAATATGAAGGGATCTTCTTTCCTACACAAATATTGATTCACATCTTTTATGCACAGTAAATTTAGATTTAAGTCATTGTCTTCTCTGTTCATTTTACTTGTATGTGAGGGATGTTGCTACTTAAAATCTCATAATACCCAAGTAATCCTAACTCTTGACATTTTTAGCTCCAGATATTCACCAATGACAAATAAGATAGTCAACGAACAGGAAAATGGCAGAATTATTCATGATAACAGGATGAAATATAGCAAACAGTTATAGAGCCATTAGCTTCATATCAGTTCTGAGGGACATACTAGAAACAACATGGAAGGCTTGCTGAAGAGCCACTTTACACAAATAATTTGACTGGTGATAGTGGTAAAGATTTCTAAGACATAAAATTTGCTGAAAGTAACAATGGACATTTTAAAAGACAATATAGGCTTCAATGGTAAAAATATAATTATTCCATTTAGGTAGTATAGGAATTTATTTTTTAAATAATAAAAAGTGTTACCTTTAGTCCCAAGTTGACATCTAATAACTAAACTGAGGATATATGTCAGAAGGCTGAAAATAATTTGGCTTGTTAGAATCTTGGCTTGAACTCTAACCCAACAACATGAATTTCCCATCTACATTTTTTCAATAAATATCCCAATGAGCCATTTTCCCAGTAGTTTTAAAAAGTAGCAAGTGTTAATTTAATAATGAGACAGTATAATGTAGTACGTAGAGTACTAGCCTTAGAGTCAGAAAGATCTAAATTTGAGTCCTGCCTTAGACACATATTAGCTGTGTGACCCCTGAGCAAATCATTTAACTTTTGTCTACCTCAGTTTCCTCCTTTATAATATTGGGTAGCCCCTACCTCCTAGGTTGGATAAAAGGATAAAATGAAATACTATTTCTATAAGTATTTTGCTATAAATGCTATAATTAACATCATCATCATTATTATACTGTAAAACCCTGGGTAAGTCACTTAACTTCCCATTGCTCCCAGGCAACTCTCTAAGATTGTAAATTATAGATGAATTTCTGCTCTCTATTAGTGGAAAGAGTTTTCACACAGGGAGTTCCTCACATCAATAGAAACACCGGTCCAAGCCCAAAACAAAGAGAAATCAAACACCTACCATATAATGTAGCAGGATCACATGTTTTCTGGGATTACCTTTTCGAATAGAGTCAAGTTCCCTTCATTAATTTCTCTGGACCTCAGTTTCCTTATGTGTAAAGTGACATTGTCTCTGAGGTTCCTTCCAGCTTTATATGTCTGTGATATAAAAGAGCATTTTCTGCTAAAAACGTTCCCTCACTTCTTGGATTTTTTTGGGGGGGAAGAATGAGGATCAAAGGTGTAATTTCAGCTCTCTATGAGGAAACTCTCTCCACCAATGCATATCAGCACTTGCTCTGCAATTTATAATCTTAATTATTACAGTTGCATGGGGGCACTGATGGCTAAGGTACTTGGTCAGGGTCACCTAATCTATGTCTCAGAAAGGAATTGAACCCATATCTAATTGACATGAGCCAAGCTCATGAACCACTAACTAGAACTACTTTTCTATGGCTCTAATAGAGCTCCCCACCCACCCAGTTCCACCATGAATGTTTATTCATTTCTTTTCTCCCATTTCAGTTCATTTCCCCCTCATTTTCAAACTCTTTTAATAAAGGTTTTCAAAGATTACTTATTTCTTTCTCTCACTAGAACAATTCCATCTACATTTATTCCTTTCTTCATTTACCTTCTATTGAGTTGATGTCCTAACCTTATGTTCTTCTAATTTTATGTTCTTTACTTTTTATTTCTGGCCCTTTGATAATGCCTAACCTTGACATACCTCAGTCTCTTCCATTGGCCTCTTGAACTTATTTGTCTATTCATTTTTTTCTACTTTCTTGACGTGATCAGTGGACAGAGTACTTTAGTAGACGCTATTATACTATCAGTGAAAAACAAACCTAGCCCCAACTTTAACCTTGGAAAAAGAAGATGCTTGGGTCTTCCTGGAGGATTTCCTATAATACCTTCATTGAACAGAAGGAAACTGTACCTGAATTACATAAATAAGTGCTTTCAGGAGTGGGATTCATATGAAAAACTCATCAACAAATTTCAGAAAGCACTTTGAGAACAAAGCTGTCTCCTATATATACAGTCAGAAAATAACATTAAAATGACTACAGAAT
The DNA here is from genome assembly GCF_027887165.1 of Monodelphis domestica. Classification (NCBI taxonomy): domain Eukaryota; kingdom Metazoa; phylum Chordata; class Mammalia; order Didelphimorphia; family Didelphidae; genus Monodelphis; species Monodelphis domestica. The sequence goes on along the minus strand of NC_077228.1, from coordinate 319,185,731 downwards.
TTTTTGGAAATAAAACACAACTGAGATGCTTTGTGAACAGTTCTAGATTAAAAAAATATTACATAGAAATTATTATTATAAACTTTGGAACAATCTGGATGCCAAATAGTTGTGTTCTTAACTTTCTACCTGGAAGCATCTACTTATTAATAGACTTAGCTGTCAGGGAATCACTGACTTTTTCAGAGTCATCTTGACAGTAAATGCTCAAAGTAAAGGGCCTCCAGAAGTTCTGTGAGGTATGTCAATTCTTCCTTCACAACATATGTCACAGCTATGCCCTTTGCTCCATTGAGTCAGACATTGTCAATCAATCAACAATCACTTACTATATGTCAGGTACTGTGCTAAGTGCTGGGGATTCAGAGAAAGGCAAAAATAGTTCCTGCCTTCACAAAGCTTACTTTCTAATGGGGGAGGCACTGTCACAATCAACACTTTAGGTACTCCCCATTTCTCCCCTCTATGATCGCACCAGCTTTCTAAATGGATATTCTGCTCTTTATATCTTATTTCTGAGTTTTCCTTATAGCAGCCAAAATAATCTTGCCAGACCATGAAATTGACTATGTCATTCTTCCACATGATAATCTTCAGTGTTTCTCTATTGCCTCCAGTATAAAATACAAACTCTTTAGCTTGACATTTTAAATCCTTTATATGGTGGCTTCTGCTTATCTTTCTGAATTTACTGAGCATTATTCCACTTTGCTTTATATTCCAGTCAAACTGGCCTAACTCCTATCCCCTGAATCTGGCATTTATCTCTTTACCTTTGCATAGGTTGTCTTTCATTCCTAGAAATCACTCCCTACTTTCCTCTGCTTTTTAGAATTTCTAGAATCATTGAAGAGTAAACTTATGTGCCATCTCCTTTGGGAAGCCTTTCCTGAACTAATTGTTGAATTAGTGATCTCTCCCTCCTGCTCAGATTTTCATCAATATACTTATCCTTTTAAGCAGGATGGTTTCAGAAAAGCTGGAAAGATCTGCATGAACTGTTGCAAAGCAGAAAAAGGAGAACACTGTGCACAGTAACAGCAATATTATATGATGATCAACTGGGAAAACTAGGCTACTCTCAGAAATGCATCAATCTGGGACAATTCTGAAAGACTTGTGCTGTCCACCTCCATAGAAAGAAACTGTCGGAATTGGATGGATGCTGATCAAAGCATACTGTCTTTCACATTAGTGTATTTATGGTTTTATCTCAAAGTTTTGTATGAATGTGCTCTTATAACAGTAACCAATATGGAAATGTGTTTTGCATGATAATGAAAATTAAAATATATGCTGATTCTTTTATATGTAATCCCCACCTCCAATAGAATAATACTCAAGTGTTTAGTTTTCTTTTTCTCTTTGAATACTCAGTACATAGTAGACTAAAAAAAATCTTACCTTCTGACTTAAAATTGATACTAAGTATTGATTCCAAGGCAGAAGAGCAGTAATGGCTAGGCAGTTGGGGTTAAGTGGCTTGCCAAAGGCCACACAGTTAGGAAGTATCTAAAGTCAAATTTGAACCCAGTACCTCCACTCTTTATCCACTGAGACACCTAGCTACTCCCTGGTAGATTAATAACAAATGCTCACTCAACAATGATTATCCAAATGTACAAAATAATGAAGATGAAGTATGTCATATCTACTGACACAGTGGTAATGAATTTAAAATGTAGAAAGAGACAGATTTTGGATGTGGCTACTGTGGAACTTTGATTTTCAGAACTATGCAGATATGTATTGAGGGCTTTGTGTTTTGTTGGATATTTTTATTTTGCTCAATGGGAAGGAATAGTTTGATAGGGATAAATTAAAAAAAAAGATAAATGCTTGTCAATTAAACTAGTTAGGAGAGTCAACTTTTAGATCACTTAATTCTGCCTGCTCATTGGACCTTTCTTAAATTGCCCTACCACATTCAGGGCTGATATATGTTCAAATGAGCATTGAACATAAGCATGAATCATATTATCTAGGGTCAAGCCTCATCTCTGCCATTTACTACCTTTGTCATCTTAAGTGAATCACATTAATACCCTTAAGCTTTATTTTTCTCATTTATAAAAGTAGGGGACTCGACCTGATGATCTCTAGAGTTATTTCCATTTTACATCTATGATACTATGTTTAGGTGAGTCTCCTAACATGTCAGAAGGAAGATAGTTCCTATTGTTTAAAAATGATTATTTGTCTGTAGTTTTGGATGCTCACACCAAAGAGAGCTTCTAACTATGTATCACCCCTGACAAAAGAGGTTTTGTTTCAGCTTTGGCTACATTGATTAAAGGTTTCACAAACAGTAAGGGTTTCCCTTTGCTATTTATTTGCATTACTCATGTTTTGGATGGTTTTTCTCAATCTAATTACAAGTTCTTGTGTATTTTCCTTATCCTTAGTCTGCTTTACTGCCTATTTTGGTTCTTTACTGACACTAGGGTTAAGATAAAGAATTATTATTTACCATTTTTCTTTCTCTTTTAAACTTTTTTGAAAACATTCTTTTCCACTTAGCTTTCAGAATGATCTTTCTAAATTTGCTCAGATTTGACCACATCAGCCCACTCTTTAATCAATTACAGCTGAGCCCAATTACCTCTAGAATCAAATGTAAAATCTGTTTCTGTTTAAAGCTCTTCATAACCTGGTCCCAGCCTACATTTTCATTCTTTCTATACTATTTGCCTCCCTGGATATTCCCCATGACATAGTGACATGGGCTTCCTTGTGATTTTTTTTTTCTCTCAGAAGACATCGCATGTCCTGAATTTGGGCATTTTCATTAGCTATCTCCTCTTATGCCTGGAATTCTCACCTTCCTCATCTCTGTACCCTGACCTCCCTCATTTCCTTTAAATTTTCCTTTAAGGATTCATATTCCTGAGGAACAGTTTTATTATAAGTGATTTATTGAGTAGGCAGTTAAAAAGTCAAATGTCAATGGACTCCCAAGTTAGTCCAAAGATCCCCAATATAGTGAAGCAATTATTATGTCCAAAAAACAATCAAATATGTTCAAAAGATCAATTATAACAAAAATAATTAACCAAGATACAATTCAGAAAACAAGCTTAGGTAATACTAATTAATTGGAGGAATATTTAGGGGCTTTCCAAGTTGGGAGGGGAAAGGAATAGGTTTCTGCCCATTTGAGAGAGAAATGAGTGAGTTTTAGGGTCTTATTTTTATAAAATGAAAACATGATGATTATAACTATCTGTACATTTGGAACAATATATGATGTGTATAATCGTTTCCAATGGAAAAGCAACAAAATGGAGGACAGAATATGTGGCAGCATAAGGTGGAGTCTGTGCTTTCAATTTATAATCTAATTGTCATACTAAATTAACTGTATTTTATACATGATCTTTATATTCTCTTAAATTCTAGCTAACTTCCTATTTTCTATAAGAATCTTTTCCCAATTTCCAATGATGTTACTGTCTTCATTCTGTTGATTATTGCCAATTAATCTCATGTATTATTTAAATATATTTTTGTTTAGATTTTTTCTTCTCTATTAGACTGTGAGTTCCTTGAGAGCAGGGTTTTTCCCCCTTTTGTTTGTTTTTTGGCTTTTCTTCGTATCCTAAGCACTTTGTACAATGCCTGGCATATATAAAACAAGGTTCAAAAATGCATGTTGCCTGACTGACAGAAAGCAGTTCCTGGGAAAGGGAAAATAATTTAACTGCAAAGTTTATTTTTAATATTTCTACTATTTCTGAAATTGTGTGATTAATACAAATAGTGAAACAGAGCCATATAAACAGTTTTTCCTTACTTAAGATAACAAAGTGTTAGGTTTGCTAGTCAAGTCAAATAATATAGGGTTTTTGTTATATGGATTTGTAAGATCAATGTTGTTCAGGCCAGACATCCTTACTAGAAGCTACATCTAACCCATGTTCAGAGAGGAGCTACAATTTGACTTGTGGGACAGCCAATAAGTCCTCCTTATCACATGAACATCAGTGTTATCATTTGATACCTTTTGTATTCCAAGGCACAGGTGCTTTGAGACAGACTGTAGCAAGTTTTATAATAACAACAGACTAAAAAGTCACAGCATTTGCAGTTTAAATTTTGGAAACAAATGATGCTTTTTAAAGACTGATACAGCACTGTCAAGTCCCCCAAATCTTTGGATTCAAAGAAGCAGCTTTAAACAAATTGTTTTTGTTTGTTTGTTTGTTTTTTGGTAGGGGAGTTAGGTGACCTAGTAGATTGAGAGCCAGTCCTAGAGATGGGAGGTCATGAGTTCAAATGTGACCTAAGACACTTTGTAGTGGTATGACCTTAGGGAAGTCACTTAATCCCCATTGTCTAACCCTTACCACTCTTCTGCCGTTGGACCAGTATTGGTTCTAAGATGGAAGGTAAAGTTAAAAAAAAAATCAACCTTGGTCTAGAAGGAAGACAGTTTCTGAAGGAAAGATTTTTAGTTTTGCATTTAGGAAAAGTTATTGGGAAAAGATAGCAAACAGCTGATCTTCATTTGTTCTGCATATGACAGCAGAAAATAGATTTAAATCTGCCTTATTACTAGCCTTGGATGAGTCAACATTTCTGCAAAAGGAGTCTATATTTAATCCTGACTTTCTTCACCTCAGTGAATGTCTCACAAGTCAGGTGGAGAAAGGCTCAGTTTTTGGAGGGCTGGTACTTGGAGGGGTATGTGTTCATAATGGGGCTTGACTAAATTAAAGCATGTGAATAGAAAATGAAGAATAAAGAATGGAGCATAAAAGTATATATAAAGCAAGTGGTATAGAGGAAAGGGCAATGGACTTGGTGTAAGATCTAGATTTGAATTCCAGCTCGACTTCTCATTGCTCATATGACTTTGGACAAGTTTCTTTCCCTCAGAGTATCAAAGGATCTTAGGCTTAAAGATGGAAAATAGTATATGTTCATCTAGCCGAATCCCTTCATTTTACAGATGAGGAAACTGAGGCCAAGAGAGCTTAAGTTACTTGCTTAAGATCACACAAATAGTATGAGGAAGATCTGGGCTTCTAGATCTCCTGATTCCAACTCCAATATCAACTGTAAAATGAGGGGATTCAACCAGATGATCTTCCTTCTAGCTTCCAATGCTAAAGTATGGCTAATCCTTACCAAGGAAAAGGAACTTTTCAAAGTGCAGTAGACTTGGCATTGTCTGGGACTGTGATAATACACTTGAGTAAAAATTTATAGATGATTAAAGACTTAAGTGACCAAGTATTATTTAAACCACTTTTGATAATAAGTCTTTCTAGAATGAATCCTACATTTCCCTTTCTTTTAAAAGAGATCACAATGACCTTAATCTCCTCTCCCCTTTTTTAAACTCTTACCTCCCGTCTTAGAATCAATACTGTGTATTGGTTCCAAGACAGAAGAATGGTAAGGGCTAGGCAATGGGGGTCAAGTGACTTGCCCAAGGTCACACAGCTGGGAAATGTCTGAGGCCAGATTTGAACCCAGGACCTCCTGTCTCTAGGCCTGACTCTCAATCCACTGAGCCACCCAGCTGCCCCCAGAATGTAAGTTTATGACAAGGACTATTATCCTAGGATTGTGAAGCACTGAACATCATTAATGAAAAGAATTGTGCAATTTCTAGCCTTAGAGTTATTTCTGAGTATTTCTGAGTAGAAAAAAGAACAACATATTTTGTCAGGGTTGGAAATAACTAGTTTAGAAGGTCATCTCTTCCATACTTTCTGTTCCCCTCCCCCTGTCTTATTAGTTATAAAACTAGGTAGTTCAGAGGTAGATCATTGGATCTTGAGTCAGAAAGACCCGAGTTTGAAACCTAACCTCAGATACCAGTTGTATGAATCTGGGCAAGTTTTTTTAACCTCTCAGTTTTCTCATCTGTAAAATAGGGCTAATAATAACTTCTACTCCCAGGATTGCTCTGAGGATCCAATGATATATATGCCAAGTGCTGAGAACAATGTTTGTTATATAAGGGGCATTTAATAAATTCTTATTTCCCTTCCCTTTGCACTTCAGTGATGCAAGGCTGTGATTATTTCTTCTTCTCTTGACTATTTTACATTGAATTATCACTTCATAGAAGGCTATTATAAACAATGTTTTAGATATCAGCTTAAACTAAGGGAGTAATGAAAATATGGACTTGATTATTGAAACAGATTATGGAAGGAATTTGAAATAATGTTTGGGATGCCTTACCTACAATCCACATCTAGATTCTGGGGAACTATGAAAAGTTGCTTAATGTGCTAGTGTCTAGCTTTTTTCTTTTCAAATTATAATTTCAAAGCCTAGAAGAAAACTGATAAAAGATCTAAGGAAATTTAATAAGCTGCCTATCTTATCTTTTTATCATCAGACAGCGATTATTTGCTGTTACAGGTATAAAATTATTTTAGCTCAATAATATGCAAGGGACACTCAAGCCTCCCTCTGATGCCCAGTGTGGCACCGAGCTGATGCTGGGCTCTCAAAGGGAGTATAGCAAAGTCCAAGCTCTAATAGGTTTTTAGGGAGTTGGAAAGGTTTCAGTTATGACTAGTAATGTGCTATAAGACTGTTGTTGAGGACTGGTCTAGAAATTGGTCTTTAGATGCTTAGAACTAATGGCTTGGCTATCAAAGGATGAATTATTTTAATCACAGAAACTGTCAAGGACCAACTATGGTCCTTGACAACTATATCAAGGACCAGGAGTTTGCAACTTATAATGGTGAATGTTGTAGCCATTAGCAATATAGAGATAGAAGTAGAACATGAAATTTTATTGGTATAAGGAACTTTTGGAAGAGAAAACATCTTCTACAGATACATCCAGGACTTTTTCTTTAACTTTAGAATCTTAGAAATTTCTTTAGCATCTGAAGAGGATGATTTGTTAAGGTCTTACCACCCTTATGTACCATAGACATGATTTGAACACAGGTGTTGTGGAATCTGTGGTCATCTTTCTTCATCTATATGATCCTGAGCAAGTCTTTTAGCCTCAAGGTCCCTAACTTTTCTTATATGCAAAGTGAGGCTAATAATGACACCTAAAAACCCATCTGAGCAGTTCTTAACCTTTTTTTGTGTGTGTGTCATGGATCCCTTTGATGGTCTAGCAAAACCTATGGACTTCTGAGAATATTTTTTTTTAGTGTATAAGATTATAAAGGGAAGCAATTTTTATTGCAATGTAGTTATTGAGATACTAAAAAATGTTCATAGATTCCAGTTAAAATTCTTTGTTAGCTATTATTATTATCACAACATCCTGAATATATTAATAATGTTAATAGTTAACATACATAGTGCTTCAAGGTTTATGATGCATTTTATATGTTATCTCATTGATCTTCAAGTGATATTATTTTATTTGACCACATTAATAAAATCATGCATTCTTCGAGGACTGAAATAAGTATGGGCTGAAGGCAGATAGAGATAACATGGTTGGTTTTCCAGGACTTATTAGTTGAAGTGGCAGAATTTTCTAGTTTTCTTTAAGAACCCCACCCACCTCCCCAGTGCTCCTGGGTTGGTCAGTTTGGAGAGAGAGCCATTAGTCCAATTTTGATTGTAAAACCAGTTAATCAAAATTGATTTAACAGTCAGAGTCCAAAGTAGATTACCCCCTCCCCTTATTTCTTTCTCTATATGCTCTTAATGGTGGGAAACTGGTTTGTCTACAGCTTGTAGGAAGTATTGCTTTGTTCCCTAAAAGATTCCCAGGAAGTCACAATTGGGTCTAAATACACTTATGGAGGTAATTCACAGACAGGAGATTATGGACATCCTTTCTATGGTGGTCAGCATCTACTCTATTTATCCCAGACATACAGGGCTAGTTGGAAGGAGACATTCTTGGGTGACAGAGCTTTAGTTAATGTATTACATTAATGTAAATTCCCATAAAGTGGTTTTTGGATGCCAGAGATAGCTGGATATTATTAGTCTATCTTGTATAAATTCTAGAGGCATTGGGGGTGCATTCAAGAGACTCAGAGGCAAAGCAAACTCTACTAATTAGCACTGTCTGAGTGGGAGCATGCAGAAGTCAGAGGGTGGGCATGGAAAGGCTCCATGTGTGGGTGTCACAGAGCTTGAGGCAAGCAAACCCAAGTAATCTGGGATGGAGGGAGAAAGGGAGCATATTGCATGTATCTTGTGAGTGGTCTTCTAGGAAGGTCCCAGATTTCATATGGCATTATTCAAAAACACACACATGTATCTTGTTTTAGATTTATAGTTCTTGAATATAAAACAAAGCCCATACTCCCTAATCAGTGTTGCATCCTCCAATAAATGCCACTTTCAGATGAGGATGTATTATGTAACACCCAAATGTTTACAAAGGGAAAACCAGCTCTTTCCCTAAAGCACACAAGTAGCACTATTTAGGTTTTATTGAATCTCAACACAATATAGCAATAACATAACAAACCCAACAATTATACAGGCGAACAAAGTGTCTTGGTGTCTGATGCATAATGTATGTTGGTCAACTGGAAATGTATTTATGATAGAATGACATGCATCTATAAATTATGATATAAAACTATTGCTCTGAGGCATGGGAAGAAGCATTATCTTACTGTGTCTTAGTACCAGTTGTCATAGAGAACACTCTAAAAGAGAATGGAATTTCCAATGCCTTGAATGCCACAGAATGATTCAAGAGTCTTAAAATGCTTGTGATTATATAATTTAGGTTGGTTGCACAGTTATTTAATTTTATGATTAGCGTTGTTATTAAATGCCTGGCACAGAGTAAGTGCTTAATAAACGCTTGATGATTTTTACTTTTTGGTTATATTGGGTTAATCTGCCTCTTCCTATCTCCTCTTGTTTGGATGAACAAAAGATCTCATGTTATTCAAGAAAACAAAGTTGCACATTTTAGGAATGTATAATGTATGATATTTTAAAAATATGATTCATGTTCTTTTTTGACATATCTGCAACTGAATATTGAAAAGAACATTTATAAAAGTGAAGAGGTATTCTCGATATTTCTCTATTTGAAGCTATGCTCTGCTATGTTAATGTTAAAGAATCGTGGGTGGCAGACTATGAATTTTAAGCATATATAAATTATATTGTTTTCTAATACATGCATCAGTGAATTGAGAGCTGGCCTCAAAGGCCTATAGATTATGTGACCCTGGAGAAGTTAATTTCTCTCTAGATGCTCTAGAAAACCCAGATCTCTAAAGATTTATGTTGCTGAGATGCTGCCTTACATTCAGAGAGATAATTTCCTTATCTGAGATATTGCCATACTGATGAAGTCACAGGTCCAAGCTCTAACCCTGTGTAATAGTTCTTCTCTGACATTTGCTACCCTTATGACCTCAGAAAAACAACTTATTCTCTCTAGATCTCAGTTTTCCCATCTTCAAAAAACAAGATGGTTGGATCAGATGGCCATTGAATTAGTGTATCTGACAGACTCTCCATGACTATTTTGTATCATCTAATCTGAGAGGACGGGCCTAGTTCCCCTTAGATATTATTCAGGGAAAAAAAACCCTCTGCTCAGCCATAACTAATTCATAAAAATAAGAAGAAGATCAGTTTAACCTCAGACATATAGTGTATTTTATAAAACAGACTTTTACATATCCAAGTAAGTGTTTTGATTGAAACAGAAAGTTTTCTTTAGCTCTGTTTGGAAGAACTCCCCTGAGAAGTTTGGAAACTGTCCCTAGGCTTATTGAGTTCTAAATAATTGTTGCAGAAGTCCAAATAAGATTAGAAAAATTTGTGAGATTACCCTCAATTATGTCAATAGGATATAATCTTATCCAATTAGATGCATAAATATAATTTATGTAAAACCCTAAAAATCATTTATTTGATACTTAATAGAAGCTGCTCAAATGATACACTGACAGTAGTTTGCAACACCAATATTTCATTGCCAATATCACTTCAGGACAAACTAGAGAATAAAATTACTCTTTATCCTATTTATATCTTTGCTTTGTGCTTTGAAAGTATGTTTTCTATACCCAGGGGCACACTGGGCAATTAGCCTTAGGAAAAGGGAACTTTGGTATTTTAGGGAAAACCTAAATGATAGAAATATATAGAGAGAGATACACTGGCAACTGTCCCAAAGGTAAAAACTTCTTCCAACAAAAGTACAATATGGCAGAGTATATGCTAGTTTAAAAGGGGAGAAAGGGAAGAAAAGTCCATCACTAATTTAATGGAGTGTATTTAAAGAACTCCAGCACAAATCAGGGAAACTCAGAGGAAATGGAGATCGAAGATCTGGGGTCAAGACTTAGTTCTGGCATTTACTAGCTTCTGCATAGTGGATGAATTATTTCCCCTCTCTGAGCCTGTTTTATCATCTATAAAATGGAATTTTGGCTCTTGCAAAGCATACATATAATAAGGAACCTACTTTGCAAATCTTAAAGTGCTATATAAATGTAAGCCATTTGATTGCTCTAAAGTGGGAGTATAAGGGAGAATCCACAAACCCTCTTCTCCTGGACAAAGTTGGGGGGCAATGAACTGTTTCACTAAAACTCCATTTCTATAGTCTACACCCCACCTTTTCATGTCCATTCACTCCATTTCTTTAGTATATTTTCTCTATCTAGATGCCATCTTGGTTTTTCAACAGATCTATTCTCATCCTAGGAAATTCTATTTCTGAATATTCATAAAGCATCACCAATAACAAATCATTTTGCTTATTACCAATTGTATGGTATAGATTATCCTTAAATATTTGGGGGATTTGCTTTATGTTATTAGAAAATAGTCCATCTGTACAGAATGTTAAGTTTAGGTATGGTTTTTATAGTCAAATAACTAAAGATACAAAATAATTCATGCAAACTTACTTCAAAGTCAAGGTCCGAATAGCGTGATTTTCTTCTCTGTTAGGCATTAAAAAAAATGAATTCAATAAAATTAGGTTTAGCCATGCAAGCAATTTCATTAATTTCAATATAAACACTCCTTTATTTCCTAATTGAAATTTGGTGTTAGGAATTGTTCTCTTCACAAAAGAACCCATGCATTTTATGATTTAAAATTATTTCTAGAAATCTGTCACATACTTTGATAATTATTTTGGGGAAAAGCTCAATAACAATAACCTCCCCAAACACTATGATTTAAGGAAGTATATATTTTTATGCCAAAATTCCACTTGTTATATTAATACGTATTATCTCTACTTCTTGTATCCAGTCTTAGAAGTGACGGATTTTTTTTCACTACTTAACTTCATATCTCTTTCATTCAATCTTGGGAGAATGGTGATGGATATTTCTGAAGCAGGCCAGAAAACATAGAGAATAAGAATCCTTGAAAGTCTGAGAGAAAATCTTAATTTTCCTGTGATACTTTCTTGTGAATTATTCTAAATCAGCCTATCTGTATGAGTTTCAGAGGTAAAGACTTTGCCACCTCCCCATGATACATCTATAAGATCTTAGTACTTAATAATCTTTTATGTTAGTAAATTCTATTTGTTGGTCCTTGGGAACCAAAGTATGCTCTCCAATTTCATAAATGAATTAGAAATGTTATATATCTCAGACAAATTTGATGAAAGTGTCTTATTCTAAATTATTGCATCTTAGCTCTTTTACATAGTTCTTGAAATCTTTTTAAAAATTAATTTGTGTTCCTGAAATGAAGGAAATTGGATGCAATGAAAATTGGGAATATATTAATTTTTTTTACTGGAGTTGTACCAAGAATATTTTAGTGAGTTTACAAAAGCTGAACCATTTCCCAATACTTTTATTCAACTACAAAAAGCAAATTATTTTATTTTCCGAGGCTATAGTCATCAGAACAAAACAATATAAACACATATTAGCAGGGCAGTGATTTATTGAAGGCTCACTTTTATCTTAACTACATTAAAAAGTACATAAAAAGGACATAATGAAATATGATAATAATAAACAGCAACAATGATACAAACTGATATTTGCTTAGCACTTCTAAGGTTTGCAAAGTATTTTACACACATTATTTCAACAACCCTGGAAGGTATGTACTATAGGTATTAAAATGATATAGTAGAAAGTACTAGATTTAGAATCAGGGGACCTAATTTCTGACTCCAGTTGGCCAGCTATTTAAACCTAAGTCACACAAGACTTTGGGCAGGTCACATGACATAGTTCTCTGGGAGGTTAGACTAAATGACCACTAATATACTTTCTAGCTCAAAAATTGGGACTTCTATTATCCCCATTTTATAGTTGAGAAAATTGAGTCAGAGGGCTTCATGTGACTTGTACACAACTGGAGATCCAATAAGTATTAAAAGCAGAGAGTAAACTCCAAATTCCTGATTCCAAGTCTGATGCCTTTATTACTGTACCACATTGCTTCACAATCCCTGAATATGAGGCTTTCTTAGCAAAGTGCTAACAGTGGAAGGAGACAGGTATAAATGGCCTGAGGGTTGGCAAATGTGGAATGGACTTTTCAAAATATTGAAACATTGACAGCAATTTTCTAGCATAGGAAATTTATTATTTTGACTACCCAGTGATTAAAAAAAGATTTTCAAGACAAAACCAGACTGTTTAGGCAATTATAATTTGAGATTGGAGTAAAAAATATCTTGTAAACCTTTGGGCAATTTCTCCTCCTTCATCCTTCTTTCTCTTTCTTTATTCCTTTCACTGATGTTTCTATGCCTCACTTCAATAAACATAACATCCACATACTAACATCAAAGAAAAGTGAGAGGAATTGTTTTAGTTATTGAGCATTAGGATGAATATAAAGAATCACAATAAAATGTGGCTTATTGCAAAAGAAGCCTGAGGTAGCTACGACTAGAATGCAATATGAAACAAATATTATACCTTAATACAAAACTGAAAAACTCCTAAAATGAGTAGGTTCCCTTAAGGGAAAAATACTCCAAAGGACATTTCAGTAGATAGAAATCTAGATATCAGAATTGTCTTAAAAAATAAATAAAAAGAAAAAATGCTGAAATAAAACTCATTTTAATGAACTGTTTAAGACCTAAAGCTTCACTTAGATCAAAATTTGTGAGAAGGCTCAGAAAGAAAGGATTCTTTTTTTCCCCTGAGAAATAAAGAATTTTAAGACCATTTAATATCTTGCCTCCAACGCTCTTTTCTGGTAGCATTAGTAATAAGACATTGTAAATGAAGAGAGATCTGCAAAATGGTATTGAATGTCCCCTTCCCCACTCCTACTTCATTTGGTTGCTTTAAGTGTATATAAAACCCATCTCTGATACCCTGAACCCCATTTCACTGTGAGATGTACAGATAAATGCCAGTATTGCAGTTCTAATCCTGCTCTGTTCAGTCTTTTTGGCATTATGATTTTGCAGGCCATTCTAAAAGTATGTGTTAAACAGAGGTCTTTTCTAATACAGCAGAGCCAAAGCTCCAAACATTCATGTTTCAGCAGGACATCTTAGCACATTAATTGTGAACTTTGACTTTGTGTTCCAAAATTAGATAGTATGAGATTTGAAGGGAAAAAAGAGAAAGTTTAGACATCTGTAAGCAAGGACTCTTCTGTGGCAGGGATCCAGGGGTCCTTCTGTGGCCACAGGTCATGAAAGCCATATTGCTGCCCTGTCAGCTTCTGAAAACTTAGCTGTGCTGGCTAAGAGATGGGAGAGGCTGCTAACGGCTCCATCTGTTAATCGCAAAAGGCGAGTTCATCTAAGAGGAATGCTGCAGATAAATTCTGCTTCCGTCAGCAGATGCCATCTATGTCAATATGAAATATTGGAAAGAAAATCAAGGTTTATTTGCAAGAATATCTATCTATATTTGATTTCATTAAAATTCAATTCTCGCATAAGGGAAGAACAGAAATGGCAGCAGGAAGTAGGACTTAAGGTACCAATAAAGCAAACAGATTTTAATAAAAAATCATAAGTATGGACGACTGGGAAAGGGAAGACTAGAAGTTTTGAAGGGTAATAAACTGCCTTCTCAGCCTGAAAACACAACAGGTTTGGACAGAATTCAGGAAGGTATATCACTGATCAATTTGATTCAATGGAAACTAAGGGTATTTGGTTTTTTTTATTTAAAAAATTTTTTTATGAGAAGGTTCTGCCTTCTTTCCCTACTGCCTTGAAATCACCGGGAAAGGGGAGGAGAGTGGAGGTCAAGGCTAGGCTTGGAAGCTATACTGACTATAAAGCCTGTAGGCAAGCCATGTTACATTCTCTTCCCTGTTGCCAAATATCCTTGGAGAGCCACCATGTGAGAGAAAGCACTTGCTCTAGAAAATCAATCTGGATAATTCAATTAAAGTTAATTGAATCAAACATAAAATCCAGAAGGTAAATCAAATTTCTGTGTCAAAGCCTAGAGATGCCCCTTAAGATAGGTGCAGAGGTAAAAGGAGGTGAGTGATGGTAACCAGTAATGCAGTTTTATGATTATTCCTAAAGCACAGGGTTAATAATGACATTCTTCTGTTTCAGAATTTCAGTGGCTTCTATTGCATCTGGGATATGAGATGAACATGTCTCTGTTTATCTTTTAAAGCATTTCACAATCTGGATCAAACTAATATCACATTACTTTCTCCATGTACTTTACATTCCATCTAAACTAAGCTGTCTTCTGTGCCTCCAACATATCTTATATCCCACCATGTGACTTTAAATGACCTGGAATGCTTTGTTTTCTTATCTCTACCTTTTGGATCTGAGCATCTCTACTTTCCTACTAGGGTCAGCTCAAGCATCACCTTCCACATAAGGTTTCTCCTGATCCTCACAGTAATCTTTCTAGTGCCTAGAAAAATAGCTGACTTGTAACAAATACTTAATAAATGGTTCTGTCTTCACTTCTAGGTCTTCTCCAGCATTCACTTCCCTCAAATTGCTACCTCCTGTATTCCCTGGGCCATATCTCTCTTGTCTTCTGTCTGCTATGAAGTAGAACACAACATCATCACCTACCACTAACAGGGAGGATATAACAGAGTCTACTTAGCTACCTCCCTTAATTAAGCTCTCTCCAACTATTGATATGCTGCATAGACTCATCCTTCAATGGTTAGCATACACTTACCTACTCCCTTATGATTTCTTTCCCATTGGTTCAGAATTTCCCTTTCTTGCCTCTGTAAAAAAAACCCCACTCCCCATCCCAACTCATGAACCTCTTATTATAGAGCTTGATTTCACTCCCCGAAGTGTCCCACTCTAGAGAGGGTCATTCCTTTCACTGTGGCTTCCATAATGTCTGTCCTATAGTTAATTTTTATTTATATTAAGTGTTTTCTCATTCTTTCCATCTTGTACTCCCTGAAAACTGTATCCTTCCTGGTAACTCTGCTTTCCTGGTTGGGTCTTTATAACCATGCTATTCTTTCATATTTCAAGACTTGCTGGTCACAGTGCAACCTCTCCACCTTTAAAGGTCACCGTAGCTACATTTATTTCACC
This sequence comes from Monodelphis domestica, assembly GCF_027887165.1. NCBI lineage: Eukaryota > Metazoa > Chordata > Mammalia > Didelphimorphia > Didelphidae > Monodelphis > Monodelphis domestica. The sequence continues at coordinate 319,170,301 of NC_077228.1, read as the reverse complement.
ATTCAGATCCTAGAAACTATTATCTACCTATTACCCAAGACATTTTCCTTTCTTTCTCAATGAGTTTAATGCCTGGGTCTCTCCATCCAAATTGCTGTTCCCATATATTATAGGGCACTTCAACATACAAAATCATGCTCTCTCAGATATGTTACTTATATATACCCAACCAGACATCTTAGTTCCTCAATCTATTCAATTTCCATAACCTAATCCTCTATTCCATCTAGGCCACCCACAAATGATCTTGCTGTCACTCATATATGCTCTACTTTCAAACTGATTAACTCTGAAATCCCTTTATCTAATAAATTTTATCATTCTGTCTTTCCTTATAATTATACACAGTCTTCTTAGAATCCCTTACTTGGTCATCCTATTGTCAATCTTGATTTGCCAAATCCTAACCATGGACTATCCTCCTATTTCCTTCTTTGTTTCTATTCATATGCTGATAAACAGAGCTAAAGAAAATGGCAAAACAATGTTTATTGGCTTTCCTTAAGCTTCCCAGGGCAACTATTTCCTTATCTTCATATGATCATTTTGCTTCATATTTCAAAGAAAAAAGTGGAAGCCATTCACTGAGAATTCTCCCTTTTCATCTCACATCACCCAGATATCTCCAATCCCTATATTTCCTTTCACCACAGTCCTAAATGAAGAAGTGCCTTTTCCTTCTCAAAGCTAATTCCTTTACATATATACCTCCTGTCATCTTGAGCTTTTTCTCACTGTCCTCCTTCTAAATTCTCCTTCTAAGCTTCTATTTCCTTCCACCCCCCATAGTTTCTTTATTACTGCCTACAAACATGTTCATGACATCTCAACCTTAAAAGATCATCTGTGTGCAGCTCAGATGGAATAGAGATTAGATTATGGAAATTGAAAAGACTGAGGAACTGAGGTATCTAATTAGATACATATAGGTTAGGTATCTGAAGGAAGATGAATTTGTATGTTGAAGTGCCTTTGCTTGGGGACAGGAATTGGGGTGAAAAGAAAAACTATAAACCAGGTTACCTTTTATCTCTCCTCCCATTCTCAGCTGATTTCTTTGAAAAAGCCATATTAGATAGATACTTTATGTCTGCTTTCCCTTACTTTCCAATTTGGTTAACCCTTTCCAATTTGGTTCTGACCTGGTCATTCAAATGCAATTGCACTCTTCAAAGTTCAGTGATCTGCTATTTGCCAAATCAAATGACCTTTTCTCAATTATTCTCCTTCTCATTCTTTCTGAAATATTTGCCTTTGTTAATAACTTTCTTCTGGATATTCTTTCTTCTTTAGGTCCTTGCAGAACCATTTTCTCTTGTTTCCTCTTATGTGTCTGTCCTTTCCTTAGTTTTCATTACTAAATCTTTATCCATGCCATTCCCATTGAGTATGAGTATTTCTCGAGGCTATGTCCTGTGTTCTCTCTTTCTTCTCCATCTCTTGGTGAGATCAGATCCTTTGGTTTCAATTGTCTCTTCAGTTAATCATTGCAAGAGCTACATATTGAGACCAATTTACTTTTCAGAGCTTCAATCCTGCATCATTAACTGCCTTTTTGGACAACTGGACCTGCATGTCTCCTATTTTCAAACTCAACATGTCCCAAAGAGAGCTTTTCCTTTCCCTCTCAATAAAAAGTTCCTCTGTTCTTGTTAAGAATACCACCTTTCTGCCATCCCCCCCCCCCAGCTTGGCAACCTCAGTGTCATCCTAGATTCCAAAATCTCACCTCAGATATTATCTGTTGCCAAATTCTTTTGTTTCTGCCTCACAATAACTTGCACATCTCCTCTCCATTCCTTCACTACCTCAATGCTGTTGTGAATCTTAAAATTTCTCAGACTTGTGAATCTTAAAAATTCTCAGACTGTACTTCAGAAGATTTGATTAAGCTAAACCCATTTTCTGCAATGAAGGTACTTGATCAGGAATGTGGGGACTTCTAACATTACTCCACCCATACTTAAGCATACTTTAGGGGAAGATAAAGTTGTAAAACTCCTTACTGAAGAATGGAAAGGTACCCAGCCCATACTTAAAGTAAAGCTAAAACCCTTAAGCTGAGTTTATTTTTTGATCTAATACAAAAAGGTGTTAAGTACCTATGAAGGTCAAATTAATCACTAAAAGGTCAAGCAAGCTTAGCAAGAGGTTTGAGGTTTTAGACTACCAGAGAAGGTGATAACAAGATGTGAATTAAGAATGGGCTGTCCTAGGAAAAGCATCTACTGTGATTGGTAGACATAAAAATGTAGGGGAGGTGACACAAGAGAAAATTTTCTTTAAAAGGAAGGAGCTGGAGGGCTCTGGATTTAGTTCAGCTTTGGTAGCTGAGTTGGAGCTTGGACTAGTTGGAGCAGCTGGGTCTCTGAACACTAGAGTTTTACTTGGAAAAGATCTTGTGGTGAGTGATTAAAGACTGACTGTTTTCTCTCTTAAGGAGAAAGAAAGTTCTCTCTCTCTCTCTCTCTCTCTCTCTCTCTCTCTCTCTCTCTCTCTCTCTCTCTCTCTCCCTTTCCCTTTCCTTAATTCCTTAATTTGTATTAATTAAAATCCCCATAAAACCCAGCTGACTTGGGCGTTTCATATTTGGGAATTTTCCCATGGTGACCACTTTATTTTTAATATAAAATCAAGACACTAAAAATTATCTTTACAGTTTTTGGAAATTCAAAGTTTTGAAACCCACCTTTTTGCGGTCACAGTTTATGGCAACCACTCTTTTGTCTGTAACACTATACTATTGCAATAGTGTTGTGGTGAGTCTCTGCCTTATATCTTTCCATATCCATAGTCCCTTATAGCCTTATATCTATCCACCCCACCTCCCTCAACAAGTTTCATGAGTATTAGTGTTTCCCAAGGCTATGTTCTGGGCTTCCTATTGCTTCCATGATCAAATATAAAGTTCAATGTGCAACATTTAAATCTCTTCATAGCTTGGTCCTTTCATATCTTTACAAATTTCTTACATTTCATCTTTCTGTACTCTAAGGTACCAATATCCTGTCCTTTGCATGTGACATTCAATTTCCTATCCCAAGTCTTTGCTCCAAATCATCTCCCATGCTTGGAATGCTCTCCTTCATCCCCATCTCTTAGTTTCCCTTCATTTCTTCAAGATCCTTTTCAAATCTTTCTTACCTTCTATAGGAGCATACTCCCTCTAGCTAATAGATAAAGCCTTTCCCTCTAAAAGTACCTTCTATCTACCTACATATCCTATATGTACTTAGTTGTTTTTATGCTATAATTTTTATTAGAATGCAAGCTCCTTGAGGACAGAGATTCCTTATTTCCTTTTTTCCTTCTTTCCTTTCTTTTCCCAGCCCTTAGAACAGTACCTGACATATAATGAGTTAATAAATTCTTGTTGACTGATTGAATAGTTGGTTAATTGTTGAAGTCAATCAGAAACAATTTGTACTTTCCAAGCATAAAGCAATCAATCAATGAATACTTGTTGTGTTCAACAAAATAATGTACTAGGTCCCAAAGAATACAAAGATAAAATAGTTCCTCATCTCAAGGAGCTTACATTCTTACATATACATTAGAGTGAAACAACATGGACATGCATAAGTAGATACAAAATATATAAAAATAAAATATATTTTAAAGGTAGGTTCTAACAGCTGGAGTAGGAAGTAGTATTTGAGCTGTCATGCCTAAATCCCAAACATATTTTTACTTGTCAGTAAAGTATACAGAAAGAACATGCCAGAATGGGAAAAAGTTGTGAGCCAACTGCATAGAGTAACATAAGTTTTAAAAGATTTAAGTGTGGTATGATAGAGGAGGGAGAAGTAATAGCATAACACCCAGGCACATCCTGCTACACTTAGAATTCAGTGAGTCTAACAATTGTATTATCTACTACACTTGACTGAAAGGACTGTCAGGTGGAGGATGCTTGATTGAATTTGTATTTTTATCTCTATTTTTATAGAAGTACATGGAATGTCTTAAAAGCATTAGAGATCTTAATGGCATAGGTGTATAACCATTTATCTGGATGTCCTTCTCTGTCCTAAGCAATGCATAGATATTCTTCAGTTCTTTCTAGTACAAATATAGTTATAAAGAAAGGGAAAATGAGATTTACTGAACAAAAGCAACTATTTTAAAATCACGTCATTTTTTTGTTCATTCATTAAAATATTTTATTATTATGTGCATAGCCCTTTGCTAGGTATTTTAAAGTATACAAAGAAATATAATGGTCTCTACCCACATTGTGCTTATAATTCAGTTTGGCTAAAAGATAAAGTGCAAGTCTAAAAAATATTGTGAAATAAGGTTGGAAATGTAAATTAAGGTCAGACTGCACAATGCTTTATATTTGTATTTTACTCTATAAACAACAGGGAAGTATGGAAGGTTTTTGTTAAGAAAAACAAGTATTGAATGCTTTAGGAAGATGGCTTGGGTGGAGAAAGAAGATGCTACAGGAAGTGAGACCAAGTGTGAGCTGATAATCCTGAGGAAGGGTACTAAAAGTCTGAACTAGGATAATGGCAATAGAATGAGAAAGTAAGAAATAGATAAGTGAGATATTATAGAGATAGAATTGATAGTACTAATTTAATTGGGACTAGGGAAGAGGAAGTGAAGTCTGGGAGTAAATGATTTTAAAATGATTTTTCTTTGAGATAATTTTATTTAGCACATCTGCATAGATGCCATCCCCACCTCCCCCATCACTTCACTCCCTGCCCATCCCATCAACTGGGGAATAAATATTAGTCAGGAGAGAGAAGGGCAAGCCAGAGCAAGGATAAATAAAATGGCAAGCTTTGTAAAGTTCTTTCTGTCCTATGTTTTCTGGCCCATGTTGAGATTGTTATAGCAGAAATATTAGGGGTTAGGGGAGAGAGACAAACAGACAGGCACAGATAGAGAGACTATGCATATGATGGATATGATTTTGGGCACTTCCAGCAGACACAGGACTCAGTGAAAAGGATATTGGATTTGAGGAGGGAGGGAAGGGAAGGAACATTTATTATATACCTACTATGTGCCGTGCTCTAGGCTAAGCACTTTAAAAATATTTCATTTGATTTAAATTCAGTGCTACTTATTTTGTAACGACTCTGGCATTCAGTACCTATGTGACCTAGGGCAAGTCACTTAAATATGTCAAAACTCGATTACCTTACCTGCATAAGTAATGGCTGTGGGTTAGATAACCTTTACAAACCCTGCCAGCTCTAAATCTCTGATCTTATGATCTAATTTCAATATACATTGTGTTGCTTCATATATAGCCATCAATTTAAAATAACCGCAATTCAGTAGCACATCAAGTGCCCACTGTGTTGCAAAAGCTGAACAAAATGAATGGTGACATAGAAAAGAAAAATGTACAGACAAGACAAGCTTCAAATTCTTTGTTGGACTTAGTAGCTTAAGGCCACAGGATTGTTCTTAAGTATTAACTTACAATAGCCCCCAAGCGACTCACGTGTGTGTGTGTGTGTGTGTGTGTGTGTGTGTGTGTGTGTGTGTGTTACATCAAAAGGTCTTTTTAGGGAAGAAGAAACTGAACTTTAGAGAGATGGATCAAATTGCCTGAAGTCACAGAATTATTTAAATAAGCAGCATAGTTGGTATCTAGATGTAAGTTCCTTCACTTGAAATCCCAAGCTTTTTTGCAATGAAGTGTTCTTCCTGCGTAATAGAGTCTAGAATCAGGATTTGCACCCATGTCCTCTCATTCCAAAGCTAGTGCCTTTTCCATTGTATCACACTGTCACTATTCTTCCCAAATTCCCCATAATACTAAGTATGATGCCGTTCTAACTGTATAACCACTCAATAAAAACTCATTAGTGAAGAGTCCAAATTTGGATTCTTAGTGTCATGTAATGAAGAGAATCTTGAACTTAAAAGCTGAGTTCAGATCCTTCCTCTATTATTAACTGGCTAACCATGAGCAAAACCTCTCTGAGCCCAGTTTCCTCATATGTGAAGTGGGAATAATGATATCTGTGGAACCTACTTCACTGGGTTATTGTGAAGCTCAAATCAGATGATATATGGAAAGTGCTTTATAAATCTGAAATTATTCTATAAATGTCATTATTTTTATCATCATCATCATTTTATAGGTTTTAGAGAATAATGAAGACAGAAGTGATTACAGAACATTGTATGTAAGATGTTGAACTCAGATAATTTTAGCTTCAGTGTGACTGAAAAGTCCAAGAGAAGCAAATTCATGTAGTCTGAATGCTATTTTCTAAGAGTATTAACAGTTAGATTCCAATCAGGCAGTGTGAGAGAGAACAGTTGAAGGCAGAGGAGGAAAGAGAAGAATACCAAATGAGGAGACAAATTTATGGGAAATGTTCCTGCTTCCATCCTAAATATTGACTTCTGGTTATATTGCCAGTATTTTTTTTCTTACTTTCATGTTATCTTGTAAGCTAAAAACCTGACTCAGGCTGAAATTTGACACATTTCTTTTTAACACAAGATGCTGGCCTTTATTCACCATCTTTTCTAATATCTCTAAAGCTCTTGCTTCTTTGACACTACCAAGCATAATGTCTCTAACAACTTAAGAGGACAGAGTAATTTCTATTTATGTAATAGAAGGTTGTTTGCAAAATCATCCAAGAATAAACTGTATTTTTCCTTTTCCCTTTCCCTAAACATTATTTCCTTCCTTCCCTCCCTCTCTTCCTTCCTGTTTTCCCTCCTTCCCTGTCTCTTTTTCTCTTTCTTCAGTGTCTAGCACTATTTTTTTTAGGCTGGGTCTCTTTATCTCATTCAAACTGTGTAGCAGTCTGAGTGGCTTAATTCTAATGCTGAAAAATAAGAAGGCTTTAACTTGCTTTGTTTTTCTGACCTAGCCTGCTTAGTGTCTTCAGGCAGCCTGGTGCTCCTAGCCACTCCCTATATGCATGTCTGACTTAGTATAGTTACTCTGAATTAAAGCAATCCACCAGTCTCTGCCTCCCCTAGCAGCAGGGCTTACAAACATGTGCCATGATGCCCACCTTCATCTCTTTATAAGTTATTTGGAAACAACATACTCTTGGCTATATAGAAAATGAAAATAATTTCCTCATGTTTCCATCTATTTTTTCCTTTCCTAATCTGTTTCCCTGATATGTAATTCAAGTTTTCTGACAATCACACCAGTATTTAACTAGAATTTCCTAGAATTTCTATTGTCATGTAACCGCAACCCTTGGGGACATGAGGATTAATATACTAGTATTGTCATGTATTATAAAAATACCAATTTCGGTATTTTCAATCACATGAATCACAGCCCATCAAATAATTTCATCTTGTACAACTTTGGCCCATGTCCTAATGCAAAAGAGCTCTAATGGGATGAGCAGTATCCACCAGTGTACTAGAGATCTTCCTCTGTCATCCTCCCTCCCACATATTTCACATGCATATCAACAGAGCAAAGCTGCCATTGGAACCATAGCATTATAGACTAAGAACAGAAAGAGACTTTGAAGATGATAGAATCTAAGCCCTCCATATATAGATGAAGAACTTAGATTCAGTGAGCTGAATGGATTTGTTCTTTGTTATGGCTTGCTTTATGTGCCTGGACCATCTGATATATTTAGAACATATTAAAAAGTATGAAGGCTATTTTGAGAGATGCTTCTACTTCATCCGTTCACTAGAACTTACTGAGGCCACAATTACTCTGGTAAGTGTCACCTAAAATTGGTAGCCCCAATGACTTTTCCAACCATTATAGTCATTATATGATCATAGACTATGAGCTTGAAGGGATCTCATAGGCTATTGATTCTAACTGCTTCAATTTTACTGAAGAGGATAATGAAGTTCCAAGTGACTTAAGTGACTTGCCCAGGATCACACAGCTAGTGTCTGAGGTGCAATTGGAATATGATGTTTCCCAGTGTATTTAATATATCCACAATTCTTCTCTTTTCTCCTTCACCCTTCATCCAATTTCATTTACTCCTTTTCTCCTCTAATCTAAGCATAACTTTGTTTTCTGTTCCAAAGGTTCTCTCTCAAATTTTCTCAGCATGTTAAGCCTATTCCATATTGCCTTTCCCTGTCTGTTCTATTATCTCAGATCCATAGAAGTTTAATTTTCCCCCTTCCCTACTCTTCCCCTCACTTTCTTCCTTTTTGCTGTCTCTATGCTCTCAACTCTTCCTTTTTAGTCAGCAGCAACTTTCATCTTTATTCTTCTCATCTGTCACTTTTATTCCTGACTTTTCTTTCCTGTGCACTGAACTTCCTTCCCCAGTCCAACTCTGGCAGTTTATTTTATTGCATGCTTTCTCTGTTTCTTTTACCTCATGGTTTCCTTCTATTCCAGTCTATGGAATCTTTCCCTCATATTGGGAAGTTTTTCATCATGGATTTATATTCAACCTCTTTTTTACTTAAATTAAGAAAGATCCTAAAGAGTACCTTGCTGCCCAGGAAGGTACAGCTTATTATGCGTCTTTCATCCTCTGCTGCCTTTTCCTGAGAATATCTTCTTCATCTCTAGTGTCATTTCCTAACACTTCTTTAACTGCTTCTCCCATCATCCCATTATCATCTATTACAGTTCTTTGCTGCTGTTGACCCAGTCCCTTCAACATGTGGGTCATTGTTGTCTTCTTTATCCCATGTATTCTTGCTATTATAGCCTCAAAGATTACTTCATCCTTATGGATGACCCAAAAGATAATTTAATTGAAAGATTCTGAACTCTGATCCACTCTGTTGGCTTTTACCTATACCTATATATCATCTATTCACCAATAAATAAAAGATATTCATTAAGAATAAATAACCGTCACATAGACCAAGACTTATCTGCCTGTACATTGCTCTGTAGGATGAAAGATTAAACTCTGTATATGTCTTAGCACCTAACATAGTGTTCTACATATAGTAGACAATAAATGCTGGGTTAGAGATTGATAAATGATTTCATTGGCATATGGAAATCTTCTATGTAAGTCACAGCCTAAGAGAGTTGCTTTTTGAGCCTAAGTGACTTGTTCAGAGTTCAGGGGTAGGACTTGTATACAGGTTTTCCTGTATTCAAGTCCAGTTCACTATCCATTATTTTTTTCCACCTCTCCCTTATAGTAGAATGGAATTGAAGTGAGGGCTTGTTTCTCCAATGAGATTACTAGATTATAAATCTATATAAAATTGTTTTAATTTCCAACATAATCCATATTTGAAGCATGTCTGTGTGCTGAATGAGCTCACCAACCCATTATTCCCCTTCTCATACCACTGCCTAAATACCTACCTACAATAAATGCCTTCTGCATCCCAAATGTTAGCCTTTCACTGGGATCAGCAAAATCTTAATCTCATCCACTTAGATTGTAATATGGAGCCCTTCTTTGCTAAATTGATTCCACAGTGAGCTATATAAACACCAGCATTTCTATGGAATTATTCTTTCACTTCATCCTTATTCACTTTTCCCCAAGGTCCTCTCTTCCTCAGTCTTTTTGAAAACCTGTTGCTAAATTGATTCCTAAATTACTCCATTAAAGGCTTTCAAATTTCTAGCTTCTGTTTTCCTATATTCTCTTTTCTTTTCCACATTATGGATTTCCATGTGTTTCATCTCTCTTTTTTTAAAAGACATTTCACTACAAAAGGCACAACACTATGAACATAACTGAGTAAAAAATATATTATCAATGGCATTTAGTTTCCCAGCAATAGTATTATAAATGGGAGATGTTCTTCTGGGTTTCTGCATTTCAAAACATAAAAGTTTAAAATCAAATGTTATGAAGATTTAGGACTATACTAGAACTGGGCTGAACTCAGCTGCTTCAATAGAACAACAAACCAAGTTATCAGAGGGACTCCTGAGATTTGTAGCTGGAAGCCAGTGAAATGAGGTTGGAGTGGAATGATACATCTCTACCAGACTCCACCCCGCCCCCCCCCCCCCAGCCATGGATTCTTTCCTTCCCATTTTCCTCTTCTTTGAACACATTTTAAAATGTATCACTAGCTAAAACACCCAGCATAAATAATCTTTTTTTTCCCCACTGACACTGTATTTATAGAATACATTTGCCAGAATGCTTTTTTTTCTCCCTAGGTTTAGAACTAACTTTTTTAAAAGCCTTCATATTGGTCACTCCTTTCTTATCAAATCAATTTAATTCACTTCTGATATGTAAATTGTGGTAGATAATTGGTGGTAGTTGATCCAAATTTCTAGTCACTCTTCATTTCTAGAAAAGGTTAATTACTTTATGTAAATAGACCATTTGATGTTCTGACAACTGTATGTTTCTATTCCTCAGGTCACAAAATATACTAGTCCAAAGTGAAGCAAGGCAAAAATGAACTCTCAAGAACAAGAATGATTTTTATTAATATGAACACTTATTAATATTCCTCCCATCCTGGGGAGAGAGTTTCCATTCCTGGCTTTACTGTTATATGCTCACTCTATCACCTTGAAGTAGTCACTTTACTTCTAGGATCATAACTGCTTATCTGTCACAGGGATTGAGAAGAGAAATGAATTCATGTTTTTAAGGTGGTTTGAGGATCTTCTAATGAAAAGTACTATATAAATGCTAATTTTTATTATTAATTTCCACATCTATACATTCTATTTTAGCTATCTCCTACAGTGGTCACCTGAAGCTCTAATTGACTATCAAATGCTTTTGAAAAGGAAAATGGGGAACTGAAATATCCGTCTGAATTTTAAATATTTTTCCTTTTCAGGACATATGCCTTATGATTCCAAAGGTATTTAAATGCAGATTTTTTTGAACATAGCACTGAATGATATATTGAATGTGGTGTCCTTATTTAGTGCCAAGGTCATGGAATATTTATGGAGATTCATATCAAAAACTTCACATTGCAAATAGTTGAAATTACAGGTCATTGATGAGAGGTACACAATGTGTACCATATCAAACCTAGCTAAGCCTTTATGTTTTTACACTTGCTAAGCTTTTTTTGAACCAAAATAATTAAATGCGATTACATTCAAGTCATTTTGGCACTCTTTGAAATGAATACATTTTAGAGGGTTTTTTCATCATGTAAAAAAAAAACTCTCAGATTATTTTAATTTTTTTAAACCTCTTTTCAGTTAATGAAATTTGCCAAACAGTTCAAATTGCAAAGGAAAATCAATCTACTGTTTTACATTTTCTGGTTACTATTCATTCGAATCCAACTCTTTGTGACCCCATTTGGGGGTTTCTTGGCAAAGATATTGGTGTACTTTGCCATTTCCTTCTCCAGCTCATTTTACAAATGAGGAAACTGAGGCTTGACTTTCTTCACATGCCCCTGACCTTCTCTCCTCCTCTCCACTTCAGTTTCCTTTCATATATTCATTTCCCTATTTTCCAAGTTCCCAGGGGGAAAGGACTGCATTTCTTTCTGCTTGTTTTGTTGCTTGGCACATAAGTAGAGAAAGAGGAAGGAAATAAGAATTTATATAGTACCTACTAAGTGCCAAGCACACTATGATTAGTGAATTTGATCCTCACAATAATTTTTCTAGGTAGATATTATTATATACCCAGTTTACATATGAGGAAACTGAGGCAAACAGAGGTTAAATGAGGGCATATAGTATTTAAAGCTAGATTTGAACTCAGGTCTTCCTGACTCCAGGCCCAGCATTCTATCCACATTGCTATGGAGCTGCCTTGTTAAGGGCTTAATATATGTTTGCTGTCCTGACTTGTTAAGTCACTTGCCACTTAGGGTACACAGATCTGTGATCTTATCTATAGGGATGTTTCTCTAAAGGTGCCAGTTACAACTCTCCTAAACCTGCCTTTCCTATGGACTCATTCACTACCCTCTTTTGAGTGTGCCACAGGCATCCTTGCTTTCTCCTGAAATTGCAATAACACCAGTGAAACTTACACTTTCTATCTGATCTCTTATTCCCACCATGGGGCTGGCCACAGTTTTGAGAAGAGTCACCTTTCTAGTCACTCAGGTTTCTTAGTGGTCTATGACATTGGGACAGAAAGGAAAAGAAGCCCTACTGTGAGGCTAGTACCATGGAGAGATCATTCTCAAGGACATCTCCACCATCTTGTGGGTGCCGCTGACCCTCAGTTCAAATGCTTCTGTCCTAACTAGCCTTGGAGAAACCCTGAACATTATACCCTGGTTATTCCTGGAATGCTGTTCTTTCTGGGAAAAAATGAACAAAGGGTGAAGGTTGGTACCAGAAAAATCTGGTAAGTATATCACCAGATAGAAAAAAAGGTTGATAAACACTAGATTTGTCCCAGAATCATGCCAAATTCTCAAAGAAACTCTTCAATCAGATTTTAAATCCACCAGATTGAGCCAGAACAACCTATAGCCCCTGAGGCAATGCTTACAATCTATGATTTTTGAAGTACCAGGAAAAGTAATTGCTGATTTTACTCCTTCAATTAGAGACATATCTCTGAAGGAGAGGTTGGGTAAAATAAAAGAAAAACAAAACTTTAATGAATAATGATTATAAAAAAAGCTCAAAATTAAAAAAAATTAAGATTACAAATAAATACCAGGATATTATTTGTGTAAAGCAACATAGTAAATATTTCTCATATCTTAAAAATGATGAATTCTGCTTCAACTGCATTGTAAACATTTATTTGCTATACTTCTCTCTCTTTTTTTTAAACCCTTACCTTCCATCTTAAAATCAATACTGTATAAGGCAGAAAAGTAGTAAGGACTAGGCAATAGGGGTTAAGTGACTTGCCGAGGGTCACACAGCTAGGAAGTGTCTAAGGGCACATTTGAACCTAGGACCTCCCTTTTCCAGGCCTAGCTCTCAATCCACTGAGCCTATCTAGTGTGTGTTCATTTTATAAAGAGAAGACTGAGATTCACTGATTATCCTCTGAAATGCCTTGTTTTATGAAACAAGGGTGGAAATGGGCTCCTTCCACAGGGACCATGATAATTCTCAATTTGCTGGATTTCTTCCTGACTGGTATTCCAGAATTCAATATAAAATCTTAAAAAAGTTATCCCTTATGGAAACCCAGAGAACCACTGGAAAAACAGAAAACACTTTTTAGTGTCATATATATACATATAATACATATATATATATACACATAATAATGAAACCATTCTGGATTAGCTACTTAAGAATGTGTAAGAAAGTTAGATTTTGATTTTAGTTTAAAGGAGGAATCCAACAATTAATTTATCTACAGGGTCTTTATTACCTCTGAGAGACCAGAAAAGCATGTAATTTTCTTGAGGTTTCTGCTGAGGCCCCGGGGCTCAAAACATGATGCTAACTGAATAACCAGAGAGTTCTGTGTTGGTTTTCATTAAGATAGACTTACTATTATGAGCCACAATTAAAACACTTTAAAATATAGTAAAGCTCCTTTTCATTATGATACATTAATAAGGCAATTCTAAAACTCTAGGTCAGATTATATCTACCAAGCAATATGCCCCAAACCCCTACAATATTGTAACTCTAACTCCTCCCCCCCAGGTATATGTGTGTATTTATGTATATCTGTATACAAACATATAATACATATAAAACGTGTGTATATATATATATATATATATATCTAATAAAACACTATTAGGAGTCCCACCTGATTTTTAAAAATGTAACTTTCTTAAAATGGTGGCATTATAAGAGAAGTTGCTCATAGAAGACAAGAAAGAGGGTCAAACATCAAGAAACAATTTCTATATCACTGACCTCTAAGGAGCTCATGGATATCGTTGATCCAGTTTCACTTCTTGCTAATCCTGCATTATCATCCAACTCAGAGGCCATGAAGTTCTTTACAGCTGTGCGAGGCTCAAATGGCAAATTCTGCATATGCTCCTGGGGTGCAAGGTGCTGATCTAAATTCATATTGAACTGATCCATGACAGGAGGATTCATGTTAAATTCAGGGTTGACTTTGTAGTGCAAGAGCCTTTCATGAGGCAAGGTTTCCATGCCGATATTCAATTTGCTCTCCTCTTTCAATGCTGATTGGGTATTAACAGAGCTTCTGGGCATCACTATATAGTCACTTTCCATCATTCTTTCTTGAGGATGTACTATGTCCATATCTGCCCCTCTCAAATTATCATCAGTGCATAAGTACACAGTTCTTCGTAACTCACTGTTATCTTTCTTCAGACACTGGTTTGCCAACTCATTCATGCTCATTGGCATATGCAAACCTGTGGGCTGCTGGATGATGACTTTGGAAATGATGTTCCCAGGCAAGGTTGAATAGCTCAGACCCTCAGGATTTGTTGCCTTTTCTTCTTCATCATCATTAAGCGAAATCCGAGACAGTGTTCCCGTTATTGTAGCTGCCCGACATGGCCCAATATCTTTATGAAGAACTGTAATTAGAATACAACATTTTTGCAAATGAAAGTCACCATACCTTTATTTGCTTTTCATTAATGCCCTCCTTTTTTTTTCTTCTTTATGTTGGGGTCTACTATTTGCTTTGATTTCCTTTTTTTTAATGACATGCAATGGAATCCTACTCCTCTACTTAACACTGTATAACAACCAGTTCTGGGACTATAAGCTACACCATTATTAGCTCAGGCTAATTTTTATCAAAATGTGTAGGCTCTCAGTGTAAACTGTCTTCTGAGGAAGAATCCATCTTAATGTAAGAAAGCTTTTCATCAAGATGTTGGCTATTAAATGATTTTTTTTAGACCACTATCTCCTAAAGTGTGGAGGGGTAAAGACCTGTATAGAAGGCAAAAGTTTCTACGTTCTAATGAAATCATGATTTTTTGAAATATTGGGATATTCATTAACAACACTAAAGTGTTCATTTAAGTCAAAGTATATTTTAATATGCTTTTATATGCTAATATATGTTATTTATTTATAAATCATCTTTAGAATTTTCTACAAAGATTCTCTATATAAATTTATGCTCTTCTTTTACTATCTTAAATCCTGAAACCCATAACTTTAAGTAGAAGTTTGATTTCTGAAAATGTGATTAATTCCCTTAAAAACTGCAGTGTATGGTAACATGTGAGTGATTCTGCATTACCTCTTAGGAAGAAACAACAGAGTATGAGTTAGCTTTTTTCCATCAACTCACCCTATAATCTTTTGTGGAATTATGGACTGGTTTATACTTTAAAAAATGTTCATTGTTTTTCTCTCTAAATGCTCTAAAACTAGTAATCATTATGAAATTATCTTTTGAATAGAGATAATTAGGAATGATCACATTAACGCCAGTAATTCCTACCCCTCTTCACCTGAAGAAGCTACTAAAAACTGTGTCTACTGAAAATTAATGAACAGTTATCCACTTTAATCCATTTTGTGAAATGAGTACAGGTAATAGAAGTATTTATCATAATTAGCTTTAAATGCAAGAAAAAAATTTTTTTACATGACCAACTCTGGTCCTCTAACTTCACAGAAGGTACGTGAAAATCACCCAGTTTTAACAGATCAGCAACTTAAACTTCTTTGAGTCACCATTCATTTATAAGCCTTGGGGAAAAAAAGTAACTCGGGAAAGAAATAGAAGCCTTATCAGGATTAAAAAAGGAGAACAAATCGGTAACAAATGAAAAAACAAAACAAAACAAAACACAAAACACTAAGCATTTATTAATTGAAATTTATGTTAGCTCCCAGGGAACAAGGAAGTAATTTTATTTAATAGAAGGAAGTGATCTAACTCGTGTTTGGTTGTGTTCAATGGTCTGTTTTAAAGGTTTTGTGGACACATTATAAAATGGTGATATAAGCCCCTCCATCCCAAATAACCATTATTCTCTCTCATATCTGTACAGTATGATCCTATGCACTTGGCTTTCTAGCCTTTCCAAACTGGAGACAATCCATTAACATTCATTTTGGTTTATATAAATTGAAATTATTGTTATAGTATTTTCTCACAGAGGCTTTCACAAGTATTCTATTCCTCTTTCAATTACTAAAAAAACAACAAAAAACAATGCATTTATATAGAGTAAAGTTTTTAAGTATTTTCCCTTTTTACTAAATAATACTTATTACAAAAATAAGCCTTAAATATCTTTCATCTCATCACATTCATCTCTCACTTTTTCATTGGATAGAAAAATGAAGTCATTTCATCAGATTTCTTAATTTTAGATTCCTAAATCTTACCACATGCACATCAGACATTTTAAAATTAGCTTCCATTTTATTTTGGTTTCCACTTTAATCTTCTGGAAGAGGTAAAATGAATTTAGATTTTTAAAAATATATTTCTGTATCTTTTAAAATAAAATATTAGTACTGAATGGTTGTTAATGAGCAATTAAGTTTGGGTAATGATTATAGCTAATAGATTTCATGAAAGTAAAAATAATTCTTAAATGTTTCAGATTTCACTGAAGATTTTAAATTTTTTTAAAAAAACCTATTAGTTACATACAAGAATAAGGCAAGAACCTAGAGAGATTGGAACAGTGATGGGCATCAATAATAATGATTTCATAATTGTCATCAACTCTCAGGGGTAATTGAATGGAAAGAGTAATGGATTTGGAATCAGGTTCAAGCAATGAATAAGAAATTATTAAACTATTACTATGTACTAGGCACTATGCTAAGTATTAGGAATACAAAGGAAAAAAAAAACATGCAAGTATTTGCTTTCCTCAAAGAACTTGTATTCTATTGGGAGAGACAACATGTATATTAATAGATACATACAAGATGCATACAGAATTCATAGAAAATAGCCTTCCAGGAAAGTTACAAGCACCTGAAAAGAACTGGGCTCAAAATCTCACTCAATAACTTGGTGCATCCATTCCTTGGGCAACTCCCTTAATCTCTCTAAGCCTTTATTTCAACCTAGGTAGAACCAGTTTTCTGTTGCCATCTGAGCTTTTAATTTCAAGTCTTTGTCCTTAAAAAAAATTCAGGTGAAGGCAACCATAAAACTAATGTTTCCCATGTATGAGAGAGGCATATCAACTGTTTAGATTTTCTTTAAAAGTGTAATTATATTGTATTTATATATAGATATATGCATATATATGAGTACATTGTATATAACTACACACACACTTTCACATAATACCCACATTATATAAATACACACATGTGTATATGTACATACACATATATGGTCAGAGAAGAAGCCTTTATCAAGTATTTATTATTTCCAAGCATTAAGTGATGGGTCACAAAGGAAGGCAAAAACAGCCTCAGTCTTCAAGGAGTTTACATTTTAAAGGCAAATAATTACGTTTTTCGGAGCTGGGTCTGATTCAGGGTAGGACTCCGGAAGTTATTGTTTGATAATGAAACAAAATGAAACAATTTTTAAGTCATAATAAAAAGTCATTTATTGTGCATTTAGACCACTTTGAGATGATGCTGTTGTTGCCTGAGTTGCCCATGGTGGTCCACTAGCCAAGCATTTGAGGAAATCTTGGAGCTTCTCTTGGCTGTTTTATACTCGAGACTATGAAGAAGTATCAACAGCCTAACCTTAAGTCCTTAGGGTCACTCAAGTTTTGAGGATGGTAAGTAAAAAACAAACACAACAACAACAACAACAAAAACCTAGCCTAATTTTCACAAAGGAAGTGCTAGAAAATTGTTCTCACTGCACTAGTATATACAAGATATATAGATTAGTATATACGTTAGATATATGTGAAGAGGGAAAGCACTGGTAATTTGAGGAACTTGGAAAAGGTCAGATTTGAGCTAAAGTTTGAAGGACGTCAGGAAATGAGAGGAATAGGCAGGAGAGTGAGAACATTCCAGGAATGGGGCAAAACCAGTACAAAGGTGTCCAGATGGAAGATAGTGTCCCATCCAAGGAAGAATCTTTTTGAATTAAAGGTGTGTGGAGGGGAGTTAAGTATAAGAAGACTGGGAACATACAAATAAATCACATTATGAAGAAAACATGCCAGAGACTTCATTTTTGATCTTTTGAGTTTTGGACATTGTGAGTTCAACATATTGGCATGACATCAAGTTTAAGAACTAATATACACAAATATACTCACATGTGTGGGATAGAAATGATATGAGATATCTCAAGGTATGAGTTACAATAGCAAGGGAACGTCTTGCTGAAATACGTCTAACGATCTATGATTTCCCTGGTGGGTGTATGTCCATCACTTGTTTCTCTCTATACTCACTTTCTACCTCCCATTCTTTCATCCCTACCCTTCTTAACCATACCTCATCCATTACCCTACTCCAACTTTGCCCACAGTTTTCACTATGACCTCTAGAATTCCTATAATTTTCCATAGTAAAGGAATACCCTTGCAACCTATAGCTCTTTGGTACACGCATCTTCCCATCCTTTGGCTTTCTTTGAGCCCTGGTTTTCCCTGATCACACTTTAACCTGACAATCCTCTCAATCACCTACACTCCTTTCCACATACTGGTGCTGGAGGAGGGGGGATAGAATCAGAATTATCTTTGCTCTACCCTACTCCTTCCAAACTCTCTTTGCTAACATCACTTAGCAATGTTCCTGTGACAAAGTCCAAAATATCAAAAATTATCTTCTTTTTCTTGAATGGAGACTCCTGGTTACCAAGTCCTGGTCATTTTTCCTTCTTATTCAAGAAGTATAACACAAGTACTAGTTTAGAGTCTTTCTTGAATCATACCAATGTCCTCAAGCATTTAATTTTCTTAATAAAAACTCTGGCATTATTCTGACCACAGCTTCCTATCATTCCATTATAACAATATGCCTAAGTCCCCTTATACCTTACACTTTCATAATGATATTCAGTCTCAGTAGTTTTTCAGGCCATAATCACATTATGACTTAACTTTTCTCCCTTCCTAATCCCAACACTTCAACTCCACAGTCTCTGATTCTCAAACTACTTGTCCTACCACTACTTAACAGTTGTCAATCATCAGTCATGGATTATTTCAATCTTCTACTTCCTCTATTCCTAGGCTCATGATCCCGAACAAAGCTGGAGGATGTCACAAAACCATAATGACTGTCTACACTATAAATCCATGTTATCTAATTTTGCTATACTCAGGAACTATTCCAAACCATTTTTTCCTCTCTTCAAGTTTCTTACACCTTCCCCTTTTCTTATGTCAAAGAACTTGGTGTTTATTTTACTGAAAACATTGAGACTATATTATGTGAACTACCTATTTTCTCTTTCCCTGCATCTCAAAACCTTTTCACATCATCCCTATCTGCTATTTTACCTGTCTCTGATAACGAGGTGACTATTCTCCTTGTCAAAGGATCTTCACAAGTATGTTATGAGGCTCAAATCAGATTATGAATATAAACTATTTTTCAAACTTCAAATGCTATACAAATGCTTCTCCCCCTTTTCCTTTTTTCACCATGACTCTAGTCTGGTTATAATTTTATCCCTGAGCCTTCTATGGCACTCTTGACTTTACATTTGTTTTTGAAATCCTTTCATACTTCCTAATCCCTTCAATATATCCAGGACACTGACCTCTCAATTATCTTTTGCTATAATATTAAACCTCTTACTTTCTACTCATTCTTTCCTTAGTATTTTAAAGACATCCCTAAATTTAAAAACTTTTACTAAATACTACCATCCCATCAAGCTAATATTCTACATCATTCCTCCCTTTTTAAATCAAGTTCCCAGAAAAAAGCTATTATGCTCCTTTGTTCCACTTCCTCTTTTGCAATATGACATATGACCTCATCATTCAAATTAAACTATTCACTCTAGTTACCAAATGTCTCTTAACTACCAAATCTGTCAGAATTTTCTCAGTACAAATTCTTAACTTCTCTGCTGTTTGCCACTGCCAAATAACACTCTTCTCCTAGATTCCCACTTTTTTTTCTTGAATTTTTTTTTAATGACACTACTCTTCTGGTTCTTTCCCCAAGTGTTTGATAGATCGTTTTCAGTGTCCTTTGTGAGTTCATCATCCAAATCAACTAACCTACTCCAAGGATATCTAAGGCCCCATCATTTCTATCTTTTCAGTCACTCTTTTGGCAACCTTATTAGCTCCCCTGGATTTAATTTTCATCATTTTGCAGTTGACTCACACATCTATGCTTTTAGATCCAATTTTCCCCTTAAATTTCACTTTTTCATCATCTCTTGCCTACATTATTGCAAATTATCCTCTTATTTGTCAATTTCTCCCCACTCTAGTCCATTCTCCAAAGAGCTACCAAAGTGATTTTCAATAATCACAAATCTAATCATATTGTTCTCCTGTTCTGGAAATTCCAATGGCTCTCTACTGACTCTGGAATCAAATATAAACTGTTTAGTTTCTAAAGCCCTTCATATCATAGTTCCAACTTAATCTTTTCCCCTCCCATAATCGGCAATTCAGTTAACCAAGCTTTTTCTTTGTTCCTGGTGTGTAACATTCTTATGTGTTGTTTCCATGCTTTAGTATTGGCCCTTCCCTGCATTTAGAATGCAACATCTACTCACCTCTGCCTCAGAGAAACCCTCTTTTCTTCAAGACACAAGTCAAATATGATCTATATGAAGCCTTCCCTGATCTGCTAGTGTACACTTCCCCAGAGACCTTGCATTTATTTGTATCTTATCTTTAAAATCATTCTGTATACTTATGCTGTATTTTTTATCTCTTTTAGAATATAAGGTCCTTCAGGGTGGAGAGTCACTTTTTTAAACTGCATTTCCAGAATCTAGCATAATACCCATAATATAGTAGGTGCTAAATAAACATTAATTAATTATTGATAAGGTTTAGACCCTTCCAAATCTTAGAATGTGATTTGGAGAGTTTTGGTGGATAAAAATATTAATTGCTTCTTAGTGGAGGAAAAGAATACCTTGCTACTTTAAATGAGTTCAGGTCTCAAACTCTAACTATGTATTTCAGATTGCTGAAGTTGTACATATGATAAATGATGCAAGACCAGAAAATATATTTAGCACAATCTTTTCACAATGAGTCAAATGTGGTCTCAAAAACTTAAATTGAAATTAAAAAATAAAAAAATACTAGATTTAGGGCATATCACAGAGTATTTAGAGAAGGGCAACAAGGTATAGCAGTCTAGAAATTCTATATACCAGTGAAAAAACAAAGGGAAGTCTTAGTCTTAGGAAGACATGTTTTTGGTGACATGTCATATAGAGTAGGGAAGAGATTGCATTGCTCTAAGAAAAGAACCATGAGCAATGGGTGAAAGTTTTCAAGGAGGTGAAATTTTCTAAGTATGATTACTATCCAATAATGGAATAAGGTATTAGATTCTTCATTTCTTTTTTTTTTAAACCCTTACCTTCCATCGTGGAGTCAATACTCTGTATTGGCTCCAAGGCAGAAGAGTGGTAAGGGCTAGGCAATGGGGGTCAAGTGACTTGCCCAGGGTCACACAGCTGGGAAGATTCTTCATTTCTTAATGTATTCAGAGACAGCTCTCAAAAATCTTTTTTCCCCCTCAGCTAATCAACTTTAATAAAGAAATATACCTAGCATAGTCTGAGACTCTTGGATCTCATGAAGGAAATCCTTTAATTGATAATCAGATGGAGAATGGACTTCTAAGTTTCCTCCCAAAGATAAGATTCTCTAACTGTACATAAGCATTTTAAAGACATTTCTTTATATAATTACATCTATAAAAGAAACATGCTTATCCTATGGGAAACTTCCTGATTTTTAAAAAAACAATTATCAGAAATAAAAATTATAATAAGATCCTTACCTGACCTGCAAGCAATGTCCACATCCTTTTCAAAATCTGTCTGTAACAACAAATAATAAGGCATAACAATGATCACTTAGTGGGAACTTCATTTTCACTGCCCAGATAATCTGAAAATTTTAGATATCTGATTTGGCAGGGGGAGTTGATTCTTTTGTGCAAAAAAAGGGAGAATATTTTCTGAAGAATAATAGGATTTTTTTCCAAGAATACTGTCTAGACACAAAGTAGTAAATAAAAGTTACTGAAGAAGGCATGACATTTTAAATAGGATAGCATAATACATAATGACTTCTTTATTGAGGATGTTGACCACCATATTAAATAGAATTATAATTTTGAAAGGAGAATATTAGGGTCATTTCATAAACAGTAAAAATGAGAAATGGTTACAAATTGCATTACTGTATATGTCCTAAAATAGACTTTTGCATTTTATTTTAAATGGCAACATCAAATTTATTGTTTATTCTTGCATTTCTTGTAATGCAGCCAAGACTTGTAATCAAAGTAATCCCTTCCATTTTTTTTCTTTCTTAAGTAATAAGAATGGGCCTCTAACTTAATGACAAAACTTTATATTTTAGAAATGTCAAAATCATCTATTTCAGTTAAGTTGGTCCACATCTGGTAAAAAAATCTCATTGCATATTAGTTTTATCTTTATATTTTTCCCATGTTTTTGTTCTTTTAAGTAACTGTATATAAAAATCCCAATTATTGTTTTAACATATCAATTTGAGAAAAAAGACCTAAAGTGATTTAACTGACCCTGTGCTATTTAATGTCATTTTCCAATTTTCTAGTATTGAAAACTTGTGTATATGGGCATACAATTGTCCTAAGCATTGACTCTTTTCCATATTTTAGCTAATGATATCTAACTTATCCTCTTTGTTAATTAAAGTGAAAGAAAGAAGCTCCAAGAATTTATGAAATACTGTTAACCTTTTAAGTACTTAGAGTATCATTCTCATCTATTTTCAAAATTAGATGTCAAGACAAATCCAAGTGGTTATAATTAAAGTATACCTTAGTTCAACAAATATTGTCATCCCATTTACTATTCCCCAGGTGCTCCTTATTTGGAAGGATGTCAAGCCATTAAGCTTTGGAGACAGCAAAAAGTATGCTACCCATCATGCTCTCTGTTCTAAAAAGACACTATAATCTTCTATAAGAGTACAAATTATCCCTTTCAAAAAGGAATCCTCTCCCTCAGTTCGCCAGATGATAGCAGAGATGGCAATAAAAGAGTAACATATAAATATTTGCAAACTTGAATTGTATGCCAGATAGGAATCTAACAAAAGATGAATATCATAATATTCTTTGAGAAAAGATTAATGAAAACTCATTAGGTCTTTCCTATTAATTTTACTATTAAGAACATGTTTCTTAATTTCACAAATATTTGCTAAGTGAACAAAGTTAAAACTCACCATGATTTGGGCATGTCCATTAGGAAAAGAACTTGAGGAATCTGCATTGATTGGATCTTGGCAGTTTCTTAGCCGACATCTAAATGCATCTTGAACCTGTGAAAAGGATGACAAAATATTGATTTTTTTCCTTCTCTTCATATAATGACTCAAGCATGAAGTGAACAAAAGCTTCAATCTTATGATCTAATGCTCACTTTATCATGACACCTTAATGCAAATACCTGAATTCTTAGGCTTTCTTCTCCCTTAGGGAGATTTATAGTTCGCCAGATAGTCAGTCCATGGAGATAAGGACGGAGAACTCTACAGCTATCAACATGGTTGTATCTGGCTCAGCACTAATAATTCTTCTGCCTGACCATAAGCATGCCAAAGGGCAGATTGATTCCTACTGTTAGAAACTATGTATGTCCTACACAGGAAATTTACTATCCAATCTGGCAGAAATCTTCACCGGAATTTCAAATGTTGTGAGAAATGAGATAAATCCTTTATATTCTTATAGGAGGAAGATTTAGAGATTTTTTTTCCCTTCCACGGTCCATGTATAAGATCTTCAGGAAGAAAATATTCTTTCTGCTTTTTAGGCTTAGTAACTTGTATGTGAAGAAAGTGGTGCTACTTCTTACTAGTCACATTGTCAAAGGATATTCTTATCTTAGAGATGAAGACAAGAAGTATGAAAAGATAGAAGCATGTGATAATTTTAATTGTATGCTCCTTCTGAGCTTAAGGACTTGTTTCAAGTGTGGATAATTTACTGGCTCACAGCATCCTTTTTTGCATGCATTAAGAGGCAGTTGTGATATAGTACAAAGAGCACTAGATTAAAAATAATAGATTTGGAGACCTAGAATGTGAAGGGGCTTTAGAAGTATATTTAATCTCATTTTTGTTGATGAGGCCGACAGAAGGTCTGAGTAAATTACCTAAGGTCACACTGGCAATATCAGGAGATGGATCTGAACCCATATCCTTTACTTTATCCTCTGAGTTTTGATGCGGATTCATTTCTTAAATCCTGGCTCTAGAAATTAATAGTTAGGTGTCTATGAGTAGTTCTGTTCTCTTTGAGCCTGCTTCCTCATCTACAGATTTATGACTATTTTGAGAAAAGTACTTTGAACATCTTTAAAAAGAACTATCAATCAGAATCTTTAGAATGTTTTTAAAGGGATAAAATATATGGGATTATGAAGGAAGTAAATTATACTGATAAATGGTTTTTAGACTATATTTGTGTGTATACATATATATGTATATATATGCATATATATATATATAATATTTCACAGAATTCAGCTTAAAAGACCCTGTTCTAGAGAAAGGACTTCTAAAGAATGAGTGATGGTCTGATACCTTCCCCCCCCTCCATACCCCAAGGGGTGGATTAGAAAATGGGCAAAATAACTTCCTTATTCCATCTTTATACATAATAATAAAAGCATATGTTCTGTGAAGCCTAGCCTGATGTTTTTCTCTGTCAGTTTTGGAGAAATAGGTCTAATTGACCTAGATTTTCTTTGACTTAATACAGGAAGAAACAAGACCTTTTTCTGATATATTCAAGTTTTGGGGCCACTCATGTCTCGCTTTGGAAATCAAATTAAATCACATGGTTAAGAGTCTGATATAGCTCATGAATCCAGTCAGAAAACCTATAGAGTAAATGGAGAAATTTTGTCTTATCATCTGTTTCTCTGGTCTGCAGAAACAAGTACTGAAAATATACTCATATTTAAGACAATCCATAGAAGAATTGCCAGAACAATCACAATATGCTAGTTGTTAGCATATGTTCCTTACAGCAACTGCAAATAAGGCACAGTTTAAGAAAACGGAATAAATATGTCAGGAAAGGTGCCTTTGGGCATCTGGGAATAGGGATAACGTGTTTGTTTTTGTTTTATATTGCTTTTTGACTTAATAATCTAAAATAGAGGTGTCAAACATGTGGTCTGCTATAGCATGCTGCCCACAATCTTCTCTAATGTGGCCTGAAACAGATTAAAGTGCAATTGGAAAATATTTAACAAACTATATAAAAATTTAATAAAATTTAGATAACATTACATTTAAAAATTAAATCAATATGCAGGGATCCTTTGGTACAGTTTAGTGACCCCCATTTCCACTTGAGTTGGACACCCCTGACTGACAAGCTACCTCTTAAAAGGTTTCTCTAAAAAGAATATCATGCCTTTACTTAATGACTCCTCTGGATCATACTTTATTTTCCTGGTCTTTAAAATAGGGAAAGCAGCCCAAAGATTTTGAGTTGATATAATATAATTATATTTCTATAAGACTTTTCAAAATCTAGCTATTTCTTCATCTCTAAAGGGGGGTTGATTACAGCTCTAAATTCTGTAATCCCAGGAGTGCACAATCATTTTATTAACTACATGAGATTTTTTAGCTATAATAGTACATTTCCTAGAATTTTCTAACAGAGATACCTCCCTTTCCCTGGTGGCATAGTGGATAAGAACACTAAATTCAAATCCTGACTCAGACACTTTCTAGCTTTGTAACTTTGGGCAAATCTCTTAGTCTTAGTAAAATGGGTATTATAATAGTACATATTTTGTCAGACTGTTGGAATAAAATGAGATAACATTTTCAAAGTACTTTGCAAACCTTAAAATACTAAATAAATACTAGCTAATGTTATTTAAAGGAGCAACTAAGTGGCTCCATGGATAGTGTCAGGTTTAGACTCATTTTCCTGAGCTTAAATTTTGCCTAGCTGTATGACCCTGGGTAAGTACCTAACTCAGTTTGTATCATTTTCCTCATCTGAAAAATGAGATGGAGAAGGAAATGACAAACTCCTCCAGTACCACACTGTCAAGAAAATTCCAAATAATGACATATATTATAAGGGAAGGATACCTCAGAAAATCAATAATCTGAAATAAGGAAAGGAACCTACATAATTCTAAGAATTAATATATCTAGAAATTTGGGGAAAATTGTTAATTTTTTTTTCAGTTATCATCTGGTTGGTAGTTATCATGCAGATATAGACAGATTCTTCTTTGGGACCTGGCTCGTTGGGGCTTTGTATAAAGATCTAAAGATAATTTAGAATTTACTTTTTGTTAAAAAAAGACAACAAAAAACACTATATTGGGAGGAGAAGAGAAAAGGGAGAGTTTTTTTGGGTGGCAAGTCTTTAAGATCAAAGATAATTCTCACAGAAATGATAAACTTTCTGTGGAAATTCTTAAATTATAACCATTGGTGATTTTGAAGCAATGAACAGTTTTTTCCTTTATTATTACCCTCCTCTAAGAATAACTCCTGATTACTCAAAGTAACTCTTATTAAAACCCCATGACTAGACAATACATTCCAATAGGACATAAAGTATGTTTTATTTAAAGGTTATGTGTCCCCTACTGCTTTGCATGGTGTGGGGCTAGACCTATGATTTCCTTCTCCCAGATGAGGCACTTCTCTCTTTCAAAACATATTGGCACTTTCTCTGTAATTTATACTCATACAAAACAAATAGCAAGTAGTTAAGAAATGTTTGCTGAATTGAATTTATTATTTAGTTTTTTATACCTGGCTTACAATGGATTATGAATAAATCAATGAGTTTAGGCAGTGCTAGATATGAATTATTTTAATAGGTAATGGTTTAATGCAGTTCTGGATCTTTCAGATGTTTCAAAATTAATTGATGTCCTTTCTGCTCCTAGTAACATTAAAGTTTTCTGTAGTAGTTCAAATTTGGCTTAAAAGCCAAAGTAGTTTGACTAAGAAAACCCACCCCCTAAAAATTATTGTTCTAAAACTAGAAGGGACCTCAGAGGTAATCTAGTCTAACCCTCTCATTTGATCAATGTGAAATTTGAGACCCAGGAAGTAGGATATGGTAGTAAATGACAAAGATATAATTTGAAAATGGGTCCTTGGACTGCAGAGTTATGGAGCATGAGAAATCTGAGTTTGACTTCTTCCAAAATATTTCCGTTTTCATTTGCCACTTTTGGTAAAGTTATAGTGTTGTCTTGGTTATGGAATAGTAAGAATAGCCAATGAAATGATAATTAAATTGGGTTTTAGTATAGGCAATTCAATAGTTAAAATCTGTAGGGGCCCTTAATAATTTTTAATAATAAAATTATAAAATGGGTATAAAAAGGTTGTAATATTTTGAATGAGGAATTAAGAAGTATAAAATATGCCAGTCAAGAACTAGATGATAGAACTAGACAGAACTGATTATATGGTGAAGAGCAAGAGATAGATAACCAGTGGAAAGTAATCATGTTCCACTGGTATCATTGTCATGGCCAAGGCAAGTCCTCAGCATATTCCACAGAACCTTTATGTTAAGCTCATGGAAAGTTATATGCAAGGGCCATAGCAATAGGCAGCCATGGATGAATTGTACACTGCCTCTAGGAGAAAATAGCTATGTTGATGAGACCATAGATTCATGAGTACGTGAGTAACAAAAAAATCATACAACAGAGAATTTAAATAGTCTAAAGCAGTCTGAAAGTCTTTTAATATTGCTGTCATTTTATCTTAAAGTGCCACATATGTGGTAAGTTATCTTGACTTTCCTGCTGAGCCCTGTTCTTAGGACTCCCTTAAACAGCTATAGATCTTTCTCATTAAAGAAGAATTCTTAGATGAGAAATGAGTTCAAAGAAGTTGTCAGGGGTGTGTCCACCTCCTATAGAGAGTGATTTAGTCACAGTAGAAGTTCCAGAAAGGCTTCTCTGTTGGTACTCCTTCAGAACAAAGCTTCCAGAGGATACTCTTGAAAATCACTGGCAGATTTAGATCTTAAGGAGATTGTCCAAAGGAATGTTTGGTAATAGGCCCATTTAGAAAACCTTCATGAGTGGGACTATGCAGTTTGAACTAGTTTTCTTATTTAGGCTTGGAGCCAAATAGACCTCATTGCCTGCCTTCTAGGTTTCCTATCACATAAGCCACTTTAAGCTATTAAAAGAAAAAGTTTCACTATTTAAGGCTTGACTTTAATCAGTTAATCAGTTTCCAAGGATTTATTAAATAGCTAAGCTGTGTCAAGTACTGAGGATTCAAATGCCAAGAATGAAACTTGAGAACTCATAGTCAATTAGGGAGGACAGCAAGGCTATGTGTAAACCTATGTACTTATTAGCTATAAATATATATATACCTGTACACATACATGTGTATGCACACACACACGCACATATATATAATGTGTCTATAAATATCTCTATATATCACACACTATGTTTTTAAGGGGTCTTCATATGGGGAGAACTTTCTAGATGCAACTAGGCCATTCATAAAATAATCTGTAGTTCAATATTGGCCGACACCCTTTCTTTTTCCTTCGTGTCTAAGAAACAAGGTCTGATGTGCAATTCTGCGTGCTGAGCTTTTTTCACATATGTTGCCACTGCATATTGTATGATTTGTTCCCTTGTTAAGGTATTTTTCAATCATGTCCAAATCTTTGTGATTCCTTTTAGTCTTGACATTTCCCTTCCCCCCTCCCCCATTTCAATGCAGAGCAAGAATGGGGTGGTTCTAAACTTATAGTTTCATTGGTGTAGTGAACTCTCATTAATGAAACGCTCTCTACTGATGTATATCAGCAATAATCTTGCAATTTATAATTTTAGAGAATTGATTAGAGGCACCGAGATGTTCAATGACTTAGAGCAGGGGTCCCCAAACTTTTTACACAGGGGGACAGTTCCCTGGCCCTCAGACTATTAGCGGACTGGACTATAAAAAAAATAACTGTATACTGCTGGCTGTGATGGGCCTGTCACACCTTGCACAGGCCCATCGCTGCCACCACTATACTGGGCAGCAGTATACACAGTGTGGAATCCCCTCCCCCAGATCGCCACTCACCATGCACCATGCTGATGTCTTCCATTGTGCAGCCACATAATCCTTTGGGCAGTGCCTCATTCTTTTTCAGTTACTCTCAGAACAAGGGGCCATACAAAGGATTATGTCACTGAAGTAGTGCTGTATGTGAGCAATGCCACAGTTGGTGGTGCTGCCACATACAGTGCACCTCTCACTGACCACCAATGAAAGAGCTGTCCCTTTTGGAAGTGTGGTAGGGGCTGGATAAATAGCCTCAGGGCTGTTTGGGGACCCCTGACTTAGAGTAACGCACTCATTATGTGTCACAAGGAGGACTTGAACTCAGGTTTACCTGACACCAAGGCCTATTCTGTATCCACTATACTACACTTCATTTAAATTCCTTCTTTCACTTGGTTCCTTTGATATTACTCTAGTATGAGGCCTTCATTACTACTTACCTGTATCTCTTTAAATCACCTCATTCACCCATCCCTTCCTCTCTGCAATAATCCCTGTGCATAAGAAATGCAAAATTTCCTTCTATCTAGATAGATTGGGTTATGTTATTCTGTTAAAGTAAAAACCCAGAAGTTTCCGGTCACCCTGTGAGTAAAATACGTATGCTCAAGATTAGCATTCAAAGACATTCAGAACCTAGCATCAACTGACTTCTATAATCTTACCTTACATCACTCTCTATTATGGATGAATGACAACTCTGAGGCTTGCTACCTGTGTGACGCTGGGGAAGTCACTTGGCCTATCTAGTCATCAATTTCATCATCTCTAAAATGAAAGGGTTGGACTTAAATGGCTTCTAAAGTTCCTTCTATCCTATGAAAAAATATTTTTGTCTACTATATTCCAGAGCTATGATATGCACTAAGGATGTAAAGGCAAAACCAAGATTTCTTGCCCTCAAGGAACATTTCATTTAATTTAGCATTTCACAATTGAATACATATAAAACACATGAATAATAATTACAAGATAATTTGGGGAGGATCAGGAAAAGAAATTGTTACATAGGAGCTGGTACTTTGGTTGCGTTTTGAAGGAAACTAGTGATTCTAAGAGTTGGAGGTGATTCTGGTCATGGAGGAGTGACTGTGTAAACACATAGACAGAAGATCAAATATCATGCCTCAAGGAGTCCCATTTGACTGGACCGTAGATTGCTCCAAGGAGAATCATATATAAGAAATCTTGAGAAGTAGGCTTCATTCAGATTGAGAAGAGTCTTCAATGTTAAAGAGAAGAATTTTCATTCTATCTTAGGGGCAATACAAAATCACTGAGGGTTTTTGGCTAGAGGGGCAGTGTGGTCAGAAATGGGGTTTCATGAGTATTTCTTTGGTATCTGTATGGAGGATGGTTTGGAGAGAGGCTCTATCCTTTCCTTGAGACAGAGTTCAATTAGGAAGCTCTTGGAATGGTCCAGATAAGAGGTGATGAGGTCCTAAGTAGAATGGTGATGAAAGGGGATGGATTCAGAGGGATGTTGTAGAGGCAGAGAGTTCAAGGCTTAGCAGTTGACTGGCTATGTCAGGTGAGGGACAATGAAGAATATCAAAGGTGAATCTTGATTTTAAAAATCTGTGTGATAGGAAGTATGATCATGAACTTGACAGAAACAGTGAAATTCAGAAGAGAGATGGATTTGGTGGAGAAATAATGAGTTCTGGTTTTAGATATTTTGAAATTGAAATGCGTGCCATATCCAGTTAGAAATGTTCAATATATGGTGATGTGGAACAATAGAGAGGCCAGGGAAGGATGCATAGATTTGGGAAACATCTGCCTAGAATGATAATTGAACCTTTGGGGAGTTGATAAAATGTGTAAAAGTGTAGAAAAAGGGATCTAGTATTAAGTCGTAAGATTTATCCCTGGGATACATGCACAGATGGTGGAGGGTGCATGAATATTATTCATCAAAGGAGACTAAGTATCCGGGCAAATAGGAAGAGAATGAGGAGATAAAAGTAATATGATCTCTGAAAAGAGACATCTAGGAAGAGAGAAGTTGTCCAACAGTGTCATATACTGTGGATATGTCTAAAACGATGAAGATTGAAGTAGGATCATCGGATTTGGCAATTAAGAGTTCTCTTGTAATTTTACTGAGAACAGTTTCAGTTGAGTAATGAAGTCAGAAGACAGCTTCTGAGGGATTGAGGAGTGAGGGAGTGGGGATAGAAATAAAGAGTACTAAATTATTTTTTCCCTTAGGAATAATTAAGAGATGAATACTAGTTCTGATTCTGACACATACTGGCTATATGACTCTGGGAATGTCTCAGTGCCTCAGGCTCTAAAGGTGTAAAAAAAAAGTGCTTGCTTGCAGTGGCAGTTTCCTCATCTATTCATTGGGAAGTTCCCTGATCTTGGGTCCAGTACTTTATTCTGTGGCTATGGACATAGGATAACTTCAAGGGGATGGTGAGGGTTTTGTTGTTGTTGTTGTTGTTAGTTTAGAAGAAAAGGGTGTGTTTGTAGACTATAGAGACACATTTAATGTCTAGGGAAAGATTCAGCATTAGAGAGAGAAGGGGATAAAGGTAGAGAAATATCATGGTATATTGGGAGGGGGTTTGGTAAGGTAAAAACTGATAGGAAAATGGGGCTAAGCACTATAAGAATAGAGGATGAAATAGAGTTGAATTGAGAAGGTAGGAAAATAAAGTCAGAATAGGGATGAGCTTGGAAGATAACTTAAGGGTAAAGGGAATAGAGGCCATTGAGTAGATGAGTAGAATTAAGAAGACTGAGGCATAGTGAGAGGCTCTAGGATAAAAGCAAAACTCCTTCATTTGGCATTTAAAGCTCTTTTGAAATTGGCTGTAGTCTACCTCTCCAGATTTATCACACATTACTCCCCCATCTCACGCTCTGTGATGCGATCTAGTAAAAGTAGGCTACTACTTATCCTCACATACAACATTCCATTTTCTGCCCTTGCTTTTAGGTAGCCTGTGTCCCATGGCTAGAATTAAATTCCTTCTCATCTGCTAGAATTTCTTGCTTCTTCTAAAACTCAGCTCAAATGTCACTACTTACAAGAAGCTTTCTCTTATTTATTTCATCCTTAGCTCAATATTACTTTGTAAACATTTTGTATTCACTTATACATGTTCATATTGTTTCCCTGGTTTACTAGCTGTGTGATCAAGGAGCAAGTCACTTAATCCATCTGAGATTTGGATTCCTATAAAGTGAAGTTGTAATTATAATTGAAAATAGAAGCACTTCACTCACAAGGTCAATGTGGTGGTAGGGAAGAGCTTCAGTAAGCCTTAAAACTTTCTCTGTGCATGCGTAGTTATTTTGTCATCTGGCCAAAGATATAATCATCTTGCATTAAACTAAATCTACATTTTTTTTGCTTTCCCATCATCCCTATTACTCAATCTGAAGAAGTGCTTCAAAGCCTACTACCTTTTTTTCTTTTGAGTATTTTGGTCCCTCTCCTAATCCCACTCTCCATTTCAGAAGCAAGTTTCTTTTCTTTTAATGATCATTGCTTAGCAGTCCCTGATTATCTCATATTAGAGATTGGCCTGGTGCATTAGACTAATTTTCCAGAGATGATATACATTAACTTTGCCTAATCTCTGGGTTCCATTTGCTGAGTAGACCTATTTGTTCCACTTAAAGTACTAAATCATCTCAGAAGTCATCACCTTTTGTGAAGTTTTCTCCACACACCTACCAATCCACAAATCAAACTCTAAAATTCATATTTCTTTTCCAAATGATCGAGAAATGTTATAATCTTTTATCTTCTAGCTCTTGAAAGATCTCCACATCAATATTTCACAACTGATTAGTTGTTTAGAGAATAGATAACAGAGTTCTAGATTCATGCTCTTTCTATGGAGTTATCTAGTCAATGATATACAGAATATCTTTACTTTTCCAAGTTGTTTCTTGACCAGTTGGAGGGTTTGGTTGTACACAGTGTGTCTCAAGTATCTTGGTGCAATTTTTAGCTTTAATAGTTAGATTACTAATCTATTAATAGATTATTACCACACTAACATTTTGGGAACATTAATGACTTAAAACTGCACTACGACTTTTATAACACCCTATATCCAAAATATGGGCAAGGGCACTGATGTGTTATCTGATGATACAAAAATAAAGGCCAAAAAAATTGAAGTTCTTGATCTCAAGGAGGCCACAGTTTAATTTTCTGCTATAGAAGATATTTTAGGTTTGAAGAGCAGTGATCTGTACCTCTGATTTGATTCGTGCCAGGGAATTCCAGTAAAATAAAAACTCTCTCCACTAATGGAGATCAGAAATATCTATAACTTGGTCTTAGAAAGCTGCCTGGTATTATAAGAGGTTAAGGAACAGGTCCATGACCACTCAGTCATTATATGTCAGAGGCACAACTTGAGTACAAGTCCTTCTGATTCCTTGGTTATCACTTTACTATATAATACTGCCTCTCTTAGGAGACCTTGCTCACATGCATATATACATATATATATATATATATATATATACACACACACATATATATATACATATATATATGTGTGTGTGTGTGTGTGTGTGTTTGTGCTTGCATGTATGCTAATATGTGGTCTCTTTTCTTACTAGAATCTTCCTTTCCCCAAGGGTAGCTTGGATCTGCTTTGCATTATTTATGTAGCTATAGATATATTTACATGCTGTTGTCTTTGTTATATTATAAGCTCCTTGTGTGCAAAGGACACTAGTTTTTCTTTGTATGCCTGACACATGATAGGTGCTAAATCAATGCCTGTTGATTGATTGATATTGTGTACACACACACACACACACATCTACAAATAGAAAATTTTGACCTATTGCATTCTCATTGCCCGAGACGATGCAAAGAGGTCCTGAATCTAAATTCCACTTTTTTTTTTACAGCAGACCTACCAAAGAATCCTCAGTTGGAAATTATGAAATTACCCGTTTAAGCATTCTCTTTCCTTCTGCCTTTATTTAGCAAAAGGGCTTTACAGTGGCTTAGTTTGTATCACAATCTTATTTCCCATCCCCTTCTGAAATCAAACTGCAAGATTGTTTCTGAGCCAAGCCCAGTGAGTGAGATGGATGTGCTGAACGTGCGGCTACCAAGGAAGGTGTTTCCTAGCAACAGGAACCATTGTACAGGCTACATAAGTCTTCTCTGGATTGTTTTCTCCTAGCAATTTAGAAGCAGAAGTAAATAGGATATGCAAAATAAATGCTTAATCTTAATGGATTCTAATTAATAAACGTGAAGAAAAATGAAAAAAAAAACAGTGTGCCTTTCTCCTAAAGAACTCCAGGGTTATTTCATTTGAAAAAAAATTAACAATAGAGAATTTAAGTTGCACAGTTGAAAGTATAGCAAAGTTGTAAAAATCTGGACTATTAATAAAGATTTTTATTCTTTTATCTCCTCACAAACCTTGCTTTTGCCTTTTTTTTAAGGGCATGAAATAGATCATTTAAAAATAGATGGAGTAAAGAAGCGTTTGTAATTTTAGCAAAGCAAAGTGATAAGGCATATCTATGTTGAGAAAATGCCTTCTAAGGTAAATGATTAAAAACTAACTTTGTCAAAGTTGAAGTGTAAAGGCATTCATAAGATCGCTGATATAGGTGGAAGAGGCCTTGTAGGTTATCTAGCCCACCCCCTTCATTTTATAGACAAGGAAACAAAGCCCCAAAGAGGTTACTAGACAGAGCAGCTTATTTCAAATGCGGTTCTTCTAATATGATTTTCTGATTTGCTCCCTCCTTGATCCTGGGTTGCTAAGACACCATCCTACTTGAGTGCTCACAAAGTTTAGATCAGATGAAAGTCGACAGGGCCATCAAGTCTTATCTTCTTCCTTGCCATTGCATCCTAAGGCTTTCCAGGTTTTACCATCAGATTTGCAACACATTTGCCTGACCTCCTGATGTAAAGTAGGGACCATGACCTTTGCCATCTACCATAAAAATGTACCTTTAGGGTTTTTTTGCTTTTCCATCTTCCTATAGCTTCAGTCTTCAGATTTCATAGGTAACAACTGAAGCCCAGAATAATTAATTTTTTGGCTGAGGTAAACAAATATAGTAATAACAAAACCTTGATTTTAACTCCAGTCGCTTGACTACAAAAATGTGAGTCATTGCGATCATTATACACTAAAGAATATTATCTTGTACACATTATAACTAGGCTGGCACAGATACAGTTTTGGCATATTCTCCTCCTTTCTCTTCCCCTTATATGCAAACAATTCAAGGCTTCAGATTTGTGAAAGCAAGGCTACTTCTCAAGGAAATTATGCCCTACTCATAGCATGAGCATTAAAATGCCAGCATTGGAGTATTTCATTTCTTTTCTTTCTTTTATACTACAAGCTGCATTCCTCCTACATGAACACCCACTTTCTTCACAGGAAAACTGGAAAAGTTAATGTGCAAGAAGTATTTTAAAGCACTATTGGAAAAAATAATTTAAAGGAAAAATAAAAGATACAGGAAAACATTAAAGAGACAGTGTATAGGTACATTTTTACAATATATGTTAACAATGATACTGGCAAATATTTCTATTACATGCACTTATCACCCCATATCTATCTCTAGCTAAAAAAAAGAAATACATGGTACAGTATTCCTCTAAGTTATTAGAGAATTTTAAAAGGATTACCCTGAAATATCAGCATTTTTGAGTCATTCAGAAAAGAAAATGCTAAAAGGAGAAATTAGTAAATTGAGAACACATACGTCTCTGGGATCACCTAGGAATTCGAGTTTATTATGAGCAAGAGGTATAATGGTTTTGGAATCTGTGTTTTGGGGAGTTGTGGAGGACCTGCTATTAAAAGAAGTATCTATTCTATTAGCTATGAATAATAACCCAAGAATAGGATCAACAAATGATGTTGCTTATGGTGAATACAATCAATCATACACATCATCAGGCATGAAGCCTTCTTATATCATGATTGATAATGCCATACCTACCAAACTACTTTGTATTTACCTCTTTTACATATATTTGTGCTTATTTGCTTTATATTTAGCTATATACATGGATATTTACATATGAAGTCTCCTTCAGTCAAATTATATATATATATCTCATATAAATAGCTTCACCATTTGGTTGAGAGTAGGGAGTGTTTTTGCCTTTCTTTTGCCCCTAGGGCTTAGAACCTGGCACAAATTAGGAAGTTAATAAATACTTGTTGACTGGACTTGTGAGATAGGATTGTGTCATTCATCATCCCTATATCCCTGATGCCTAACAGGAAATTAATAAATCTTGTAGATTGGTTTGAAGAAATAATAAAATATAGAGTATACAAACAGTAACAAATAATTCCCAAGAAGGGTAGGGTTACTCACAAGTAGAAATCAAAATTTTAATTCAAAAATTGATGCCATCCTTTTAATAACAGAGCTTGTAATATGAGTCTTGACATAGATTCAACCTTTACTAAAATGAGGATTTTTTAATATAGAGAACTAGCAGCATTTTCAAGATGTTATATGAAGAGCAGATATGTGGTTTGCCATTTTAGTGGTGGGATTAAAGGAAGTTTGCCATTCAAGTTTTATAAAGTTATAATTGTCACCTTTTCCGCCATAAATTCCATCAATTTCAACTCATTTTAATAGTTATTGTGTATAATAGATTGACTCTGCTTTATTCTCTGTTAATACAGAAGAGATATTTACAGAATACCAAAGAAAGCAGAAACACTTTCAGTTAGTGATTTGAATTAATTACAGTCTAATCAGGTTTCTGATAAAGTTGCTATTCTTGTAAGAAAACTGAGGATGATTCCTGTTGAAATAAATTATTGTACCATGTTAATGAAAACAGGTGAGATAAGCCTGTATAATGAAAGTCAAATGTCAAAAAATAAATTAAGGTTACCTAATGTAAGCAAAACATTAGGAACATTGAAATAGTTTCTTTGAAGAAAAAGGAAAGCAAATTATTTAGAAATGGAACTCTTCCTTTCTACTATGGCACTTGAAAGCTACAATTCCACATGTATCAACAAATGTTCAAAAACATTATATATCGAAAATATTCAAATTGTTGGTATGTTACATCTTATGTAAAACTCCTTTCCATCTATGAAAAATATCCGGTAGAGGCTAATATCCAGCAAGATTTTCATTGCTTCTACATATTAATTATAATATTAAACAGAAAAATCTCAGGGTAAACAAAGTTTGAATACAATAGCACTTGCCTTGAATTTTATTTTTTGTCTCTCTAGGATCATTTGATTTAGAGTTTGAAGGGGTAAAGTCAATCATTTTACTATATAAAGAAACTGAGAACCCAAAAGGTAAAAACTCTAAGTGACAAAGTTAGAAGAGTAAGAGCCAGGTTTAAATCCAAATTCTCTGAGTTCAGATCCACCATCAACTCCTAGCACAGTACTTGGAGTCTGGGAGGCACTTAATAAATTAATGCTGAACTGAATGAATTTGTTGAATAAATATTATCCAAGATCTAGAAAGAAGCAGTATGGAATGGTAGAAAAAGTGCTAGATTGAAGTTGGGAGTGGGGTTTTAAGAAGGAATCTTGCTTGTGACAGATATATGATCATGGACAAGTCAGTTAACTTCTGGGGGCTTTAGTTTTCTAATTTGAAAAAAGAAAGTAGAATCCTACAGAATGTATTTCCTTCATAAACTTTCTCCAGGATAAGTGATATATGTCTTCTTTCCCAATAAGATGAACATGGAAATATGTATTATATGATAACAAATGTATAAACTAAATCATATTATTTGTTGTCTTGGGAAGGAGGGAGAGGTGAGAAGGAGGAAGACAACCTGAATGGCAAATGTCAGGAAAAAGTTCAGTAAAAATTGTATCAATATATAATCTGGAAAAAAACAAATCTTTACAGGGTTTATTTGAGATTCAAATGATATTATAGATAAAGAATGTTTTAGAAGTCTTAAAAATCTTAATGCCAGTGAAAAAATCCTATTACCATTGTATTATTAACGTTATTACCATCCTCATTTTTACAACAGTAAATAAGACACAACAATAATAGCTGACATTTGGTAGCTTCTTAAGCCTGAAGCTCTGAAGAGTAATTTATTGGTGATGCTGGATTATTCAGACTTTGAAGCTGAAACTTTAATCAGATTTTTTAAAATTATGAAATTACCTCCTTAATGATTTGAATAAATGTTTAATTTGAATCTATCGCTTACTGTCATACAAGAACCTTTCAGGCAATAAATACGCTCAGGAGCTGACAACTGTAAGCTGCTTAGGTGGCAGGCATTAGCCTTAAAATTTGTTTGAATAGGTAAGGGCATGTAGTTCATTATGTTTATGGAACACCCTGCAAATGTGCATGTACATATGTGCACATATTTACATCTCTAATGGACAAAGTGGATGCTGCAATATGACAAGATTGAAGTGTCTCTTTAAATCCTCAACATGGACTCAATTCTTATGGGTTTTCAGTGTTCCTGTCTCCACTCATCCCTAGGGCAAACATTAAAATGACTCATAACGTAACCTTCTAAATATTGTTTCAGTGTTTGTAGGCTCTCAGAAATCTTTTCACATGGGCTAGAAAATAGTATTTTATCACTAAGCAAATCAAATTTGAAATAAATCCCAATTCCAGGGACATCTGGTGAAGTTTAGTAGCTATGATGGTGAAGGATTCTTCACTCACTCCTGGTAATAAACTTCAAATATTACCTAAAGGAGCTTTGCCATCTTAGATCCCCGGGTTTCATTGACAATTACTGCCAATCATGGCAAACTTAGCATGCTTTTATTATTTGAGAAGTAAAAATATCCATATCAAAACTGCTAACCATTTTAATACACTAGTGACCTTTCCTGTAATTTAATAAAGAGCCAAAAGAACTATTCATTAATCTTTCTGTTTAAAATGAGATCATTTCAAATCCAGATGAGAGTATGAGTTATGAGCTGTCTTTAGAAGCTTGAATTAACAGATAAGAAGATTCTTTTTTTTTTTTGCCTAAATCCAACTGTACCTTCTTGCCCTCTCATTCACTGTTCTCCTGTGTAGATATAATGATCTTCCAATTTGGTATTTTTTAGTCTTTTATCCCTATCTCTTGGTACCTAGGGGTTTCTCTTTTCTGTTGAGCAGTCCCATCTTTTTGAAACTTACTCTTTCTGAGCCATACTGGCTCAATACTCAATACATAATTTCTTAAAGCCTGGTTTCTGCTTTGGGCTTCTGAGTAACTGGATCTTTGGGTAACTGGTTTCACCCCAAAGAACCCAATATTGAAAATGAAAGATCACACATGTGAGGAAGTCCAAAACCCTTCCCAATCCATTATCCCTTTCCCTAAGGCTTACTACTTACTTCTCTTCGAAGAATGCAGTGGACCATGACAATAACAAAGCCTTGCAATGAATCAAATACTGCAAAAAGTATCTGAAAAAGGATGGATCTTTTGTCTGTCATGGCCAGGACAGCCGACATCCATGTCAGAGCCAGGAGAGGTAACACAACACATGAGCTCCAAAGAGATGCCCTATTCAGAGACAGAGAAAACCAAATGACATAACGCTGTGTGCCAATCCTGCAATAGAAACCAAACCCACCGCTAAACCAGGCATCTTTACAGGTGGCAACAAGACCATTAACATGGAAACCACAAAGTTTATAACATTTTAGTATTTATTTTTCTCTACAGAATGTCCCATAGTAGTTATAAAGGCTGTTGCCAATTATAAATAATTAAACATGTTCAGAGCTATAGTATTAGCAAACACAATCTTTCATCATAGCATTTTTTCACATGCACTGTATAAGATTTGTAACAAGAAGATGTAAATGATTAGGACTAACATGGCATTACTGGCGGTGGTGGCTGACAAAGCTGTTGTTGAAACTACTCCACACTTGGCACATTTGAGCGTCAAACCGCTATGAGGCTCACTCATCTGACTGCAAACAAACAGAACACCCACAAAAAGAACAAAATATTGAATTTTCACCAAAAAAAACGTTGCTACTGCAAGTTAGCTTTTAAATACGATTTCATGCAGAAAAATAAGAGTACTTATCAAAGATGAATGAAATGTGCTAGGTTGTTGTAAAGCTGCATTTGTACTACACATTAATTTTTTTTTTAACTTTCAACACTCTGGGCCTTCATTCCATGCAAAGCATATTTTCATCATTTACACTATTAATGGCCCTTGTGCCTAAAGATCAAAGTTGCTGAATACACTAAGCTAAACAAGCATGTGCTAGTGTAGACATACAATGAAATCCCTTTATTCAGACCAGCACTTGTGTTCAGGAAAGGTATTCATGTTTATCTGAGAAGGACTGATGAATGGATATTTTTGTGAGATGGAAAATATCAAATGTCTAACAAATTATAGAAATAGGCACATGCAAAAAAAATCTTTAAATCCTTTCTCAATGCTATAAATCCATTGGGGGGAAGTATAAATATATGTTGAAATTTCTTATGTTGAAATTTTTGTTCATGTTTAAGGATGGTCTGAATATAGGGGCTGAAATGTATGAAATACAATGAATTTATTAGTTGGGAATAAAAAAGGATGATAGACTTTTAAGCTTTAATAAAACACAGGCAAGCATTAAGTTTAAAATATTCATTTTTGAACATTTTGTTTAAAACTCTAGCCATTTGGCTAAGATTCTAGTAGATTTTTGCAGATTAACTTAGAGTTATCTATTTTCCATTTCATCATATAATAAACTTCATAATACAAAGAAAAACTTTATATCTATATGACTGGGGGAAACAGGTCTTTTGAAAATAAGCATATATCTTGAAACATTAGGATAAAATACTTTGATGGCAAAAATCAAATAGAAAACTCTGAACCAAAATATTTCCAAATTTTTTTCCAGTGACATTTCTATGTTCCAATTATAAATTCAGAGTACATGTGAAACATTTTTTAAAATTTTACCTTCTTTTTGCTCATCAAAAAAGGGTGCTTAGATGCCTATGCAATTTGTTTCATGAAAATCTTGACATAAAGTCTAATGTATTTTTGAAGCAATTGTCCAGACAATCACAGCTGGACTTAGACTTTTATGTTTGTTTCAGTTTTTAAAGAAACAAAATATTCCCATTCAAAGTCTCTTTCCAGACTATGTTCTTAAAGAAAAGAGTACTTCCTTTATCTTTCTATTGTCTCAGGCAAAATGTCTCTTCATGGTTGAAAATATACACTAATCTTTCCCTCTTTATAAAGCTAATTTGTGTAAAGACTTTCAAAGCATGTCCATTTAGCAAGGTTTACTAATCTTCATTTTAAAAGCATGGCCTAAGTTTCTTAGTTTGCTAAAAAAAAAGGATAATTTAACTGAAATCTCATTTTGTCTTAGGCCAATAATCCAAGAGTATATTTCTATGGTGCCTTCTTGTTTCATTGGTATCTCTAAAAAGAAATACTGAAAAGGACAACGAAGACTTTCTAGTCCATTTCTTTTTACACTAAAAGAAACTTTTTAGTTTTACCTTAATTTTTTTCTAAAAAGAAAGCTCATGAAAGGAATTAGAGATTGGCTCTCTAGGCACAAGAGATATTTGAAATATCTGTGAAACATAATGTACATAAAATAGTATAAAAATGTAATTATTGACCTGACAATATAGTAGGATGAAGAGAACCCTGGATTTAGGGTTATTTACTCCCTGTGGGATCTTGTACAAATTATTTAGCCTCTTTGGATATCATGGATCTCTTTGGATTTCTGGTCTATACAATAAAGAGGCTGTACTAGATGATCTCTAAGATACCCTCATGCTCCAAATCTATGATTTTACATTTGTCAGGTCAAGGATGATCCTAAGCAACAGTATTTAGCACAAAATGGTCTGTGATGCCTGTAGCATTCCAATTTAAACACTCATGAATGAATAAAATGAAGAAGAAAGAAGTTTAATGATGGGGATAGTCTTCCAGCTTATATAAATCTTGTCAATTACTAAATATTTATGTTATGATCCATTAAAATGATATAATAATTTTGTCCTGGAGTAAATGACTCAAAGCTTTTAAAGTTGGTGATCTTGGGAATGGGAAAAGCAAGGGTTAGGTTTTGTAGGACCCGTGTTCTGATTCTTTGTTCACAACTTATTTATTGCCTGGGAATCTTTGGGAAAGTCACATCCTCTCTGGCCCACTTTTGTCTGTAAAAATTGAGAGGTTTAGACTAGATGTCCTTACAGTCTTTACTAGTTCTAAATCTATAATCCAAAGAATGGTTAATTTTGTATCTGGAAAAACAAGCCTACTACATATCTTTTAGAACTTAAAAAAGTACAAAAGAAAAAAACATAAATTAAGTGACTGAGAAATGCTGTAAAATATGAGCACAATAATAAGGGTTTTTCTACTTCAACAGCAAATACCTGTTTTGTGATATGTTATTTTAGAAATTTCTTACTTTGCAAAATGTAAGATCATGACTAGAGCTAAAGACTTGAAATTCCCAAAGTTTAAGACTTTCTCAGTGCTCAAGTAACAGCTATTCTCCAGGGAGCCAATGAAAGAAGAGGAATTTTTGTCAATCTCTTCCCCATTCTATACAAGTGGAACCTCATTTTTTTTCAGCCTTCTGCATCAATTACCCCTTTCCAACTGTTATCTTCCACTGTCTGTAGGCCCCAGTGCTTTGCCTATCAATCATTCTCAAAAACAAAAAATAAGTTCTATCAAAATGCCATAACAGCTGCAGCAAAGCTTTGCTTTTCAGAAATGAAACTAACTTCTTCCTTCTGGAAAAAGTTTCAACAGATTCATCATATATCTTACCGTTTTGACCATAGATTAGTCTAACAACAATGAAAACAGCAACAATAACAACTAACCTTAATTTAACATTTTAAGATCTACAGACTATATTATATTGCTAACTTATTTTACCTTCAAAACAACTCTGAGGCACCTGCTTTTATTATCACCAGTTAATAGAATAATTATCTGAACTAGGGTCACATGGCTAATAAAATATCTGAAGCATGATTTGAACTCATGTCTGCCTGATCCCAAAACCTTCTCACCACTATGTAGGCTAGCCTATTTCCTTTCCTTTAAGCAGCTAAGATAAAAGTACTTACAAAAGCTTCCTTAAAAAAGGAAAAAGGGAATACTAATAGAATTTTCTTTCTCAGATTTGGAAGTATATCTATGATTCTATTTTTGTCATTATATTGCCCTCATTAACATTTTAAGGAAATTATTGTGACATTTTATATAGATATTGACATTTACAAAAATTCTTTTATTCTACTCTTCCATATATTCGGTTATTTTGTAAGAATGGTAGATATTTTATAGCCATTTCATTTTGTATTCAATACTACAGAATGACAGAAGTTGAGTTAAAAAAAGAAGGAAAATGGAAAGGGAGAAACTTCTTCATAATAAAGCTGTACCTACTATAATTGATCAAATTTTTTTAAATTAAGTTTTCCTTACAGGGATAATATTCTTTGTAGGCAGCATTATTCATTGATTAAATCCCAGTGAATCATGATATTAACATTTATTTTATAGACTAGTTACCTTTCTATACAAAATAATATAAAAGTTATTTAAAACTGAATTGTATGGTTTGGTTGACTATATTGTCCAAATCCATCTCTAGCATGTAGACTTGAAATCTTTGTCACTTATTTATAATACAAACTATGTCTTATATTCCTGACAATTTTGAAGGGGTAAC
Source organism: Monodelphis domestica (assembly GCF_027887165.1). Taxonomy (NCBI): domain Eukaryota; kingdom Metazoa; phylum Chordata; class Mammalia; order Didelphimorphia; family Didelphidae; genus Monodelphis; species Monodelphis domestica. The sequence continues at coordinate 319,126,591 of NC_077228.1, read as the reverse complement.
ATCTCATTTTCCTCTCATTGTATTCATTACAGATTATGACTGGCAAAACTAATTTTAAAAAAGTCTTTAACTCTTGACATATATGTTATGATTAAAGATAAAATAGTTACACTGTTAAGGTAAAGAAAACCTTGTAGCAAATTCGTCAATTAGTCTTTTTTGTTCTTACTTGGCCTCCTCTGCTTCAGAGTATCAAGTTTTTGCCTTTCATTGAAGATATTAGTGTTCATCAGTGTATAAGAAATGAGTTTGAATTTCTACAAGTATTTTGCAATTTCATACATCTGCAATTTAAAATTGGTCCCAAGGCACTAAGTAAGCATCTATTCATGCTAATGAATCATTATCTTTTCACAACAGAAGGGTAGATAGAATTTTAATTCATTAATTTGATAATAGTTTTTCCTGATAGAATTTTCATTTAAAACCTATATTTTCTAAAAATGACATAGAACATATGTAAGTATATAATATATATTTTCAAATGTTGTTTCCATGTGCTTTTGGATATTTTGTTTATTTTTTGGATTCAAACTGAAGTCTCATTAGTGTGGGAAACCATGGAAATGGAAATTCATCTTTCCAAGATTTACTTGGGCCATCAAGAGAAGTGGGGTTTGTGTGTGTGTACTCAGTCTATTTTTTGAGGTGTGAATAACGTCTGAACGCTAAGCGGAAGGTAACATTCACTCAGCTCTCTAGACTAATATTTTTTGTTTTCCTGAAATGGAACTACAGATGTGATATGAATGATCTCAAATTTACATGTTAAAAGAAATTAGATAGTACTACACCAGCAAAATAAAATGTGTAGATATTCCATGTGACCTATTTTTTCATGAAGATCATCACAAAGATAATACCACTTTGCTGGTATTTCAAAATTTTTATCACTAGGTGATAAAATACTACGAATGTTAAATAGCCCTGGATAGCTAATCAGATATGGCTTGTAGGTTATGAAAGAAAAAAGAACAATTGTAGGGTAACTTCTGAATTGCCTGCAATTACTTTCTAATGGAGAGAGTAGGTGAAAATGAAAGGTATAAAATATATGTATAGATACAAAGGGGAAACTAGAATGAAAGTTAATGTTTCATTCACATTTCTACTAGCTTACATGGAGTGACAATGTAACCCTGCAAATCTGACATTAATCTGCATATGAAATGTCTTCATTAAGTCATTAGGTATGGTGGTGATACAATAACAGTGAAATTAATTCAGAGAGATGCTTTTATCAATTTTATAAGCAGATGAAATGTGAATGTGAAAACTCTGAATAGCTCATTTTGGCAGCATGTACTCATGAGTACTGCAAAGAAGACAATTCTAAGGCCAAGAATGTTGTTTGACAAGCTATCATTATAAGTGAGCAAATAGACTTTAACATAAAATCAACAATAAATATAAATATAAAACAAAAGGTAAATCTCTGAAGGAAACACAAAAGTTCTTTTGATTACTTGGCAGGAATTTCATTCTATAAACCAAAAGTTGTTTTTACTTGCTTCTCTGCTATTCTTTTTTTTTCTTCTCTAACAGGTTCAAGGGCATTTGAGGAATAACTTTCTATCTCTTCTAAGGACAATTATTTCAAAGACAAACCTTATCTTTGAATGCTTTTTGTGGGCAAGGTCAAAATCAACACCTTTAAAAATTAACTTAATACCTTAATTTGTGTTTTATTATGATTGGGTATTTTTAGTCACATTCCCTGAGGACAGTACAGCTGCAACTTTTGGAATGGATGAAATCTACCAAACACATCAGTACATGGAGAACAAAATTCAAAGCACAGTCAAATGCATTTGATGTGTATCTGGAACTGAAAAGATGAGATTCACTGGTAAAGAACCTTCACAATCTACCAATTGCAGCTTACCCGGCTCTGTGTTTGAGCTTTTTATCTAGGATCCCATCTCTGGAAACAAGTTTATTAAATACCAAAATGCCAATCACCATGTTGACCTGTCAAATAGAAACAACAGTTGACCTTTCAGTGCTAATGAAAAGAATTATTATTCTTGAAAACAATCTCTAATCAATTCAACATTCACAAAGAGAGTAACATGGCTTAGCATATTCCTAATAATAATAACAACATTAATAATAATAGTGCTTGAAACACTTTCCAGATAGGTACACCATTGCAACACACAATAATTTTAATACTGGGCTGTTAAATAAATTCTAGATATTCTCAGTTTTCATCTTTTGTAATAAACATACAACTTAGTTTTTATCACCTTCCTTTTACTACATTAGAGTGGTAGTCTCTTCCCTTCCCTTTCCTTCATTCTCAGATGATCCTAGAACTAGAAAGTCAACTTGGTTATAGGAGCCCATCCTTATCTTACCTATACTTTTAATACTCTGGTCATATTATAGCTCAGCACTGGCAAAAGTTTTCAAGTTCAGGTGCCCAAATTGAAACTTCAAGCTGCCTATGAGCCTCCCACATTACCCCAGAAAGTGGAGGGATGTTCTCCCTTTGATCAACTGGACAAAGAGATGGGGTATGCAAAAAATGCCCTTGGGCACTGGGAAGAAGTGGATTGGAGCTGCAACCCCCCACCCCTGTGCCAGCTCGACACATGTGCCAATACTTTGCCAACACTGTTTTAAGGGATTTGAGATATGAGGCAGTGATGTGTATTTCACTAGACATGTGTCATTGTTCCAGGCTTTGAGGGTCAGGAAGCCCAAGATCTTAAGAGAATAGGAAAAGTCTATATGATTAAGTGCCCTTCAAAGGATGACATTTTGTGGCAAAAGGCAGGCCTTGTCAACTCTAAGGACAGATCTTCAATGGATCACTAGGATCTACTCAAATGGTGCTATCAACACACCTTACAGTATGCTCTATTAAACATTCTTCAATATTTCCTTTTACTATTCCTCATACTTTCAAAAATCTTTTAGCTATTTCAGCTGGGATATGATCATACTCAATTTTCTTTCTCCATTAAAAATGTAAATAGCAGAATGAAATGCCTCTTATTTTAACTGTTTATAACAGCTTTTTAGAATTGGGTCAAAAAAAGTTTCTAAGAAAACAACTATATAAGAAATTCAGCTGATTCAAAGGACTTAATTACTAAATGTAAAAATGTTTTTTGGTCTTTTTCCTCTCCTTTGACTTCCTTGCTTAAGATATTTCTGAATGGGGCAACAGAATTATCTGTTCCAGATGAATACAAACCACATATTAGAATTTCAAGATACAATATTTTTTTCCTTTTTTATTTATAAAATGATTTGCAGATTTTAACCAAATTAATTAAACCTGGGGATTCACTCAAACCATGTGCGTTTTATAGTTGCACTCTGTTTAACTGATGCTATAAAGAAGATCCATACCACTTTTAGCAGGCACAAATCCCTTTCCTCATAAAAAAATTGTCAACTGCTAAGTTACCATTTAATCAAGGAAAGGGTTATTTATCATCTGACTTCTTATTACTGAAACTAGGAGAAATATTGTATGTCATAGATTCTATTATAATAGTAGCATGCAGAAGGGAATTGGTCATTACTCAGAAGAATAAAATACAGTGTTTCTATCACACATAACAATTTTCTTTATTTTAGGGTTAGTGAAACATTAGCATCATGGCTTAGGGAAACAATCCTATCCACTGAATCAAGATTCAACTCAGCAGATAAAAAGCATGTCCAATAGTTGCTATTTTCTTAGGTCCTTATCTAACCCTGTGCCAGATTTTATTTCTCTTATAAATCATGTGTAGCTTTAGTTCCTTGCAATACTGAAATGTTTAAGGGCAGAAAAGACAAAACCTTAGATGAAGGGAATTCATACATTTAGAGTGCTGAGGAAACTGTACCATTTGCTTCCAATTTAGTGCATGAATCATTTAAGAAACTGAGGAACAATTTTCCAATTAGAAAGATAATTGCAGAAAGATGAGGATCTCTGGATTTAATTCAGACTCCCCCCCACCCCTTGCTCACTTTCCAGATTTATTGAGAGAAAAGAGATTTGGAACCAATAAAATGAGATGTCCTCATTAAGAGAGACAAAGGCAAATTAGTAGTAGAATTAATGTTCATTTTTGGGGATGTTCTACATTTAGAACTCTGAAGAAATTGCTTCTAGGTTTCATAAAAGGAAAAAAATAATACAAAATCTTTTTGCATTTCAAAGGGATTTCTTCTGACTATTCTTTTGTCATTCTTGAGAAATGGGGACCTTTATGAGATGTTCCTGGCAGAATGCATGCAGAAAAGTACAGATTTGCATGGCAAAGGTCTTACAAAGAAAAAATGCACAGTGTAAATCGTGTGTTAAAGGGCAAAGATGTATAAGTGAATGATAGGCTTCCTACACAATTGTAATTATATAGTATAAATGAAAGCCCACATTTCCCCCCTATTACTTGCAACTCAAAATAAGATTGCAGAGTACTCATGTACTTCCTATAGAGCATGATAAAGTCAAATAAAATCAACATAACAGTACTTCAAATGCTAAGACTTCTATATAACATATACTGTGAAATAGTCAATTTAATTGCTATAAAATAGCCTTTCTTTGCTCAGAGAAGAAAATAAGATGATTTTGATGTTTACCAGGACAACAGCAGCAGCAGGCCCAACAAAAGCATAGAGTAGCCCTCCTTCAAGAGATAGCCAGCAGCTGGAAAGAATATTAGATAAGAACTAACAAAAATTAGTAATGAGTATTAAACCGTTGAAATGTGATACAAACAATTTGGCTTACCGATTTCTTTTTGGCCCTCTAGAACATTGGAAAAGCACATAAAATTACACACAAAGGGGAAAAGACTAATATAGCATTCCATGTACTGAACAGGTCTCACTGAAAAGGAATTTTCATAAAAAAAATCCTTTCAGATACTTAAAATGTTTAGGAAAAATTACCATTGCAGTGAGATTTCCTATGTTTATTTTCAGCCCTGAAGTGAAAATTTAAAGTGGATTTAAAAATGCTAGTGGCCATCCATTATCAAAATTTTCAACTGCATTTTTAAGCAGAGGTAGCTAGTCTTAAAAGATTCAGACATGCCATTTACCTGGTCTTCCTGCAGGCCTTCAGTATATTGGAAGAAATTTATTTAAAAGCAACAGTTGCAAAGAGATGCATATTCTACATTTTGCATGCGTTACTTGCCTCTATATCTTTGCAGCATACTAAGAGAATTCACCAAATTTTAGATTTTCAAAGAAAATAAATGCAGCTGTGTTTATTTTAATTTTGGCATTTAGAGATAGAAATTTACATTGATAGTACCATGAAAAAACATATGGAGAGACATATTCATTCTCGCGTTACCTAGAAAAGTGGAAATGGCATGTAGTTTGCCACAGGTCTCATCTGTCTTACTAGTCATTGGTTCAATGTGTAATTTAGAATAGGCAGGAGGAGGCTACCGGAGGGAAGCTTTTCATCCTACTGAGAGCAAGTCATCATTCCTACCTCTAAAAGTACTTGTTTTTAACCTTAGGGATCAATAGTTTATTTCTAAAAGTTCTTCTCAGTGTGCAACCCTTCCCCACTCCATGCTTTTGTCATGCACTCAAAGGTACCCAGAATAATCATTTCATTGGTCATCTCATATTGTAGTATTCATGATAAACATTTGCAAAAACCAAAAAAACAAACATGAAACTGCCTAGAAGGTAAAGCAACTGATGTCCTGATATTTATTGTAGAGCATGAGGAGGTAGAGAAGGGCATATGAAGAAAAAGGAAAAAAAAACATTCCAAATTAAAACTATACATTTTAATACAGATGATTTCAATGAGGATGTGAGTATGAGAGAGGATGGTAAAAAATATGTTAGAAAACTTGGTTCATATTTAAGAATTGAGAGAGAAACTTGTGGACTTTACATCGGCTCACAGGCCAAATCTAGTCCACTACCTCATTTCGTTAATTAGTTAAAAAGCTAAGTCAACAAGTTAAGAATAGCTTTTTTTAAAGATTATAAAAACTACTCTTACCACATTGAGTAGTATGCTGACCCCTGCTATAGTACATATATAGTGTCTTCAAGAAGGTAGTTTAGAGGCACTGAACATGGTAAACACCATGTACATCAAAAAGGGAAAAAATGTAAAAGAAAATGGTTATATTTTAAAGGAATGACAGTTATTCATGTGAAAATAATTCTACTGTAGATAGACAATGTCTCAGATTGAAATTTCTGTATATGGCCAATTTATAAGCTAATTAGGACAAATATCAAATGAGAAAGACTAAATAAAAATGAAAGCTATTGACTTAAAATGTGAAAAGGATGAAAGACCATTGAAACTATCGCTGTAATGTATGGGAATTTAAGTAGCTTAAATCAATCATCACTTGGAGGAGATCTAAAAAATCTAAAAACTGCCTAAACTAGTGCCAAGAAATATGGCAGCTGTTGGAAATACCAGTTTAGAAAATAAATTCCTGTGAATGTTACAGAAAAGGATGGTAGAACATTGTAAGCAGTCTTATCTTACAAAAGAGTAAGAAGAAGTTTATAACAAAAAAGTTTGCAGAAATATCTGAGAAAGAACTGCCTCAACTTTAGGATGTTTAAAATGAAACTGGGAGGGCAAAGAACAGAGAAAAAAAGTTAGAAAAGACCTCTACATATTTAAAAAAATAGAAAAGACCTCTACCATACATTTCCTCGAAAGATGTATGTAATAAGACAAATACATTTGTCTAACAATTCTATTACTATTAGGTGAGGCCTAAAATAAGAAGCAGCAGACATTTTTCAATCTTAGGTGGGATTCTAGAACTGAGTCTAAATCAAAATTGGGTTTCTAGATATTTTGATACTGAGTTTCTCCAGGTTACCCTGTTTGTGGATGACACTGCCATTCACACAGACCTAGAAAAATGCGGAACCTTTTTTTTTTTTTAAAGAAAAGCTTCATTGAAAAGAGTCTGATGTCATCCACATAGGAAAAAGCACTTGAATGAAGAATGCTATTCTCAAGACCAGAGGTGTCCAAAATGTAGTCCACAACAACCCATGTGTGGACAGAACCAGATTAAAATGCCATTAGGTAATATTTTTTAAAAAATAAATAAAAATACAATAAAATTCAGATAACATATTTTAAAATAAATCAATATTCTGCTTGTAGGGATGCTTCTGTTCAGATTAGTGGCCCATGCATTTTTGAGTTTGACACCACTGCTCTAGACTTGTTTATGGAGTTGGATGGATATCCACAGAGCTGTTTATCCAGTTTGGCTAGGAACTGTAGATAGACAATGTCTCAGATTGAACAAGAAGAAAAGAGAAGAAAGAGTAATTATGCAATGCTTTTAAGAGCCCTCAGATGTTCCCAGTAACAAAGACCTATCTTCTTAATAACAATAATCTTCCAGTAAGGCCTTAAGGCTGAGAGACTGATAGCTTGTACAATGGATAGAGCGCTGGGTCTGGAGTCAGGAAGAAAAAAAATTCTATTTGGCCTCATACATTTATTAGCTGTGTGTCCTTAGGCAAGTCAATTAGTTTCTGTTTGTGTCAATTTTTTTCTATCATAAAATAAAAACAATAACACCTCTCTCACAGGGTTGTTGTGAAAACGAATGAGATAATATTTTTAAATCACTTAACATAGAGCCTGGCACATAGCAGGGGCTTTATAAATGATAATTCCCTTCATATTCTCTTCCTCTTTCTAAGAATTAAAATTATATATGGTTCAAAGGGCAACAGAGAAGCACTTGGGAGTTAATAAGAGTCAATATATTACCAATAGAGAACTATACAGAAGAAGCAGTGAAAAGGGTATCATCAGTGAGATGTTAAGATGGAAAAGGAGGTTAGCCAGTCAAATATAAGAGATGGATAGCCTATCCATAGGCTCAACAGAATACACATTAACAGAGTCTTAAAGAAAAGGTCCCAGAATATTGAGTAGATGTCCCATCCCACCCCAATGAAGTTTCTATTTGAAAATATATCTAAAAGTCACCTGGGATCAGAAGTCATGGATGGGTTATATAGCCTGTACCACTACAGAGATTACTCCCATTGATGAAATCACAGATGCATTGAAGAATTTTTTTTTAATTCTAATTTGTAACATTTTTGAGGACAGATGTTAAATATTCTTCTAAGCCAAGTACCCTGGATATTCCTCACACCCTGGATGCTTAATATCTGAATGAATTTATTTTTAATGATAATAATAAAACTAGTAACTACTGAAAGAGCTTATTATAGACTTGTCTTGAGGAATGTGTTGCAAGCACTTAGCTTATGCAGCACATAAATAAGAAAATAGGACTTTAATGTTATGCTCTATTCAGCTCCTTAAGAGTGGTCTAGGGCTCCCAAATCATGCCTCCACATAGATTGACACTTCCTTTGAATATGCTAGAAAGATTTAATATTCTTGATTCTTCACCTTAAGGGTGCTTTCCATTAAATAATGGAACTTTGCATTTTAAAACTTGCTTTCCATGAATTGCATTTCTCATTCTCCCCTCTCTTCTTTCTGTTTCCTTACAATTGGAGAGGAATCAAAAGAAAATATGTAAATGAATTATATTCACTATATGAGATTGTAAAATATGAATTAGAGAGTAAAATTTCATCATCTTATGATCCAAATCATTGATCTGAGCATAGAATGGAATGAGACAATAAGATGAGTCCATCTGGTTGTAGAAAGGCTATTCTAACAATGAGCCCCATCATCTACTTTTTCCTTTAATATTACTACATTGATCTTCAGTAGTAGAATGTCAGATTTCTATAGAGCCTAGAAGTTTCATCCTGGGGGTCTAATATTTTGGACAACAAAAATTTAATTATAACATGGCAAAGTGTAACCAATATCCATTATTAAACCATTTTCCTTAGAAATCTTTGGAGGGAATTTGAGGTACGGTGCTGGCTTCAGCTCTTTCAAGATTGATGGAAGCGCTGAACAGTCAAGATCATGGGGCAATGCAGATGTTCGTCTATTTTGCTATACTTTTTACCATCCAAATAACATGAATTTCTTATTTGTGCTTGCTTTCCAAATTATTGGTTCATCGAGGAGGAAGTGAGGTTGGAGACTATAGCTGTTTATTTGGCAAATTATAAAGTAAAAGTCATAGGGAATGTGTTAGGGCTTGTTATAAACCAGTTCATTCTATCCAGAGGCTCCTAGATTAACTATATTTTCCCCCTAACCTCCTGCCAAAACCTCGAGAAGAAATAGCTGCTTCTTCCTTTCTGTGTTCTATCACAGTCTTCCATGCCCCTGCATACCAATGATCTGATCATCTCTATTGAACTTTTTGCCCCCTACTTATTCTGCTCTGAATCTTTCCATGCTTCTTATACATCCTGATCATACCACTTAAAAATCCTGCTCTCCAGCTCTGTTTTTTAGAACTGGATGAGAGTATGCTACTCTGTCTTTCCTCAAATTGCCCTGTCCTTCAAATCATTTTACTCAAGGAGGGGAAATAGTCCCTTGGGGCTGGCCTTTTCTTGTTGGCAAAGCTTCCTTCAGCAAAATCCCACTCTGCTGTTAGGATTTTAGATTTGGTCGCAGAGAAGGCATTAAGCATCTTGTTCTCCTCTTTCATTCCCTCTTCTTTCCTAGATCCCCACCTTGGATGTATATACACAGGCACCATCTCTCATACACAAATTCAAACATAGATCAAGAAACATTTAATCATTTTTTTTTCTAAAACCCTTACCTTCCACCTTGGAGTCAATACTGTGTATTGACTCCAAGGCAGGAGAATGGTAAGGGCTAGGCAATGGGGGTCAAGTGACTTGCCCAGGGTCACACAGCTGGGAAGTGTCTGAGGCCAGATTTGAACCTAGGACCTCCCATCTCTAGGCCTAGCTCTCAATCCACTGAGCTACCCAGCTGCCCCCTAACATTTAATCATTTTAAAACTTTTAAATATTGGTCATCTTATAAACAGTGATACTACTTTTGTGCAAGCTCCCTGAGCCAAATCAAATGAGTTGAACCCTATATTACTATTTTATATAGTTACAAAAGTTTGGCTGACTTGACAAATGGGACCACATAGATCTTATGACAATATCCATGAGGGGTCTTCATGGTGATACTGCATATTCTGTGTCAGATTGACATTTTATGTCAAAATGTACTAAGAATTATTCAGCTGAAAACATTCATTGACATTAGTTATGTTAACTACAAAGGAAGCACGGTGCCCCTCACTCTTTAACATTTTAATGGCAAAATATCATACATAAGAACAGAATAGGTAGACACAGTAATGATATTATAGAAAGATCTTCGCAAACATGGGTTCCACAAAGCCCTCCATCTATAATTCTATAGCCTTTATGCACCTAATATTCCCTCCTTAATCCTACACTGATGCAATTTCTGCAAAAAATTGTTAGACTTCTTGAACAAAATGTTAAGTCATTAGCAGTGGGGAAACTAGCACCGATGAGGCATATTTCATAATTAATTAATTCTAAACATGATTTATCACTATGGATGGACTTACTAGTGATCAGTTCCATATCCTTTCGTTCTGGTGAAGCCTACTGAAATGGCCACTACTAATGCTGGTAAACCTGCAAGGAAAGCAAAGACCAAAGTTTGTTTCATTTCTATATAAACCATTTGCCTGAGAAACATGGCATGAAGTGAAAATAGAAGAATAGCATGTGGATGAATATTTTTGCAAAACACAATTCCAGAAGGAAACATGTTTTCTTTCAAGTATGAGAATATTCAAGTGACAACCAGGTTTCAACCCAGAACATTGCTCTGATGTTGCTAGGTAACTACCTTATTTGACATTGGTTTACCATGAACTAATAATAGTTTTGATGTTTCTTTCTAGCTTTCCCCCCTCTACTTTCTTTTTCAAAGGAGAGTAGGTTTTCCTGATTTATAGAAAACTTACAGCTTCAAAGCCAGAAGGCAAAACACAGATGGATGATGAAATATAATAGCAGGGACATATTCATTCAATCACATTCTAAGGAAAATGTGCTAATTTTCAATCTATATCATCCACTTTCTACTACGTGAATATAGGAACATAGATTTCTCCACTTACTCAGTTATGATTCATTTAACTTTATACTCTCTTGCCAAAAGAGACACAAAGACAAATAGGGAGAGAGTACAGGTTTTTGTTCTCTGAAGTCAATATTTAAGGTTAATTACATAGCAACTTCTCTTAACAGACATTTATACCCTATCACTCATACAACTATCCAAAATTCTTGCAATCCATTGATAAAGAAAGATACCTGCACTGCCTCTTGGGGTAATGATCCTCCATATGAAGTGATCTTTTTATGAGTCTTAAACTTACCTTATTCAGGTTTCAAAGAGGGGCCCCTTTTCTCCTTGAATGTCAGGATTTTGTAGATAAATCTAGGTTTGTATTAATTATATGATTAATGATTTTATAGATTTTGTCCTTGGTCAAGCTTTGCCTTTCCTAAATGAAGATTCTCAATCTGTTTTTACTATTACATAATGTGACTTTCTTGTCTTTCTCCTCATTCTACTTGACTTTCTAGATTTCTCTAATTTCAACATATTATATTTGAATTAATTGTTCAGCATTTCATAGTGTTCTTGATATAATAAAAGAGTAGAATGCTATTTTCTATTTTATATCCTTCTAGATAATTTCACAATATTTTTTGGCTTTTTTTATCACAGTCACACTGAAACAATGTCCACATTGAAAAATGAACAATGATTCTTTGGTTCTTTTCCAGAGAAGGATTATTAGCTCATAACCCCATTTCATACACATAATTAAATAATTACATAGATTACTTCATATTAGTCCACATCAAAAATCATCAGCCACTTTTTATTGACATTATTCTTCAAAAGATAGATTTCCCCATTGGAAAGGTTCCCCATTAATTAATTAATTCACTCATTTATTTATGCAACAAGCTTTAAGTTTTTGCTTCATTTAGCTAGGGCCTGGAGACACAAAGACAAAAAAAAATGCCAACAGTCTCTGCTCTCAAGACACTTACATTCTACTATTTTGTCCTTAGGGGGAAATGGAAAATAATTCCCTGCTCCCTTTTCTAGGGCATGATTAATAGCTCATAACTTTATTTTATGCATATAATTTAGATATTTATTCATTACACTCATTACTTTACCCTTGTCTACATCAAAACTCATTTGCCCCTTTTAAAAAATGCAAATAAGTCTTCAAATAATCTTTTCCCACTGGATAACCTCATTCATCCATTCATTCATCCATTCAATAAGTATTAAGGATTTACTTTGTTCATTTCTCAAATGACTGAGGGTGTGAAAAAAGTGTAATAGTCCCTTCCATCAAAAAACTTATATTTTACTAGTGGGGAAACAACATTTAAGCAGATAAATCAATTGAAAACTTATACAGTGATTTTTGTGTGTGTGTGGAAAAGGAATAATGCAGAAGTGTTCAGTGTTGCCTAAATTTGGGAGTTTCATTATGTATTAGAGATAATAAAGATATAAACTAAAATAAATCTGAGTAGAAATTTCTAAGAAAACCTAAAAAATATCATTCTTCATCAAGAAAAGTGTTGGGTTCCCTATTAGATGGACGTAACAGTCCATATAACTCTGATGTTTTTAATAATCTTGACAGATTTTTTAAAAGACTAAGTAAATATTTCTTTACATTTTCATTTATCTACATAGATATATAACTACTCAGTGAAATAAAAAAAATGCTGGTCATGGTTTACATTTAGAGAAAGCACTTTCCCTTGAATGTTGGATTTATAAACTGTCCATAATCCTGTCCATAATCTTACCAGTTACCACAAACAACACCAGGTTGCTCAGTATGGAGTGGGATTCACTCTTAAAGAATTCCTTGATTTTCCTTTAGAGTCTTCCATACATATAAGTGTCATATGTGAATTTACCAATCCATTGTCACAGTGGCCAACTTCTATATATTTTAACCTGCTCCCCTAATTTCATTCTTGTGTAGCCTCAAAATACTTTAGTAGATGCCATTTGGTCCTGGTGATATGTTTACATTTGGTTTGTCAATTTAGTTTCAAGCATTGTCAATAAATTAATCCTATTTATTTTGTGGATAGTAAATTGAACAAGAGTCTCCCTCTTCAGTAGATTCTGAAGCAAAAAAAAATATTTGATCTGTCATCCAACTCCTTTTCATCAGTGAATTCTCCATGTGCCCACCATCAACAAGAAATCCCACTGATTCTCTAGCTGGCTTCCTCCCTTTGATATAAAATTAGTTTTTTAATCACTTTCAAGATTTTCCTTACAGCTATCTTTTGGGTGCACCTAATTGGGATTTATACCTTACCTCTCATACATAAAGGCCAAGGGTCTTGAAAAATTATAGAGTTTTTACATTTCTAGGGGAAAATAAATTGGCAGAAACTGTTTCCTTTTCTGCATATGTAAGTTTCAGGTACTATAGCATGTGCATGGGGAAGACTATAATTGGCCACCTAGGCAGGTAATTTGGAAACTTGTTCCTTATTTTCAATTTCCAAATGATGAACAGGCTTTCAGAAATACCTATTATTATGTATAGGATTTTTATCCTCAAATATCTCCAAAGATAAAAATCAATTAAAAATGTGAGTGATCCTATTTCAAAATCTGACCCTGTCGATTCAATTTAATGAAATATGGAAAGGGTACTTTAAAAAATGTGCTTACCCCATCCAAGGCACAAGAAGCGCTTCCTTATAAGTCGAGTTCTAATTTTTCCTGTTACAGCCATGTATGACTGCCACGCTTCTGTCAGTACCCAGCAGAATGAAGCTAGGAAGAAGAAGTGCAAAAACGCAGTAGTCGTGGTACAAATGCCCTGTAGAAAACAGAAAGACTCACATTGAATATCCGGGGGGAATTATTTATTCTTCAAAGGACTAACTGGATGATTATTATTCAATCAATTTATATCACTCCTCTACATCTTCTTTTCTCTTCTGATGATGGGCCAACTTATCATCTGTACTATGGAAGAAGCCATTTGTTTAGTTTCCCACTTTCATGTCTCTTCTCACTTCTGTCCATCTTCCCTTCATCTTTCAAATTAATCTTATAGAAGTTCAGGCCTGACCCAGTCATATTACTATACAAATCTCAATGGCAGAAGCCTTTCTCTTATCTCTAAGGCATTGACCTTCTTTTACCTCCTCTTTAATCTCCCCTCTGTTGATCAACTGCAATTGAAACTGTATTACAGCATTTACTACTGAGCACATAGTAGGTGGTTATTAAATAGCTGTTGATCAGGTATTTACTAAATGACTAATGTGTACCAGGCACTATGCTAGGATTTGGGAATACTAAGACAAAAAATGAATGAAACCCTTTGCTCAAGAGCTTACATTGTATCAGGTAAGAAAACATACACACATATCAGGATATACAGTTATTCAAGTTAATTTATAGGGCAGGAAGGAAAAGACTTGCATCTCAAACAGGTTTCAAGTAGGAGAGAAAGCTCTTGATGTTGAACTACATCTTAAGCATGGAGGACAGCTGTTATAGAGGCACAGAGAAAGGAGATAGGTTATGAATGAGAAGGTAAACAAGTCTTTATGAATCACCTCCTATGTGTGAGTCACTGCGCTAAGTGATTTACAAAGTGGTTTGTCTTTTCCAAAAACATCAAGTTGATCAGGGGGGCTAGAAATACTGTCATAAATCTAGAAAGACAGGTTGAAGTCAAATTGTAAAAGTATTTAAATATTAAATAGAAGAGTTTCTTTTTTATCTAATGGGTAATCATTAGACCTGTGGAGAATCTTCAGTAGGGGAGTGCTTTAGAATCAGACTTATGCTTTATGGATATTACTTTGGCAGACATATCAAGGATAGATTGAAGGGAGGAGAGATTTGAGGCAAGAAGAACCATTGTTGTAACACCCTAGATGAAAAGTGTTGAGGTTTTGAACTAGCATGGTGGTCCTGTGAGTGGAGAGACTGGGGCAGAAACTAAAACTGTGGAAATAAAATCAACAACCTTGCAAGTAATTGAACTGATTGGATATGGAAAGGGTGGTAAGGGAATGTAAAGTTCATATTTTTATTTCTTTAACTGAAAATGCAACCATACACTTGTGAATGAATAAATTATTACTCATGGAAGGATTAGGGAGCAATTTGTTTAAAAATACAGAATCGATATATGGCTACTAGCATCCTATATGTAAGTATTAGGTATTATAATACCATTTTATCAAAAAAGCTAATTTTCTTGCAAAGCACAACAATCTTAATTCCCAATTTTATATTATTTTCTTCACAAAGAATTTGGTTATAAATTTCAATATTAGGGTACAAATTAAATTTCCTATTTACTTTTTTTCATTCAACTAATTAACATAAGAAGCTTATGGAATATATGGTAGAGTTCCTTTTAGTTAAATATAAATAACATTTTCAATTATTGATGCTTTAATGCATCACTTAAAAAAGATACATGATTCCAAATAAAAAAAAATCTGAAAAATCATCCGTACAAAACTGTTAGTAAATTCCTTCTTTGTTGTTTTATCTGCTAAAATGATATTAGGCTCACATTAGCAACTACAAGTATCTTTCAGAAGGAAATAATGAGCTAGGATTACATTTCTTTGATATAAGCATCTTATTTAAGGCATAACTAAAAAATATAAAATAAATTTGGCAAATAGCCCAGTTAAGAAGAAGAATCATGAGTGTTTTAGGTACTTAATACATTGTTTCTATGTTATTACATTTCAATGTGTCCTAATCAGATCATTTGGAAAAGCTAATGGAGTCACTGGCAATATGCAACTATGATTTCATGGCATCTTTTCTCATGTAATTTAATCACGCTGAATATACTGATTATTCCTTTACCCATAACCCACCTATAAAACAAGTTTGCACTTTAATTTTGGTAATAAGTCTAGACTGTTCATTAATGGTTCCATTTTAGGGAATGTAATAGCTGCTGGAAAAGAAACCTGAATAAATCAGGCCTAAGAATGGGATTAAGTCTTTGGTTTGTCATCTTGTTCTTTGCTTTCTCTAAAGAGGTTAAAAAAGCCTGAAGGTTGAAGGTTGAGGCAATTATAATCTTAAAAGCCTACAGTGGGAATGGACATCCAAAGCATGAATACCTCTAACAAAATTTCAAAATTTCACTTCCATTGATGAGCGACTCAGTAACATCTGAATGAGCTCATTCTACTCTTAGTGCACATTTCTCATATTAAGCCAAAATGAACCTCTTCATAACTCTCTTTTAGGTCTTAGTTCCATGCACTGAAACAAAAAAGGAAAACCTTCCCTTCTTTCTCCCCCAAAGTTTAATCACCAAGTGCACTGATTATTTCTTAAAATTTGGCTTACCTATATAATTAGTCTATATCTCAAATGTACTCCCTTTATCATTCAAGGATTTTTGTACCTAGTTGTTTACATGTCATCTCCCTAATTAGATTATTAACTTTTTCAGAGCTGGGAATATACTTTGGCTTTTTCTAAATCATCTTTAGGGCAGTGACTGGCACAAACTAGTTGCTTAATAAATGTTCATTAAATGACTGACACATAACAATTCTTTAAATACCTGAAGCATATTAAAGCATTTTAGAAATTTCCTGTTTAGTAAAACTGTATGGAAATACATTAAGGATGAGAATCAAAACTTTGAACACATAAGAATTCTAGTCTTTAGAATTATTTTTTCTTTAAGCCATATTATTAAAAAAAAATCCTTGTTTCCTCCAACTCTGCAGGGCTTCTCTCCTTTCCCATTCCCTAACCTTATAGTTCTCTGACTCACTTTGCTTCGTTGAAAAATGGATTAAATATTTATTTCAGGGAAGATATTTGTTTACTTCCAGAAATCACTGTAGGGCAGTGATTAGGCAAGAAACTGAGAAAAGGACTATTGCATTAGAATGTTAATCCCTAAACTGTATTTTAATATATTATGACCTTTTCCTTGTTCAAAATCCCTACATTACCTTAAATTTTCTGGGAGCAGGGGGATTTGTTGGAGGTCTTTGGGAACTATGTCTGAACATCTCTTTTTAAGGGAGAAATGTTCATATATAGAATAAATATAAAATTAAACTAGATTGCTTCTGAAGTCTTGCCTAAAAGGCAGGGAAGAGTGTTAATAATTTTTCTTTGACAGTGTTAGAACTTCCTGTTCTTTTTTTCCCTTCTTTTAAACATTTCTATTTCTTATAACCAAACTCATTATATTGACTCAAATTTCTTAACAATAAAAGGTTTCCCTGCTCTGAATAAATTCCATCTAAAATCTAGTGGAAGAACTAAATACAAAACTACAGGTATGGCCTGACCAGAGCAGAGTTTGTGTGAAAAGTGTTTCATAATTGTGTTCACATATATAGTTCCTGCGTTGTTTTGGCAGGTAGATTCCCAAGTATTTTATATTGCCTGCAGGTATTTTAAATGGAATTTCTTTTTCTATCTCCTCCTGCTTGGTTTATTGGTAATATGTAGAAATGCTGATGACTTCTCTTTGTTTATCATTTTCAACAACTTTGTTAATGTTACTGTTTCAACTATTTTTTAGTTGATTCTCTAGGATTCTCTAAGTATATCATAATATCTGCAAAAAGTGATAGTTTAATTTTCTCATTGCCTATTGAATTTCTTTAATTTTGGCTTTATTGTTATAGTTAGCATTTTTAGCACTGTATTAAATAACAGTGACGATAATAGATATCCTTATTTCACCCCTGATCTTATTGGGTACATTTCTAGTTTTTCCCCATTAATGATAAAGCTTGCTCTTGGTTTTAGATAAATTCTACTTATTTAAATACTGCTTTGCTTTCTAGAGTTTTTAAAAGGAATGGGTATTGCATTTTGTTAAAAACCTTTTCTGCATCTTGTATTATAACCATATTGTTTTTGTTATTGATGTGGTCACTTAAAGCTTTCCTAATATTTGATCAGGGCAGAGTTTAGTGCTTCTTTTGTTTTAGGGAATTACACCACTACCAAAATAACTTAATGTTTCATTTCATTTCATTCTTGCTGGAACTGGGAATCAGTCCGGCCATTTTGGAGAAATGATTTTAAATTATATGAGAATATTGACTAAAATGTCTGTACTCTTTGAT
This sequence comes from Monodelphis domestica, assembly GCF_027887165.1. NCBI lineage: Eukaryota > Metazoa > Chordata > Mammalia > Didelphimorphia > Didelphidae > Monodelphis > Monodelphis domestica. The sequence goes on along the minus strand of NC_077228.1, from coordinate 319,108,480 downwards.
CCAGTGATATCAATACCAGGTAGATACTCCAAGTAGATAAATGAGAAAAAGAAAAGTTCCCTATGCACCAAGATACTTAAAGTGATATTTTTATAAATATAGCCTATAGGTGTGGAATATTACATGTAACATTGAACTTGGCACGTATATTAACTTTACTAATTTCCCCCTTTTTTCTTGTTTTTTTTTTGTTCTTAGTTTTAAGGAATCATTCTCTAGGGTTGAAGTACTTATTATGTCTCATTGTGCTTGACAGTGGGAATAGAAATATAAGCACAGATACCAATTACTTAAAAGGAATTTCATTTGTATTTACTTAATTCTACTTTTTTTAACAAGAGCATATTCTACAGCCTATAGAAAAACAAAGGTATCACTGAGAAATGATAATGTTGTGAAAAAGAAAATTAATTAATTAAAAGCAAAATATATTATTAAAACTAATTATTGTTTTTTAAAGATTGAATTAATTTTGGAGACAACCATCTCCCCTAGTTGACATATATCAAGCTTGTGGTCCACTAAAAATCCTGTCTTTTGCACATGAACACTACTCATATTATCCTTTTATCTTCTAATTATTGATATAGCTAATTTTTGAAGTTATAAATCTAGAACTTTACATTTCTTCCTATTAAATTTCAAATCACTGTACCTGATTCATTGTTCCATCCAGTTGAAACCTTTTAGGATAACAATTTGGCCATTTTGAGTCTTGCTTAGACTTCCGGTTAAGATGGCGGCTTAGAGAAAGCTAAAGTTCAGATCTCCGGAAAACCCTTCCCAACCGATCTCAAACTATAAGCTCCTAAGGTGCCGAAATTCAAAACGATCAACAGCACAGACCCTGGGAACCCTCCTCCTGGACCTGGACCCGGTTCAAAAGGTACGGCCCCACTCAAAAGCCAGAACCCGAGATCACTTGGACCTCAGGGGTAGGAGCGCAGAGTCCAAGGCTCCCGGAAGCCGCAGCCCGGCTGGGCTCAGAGAGCAGGGTCCTCGGAACAACAACCCTCAGGGCCTTCTACCCGAGTCCTGGTGAAAGTTACTGCCTGGGGCTTCCGCTGCAGAGAGCTGGTCGAAACAACAGCAACCCTCAGGGCGGGCAAGACAGCCTCACAGGCTGGATCCTGCTATCCAAGTCTCAGTGAAAGTCCTTGCCCTCGGAGCTTGGGGAAGCTGCAGCCCATCCCCCCGCAGGCCGACGAAACAGCCTCACGGCCAGCGATTCTGAAGGCAACTTCCGGAAAGCGAGCCGGGGGGAGAGTGTGGCCTCCTGGTCCGACCCTTCCATTCCAGTTCCAGTGAGGCATATTCAGTTTAACCCAGGGAAAGCTCATAGAACCAACATCTGCCCAGGACTAAAGCCTCTGAACACCAGACAGAGATAAGAAAAGCTAATCCTCCACATTCAGAGATGGCAAACTCCACAGAAGCACAGAAGCCCCAAAATACCAAGAAAAATAAGAAGAAAGGGGCGACTTTGGACACATTCTATGGAGCCAAAATACAAAATACAGAGCAGATAGAAGAAGATATACAAGAAAATGCTCCAAAATCCTCCAAAGGAAATAGAAACTCTCCACAAACCCATGAAGAATTTGAATCAGAAATGACCAAAAAGATGGAAGCCCTCTGGGAGGAAAAGTGGGAAATAATGCCAAAGAAATTCACGCATCTACAAAACCAGTTTGACCAAACTGTAAAAGAAAACCAGGCTTTAAAGCAAGAACTAATAAAGCAAAGCCAAAACACCAAGAAATTAGAAGAGAACATAAAATATCTCACCGACAAGGTGATAGATCTGGAAAATAGAGGGAGAAGAGAGAATTTAAGAATAATTGGACTCCCAGAAAAGCCAGAAATAAACACCAAACTGGACATGGTGATACAAGATATAATCAAAGAAAATTGCCCAGAGATTCTAGAACAAGGGGGCAATACAGCCACTGACAGAGCTCACAGAACACCTTCTACACTAAACCCCCAAAAGACAACTCCCAGGAATGTAATTGCCAAATTCCAAAGCTATCAAACAAAAGAAAAAATCCTACAGGAAGCCAGAAAAAGACAATTTAGATATAAAGGAATGCCAATCAGGGTCACACAAGACCTTGCAAGTTCTACGCTGAATGATCGTAAGGCATGGAACATGATCTTCAGAAAGGCAAGAGAGCTGGGTCTCCAACCAAGAATCAGCTACCCAGCAAAACTGACTATATACTTCCAAGGGAAAGTATGGGCATTCAACAAAATAGAAGACTTCCAGCTTTTTGCAAAGAAAAGACCAGAGCTCTGTGGAAAGTTTGATACTGAAAATCAAAGAGCAAGGAATACCTGAAAAGGTAAATATTAAGGAAAGGGGAAAATGTTATCTTCTTCTTTTACTCAAACTCTCTTCTATAAGGACTACATTTATATCAATCTATGTATACTAATATGTGGGGAAAATGTAATGTATAAATAGGGGGTAAAGAAAGACCAAATAGAATAATCATTCTCACGCAAAGATTCACATGGGAAGGGGAGGGGAAGAAAACTCCTATAAGAAGGAGAGGAAGAGGGGGGGGGGTTTACTTAAACCTCAATCTCAGGGAAATCAACTCTGAGAGGGAAAAACATCCAGATCCATTGGGATCTTGAATTCTATCTTACCCAACAAGGGTAAGGAGAAGGGAAAACCAAGGGGGGGAGGGGGAGAGGGAGAACAAAAAGGGAGGGAAAGAGAGGGGGGAGGGGGAGGGAACAAAAAGGGAGGGACTAAAAAGGGAAACATCAAGGGAGGGGACAAGGGGGACTGTTTCAAAGTAAATCACTGGACTAAAAGGTAGAGCCGAAGAAGAAAAGGTTAGAATTAGGGAAGGCAATCAAAATGCCAGGGAGTCCACAAATGACAATCATAACTTTGAACGTGAATGGGATGAACTCACCCATAAAACGTAGACGAATAGCAGAATGGATTAGAATCCAAAACCCTACCATATGTTGTCTTCAAGAAACACACATGAGGCGGGTTGACACCCACAAGGTCAGAATTAAAGGATGGAGTAAGACCTTCTGGGCCTCAACTGATAGAAAGAAGGCAGGAGTGGTAATCATGATATCTGATAAAGCCAATGCAAAAATAGACCTGATCAAAAGGGATAGGGAAGGTAATTATATTTTGTTAAAAGGGACTATAGACAATGAGGAAATATCATTAATCAATATGTATGCACCAAATAATATAGCACCCAAATTTCTAATGGAGAAACTAGGAGAATTGAAGGATGTGGGTCTCTCTGATGTGAGAGAAGCCACAAGGTAGGAAGATAGGGACAGGATAGAAGTTTTGATACCACGAGGGAAGTGACGGAGTCCTAATAGAGATATGAGGTGTTCAGGATGAGTCTTTATTAATTATCAATGAGCCACAGCTAAGCTCTGATCAAAGGACCAATTCTGTAGGCTTTTCCAGTCCTGAGATCCATACCACGCAGGTCAGAGAGGTGAATAGAGAAAGATTAAAGATGGAGCTTGGCCAGAGGCCAAGCTCCTGCAAGGACAGCCATCAGGTAGCCTGAAAGAGAAGGAGCGCAGAGCGCAGAGAGCAGAGAGCAGAGAGCAGAGTGCAGAGAGAGAGAAGGCGGAGCCTGCTGGGCTAGATATAGTTTTTGATATGCAAATATACACAGTACATAGGGATGATTCTCATTGGTTAATGACAAGGCATAGGTGTGGTTTCTCTTAACCAGGTGAGAACAAAGAAACCTGTTTTCCCGCCTAACCTGGGAGAAGCTGGGGTCAAGGGTCAGAGGCCTTCCTAGCCATGAGCACTACTGAGCATGCCCAAGACTGACTGTTCCCCTTGCCCCTAGTTAGGAGTGGGCTGCTACAAAGGAAGAAATAGACAATAAAACCATACTAGTGGGAGACTTAAACCAACCATTATCAAATTTAGATAAATCAAATCAAAAAATAAATAAGAAAGAGTCTTGCTTATTTACCTTTTTCCAGCCTGATGATCTTGCTGCTGCCTTTGGTCTACCCTCCAAACACTCCCCTAAGCTATACCAGAGAGGAGCTGAACCATTCAGTTCTCTACATCATAGGACCCCATTTCCTTTTCACCCTAGCTATTTTAATTGCCCTCCTATTACATTCAATGTCTTTTTCTGCTATTCTAAGACATTTTTGGCAAATGCAAAAAACAATTGATTCTAGATACATAGAATATACCAGATTTTAAAATATTTTACTGTTACTTGAACATGATTTACTTTTAAATGTAAGGGGCAATGTTTGATTGTGGTGAGAAATCTCTCTAATGTGATCATTAAAAATTGGGTTTCTATTTCTCTGGAACTCATAGATTCGACTCATTCTGTATTTAAACACTAGGAAACAGAAGTCATTTATATATGAACATTTTCACATATATATATTTTCATATATGCATATTTTCATATGTATATGTAAAAATACAAACACACAAAATTCCCTTCCCTTCCAAACATTCACCTTGGAAATGCATTACAACTTCAAGTATGTAGCTGGTTGATAAAAGGGATAACAACCAGCTGTAGGTTAATCAAATATTTAATATATGCCAGAAGAGCCCTCTAAGCAAGGAGGTGACAAAGTCACTTGTGGGAATCTCAGAGACACAGAGTCTCCAGAGATTTATTTGACATCTGGTGAAAAATATTGAATGAAGACAATATAGTGGACACCCAGTATCTTATAAATGGCACCACTGCAGGAAAATTAACTCTATATCTCGGTCAAAAAAGAGAATGAGGTAGAACTTTTTTTTTTTTTGGTTTGGGCATCAGGATGGAAAATTATGGGGAAAAACTGGGTAACTAGGAAAATGAAATAAATAGTGCTGAAAACTCACAAGCATGTCAATAATTGGGTAGTTTGAATAGAATTAGAATTGGTGAAAATGATGGTCAGTTTTGATACTTGCTGGGTGCAATGGTATGTTCGTTATCTTGGGACAGCATGTGTAAATTTAAAATGTATTTCAAATAAATAACATTTCTTGGATAAATATACATTTTTCTTCAGCCTGTGCCCATTTTGAATAATGGACAATTATTTGAAAGGGAAATCATACTAAGGATTCTTTTCATATACAGGTTGAACTAAATGGACACAAATTCCATCTAATTCTCAAATTCATGATTGTAGGAATATGGCTTTAGGTTATAAATACCATATTGCTCCAGGGTATATATGGGATCCTAGACACTATGCCTGGAACTGAACTAAGACTACAGATAAAGGATTGCCTTGTCTTAAATGCCATGCTTTGCCTTAAGTAAATTAGCAATTCAAATAACTTATTTGGCACCAAAAGGTATCGACACTGGGCTTAAAATGCATATTCTACATAAAAGGTTTTTTCCAGGTGTATATTTTCTTATACCAGTTTGGGACATAGCTTTGGCCATTTGTGAGTTTAGTCTAGTTCAAAAGGTTGTAGAATTTTGGCCTAAATAACAGTGTCATATCTAATCCCAGTTCCTCAGTATCTGGAAAGTAAGTGATTTGTACTTTTTTATTTCCCTAATCCCTGCCTTCCAGGGCAGAACTGTCCCTGCTTTTGTTCATCTAGAAATTGACTATTTTTTTCTTACCAAAAATACTTTTTATTAATCTCTTTTCTTTTTACATGACTTAATTTCCCCTGTGCAGAGAAAAAAAAACTTTGTCACACATAGAGCCCAGTTTTCACATGGTATTTTTGAAAAATGCATATAATGAACACAAAGATTCCTAATTATATCAGTTACCATTTGACAATAATTGTCTCTGAAAAAACTGAGTCCAATTTTACTAGAACTAAGCATTCTTGACCCATGGCATCTCATAAAATAATTCCTAATAAAAGTAATGCACCATTATTTCAGTCAGTGGCAATGTTAGATAGAGCCTATTAAAGTTTGGTCAAATACACAATAGCATTTTCTGGCAAACCAAAAGACAGAAAATGTCACAGCTATACACACTGGATTATATTTCTACTCATGGGACAGAGATGCTGATAAATTAAAAAGATATCACCCTAGACATGAATGACAATTTTTTTTTCTTTTTGAAGTAGCATCAATTTATCGTGTAAAAGCAATTAATACTGCTAAATTTGTATTTTGGCTGCATGGTTTCTATACATGAGCTCAATGTACTTCATTCTCTCCTGGGGGTTACCTGGACATGGCATAGCAGTGGGAAAGAAGTAAGCTGCTTTGAATTTGCATGCAGCAGATAGAATTAGTGTGCAGCATGGCTGCAAGGGCTAACATTCTATATCATTAAACTGAAACCTTGATATTACTTACTTAGTAAGAACTTCAGGTTTTGGGTTTTTTTTTTCAGGTCATTAACAGCTAATGTCTCATTGCATGCTTATAAGTCAAGAATCATTGTTTCTGGATTATAATTGTCCTTCTAGCAGCTGTCCTTAATGGTACATCAACTGCAATGTCATTTGTGGACAGCTGCAAAATAAACCTTTCCTACTTCTGAGACCCAAATTCTTAGTCTCTGCATTTGCCTGCCTAATTTGTTAGGGAACCATAGAATGTTAGAAGCAGCACAGACCATAAAGATTATCCAGTATACTATTATTTTACAGACAAAGAAACTGAGCCCCAGGCAAAGCTTATATCCTGTCACACATCTCTCAAGTTTTCTCATTTGTTAATGGATGTCTTGCTTCTAATGGCCTAAAGTCACAGAACTATTCCTGGGCTGCAATGTCAACATCAGACCCCAGGCCAATATTTTCCCCATTACACCATGCTGAAGTTAAGAGTTCTAACCCACTTTGGCTAATTTGATAAAGATTTTTTCCCCTTGCCTTTTCTGATGGGAAAAATTACGATAATCTAAATTCTTTAGGCAAAGGGGCAGAAAGATTCCTTAGAAAGCCAAAACATGAACAAATAAGCCCTGAGAATACATATGTAGTGAAAACTCTTCTGTGTGCCTAGGAGATAGTGCTCACATGTTAAGAAGGCATAACACATAAATATCATTTGATTATCATTCCTGTCCCTTTCCTTGCAAAGGTACAGAAAAATTCTATTCTGAACATCTGGACCTTCTTTCAAAAAGCTAACTGTAGTAAATAGAAAAGCTTATAAGAAAAGCTTTACCAGAAGCAAATGCAGCAGGGAAAAATTTAACAGTATTCACTAATTTTAATAACTGCCTTCACTTACCACAAGGACAAATTGCTGTTTTAATTTTTTCTTTTAAAATAAAGACATGATCCTGACAGGAAAGAATATGATCAAGTAATTTTCAAAGGAAGAAATGAAAATGAAAAGAAACCATGTGGGAAAATGTTTCACATAACTAATAAGGAAAATGCAAAATAAAATAAATCATCAAATAAGTAAGGATGGTAAGTAAGGGGAGAGTCAGTGATGGACCATGTGAAGGGAAGGCAGATGCACAAGTACATTAATGACTGAGCAGTGAACTGGTCCAAACTATTCTGGAAAACACTTTGGAACTATCCTAAAAACTGACTAAACTGTCCAAAGATTTCTATTCTAGGCATATATCCCACAGAGGTGAGAGAGAAATTACATTATTCATAATGACATTTTTTATGGGGTGATACCAAAAAGGTGGAAAATGTCCACTGACAGAAGAATAGCTGAATAAAGTAATATATGAATGTAATGAAATTTTGTTCCTCTGAAAAATATAGTGATAATTAAAAAGGATTTCAGAAAAGCATAAAAGACTTTCATTAATTGATGTAGAGTAAAGAAACTAGAACCAGAGCAACAATAAATACAATGACTAGGTCAAATGTAAGCCACTAGGGAGAAGGAAGTGTATTGTTTCTGTCTTTATGTATCTCAGTACTTAGCATTAGTCCTGATGAGTCGCTTGATACAGGCCAATTGATTTATCACAATGATGTAAATAGAAACAACCAATGAACTCAGAAGAAATTCAAAAAACACTAATAAATCCACAGGTCAGATGGCTTTGAATGCTGAATGTGGCAGAAGGCATACACTGCTGTATTTGGTCAGTTCTGCTCAGCTGTATTTTTGCTTTATCTTTTTTGTTTGTTTTTTTTTGCCATGGGGAGGATGCTAGAAAAGGAGTAAGTAGATGGAGAAATGGTTGTGATATAAAAGCTTGAAGACTTAAAAATAAATTCATAATTATTCTCAAGAAACCACTTTCCAGAAATGCTAGATACCAATAATGTTAAAATTATGTTTTATATATGTTAAAATATGTATCTTGCTGAAAATATGTCTGGAGTAAAGGGAACTTGGATAGATTATCATCAATAAGAAGAAAGTCTGATTTTTTAAAACAGTAGACTTTTGGGAATAAGAATGTTTGTATATAATGTACAACAGATGCACTTATACATATTCCACGAAGATTCAGGAAAATCATGCTTATCTTCAAAATTAAAATAATTAAGTACTAACAGAAAATAATAAGTTCAGATATTTAGAAATAGCAAAATGTTATATCATATGGTTATGCTTGGAAAATCTTTCTCTTATGTTCAGATATATAAAATGTGTTCATTTGTTAAAAGGTACTTTCTTTAAGGAGAAATATCCTGGGAATAGCAGGTAGAATGTTTATTGTTTAGTGAATTAGTCAGCCAACAAGCATTTAATAATTTAACTGGTCCTTTTACTATGTGTCAGGCACTGTGCTAAGCACTAGAAGTCACCACAACAGGCACGAAGACATGAGTTCAAATCTCACCTCTGACACTTACTACCGATGTGATTCTGGACAAGTCTTTTACCTTGACCAAGCAATTTTCTATTTTTAAAATTTATTAAGTCAGGAATGGGTTGCATTGGTTGTGGAAATTCCTTAAGTAGGATTTCTCTATGAAATTATTGCTCTGTCACCAATTTTTATTTACCTATCTCAGGATATTATTCCTTTTTCTATCTTGGTTTGCTATAAGTTAGTGGAAACTTGGTATTGAGATCAATGTTAACACATTTCCTGAGTGCTGGCACAGTGGTCCTTTAAGTGGCTTTAAAGGGTCCTCTGAATCAGAATTTCCACTAATTTATAGCAAGCCAAGATAGAAAAAGAAATAATACCATTAGGAGATAAATGTTGGGACAAGCAAGCTTTGAAAACTTAGCAAAACTCAGCAGAATTAGCTCCTACTTGAGGGAAGTTTTATTTATTCTGCTTATAAATTACAATTATTAATCGTTATTGTTTTAATGACTCAAAGCACATTTCAAATAGGAGTAGCAATATTAATCTGTTTCTCTAACCATTGTCTTTAGTCATCTGAACTGATTTGAGCAGCTCACAAAAGCCCTAGGAACACTGCTCAAAGTGAATCAGTCAGTGGCATAGTCATGTTTTCATTCTGAATGGCCACACTATGACCCATCACGGATGCCTGCTAATGAAAGGATAATTGAATTTTGCCACCCCAGAAAAGGGCCTGAGATAATGGATTCCTTCTTTTCTTCTCTAGCCACTCCCCCAGATCCCTATGCATTTGGTCTTGCACTTCCTTTAGGACTGGTTCTTTTTATTTTCTTCTACTTTATCAAAAGGGGAGAGAAGAACTGGATGTAAATTCAGGTAGAAGGTAATGTGGGGCTTAGGTGGAGAGATATAACTCTTATTCTATTTTGCTACACATTCTTATCCCCAGTTTCCTTTAAATACCAACAATAGCTGACATTATAGATTTTACAGAGTGCTTTATACACAACTCCTATGATCTTTATAGGAACTAGAAGAGGTAAGTCTTAGCATAGAGCAAGGGGAAAATAGCCAGGATTTGATATTAGAGGGACTTAGCTCCAAATCTCAATTCTGCTACTATTAGACTTGGGCAATTCCTTTAAACATCTGTAAAATAAGGAAGCTGAGGCTAGGCATAGTGGCCTGAAACCTCTGCTCCTAAGGGTCACTGAAGATGGTGAATTGTTTGAGCTCAGGAATTCTGAATTCCTTTAAAATTAAAGCCAATCCAGAATGTGAAACTTGTGCAGTCACATAGATAGTGTCAGAGGCAAGGTTTGAACCCATCTTCCTATTTCCAGAGCTTAATTCCAATTGAGAAATTTATTCTTTATAAATAATGCTCTGACTATTTCTAATAGGGTATTGTATCACATTTTTCAAGACTCCCCCATTCCTTTTTCCTTACAGTCCTAAGAATGCCATCATGTCCCCTGCTCTAGATCAGCTTCTAAAACTGGGATAATCAAGATTGGGATTATAAACTCCATCCTGTTTTGCAAACAAAAACTAGTTTCAGCAAGTATGTTTGGGGCCAGGGTGGCAATGTTCTTGTCTTTTCCCCATTGGGATGAATAGATGAAAGTTGACCTTGGCCAGGCCTAACCTAATTTCTCTATCTAGTTCAGCAAGAATATTAGAATCTTATGATCACATGTCTTTCCCCAACATCACGAGGGAGATCAGGGAGAGACCAGAAAATCTTTGCCTACTTCCTCTTTGGTATTCACCAAGTAGAAATGTCCTGAGCTATCTAGAGGAGGACTGAAGGATGAACTTCCAAAATTGTATTTTATGACTCAAGATTGAATGAAGTATCTTTGATCACTGAGAGAGATCGTGGACCAATTAATTCATTGGATATTGCAAGCTAATTAATAAATTGATTTTTCTTACTCATAGATTTTTAAATTGTCACATAGAACTTAGCACATAATAAGCATTTATAAAACAATTATACTTTTTAAATGCTTATTGACTCCAAGCTGAATCAATATTCTATCTAGTATGCCCAGGATGCTTCTATTGCAGAAAGAGATGGGTAACTTTCAACTAATAGACAGATTTTATATAGATGGAACACAATACAAACGTTTCTCTAGCATAACCAGGTAATTTTCCTAGCATACATTTTTGATAATGTTTTGCCTCTTCTTAGTTCTTGAACTTTTTTTTATTAGTAAATTAATTCTTTAATTGTGGAGAAAAGGATGCTTTTCCTGAGCCTCTATGTAATAAGTATAAAAGAATTGCTCTAAGTCAGGCTCAGGTGTAAGTCAGGAGTGAGCCTCTAGGAAGTGGAAATCAGCAGGATCAGTTGGAGAGAGCAGGCATGGGTTAGAAATGGGTTTGATCAGGTAGTACAGTGGATAAAGAGCTGGACCTGGAGACTAGAGGATCTGGGTTCAAATCAGACTTTTTGTTGTATGATTCTGGGAAAGTCATTTAACCTATTTGCCTAGCCCTTGCTCTTCTGCTTTAGAGTTGTTATTAAGACAGAAAGCAAGGTCTTAAAAATAAAAATAAAAAAGTAATTAAAAAAAGAAAAGAAGCCAAAGCTCCTGTGCAAATCAGTAATGAGATCATCTTTGCATGGTTATGACCTATTTTGTTCACTTTACCTATTCAGAAAGTTGTGTTTCTTGGTTTCATGTTCTTATAGTATTTATCAATATGAGTAGTACCAAGTGGAAGTTACTTTTGCCTCCTTCATACTTAAGTTTTCTCACATGAAATGGAGATCACTGTACTACTTTCTTTTCTCTAGAGGGCCAAACCTGGATACAGGAGATCCTGGGTACAAATCTGATCTCAGATACTTCCTAGCTGTGTGACTCTGGGCAAGTCATTTAATCTGCTTTGCTTAGCTCTTAACATTCTTTTGCCTTCAAACCAATACATAGTCTTGATTTTAAGATGGAAGGTAAGGGTTTTTTAAAAAGCTTACTATAAAAATAATACTTCTATGGTCTATTGAGATTAAAAAGTTGAATTTTTAAGAGAAATGATATATATATATTAATTCTATAAAGCAAAAGTCAACAAATCTTATAGTAATATCAGACTAGATAAATATTAATAATTTAAGCTTGCTTTGAAAAATCTAAAATACCAAATTTCAATTTCTTTAAACTCTAAGATATTTTATCCTTATGAAGACATTTCTTTTGCTTGACTCTTAACTAGAATCCATTGTCTTGGTATCTTCCTAAAAAATGAGAAAAGATGTGGTTTAGGGATACTGGTTAATTTCTCTCTACTTCAAATTAGGAATGACTGGCTGAGTTGACTAGGCAATAAGCTATTATGAAAATTTGACAGGAAATTCTGAATCAGAGAACAAAACTATGAGAGCAATAGGATCATAGCTTCTTAGAATCAGAAGGGAACAAATAGTTCACCTACTTTGACCACTTTTATTTTATAGTTGAAGGAATGAAGACCCAAAGAGCTGAAAAAACCTGGCAAGGTCTAAGTGAAAAAGAGCATTAGACCTAGAAAGGGATGCTTATTAGCAGAAAGATTGGAATTGAAACAGTTCAACTTCTGTGCCTGTTTCCTCATCTGTAAAATAAGGGTAAAGTACTTGTTCTACCAACCTCGCAGAGTTATAAGGAAAGAACTCTGAAAGCTTTAACATTACATAAAAGTATAATTAGCATTACTACTAATAATTAGTGACAGAGATGAGACAAGAAGCCAGATTTCCTGACTTTTAATTCAGCTGTACTCTTTCTGTTATTCTGTGCTACTTATCAGAAGGGGAAAAATCTTGTCCAATTACATTAGGCACAGGAAAATCACTTTTTAGCAAATTCTTCACTAAAGCTTTATGCATTGACTATGAATCCTCTTTAGGAGGTATTTCTTTGTAAAGAACAGTTCAGTCTAGAGAGACTTTTCTTTTCCTTATTTGTTCATGGATTTTTTTGTCAGTCAGGAATTCAATCCCTGACATTTATTGAGTGTTCAAGGTATGTATAGAACTTTGTACTAGGTGGAGTTATATGTGGTAAAGAAGTCACAATCTCTACTCCCAAGAAGCTGCAGAAAACATCAATACAACAAACATGTAAATACAAAACAAGCATAACAAAATAAAAGCTTTAGTGAAATGTGAAAGATGCCTTAGAGTTGCTAAATTTGGGGAGAATCAAGAATATTTAAGTTTCATTTTTATTCTTTTTTTTAAACCTTTACCATCCATCTTGGAATTAATACTTTGTATTGGTTCCAAGGCAGAAGAGCAATAAGGACTAAGAAATGGGGGTTAAGTGACTTCCCCACTTGGGAAGTATCTGCGGCTAGATTTGAACCTGGAATCTTCCATCTCTAGACCTGGCTGTCTATTGACTGAGCCACCAAGCTACCCCCTTTATAGTCATTTCTTGACAACACATAAAAATTCCATAAGCCTAAAGTTCTTCATTTTCCTTCCTCCCTCACTTTCTTCCTTTTTTCCCTCCCTCTCTTTCTTCTTTTTTTCCCTCCCTCCCTCCCTCCCTCCCTCCCTCCCTCCCTCCTTCCCTTCCTTCCTCCCTCCCTCCCTTCCTCCCTCCCTCTCTCCCTTCCTTCCTTCCTTCCTTCCTTCCTTCCTTCCTTCCTTCCTTCCTTCCTTCCTTCCTTCCTTCCTTCCTTCCTTCCTTCCTTCCTTCCTTCCTTCCTTCCTTCCTATTTTCCTCCTTCTCTTTCTTCCTCTCTTGCTCCTTCCCTCCTTCTATATAGGAGGCCAAATTGTAGATAAAAGGATATAAATGGGGTGTTAGACTTGGAAGCAGGAAGATCTGAATTCAAATCCAGCCTTGGCCACTTAGTAGTTGAGTGCCCCTGGGCAAGCCTCCTAACCTCTGTCTGCCTCAGTTTATTTACCTTTCAAATGGGGATAACAATGGCATCTCCCTTTCAGGGTTGTGGTGAGGTTAAAATGAGGTAATTTTTGTATTTTGCAAGCTTCAAAATGTTTAACAATGCTAGCTATTGTCATTGTTATTAAGAAAAAAGAAAGCTTGGATAAGTGAAAAACTTCCAAGATTTTCAAATTTATATCAGGCACAACCACATAATGACATAAGCTGGGAGAAAAAAAAAAACCTTTCTAATTGTCTTAAAATAATATAGCTCCTACTTGGCTCTTATCCTAATAGAATTCTATGGGAATTATGATAAAATCTTATGTGTTTGAATTATTCAAGACTAAAAACTAGATTAGGAGAACATGATTCTACTGTTTCAGAGGTGGGCCTCTGAAGAATGAATTATTTTAAAACTTTAGAGTCAGCATAAGTACAATTCTGGAATCAATTAAAAAGCTGAACTAAAATAATGGTATTTAGTTGTTTTGGGCTTTATATAGGACTGTCTAATGTAACCAAAAAATAAAGAGCAATGATGATGTCACAAGGCCTAATTAGTCCTCTGATGTCATATCCAGGCAAAATTGGAATTTAGAAAACATTTTTAACAGCTGATTTCCAGACTAGAATCAAATACAATGGCTATTGGAAAGAAGATAAGCAACCATTCCAAAAAGGGACATATTTTATAAAATCTCATTTAGAGTAAGATTATGGAGATAATAATTGAATGGGGATCCAAGAGAATTGTTTTAAAATCGGAAATGTTTTTTTTTCCATATAAATGAGAAGAGAGGAATATGTTATTGTATAAATGATGGTGGATGGTGACTCAAAAAATAAGGAGAATATAGAGAATAGCAATCAGTGATCTAGATATATAACAAGATCAGAGTATCAATCTTGTGGTCAGCAGGTACTGTACTAAACTCCTGTGTATAGACTGAACCAAATTAAAATGTAATTGGAAGTACATTGTAATAGCAATGATGTGCAATGATCAACTGTGAATGGATGAACTATCATCAACTTTGCAAAGATGTAAGACAGCTCCAAAGGACCCTTGACAAAAAAAAAAGGCTCTAGGCTTCCATAGAAAGAACTAACAGAGTCTGAATGATGTTTGGAACATATCATTCTTCACTTTATTTCCTCCATGATTTTTTTCTGAAGTTTGAGGGATTTATGTAGTCTTTCACAATATGATGAATATAGAAATGTGTATTGTATGACTTAAAGTTGGGGGAAACTGAAGTTAAATGAATTACATCTAGTAATATTCTTCCTTTTGCTCCATAGGCAGGAGTTGAAGACTTTCTGTTTCAAAGATGAATCTTTTATCCATTACAAATCTCTTAACGTCATTAAATGAAAGCAGATACAATAACATGATCAAAACTGGTGTCTCTAATGTTCTATCATCTGGTAACGTGGGCTAGTAGAAGGGAAAAGTAATAGCATGTAGAATGTGTTGGGTGTCAAGAAGAGATTTTATTTTTGAAGGATCTCTATATAGTGGGGAGAGCATAAATTTGTATTGTATTCTTCCTCATGATTTTATCATTTCTTTTAGGAATGCTCAGTAGTTGAGAATTAGAAGCAGAAGACATGGATGTAAAGAGTTATGAAAGGTGAGAGTTAGTAGAACCCGAAAAAGACATAAAATGATAGGAACTCGATATTCAAAGATAGGGAAAGGGCCTAGCCTGGGTTTGTGGGAAAAAATGAGTTAATTTCTTAGGTCATTGGATGAAAGTATTCTTTATAAGTCACTTTTATTTGATATTTTTATTTTTTGCTTTTATTCTTTTTTATTACATATTTTTAAAAGAATGGAAAAACTCTTGCCCAGTATAAGAGAATTTAATAAATCACATAATAAACAGGATTTGAAGCCAGATTTTCTGTCTCTTAGCTTAGTACTCTTTGTATGTTATCACATGCTCTTCCTTAGTCAAACAAGAGCTGATAGATAAAGAGCTGGAGTTGGAGTCAGGAAGATAAGTTCAAATGCATCCAAAGACACTTATTAGCTTTATTATTTATTTATTTATTATTTATTAATAATTATCATTATTATGTGTGACCCTGGGCAAGTCATTTAACAACTCTTTGCCTCAGATCCCCTATCTGCAAAAAGGGGATAGTAATAGCACCTATCTCTCCTTTTTTGTTGTTGTTGTGAGGACCAAATTAGATAATATAGGTAAAACTCTTAGCGCTGTTCCTGTTTCACAGTAGGTACTTAAATTCTTATTTCCTTCCTTCTATTTAGGGAATACAGCATAATGAAGGTGTAGCATGGCAAAGAATATTATATCTCAGAAATGACACGAGGGAAACAACACCCTGCACTCCTCCAAAAAACTTTGCCCTTTTTTTTTTGCCCTAGTTCAAAAAAAAATCTACAGTTGTCAAATGTTTATAAAGCTCCCAATTCAAGTGTAGTTGCAGCTTTTCTCATTTTCTACCATGGCCTGTAGTGCAATCCTAAGGAATTTTTCATAGCCCAAAGGTGCCTCCTTTCCTCTTCACCTAGTTGAGTGGGATAATTTCAAACCCATCCTTTGAAAACATTCCCATTTAGGTACCCCAACAATCAGCACTTCTCTTTTTTCAGCTTTAGCAATTCAACCTTTCTCTGTAGCCAAGGGGCCAAAGTTCAGAACTAGCTCCTTTGCCTCTTTCATACTTTAATGATAGGAAATGT
The DNA here is from genome assembly GCF_027887165.1 of Monodelphis domestica. Lineage (NCBI taxonomy): Eukaryota > Metazoa > Chordata > Mammalia > Didelphimorphia > Didelphidae > Monodelphis > Monodelphis domestica. The sequence continues at coordinate 319,092,151 of NC_077228.1, read as the reverse complement.
GTATCTTTCAAATAGCTTAACATCAAAATACCTTCTCAAAGTGGGCTGCCTTCAACTAACTACCTGATGCTCTGCTCGCTTAAGCAGGAGGCAAGATAGAAGCAACAGGAAAAAAGAAATTATTTTCCGAATGGATCTTTCATATATCATAAGACTCATAGCTATTCCCTGCAAGAAAGGCTAGCATATAAATGATCACTATTGATTTTATGTAGGAATAACCTGGATTTGAAAAATTGCCATAGGCTACTTCTTGGAAACCACAATTTCTTTTGAATGTCTTCAGTGCCCTTGCCCTGTGTAATTTCTAGCCCTGGGGGTCAGGTTGCTGGAGAATAGAGTGATGTTGCTTCATTATGGTGAGGTTATGTTCCAGTGGGGGCTTTTGCCTTCTGCCATACACTCTTTGTGCTCTCTTAGAAAAGAAATGCTTTTTGAGCAGAACATTAAAGTAGAAAAGGACCCCCTATAGAAGAAGTTGAAAATACTTGCATAAAATGGCATTTTTGTAAGCAGTGCTTCGCAAATAGTAGGTGCTTAATAAATGATTATTCCACTAACCCATTTACAATAAGACTATCTTTTCACCTGGAAATGAAGGTAGGAGAAGTTCTCTTTTTTAATTTAAAATTTATTTTTTTTTTGTTACTTCAAAATATCTAGTTAACTCCTTCCCTAGACATAGCTTGATATATACATGTACCTTCTTGCCAAAAGAAGTTCTATCTTTAGACTCCAACCCTTCTTTGAAAGCTTTGGGGATAATTCTACCTGTCTCTGGATACCTCTCAAGTCAAAAAATACCTCATAGCATGTTGAGAGAATATAAAATAATACAAGGAAGCAGGCTTTAGAAGAAAGATTTTGCAAGCACTGGGCATTGTTAATACTAGAAACAAGGCCACCTGCTTCCTAAGAACTAAATGGAGAATGTGGCTATTCACTTCCCTTCAGAGTAATCTTCAGATAATGTGTTTTTACCACCTCCTGTGCCAATCTGGATTTCTGTCTCACAACTCTCTGCCCTTTGTAGGCCTCTCATTATTTCTAAGGAGAAATAAAAACTATTCATATTAGCATCTAAAAATTATTGCCCCATATAGTAAATAGACTGCTAGACTAGAGTCAGGGTTCAAATCCTGCCTCAAATACTTATTAGCTCTTTGATCCCTGGGCAAGTCATGCAACTTTTCTGAGCCCCATCTCCTCAGCACTAAAATTAGGGGTTTGGACTTAATGACTTCTCCATTTCCTTCCAGGAATAAATCTATTATCCTATTGCCTTTTAAGTGGGTATGTGTGGGGACTGGGGAGGCAAACAAGAGAAAACTATGGAGTTATAATTTAAAAAAATAATCTAATAGCATTGACTAGTTTCTTTGCAAAGGAATATGCTTAGGGAATACAGTAAAAGAGTCATTGTTTAATCTCCACAGAAATGCCTAATTTTGTGATTCAAAACCAGTGAAATTCTGTAGTCAGGCTATCAGTTATTACTATTAATAGAAATCACCATTTATAATTTTGGAAAACCCTCAATTCTTTAGTTTCAGTTGATAAGGCATCTATGAAGGTAGGTTCAGGACTGACAATTGCACAATTTGTCATTTTATATGAAAACTAGTAAGGAAAGAATAAGGGTTTAGATACATCCTCATTGAAGGTACATATATAAGCTGATGTATGTTATGTATTGTCCTTCCAAGGAAGGAAGCTACCTTCCATTAATAAATGAAAAAGCCTCTATTAAGTGCTTACTGTGGGTCAGACATTGTCTAAGCACTGGGGATGCAAATACCAGCAAATAAGATCATCCTTGACCTCATAGTATTTACTTCTAATAGCAGAAGATAACACACAGAGGGGAGTGGTAGCCAGTGGAGTGTATTATAGACAGGAAAAAGAATAAATTTTCCTTATTGATCTGTATTCTTTTTCCTAAACTCTCTCATAAATAGCAAGAAAAGTACAAATTCTTTAGGCCAAGACTAAAAATTGGATATATGGGTATAAAATGGAGCAAAGTTACTGGGAGAGTAGATATTGCCTACACTTCTCTCTAATCATTAAAGCTGACCAACTTTAGACCATGAATATATTTAGGGGTTTTCTTTCTGACCTCCTTCCTTGAGTCCATTACCACTACTCATTAGTATCTCCCCTGGAATATCTGCAGGCAAAAAGAAGCAATGCAAAATTCATAAGAGGAGCTATCACAAAAGGTTGAGAAACAAGTTTCCACTACAAACAGATTATGTTTGTATCTCAATGACATTTGTCTCCATTAGTATAGATAATTGAGAGCTGGCTACAGATTTTAGTAGCATCAGGCAGTATACTTCATTGTTTATTGATTTATTTTCTCTTTCTTCAGTTGCCAGAGCTTAATTGTGTTTGCCAAACTATTAAGAAAAAGGTTTATTGCAGAAATAGTTGAATATACCATTTCTGAATTGGGATTAGTGGAGCTCTGAAAAATAGTTCTTTGACATCTCTGGTAACTATCAGTTTGCTGAATTTAATACAATAAAACCCAACTAGAATTTATTAATTACCTACAATGTATATTGCAAAGTGGGTAAAAAGAAAAAAAATAATAAAACAGTCCTGTCTGTGTGATTACAATTTACTATGGGATATAACACATAAACAGACAAAGGTATAATAATTTGAAAAAAAAGAATTCACTATGAACTAAGGTAATCAGGAAAGATTTCCACTATCCAACATCATGTTCAATTGAAATTGCTCTCTCCAAAATTATCAGTCATCTCTTAATTGCCAAATCCAATATTTTTTTCTCAATATTCATCCTTCTTGAATTTTCTCCAGTCCAATACATGTTGATCTTTTTGCTAATTTCTTCTCTCCAGGTTTTTCTAACCCTGTTTCCTCCTAGTTCTACTCTTGCCTATATAATCACTTTTCTTTGCAGGATCTTCAACCTTCTTGAGGTTCACTAACCAATGAGGCCTTCTGTGATTTTGCGGAAGGGCTCCCAAAGGTTCTTTCCTGCTCCCTTTTCTCTTTTCTCTTTTTATTATTTCACTTTGTGATCTCATAAGTACCCATGGCTTTAAGAATCATTTGTAGAAAGATGATTCTCAAATATAAATAAAAATATAACCTCAGTCTTTTTAGTCTTGTATCTTCAAGTACCCATTGGACATCTCAGAAGGGATGCTTCATCATTATCTTAAACTCAATATAACCATTATCTTTTTCTTCCAATCCATCCCTTTTTCTAACTTCCCTATTACTGGTCTGACTATGTCAATTCTTTATTCAATACATTCTAACACCTTCCCATTATCTCTCTGATTAAATGTAAGATTCTGTATATTAAATAAATATAATTGTTTATATATATATATAATATGTATATATCTGTTAACTCTCCATAGCCTGACTACTTCCTCCTTTTTAATTTTTCCTGCATCTTACTCTTTTCTACATATCTGTGATTCATTTACACTGTAATACAAAGAATCATAACTGTCTTCCAGTTCCTCAAACAAGACACTATTACTTGATTTCATGCATTTTCTTTCTTTTTTTCATTTTATGCATTTTCACTGGCTGTCCCCCATGATTAGAACTTTCTCCCTCCTTACCTCTACTTGCTGGATTCCCTTTCTTCTTTCAGTTCTCAGTTAAAGTTAGTCTTTAGGAAGGAAATCTTTTCCAAATCTCCTTAATCTCAGTGTTTTCAACCTGGGATTATCTGCTATTTATCCTGTATATACTCATTGTACATAACTGTTTATGTGTTATATCCTTGATTAGACTGTGATCTCATCTCCTTGGGAGCAGGGATTATGTTTTGTTTTGCCTCAGAATCTTCAATATTTAGCACAAAATTCGGTATATAGTGGGAGCTTGATAAATGCTAGTTGACTTGACTTGTAAAATGTAGCATATGAGCTGAATTTTGAAGGAAGCAAGAAATTTTAAGAATTAGAGGTAAAGACGGAGTACATTGTAGTTATAAGGGACAGTTTCTGCAAAAGTGTGGAGGTAGGAGATGAAATATTAGGTTTGAAATAGGTCAATAGACTGATTGGGCTGGAACATAAAAGCATAAGAAAGAAAATAATATGAAATATGTCTGGAAAAGTAAGCTGGGTGTAGGGCTTTAAATATCAAGCAGAAGAGTTTGCACTTCATCCTAGACACAATAAAGGGTCCCTAAGGTTCCTTCCTAACCAGAAGTATGACATGGGTAGATTTCAGCTTTTGGCAGATTATTTGGGCAGAACAGATTAGTAAGAGAAGAAAGCAGGGTGCAGGGAAACTAGGAAATTGGCTTAAAGGAGAATATTGCCAATAATTCTGAATAGCAGTAATGTGCTTCTGAATAAGGATAGTTAGGTCATATGAGCAAACAGATGGGGAGAAATGTGATAAATGTTCAGAGGGGTCAATCTGACAATGTTTTGCAACTAAATGGATATGGTAGCTGAGGGAGAAGAAAAAGTCAAAGATAATTCAGTTGTTTCAAGGCTGGGTGATTCCAGTATGATGATGCCATTGATAGAAAAAGGAGAAATTTAGAGGAGGGATACGTTTAGGAGGAGAGAAAATGTTTTCCATTTTTCATATGTTGAATTTGCTTATTAGGCATCCAGTTGGAAGTATTGATAAGATAGTTGGCATGGAAGCTTAGGGAGAAGATCTGGGCTAAATATCTAGAAGTAAGAATCATTAAAAATTATAATTATTCATTTAGAGGTTATAATTACACTTATGAGAAGGAATGGGATCAGTATGAGAAAAGATATAGAAAGCGAAAATAAGAATGCTTAGGTCAGAGCTTTGGAGGGTTTGGAAGTGGGAACCCAAGTTTGGGAGGCAGGATATAGACATAGTACAGGTCCCAAGATAGAGTGTGAGGATTATGTCAAAGGATTTTGAAGTCTAAACCAAGCAGAAATAGTAGTTTAAAACAGTCTCTATTTATACCTAAAAGGTAGAAGTAAAATCATTTGGGGAGAGGGAAGTAAAGGAAATAGAATCAGACATTTAGTGAGAGAAGAGAAGGCAGGATTCCATTAGGAATGTCATAAAGAATCAATCTGGGAAGAATAAAAGTTCTGTTGTGTAGTAGAAAGGGTCCAGTTGAGAATAGATAAAATAAATATGTAAGAAACCTACTCAGTATGGTTGTGATACTTCCTCTAGATATGTTTTGGCAGTTCTATTCAGAAGCATGTGCAGAGAAGGCCAATGCTAAGAGTAAGCCAGGGTTGGAATTTGGCCAAGGAAGGACAAGGGAACTTATACAGTTTGACATAAGCATAAATAAAAGAGATGGCTTAAATGTATCTGATTTTTCCATTGGAACTAAGACTTATAAAATTTGTTTGTAAATAAAATATTATGCTGCTTACAGTGAGGGCAAAGGGATGCCAAATCCCTTACACCTTTAGAAAGGTAAGTTAAGATGCCTGAGAACTGAACCCTTTTACAGCCAGCAATAATTCTTCTAAAGCAAATAAAAAAGTGAATAATTCCAGACCTAGTACTTGGGTTTTATCTTCATTATGTAAGTGCCATATGTGTTCTTATTTTAAGAGTGAGCAATACACTGCCCTTGAAGAATGACATGTGAATAAATCTAATGTGGGAAGTGTCAGAAGAGTTTGAAAAACCAAACAGCTGCAGCTCAAGAGACCCTAAATTAAGTAAAGTACATCACTTAATTGATCTTCATGTCCCTTTCTCATTTCTCTCCCCTTTCCTTCCCCTGCCCTTCTCTTTCCCCCTCATTTCTCCCCTCCTCTCTATTCTTTTATCATCTTTTCTCCTCTCCTCTCCATTCCCCTCCTTTCTTCCTGATGTGCTGTAGAAGTAATGCCACTCCTTTCTCTCCCATCTGTGCTTTTTACCTCAGTACTACACATGAAAATATATTTAAAATTAAAGAAAAAATATGACAAAAAATTCTTTGGGGAGCCAACTGGTTGGTGAGAAATATAAAATTAGCACTAAACTTTTTATACCTCACATTCTCTCTGAGCCTATGGACATGAGCTTAATTTACTTCAGATGGATTCCCAGAAACGATAAACCTAACCTCACATATTCTTTTTATTCCTTGACAAAAATCCACCCAGTAAACAGTTAGAGAGGTATTTAGCACGTCTTAATCTCTGTCTGATTCTCATCTTTTCAACAACAACTTATTCAGGGAGTCTCTGGGAAACCAAGTCGCATACAATGGGTTTCTTTGTTTCATGTATCAACTGTTCTGAAGATGAAGAAAGGAGACTAAGGGGTGCTCTAGGGTGCAGTTAGCAACCTCAGACTGTATTAAAACTAGGTTCAAAAAGCAGGTATTTCCAGCAGATTACTCCCTGGGTCACAATTATGGATTCTATGATCCCTGGAAAAATGTCAGCCATGGGGTTAGAAAGGGCTTTCGTACAGGGGTACCTCCATGAAGAAATAGCAGTGGATATACAATTTTCTTTCAGATTCTGAAATGGGGTTGGGGTGGGAAGGAAGGCAGGCTGTTTTAGGTTAGACTCCCTAGTAAATGGGAAAATTACTTAATTCTAATAACTGATGCTGGGATTTGGAGAAATGAATTATAAAGAGGAATTAAGAAAGGGAACAGATGGCCCATGGAGACTTACTAGAAGATGGCCATAGGCCCAGGGGACCAAAGTGGCCTAACCAGGCAGTTTACTGAATTAATTCCTCTATCATCTCCTTCTAGTCAGACTGTGCTTAGATGAGCCCAAACAAATAAAGGTTCAAAGGATTTCTGAGCAGAAGGAGACCCACTCTTCATTTAAAAATCATTTTGATATTTTACAAGTTTACTTCCTTATATCTCATGTGAATCCCTGAGCTAATTTTCCTCTTGTCAGCACACACTTTAACTGATGAGTAGGCAGTGTGGCCTGGAGAAAAGAAACAGGACTTGGATTCAAATCTTGATTCTGACACTCAGTAGGCCTGTGTCTGTGTGCAAGTCACCTAAATGGATCTCAGTCTCTTTTCATTTATAAAATATGGGCAATTATATTTGTAGTAGCTGCTTCTCAGGATTGCCAAGAGGCTTAAATATCTGAGATAATATATGTAAAGGACCTTGCCTACTATTATTATTATTATTATATACATATGTTATACAATGTATATTAGTTATTATTATTGTTAGTCATTATTATTTTTGAGACTAGATCTTCCTCTCCTATCTTGTTTGGGAGCACAGAAGCCACTGACCAGTCTGAGCTCCCTGCTGATGGGCAAAGAAGCTAGACTTAGCCACCTCATTGGCTTTTAAGTCTTACTGTAGCTCAGAACACCTGAAATCAAGTAATCTGCTGTCTTTAGCTTCCCTTAGTAGTAGGGATTATATGTGTGAGCCATCATCAATGGCAATAACTAATCAATTAATCAATAATTAATCTGGCCCCAGTTGTTATTACTGTCGTTCTCAGTTGGTAATTTTGTAATATAATACTTTCCAATAAACTTCATTTGTAAACTTTGGTTTAAAGTTTCAATGAAAGTCAGTATAGATTAGTGGATAGAATACTGATCTTACACTCAGGAAGATCTAGATCCTGCCTCAGATACATAATAACTGCATGATGATGGAAAGTCACTTAATCTTCAAGTTTTTCACAAGCCAAGATTGCTGCCTCACTAGCTTTTCCTTCACTCCCTCCCCATAAAAAGAAAAATAGTTTCTACTAAGGTAATACTTTAAAGCCTACTGAAAAACAAAACAAAACAAAACAAAAGCCCACTAAAGACAAAGTTCAAGCTTATTTTGAACTTATTTCAGATTCTTTCATTTTTTGTTATTTTTTCTTTTCCTGTTTTTTTTTTCAGAATTAATAATGACTTCCGTAAGATGATATTTTGACTCTTAAATAAGGTTGATATAGTAATACATAGTAGGATGCAGGCTCCTTTCCACAGCTTTTCTCTCTGATTGGACACACACAGACCTAAACACACACATATCCATGTCTATCTTTATATATCTAAGTACATACCCAGATATATTTTTATCATGTTTAAATTAATAAAATAAAATCATATGATTACAAAGGATACAAAAGATGGCTAGAAATAAATATATATTTCTCTCAGCAAGTCTACCATATGCCTTTGATGACCATATTCACATATGGCCATATCCTCTGAAATGAAAGACATGTAATATTTGAACATATTTGGAATTTGAAACGGTTTTTGCACTAATGAGCGAAATAAAGGCAGAGATTTTAAAATCAAACAAACAAGTGGAAGTGATCACAGGTGTCTGAGCAAGGACCATACTACCTTTCCTTGATGAAGAAATGAACTGTGCTTTGTGTGAGTGTGCTTATGGTTTGTGCATGTGAGTGCTGTTTGTGTCTCTATATATTTATTCTGCTATTTTTATCTATAGAGATGTACACTGTTATATACTTATGTTCATATCTATAATATCTATCTTTCTGTTATCAATGTCTGTCTGTCTGTCTGTCTATCTGTCTGTCTGTCTGTCTGTCTGTCTGTCTGTCTGTCTATCTATCTATCTTTATCTAACTGTTAATGCCTAGTGTTAAAGAAAATCAATCGAGCCCTGAACAGGTATATATGATCACATCTGTTTATCTGAATTAAAGTCTCCATCCATATATTTCTTTCTCATCAGCAGTGTTTCAATTTCTAAGTATGTTTGAATATTGAATGTCTTACATTTAACAGGGCCTGGTTATATATTAACAATTCTTGTCTAAGGCATGGAGTAGACTTGGGGGGAAGAAGGACATCTCTATTTTTACTCATCTTTGTTTTCCTTTGTAATCCTGCACTTTTTGATTAATTTAAAACATTATTCTAATAATGGGTCCATAGGCTTCACCAGTCCACCAAAGGGGCCCATGGCATACAAAAGATTATCCCATGATATGTGAGTGGTTAAGTAACTTTCCTTTTCCAAGTAACTTTTCCAATATCTCCAGATATTGCATTAGAAGAAAGATTTGAGCCCAGGTTATCCTGACTCTGTAACCAGACCACTATCCAATGACCCTCACAGCCTCAGATGAGTCTTATTTAGGCTAAGAAATGATTTTTTTTCTATTGGAGAGGACTAGAAATAGAATTCTATTACTTTAATTCGCTAATAGCTTTTTTTCTTCTAGAATGTAAGCTTCTGAATTTTTAGCACATATAAAACATTTCAAGGGTTAACACTTTGACAGCTCCATGATAAGCCTTGTTACTAATTATTTTAGAACTAGGATTACAGCAACTTCTGCTTGGTGAGATTGCTACTTTCCTGTTTCTGTCACTCCCTTCTGTAATTAACCTTGCTATTCTTAGCTGCAAGCCACAGATCCCGTGCCAAGCTTCTCCAGGATTCTATCTTAGATTTGAATGGCCAGTTACTATCTGACTTTCTCCTGGCAAAAGGTCTATAATCATTGAGGAACATTAATGATGAGCATGGTTTAGCCCACCCCACCCCCTTCACGCTTATAATTAACTCAATTAATCCACTGAGAACCCAGCAGCTTACTCTGAAACAGGTTCTTGAGATCTCTCCTCTAACATGATCAGGTCCCAAATCATGTATCAGCTGCCTGCTGAGAAACTCATCCTTTCACTAGGAAAATTCAGTGCTTCTGCAGATTTTTAACAGGTTTCTTTCTTTTCTCTCCATTTTCAAGGCTGCATGCACTGGAGAGAAGATGAGATGCTTCTCTGATAGCTTTTCCATACTTTGACGTATATCATTGCATTATGCCAATCATGTGTGACACGTTGGCAAACGAGATGCCACAGAACACAATGTGATTAGTCAGTGATGGACATGAATAAAAAGACAGAATTTAAAGGCAAAGGGGCCAGCTTTCTGTTCCCATGCAGCTTAGTCAATTGCTTCACAGTGTGGTGAAACTGCATTATTATATGTGCCGACTTCCCACAAATCAAGCATTTTTTTGGACCAATTTGTAATCCCCATGAACACGGAGATAAAGCTTCCTCTGGGCCTCACAGAAATGCAAATGCCACTCAGATAAACCATAGGAGAGAAGGCAATGTAATCAGGGTTCCCTGATTAAACACATGAGCTCAGAAGGTAAGAGTGCAGCATTCCATATGTCTGCAGAGGAAAGGAAGAAACTTTCTGAAGGAATCTACATTTCTAAAGGACTTGGAATAAAAATCAGTAAGTAGTGAGAATGAAAGCTTTGGCCCTATCAGTCACAATACACAAAAGAGCCAGGGATCTTTAGCTTAGCCACTGTGAAACCACTCTGGCTGGCATGCTGTTCTGCTACTATGCTATGCTCCTTGGTTGGCTGGATAAGCGCTCCTAAAGTACAGACCTTAAAAGAATCTCAGATTGGAAAGCGTCCTTAAAAATCACCCAGTCCAACTCAGCCTAGTTATACCTTGAAAGCATTCCCTGCATAACGTCCTAACAGATGGTCATTCTACCTCTGACTGAACACTTCCAGTGCCAAGAAACTCATCACTTCACAAAACAGCTCATTCCACTCTTGGATGATGTTGATAATTAGGAAGGTCTTTATTTTGAATTAACATCTGAGTCCTTGTAACTTCTGTCTTAACTACTGGTCATAATTTTGTCTTCTGGAGCTAAAATATCAATTCTTTTCTTCTACATCATAGTCCTTTAATCAATTGTAGGGAAATAGCTATCAGGTCTTTTCTGTATTTTTTCTGTTATGTCACAAATCTCTCTAGCTCTTCTGCCTAATCCTCATATAGATAGATAGCAGAGCACAGACGATAAAGAACTAGGTTCAAGTTCAGCTTTCAACACCAACTGACTTTTTGATTCTAGGAAAGATTTAACTTCTCAATGACTCCAAGAAATACCTTAAAGTTCTTAATATGTTTTTGTTGTTGTTGTTATAGATTCTTGGCAATCTGGTAAAACCCACAGACACTTTTCTCTGAATAATGTTTTTAACTGCAAAAAAATTAAAACAAATAGGAATACAAAGGAAACCAATCGTAATGAAAGTTTTTAAAATGTTAAAAATAGCATAATAGCTTAAGAACTCCTAACCTAAGATATTTGTACATCTGCATTTGCAGAAGAGAGGTATTTATACTACTCAAATCACAGGTATAAACCAAAAGAAGAAATAAATTCCTTTTATGGCATAGTTTTAAGTTTCCTTGCATTTTGTGTTCTTCTTCTGGATTTGCCACAGTTAGTCAATCCCTTTCTTAAATGTATCACCTCAAACTGAACATATTATTCCAGGAATCATCTGACCTGTGTAGAGTACAATTATTTCCTTCTTTGTTCTAGACATTACTTTTAGGGGAGGGTGGGAGGTCTCTGTTGCTGGGACTCAAGGAGCTTTGAAGAATTGGATAGATTAGTCAATACTTAATGTAATGGGATTTTTTTCTGGCATGTTTGAAGGAAAGGAATTTGGAATAATTTGGGATGCCACAGGGAGAACAGAAAGATGAGACAGGAATAACAAGGGAAGAATACTACGTATTCAGTAGCTCACTGATCAATCCATCTCTATGTATAGAGGCTAGGACTAATTTCTCCATACTAGAATGGTTTGATTTCTCCACAAAACTCCAGTGCTAACACCAAAGTAGTCCTAAGAAGGGATAAAAGGTAAAGTATTCAAAAGAGATGTTGCCAGGGAGTCTCAGGCATGATAATCCTTAGACCAAAGCAGGGAGAAAGAGTCTATCATGTTCTAGAATCTTTTTGAATGCCATGGATATAGGTAGAGTGGATAGGCTTCCCATAGACCCCTTCTCTGAGCATTTTTAAGGGCCTGAAATATAATGTATAGAATTACAAAGGAAACCAAAGGTTAATGAAAATAAAGATTTATTTTTTCCCATTCAAGTTCACAAATCCCCTGAAATCTATTTATGGACCCCTGGTTAAGAAACCTTGGTTTGGCAAGATGCTGCTCCACAGCTAGGCCCAACATTGCACCAAATTCTTACTGGGATCCTAGGTCCATATTTACTTTATGCCCTGGGATCAGGGCAGCTCATGTATTATAGAGGAAGGGATGAGTCCAGCTTAGGCGAATCTAATTGGTTTCATCTCTCATTCACAGACAAGAAGGTATAAGTCAGCCAGGAAAATGAGTGTTGAACCTAGGAATTTTTAGACATAAAAGTTCTAAGTACATAGTATTTTTTAAGGGAAGCAGAAGAGGAGGGAAGGGCTGCCAGTGATGAAGAGGAGAATGTGGTTAGGGCCACATAGATGGTACAAAAGAGAAAAACTAGGCAACCAGAATACATAACTTTCTCTAAGTGGATACAACTTGTATTCAAAAAAGTTTTAGTCTGCTCACATTTATCACATCCATTCACACCATGCTGTCAATTTGTATCAAAGTAGAAATCAATTAAAATCCCATAGTCTTAATGTGAACTATTAAGTCAGGTCTCATGTACCCTAAATCTGGCTCTCATTCATGACTTCACATTATTAATCCCTTTTAATTAATCATACTAAATTAATACCACATGCTCAGACTTAATCTTTTTGTGCCTTAATTTTCTGGTCATATAATGCCAACTCTCTTACCCATATACAAATTTGATAAGCTTGTTTTCTCTAATGAGAATAGTTGTAAAAAAAAAGTGATCACATTGTCTGTCACATAGTAGGTTCTAATTGTTTATTCCTTCTTTTTTCCCCCTTTCTCTCATATTCATTGGGGAATTCAAAGTTCTTTCTATATTCAGTAAGTAAATTTTTTGAATAACACAAAACTGAGGATATATCTCTTTAGAATGCCAAAAAAATACTTAGGTTGACACCAATCCATTTGTTGATTGGCAAATTTTTATCATGGCAGATTATTTATTTACTAATCCAGATGACAATCCCCGCCTTTTTAAATCTTGCCCCAGCCAAACTGATCTAGAGTAATTTTGTAAGAGGTTTTGTTAATGTCCAGATAAATAATTTAAATTATTTTTCTCTAATCTATTAGTATACTAACATTGCCAAAAACATAACTGATTATTCATTCAGTCAACAAATATTTGTTAAATGACTACTATATCTAGGATATTACACTTATTTGATATTTTGGTTTGGAAAGATTTATTCTTAGGTATCTTTGATGGATCCTTGTACTACCTTTACAAGTTCTACTTTCTTATACATTTATAGGAATGCAACAGTGATCCACAGGACAGATTTCATGTGAAAGCATATGGTGTAACAAAAAAGGATGATTTTTCTGCTTCAAAATTCTTCCTCATCAATCTGCTATGAAATTGTCTTTGCTACCATTTTTTTTCTGAAAAGTCAAAGAGTTGGTATTTTTCCTCTGAATTAAATAACAAAAACAAGACTATTATTTTCAGAAGGCTCTGCAATTTCCTATTGTTTTGTCCTCATGTAGACCCCCCTAAAACTATTCTTAAGTTTCTTAATGATGTTGAGATCTTCATTCCTTTTTTTTTTTCCTATTCTACAGCTCCAGTTTGGGCTTCACTTCTTTCTCCACCTGATTTTGTCCCAAATGATTATCTCTTTCAATCATGCTCTCCCTTCCAGCATTTAACAAGCATTTCAGTAAACACTTTCACATAATTTCTCTTTTTGCTTCAGAGGATTATCAAATTTGGAATTGGAAGGTGCTTCTGAAATTATAATGTTCATTCAATATTATAAATTATATTTTCCAATTATCTTAATTAAGGATAAGGAAATTCAGGATCATAGAAATTAAGTCACTTGCTCAATTTTACAGAGTAGCAGAGAAAGGAATCAAACTCAAGTTCTCAAATTCTAAATACTTTTCTATTTCTGTTGACTACACCATTATATTTCTCATACTCTAGCTGTTAAATAATGCTGGAGAAAAAACAAGAAATCATGCTTTGAGGAACAGCTAAATGTATCATTGTACAAGTATGGAATGAAACATTATAGTTTTATAAGCAATGAAGAAAGGGATAGATTCAAAGAAACTTGGGAAGACTTCCATGGATGGATGAAAAGTTAAATGAACAGAACTAGAAAAATAATTTATGATGACATTTTAAATAAAAACAAGTTTTGAAAGAAAAAAATTAATAATGACAATCTATGAAATGAGCAAAAGAATGATTTTATAACATATCCGCCTTCTAACAGATGAAATAGACATGAGTTGTAGAATAATACACACATATGATGTCATGTCAAACATGCCAAATTTATATTTATTTTGTTTTTGTTTTTCTATGCTTATTTCTTACAGGGATTTAAAAAAATACAAGTGGTATTTGAGAGGGAAAATAGTACTGATATAAAAAAGGGGAAATTAGGTCACTGAAGGATATAAAAACAGAGAAGCGAACAGAAGGAAACACTAAAAATCAGTACAGCTTTAAACTAATATGATTTTATGCTTTTAAAAAGGCAAGCTGTTTGTAATGTCGATTCATAGTTTTATGTATATACAATTCTTTTTATTTTTTGCCTTGCATACAGAAATGCACATGTTAATTGGTGTATGTCAAGTATAGAGTAACACAAAATAGAAAATCTTAAAATGAAAAAAATATCTCCATTGTGGGTGCTCACTATAGCACAACAATTCTCTAATCCACCCTTCTCACATTTTTTACAATAAATTCCATATCTTCTTCTCTCTCCTTAAGTTCCCCAATGCCATTTTCATTTTCAGTAGATGACCTTTAATTCAGGAAATTCAACAATATTTATCAAATGTCGACTTTGTAAAGAGGTGCCTAATGAGGGGGACATAGTTTAGGTAAGGCATACACACTATGGTGAAGCACATTAGAAAGGTAAAACATAAAGTGATTTTCTGTAGGAGAAGGTTGATACCAGCCATCCACAAAAGGTTTCAGGGAGGAGGTAGCATCTGAATTGAAATCTAAAAAGATATATAGGAATTCAACAGAAGAATAGAAGGATTTAAAAGAATCCAGAGAAAGGCTAAGTAGAATTAAATAGTTGTAAAGTCTACATGATGTGATCTCAGGAAGCACAAGAAAGTCTCAGCAATACAATTTTGGAGATAAAAAGGCTTCCATTTGTGATGTGTGCTATAGCAGGGAATTTTTTAGATGAGAGTTGGATCATTTTATTAAGCGCTCATCAAATACTAAGCACTGTTCTAGGCTCTGGGAATTCAAATGCAAAGAATGAAATAATGCCTACCCCTTAGGAACTGGTATTAAGTGATTCTATGATATTCCAGGCATGGGGAGCACAGAGAGAGAGCAAAGGCAGAGACAGGAAAGTATACTTTGTAGTAGAGATAATGCTTCTTGTTTTATTAAGAAGATTGAAGACATTACAGGTAAGTTCCTTCAACTCTACCTCCAGATACACTCAGACTCTTGATATACTAGTATATCCTTCCTTCATTTCAATCTCAGAAGATAATTCACTTTCTTCCTTGTTAAACTAAATTTTTCAACTTGTGTCTTCATTTCCACCAGTACTAAACACTTCAATTGTCAATCTTTCAATTTCTAAACTCTCTTTCTCTAATAAATCCTTCCATTGATCTACAACCAGTATTAGGTCTTCCTTACATTACTGACAACAACAAGACATTATTCCTGTGACTCTATTATGTCATCTCCCTTCTCCTCTTAATCAAAACCCCAGAACATATTACTAGTCTATAGTCCCTGTTTACATTTATTTATCTGCAATTATCTCCACAAACTCTATTTTTTATTACCAAATGAAGCTAATTTCTTCAAGTTTATCCTTGAACTTTTTTTTTCTCTTCAAGCTTTTAATCATAAAACTTAAGGGCTTTTTTTGATATTTATCCTCCTTGACCCATTTTATTAATTTATAACATCAATCACCTGTCTCTTTTTGATATTCTCTTTACTCGACTTGTGTGACTCAATATTTTTATGGTTCTCCTCTCTGACCATTCTTTCTTTACTCTCTTACCTGATTCTCTATTATCCTCCTAACTGTCCTTGGCTAACTAGTCTTCTCTCTTTATGCTATCTTTTTGTGATCCCATCAATTCCCTTTGTTTCAAATACCATTGTCTATTAAATATCTTTACCTGGCTTTCCTATTAGATAAAAAACTGAAATTACAATTATCCCCATAAAGCTCAAGCTTCTTTCTATCTTCTCTAATTTTGTTTCTTTCTAGTTATACAGATTCAAAAATTCATACTTATATTTGGCTTTTTAATCTTTCTCATCCCCATTCAATCCATTACTATACATGATCAACTCTATTGTTTTAACATCTCTGGAAAATATCCTTTCTTTTCCACTCATATTGCTATCATTCTAGTTCAGGCCCCTTGCCATTTTTCACTGAGATTATTGTAATAACTTCATATCTTGTCTTTCTTTTTCTAGTTCCCTCACTTTTCTAATATGCTCTTCATTCCGTAGACAAAACAATCTTACTAAAACAAAGGTTGCTTTATTCAAAAAAAACTCCAAAATTTCAAATTATCTGATGAAAAAAACCTCTGGTAGAATTCAAAGCCCATTTCAATTGAATATTATACTTTCTTTTCAACCTTATCTCATTTTTAATGCCCTAGCTAGTCTGAACTACTCACCATTCCTTATTTATATTCTATTCTATCTTCTCCAGAGACATTGGCTTGTGCCAACTCCTGGATTTTCAGTAGATTCCTGTTGATACCTATGTAGCAATATCCTTTCTTTCCCATTAAGGCATTACTCATTTTCTACCTTCATAAAGCTTTTACTAATCTTTTATCCCCTAGCTAGAAGTCAACCTTCATTTGTTCATTTTCCAAAAGATTTTCCTAAATTCTTGTGAACTGATCTCCTAATTTATATTAAAGTTATTGGTAAAACTACCTTATTTCCCCAACTAGAGTATAAACTCCTCAAGATCAAGGATTATATGTTTTTATTTTCTATGTATCCCTAGCCCATAGCACAATGACTTGAATATGTATTTTTTGTTCTTAATTATTACTTCATTGGCGTGGGGAAATTCCTATGAGAAAATGCTTTCAATTTGGATTAGCATCTATTTGGAATTTATAGCTTTAAGAGAGTTTAGAGGATTCTATGAAGTGACTTGCCCCAGGTCAAAGAGCCACTATATTGTATTTCAGTCATTGCACTTGAATGCAGATCCTATTGACTTTATACTCAGCCTCTGAGTTGTACATAGCAGTTTTTTAACAAGAGTGCTAAACTGGATTTTCCCCATTCATTATTCACTAAATGTACAAAGAAAGTGAGCCATAATGGGCCTTTAGCCTCCATTTTCAGTGGGAGACTGAAAGGAGCTGCCTGACTTTTTCTTCATCTGGGAAGTTATCAGGAGGATGCTTAGAGAGTGAAGATGCTTTAGATTCAGCATGGGACACTTTCAAATACTGATTAATAACTTAGAGAATCTGAAGGGGAAAGTGGAAATGACAAATAGAAGAGGGGAAAAAAAAGTCCCAAATGACCTAAAGAACATACTCAAACCTCAAACTATTTTCCTTAATTGTCAATATGAAATGTTCAAAAAATAAAAACAGAACTCCAGAGTGCTCTATATACTTGTACCAAATGCCTAGAATGCTGAAGGAATTGAAATGACATTTAATAGGAAAAGGCTTAGTGTTCTCTATACCCAACTTCATGCATTATAGGTACTTGATAAATATTAAATTAAATAAAATCACCAAAGTCAGGGCTAAGCTCTTCAGAGGTTCAAAAATTCAACAGCTAATGATTTATATGTTTGGCAGCACTGGAATTACGTAGAAATAGAATTCCTGGGAGAATTTGAGGCTTTTGCAAAGGAGCAGACAGTCCAATTTTTTTGCTCTTTGAATTTTTCTTTTACCTTTAAAATGGGATGCTTCCAAACCAATATTTAATCTGAGGCCATGGCTGCTTTAACTGGGACTTGTTTTTGAATATGTTTATCCAAACTCCCAATTTGAAAGGAATCCAATATTCTCACAGTGATATAATATTTTTGATGGTAACACAGCTGCATTCTTCACTTGGACCAGGATCTCTAAGTTGGCAGACCCTTCTCTGGCCTTGTACACATACTGTTGATTCCACTCTTACTTTGCCAGGCCCAGTCTTTCTGCATCTGTGATCTTTGCCATAATGTTCTTTGCCCAATATGCTAATTGAGATAGGATAGGTTATAGTAGTGAATAAGACATATGTAAGCAAAGTCTTTGGACCACTACAAAGATGTGAGAAATGAGCATACCAAAATAGCCAAACACAATGGGTAGTAAATAATCACTACTCATATTCCTATAACACCCTTTACTTTGCAAAATGATTTCTTCACAAACTCCCCAAGAGTAGTGCAAGTTTATCATCCCCTTTTTTATAGGGATTGAAAAATCACAGAAGTTAGGTGAGTATCCTACCATCGTGTGGCTAGTAAATATCAGCATAGACAACTGAAACCAATATGGTGCCCTGATAGGAAGGGTGGTCCTGGAGTGAGAAAACCTTGGTTCAAATCCTACTTCTGACATTTAATGTCTATTTGGCCTTGGGAAAATAACAGTGTACCTCAGCTTCAGTTGTTTCAGGTGTAAAATGGAGGGTATGAACCAAATGGACTGTTTTTGGAAATTCTTAAATATCATGAAACCATTTGACAACAATTAAGTACCAACTACATCAGAAAACTGCCAAAAAAAAAAAGATCAGCATAGGCTGGAATGGTCCATTGGGAATTCATAGAAAAGGCAGAATTTTAAATGGGCTTTTAAGGATGAGAAGGACTCACATAGGCAAAGAAGAGAATTAGGGAAGATTTCAGATAATAGCATGAGCAAAGTTAAGGAAGTGGGAATGGATATATCAGAGATGGGTGACTGAGAAAACTCGCCTAACTGAAGCCAATGGTTCACAGTAGAGAAGAAACAATGGGAGAGGTAGCAAGATTTGAAGAATGAAGCTAGCCTATGGAAATCCTTGAAACCCAGGCAGAAAGCTAAATAATGAAAAAGAGAAAGAGAATAATGAATCTAGATTCCTGAGCAGGAGAATGACATACTGTAAGTAAAAATCCATGAGGGGAGGGGTTATTTCTAGGGTAACTCTATTAATCTAAAGATGATAAAACTAGGCCCTAAAAGTATAAATAACTAGTTTAAGTTCATATGGATATTAAGTGATAGAGCTAGGATTTGAACTAATTTCCTTTGCTTCGAAATACAAATCTTTTGCAACGTGCTGTAGGTGCTAGAGCTTTTCTCTTTCTTATTGCCTTCCTTTCCCCTAACACTGGGTATTGCACATAAAAGGCATTTAATAAATGTTTGTTGTTGAAGTGAATTGAATTTTAAAAGCTATTTTGTGAAGATTATCCCTGTAGTGGTACACAGTATAGGATGGGTAGAAACAGGCATATTCCTTTGGAGGTTATTACAGTAACCTATATTTAAAGTGATCTGGGTTAGATAAAAGTAGATTTAGAGTTCTAAGTTCTTCAGAGCAACAAGGGCTTTGACTCAGGACACCAAATAGTATCTCAAGGCACCAGCACCTGCTTAGCCCTGTGTTACCTTAATATTGGTTCATGGATCAGATTAAATTTTAAGAATCATAAGGTAGAGGTATTTCTATTTTTACTTGTCTTTCAGTTTTTCAAGAACTTGTTGAATTAGGTTTCCTTTCTCTGAATTGTCCTTATAGGACATGACTATACAGATGAAAGATCTTAAATATGAATAAATGAAAAGCATTTATTTATTTATATGTATGAATATGAATGAATGAAAATGCATTTATTAAGCATGTGCCAGTGATTTGCTCTTGGTAGGCCAGATTTGTGCAGACTCTTATAAAACCAGGTCTTTACTGCCCTGCCTAACTCATTCCTTTTTGCCTCCTCATCCCCATATCTGTTTTCCAGGATTTGGCCTTCAGTT
The DNA here is from genome assembly GCF_027887165.1 of Monodelphis domestica. NCBI lineage: Eukaryota > Metazoa > Chordata > Mammalia > Didelphimorphia > Didelphidae > Monodelphis > Monodelphis domestica. The sequence continues at coordinate 319,072,262 of NC_077228.1, read as the reverse complement.
CAGGGTGTTTTTACTATGAATCTTTGTAAATATGAAACTCTCTGAAACTTTCCATTACACTGATCATATATGTCTTAACTCACCTACTTAAACAATAAATTCTTTGAGAGTAGGAACTTGGACTTATTTATATTATATCTTTAAGTACTCAACAGCATACCACATACCACACTTAATAAATGCTGAGTGAGTTATTCGGTCATCTCTTCTGCAGCACAAACTTCCAGTCAGTAAATCTTAATGGTCTACCTGGGAAATCTTATTGCTTTCCAAAGGCACTTATAATCACCCTCAATCTTCTTGACTTATTTTCCCTACAAAAAAGTTGCATTTCTCATATTTTCTCTTTTTTTAAAATTTTATTTAATTAGTTAATTTAAAATATTTTTTCGTGGTTACAAGATTCATGTTCTTTCCCTCCCCTCCCACCAATCCCCTCCTGTAGCTGTTGCACAATTCCTCTGGGTTTTATATTTTCTCTTTTAAAGTCAGTTTCATTTGTTAAATTGAATCTTGATTTACTGCCCATTTCCTAACCTTTAGAGTTTTTCTGATAAATTCCCTGACCCCACCACTGATCCCTATAACACCCCAAAAGGCCATTTATTCACACCACCTCCTGTCCTCTGTGTGAGGAACTGAAAGCAGGGGAAAAAAGACCTAATATTGGTCACAGATCACAGTGACTAGTAACTTTGAAGATGCACTATCAGTCACTTGTCAGGCGAGGTGACAGTGCTCATCTCCAAGTGAACTCCAGTTGTTTCTGAGGGCACCATAATAGAGAATGCTATCCTTTAGCTTATATTTCCACTCCTTTTAGAGAGTTTCAGAGCAAAACACCCTGAACTGAAGGGTTGCTAAGAAGCAATTACCAATTGGTAAAGGGAAGAAGACTTTTGACGTAGTTTTCTGGGATGCCTTCATGCGGAATTGCACAGAGGCTTTGCTCACCCAGGCCTGCAGTCTTAATTCTGACAGTCTGGTGTTTTCTGCAATTCCAGAGGAGTATAACGAGAAGCCAGATGCCAGTAGTCAAGCAAGTCAAGCTGAAAGCGATGTTTCTAGGCTCTGACCTTTCCCATGAAAGCAACAGGAATCAACTATTTTCATTACTTAAAGGAATCTAAAGAGGAGTTTGTCTATAGCTGTGGAAATAGAGGTGAAGTATGAAGAATGATGTGATTACTCTGTGTGCACCCTATGAAGCCAAATGGGTAGGAATTCCCCCTTCTGTGAAATTGACTTTTAGTAAAGTAATTTAATCTACATATAAAAGATAAATCTACCCAATGAAAAATACAGACTGAAAATATTTGTATTTTTGATAAATCAGACTCCAATATAGAATGTTAGTATGCTGATGTCCACACATGTATTTGTACATCAACACACTCACAAATTTACACCCCCAAAGAATGATATCTATTAAATATAATGGCTTATGTTCTGCCCCTATCGATTATAATAATGAAAGCTCTTGGGGTGAAGAGTACACAATCCTTTATTCTCTGTTCTTAGGGATGGGGACATGGAATATAGTTTTCCCTGTCAGCAAGAAACTTGGAAAGGATTCCTTTTCTTGGTATCTGGGATAGTCTGACTTCTCACCTGTGAGCTGCAGGATGAAACTGGGTCATAATGGGGTGTCCTCTAGGCAAAGGTGCCATTAGAGGGGAGTCAAATTATCTGCCTTTCCCCTAAGTATACCACTCATTGACCTGCCACAGTAGTTCAGAATTTTTTTTTCTAAAGGAGTCACTTTTTTGGATTAGGGTTCTCTATCTCCAGAAGGACATTTTAAAAATGGCAATCTGTTCTAAATAACAGTTTTAATTCATTTGTACCTATCATTAATTATCCTTGGCAGAGATACACAATTTGGGGATTAGCTAGCAAATAATCAGGCTCAGCATAATACAGACAGAAGAAAGTTCAATACTAATGGAAGAAGGGAATATGATAAAGTTTTGGAGCAGGAGGCATTATTAGGCAGGCACATGTTAGGAGACATGGAAGAGGGTAGTCACTGGTAGCTAAGGGCAACCTGAGAGCAATATATTTGGTGGAAGGGAAGTTGAAAAACAAGTTATAATGCTGATAACATTTTCTCTAGGTAAACATACTTATGCATATATGTAGAGATAACCAATATACATATAGATAGAGTTTAGACTGGTATCTTATACTATATTCGCAATAGAGTCTAAATAGATATATGACAACTATAAAAGGTTATATCCTTAAAAATAGTAAAATAAACATAGGTATTTTTCAAACCTAAGGTCAAAGAGAAAAGGTAACTTAACTAATAACCAATAAAATAAAAAGAACACAGAAACAATATTTATAATGATTACAAAATGTAAATTAAAAATTTGTAAAAAGAAATGAAATTTTGTTTAATTATACTAAATAAGTTTGCCCTCTCCTCTTCATATTTTCAGAGGTAGGTCATGAACTCCAGGTACAAAATATTCAACATATTGTCATACCATTAGACTGTGAATTCCTTAAGAGAAAGAATTATATTTTATCTTTCTTTGTAACTCCAGCACCTAGGAAAATGCCTGGTACTTAGTAGGTGCTTAATAAATGTCCATTGAGTGACAGTTGATATATATTGGAAGGCTTTGCTGAGTTGTTTCTTTAAAATATATGTTATATATACATATTTGTATTATATATACATATATATACACAAAGGATATATACACGTATATTGCTGTTGCCCTTTATACTTTAAGAAGACCAAAATGACATAATGATGAACAGGTCAATGTATATAGTGTGTCCACCTGTGAGTCAGGAAGGCTTTACCAGAGGTCAGTCACAAATAGAGGATGGTGATGACTCTAAATTTGAACATCTCATCTTTCTTTTGAGCTACTGCAATTCTGCTTTGCTCATAGAGCACAACTCCTTCTTTGATGTGGGCACACCATGCTAGATGGTTTTATGTTGGTACCTCCCATGTCTCACAATTCATACCAAAGTTATTCAGAATAACCTTATGAAATATATATTTAACCACCCAAACATACAATCACTCTCACACTCTCTCTCTCTCTCTCTCTCTCTCTCTCTCTCTCTCTCTCTCTCTCTCTCTCTCTCTCTCTCTCTCTCTCTCTCTCTCTCTCACATTCTCACATTGCTGGTAACCAAAATGGGGCAGATAAATTCATAAACGAATGAGGTGTAAAAATAAAAAAAATCTAAATAAAAATAACCAATTGTCCATTCATGAAAAAAGTCTTAGTTTATTTCTCTCATAGCTTTTAGTTATCTCATACACACTTTAAGAATTTTCCTATAATGCCTCTACTTTGTAAAGCTTCTACTTTCATGGTACCTACACATTTCTCCTTGTCAGTTACTTTTGGGTAAATTTCAAGTGTCTTTATTCCATCTAAGCAGCTTTTAAAATCAGATGGTTTAATAGTGATATATAGCCATGTGCCAAATGAATGTAATTTGGAAGAATTCCTCTTTAGAAATTTATGTGGAGAATAGAGCCAGAATCCCTTCAGGAATCTAGGAAAAGAGTGATTTCCCCCCCCTCTGTTTTCTATAATATGAGTAATCTTGGGTGTGGAGGTGATGACAAAATCCTGCACTCCATATAAACCATTATTCTAAATGACTGGCCTGATAAATAATGAATCCTTTTTATTGCTGTCAAGATATTTCCACCTTACATATTAATATTTATTTCCACTATTTGCTTGTATTTCTTTGAAAGGAGATGCTAATCATATAGATTTTTTAAGAGCCAAAAAAGTTCTTATAGAGTCATTGTCAATCAACAAACATTTATAGTGCCTACTAAATCCCAACACTATATTAAATGTTTAGACTACAAAGATAGGCAAAATCACAGAACTTTTCTTCAAGGATCTTGCATCATCCACTCACAGTAGTGAGTCTTCATATATGCAAATAAGTATATACATATAAGATATATAGGGTATAAATTTAAACTAATTTCAGAAGGAAGACAGTAGAGGTTTTTAGGGTGGGAAAAGGGACCAGGAATAGATTCTTATGGGAAGTATGACTTGAGTTATATCTTAAAGGAAGTCAGGGAAACTAAGAGGCAGATATGAGGAACCTCAAATGCAATGTAGTTTGAAGATGAAATATTGGGCATTAGGATGGGAAGACAGGCTAGCATAATTGGACTCTAGAATACAGAAGAGGGTATGTGCAAGAAGACTGAAAAGACAGGTAAGGGGACGATTGAGAAGGACTTTAAATGCCAACCAGAGAAATCTATATTTGGTCCTGAAGATAACAGAGAGTCATTGTAGTTTTTTGTATGTGTAGTGGTAAGGGTGTATGGGGATATGGTACGGCCAGACTTGCTCTTCAGAAAATAATCACATTAGGGGCAGCTAAGTATCATGGTGGATAAAGTACCACACTTGGAATCAGAGGACATATGTTCAAACTGGCCTCAGACACTTCCTAGCTGTGTGAGCCTGGGCACATCACTTAATCATATTTGTCTAGCTCTTGTGCTTCTGTCTTAGTATTGTTACTAAAACAGAAAATAAGGTGTTTTTTTTTTAAAGAAAACAAATCATTTTGGCAGTTGGTTGGAGTGAGGAGAGGTCTGAAATATGCAAACAGTTAGAAGGCTAGTAGAAAATGTGAGGTGATAAGGGCTTTTAATAGGGTGGTAGTTATGTGAGTGGAAAGCAATGAAAATAAAAGAGGGCTATTGTCACCCTCTTCCATGAGTCAGAATGGACAAACCACTAGAAAAAATTTTGGCTTCATGACTACAATAATTTTCATTGAAAAAAAATAGCTAACCTCATTATAGCTCAAAAACAAAATAATGTCATTCAATTAGATGTAAAACTCTCCTAGACTAGTGTTAATATCAAAAGGGGAAAAAAGCAGTGTAAATTTAAAAAAAGATGCTATAAAGGAAGAAGTTAATGGTTTTGATAAATAAGATCTGTGGGGTAAATATGAGCAAAAAGTTGAGAATAATATTAAAACAATAACAACAATAATAGCTAGCACTTATATAGCACTTTAAGATGTGCAGAACACTTTACAAGCATTTACAGAATCTCATTTTTTCCTCATGGCAAATCTGGCAGGTATTATTATTATCTCCATTTCACAGATGAAGAAACTGAGAAAAACAGATGTTAAGTGATTTGCTCATAGACACAAAGCTATTGTAGGAAACAATATTAGGAAAGTTGGGAAGGAGACAGTGAAGAAAGGATTCTGTTTGGTGCTTTGTTGAGTTTAAAGTGCTTAGTGGAGAGAGAGGTTAGGGCTGGATATAGATCTAGGACTGATTTACACAGAGATGATAATTATATTAAAGAGATCACCAAGCAAAATAGTATAGAGGGAAAAGGAAATAAAAAAAGGTCTAGGACAGAGCTTTGGGGATACCCATGATAATTGAATATTGCTTAGAAAAAAAGATTAAACAAAGGAAACTGAGAAAGAAGGGTCAGATAGTAGTCCTGTGTGAAACTAGTGTCATAGAAGCCCAGAGAGGAGAGAATACTATATTCAACCTTAGATGCCAGAAAGAATCTGGTTTGTTATCACAATTTTATAGCTATTTACCAAGAATGAACACCTTCTTTAAAATGGGAGGAGGCATTGTAGCACAATTGAAAGCATTGGTTTTAGAATCATAAGAAATCTAGTTTCAAAGCCTGCTATCACTTTGGACAAGTTACTTTACCTTCCTGGATCTCAGTTTCCCTATTTGTAAGAGGAAGGTCTTAGGGCTACTGCTGATATCTGAAGACACATCCATTATTTGTACATAAATATGAACAGAAGTGGGGCTGATAGCTGCTTATTAAAGTTAGAATGTCATGCTCTGTTTTGTCTATTCTACACTACATTGTACCATCACGCCACCAAGCATTCGGAAAATATGGCTTAGGAAACTTTTCTTAGTGGAAATGTATGTCCTATTTTACTGAAAAAAAAAATTGTTCATTGGTTTGTGGTTTGATTAAACAACCATGAGATAGGCTGAATTGTTTAGTTTTCTGGGTAATTTTATTCTTTTCATGAAGCTTTCATGTGAATTAATTGGCATATAGTTATATTTCAGGAGGGAATTCCAACTATCTGTAAGTGGGCCATTAGTACGATAGAAAGAGGATCCTGCTGAGCTCTCTGACTATAGTGGTAAGTTTGCATCTTCCTTGAAGTTCTTCTTTTACACATTCTTTTGTTCTTATTAATGACATTAGGGGTCTTCTTTTGACATTGTCCAGGAGAATTTACTATCCAATTAAACAACATACTTTTGTTTTTGAGCTGTAATGGGGTTAGCAATTCTGTTAAAAGAAAGTTAATGTGGCCATAAGGCCAAATTTTTTCCACTGATTTGACCATTCAGACTCAGGGAACAGAGTGACAATAGCCCTACCATGGTGAAGAATATGAGCCGAACTCTCCAGTTTTTCCTCTATACAAACTTCTTTCCTTCCACATTTAAATGGTACTGAGGAATTGTCTCAAGGAACCCAAAAGATATATTACAGAAACTGTTTTCTTGCCTTCCTCTCACTTCCCTGCTATCATCAATGTGGGGAAGAACATTTCCACTATCTCGTTAAGCACTTATCAGTAAGAAACTGTACTGGTTATAGGCAGCAGGCTTGGCATAGCAATGAGAGTCAGATGACCAGAGGAAGGAAAAAGTAGTGGGAGTCTTTTTTCTAATAGATTCACATCCCTCTCCTCAGTTGGAGATTTTGATTTGAGAAATGAGATATAGAGGAAGGTCTAGAAGGCTTGCTATATCCCTGACATGAAAATATGTGTGTATATGTATGTTTGTGTATTAAAGGTTAGTTTTAACTCAAAGAAATTGTGATTTCTTTTTCCATTGTGTTTGCATTTTAAGTTCATTGAACTATGACAAAATTAACACTTCCTTATAGGGGCTAAATTTCCAAAAATATCAGTTGTTATAAATAATATACTCTGCATTTTAATTTTGACTTTTTAACTTTGGCAAGGTATCAGCTTTGAGTGTAGAGATATCAGAACAAAGATGAAAAATAAAGCAGAAAATCAAAAAGGATCATAACTACCAATTGATAATTATCTTTTGGGAGAAATAAATAAAAAATGTCAGAATAAGTCAGAGTAGATATTGGAGTTTTTTTCAAGTAGATACATAACTGGATATAAATGTAAAAAATGGCACACCGGGCATTGCAGGATTATTGATAGGTAGCAATGGAAGAGAACTGGAAAATGGAACCTTAAAAGTAAAGACTAAGTATAATGATTTTAGAATAAAAATAAAATGTGTTATAATCTGGAAATGGGTGCTACTTCTTTTCAAAGCCCCTGAAGAACATCATATAAAACCCCTAATATATGAATTTAAAGCCACAGGAGATTCCAGAACCTGCTCATTTTATAAGTGATATAGTCAAAGCTCTGGGAGCTTTAATGATTTTCTTAAGGTCACAAAGGCAGTAAACATCAGATTTAGAATATGATCCAATTTTTCTCACTCCAGAATCCATGCCTTCTTATTTGTATAACAGACTAATGGATAGAGTTATGAATTTAGAGTTGGAAACACCTGGATTCAAATCTTACCTCAAATTCTTATTAGTTATGTGACCCTAGGTAAACTAGTTCACCTCTGAGTTGCTTTTGTTTTTTGGATTTGATGACCTCTAAAATATCTGTTATTTCTAAATATGTGATGCAGAGTTCAGTAAAGCCATTGAAACTTAGAATTGTAGATTGCTAGAAAGCTTTTTTATTACTAGATCCCAATGCTATTCACCAAAGACAGAGATGGGGGCAAATGAAAAGAGACAGAAAGGGTAAAATTAATAACATAAAGGAAGTGATCTAATTTGGGAACTATTATAGGATGACTCTAGTATCTCAGTCTTTGAAATGGATGAATTCAGACACTAATATACCACTTCTCTGCATCACAAAGAATTTACAAGAGTCCACTAAATTAACATCAGAGATGATTCAACTTTATTTTCTATGTGCTGGATGAAAGGAAGGGAATGCTACAGTAGAGGACTACTTTGACTTTTGGAGAGGCAACTGAACGGAATGTAAGAATATATCTATTGCAAAAATTAATTCAACCTGTATCCCAGATTGTCACATTTTGTACAATTTAAGAATTAATTTTGCGACAAATACTGAAAAGGTGCCACATGTTCAACTTGCCCTAAAAATTCATGAAAGTGCTTGTGAGCTTGACATTTCAATTGGTACTCTATAATTTGCTCCCTTGTTTCCTAAAAGGATATGTTCAACAGCAGGGATAATGGAAACCATAACCTGTATGCAATGGGAAACATTAGAGAAAACTAACATACCTGCCGGAAGACCTATTAAAGCACCTGAGTATTTCATGTAACAACTAAGGAAAAAGTATGTCCTATATTACAACAAATAACAAGGAACAACTCATAACTTAAAAAACAAAAGGAAAATCTTCCTGCAGACTGAGGTGGGAATTTATGAGATGGTGTCTGTAAAATAGTTTGTATTAATTTTTTAAAAGGGCACTTTTAAATGCTTTATCCTAATTCCATGGCAGCTTCCTGTAGTTATTTTATTTCCATTAATTCTATGAGTTACATTATTGTGAGTTACTTTATAAGTTTAGAAATTGATTCCATACTGAATATATATATCATGCAAATATATTATTCTGTGAATACTCTAATACTTTAACGAGTCTTTGATTTCATCATTGCAAGTATTTCCTCCCATTAGCTTCTACTGCCAAAACAAATAACATCAAAACCCAACAAAAACTCCCTCACCACCTCATGGGAAATTTTCTGGTATAAGTAGTCTTTTCATACTTCACTAGGCTATTCCTAGGATGAAAAACCTGATTAATCTGCTGGTCCATTCTTGGGTCCTTTAAATTTGGTAAAGAGATATAAATAACTTTGTATTCCTTTAACATGATCTTAGAAAATCATATCTTCAGGCCCTGATGAAACATGTTGGATTTGTCCAATACATATATAATAGAAATAGTGTTTAATATCATGGAACAATGTTCCATTTTCCCCCTAAATCAGTGGACATGGATAGTAGTGGCTGAAAATATAATGGCAAAGGTAGCAATTCTCTAAGAAATGTTTTTTCTTAAAGAATTCCACTGGCAGGCACTTGTGCTCAGAAGCATCCTATTGAAGAAAAAAAGGCAGTAGGGATAGGAACAGCAAGAAAGGGGTTAAAACATTCTCCTTTCAGAGGTCTTTCATTAGTAAATTATCTGAAAAAGTCTTTATCCTTTGGTCATTGATGGCAGATTGATTATGAAAAACCCTACTCTGGAATATAAAAGTTTTTTTTTCCTAAAAAGGACAGAAGTTGAAATTGTAGACTCGACCTAAACTATTATTACATTGAACCATTTAAAAAAAGTGACTAGTAGGATTGCATTGCATTGAAGTAATTCTATATTATAGGGTTTTCCTGTTCCATTTTATTTGAATGATTTCAAAATTGTATTTTGTCTTTATCTCAAGAGTCTACCAGTGTCTCATTCATATTAAAAAGTAATGCAGATATGTTGAATTGAATCAAACCTGTAAGATTCTATGGTTGAAGGGCATTTATATGCATTCTTAAAAAAACAGACTTGGATGATCTCTGTCCATAATTTCAACTTGTGAAGGTTGTTTAATATTATTTCTCTGTCCTCTGTGCTTTGCAACACCTACCAATTTAGTGCCATTTATGAATTTCATTAAAATGATTCTAACTCCCTCTTCCAGATGGTGTCAACTCAGTCTTCCTGATCATTAATGAAGACGTTAAATAAGAACAGGCCTAACACCAGCCCCTGAAGAATTCCAGGAGACACCTCTCTGAAACTCAGTGCCATTTATCATTATCCTTTGTTTACAGCCCTTCTGGCGGTTTTTTAGCTCATGCAAAAGCTCAATATCCATGCCAAATTCAAATGAAGTACAAGTAATAATAATACTTTAAATTCTGGTATCTCATATTTTGTAGAAAATAAAAATGATCATTTATTACAGCATTAGTATATCTGGGAGGCAAAAATGCACAATAGAGAAAGTGCTGGCTTTTGAGTTAAAGGAACTAGATGGGCTTGGATCCCTGGTCTGTTTTATTATATGCATGGATTTAGGCAGGGATTTAACTGCTTTGGGCCTCAGTTCCTCATCTACAAATGAAATGGTTGGTTTAACGAACATCTAAAATGTTTTTGAGCTCTAAATCTGCTACCTTATTATCCATAGCAGGTTTGAATGCAGAATGGATCTAGAGATATACACTACCTGTCATTAATTAGTTATGTGAAAGAAGGACATGAAGCAAAGCAAAGTTGTAAGGGACAAGAAGTATCATGGGAATGATGCTATAAATGGATGATTGGCTAAATGTCATTATACAATGTTACAGGGGAATGGTTTTAATGTATTAATGATGTTGTGAAAAAATATATTGGTTGAATATTAGGTGGAATATGATGACTGCTATTTATGTATTTTTGAATGACATTTAGAAAAATCCAATTACATATAGAGTTGGAGAAATAATTCAGATGAAGGAAAAAAAAAAGAATTTTCTAAAAGGACCAATCCAGATGCAAGGAGACCTTATTAATCAAGTTAAATTTAAAAGATATATGTAAGTGTGACATTGTGACAGTATGACATAATCTTGTAAGAATAGTATTGGAAAAATGAAATCTCAGAATGAATTGAAGTTTGCAAGGATAGCTAAAGGATGATATTCATTTTTCTGATTTACTTATTCAGTGCCATACCAATAAGACTAACTAAAAATTATTTCACAGAGCTAGGAAAATATAACAAAATCCATATAAAAATTGAAAGAACTATAATATCAAAGAAATTAATGAAAAATATGAAGGAAGGATGCTTAGCTGTACTAGGTTTCAAACTATATTATGAAGTGGAAACTAAAAATCTGGTATTGACTAAGAAATAGAATAGTGGATCAAAGGAATATATTAGACACTTTATATTCAATGGTAAATGATCATAGCAACCTAGTGTTTGACAAACTCTAAATTCCAAGCTTTTTGAAGAAGAAATCGCTATTTGACAAAAACTGCTAGGAAAACTAGAAAACAGTTTAAGAGAAATGAGACATGGACCAACACCGCATGCCATATACCAAAGTAAAGACAAAATAGATACATGATTTAGAAATAAAAAAATGAGGGAAGCACAAAATAGTTTTGTGCTTTCAGACCTATGGACAAGGGAAGAATTTATGTCCAAACAAGATTCAGAGAACATTACTTAACTTTGACTACATTATTAAACTTTGACTACATTAAATTTAAAAGTTTATGAACAAACAAAATCATAGCAACCAAGATTAAATGAGAAAGGACAAATTGGGAAATCTATATTTCAAATATATAGGGAAATGAATCAATTTTGTAAAAATACAAAGCATTCTCCAATTGACAAATGCGCCAAGGATAAGTGCAGGTGATTTTCAGATTAAGAAATAAAAACTCTTTAGTTAAATGAAAAAATGCTAAAATGACTATTAATTATTGAAATTCAAATGAAAGCAACTCTTGGGTGCCAAACCCACCAGAATGGCTAACATGACAAAAAAAGGAAAAATAATAAATATTGAAAGAGATATAGATTAATTGGTGGAATTATAAACTGATACAACCATTCTGGAGAGCTATCTGAAATCATACCATATAATACCACTACTAGGCCTGTAACCCACAGAAATTAAAGATAGAGGAAAAGAACCTTTTTGTACAAAAATATTTATAGCAGCTTGTTTTGTTGTGGCAAAGAAATGGAAACTGAAGGGATATCCATCAATTGTGGAATGGCTGAACAAATTGTGGTATATCCTTATAATGGCATACCATCAAGACAGAAAAATGACAATCAAGATGATCACAAAAAAACTGGAAAGATTTATTTGAAGTGATGCAAAGTGAATTGAGCAGAACTAGAAGATTTTACGCAGTAACAACACTATGATGACCAACTATGAAAGACTAAACTATCATCAATAAATTAAGGATCCAGGACAACGCTAATGGACTCGTGAAGAAAAAAGGATATCCACTACCAAAGAAGGAACAGATGGAGTACAAATGAAGATTAAAACATACTATTATTCTTCATTTTATTTCCTCAATGCATTTTACTTTAGTGTAAACAATGTATTTTGTTTTGTTATATGATGAACATGGAAATATGTATTTTATTTACAAATTATTATTACAGTTTTAAAACAGCTCTCATATCTGTCTTCTTGAGGAGGAGGTATTGAAAAAAGGGAAGGAGAGAACATGGATTGAAAATTTCAGAAAATTAGTGTGAAAAATTGTATAGACATGTATTCTGGAAATACAAAAATATTATTTTAAAAGACATGCATCTATTATGTATTTATATCAATGTTATAAATCTGTATATAATTTTCTCAATGACAATCACTGATTCATTCTGAACTTGCAATATTGTAAAATTCCAACATCTTTTTTTGCATGAATTTCTGTTCTAGTCATGCCTTCCCCAAGTTTTCTGATTCAAAGTGTAGAAATATATGTATGTATTGATATAAATATAGATAGTTATATTAAATTTAGAATTTTAGATATGGACTGGAAGATAAACAAAGTAAGTAGGTAGGTAGATAGGTGGGGGGAGAAGGGGAGAGAGACAGACAGAGAGACAGACAGACAGACAGAGTTCTATACTTTAGGTCAGAAAAGCAAAGTGGCAAACTGGAGGAGGCATGGCTAGAACAGAAGTTCACCTGCAGAAAAGATATTTGGTTTCTAGAATATTGCTAAGTTCTGTATGAATCATTAGTGTGATTCATAGCCACTGAGAAAATGAAAGTTATCTTAAGAGAGGTAAATAGAGAGCTAGGCTTGATAGAAAGCTTGGCCTGGAGACATCAGGTCCTTGTTACAAATCTGGACTCAGACAGTTTGTACTTGTGTGATCCTTGTCAAGGTACTAAACCCCAATTGCCTAGCTCTTAATGCTCTTTTTACCTTGCCACCAATACTCGTATAGATTCTAAAGCAGAAGATAAGGGTTTTATAAAAATAAAAATGTTTGGCTCTCAGAAAGGAGATAGATTGTAGATAGATAGATTGTAGACTTTTTAATACTCTGCCTTGGTCAGACCAAACTAGAACATCAGTTTGTTTTCTGGGTACCACATTTTAGGAACAACATTGCTATGTTGATGAGTATCCAAAAATGAGCAAGCGACTGGTGGAAGATTTTGAGCTCATGCCATATGACTGACTGACTGACTGATTGAATGGATGAATGAATAAAAAAGCACTTGGCATAAGATTAAGAGTAAAAAGATATCTAAAGAATAATGAATAAATTTGAGTGTAAATTAGGTCTTCCTCAAACAATGGGCCCAAACAGAACTGCAGCAATACAGAGCCTTTAGTTCAGAAAAAGATCACTTAAAGGGACTGGGAAATCGTTGCCCAGAGAAGAGAAGTGGGAAATCACACAACAGTTTGTCTTCTAGGTTCTGAAAGTTCTTAGAGTGAAGAAGAATTATTCTTGTTTTGTTTGTTCCCAGTAGGAAGGGGGACAATCAATAGGGGGAAGTTGCAAAGAGACAAAATCAGACTTGTCATGAGGAAAAATTAAGAGTTCTTAAAAAAATAGAATGAATTGGTTTTAGAGGTATGAGTTTCTCCTCTTTTCATGTCTTTTAGCAAAAGTTTGATAACTACTTAGGTAAATTGTTAAGGGAATGGTTTTTAAACTTAGAAATATAAGATTTAATTTTAATTATATAGCTTCTAAAACTGTATGAAACTTACAAGCATTTGATTCAAGAGTATGAGATGATAACTGTTTTAACATTTAAACTAATTTTTATACTACTATATACATTTATTAAACTCAAGGAAAGCTAAGAAAAGAAGCATTCTAAAAACTAAGAATCTACTTATAGTAAGTACTTCATCTCAGAATATAAGCAAGTAATATTTTTTCATGTTAAACAAGCACATGATCTATTGATTTTCTTTTAATTACAACTAGCACATGATTATTATTTTTTAAATTTATTTATTTGCTTGCCTGTTCCATATAAATATCCAATTAACACCATCCTTCCTTTAGAGAAGGCATCATCTGACAAAATATATATGTATGTACATGTATATATATAACTATATCTTACTTCTTTCTACTTATCAGTTATTTCTCTAGAGATGGAGGTACATGTTATTCTTTATAAAAATTTTTCTGTTGCTGTATATAATGTTCTCTTGGTTCTGCTTATTTCACTCTTCATAATTTCATGGAGGTATTCATATGTTTTTCCAAAATTATATTGTTAATCATTTCTCAGGGCACATTAATATTCCATCACAATCATATGCCCCAACTTGTTTAAATATTCCTCAAGTGATTGGCATGCCTTCAATTTCCAGTTCTTTACAACCACAAAAAGAGCTGCTATAAATATTTTAGAATATGTAACTTCTTTTCTATTTTCCTTGATCACCTTAGGAAATAAACCTAATAGAGGTATTGTTGAGTCAAAAAATGAACAAAGTTTTATAATTCTGAGCATAATTCCAGATTGTCCTCCAAAATGGTTGGATCAGAACATAGTTCCAACAACAGTGTGTTAAGTGTCCCCGAATCCTCTTCAACATATGTTATTTTGCCTTTTTTATCTGATAGGTGTCAGATGATATCTCAGAGTTATTTTGAATTGTATTGCTCTAATCAATAGTGACTTAAAGTATTTTTCTAGGGTTATATATAGTTTTGAATTTTTTACCCAAAAGTCTTCATATTTTTTGATAATTTATCAATTGGGGAGTGGCTCAGATTCTTATATATTTGACAAAGTTCTCTTCATATTTTAGATACAAGACTACTATTTGAGAAACTATTCCCCCTCCCCACCTTAATGCTTTCCTTCTAATCTTGGTTACATTATTTTTAATTGTACAAAAACTTTTCAATTACATTCACTTTTGTGCATTTTGTATCTCGTAATACTTTTTTTAAAAAAAACCCTTACCTTCTATCTTAGAGTCAATATGGGGTATTGGTTCTAAGACAGAAGAGTGGTATCTTGGTAAATAGTGTAAGGTATTGGTCCATATTTAGTTTCTGTCAGCCTGCTTTCTAGTTTTCCCATAATTCTTCCCAATAGAGTGAATTCTTTTTTTTTTAATTGGATCTTTACTTTTGTCAAACACAAGGTTACTATAATCCTTTAAACTGTTTGTTGTTATATCTGTTTTGTTTCACTGATCTACTTTTCTATTTCTTAATTAGTACAAAATAGTTTTGATCATTGCTTCTTTACAAGATAGTTCATTATCTTGTACTATTAGACCACCTTCCTTTACAGTTTTTCATGAATGCTTTTTTATTTTTCTATTTTTCTAAATGACTTTTGTCATAATTTTTACTAGTTCATTAAAATAATATTTTTGTAATTTAATTGGCATGGTTTTGAATAAGTAGATTAATTTAGGTAGAATTTTTACTTCAATTATATTGACTCTGCTTATCTATGCACAATTAATATTTCTCCAATTATTAAAGTATGACTTTATTTGAATAAGAAGTATTTTATAATTATGTTTATGTATTCATATTGATAATACACTATGACCAAATAGGACTTATACCAATTAGGCAGGGGTGTTTTAATATAAGGAAAACTATTAACATAATTGACTATATCAACAAAAATAACAAAAATCATATGATTGTATCAATAGATGCAGTTAAAACTTTTGACAAAATACACCATTCATTCCTATAGAAACACTTGGAAACATAATAAACAGATTTCTTCTTAGAATAATAAGAAATATATACCTAAAATCATCAGCAACATTATCTATAATGGGGATAAATTAGAAGCCTTCCCTATAAATTCAGGACTAAACAAGGATGTTCATTATCACCAATATTATTTAATATTGTATTAGAAATGCTAGTAATAGCATTAAGAGAAGGAAAATGAGTTGAATGAAGCAGAATGGGCAAAGAAGTAACAAATTACTCTTTTTCATAAATGATATAATGACATACATGGAAAATCCTAGAGATTCAACTAAAATTAGTTGTAACTATCTATACTTTTAGCAAAGTAGAAGGATATAAAATAAACCCACGTAAATCATCATAATTACTATCTATCATTAGCAATGTCCTGCAAGAAGAGATAGTAAGAGACAAGCCATTTAAACTGACCATAAATAGAATAAAATACCTAGGAAGATTTCCAACAAAACAAACCCAGAACCATGATTATTGTTTAACATTAATAACCACTATTTTCATTCGATTCCTACCTCTTTCCCTACAATAACCATTCTAACTGCTTTCTTCTCTTTGCAGCACTCCAAGTGCATCCCTGCTCTTTATATTTCCTATCAATGTCTAGTAGTTTATGGTCATTATATGAAAATTCATTTAATCTTCTACTTCCAACTCTCAAAATTATTGCTATTTTTATTTACCTCTTTTTCTTTCATTATTCTCCCAAAGTAAAAGATATTCCTTGCTAAGGCTAATTATAACACCCAGATTTAGACTCTAGAATGAATCTACAGATCATCTAATCTAACTCCTTCCCATTTTACTAATAAGGAAACTGAAGGCCAAAGAGGTTAAATGGTTTATTTGCCCAAAGACCTACAAGTTATATAAGAATTTGGAAGTAAATCAAGGCTCTCTGATTTGAAATATAGGATACTTTCTACTGCATCATTCTATCTCCCCTCTACTTAGTATCTTCATCATATCTTCTCTTGCCTCCTCGAGTTCCTTCTATTTCAATTTATCCCTTTTCATTAGCTCTTTCCAATATATCTATAAACACTCAGTCCCTTTAAGACTTTTCTTTGAATTAACATCATGTCTCAATTCCATTTCCTGTTTAATTTGAAAAAAAAACAAAACAAAACAACTTTGTTAATTAATACCTGGCCATCTAGGCATTTTAAGTGCTTATCATCACTGTTTTTAACTCTTTGCAATCTGGTTCCTATTTCATCACTCTATAGAAACTGTTTTCTCAAAGATGACTAAACACTTCCAGATTACTAAATCCTTTCAGACTTCATCTCATTTAAATTCTCTGTAAGATACAATATTGTTAAGCATCCCCCCTTCAAAATACAGGGGTTTTTTGGCTTTAAAAATACAAGCTTTCTAATTCTTATAACTGTCTAATGATGTTTTTTGTTTTCTCATCTCTTTCCTAAACTTTGACATGTAGGTATTACATCAAAGTTCAGTCCCCTGCATTTTTCTCTTCTCTCATTATGCTATCCTTTCATAATCTCATTTGATACCAAATTTTAATTATCGCCTCTTTACAAACACTTATGCTAATAATACCTCCTGTATACAGATAATATCTCCATTGTTGGCCTCTGGGCTGTGCTCCAATCCAAAATCTTCACACACTGATAGTATATATATATATATATATATATATATATGTTCTATCACCACTTCCAACTCAACTAAACTGCTTTTCACTCCCTCAAATCTCTTCTTTCAATTTCCACCATTTTTTTCAAGTAGCATCACTATTTTGCCAAGTATATCAAAGTCTGAAACTGATAAAATATTTCACTGGTATTTCTCCCTTTCATTTCATTTTCATTTAGTTACCAACCCCTGTTGATACCTAATCTGCTATATTCCTTTCATCTAATCCCTCTTCTATATTTCCATCATAGGATTATTGCATTAGTCTTTAATTCCACATTTTGGGCTTCTATTCTCTTATTTACAAGCTATCCTTCATACAAGTTGTTATCCTCACATTTCTCATGTGTTCAGATTAATTCAACAAATATTAATGATTACCTGTTGTGGAGAATAGTATACTATGTAGTGGAGAGATGAAAAATTCTAATAATACTAGATGTCTGCCCTCATGAAGCTTACAGTCTAGTACAGGGAGAAGGAATATACAAAGATAAATGTGATTCAAAGCCATATATAAATGTGTTGGAAAGGTGAAAATAAAAATTTATACAAGATCTCAGAAAAAAGGTGATTACCCTAGTTGATCATGGTAGGGATTTTGAGGATGATCAGAGAAATGTGAAAATAAAATCTCTGGGATTTGGCAAGTAGGGTAGGAGGTCAAGGATAGAAAAGAGAAATGAGTTTAATTTCTAAGTATTCATTTATCGATTTATAAATGGATGAAAGAATATAGTTTGGGAGAGAAATTAAGGTCAGGTATATAATTTAGAGACTTTTGAGTGGAGGTGATATTTTAACCTATCCTTAAAAGGAGTGGGGGATTAGGGAGATAGTAGTTATAAGAAAAATTAGATTTCTGAGATGAAATGAGATAAAAATAGATGAAGAAAAGAGAAAAAGTGAGGAAAATAGATTGGAGGAAAATATACACTAGTTATAACTTTGAATGTAAATCAGATGAATTCACCTATGAAAGGGAAATAGATAGCAGGATCAAAAACCAAAATCCAAATTTAAAAAGATAGACACACAGAAAGTAAAAATAAAGAACCATGGAAAGATCTATATGAAATTAGGAAGAGTGAAATTGGCAAAACCAAGAGGACATTATGTACAGCAACAGAAATATTGTTTGAAGAATGACTTCCATATATTCACCTCTAGAGAAAGAATTGAGGAATAGAAATAATCCAAACATAGTTTTATATAAACATATACCTTTTTGGTCAAATGATGCCTTCTTTAATGGGGGAAGTACAGGGAAGAAGGGAGTTATCTGGATACATACATACATACATACATATATATATATGCATGTATACAGATGCCAATAAATCTGACATTTTAAGTGAAATAAATGAATACTAACAAAAATATGAACTACCTAGATTAAATGGAATATTTAAATAATCCTAGCCCAGAAAAAAATGAACAAACTATCAAAGAACTCCCTAAGAAAAAGGCCCCATGGCCAGATAGATTCACAAATGAATTCTACCAAACATTCAAAGCACAAAATCCAATATTGTGTAAATTTTGGGGAAGCAAGAATCCTTCCAAAATCTTTTTCAATGCAAATATGGTATTAATACCTAAACTAGGAAGAGCTACAACAGAGAAAGAAAACTAGAGACCAATATCCCCAAAACACAATGATGCAAAAATTCTAAATAAAATACTAGCAAGGAGTTTATAGCATTATGTCTGGAGTCATACATACACCATGATCTGGTTGGTGTTACACCAGGAATGCATGCATGTTTCAATATTAGAAAAACCATTAGCACAATTGTTCATATCAATAACAAAACCAACAATAACTGCATGATTATCTCAGTAGATGCAGAAAAAGCATTTGACAAAATACAACACCCATTCCTTATTTAAAAAAAAAACATTAGAAAACATTGGAATAAATTGAATCTTCCTCAAAATGATGAATGGCATCTATCTAAAACCACCAGCAAGAATTATTTGTAATGCAGATAAACCAAACTCTTCTTAGTAAGATCAGGGGTTCATCAAGGATGCCCATTATTACCAGTATTATTTAACATAATATAGAATTGCTCTCTATAGTAATAAGAACAGAAAAATATATTGGAGGAATTGGAATAGACAATGGAAAAACAAAAGTATCCTTTTCCAATGATGTAATAGTAAATCTCAAGAATCCTAAAGAATCAGCCAAGAATCAATGTAATTATTCACATCTTCAGCAAAGTTTCATAAAAAGAGCCTCATAAAAGTTACCAGCATTTTTATCACCCATAAAATTCAGCAGCAAGAGGCAGAAAAGGAAATTCCACTCAAAATAATTCTAGGCACAGTAAAGTACCTGGGGGGTATGCATACCTATCAAAACAAGCACAGCAACTATATGAACACAATTACAAAACACTCTTTGTACAAGTCAGACCTAAACAATTGATGAAACATTAATCACTCAAGGATACAATGAACTAATATAGTGAAAATGACAATATTACCTAAATTAATTTACCTATTTAGTACATATCAATCAAACTATTCACAAATTATTTCTTAGAACTATATAAAATAACAACAAAGTTAATGTGGGAGAGCAAAAGACCAAGAATATGAAGGAAATTATTTTTAAAATGAAGGAAGGTGGCCTGGCTGTTCCAGATATCAAACTATACTATAAGATAGTAATCATCAAAACATTCTGGTACTGGCTAAGAAATAGAGTGGTGGCTCAATGGAATAGATTAGGTAATCAACATACAGCAATTAATGTCCATAGCAAGTTAATGTTCAATAAGGACAAAGATCCAAGTTTTTGGAAAAAACTCAGTATTTGACAAAAACTGTTGGGAAAACTGGAAAGCAGTATGACAGAGCCTACACATGGAACAATATTCTCAGACCATATGCCAGGATAAAGGATTCTTGATTCTTGATCTAGAATGAAGGGTGACACCATAAAAAAAAATTAGGAGTGTATGGAAAAGTTTACCCTTCAGATTTATGGATAAGGGAAGAATTTATAACCAAACAAGACATAGAGAACATTATGAAAAAATGATACAGATAATTTTGATTATGTTAAATTAAAAAGATTTTGTACAAATAATACCAATTTATCCAAGATCAGAAGGGAAACAACAAATACTGGGGGGAAATCATAGCAATTATATCTTTGACCAAGGTCTTATTTCTCAATTACATAGAAAACTGAGTCAAATTGATAAGAATACATAGCATTTCCATATCCAAAAAATGGTCAAGGGATAGGAATAGACAATTCTCCTAGAAAGAAGTCAAAGCTATCCATAATCATATGAAAAAATTATTCTAAATCACTACTGATTAGAGAAATACAAATCAAAACAATTCTGAGATACTATCACATATGTACCAAATTGGCTAATATGACCAGAAAGGAAAATGATAAATGCTGGAGTGATGTGGAAAAATTGAGACACTAATTTATTGTTGGTGTGTTTTGTGTGTTTTGTGAATTGATGCAAACTGTGAATTGATGCAAACATTCTGGAGCACAATTACAACCAGGCTCAAATAGCTACAATTCTATGCTTACCCCTTGATCAACAACACAACTACTGGTCTGTATTGCAAGGAGATCAAGGATGGGGGAAAAGGACCTACTTGTAAAAAAAATTACTAGCTCGTTTTGTAGTGGCAAAGAATTGGAAACTGAAAGGTTATCCATTACTTGGGGAATGGATGAACAAATTGTGGCATACGGCTTAATGGAGCACTATTGTACCATAAGGAATAATGGATAGCAGAAAATCCTGGATAGACTTAGAACAATGTATACAGAAACAAATTTTATACAAGGATCAACTGTGAAGAACTAAGCCATTATGAGCAAAACAAGTCTCCAACATAACCAAAAGGGATTCATGATGTCCATTATATTTCCTTCATGAGATTTCTATTGCATGTGTGATATGTGTCTTATTTCATGACAGGAGCATATGGAAATAAGTTTTATATGAAAGTATGAATATAATCAGTATCAGACTATTCACTGCCTCAGTGGAGGTGAAGAGTAGGGAGAGAGAAAATATCAAAAATCAATGATCAAAAGTATCTCCATATGTACCTGAAAGAAAATGAGAAAATATTGGGGAAATAACAAAAGAAAAAAATCCTTACCTTCTGTCTTAGAATCAATACTATGTATTATTTCTAAGATAGAAGACTGGTAAAGACTACACAATGGGGGTTAAGTGACTTGTCCAGGGTCACACAGCTAGGAAGTGCCTGGATCATATTTGAACCTAGAACCTCCTGTCTCCGGGCCTGGCTCTCAATCCACTGAGCCACCAAACTATCTCTCTGGATATTTTCAATGTAACAAACAAATAAATTTGAGTTTAAAAAGTAAAGTCTAAACCAACTGACAAAAAAGGGAAAGGACCCATGATAGACCTTTGGGGGATACCTAGACTTAGTGTATAGAATATAGATGTTAATCTAGCAATAGAAATTGAGGAGTAGACAGGTAGAAAGGGAAGAGAGAATAATGGTGTAAACCTAAGGGAGAAGAGCATGACAGTATATAAAGCTTCAGATAGGTCAAGAAGGCTGAGGACTGAGAAAAAAGTAATTGTATTTAACATTTAAGAAATCATCATAACCTTAATGTTATTTAAACTTTGGCAATAGATGTCTCTACTGCCTATTATTTGACACACAAGAAGTGCTTAAGACATTTGTTGACTGATAGACTAACATGAAATAAATGGGGGTGTTTAAATGCAACAAAAGTCAGGTTAAATTAGGTGTAGAATTTATTTATTATTTACTAAGTCCTGTGGCCAACATCCTAATGACTATTCCTGTTCTTTGTTTCTGCTTTGGTTGAGGAAAGGAAATGTGAGGTTGGTGTGTGGTTCAAATAGGCAGTCACAATAACAACTTGCTGTGTTCTATTGACTAATTTTTATGTATATCTTTGATTTCCTGCTTGAAGTTAAATTTCTTTTTGGTTACACTAATGAAAAGAGCAATCATAGAAGTAGATAACTTATAAGGGCAGGTTCAATTCATGACTAGTCTCCTAATTCTGATATGTCTATATCTGTGTAGAGACATACATACACATAAATTTTTTAATACAAACATTTTTATTTCTTGGTTCCATGGTAAAAATACTGCAAACCAAGTCAAATTATGTAGTGGCTTGATGGTGGGCACTAGAGAATAAAAAGTGTGGGAAAAGGTAAAACTTACAAAATTGGTTTTATTTTGACTCACAGAGTATTTCTAGGAGCTAAAGGCTCCATTTGCTATCCTTGAAAACATTTTTTTTCTTTTCAAGAGCTCTGAAATGCATCCTGAATCCATAGAGGTTTTGGTATCTGAATAATCTCTTCATCTTTCTGACCTTACATCTCTCAAAGTCCTTAAATGCTTTTCTATTTTGCCCCCTTTGGGATTTACAAAGAGATCTGTTGGCCCTGACCCTTTTAAATTCCCTTTTCTCATTCCAAATTCTTTTAAATATCTATTTTTTCATTGTTAGTCTCAATTAATCTTTTGATTTCTAGTTGCTAGGAAAGAGGAAAAACTTACTGAAAAATACTTCACATCTATCATAAACATTACAATTTTAATAATTTATATAAGATAACAGATAGAACTGAAGGAAGGTCTTGGGTATCATCACATTCCCAAACTCATCCATACCACCATACACAGAGCTGGAAGAGATATTTATTCTCTCAGTAGAAGATAACATGTAATCCATCCCCCTTATTAGAAAGATGAGGCACTAACATCTAGAGAAGTAAAGAAGATTTACCCAGAGTCCTAGAACTAATGACATGCCAGACTAGGATTTAAATTCAGATTGAAACCTTTTTCATTGAACCATACTGCTTCCTTCAAGTATAGAATTTGCAGGAGAGCAATGTGTAGAATGTGTAGAAGAACAGCAATTCTGAAACTCTATAGAATATAATATGATATCTTTTCTTTTCAGTGGGTGAAATGAATTATGATTAAAATCACTGAGGGACTTCATTAGCCATTAACAACTACTTAAAATGTAGTTGTTTTTCTTTAGTAATTCCATACAATGAGAAGCAATTGAGCAATTATAAGCTACCAGAGTATGCCAAAATGTATGCATTATAGAACCAAAGAATGGATACAAAGAAAACTATTAAAACTAGAGAAGGAAAATGCAGGTTGCTTTTAAGTCTTAAGACTCCCAGCACCCATTCAACTTGGCTATAATTATTTTTAAGGTACTGCTTACCAATCCCCAAAGCTACTAGGAACTCTTACTCCTGATCCTTTCAGTTGCTTTTGCATGACACAATTCCTACTATGTATAGTGGATGCAATATGTGTATACCTAAAGCTAATTATCTTCATAAATCATACACAGTAACAATTTCACTAAGCTGATGGAAAGGTACTCAAATAAAGTAAAAAATGTAAATAATGAAGTGAATACTATGTTTTATGATAGAGAAGAACACAAAACA
Organism: Monodelphis domestica; assembly: GCF_027887165.1. Lineage (NCBI taxonomy): Eukaryota > Metazoa > Chordata > Mammalia > Didelphimorphia > Didelphidae > Monodelphis > Monodelphis domestica. The sequence goes on along the minus strand of NC_077228.1, from coordinate 319,048,249 downwards.
TAAAATCAAGAAACTTGAACTTGAATTCTTGTTCTGCCAAATCGCTCCTTGTGTGAATTCATCATGGAAAAAACATATAACCTCTCTGAGGTCTAGTTGCTTCAGAGATGAATATAAATTGGTATAATATGTGAACTATACAGCTTACAAGATTGTTGGGAGGAAATTGCTTTGCAAATCTTAAAATGCTACTTGGTTTAAGTTATCATTATCATTATTACAAATAAGTAAAACTTCATTTTATAAGATTATAGTTAGCCAAACCTTGAGAATTCCTCCTGTATGTGTGGAGCCACTGTAGTAGACTTTTGGAAGAACCTGGAAATGGGTTGCACATGATGGACAAGTACAGATGGGGTCTATTACCCTAGTAAATTTACTAATCACTGGAATCACTAATTCATTGAATGCAGATTACCAAACCATTAAGTCATTAGGTTTTTTTGAGGGAAGGGCTACAACTTTCTAGGATAGAAACTAACAACTAACCAATTGATGCCAAGAATTTATTTTTAATCATGATCACACTATCATCATTATCACTGTAGGAATGTTATACAAAATGAATAAAATATTTCTGAGATATTTTCTGGGGTTATGTGTTATCCATCTTTTTAATGCCAACGTTCTATCAGTGGTACTATATGGCTGTGAGGAATATGCTAGAAGGTTAAGCAAATGTCAGTAGAGAGGTGTACAAGTGGCTAAAAATACTGCTTCATCTTAGGAACAAATAATTATGTAGAAGTAGTGTAAATGATGTTATTAGTAGGGCATATAACAGGAAAAAAAAATAGAGAGGTCTATGTACCACTAGTGAGAGATAATGAATGGACAGGCTATATACTCCAAAAGGGATCCCCAAATATCAAGAAATCTAAAGTAAGGCCCCTTGGCATCTTGAATGAACCAGGTTCTTCTGTCCTCCCAAAGCAACTCCCATTGAAAAAAAAACATGCACACATTGATGAGATCACAGGTATTAAAATATCTTAATTATTATTAATTAATTAATACACACATATTAAAATATCCATTATTCATTATTCATTCATCTCATTCATCCCAGTTTCTGGCACACTAGATACCTGAAATAATTTATGACAAGAAATTGTTTCCAGAACAGTAATACTTGTTCACAAGAAGTCAATTATGTTCAGTGTATTCTACTTAGTAGTGCATAAAACTAGATCAATACATTTTTAAAAGGTAGGGACCAAAGAAGTATTTTGCTTAATTCTCAGTTTACAAATGAATCAGAAAGGTTTTGTTATAAGATTATATGCTTTGGTATATACCTATATTTAAGAGAGCCCAGGAATTGCTTTACAAAAGTCTTTACTCAAACTGTTGCTTTTGATATAGAAGAGATCTAATAATGTATGTATTTAGTAGAATGTAAGTTTCTTGTGGCCAGGAACTGTTTTGTTTTTGGTCTTGCTTCCCAGTACCTTTCACGTGGTTGGTTCATAGGATCACTGATCTAGAGATGGAAGGATGTCAGATGTGATCTGATCCAACATACTCATTGTATAGAGGAGGTAACTGGCAAAAATAGAGAATATGTGACTTGTTCAATGACACATAAGTAGTTTGCATCTGAAACTGGAGTTGAAGCTAGGTACTTGGAGTCCAAAGCACAATGCTGTTTTTTATTGCATATGTACTGTACTAGGTTCTTAGGTAAATGGATTCTCAACTGAATTGAAATGAATTGAATTATTCCATTAAATCTGTTTCCACTTTGTTACACTATCAAACACCAAGTAAATCAAAGGTTGGATTTATTATAAGCAGAAACTAGATACAAGATTATCAGTAGAATGAAAAGGTATTATTTCAGTTTTTATAGAACAAAATTGGAATATTCTGGAACTAAGTCAGCATTCCTTTTCCTCACAATTTATGCAAACTCTGTATTCTTTACAATATCCTAACACAAGATGACTGATCATTTGAAGTAGGAAATTGTCACTTGCCTTGAAACTAACGAACTGAAAATGACTTCCACTAATTTCCATGATTGCTTGCCCAGTTCCCTTTAATTCAACCTTTTGATTAAAAAAATCTCTGCTAAACTAATATTGTTAGTCACAGAAACTGTCAGGCATAATCTGTGTCAAAGTGACCTATACTGAGATACACAAATAGTTAATTTGGAATTTCTTGATGTCAAATTATGTCTCCATGTATTTGACTGAATCGGTGTCAAGTATTAATGCTTGTTATGGTGAAATTGTTGCACTAATGACATTTGAGATTGTAAATCAGTAAACATTAGAAAATTGACTTTTTTAAAAAAACAAAGCTGTTCAATATAATGAAAAGAACCTAGAATTAGAATATAGGACACCCATGTTAGAGCCCAAGTCTGCTACACTAGCATCATGACCATTTGATAATCAGCCTCTCTGAAATTCAATTCCGTCTTCTGTGAAATAAGGTAATCATACTTATCCTACCTAACTTACAGCATTGGTATGAGAATCAAATGAGATAATGTTCTTTGTACACTATGAAGCACTTTACAAAAGTAGGGCATTGCCATTGTCTGCCATTGATAAAATAAGTTCATAACCAAATACATTCAGGTTGTATCTATACCAGAGGGACTGTGTAGTCTAGTCTGAATTGATCCCATCAATAATTTGCTGTGATTAGATCTCTTATTTGCCTCCTACTCCTAATTGACAAATGGGTATGATCATACTGACCTTCCCTTACAGTGACAGAAGACATGGTACGTTTCTGATAGCTACTACTTGTTTTTAACATATTTCAGTTTATGTTTATATTTAATGGCCACACATCTCATTACTATTGTTGTTCATTTACTTCAGTTGTGTCTGACTCTTCCTGCCCCATTTGGGCTTTTCTTGGCAAAGATACTGAAATGGTTTGCCATTTCTTTCTCCAGCTCTTTAAGTGTCTGAGACCAGATTTGAACTCAGAAAGCTGATTCTGATTCTAGGCCTGCCACTTTATCCACTTTGCCTCCTACTTGTTTTATATGCTATACCAGAATAGTAATCAAGGTCTATGAGCCTACCACAGTCTACTACATGCACTACATCTCCACTGACAATAAGATTCAAAGACTGAAGCATCAGAACCAGAAGGTTTGGGTTAGGATCTTATTTCTGGCTATACTTCATTAGCCATATGAAATGAGGCAAGTCACTTGGCTCTTTTTGGGGGGGGGCAAGGGGAGAATAGCCAGAGCAAACGTGGAAAGAGTAAGATTTATGACTTAGTGAATTCAGGAAATAGTGAATCAGGAGTTTCTTCAACAATATGGATCATCATCTTTGTAACATGCAGTAGAGTTGTATGGACAGCAATAAGAGATTAAGTGGTGTGCTTAAGTGACTTAATGCCAAGGCATGAAATGAAGTGTTTCCTACCTTAATAGTCATCCAAGTCACATGCATGGTTATGATAGATTTTAGAGAGTTGGAAATGAGTTTGCTACATTTATTGGGCATTACTACGCCATGCAGGCTGACATTGCGAAATAAGGCTTTTGAACCGAGGTCTTACTGACTCCAAGGCCAGCTCTTTCTCCACTGTGCTATTCAGACTATCACCGATGTTGTATCTGAGTATATAAAATGTTCACTATGTGAAACAGTAGAAAAAGAGATCTATTATACTTAGGATTGGAAAACCTGAGTTCAAATTCTAGATCTTCCATGTAATGACTGTGTGACTGTGGTTAAGTCATACTATCTCTCCAGGATTTAGTTTGTTATTCTGTAAAGTGGCAAATTTGAGGGCAAAGGGAGATAAGGAAGTCTATGATTTTTTCTTCTCTGTGACCAAAATCCACATAAAAACCCTAAGTTCCAAGCCTTTTTTAGTGAAATTGTAGTACTTTACTACTTTCTTAATTGTAGTATGCCCACTTTTTGTCAATTCATTTAAGTGATTATACTTGATATTATGTACTGAAAGCTCTAATCATGAAAGACTTCAACTGTTGTAAGACCCAGTGTTTACAAGATTTCATGGTGAGGAATCTTATTTTAAAATGGTAACCTGCACAGAAGAATCATTTGCATTAAAGGCAATAAGACCATTGACCTCTAAAACCTAAGATGCATGTGATCTTGATGAGTGAAAGAGCAAAGATAAGAAACATTATATATTATATCCTAATATTAAGTAGAAATATCCATTTAATTAATGACAATGCCAAATATTTCATTTGATAGTTTTAACAATGCAAAAGATATTTCTAAAATTTTTTGGATCTAGAACTTTGTTCCAATTCACTAAACAGAGTTGTTGGTCAAATATATTTAAGACTAAATACAAACTTATGAGGAAAACTTCATTTTTGGCTCATTTTAGAAATATACTTTATGTAGATAAAGAATGATAATTTAAAAAACATCATTCTTGAAAGAAGAAATAAAGATACTCTACTATTTATAATCAGGAATTGAGTAGTCCTACTAAAGTATAAACTAATACTATCAAAAAGAAAATCACAGAAAGACTATAACTTTTTATATATCTATTTGATACAATGCCAACTTTGGTATTCAGGAAAGAGAATGCCCTAAAAATAAAACTAATCTTAATTGTAGAATAGAAGGTGAGAACCTCTTTGTCAAAACAGAAAAAGCTCACTTTCATTCCACATACAGGAGAGTCTTTCTCTGAAATGAAGTCTTCTTATCCATCATTTCTCTTTATAGGAACAAGGATTTTGCTTCCACATTTGTAACACTGTCAAATGAGTTTTCAGTAAATGACTAGCTGGTGAGGACAGCTTTTATCACTGTTCTTGGCAGTGTCAGTAAAGACTTTCAGCTCCAAATCAAACTTCAGTCCATTCTTCCAGGTAAATGAGACAATGAAAGTAATGTTAGTGTAATTGCTAGAGGGGAATATGGACTGTCTTCTAGTGCACAGTGAGTAAAATCAGAAGTGGAAGAAGAGTAAAGTTAAATCAGTTCAATTATTTCACACAAAAATCAATAGGAAGTCTCTAGCCAAAGAAGAGCTTGCTTGCTGAGAACAAAGGGGATACAGGCCTTAGGAATAAAGGGCACCGTGGCTCTAGGGAACAGAATCTGTCACTGCTTGTTGCAACATGAGTAGAACACCCACAATGCCCCAGGAATTTGTAGGCAAATCAACCCTCCAGCTGCTTTAAAGTGTTAACATAGCAATCTTGTCAGGACTGTGATTGCTTACAAAGAAGCTTAGTAAAAAGAGCAATAAATTCAGTTGAGTATAACATCAAAACTCTTTAATGTAGAGCATTATATATGGCTCTTTCCTCATTCAAAAGCAAATAGTTGCCTCACTACAGCAGGGACCCAATTCTAACAGACAACATAATGTAGACCTCCCTTTGCTTTGGAATAAATCAATTTTAAACTTTGATTAAAATGTCATGATTATATACAAGAAGTGATACTGGAACGTGATAGGAAAGATTCTCATGGACACTGTCCAAACTAGACCCTTTCACTGTGCTATGCAGACTAGCTCATGTTGCCAAATTCTTTTAAAGGTTAAAGTAGTAAAACAAAAATAGGGCTAAAAAGTACTCTACTTTCAAAGAGCAGCCAAATAAAAGTGATGTCATCTAGTCGTCACATTAATACTGGAGGAAGATAAATACATTTCACACTGAATGTGCTTTTTGCTTTAGTTTGCAAATATATACATATATATTCCACTTTTATGAATATTTTAATACCTATTAGAACTGTACATCTAAAGTGTCATGAATTTTTTTTGATGAATTAACTATTATACAACAGTAACAGCATTACCTTCATGCTATAATTCTTGGGCCTGCATCTAAGATTTTACAGTTGTCAAAGTGACTGATGACAGTAAAGCCGATGGAGCTGGCTTTATATAGCAAAACAGCAAATATTCTTCATGAGTGCCACGATAACAGATTCTAATGCCTGATTAAAAATTATTTACCTTCACTCATATAAAAATTACATGAAACCAAAACAAGCCTTTAAAACAGTGAAATCTGTTTTTAATACATTGCTGCTTTCTCAAGCCTAGACACAAAGTTAATTTTCTTGTTTTAACTTCTTCATGCAAAAAAAGGATCTCTACTTGGTATTTCCAAACTTTGCCCAAATTATAAAAGTTATTTGGCTTTAAAAAATAGTCTAATAGGAAGGGGCTGCTATATATAATACAAAAAAACTTAACATCCCACCGAGCGAACAGATTAATATCCTGACAAGTACAAACTCTGCTTTTATGTTCCATCTGTCACAATAAATCTTTCATAGAGTTAACTAAATGTATGAAATAATATAGCTTTTGTGCTAAGATCTCTGGAGATATTAAGGCTAAGAGAGTACATCTTCAGTATGTTGAATGGGGAATCATCCATCTATATCCTATTAAAAGTTACAGGAGGCTACAGGCTATTACCCCCACCAGCAGAATGCAGACACAAATGATCTTAAATAGGTGTCCTGGAATAATTATTTTAAAGGAAAAAAAAGAAACATAAAGCTTATTTTCCCTACTCTATTCCCATTATAGTCAATGAGGGACAATTAAAGCCCTGTATAACCCTTTGAAGATATGTTCAAATAACTAATTATTATCTTTAACTACTCAATAAGCATTTCTAAGAAGCACTGAACCCCATCTTCATTTTAATTTGTGTTGTTTCTCATCCTTTTCCCCTCCTCCACTGTAGAAAAGAAAAATTATGGAGAAAGAAAAACAATGATGTTGAACATTTTTTGAAAGACTTCTGAAAGGTCCCACCTTGATTTAATCAGGTTAAATATGTTGTCCTTTCTTAAAAGTCTTTCTCCTAGAGTTGAAGTTGCTTGAAATCCTTTTGAAATTGTATAAAGAATGAGATAAATTAAATGATACCTCAGAATAATTTGTCTGATGTATATGGGCATTTTATTTTTAAAAGGAGTGATGCTACTAAATTCTAAAATGATGTAAATTCAACTTAGTTCTCTGTATCAGAAGCTGAATAATGAAATTTTCTTTAAGTTAATTGAAAGTTTGCTTTCAAGCACAAAGTGAAAAATGATAAAAGTGGCAACAAAAATAGAATGCCAGCCTAAGAGCAGCTTCTATTTTTAGATTCAGTCAATAATTTCCATTCTTGTTGGATGAATATAAAAATTGGATAGTTTTGTTTTTAGAGCCCCAAATCCCTGTATATGAAAAACTGTATTTTTCCACATTTTTCACAGGGCAGGAATTTTAAGTTTTAACCAGATTAAATATGGAGCTTCTTTAGTAAGGAAAAGAAAATGGACATTTGTTATTTTCCAGAAAAGTAAAGGCATCTTCTTACAACTAGAATTCTGATAGAACTTTGTGACTTTAGATCTATGCACAGATGTTAAAGGGAAACTTGAAAGAACAAGCAAAACTTTTTTCATGTAAGATTCAATATTCTAAGACCAGGGTATCACTGACAATCTTTCTCTTAATTTTGCTTGATTTAATAAGATGGAAGAAAAATAAAGAAGAAATGTGGCTTAAGAAAGTTGAATGTGTACAACTATGAATATGGGTATATATACATATATATCTGTGTATGTAGATACTAATAAGAGATTGACTGGTATGATAGAAGCTAATAGGATTGCTATGTTTGGTTTACATCAAGTGAAAGTCATCAAAATTGCTTAGCATTAGAAACCAATCTTGATGTCCTATTTGGGGTTCAGACGATGAACTGCCTGAAAATCAATAAAATCCTTTTGCTATTTGAATAAGTAGAAATTTGAATGGAATCCAAGAGTAATCATTCTTATAGAGAACTGTGAATAAAAATACTAATTTTCCAGATTAGAATAGTAGCTAGAAAGTCAATTTTGAAGTTAAAAAGACATGAGTTCAAGTACTGTCTGCCTGTGACATGTACTAGCCCTGCTCCCCAGGGACATTTCTATTAATTTTCAGAGATGTATTGTTTCAGAGATATATTCTCTAAAGAGTATAACAGAATAGTTGTGGAATAGCCTGTTGGAGTTTTTAAAATTTCTTTCTCTTCAGTTATCTATGAGAGAGTGCAAGTATTACATAGACCTTGCTTTAGTAGTTGAGAAATATAAGGCTCATTGAGATTTTATGACATTAAATATTGCATATGTAACTTGTTCCCAAAACCCATTTGTGTAAGCCTCCCTTTATTGGAGGAGATCATTGCCCCATGCCTGCTGGAAGGTGAAGTAGGGGGAAGGAGAGGGAGAGAGAGAGGGAAGAAAGGGAGAGAGAGAGAAGAGAGAGAGAGAGAGAGAGAGAGAGAGAGAGAGAGAGAGAGAGAGAGAGAGAGAAGAGAGAGAGAGAGAGAGAGAGAGAGAGAGAGAGAGAGAGAGAGAGAGAGAGAGAGAGAGAGAGAGAGAGAGAGAGAGAGAGAGAGAGAGAGAGAGAGAGAGAGAGGTTGGCATTTCTGGATTCCAACATTGGAAGAGAAGATAGATGATGCCAATCCTACTTCAGTTTGCTGAAGGGAGATTAAGACTAAGAAGAAACTGAAATAAGAAGTAGCATTTTGTCATATCTCTAACCCAAGTATATGAAATTAGAGATTTGGGGGAATTTCCCTTTGAGTGAGATCTGAGCCTCTCTCTTAATTGATCTGAGTTGCTTTGCTCACAATAAGAGAACTCTTTTGTTCTGCACTGTCTAGTATATTCTCCTATGTAAAATTCATCAATATTGCATAACATTTAAAGAAGAGACCAAAAAACTATTGCAGTAACAATTGTAAATAGGGATTTCTTTGTAAAAAGAAGAACAAATTATAGTAGTAATTTTTTAGTTTTGTCTATAATGCATTGATTGGGTTCTTGAATTCTCTTAAAATGTATTTTTAAATGGATGGAGAGATGGGAATATTTGTAAGACGAGAGAATACTAGAAGGACAAAAAGAGAATAAGCACAGCGCAATTGGGGGCAGCTAGGTGGGTATATTAGCTACAATTGCAAGCTGTGTGACCCTAGGCAAGTTACTTAACCCCAATTTCCTACCTTACTTCTCTTCTGCATGCAGCCAATTTTAGAAGGAAAGCAAGAAACTGGGTGGGGGGGGATTTACAGCAAGTTTATCTAATAAGACTTCATTTCTCAAATATATAGAAAACTGAAGCAATTTTATAAGAATGAGTCATTCCCCAATTGATAAATGGTGAAAGGTTATAAACAAGCAGTTTCCAAAAAAAAAAGAAAGAAAGAAAGAAAAAAATTGTTAGTAAAGGAAAAAAAAGCTCTAAATGAGTATTTATTAGATAAATGAAAATTAAAACATTTCAGAGGTATTGTTTAACTCCTATCAGATTGGTAAATGTGGCAGAAAAGGAAAATGCCAAATTTTGAAGGGGAGTTGGAAAAACTGGGGCATTAATGCACTGTTGGTGGAGTTGTGAACCAATCATTTTGAAAGAGCAAGTTAGGACTGTTCACAAGGGCTAGAAAATTGTGTATACCCTTTTGACTTAGCAATACCACTACAAGGTCTATGCCACAAAGAATTCTAAGAAAAGGACATATATATATATACATATATAATATGAAAATATTTATAGCAGCATTTTTGTAGTGGCAAAGAATTGGAAAATGAGGCGATAACCACCAATTGGGCAACTGCTGAACAATTTATGGCATATGATTATGATGAGATATTATTGTGCTTCAATAAACTATAAACAGGATGTTTTCAGAAAAAAAGAGGTGGAAAGATTTACATGAAATAATATGAAGTAAAATAAGTAGAACCAGGAGAGCATTGTATATACTAACAGTAATATTGTATGACAAATGACAACCATTTTCATCAATATGATAATCTAAGATTTTTCTGAAGCATTTGTGATGAAAAATGCTATCTACCCTAGAGTAAAATCAGAAAAAATCTGAATACTGATCTAAACATGCTTTTTTTGGCTTTTAATATTTTTCTTGTTTTTTAGTCTGTGCTTGCTTTTGCAACATGCCTAACATGGGGATATTTTTGTAAGACTTCACATGTATAATTGATATTAAATTGCTTGGCTTCTTAAGTAGGTGAGTAAGGGGGTAAATTGCAATCAAAATATTAAAATAAGAAATGTTTAAAAATTTGCATGTAATTGAGAGAATAAAATAAAAAGAACAATAATAAAAATAAGAAGGTAAGGCAATAAAATGGAGAGAAGAGGGTAAAGAAAAATATTAATTCAAGACAATTAAGATTAGGGCCAATCACATTCATGATTTTAAGTACACATTTCTTGTGTTCCTGAAACAACCATGGAAATGAGTTGATAAATCTGCCTTAGTCTTTGGATCACTTTTTTTTTTTAGATCTCAAGTAAGATACCTTTTCCTCGGGAGAATCTTTCTTGCTCTTTGATTCTATTTTAAAACAGGTATATTTGGAGCTAGGCTTGATCATAGCAGTAGCTTTTATTCTAGTAGTAGAAACTTAAACAGCTCCATTCCAAAAGATTTTTTGACATATCTCTTACTAATGTGTCATAGGCAATTCAAACACCTTTGAAAGTGAATAAATGGCTTATTACTGATTCTGTAATAATTAGGCAATAGGCAATGAATAAGCAAAGCTATATTTATTCCCTCTCTACAGATAAATGAATGATTCTTGGCTGTAAGCATATAATTATTACATAGAACTTTGGCATTTAGGCTTTAGAGTTTGTGATCTAATTAAATGTCTTGTGTAATGAATATGCCCTATTTGAGAGGACCAGAACACTCAACTGGTACACAGATCATCCAGGTGCTAGTCACCACTCTGCTACTGTGTGGCCTTGACCACTTTCATTAACTTTCATAAGCCTCAGTTTCCTCATTTATACCACCAAGGTAGAAATGTATACCTTATTTCACTAAAAAATTCTACCTTTTGGATTATCATCACAATAAGATAATATACAGGAAAGTATCTTATAAACTAGAAAGGTTATTCATATGAGGGTATTATTATTATTTTTTTTATATTCCCCTCTTCTTCCTCAACTTGAAAATGTCAGGATTAACATCAAATTATCACTGAATTTCTATAGAAATCCCTGTAATTCTCCAAATTACCATGCCTCTACTTTGCAGATATTTTCTATTTGCTACATTTATACACATGGTACTACCTAGATCAAAGATAAAAAATCCTTGAAGTCTGGAACTGTTCAAATTTTTGTTTTTATCTCTCCAAGGAGCATGGTGAAATAGAGCCGGTGGCAAACATATGTATGTTGATTGATTGGCCTGTTGATGTTCTATCTCCCATATGACTCACAAAACTATATATTTCTCATCATTTAAATTATTTCTGAAATAGTATTATAATGCCTTCCTAAAGTCATTAAAGTGAAAACTTCCCTTTTCCTAACCAATCTGGACAACTACTCTCACTGATTTTTTTATCCTAGGTTTCTACTTTCAAAGTGCACTTATCTTTGACCTGAAGATAATTTAAAAAAATTTCATTGTGGCTCTATTTATGCTGCTAATTTATTACTGTTAGTCCTACATACCTGTATTTACAACAGCACATTCTAAGAAGGCACAGGATGTTCTGCCTTATGCAGTCACTAGTTCCATCTACCGAGACAGCCAATTAGCTAAATCAGAATAATCCAACTTTAGACATATATTAAAATCTCTTTTACAAGAAAAATTATTTTTAGAGGAGACAGTTTTTAAGAGGAAATTTAGTTGAATTTTTAGTTTGTATATCATTTAATTTGAATTGTAAATCTTAGTGCCAGATTTTGTATGACCTCAGGGTATTAGACTGATCAGCAGCAGGTATAGCTCAAATTTCTAATTAAAAGGCACCATGAATTGCAATCCCACCTAGACCCGAAACTCCTTGAATGTAAGGACTGATTTATGTTTGTCTTTGTTTACACATTGTTATAAGTGGAAATTTTGTATGCTTTGGACTTCATCTTCCAGAATTCTTTTCTAGTCCAAAGAATTCTTTTCCCCTTCATTCACATTTGTGTTTGTTATGTTTGTATATACATTTTGGGTAATGCTTCCATTGCCTCTCTTTTTCACATGTGAGGCTGCGTGAGCTCTCCCTGTTTCTCAAGCTTTTTAGTTTCCTTTTGCTTCAAGTTAAATATTAAGAAATATTATTAAATATCATAATGGGAGTATTGAATATTAATTTTAAAAATTTATTGAATATTAATTTTAATTCTCACAACATTTAAGATAGATTTATCATTGCTTACCTTCCCCCAAATCTTAATAATGACAGCATTAACATCAAAAGACCTAAGTCTTTAGAAATTTCCCCATAACTGACATTACCACCTTTTATCTTTATAAGTGTTTTATATTTGTATATATTTGTTTTGAAGATCAAATTGAGGGCAAGAACTGCTTAATTCTGCCTTTGTATTTCTAGCACCTAGCAAAATGATCAGCATATAGTAAATACTTACTAGATTCTTGGTGATTTATCACTGATAGGGATGTTTATTCATCTTTATTTTTCATAATAATTTTTGTTCAGTGAGTATTGGCATATTATATATAATTAGGGATATAATTGGAGAGTGAGATAGAAATGGAATTTCTAATTTGTAGAGAGTAAAAAAATCCAGAGAAGTTCTATTAAAATTGTATCATGTTCTAGTTCCCCTAATCATCCCCTAGCTTTTAGGAGAAGGAGTAGGAAAAGGAAGAAGGAGGATGGTTGGGGAAGGAAGTAGGAAGAAGGAGAAGGAAAACTAGAAGGAAAAGAAGAAGAGAAAGAGGAGGAGAAAAATGATGATGTTAATAACCTGATAATTTAAAAAATACATAGATATGTTTGTATATGTAAGTTTGGGTATCACATGTGTGATAATGCCTTTCTCACTGTTAAATCTATTGCTTTCTTTTTGTTTCTTGATTTAGATTTGTGATTTCATTGGTATAGGGAATTCCTAATAAGGGACTTTCTTTCCACTAATGCAGATCAGCAACTTTTCTGTTACTCATTCTTAGAGATATATCTTGGTCACTGAGAGATTAGGTAAAATCCCCTATAGTTAAATAGTCAGGATCTGTCAGTAGAGAGACAACACTAAGACCATCTCTCCATCCATTATGCCAAGCAGCTAGTATCTTAATATGAAATAGTGATAACTCAAAAACACACTTTCTCATCTCTATGCTTTTGCTTATTTTCCTCCATATATGGAATAGACTGATCTGATTTCCTCCCCAACTTTCACTATTGACATCCACTAACATTTCTCCCTTCAAGAACCAGCTTTGATGCCTTCTCCAAGAAACTTTTCCTTGATCTCTCCAGATGATAAAGACCTCATTTTTCATTTGACTGCTTTTTATATATTCCAGTTTTCTATTTTTACTTAAAATTCAATCTAAGTACAAAGCAAGTTGATTTATTATTTTCCTTTTTTGATACATGATAATGTTTTCTCCACATAAGGCTATGGAGTCTTTTTTTTTCTTTTGGATGGTCACAAAATAATAGTGGCACTCAAAATACTTTTAAATGTAAAAAAAAACTCCACTGTATTTTTCAGAATCTGTTTCTTTCAATCTTTGTGACTGGTACCATATTTTCTTCAGAGGGTCATAGATTTAGAGTCAGAAGGGACTTAAAGAATCTTCACATGACTTCTCAAGGTCATGTTGCTACTAAGTGAGCTAGGTAGGATTCTTCCAAATGCCAAATCTAATGTTCTACTCACTACTTCAAAGATCTATTATTTTTTCACAATAGAGACTTCCTCTACAGAAACAGATCCAAACTATTCTACAATTTAGTAGTTGGGAACAAATTAAGAGTAGTTGTGGTTGAGGAAAAGAAATTATCCAGAGAATGAACTGATTAATAGAAACAAGGAAGACATATTTTTATGTATACATTTTTTTGTCAAATGATTCCTCCTCTAGTTTGGTGGAGTCACAGAAGGATGGATATATTTGGGAATTTTAATGTAACATTTTTTTAAAAGAAAGAAAAAAAGAAAACTTCATCTTTCAACCAACCTGGTTATACACCTTTCTGGACACAACTAGACTAAACCCTGGGCAACAGATATCATGACTGTCACTGGGTCTCTCTATATAAAGCTTTTTCAGTTTAACAGAATATGCTGGAACGTAAACTAAGCTGGCATATCCATAAGTGCCTACTAGGTGCCTATGGTAAGGCCCAAGGATATATAAAAAAAGACAAAAAAAACCCCTTCAACTCTCCAATTGTTCATAGTCTACAGGGGAGAAAACATGCATACCACTATGTGCAAAGAAGATATATACAGAACAAATTGGAGATAGTATCTGAGGTTGGGGGTTGGAGAGCTACTAAGGTTAAGGAAGAATGGGAAAAGTTTCTTGCAGAGACATTAACTGAAAATGGAAGAAGTCAATGAAACTAGGAAGTTGAAATGAGGAGGGAGAACCTTTTAGGCAAGAGGGACAGTCACTTAAAAATTAGAGGCCTCAGTTTTCTCAGGTACAGAAACAGATGTTAGAGTAATTGACATCTGATGCTTTCTAAGTGTAAGAATAGGGGGAAAACAGCATGAAAAACAAGTAAAGCTTTATTGGATGTATGTAATGTTATACAATACTTCTTTTGAAAATCCTTTTGCAAAGAACTCATGCCAACTCTTTCAGAGGGGGCGGGAAGGCAGAAATAGAATTATCTTCCCACTCTTTCTCTTGTGCAGAATCTTGAGCACATCAAATGCACAATTGTAAAGACCTCAAAAGGCTCAGATGACAGGATATTAATGCTATTTTTAAACAAGCAATGGTAATATAGAATCAATAATATTTTAAAATGTGCCAGATCAAATTTCCCCGTTGATACCTTTCACTGACATCCCTAGCTATGAAGGCAAGTGCTTCATTCTTTCTGTAGTAGCAAAAGTAATGATTTTGAAAATGTGTAGAACTAGCTTTATCTGATACTTCAGAAGAGATCTTATTTAAAAAAAGACAACCATTATATTCAACTAACTCCAAATTTAATATTTTAAAATAATAATCAGATATATTTTCAGTACTTCAGATTATTAAAATAACAAAATAACTATCATATATGGCCAACTAGAAATAAGCAATGATTTAAAAATAATTATTTTCCTTCCTTAAATGTCCCACTGGTTTGCCAATCCACAATACAACCAGAACTATTTGCAATAATAAGAATTAATTCCTGTTTGTACTTTATATTTTTTTCCTTTTTTGGTAACAATAAACTTATTTGAAGATAATTTTGCCTATAATTTTTCTGGAATAGGTTAACTTCAATTTTTTCTTTTAAATAATATAGATAATTTTCCTTTTCTTAAAAGATAGATTTCTTCTATCTTAAAAAAGTAGCCATTATTAATATGTAGCTATGGACAATGGCTTTGTGACTAATAATTTATATGGTGGGATTTTTTTTTGTAAATGTATATGAAAAAATAGTTTGGGTATATTTTAAAGGAACCAGAGAGCATTTTAATAAATAAGTAAATTATATATATATATGTATATACATATACATATATATATATATATGTACACACACACACACACACACACACTTACCTTCTGTCTTAGAATCAATACTATGTATTGGTTCCAAGGCAGAAGAGAAATAAGGGCTAGGCAATGGGGGTCAAATAGGAAGTATATGAAGCCAGATTTTAATCCAGGAACTCCCATTTCTATTCAATTCAGAGTCACCCCACTGCCCCCAAGAATATATTTTAAATAAATAATAACTGATATCAATCAAAGTAAAATAACAAAAAGAATATTGTTTAAGATTTTGTCTCAAAGTAAGAGCTACATGATTTAGATTTAGTTCTTAAATTTTTTGTTTAGTTTTTAAAGCGCTATTTTTTCTTTTTCCACTGGAGCAATAGAGTATTATTTTGCCAGGGTGTTAGCCAGACCCATAGCAATTCACTAATGAGGCTTTTATGACCTGCTTATAAAAATTGTCTCCCTGACTTGATAAAAAATCTTCTAGGTCTGGCTGGTTGTGCAACATTAACAAGTTAACAGTACTGCATATATGTAAGTAAAATTTAAATATGAAGCTTTTCAATGATTTTATTAGTTGGATATATACTTTATATTTTGTATTCTACTTTTAAGAGATAATGGAGATTTTTGCCCTCAATTTTCTCAGAAATGGGTTAATTTTAACTTCCTTTTTAAAATATAAGGACTTTTAAAAGCATTTTTGAAAAAAAAAAGTGCAAATTTTCTAGCTTTAAAAAGCCTGGCACTGTCCTTACATAGCAACAAGCAATTGCTTAGTGACTGATATTTAATTTTGTAAAATGTGCTGCTTAGAAAAATTTTTTTCCATTAAAGGAATAGGATTAAAAAATCAATGAAATAACATATTTTTACAAGAGTAAAGTAGACAATAGTCAATTTGTTCAGTCTTTAGCCTGAAATAATTACATTTGCAGAATTTACACATTAACAATAAGGATATGAGTAATATTCACTGACATGGAAAGGGACATTAGTGCTACCTGAGTTTGGCTTGCTATGGCCACTAAGTGAAAGAATTTTACTAATACTATCTCTTTGATAATATTTATACATATCACTTCACTCTTGTCTGCATTGCTATTGCAAAAGGCCTACTTTTCATTCATTTTTGACATGATTGATATTCCAGAAACACTTTCAAATTCCATTCACTGGCAAATTCAGTCATACTAACTGAAATATAAGCAGTTTAGCAAATTTCTTAAATGTCTACGTTGTTTTACTGTAAATGGTAGCTTAAATGTTAATTTTGTTTTAGTTAATTTAGGTTTTAGGTTGCATATGAATATTTCTCACAATTAGGTTATATAGTTCAGTTTAGCTTTATAGATACTCCAAAGAGATTAAATGACTTAGTTGAATAGAACTCATCTGTATTTTGTGATTTTTAAAAAGATTTAAACATTGAATTTAAGATCTTTTGTGCCAATATCATCTATTTTCAATCAATGAGCTAGTACTGAGCCAACATTATTTACACTTTTTTCTAATTGTCATTTATGTTAGATATGAAGCTTGACTTAGATAAAATACCCTTAATATTTTTAACTGCTTTCAAAAAATTTATAATATCCTTTTCAAACTGAACTTATGACATTTCTGAAATTCTATCATTTTTAATAGCTTGAAATCTTTTTATTATAAAAAGACCATGTTTCCCTTCAGAGTTCTGAAGTTTCCTAGTCAGGTGGGCTCATTAATAAAAGCCCAACTATAGATAAGGATCAGTTTTAACATTTCCTTTGATGGAATATTTTTGGTGATGATTTTCTGTTGCCTAACTGTATGTGATCATTAAAACACAAGGTTTTCTTTAAAAGAGAGTAGAGATTATGACAAAAAGCAATTCAAAACAAATGAACTTCTATAATCATGTAGACTTCTTTTATCCTTCACTGTATTTATTAACATTTCTCTGTGAAAAGCAGAGTTGTGTACAGAACTGGAGATAAATTTTGGTCTATTCACAAGTTGATAATATTCCTAAACATAGTTTAGGTTGGTTCTAAATTATAATAATCAGAATGATTCCTGTCTTTATCTCAGCAGGATAGCATCACCAAAATGTTGGCATAAAATAAGAGAGCAAACCTTCAAATGCTCTCTTGTTAATACCATCTGGGTTTCCTTGGAAATATGGTACAGTGGAAAGAGCACTAG
Organism: Monodelphis domestica; assembly: GCF_027887165.1. Classification (NCBI taxonomy): domain Eukaryota; kingdom Metazoa; phylum Chordata; class Mammalia; order Didelphimorphia; family Didelphidae; genus Monodelphis; species Monodelphis domestica. The sequence continues at coordinate 319,030,575 of NC_077228.1, read as the reverse complement.
CCTCAGAATAAGAATATGAATTCTGGTGTGTGACCTTGGGGAAGTCATTTTACTCCTCCTGGCATCTTTTGTTTTCTTCTAAGTAAAATGTAGGGGTTGGCCTTGACTAAAAGCTATTAAACTGAGCTTTATATTTAAAAATCAAGTGGTTTGTGAATAGATTTTAGGGAGTCCATGAACCTAAATTGGAAAGGGCATATTTTTAAAAAATTAATTTCTATGTGAAATTTATCATTTCCTTAAATTATGGAGATAGATAACAAGATAGCATTCAGAGAAGGGGCACATGGATTTCACCCCAATTCTAATGGGGTCATTGATACCAAAAAAGTTCATGGTCTTCTTGGTTAGAGCATCCTTAAGTTCCTTTTAAGTCTAATCCTCTGTGATTATATTGTGAAATAAAGTAACCAAAGGGAATACATTCTAAATAGAAAGGACTTTGTAGAAGTAACTATTAGCAACAGAAATTTTCAAAAAGGGAAGCCAAGCAGTCAGTCTTTGCTAAACTGGCATCAGATTTAGCAGAAGGGAAAAAAGGACCAAATCTGTGCTAAAATTTTTTAAACTTCTAATCCCTAAAGGAATTAACCATATCTGAACAAAGACAATACATTTGTAGTAAATGATTGATTTCTTATACATCTCTAAGTCAGGCAACTGGATGATACATTAAAAATCTTTTTCAAAGTAATAAAGTCTGATAAAGCTTCAGCAACAGAATGTAAGCTCCTCTTGGGAAGGGATTCTCTTTGAATCCTTAGTATCTTACTTAGTGTGTAGCCCATAGCATATATTTAATACATTGGTCAGTTACCATGCACTTATCAAACATCTATCATATGTCAGGCATGGTACAAAGCACTAGGGATACAAAAAAGGGGGTGCATGCTCTCAATGCTCTCAGAGAGCTCATTCTACTAGAGAAGACCACATCTAAATAAGTATGTACACACAAAAACAAATACAGAGTAAATGGAAGGTACTCTGCAAGAGAAAAGTGCTAGCAGCTGGGGTGATTAGGTAAGGTTTTCTGTAGAATGTAGGATTTCATCTGGTTCTGGAAGGAATCCAGGGAAATATAGAGTTAGAGATGAGGAGGATGAAAATATTCTGAATAGGGACAGTAAATGCAAAAGCCTGGACTTTTAAGCTGAGTATCAAGTAGGAAGAAAAAGAAAAATGTTAGTGTAGCTGGATTATAGAATATGCAGAAGAAATAAAGTTTAAGAAAACTGGAAACAGAAGACAGGTTCTAAAGAGATTTAAAGGTTAATCAGAGGACTTTACATTTGATTCTGTGTGTAAAGGGAAGCCATTAGAGTTTAGTGGAGTTTAGAAGGTCTTGTAGGATATGGCATGATTAGAACTATGCTTTGAGTAAATCACTTTGCAAACCTAATCAATATTGAACTGGAGTTGGGAGAAACTTGAGGCAAGGAGAACAAACAAAAAAGATTCCTTTTCCAATTTAGGTGCATGGACTCCTTAAAAATCTATTCATAAACCACTTGATTTTTAAATGTGAAAGCTACTGCAATAGTTCAGGCAAGAATGAAGGAAGGCCTATATCAGAGTGATCAGTGTGTGGATATTGAGGACAGGACTCAGAGCAAAGGAGTTTTAAATGTAGAAATGATAAGATTCATCAAGAGATTGAATATGTTTTGTTGAATATCTGTGAGAAGTCAAAGATGACACTGAGGATGTGACAGGCAACTGGGAGACTGGTGATGCACTCAACAATATTTGGAAAGTTAGGAAGAGGGGAGGATTTCTAGGGGAAGATAATTTGCTATTTGATTGATTTTGTAACATGAAACCTCCTAGACATGAAATATTTTTGTCCAATGCCTTTCTTGTATCATTTGATTTATTATATATTAAAGTGAAACATTTTCAATAGACTCATTAAAAATGAAGGCATGGAATGCATCTGCTGTTTGGTATACATGATCTCTAAAAAATCAAAGTCTATTTAGCAAACAAACTTTAAATTAATTGATTTTTTTTAACATCCAAACTTGATAAAATAGTTTTCTTGGCTTTTGTTAAATTTCTACAATGTTCTTTTTTATATCTCTATCCCTAAGATTGTGTTGTGTAGAAAGTTACACCATGGAAAAATATTGACTAGTCCAGCTTTATAGTTTTTCATTTAAAAAAAAATTTGCTTTCCAGTGTTTAAAATGCCTTTTTTGGTGTGCATGATCCTATTGATATTACACGTGTGGAATGACTGTTGGATGGGACCCCAAGAAGGCATTACAAATAGAGAAGAAGAAAAAGTAAAAATGAAAAACTATAAGAATGATCCTCATGGGGTCCTTTGAAGGTTGAAACTAACCATATGTTCTTGAACATAGGCACAGGAGGGAGCATTAAGGAAATGCAGTAGAAGAGCTGATGAATTTGGCTCCAGCAAGGTTATTCATTGAAAACATATGATATCTATTACTTAAAAATTATTATTCTTGAGAAATCTGCTTTTTTATTGAATATCTTCTTGGAAGTGAAATCCTGTATGAATTTATAGGCTTATTCTCTTTATTAAGCAAATTAAAAATTATACATTATTTCTCTCTATGCCTGATTTTTTTCTATTCATTACTTTGTACTTTTCTCTTGAAGGAAAAAAAAAGTAAAATAGTAATTTTTATAACTTCATTGCTGTTATGTATAATTATACAATGTGTAACATATGGCAAAGCTAAGAGAAGATTATGTGAGATAGCAAAACCCACTAGAGTTACAGTTAACAAAGCACCTTGCACATAGTTGACATTCAAAAGCTTTTGGTGAATTGGGGAAAAAAAACTAAATATGACTGGATTTTTTAAAAAAAGTAGTCAAGTTTTTATAATTTGTGTCCTGTCCTTTTAGACTGTAAACTCCTAAATTAGTGGTATATATTTGATCCAATAACATTTCAATTAAATTCAGTTCAATTTGTTTCAACACACACTTATCAACTACAAGACATGATGCTAGGTACTGGAGATAATAAGATAAAAAAGCTCATATTTCCATCTCTTTACAATCTAGTAAAGAGGATGGAATATATATAAAAATTAAAACTAACTTTGACAAAAGAGGCCAAATAAGGTCACCTGAAAAAATCAAGGGAAGAGGGCATAGTCTTATCTGGAAAGATTAAAGAAGCCTTAATTTAGGAAGTCATGCTTGAAAAAACAAGTATTTCTTATATGCTTGTATTTATTATTATTATTATTAACTCTTACTTTCCATCTCAGAATCAATACTATGTATTGGTTCTTAGGTAGAAGGGAAGTAAGGACTAGGCAAAGGGACTTGTGATTTGTTTAGGGTTATACAACTAGAAAGTATCTGAGGCAGGCAAGATTTGAGTACAAGAACTCCTGTCCCTGGGCCTGACCATCAATCCACTGAGCCATCTAGATGCTCACACTTTCTTGTTTTTAAGTCCAGGACTTACCATAATGCCTGGCACATCTTAGTTCTTTAAAAGATCCTTATTGACTAAATTGAAGATGGAAAGTCACATAGAGGAGACAAAAGCAGGGCAAAGCAGAATGAGATTGGGAGAATCCACATGGAGTAGTCCATGTTATCAATCAATTAGCAAACATTTATTAAGTGCCTACTGTGTACCAGGCACTGTGCCAGTCATGAGGAATACAGGGTTGTATGCATAGAGGAAATGGTTGAAGCCAGGGGAGTAGATGAATTGGCCAAGAAGAGAAAGGGCTAGGCACAAAATTTTGGAAAATACTTATTACTTGAGGGATATGAGGAAAAATAGAGACTTTGCACTAGTATTGCTTTATATGTAATCTTCTAGGTTTGTATAGTTTTTATTTTTTTAAGAGTGCAGTATTTAACAAGAGTGATTTTATGCCTTGCTCTATTCTTTATATAAGATATGAATTGCAGCATTTCTTGAAGCTTATCATCAGAAGCTTATATTATTTCATAGCTACTGATTTTTTGTGTTTTAACCCTTTTTATTCTCTTTCCCCTCCCCCAAATTTTTTAAAGCAAAGCAAAAAAATTATTAAAGGCAATAAATCTTTCTTTATTTGGATAGACTAATGCTTTTATTTAGAATTTCTTCTATGGGACTCAAATGCGTCTTCATTTCATGAAATTTCATGAAATTTCAGTGTAAGAAATACCAAGAGAAAATTAATGAGGAAATAATATGTGTCCACTCATCACCATTAACACTATTTTCTTTTTTTAAACCCTTACCTTTCATCTTAGAATCAATACTGTGTATTGGTTCGAAGGCAGAACACCAATAAGTGTTAGACAATGGGGGTTACACAGCAAGGAAGTATCTGAAGCCAGATTCAAACCAAGGACCTTCTGTCTCTAGGCTTGCCTCTCAATCCACTGAGCCACTCAGCTATCCATTTCCCCCCACCCCCAATTAATACTATTTCCAATGAAAAATATGCTGGTTTTCCTCTGGTCCTACCAAACTAGTGACATCTTTGGTTTTTTGTCTCATAGTAAGTTGCGACAAAAATGTGGAAATTCTTATTATAAATGCAAATACATTTATTAAAACCAAGCTTAAATTTTAATTATTTTTAATTTTTTTGCTAGCCACAGAGATTTCAGTAAAAGTCCTGTCCACATTTCTGTTCCCTTCCCTATCCTCAATGTTCTGTATCATGTTAACAAAATAGGGTCTTACAGTGGGAGATAGCATGCTCCCTAGAATCAAAACCAAGAAGTTCTTAACCAAAACTAATAGAATCACCTTAGTATATTGCCTGAGCTACCCTGCTTGATACCTGTGAGATTTAGTTTTTTCTTGATGTGTACTGCTAAGCAAGTTCTATTATCATCTAAAAAAAAATCCAACTATCTGAAGTATACCACTCTGAAAATTCTCACAAACATCCATTGAGGCAGTCATGCCAATCATTCAACTAAATCCTAAGCATCATCAGCAGATAAGATTGAAAATAATTAACTTCTTTCCCATCTGTGTAGTTCACTTTTGCCATTTGTTTTCAATTGAATTTACCACTGACTTCTTGCAGAGAAAATAGGTAAACAGTATTTTGTTTACCTCAGATGGCTAATGTCTTTTTATTTACAACACAATTGCTAATGAAGCCAAATGAGACAGTGCTTCAATGTAAGCAGGCTGAAATAAAAAGACAATTTAGAAAACCTGAAAAATATTAATCAGTCTAATAGTAATCACTACCTTATTGAAAAGGGAAAAGCACTCAATAAGCAGAACTGGAGCATAATCAGAAGATTTATAGCTCTGGGCAATGAAGTCCAAATAAAATGCATCCATTTTTCCTGATGGCCCAGAAAAGAAAAGAGGATAATATGGAAATAGTTATGCAACAAAATCATGTTTCCATATCACTAGAACATTAATAGAAGAAAAATGAGAAAACTTTCTAAGGATAAAATACAGTACACATGTACACTTAGATTCTTCATAGCGTCTGAAAATACACACTCTTATACTATTATTCTATTAGTACTAAGGATCAGGTTCTATTAAATGCCTCCTTTTACCTTTTGGATGGCTACATTCATGACTCAAGCATTAAAGGGAATACTTGTGGCTGTTTTGAGATATGTGGATGCTGAGAAACCTAAACTTAATGGAAAACAATGGCTTCTTGACAGAACTTAGGTAAAAAGCAAGGCATAGATTTTGCTCCTTAGGAAACCCTATTCAATAAATCTCTTCTTCATATCTCTCTTAGGGCTTTGTATGAAGCTATTCACTCATTTTTCACTATGGCTATTTATGTAATTTCATTTCTTCTCATTCCCCATTTTAAGTTCCCTGAGGGCAGAAATCATATTTTTGCATTTCTTAATGTATCTAATAAAACCCAGTAGGCACTTGAATATTTTTTAAACTAGATATAGTACCTTGTATCATAGTAGATGCCTGAAATTTTTGGAATTGAGTTTTATATGTATGATGTGATTCTATATATGTGAATAAAGGTCATTCCATAATCATGGTGGATTTGAATGGTGTTATATGGAAAATATGTCCTTAATTATCTTCTTATATGACTCTCTTGTAATGTTTTTGACAGAGACGAGGAAGAAAAGAGTGAGCTATGTTGCTATGCAAAGAGAGCCATGTCAGTGGACTGTCATGAGAGGAGAATTACTACTAGCATCATAGCTCTCTCCAATATCACTTCTATGTCATCTGTAGAATGTAGCATTTCCATGCTAAATAAAAGAATTAGACTTTCAGACTTGACATAGTAGGGATATATGTGTCATGACAATCCCTCAGATGCTTGGTAAATAAATTTAATTGCAAACTTGAGCACACGTTTTGAAGAAACTAATTTTGATTTTTATTTTTGAGAGAGAATTTACTCAACTTTAATAAAGAAGCAAATTAAGGGAATGGTTCCTCTTCTTTAAACTGTTCTTTAATGTCTCAGACTTGAGGATCAGCAAAGATAATTCCCAGGCTTAAAATCTTGGATATTATGTTTGAGAAAGTATTGTCAATTCGAATTTAGAAAACCTGAATTCAAATAATTTTCTGCTCTAAACTATAGGCTTCACTTTGAGAAAGATCACTTCAACTTTCTGGATCAATTTCCTCAACTATAAAATGTGGAGGTTGAACTAGATGTTCCCTAAGGAATAACTATTTTAAATACAATTATGGCTCAGTAGTCTATACATTGTTATAATTAAAATTAATCTTGGATACTTCATTTTACATTATAATACTTATTAGTAAGGATAAAAAGAAAAAAAAGAATGAATAGTCTTCCTAGGAGATCTCCAAAACTTAAAACAATATGTAATTATGGCTAAGTTTCCCTTATCAATTCCTGATTTCCTATGCCAATTCCATGAATTTGTAATATAATGGAAACATTTTTTTCAACTTATGGAAAAAGTATAATGGACAATAAACTATTTGTCTAATGCTGCAAAAAATCATAGAACATTTTACCCCAATATTATTTTTTCTATTTATAAAGCTGATATATTATTAATTTGATCTTCTACAAACAATAGATTATATAGCTGATTTATTCTGTTAATGGTTGATATATATGTTTATTTAACTGAATTTTTGAGGTTGCCAAAAAAAGGTAAATTGACTGGTCAATTCTTTTATACATCCTTCATCAGTAAAAGTATAAAATAAAATTTCATTTTCCTGGTTTGTTTCATTCTTTTAAAATTTCTATTATTTTTTGTGAAATGACATTTTTCATGACTCAATCATTATCTTAATAATCTCACAACACTTTATTTACTTTAGATTTTGGCTCTTTGCATTCCTGTTACTCCTTCCATTAGACTGTAAGCTCATTGAAGGTAAGGACAGTATGATGAAGAAGAAATAGTCTTAGTTTTGGAGTTAAACCAGAGTTTTTACTGTATGATGTTGGGCTATTCAGATAGTCTTTCTAGGATTCAGTTGCTCATCTCTGAAATGAAAGAATAGATGTGATGTGCTTTCAAGTCCCTTTCACTCTGAATCTCTTCTAATTTTTATCTAACCCCTATGGATTAGAATAATGTTGTATACAAAATAGGCTCTTGATAAATTTCATTGAATTGAAATGAGATGTTGAAGTTAAGTGAAAGCCTGATACTATTGATCCATAATCTCTTACTAGGATTCTTCCTATATAACTTTCTTATAGCATTGACTTTCTTAAAACAAGCAAAATCCCATTTATCTTAGGGCTTTAGTAAGGTGCTTGAAGTTAAAGATTGTAATAAGAATTTCTTTCCTTGATATCCCAAGGGAGGAGAGTATCTGCCAACAATCTGAAATAGTATTTGAACTAATATAAATGGTTTCTTTTTGTTTGTTTGTTTTAAAGAAAAAATGTTTTACCAATGGGAATATTTGGAATTTCCTCTCTTCCTCTCTACTTATGTTCAGACATCTTTTTCTTGTATAGATCTTTAAAAACCAAATTATACATTTTGCTTAATGTAAAATGATGGATGATTTAAATTTCCAGTGTTCAAGATAAAATGAAAATGTGTTCATATTACATATAACTTATATTTATTATATAGTTCAAAACCAGTTAACACTTTATATCCTTACTCTTGTATTCAAGGCAGAGGCTCTTAAAAAATTAAGCTTTTAATCTTTATAAGAACAGAATTTAAAGTCTTTACAGAAGACTGATCTATGAATTTTCTAAATGTTATTCCTTGGTATGAATATTAGTCTTTTATTTTTACTTTTTCTCAATACCTACACTTACAGATATTAGTATAAACACACAACTATATACATTTACCATATAGTTTTCTTTTTAAAAAATCTAATAATAAGTAGGACTTTTTCTCTATAGGTTTAGCTAATTCCTTCCCCAATCCCTGTCATATATAAATAATATAAATACAAAAAAAATAATGCATAAAGAAATTTGGCTGATATCTTGAAGATACAATCTTTATATGTTCAATTTTTCAAAGACAAATATTTTAGCTAAAATTTAAAATATTCATAGAGATCAAAGAGCAATTTTATTTTATGAGAAAGTTTAAAATATAATCAAGTATATTGTAATTAAATTTCACTATGTAATTTTTAGGAATAAATATAGGAAATGGTATTTGGAATTCTTACTTTGCTCAGCTAGAAAATAAAGGTAAAGTCTAAGATTTGCTCACATTTTTGGTATTGTGCAATAGGTAATTTCAATATCGTAACCATATACTTTCCCAGAAAAATAAAATGCCCACATAACTCAAGAACAAAAAAGAGTAAAGATATTAAATAACAATGGTAACCATAGTTTGACAAGAATTTTATAATCTTCAGATGACAGCTCAAAATATTTTATACATCTATTTCAAATGTCAAATTTCACTATAAGCTAACTCAGATATTCTTTTTAGGCAAAATTAGAAATCTTTCACTCTGACAAGTTTTCCTCCAATTTTCATTTTTCATAAGGAAAAAATTAAATAAATAAAAGAGCAAAGAATAAAATCAGTGACAAATTCCCATAGCACCACAATAGTCTCATGTACAACCAAAATAAAAACCACTAGATATCCATCATTATTATAACTTTTTTATTTTTTTCTGGGAGCATACACTTTAGTCCTATAATTCTCATAGGCACAATTCCTCTCCTCTTTCAAAAGGAATGATTGCTTCCCAATCCAGTTCAAACAAGCCTATTTAATATAGCACACTTCCATTGATAACACAAAGTATAGAGTTCATGTGAGGCCTTTCAAAGCTCTTCCAATGGGAACGTGGGATGGAGGGATAATGATAGTGAGAACCTATTACTTGATATTTAGTTATCTTCTCAAAGCTATCAAAAAAGCCTTAAATTGCATGGCAAAGTTTTTCTGACATGGGGCACTATAAAAAGAACATTGTATCTGAAAACTAATATTGGTCATTGTCATTATCCTCTAGACCATCAAAAACCACTATTATCATCACCATCAAAGTGAACATTTTTGGTCAGAATTTTATCTAACACTTGTAAAACACACTTTTTGTCTTTTTCCACTGGTTTAAAGGAATCAATTATTAGGTGCTGCAATGAGGAATTTAAAAACAAAAAAAAAGTTATGGTATTTACATTCTAATCTTTTCCCATTTCCAGAAGTGACCTGTATGACATGGCCTGTCTTTCTCTTTGAGTGACAGGGGCTGGGTCTATAATTTCTTTGTGGATGAGATAATTCTATCTCAAAATGGTTGAGAGAGGCTCATGTAGGCTCATGTTTTCTCAGAAACCTATAGTTTTAGAGACTAAAATATTGGGTAGTAAGAACTGAAAAGATTTGTCCAGTATAATAGTATACAGCACAGACAGGACTTGAACTCAAATCTTCTTAGCTTTGTCTCCTCTAAGTCTAGCTTTCTCTCCTCTAAGCCAGACTAATTATTTTCTCTATGAATTTTACACAAAATAAAAAAAAAATGAGTTCCTCCTGAATTCTGAGAACACAGTAGAGAAAATGATCAGTAGCTATAATTGTGTTCTCCCCCCATGTTAGAAAATAACGAATATAAGCACTATTTATACTATAAATAGTTGTGACAATAAACAGAAAAGCTTCTGGATAAATATATTATTCTATTGTATAACAACTTTCAAAGCTTTTCCAGTTTTAGAAGCACATATCCAAATGAAGAGAGGAAATTCATTGTGTGGCCAAAGGAACAATGTGCTTGGGACCTAAACACATCTGGAATTCCAGAGAGATTATCTCAATTTACTAGATTTATGTCTCAGACTTATTTCCCCTAGTTCTATAGAGAATGGCCTCAAAAGGTTTAAACCAAAGAAAATGTAAAGAATGGTTATTTCTATAATTAGCATTTCCAAGTTTTGTTATTCAGTTGTAAAATGGTGATAGTCATATTTATATTACTGATATCACAAACCAACTAAGAGAATGACTAAGAGATAATTTTCCTGGAAATACTAAGCAATATCTAAATATAAGCTATTTTTAAAATTAAGTAAATGAGGAATGTTCATCAAAATAGCCATAAGAGAGTTAAACAGTATAGGGGAAGATAGGAATCTCTAATTCAAGGATTCAGTCTGACCTGTGGCCCAATTATGTCACTACTTTCCTCACTATGATGGTTGCTAGAGAAAGAGTTTTTCCTTAATGGGTTACAGAATGAATCTATTACAATCAGAAGGTAGTTTCAGGCTTAAGCCAGAGAACATTTAAAGAATGGTTATTCATTTAATTAACATTTCCAAGGACAGCTGCTTACCATTCCCCTATCCCTATCTCTCCAGTAAGTGAAAAAGAAGTGGAAAAAAAAAAAACTGTTCACTAAATACTCACTCAGTACCTAGAGTGTGAACCTTCTCTTACCTTCTCTGAGCCAATTTTTCAAGCATTCTTCCCTCATCACTCTCCTTTAATGTTTCTTTCTACTCCTCCCTTTCCTCTTTTCCCTTCTTTTTCATTTCTGTTTTCACCTCCCCTTCAGCTAAACTTATCTTAATGAGAAAATTGAAATGCATTTTATTTTATTTTTAATGCATTTAAAATGTTTTATTTATTAAATGCAATTTTAAATGCCCCCATTCTTAATTTTTAAAAATCATGTGAAGTAAGCTAGTCTTTTTATGTTCTCCTTTCCTCCCATCCAAATATAACAAAAGTTGTAGGCATAAGTAAAAATTTCTTTTGTACTTCTATGTAGTCATGGAGAGATCCTTAAACTCTTGGTATTTCAGAAGTCCATATGAAAAAAAAATCACAATTCTTAGTCTAAAATATAGAGAATATTGGTACAAAACTCTTGATAAATATACTGTAATTATCTAAAATGCCAAAACATTCACTAAAAATTGAATTCACACTTCCTAAATGGAAGCCTACAAGAACCAACTTAATTCTTGGTCAGAGTTAAGAAGGTAAAAACAATCATGCTTAGAACTTTGGGGACCTACTAGTCCCTTAAGGTTTCAGGCAGGTTAGTTTAAAGAAAGTCATTTTAAAAGCTCTTCTGAGTTTGAAAGTAGGGGAGGGATTCTAGAGGAATTCAGAAAGGGGGGGGGTAACCTATTTGAGAATATGATCCACAACATCTAAAAAAAGAGACAACTATGTTCCTGCATACCATGAGAAAGAACACTGTAGTTCGAGAATCATCATCTCAGTTAAACATTAAAATCCTTTGGTTTAAGTAAATTTAAAAAGTCTAATATGCTTTGCTACTGGAATAGTGCCTATACAACATTTACAGCCCAGCTAGGATATTCTTCTATTACTCCCTGAAGGCACATTTCCTTGAGCTCATTTAGAGAGCAGCATGCAACTTCTAAGCAATTTATGGTTGCCTTTTGAGTGTCAGTATGTTAATAAAGAAGACCAAAACATAGTGGCAATCCTATTACAATTAGGATAATGAGTCACAATTTTTGCTTTTGATGTTTCAGGTCTTTGAACTCTCTGAGCTTTGATTTGGTGTTTAGAAAACATTCTTACCACAGAAAACAGGGTACAAGAGAGAAAATCAACCCATTGGAGATGCATTTTTGAGGGCAGAGGGAATATTTTAATCTAGAAATAAGTACAAAAATGTTCTTGCTTATCTTTTTTTAAATTAATGGTTAGATGACAAATGACTGATTCTAACTTAGAGAAATACAAAAAAAGGAATTAGAAAAACCAACATTCATACCTTATTATGTGTTTGAGTTTGTCCAACCAGTATAAGGATATTTGATGAAATGATAGATAGGCAGAAGTTAATTAGGATTATTGACCTCTCAGATCGGATATACCTGTCCAAAGAGATAAGTAATTAAAAAATGTTAGAATTTAAAACAAGCCCTGCTGAAACATTGTCTATTATATATAAGAAAATACTTTTAAATGATAAATTTCACAGAAAATCGTTTCTTGCAATTCAAGTATGTAATGTTATGGTATAGAATTATGACATTTAGAACTGGAAGGGATCTTAGTTATCTACTAAGTAGTTTCCTCATTTTGTGGATGAGAAAATGGAATTAAATGATTTTCCCAAAGGATTAAGGAAATCAACTCATGATTGGAATCAAAGACTCCATAATTCAAAATTACTTCATGGTTAGGAATATTTTAGCATATCCCAAATTATGGTTTTGAAACTACCAAATTTTTCCAAAGCCAGAAAATTAATTTAAAGGTTTGACTTCTACTTCTTTTTTGTGTGGAATTTCTATAAATGCACTGACTAATATAATGAAAATCTAAAACTAATATGATAAAATGTGCTCAGCACTGTTATGTAGATCAACTTATAAAAATCTTGTAAAGAATGAATTCCAATCTTGCAGTACCATTCTTAGTCGATATTAAAGTAATAGAATGATAATATATATGTATTGCATATGTATGTTATATATATATATATATATATGTGTGTGTTTTTTAAAATAATTCCAAAATAAAAAAATAACTGCCTTATCTTTATTTTGGGATAGAAAACCCAAGGGAGTAATTGTCTTTAAACATTTTTTAAGCTTTTTTTTTCAATTGAAAATTATTAAAATTTTTATGGTATTCTGAAGGCACTTTGAAAAAAATGATTGATTACTTCTCTTTATATAATATCCTATGCATACTTAGTTTATGGCAGTATATTTCTTTTAAAATGCCTTACACCTTTTTTGTGCTTTGTTGGTGCTTTGTACTGGGTCAACTTTCAGAAGTAAATATGTTCCACAGTAAGCAATGTCCTTCTGGAGCCATGTTGGATATGAAAACTCAGAATACAATGAATCTGGAATATAAAACCAAAGCCTCCTCCTCCTCCTAATTTAGTAATCATGAGTAGCTCCAAATTTCAAGGCACATTCCAGGAGGGCATAATAAAAAGAATCTTTACAAACTAAAAGACATTCCATTTCTCCTCAAAACAAACTCATATAGCTACCACAAAAATCAGGCATGAGGGACCCCAGGTTTAACTCCAGAGCATTTCCACACTCATTTATGAAGAAATTATTATCATTTCCTCCCTTAGGATAATAACAGACATTACAGATGGGATAACTTTGTGCTACTTCTCATTTTCCTTTACAGTTCTTCAAATAGAATTAGTCCTTTATCCAATGTTCTAGTACTCCCTTGAAAAATTTTGTGTATTGCTGGCTTGAATAGTCATCTGGCTAATTTTACCTATGGAGCAGGTTTAAGTTCATTTTAAATAAGCCATGTCATTGAAAAATCAATTTTGCATATTCCTTGTTAATTTTTTCCTATATTTCCATCAGCAATTTTAGTGCCTAAAAGATCCTAATTTAAGGTAGAAATGGTAGAAAGGCTTCCTAATGGATTCATCTAGACAACAGGAAGTAGAAATAGGTTTTGAATGTATGAATTATGATGTTTTCGATATTTGGGCTATTCTCTCCAGTAATCCACGTCATATCCCTTATGTGCTTTAGTAAATGGTTTTCAAGAGGTTCTCATGTTGAAAAATTCATCAGCCTTAACCAACCTGGTGATAACCCTTTCTAAGGCTCACCTAGACTGGCCCTCTGACTAAAGACATATAATCTATATCTAAGCAAGTAGTTAGAGATTTATAATTGAAAACTGCCAAAATACACACTACATGAAAAAAAAGTCTTTAATAACTCAGTCATTTCCAAACCATAATATATCATATCTGTAGGACTTCTTTGAAGTAATGGATCTTTTACTACCAGAAAATAATGATTCTATCAGAGAACCTAACTCTTTCAAACACCTTAACTAAAGGAAATTTTTAAAAATATATAAGTCTTTAAACAGTCCAATTATTGTGCTATAAGATATAAGAATTGATATTCTTTACTAAGTTAACTTTATTGATCAGCCAATTAAGTATTTTTTATGAAAGGGGAAAAAAGAATGGTTAATGAAGACAACAATAAAGGTAGTAAATCTAATTATATGGCTTTTTGCTACAGAGAACTGATGATCATTTTAGGTGGTGTTCCCATTACTAACTTACTTATAAAACAAACTCGTTAGGACAAGGATACCCTCTATGCCTGCATGATTTTTAATACTGAAAGCACTCAGCAAAGAAGAAATGATTCCTATTTCTTTTCATAATAGTCATGCTTTTATATCCAGTTTCCCAAGTTCAGAACATTAGTAGTTTAGTAAATGCATTTAGTATAGAATTCATTTCTAAATTGAAGTTTTGTCACTAAAATATGGTAACAAAACTTGTGGATATTATACTTAGTCCTATAACATTCTAGGCCTTAGGAAAAATCCAAAGCTTTTTCTTCTATGTATCACAGAAATAAGTTCCAACTAATGTTATGGTACATTTTTCCCAATACTCCTTATACTTCTTTTATGTTATCTCTTTATTGACTCACTTGATTTGTCCTTCTTTGATAGAGAAGAGGAAATACTATGCACTCGAAGGCCTTTGATAAGCTGTTGAAGTAGTGTTGAGAAATAGGTCTTCAAGGGAGAAGGTGAATTTATTTGACTCTTTTTAAATTCACTAATATGAAACTCAGAATTTGACTACTTGGTAACTGAGAATTTCTAATGAATATTCCCATTTCATTTTTGTACTGAATGGAAATAGGAAACAGACAAAGTATTATGTAGGCCTAAGCTTTGGATTTTTTGATGCCTGGATCAAGAGGGAAAGGAAAGTGTTAACTAATGGCACAACTATACACTTAATGACCAACATCACTAGGTCTAGAAGAGAGAAAACATTTTAAAAGAATTTATAAAACTGTATTATCTCCAATATCTCAGCATATAATTTAATCAGGCAAACCATTCTAATTTATAATTATAACTATTTCTTTAGAATTATTGCACTAAGTAAATAAAGCAGACTGACCATATATTGGATCCCCCAATTACTTCCAAACAATTGAATGTTTCAATATAAGTGCATAAGTCAAATACATACCTCCATAGTGCTGCATAGACAACTGCTAGGGTGATCAAGGCCAAGCAAGATAGACCACTGCCTACTATGAGAGTTACTGAAGGTGCCCCAGATGATTCCATGATCTGTAAGTCACACATACACACACACAAGAAGAGGGACAATTGATAGAAATTAAAATAATAGAGTAGAAATTGAGTAAAACTAAACTACCATTTAAGAAACACAACCAAAGTCTAGTTTGTCTTTGGAACAACTTTATTCCCATAGCTTTCATTTCTCCAGGGATTAATTCTACCAATTCTTCCCCTCCTTCTCCAACCTCCAATATGAAATTACAAATAAGCCCTTATAGGCTTAAAATGTTTTAGTATATTATAACAACTTAATAAACTATTTTAAAACAGAGCCCTGAAACTTGATAGTTATTTACATGTTAAATGATTCTTCAGGTAAAATTTAAAGCTGTTTCTTTTACTTCAAAAATATATTCAGTAATTTCTTTAAGGATATTTAATAATATTTTCTCTGTTTTTGCTCATTTACTACTCATTTAATGATTTAAAATCTAGTTCATGCTTACTTGAAATGTATCAAACTTTCTGACTTTTAACAACTTTGTCCTAAGTCAAGTATTCTCTTATTTAATTTCCCTTACTTGGCCTCTGAGCAGCATGGAGAAATTTTTTGAGATATGAATATGTTTCATTATTTAGCTAATGAATATTATATGTATATTTAATTTACACAATACCTATAGTAGTAGTAAAACATATGACCTTGAAAAATGAGTCTTGTTTCCTATTAATTACAACTAAAAGAGAGTAAGAATATACTATTAAAGTGACTTATGTACTTAGAAATTAATGTGGCAAAAAACAATGACTGCTATTTTAAAAGTATTTTTTTAGTATTGAAAGTTTGAAAGGGTACATTAGAAGCTAGTATATTGCTTCAAAACCCAAGGGAATTTAACAAAATTATATTTCAGCATGTTTTCTTCTTCCATCTACATAAGAGAAGAAACTGGTATTCAATTAGGCCAAATTTAGACTGGACTATAACATTTATTGGAATTGCTATTTCCATTTCTGGAAATAATTTCTAAGATGAACAAATTATTTCTCATTTAAGCATTACCTTACAGCTTTGCTTTGGGAACTATTATAGAAACCTCTATACTTAAAAAGATTGATCATACTTTTTTATATTCAGTGATTTCCTAAAAACTTGATTTGACCCCCCTCACCCTTAGATATCAGCAGACAACCCCAAAAAACCTGTACTGAAAATATCCAATGCAGATCTGCAATGTGTTTAGCTACAGTGTCTGGGATTTTCATTCCACTATCAACAGTATCCTTACAAATTCCTTGCAATTGCTTTACTGTCTTTAAAAAAACTAAGTTGGCAATTATTTGATTTGAAAGTTTGCAGCACATTAGCATTACAGTGAGAAAGCTTTCTCAATTCTCTACTGCAGAAATTTCAAGTTAGGAGGCTTAAAATTGAGTAGGATTTAGTTCTATCACACCAACTGAAATTCAATTCAGTAAGCCACTGTAGCCAAGGAGGAGACGAACCTAATTTTGTCATCCTGTAATATTGTACATTCCCCCATCTAAAATGCAGTTCCCTGGAGAAACACTACACAAAATACCCCTGTCTTTACATTAAACCGTGTTTTCCCTTTGTTACTTACTATTTCTCTAGGTTGCTGAGCCAAAATGGCGAAGGTGGAGAGACGATCACATAAGCATTTCGTATGGGATGCATCGGTAAGCACAGTTTTACATCCCTGGGTGGACCAGGTTCCCAAAGACTCGTTCCTGCAAAGGTGGGGGGGAGGAGGGGAAATCAGGATAATTATGCCTGATGGCCAATTCCGTAAAGAAGAAAATGCAGTTTAATTGAGAGAATCGTCTACTGTAGTTCCCGGACAGGAAGAATCTACTTGTTGTTGAACAGGACGTAATTTAGATGCATCTCCAGTTGTACAGTAATGCAAAGCGAGAGGGGGGAAAGCAGGCAGGCTGCTGTGCAGCGTGCAAAGAGCTGTCCAAGAGCTGTCCAGCGCCGTTGGTGCTGAAACCAGGGCTTGCTCTGTCCAGCCCTCTGTGAGGAACCCAGCAGCGGCAGTGGTGGCGGTGGCAGCAGCAGCAGCAGCAGCAGCAGACTAAGCTTTGGCAGCTACTTCCTCTGCTCATCGGATCATTTCAAACACTCCTGGTGTAAAGAGGTTTTTCTTATTCTCAAACCAGCTCTGACTTCCGTCCCGCATTTTTGGCGGCGAATGCCGGTTTTTAAAATGCTGATTTCTCTGAAAAACCTACCTAAAAGGTTATATTGGTTCGTCTGGGTGATACCAGACCTTCTCCACTGCTTGTTAAGGGTATTTTCCTCCCTATAAAATCAGTTGTTGTAAAAAATTCACCCTGGAAACGGGAAGCAGCGGCAGCGGCATCAGATGGTTCCAACTCTTATTGCCTTTGCCTAAGCTCCAGCAGAGGGGTGGGTTTCAGTGCTGCTTGCACTGCCACTGCCAAAGGCACGCATTCGCCCTCCAGACTTCACTCAGCCTAACTCGCCTCTGCAGCCCCTTTGATTTCTTCCCCTCCCCCTCTCCTTGACTTGGGGCAATAGCATTGGGATAACCCTAAGTCAAAGGGAAATCTGGGGAATGACCCCGTCTGCCAGTCTTGTGTTGGGCTAAGGGATTGGCCAAGGGTGGGGAGGAAAGTCCCAGAACCAATTCATTTTTTCCCCAATTAGATTTAGCCATTCAAAATGCTAAAGCATATGGTCTCATTCCCACCCCAGCAGAACAATAAAAATGGTATCAACCTACGTTTTCTTTGTGCAGGGAGAAAAAAAAAAAAGAATCACCCCCTCCACCCCCAGCTGAACCAACCTAGGGAGATCATCTCTACGGGAAGAAGAAAGGAAAAAAAAAAGATATCCATTTCAACTAATCAACCCTAGTATCATTACACGTGTGCTTATGTTGAATGCACCATTTGTTTTTCCCCCCTTAAGTCCTAGCATAGAAACTCTCCAGCTAGCAGCATTATTTACTGCAAATTTCTCTTTGCTTCAACTCAAGTCCCCAATTGGGATAAACTAATCATCAAGTAGGGTGAAAGGAAATAAATATTTTGATGATAATCTGTTAATACTTAATGATGATTCTATTTCTTTGAGTACCTTGAGATAGTGAACTAAAATATATAAACAATATATTTCTGAGAGTTTTCTACCAGTAACATTCCTAAAGCCCAGGGACAACTGTACTTCCAAGTGAGTTTCAAAATACAATAATTCACAATACCTTATTTTGGCACCTTGCAACAAAACTCCTACCTAGGAAGTATTATACAAAAGAGTAAAGAACAATTGTGGGATAATAGTTAAAAATACTCTCAGATTCATCTAAATAGTTCTTTGCTTCATGGATATGGGATTTCTAAACTTGTTATCAAGACATACTGAGATATCATCTTTTATCAAAAAAGAAAAAGTTTTTGCACTAGTTTTATCACTAATAAATTTCAATTCCACTTAAACTTAGAAGCATATAAATTTATTTTATTAGTTTTCTGTCTCTTACTCTAATTGTGAAATATTGTTAAAGTCAAATGAAATACATTTTATCCTTGTTTATTACATATTGAAGAAAGATACACAAAAGAAAAAGTGCCATTTAAAAACATGAGAGTCAATTATTCTTTTTGAAGAGAAACTTCACTACAATGCAACGATGTTACCATCATGCTTTCAAGATGGTGTCCAAAGATTTGTATTTTAATATTTTGTTAAAATTAACAGATTTTAAAAAGAAAGCCAGGAAAAAAGTCTTTATTTGAAAGAAAAATATAAACATTTGCAACAAGAAACTTCATTTACTAAAGACATAAATATGCTTCATTATGCCTAAAATATAAGTTCAATTCAAGAATGTTTATGAGATCTACAGATTGCACTCAAGTAAGTAGGTCCTTACACAATTGAGTAGGCCTTGATCTAGACAAATTAGAGGATTCTAGGTTTGTCTTTAACCTTTGCCTACCTTGACATTCAGTGCCTCTTTTCTTCCTCTAATTTTCCTCCTCTTCTGTAAGTACCCACCATTTAGTTCTTTAGTGTGGTACACAGAGGCCTTCTTCCCAAGGTACACAGAGGCCTTCTTCCCAAGGTATTGATCACATATTCCAAAATGTCCCTCCCTCCTTAAAACTCTCATTATTTCCTTTCCTGATCTTAGAAGCAAATGCATATTAAGATGCAAAATGGCATAACTATAGATTTAACTATTTTTAGAAGTCTATGTATTTAAAGAGGAATAAATACCCAAAGGAATGATTCTCTGATTTTCAACTTTTTATTAAGAATCTACATTAGTGAATATAATTATTTAACTATTTTTGAGATTCTTACTTTTATTCAGAACTTTTTTTGGCATGGAATCATATATCTATGTATATCCATATTAACACATTTTTCCTATACTATTTTTCTATTCTATGAATTTTTTAAATGAATAATCTGTGTATCCTGTTGATGTCAAAGAGCTCCAGTAAAGGAAAGTTGATATTTAGCAATCCTAATCTGTGCTAATATTGATTCTAAGCCTGTAATGAGAAAGGGAATACATCAGTAGTAACAATGCCTGGTTTTCTATTTAACTTTAAATTACACACATATGACTTATCTTTTCTCTTTTGTTTTCTAGTAGTTTAGTCTTATTAATTGATCTATTCTATGCTGTCTTTTAATGAACATTTTTGTCAAAATATATTTATGTGTTGAAGAACATTGATATGAGAGGAATAACTGAACAACATTTATTAAAGACCAACTATGGAGCAGCTGGGTGACTCAGTGGACTAATAGCCCTGCCTAGAAATAGGTGGTGCTAGGTTTGAATCTGTCTTTAGACATTTACTAGATGTGTGACTCCAGGCAAGTCACTTAATCCCCATTGCCTAGCTATTACCACTCTTCTGCCTTGGAACCAATACTTAATATTGATTCCTAGATGGAAGGTTAGGTTTTAAAAAAATAACATACTTTTTGTTCACAGTAATGTTTTCTAGGGCAAAAATATAGAATTAGGATCCAACTATATCCAGTTAACACTTCTCACTATTCAGGTGTTTTCTGAGTCCTGAGGTACTCTTTCTACAGGGTTTTGAAAAATCATTAGACCTATAAGAAATCTTATGGAAGTAGGAAAGTTTTCATTAATTTACATGTGTTTCACATTCACTCATACATTAAGTGTCTATCTAATGGTGCTTCATTTCTTGTTCCCTCCATTGTTAAGTTCAAAGAATTAAATCATATACCTGATCTAATAAATCATTCAATCAATAAGCACTTATTACACATCTTTTATGTGTCACATACTGTTAGGGAATATGGATTCCTAAAATTAAATGAAATATTCACAACCTTCAAGACACTTATATTCTGTCCAAGGAGACAAAGTATATATACATATAAATAGTATATGTTGTTACATATACATATATATTATATGTAGTTAGAGGTAATGTAATCTACTAGTAACTTCAGGTTTAAGAAAAGGCTTCTACAGGAGACAGAATTTAAATGTGTCTCAGAAAATCTAGGGATTCTTAAAGGTGGAGGTGAGAAGAGAAAACATTTCAGACCTGAAGGAATAGCCTGTGCTAAAGTATGAAAAAGAAGACAGAGTAGCTTGTGTCCAAGTATAGAGAAGATTACACTCTCCTTAATGCATATTTTCATGTAAAGTTAAAGAAGAAATTATTTCCATTTTATTTGAAATCTTTCATTAGGTCTATCTCTTATTTTCCTTTTGCATCATGGTGATTTCTTTAAATTTCTCTTTACGTAATTCCCATTTCTATGACTATATTAGTAATATGTGACTATTCTATAATGCTAACATTAACAGGGAAAATATTCTGTTTGCTACAATGAAACATTGTGCAATAAAACAATGATTCTACAAATCAATAGTTACATATGTCAGGACTTTTCAAAGGTATCATGATTTTGGCACTTAAAGCAAGAAAACTGAAATCTCCTTTCAAACAAGTCTTTTGTAGACAACCTGTCCATTTTCTTTCTTCATCAGGCATTGCATAAATTATTGATTAGGACTGAATTAAGTGCTTTAAGAGGATCATTAACTCAGGGTATTAAAGTTCTATTCAGAATTGAAGTTGCTACTGAAATAATAGTTTTTCACATTTTGTCAACAATTTTTCTCCATGAAATCATTTAAACCCAAGTATATGAATACCAGCAACCAAAAAAAGGACAGTGAGGCTTTGCCAGGGTCCTTGGCCCATTACAAGGAAGTATTTCACTAAGGGGGAGAATTTGGATAATTCTATAATTCATATTTTAAGCAAACTACAAAAAATGAAGATCTGTCTTGGTGTGAATTGGTCTTGCAACACAGAAACATTTCCTTGGCAGAATGTTGTAGCATTCTTTAAATTCTGAGCAGGATAGAGTTTCATGTTTCTAAGCTTTTGTCAGTACTGAAATCCCTATAATCTTGAACTTCTGTAAAAATACTATCACACCAGAGATCATCAGGTACGACCTAATGTATTTTATTTTGTTACAAAGCAATATTCATCTTTTTAGTAAGATTTCTTACTGCTTAAAAGACTATTTTAATTAAAAATAAAACTTAATCCTATGTTTTGAAAATATAATGACAAGTAATGCTAAAATATGTATGTTTTTAAAGAGACATCTTTAATATATTCATAAATAATGCTATTTTGGCTTAAAGCTATCTATATGCTTATATTCAGAATAAATGTCTATGCATGACAAAACTGAATTTTTATATAAGAATGACATCAAAATAAACATCTGTTCTCAATATACACATTAGATTAATATTATATATGTGGGAATTACAAATCATACAGACATATACACACATATATATTCAACATGTACTAAGCATATATTAGGAAGGATGTAGTAGAAAGAAAGCATTTCTCTGGGCCAGAAAGCTCTGGGTTCAAGATCAGTCATGGCCACAAAGTGGCTGCATAACCTCATTCAAGTCACATAATCTCTTATTTCACTGGGTAGCTCTTCAAAATTTGAAGTTGCAGAGAAGGTGATTATCTACATTTTCTAGGAGCTTCTTCATTAGAAATTCTCTTTACTATCAAGACCACAGGTTATATATGTTGTTTTCCCTAATAGAACATAATCTCTTTAAGATAAAGGACTGTTTTATTAATGCTTACTAGAGTCATGAATAAGTTGAACACAACTCAAAATGATCAAACAACAACAAAACAAACTTTATTACTAAAATATGAACCTTTTGTAGCTAATATTACCAATTTTGTATTTTAGTTATTATTCTATGTTGTAGAGAGAGAACTACATACAACCAATGAAGAGGAAGTTAAAGGAATTATTAGGAGTTATTTTACCCAATTCTATGCCAATACATCCAACAATGTAAGCAAAATAGATGAATATTTTTAAAGCTACAAACTGCCCAGTTTAACAGAAGAGGACATAGAATACTGAAACATTACCTCAGAAAAAGAAATTGAACAAAATATCAATGATTCCCTTAAGAAAAAAGCCCAAAGACCAGATGAATTTGCAAGTGAATTCTACCTAACATTTAAAGAACAATTCAGTCCAATGCTATATAAACTACTTTAAAAAATATCTGAGGAAGGAATTCTACCAAATTCCTTTTATGACACAAATATGGTATTGATATTTAAATCAGGAAGAACAAAATCAGAGAAAGAAAAGTAGGGGCCAATCTCCCTAATGAATATTGATGAAAATCAGGTGTTTACAGTAATATATTCTGAGGATCATCACTATTACCAGGTGCATTTTATATCAGAAATGTAGGGATGGTTCAACATTAGCGAAATCATTGGCATAATTGACCATGTCAATAACAAAACCACCATAAACCATATGATTATTTCAGTAGATGCAGGAAGAGATTTTGCCAAAGTTCAACATCCATTCCTATTAATAACACTAGATAACACTACTGGAATACATGGAACAGTCCTCAAAATAATAAATAATATCTATCTAAAATCACCAGCAAAAATTGTCTATAATGGGTATTAACTAGAAGTCTTCTCAGTAAGAAAAGAGCTGAATCAACAATGACTATAATCTCTACTACTATACAATATTATACTAGAAATACCAGGTATAATAATGAGAAGAAAAAGTTGATGGACTTAGAATAGGGAATGAGGAAAAAAAAAACTAATGCTCTTCCCAGATGGTATGATAGTTTGCTTAAAGAACCCTAGACAATCAACCAAAAAATAGTGAAACAATGAACAACTTCAGCAAAGTTGTGGGATATGAAATAAACCAACATAAATTATCAGAATTTATCTCTACCACCACTAAAGTCCAACAGCAAAAGATAGAGAAATTCCATTTAAAATAATTGGATACATTTAAAATTACTGGGTGGTGGGTGGGGTATACCTACCAAAAAAAAAGGCAATCCAGGAACTATATGATTATACCTATAAATCACATTTCATACAAATAAAATCATATGAACATAATTGGAAAAACATTAATTGTTCATGGGTAGGTCAAGCCAATATAAAAATGACAACCCTATTTAAATTTACTTATAATTAACATCACCTTCCTAAATTTACCTATTACCTATTTATAAATTTACCAATTAAAATTACCTATTAAATTTACCTAAATACATATTGCTATGTCATAGCAATCAAACTATGCAAAAATTATTTCATAGAGTAAAAAATTTAGAAAATAAAGTGAATTACATATTCAAATATAGTAGTGAAGATACACAGGCATTCTTATATTACCACTAAATATTTGTGATGAATTAAAATTAATCTTCAATGCTGACTGCCTTCTCCTTGTCTTCATAAAATGAACTTAAATTTATTACTGAAGACTTTAAAGTTGGACTAGTTTTCATAAATATAGTCATCCTTATTTCTGTTTTTCATTCTGACATGGGGGGGGCTCTACTGATATCATGGCAATATTACTTTATGCCCTTTTATTATTTTACTAGATTTCTCAGTTTACTTTTTTTTCAAACATCACTTGATTATGAGCTCAAAATCAATGTTATTTCAATTTAATATTCCCTTGTAATCATGTTCAAAAAAGAAATGAAGAAAGGACCATAGTTAAAACATTAGACAATGTAAATTGCAGACACTTATGTTTTAAATAACCGACTAAGTATTTAGTGAGGGCTTAACATTATATTGGTGCTAATAGGGACACAGCAGAAGTGCAAAATGCAGTCTGCCCCAAAGAAGCTTAAAATCTAATTGGAGACATGTTGAATTAAAGTTTACTTTTCAAACTTAGTGTGAAGTTCTTCACACTTCTATTTTATTAATTTTATAAAATATACAACTCTATCAGAATTCCTACTTTTGTTGCTACATCTACATTAGAAACTCAATTTTTGATGAATATGACATTTATTTTTTCTTACACTTTTGTGATTCAGTCATGTTAAAAACAGTGCATATCGTGCCAGGGCTAGAGTTGGGAAGGACTGAAATCAAATCTGGCTCCAGACACTAAATTCATGGTGCTGGGAAGGCCACTTAAGCTCTTTTTTTCTTTGTTTCCTCATCTGAAAAATGATTAAATGAAAAAAAAAATTATTGATTTCTTTGATGAGGATAATCACAGCATCTACCTTATAGATCGTTATGAGGTTCAAATAAAATAAATTACTGTAAATCACTTAGCAGAGTATATGGTACACAGAATTTAGGAGTTTTATTTTAGTGGTTTGTTCTTCAATCCTTTCACTTGTGTACTATTATAAGGAGAAGTTAAGTTAAGGAGGAAAGTATGTACGTTTGTAAAGGGGAGTGACATGAGACCAGCAGAAAAGATTCTGGAACTTTGAGGGAAGGGTTAGATTGGTACCAAGGCTGTTAGCTGTCTCTCTCAGAGATATTTAGAGGTGGTGGCTGCATTTCTTTAGTGGCTGATCCTATCTTTGTTCCTGTCCTGTTTGCTGTCTTGGATGCTTTATTTTATCAAAGCAGAACCTGTCTGCAGAGCTTGTGAGACCAGATCTAGGTTCTTTTGGATCTAGGATCTTCCCTGAGCCCAAATAAGCCTACACAGACCAGTTCCTTATACCATGAAAGGGAGGTTTTTAGTTGTAGCTTAGCCAAGAACAGGGACTGTTTTTTTTTTTTTTTAGAAAGAGAGGAGAGGATTAGAGTAGAAAAAACACTCTGAAGAATCTCCTTCTGGAACATTAGATCTTTTGGGGTATTAGTTAGACATTTAGCTTGAAGGTTATCCCATACCTCTTTTACCTATTCTCTTTAATTAAACCTACTTTCCTATTTCACTGAGAGTTCTGTGTGTGTAGTCTTACACCAGGCTCTGGCTGGCTGGGTTTTGTTGGCCTTCCCAAACCACAGATAATCTTCTGACACTGGCCCAACACAATTCATCCCTTCACATCCCCAAACTTCCTTCCCTTTTACAGTTTAACTCTTCAGCAACCCATTTAGAGTTTTAATGTTAGAGATACTGGAGTGGTTTGCCATTTCTTTTTCCAGTTAATTTTACAGATGAGTAAATGAGGCAAATAGACTTAATTGACTTGCCAAGAGTCACACAACTAGTAAGTATGTTAGGACAGATTTGAACTCAGGAAGTTGAGCCTTCCTCACTTGAAGCCCTGCTCTCTATCCACTGTGCCACATGCCTGCCCATATTAATGATATCTTTATTATTAAATGAATGAAGCAACTAGGTGATGCAATGGATAGAATGCTGGTTCTCGAGTCAGGAAGACATCTTTCTGAGTTCAATCTGTCCTTAGTATCTGTGTGACCCTGGACAACCCAGTTTGCCTTAGATCTCTCCTCTGTAAAATGAGCTGGAGAAGGAAACAGCAAACTATTCCAGTATCTTTGGCCATGAATACTCTAAATGGAGTGACTAAAAAATACCTGAACAACAAAAAAATTCATTGATTAATTTGCTTGCCACATCAGGTGAAAGAGTTAGAATATTTAATTAAAATTACTATCTTAACATATTGGTATGCATTTGTTTCTATCAAGTCATAAGAGATATTCTAAAACCTAGAGTCCTTCCATGAAGGATCATTACCTAATGGGATTCATTGAATCCTTTTGGTTAAGAATAGATGTTTTCCCTTTGCATTAGAAAAATTAGAGAATCAATTATAGAGTAGGAACCAAAAAAGAATAAGGAAACTAGAAAATTAGGAAATTCTTTACATAGCATAATATATATTTATAAATAGCCACACCTTCAATTATTAGGCTAGTCAACTTCCAAAATCAATCAACAAATAAATAAAAAATATATGAAGGAAAGGAAGAACTAGAAAGAAAGACTGACAGTATTGTAGGGCAGAGTCATTTTGGGCAGTAAATGCTAGGGAGTAGGAGGATGAAAAAGGTTCATTAGAAGAGAGGAGAGAAAAGGTGGTTAGAGAAGTAGGAAAGGAATCAGAAAAAAGTATCTCAAGAATGAAGGTAGTGTATATTCCACTATATTTTCAAGGAATTCATAGTCAACATTGTCAAATGTTAAATGGAGGTTGAAGAGATAAGGATTAAAAAGGAACTTTTGAATCTGGTGGCATTAGAGATAATACTTTCAATAGACTTATGGAGATAAAATCCCATTTATAGGACAATTCATGAGGGCCTAGGTAAATTGGATCTAGAGAAAGTTTTTAGAATAAAAAATTGAATAAGATGGGCAGTAAAAAGAATGAGAGTTAATGTGGTGAGATGTGATATGATTTAAATAAGCGGTTTGTTTTAAAGATAGGGAAATGGGCAGGAATTCTTGGAAAGGAAGATAGTGAAGATATCATTAAGGGAATATTATGGCAATGAAGACCTAGAAGAAGTAAAAAGCAATGGGATCTAGTATGGAGCAAGGTTTAAGAAAGGAAAGATGTATAGAATTAGACTGTAAAAGATGGTTTTTTTCCCCTTCTAAAAGAATAAGGCAGAATTCTTGTCACAAGTGAGGTTGACATGAAGTAGAAAATTATAAGATGTATGAATATATGTATGTAAAACATATATTACATATGTATAATATTCATATAATTTTAGTCAGTTCCATATAAGACATAAAATTCTAAATTGTATTTTTTTCATGATTAAATTTGTATGGTTTGCTCAGACATGTGAATGATATCAGAGGTAAAGAATCCATTCTTTTAATCTATGAAGAGACCCTATGAAAAGAGAAAGAAGTTGAAATGAGCATTAAAACATCTGCTAGTTTAAATCAAAGGATATTGAATGGGATCATACATCACTGCTACAAAATATGCCAATAATGTACTAATATCAATTAGCATAGACTACTTTTAATGGAATAGCTAAGAAGAATTTATAAAAGTCACTTTTAGGGGTATCAAGAAGACAATCCATAAATCCTTTCTCTAATAGTTCTCTGAAACTAATGAAAATCTTAAAAATTGGATTCTTATTAATGTCTTTTTTATCTAAAAAGTTAGTCTACTTTCTTTCCCTCTTATCTCTAGAAAATATGTGTTTGTGTGGCAACTAGTTTTCAGCATAACTATTTGACACCCTAGAAAAATAGTTTTTATAATGAAAACACTATGAAAATAACCAAAGCTAATTGTTACACTAATTGTCAACTACTCTCTAATCAGTCAGTCCCTGATTAAGATTAGTCCATTATGAAAACTATTAAGTTAGCTAATCTTTACCCAACCTTTCATGCTTTAAAATAAGTTGTCCGCCTTCCTATTCTGATAGCTATTTCACTTCAAAGTTCCTTTTGCAATATTTATTCAGTTGTTTAACTTGTTAAAAATAAAGATCCCACCTGTCTGAATAATAAAATCACCAGGAGCAAAGGTCTTCTATTGCATGTATGTATAGGTAATGCACTTTTTTCAACAAGTGCCTTCCTACCTAGCGAGCCCTGCCTCTTTTAACAACAAAAAAAAAAGCCACCATTTGTGGAAAAGAAAAAAACAAAAACCACATCATAGACTTAAAATGAATTTGCCTGTTCTAAAACAACATAATACCCCAATTCTGAATTAATTCTAAAAATCCATAGGAATATTATCAATATATAAGAGGCTCAACAATACAAAACTTATTATAGAAAGTGAGTATTCTCTTCGAACTTGTCAGCGCATTATGATGTACTGAGATGAATTAATGATGATTGGTTTATTGATTGAGTATCACTTTTATGATCTTCTGCTTCTCACAGAAAAGGCCTAATCTTATGTAATCATTTCCTTAGGTTGTATAAATAACTTTTATGAAGAAATAAACTTTGTTATCTGATATGTTTGCTCTGAGCAACCTGGAGAAGCCTTGTAGTTTTAACCATTATTTTCCAAGGGACCTAGCCAAAAGGCATCTTATTCTACAGCTCAGTGCCAGATGTCTATAAATCAAGGTCAATAGTTTTTCCTGGAATTTTATATCAAGCACCTTGTTAAAAGCATAGGAAAGAGATATAGTTTTTTTTGCTGGACTTTTCTAAAGCCATTGCCCTATAAATTGCTATATTTTGATCATCAGTGAAAATTATTTAATATTTTAATTAGGTGGCATGAGTATACATAATACTCTAAATATAGTTCATGTAATAGGAATACATATGAAAATTTAAATGGGGCAAAGATTCAGCATGATTGTAAAAGAAGTTATTACCTTTTCCGTAGTTTTCTTTAGTTTGAATAGTATTGTGGAGTCACTTTTTATGGTCTTATCTAAATCATGTTTTTTTGGCAAAGGGTCCTAGCTAACATAGCATTATTTTCTTAGAATTATGCATGCACTTATTTGTCTACCATACTTATAGATTCTAGGTTTTATATTATAGATACTTGTTTATGATAAGAGACACCATGTTCTAATATAAGTAAGCTAACTATCTTTCAAAAATTCTAATTGAACATTTTCTAAAATAGTAAATAGAAACATTAAGGATCCTAGGGTAGTGTTAAACTGTTCTCCTTGGACATTTATATATTTTGTATGAGTATGTATGAGATATTAGTGAGTTATCTCTGTGCACACTTTATGGTTCATTATGGGAAGTCTGGGAGAGTAAACATTGATGTAAAAAACATGGATGCATCACAATTAGTTGAATGGAGACAATTATGATTATTGAGAAGAGAGTTGCCATAGAAAATGAGTAGAAAGAAGATAAAGTATTGTTTACTCATTGATAGGATATGGCTCAAATAAAATATAAACTGGGGAAAAAATTAGCCCACTAAAACTTGAGTGGTCTATATTCAAATACACATAAAACAACAATATTTTCCCCTTCTGACTTTGCTTATGTTTCATAACAACAAATGCTGAATTTGGCTTTCCCTTTTATTAACATTAAATATGTAATTGTGTAATCTTAAGTAAAAAGAAACCAAATTACATGTTGTACGTTGTCAAGAATTCTGTGAGACACATAATTTCAAGGAATCAAATTTTATGTCATTACTTTCATCCCATAGTTTCAATTAAACTTTATTATTCTTAGTTTTTCTTCTAAATTATAGTACCTGTGTTTGAGTTATCACAAACTAATTTTAAAACAGTATAGACTTTGCCCACTTTTTTCATCACCTATAGTTATTACACCTAAATGCAAATCTAGTAAGTAGAGCCAAGAAAATACAAAAACACTACGTATACAACAATGTAATGAATGAAATGAAAATGAATGTTATAAAATTACAAAGAACAAGCTATTCAAAAGCTTAACACCAAGAGATAAAGACACATAATTAGGCTTTCCCCAACTATTTTGCAAACATATGGATTATTGCATATAACAACACATTTTTTAATATATTGTCCTATTTTGAAGAATTATTTTTCTCTTCTTTCTCTTTTAAAAAAAATCTTTGTTACAAGGGACAGGTTTTGGAGGAAGTTAGGAGACAGATACAGAAGGAAATGTAGGTGATATAGAAACAGAAGATATCAAATCAGTATCGTTAAAGCCCTTATCTTCCATATGAGAATCAATCCTGTATATTGGTTCTAAGGTAGAAGATCAGTAAGGGGCTAGGCGATGGGAGTTAAGTGACTTGTCCAGGGTCACACAGTTAGGAGGCATCTGAGACCACATTTGAACCTGGGACATCCCATCTGCAGACTTGGTTCTTGATCCACTGAGTTACCTAGCTGCCCTTCCATACCATTTTAAATAAATGTGTACACCCTTTGACCTAGTTATTTCACTGATAGGAATTTAAACTAAGGAGGTTATTCTTATGTGGGAATATTTATAGTAGCATTTTTTAAGGGGAGCAAATATCTAGAAAAAGGTAAACTTTTGTGGATTGGGGGAATAGCTAAACAGATACATCAATGTGATGGAACACTATTGTGTTGTAAGAAACATGATGAATACATAGAAACTTGGATTTACATAAGCTAATGCAAAGGGAAGTAAGAAAAGTCAGAAAACAGGCTAAAGAATAAGATAATAAAAAACTAGAACAAAACAAAATAGATTAAATGTTGTAAGATTATATAGAATAAGCTTAGTACCTAAAAAGAAAAATTTGAAGACATTCTTTGTAGAGATGAGGGATCTTTGGGTAGGGAACATTATAAATGTTGTAAGATTTTTTGATGCTTTGGTAAGTTTTGCTTCCTTTGTTTTTTTCTTCACCTTTTCTTTCCATTTAAAAATAAATAAATAAAATACTTTGTTATAAGAGAAATCTTTCTGTGAGAGTGAGTGGAAGACATACAGGGAAAATCTAGGAAATGTAAAAATAAACAAATTATCCCCATGAAATCTATTTTTAAAGTGATATTGAGACTTTGTACATTTTTATATCATCTACACTTCCTACATATAAATGTGTATCTATCCCATCCTTTCCCCAGAGCTTTGTGTAGTAGCAGGTATAGTTTTATAAATATAGTTTGATTAATTTTGTACTTCCACATGTATAAGGCCTTTAGGCCAAATATTCCATGTAACTTCTATAAGTTAACCAACCTGAATATCTCGTTTCCCCCATGTAAAGCAGGGCTAATATCTCTTTTACCTATATTACAGAAATGATGTTAGAAAAAAATGAAATAATGGTTATAAAAAATGCTTTGAAAAATAGTTAACAATATTACATAAGTATAACCCAATTATCAAGAGGAAATAGTGAAGTAATAAAAAAGTCACAATTGAAAATAAAAAAAAATTCAACATCTAGTTCTGCTTTTAGCACTAATAATTTATATGGACTTAGATGAGTCATTCATGCTCCCAACACTTCAGGATCTTTCACTATGGAATGAGGATGTTTGGCTAAATTTTCTCTAAAGTCCTTGCCAGCTGTAGTGTTTCATTTTCTAGAAAAGGAAACCATGTCCTCCAAAAGTTATGTAGTTGACCCAAATTTACACATCAGTGAAGGTTTTCTCATTAGAGATAACCCTGTATTGCTATCTCAGGAGAAGACCCTTTGTTCTGTGCAAAATTCTTCATTTTCTTTTTCATTAGGCCAGAGTAAAACCTCAGTATTTTAT
Source organism: Monodelphis domestica (assembly GCF_027887165.1). Taxonomy (NCBI): domain Eukaryota; kingdom Metazoa; phylum Chordata; class Mammalia; order Didelphimorphia; family Didelphidae; genus Monodelphis; species Monodelphis domestica. The sequence goes on along the minus strand of NC_077228.1, from coordinate 318,998,592 downwards.
TTGACATGAAGTAGTGTATTCCATAAGCCCATCCTTCACTGAAAAGGCTAAAAAACCAATATATGTTTCTTTCTTTTTTGTTCTTTCTTCTCTCTTACCTTCTGTCAGTATCAAGTCTAATACAGAATTGTGGCAAGGGCTAGGCAACTTGGGTTAAATGACTTTTGCCTAAGGTCATACAGCTAGGAAGTGTCTGAGGCTAGATTTAATAGATCTCCTTGATTCCAAGTCTGGCAGCCTATCCACTGTGCTATCTACATGCTCCTTCAGTCACTGATTTTCAGAATTTTCTCTGAGGACACACATATAAATCAAAATATGATTTTTAAATAACCCAATGCTAAAAAAGCATTGAGTACAAAATATGCTCAATTTTCAAAGCAACTCATGTTATGTCATTATAGTAGTAGTCTCTTGGTAACCGAGGATGATGTTTGTCTTTGTGCATTTTCATCTATGATAGATGAGTGTGCACAAAGACACTTGTGCATGAAGCATGAAGATTTAAGTGGAAAAGTCGATGCACAGAGACAGTCCCACTCTCTCGGCGTTGGAAGCCTGGGTCCAGTGGCACAAAAAGTCGTTACACCTGGAGACTTCCTCAGCTGCATTGGATGGCCGTGTTGTCCTTTGTGCTCCAACACGCCCTAAGCACTCCACAGTGCTTTGCTGCATCGCCATCTCAGCCGTTGAACCTTCTTATTGGTTTCTTCCTCCTGTTCCACCAAAGCAGTCTTCACATGCTGGGTGAGCAAAGCCCTGGTTCACCAGGGGTCGACGTCGACCCGATGGCTACTCTCACAAGGTTTAGTCGGCCTGTCGAAGCCATTGCCCGGGGTGTGGCCGCTGCCACATGCTAGCAGCTACTAGGAGCCACAAGTGAGAGCTGGGTGTCAGGTGAGGGTCAGAGACTGGAGAGCTGCCCTAGGAGGGCACGACAAGCCCTCCATACCAGAGATACTACCCCTCTTGGGATTAAAGTAGGCAATGGGTAAACTATCACTCTGCAGATGATATGATGATATACTTAAATAGTCTGAGAAAATCAACTAAAAGGCTAGTGGAAATAACAAATTTAACAAAGTTGCAGGGTACAAAATAAACCCACATAAATCACCATTTCTATATATTTCCAACAAAACTCAGAACAGGTGTTAGAAAAAGAAAATCCATTTAAAATCACTCTAGACAATATAAAATATTTAGCAATTTATCTACCAAGACAAACACAGAAATTATATGAATACAACTACAAAACACTTTACACACAATTAAAACTAGATCTAAACAATTGGAAAAACATTAATTGCTCATGGGTAGGATGAGCTAAAATAATAAAAATCACAATTTTACCCAAATTAATCTACTTATTCAGTGCCATATCTATCAAATTACTAAAAAACTTTTTATAGAATTCATCTTGAAGAACAAAAGATCAAGAATATCAAGGGAAATAATGAAAAAAATGTGAAGGATGGGGGCCTAGAAATACCAGATATTAAACTGTATTCAAAAGCAGTGGTCATTAAAACAATATGGTCCTGGTTAAGAGACAGAAGAGTAGATCAATGGAATAGACTAGGATAAATAACCCAGCAAGCTACTATTTGATCAAAGATCCCAGCTTTTGGGACAAGAACTCATGGTTTGACAAAAACTGCTGGGAAAATTGGAAAATGATATGCGAAAAATTAGGTTTAGATCAACATCTTACACCCTGTACCAAGATAAATTCAAAATGGGTAAATGACAAATATGAAGAGTGAAATCATAAATAAGGAATCTAGAAAGAAGATTTTATAGTCATTTTACCATTAAAAACTGTGGCTACAAAATGATAGCTTTTTGTTCAATTGATAATTTCTGGAATATGTTCACAGTAGAAACAAAGATCCTAGAAACCTGAGTGAGTTTGGAAAAAAACAAGAGGTTAAGGGTATTATTTTTCCTCACCTACCAAACTCCTGAAGTATCACATACTCATCCAACATCAACTGCAAGATGGATGAGGGAAAGATACATGTTCACAAGAGCTCACAAAGAAGCTTTTTTAGTTGGTCTCTGCCTCAAATTCTAGAAACCAGGGAGTGACAGATGGTCTCCAAAATCTTTCTAATCTGACCAGGCCATCAAGCATTTCCCTTGGGGAAGTAGGAGGAGAGACAGTCTCAGAGGGTGTCATGATGGCTTGAACCAAACTATGATCCTTAAAGGGAGTGGTTAGAAGTAAGTGTGCATTAGTGTCACCTGTAGAGTGACCTCTGGATACCTCCTCCCTGGAACTTCATTTCATCCTCTGCCCCTTTCTGGGATAATATGAACCCTTTCTATGCCTGCTCTTCCTCTTTTTACTCATCCTCATCCTTCTTCGTTGGGCCAAGGCTGTGGTGGCCTGGAGGTCTCGCTCTCCATTGTGAGACATCTGGTTCTTAGAGTTACAGGAGCCTCCAGCTCCTCCTCCTTCTTCTAGGACCATTCCTTCTGTCTCCTCAGCTGGGTCTGGGATAGGGTGGGCCAATGGTCATGGTCTACTTTTAGACCATAGACTCTGGATTTCTCTGGTCATCATAACTCAGTGAGGTCTCAGTTCAAGCAATGAACCATTTGTCATCATAGCCAGAGATGGAAACTTTCATAGGTATCTCATAGAAAGGGTGAGACATAGGCTCTGAGATCTTGGGTAAACACCTATAGGTTATCTTGGCCCCTTTTGCTTGAGGAGTCGGTACCAGGGTGATGAAGCTATTAACAGTGATGATACCAAGTATTGAGTTCTGATACTCTCTCTATGTAGTCATCAGGCAAGGAAGAGGACCAGGAGATACCAAAAGTAGATGGTCCTAAGTGGAGATCCACTGATCCACAGGCATTGGGTATGGACCCAAGGTCATCTGTTGGTGCTCGACATGATTCTGGGTCAGACCAGAATTCTGAGCTACATGGCTCCTTTGATACTCCCTCAGGGGAAGGTGGTGAACTTGAAGGTATAGTCCTCATTTTTAGCACCCAGTCCTCAAAAGCAAGGTGGTAACCTGGAGCTCTGCCTCTATTTTCCTGGAGTTTCTAATGACAAGTAATAGAAGCTGGTCAAGGGGCCCCAAATTTGGGAAGCTGGCATCATGTATGGGAGGGAAGACAGCCAAGCTATGGCTTGCCCTCATGCCTGTCCTAGTGGAGCCACATAACCTGAGATTCTTGGATTTTATTTTCTCTATATAGAAAGTAGTAAGGGAATTTTATATCAAATCCTGGAAGACCAGAACCTCAGCTGGCACCAAAAATGGGGCATGGGCTCTGGTAGTAGTAACAGCAGAAGGGCAGTGGGACAGGCCATGGGCATTTCAGGGAGATGAAAATGGACCAGGGAAAGTTGTATGTTGGTGTCTGCTAGTTCACGGGTCTGGATCTCCAGGCTACTCTCTTTTAGCTCCATGGACCTTTCTCACTTTGTTCCTAAGCCTCTACTCCCAGTGGGGCCACTCTGGCCATGAACAACTAGCTCCCTCAGTGATGAGATTTTAATGAACATTTCAGGTAACCTACAGCTTACAAAGGCCTGTATTGTATAGCTGTATTTTAATGTGAAACTTCGAACTCTAATAATCACATTTCAGCATGGGTTTTCCTTCTTTTTTTTTCCGTAAAGCACAGGAATTGTACCCATAACATTCATAATTCACAATGGTCTAATTTTGTGTAACTGACCAACTAATTGAAAGCCCTTCTTATTTGCAAGTACAATGGACCAACTACTATTTAGGGACAAGATTAATTACAGAAGAAGCATAAGGTAATGCTTGCAATTTAATCATTTGCAAATCAAACTTTTCCTCATATACTAAAGGCTCTAGGTTCCTTCATTGGAGACAAGCTGCAAAGTCATTAAAAAGCTATTTTGTTTTGAGGTATCAAAAAGTAAAGTATCTAAATAAAAGTCCTATTGGATAGAAAAAATTATACCTAGATGTAATCTTTCAAAAACATTAAAAAAAACCAATCTCCACATTTTCATTAGTAGGCAAAAAACTGTCATGAGAAAAATTCCTGTGGGAAAGTTTCAAGTCTCTTAAAATTGAGGCTTATAATGGAAAAACCTTCTCTGTCATAATTAATATAGCATCACTAATATAAGACTCAAGCTCTGCTCTCTCTTTCATATCTCATTTTTGACTGCTATAGACCCATTAATATTATGTATGTTATATATATCACAATATATTTTGTACTCTTCAGTCAATTCTGTAAAATCTCAGGATATTTGGCACCTCTTGCTTAGTGATGGAAAAATATATCCCATAATAGTGTTTATTGACAAGAAGAGAATGTCCCATAATATATCCCATAATATAACAGATATAAATGCTAAAATTTTATGTACTTTCATTATTCATTCATGAAACCATATTCCTTTTTTACCTAAAGATGGACATGTCACAAAATTCTAGAATAATGTTTCAAATTCCATTTGTATTCTGTAGGTCATTCAATTTTCTTGTTTTTTCTAAATGTTACTTATAATAAAGAATATTTGAAAAACATATTTGAAACTTCTATTATACTTCCGATTAAGCGAAGAGTTTGTACTAAATGGTTGTCTATCACAGATGTAAGTTATGTGGATAAGTGGAACCTATTCAAGACTATCTTCTGAGTTCTCAAGTAAAAATTAAAAAATAAAAAAAAAAACATGATGTCCCAAGACTTCAAGAATTAATTTTTTTAATTTTAATTTTAAACATTGTTCCTTGGTTACAAAAATCATTTTATTTCCCTCCCTCCTCTCCCAAACCCTCCCATAGCCCTTGCACAGTTTGACTGGGTATTACCTGTGTTCTTGATCAGAACCTCTTTCCATGTTGTTGATATTTGCAACATGGTGTTCATTTGGAGTCTATTTCCCCATTCATATCTCCTTCGACCAATGTCATTAAGCTATAGTTTTTCTTTAGTGTTCTTACTCCCACAGTTTTTCCTCTGGATGTGGATAGTGTTTTTTCCTCTTGTACCCTTCTAGGTTGTTCAGGGTCATTGCATTACCACCAGTGGAGAAGTCCATTACTTTGGATTGTACCACAATGTGTCAGTTTCGCATATCATAATCTGTCTATAATATACTGGATAAATCCTAAGAGGTGTTGAGTGGGATTTGAACCTATTTCTTCGACATTGAGGTCTCTAGCCATTATGTCAGACTGTTTCCATAGTTAGAATAATTTTAAATTGTTAATAGTGGATTCCCATGGACCACAATATCTGTAAAAATAACTTTAACAAATATCAGTTCTATGAACTATCTACTGCAAATATTATTCAATATTTTCACCGACTACATCATTGTCTCTTCAGCAATAACCTTCTTCCATTTCTTAGAGTTATTTCCATCTGATTCTACTGTTCCCTATATTGTTATACCTGGAGAATTCAAATGTGTGCCTACAATAAATGTGTGAGTATTTCCAGAAAACAACAAAAACAACAAAAACAAAAAACAAAAATGGAGAATGAGAGCATCTCTTAAAAAAAAGTCCATTGGATTCATTTCTTTCATATTTTAGCTTCAAAATTATCTTGATTTACCTCAGGTTCTATTTCTAGCTTTTATTACTGCTTTATTCTATTATATCCTACTATAGTTGTTTGTAAATGTAATACCCTTTCCTTCTTATGTAATGCTGAGTGTTCCTCTGCAGTGTGAGGCAAAAGTATTTCTCAGATTAATCTGGCCATGGAACATTGATTGAAATATATTGACAAAAATAATAAATGCTAGTCTTGAAAAGTCTGTAAGTAAGGATAGGTAGAGATATTTTTGAAGGAAATCAGAAGGAATTAAGCCTATTTTCATTTTAGAAAAATAACCACAACTAAGTATTTTATAATATGCAATTTCATACTTAATATTGTAGAGAAAATATGAATATTTTCTTGTAGAACATATCTTTATATTGAGTAGAATATTAATGTTTCATGGAATACTCATTGGGAAATGCTATTCTATAACTCCCTTTCCATTCCCTAAACTGAGTGTAGTACAGTGGAAAGAACTCATGACTCTGGAGTCAAAGGGCCTGTAATCAAATTTCACTTCTGATATTTACTACCTGCACAATCTTAAGCAAGTTGTTTACACTCCCTGTGCCTGTGTGTATCAATCTATAAATTAGATGGTTGGATTACAGTGCGTTTTAAGTCACTTCCAGTTCTACATTAATGATCTTTTTTTTTTTTAATTTTGATTTTGTCATTTCCAAACATTATTCATTGGAAACAAAGATCATTTTCTTTTCTTCCCTCCCCCCCTCCTACCACCTCTCCCACAGCGGACGTGCAATTCCACTGGGTATCACATGTGTTCTTGATTCAAACCCATTTCCATGTTGTTGGTATTTGCATTAGAGTGTTCATTTAGAGTATCTCCTCAGTCATATCCCCTCCACCCCTGTAGTCAAGCAGTTGCTTTTCATTGGTATTTTTCTTCCCACAGTTTATCTTCTGCTTGTGGATAGTGTTTTTTAGATCCCTGCAGATTGTTCAGGGACATTGCATTGACACTAATGGAGAAGTCCATTAACTTCTATTGTACCACAGTGTGTCAGTCTCTGTGTACAATGTTTTCCTGGTTCTGCTCCTTTCGCACTGCATCACTTCCTGAAGGTTGTTCCAGTCTCCATGGAATTCCTCCACTTTATTATTCCTTTTAGCACAACACCATCACCATCATATACCACATCACCATCATATACCACCATCATCAAATTCCATCACCAACATATACCACAATTTGTTCAGCCATTCCCCAATTGAAGGGCATCCCCTCATTTTCCGATTTTTGGCCACCACAAAGAGTGCAGCTATGAATATTCTTGTACAAGTCTTTTTCCTTATTATCTCCTTGGGGTACAAGCCCAGTAGTGCTATGGATGGATCAAAGGGCAGACAGTCTTTTATTGCCCTTTGGGCATAGTTCCAAATTGCCCTCCAGAATGGTTGGATTAATTCACAACTCCACAGCAATGAATTAGTGCCCCTACTTTGCCACATCCCCTCCAGTATTCACTACTTTCCATAGCTGTTATGTTAGCCAATCTACTAGGTGTGAGGTGATACCTCAGAGTTGTTTTGATTTGCATCTCTCTGATTATAAGAGATGTAGAACACTTTTTCATGTGCTTATTAATAGTTTTGATTTCTTTGGCTGAGAACTGCCTGTTCATGTCCCTTGCCCATTTATCAATTGGAGAATGGCTTGATTTTTTGTACAATTGATTTAGCTCTTTGTAAATTTGAGTAATTAAACCTTTGTGAGAGTTTTTATGAAGATTTTTTCCCAATTTGTTGCTACCCTTCTGATTTTAGTTACATTGGTTTTGTTTGTACAAAACCTTTTTAATTTGATGTAGTCAAAATTATTTATTTTACATTTTGTGACTCTTTCTAAGTCTTGCTTGGTTTTAAAACTTTTCCCTTCCCAAAGGTCTGACATGTATACTATTCTGTGTTCACCTAATTTACTTATAGTTTCCTTCTTTATGTTCAAGTCATTCACCCATTCTGAATTTATCTTGGTGTAGGGTGTGAGGTGTTGATTCAAACCTAATCTCTCCCACACTGTCTTCCAATTTTCCCAGCAGTTTTTATCAAATAATGGATTTTTGTCCCAAAATCTGGGGTCTTTGGGTTTGTCATAAACTGTCTTGCTGAGGTCCCTTCCCCCAAGTCTATTCCACTGATCCGCCTTTCTGTCTCTTAGCCAGTACCAAATTGTTTTGATAACCACTGCTTTATAGTATAGTTTGAGATCTGGGACTGCAAGTCCTCCTTTCTTTGCATTTTTTTTCATGATTTCCCTGGATATCCTTGATCTCTTTTTCTTCCAAATGAACTTAGTTATGGTTTTTTTCTAATTTAGTAAAGAAGTTTTTTGGTAGTTCAATGGGTATGGCACTAAATAAGTAAATTAATTTGGGTAGGATTGTCATTTTTATTATATTAGCTCGTCCCACCCATGAGCAATCAACATTTTTCCAATTGTTTAGATCTAGTTTTAGCTGTGTGGAAAGTGTTTTGTAGTTGTGTTCATATAGCTTCTGTGTTTGTCTCGGCAGATAGATTCCTAAGTATTTTATATTGTCTAGGGTGATTTTGAATGGTATTTCGCTCTCTAATTCTTGCTGCTGAAATGGGTTAGAGATATATAGAAATGCTGATGATTTATGCGGGTTTATTTTGTATCCTGCAACTTTGCTAAAGTTGTTGATTATTTTGAGTAACTTTTTGGTTGATTCTCTAGGATTTCTTAAGTAAACCATCATATCATCTGCAAAGAGTGATAGCTTGGTCTCCTCATTGCCAATTTTAATACCTTCAATTTCTTTTTCTTCTCTAATTGCTACTGCTAGTGTTTCTAGTACAATGTTAAATAATAGAGGTGATAATGGGCACCCTTGTTTTACTCCTGATCTTATTGGAAAGGCTTCTAGTTTATCTCCATTGCAGATGATGTTTGCTGATGGTTTTAGATATATACTGTTTATTATTTTTAGGAAAGGCCCTTCTATTCCTATACTTTCTAGTGTTTTCAATAGGAATGGGTGTTGTATTTTATCAAAGGCTTTTTCTGCATCTATTGAGATAATCATGTGGTTCTTGCTAGTTTGCTTGTTAATATGGTCAATTATGTGGATGGTTTTCCTAATATTGAACCATCCTTGCATTCCTGGTATGAATCCTGCCTGGTCATAGTGGATGATCCTTGTGATGACTTGCTGGAGTCTTTTTGCTAGTATCCTATTTAGGATTTTTGCGTCTATATTCATTAGGAAGTTTGGTCTATAGTTTTCTTTCTCTGTTTTTGAACTGCCTGGCTTTGGGATCAGTACCATGTTTGTGCCATAGAATGAATTTGGTAGAACTCCTTCTTGTCCTATTCTGTCAAATAGTTTGTTTAATATTGGGATTAGTTGTTCTTTGAATGTTTGATAGAATTCATGTGTGAATCCATCTGGACCTGGGGATTTTTTCTTAGGGAGTTCTTTGATGGCTTGTTCAATTTCTTTTTCTGAAATGGGGTTGTTAATGTAATTTAATTCTTCCTCTTTTAGTCTAGGCAGTTTATATTTTTGTAAGTATTCATCCATATCACCTAGATTGCCATATTTGTTGCTATATAATTGGGCATAGTAGTTTTTAATGATTGCCTTAATTTCCTCTTCATTAGAGGTGAGGTCTCCTTTTTCATCTTGGATACTGTCAATTTGGTTTATTTCTTTCCTTTTTTTAATTAGACTGACTAGTACTTTGTCAATTTTATTTGTTTTTTTCAAAGTACCAGCTTCTAGTCTTATTTATTAAATCAGTAGTTCTTTGACTTTCAATTTTATTAATTTCTCCTTTGAGTTTTAGGATCTCTAATTTAGTCTTCATCTGAGGATTTTTAATTTGTTCACTTTCTAATTTTTTAATTTGCATGTCCAATTCATTGACCTCTGCCCTTCTTAATTTGTTAATATATGAACTCAAGGATATAAATTTCCCCCTGAGTACTGCTTTGGCTGCATCCCATAGGTTTTGAAAGGATGTCTCATCATTGTCATTTTCTTCAATGAAGTTATTAATTGTTTCTATGATTTGTTCTTTAACTAACTGGTTTTGGAGAATCTTATTGTTTAATTTCCAATTAATTTTCGATTTACCTCTCCATGTTCCCTTACTAATTATTATTTTCATTGCATTTTGATCTGAGAAAGTTGCATTTATTATTTCTGCTCTTTTGCACTTGTTTGCAATGTTTTTATGCCCTAATACATGGTCAATTTTTGTAAATGTACCATGTGCTGCAGAAAAGAAGGTATATTCCTTTTTGTCCCTATTTATTTTTCTCCACATGTCTACTAACTCTAATTTTTCTAAGATTTCATTCACTTCTCTTACCTCTTTCTTATTTATTTTTTGGTTTGATTCATCTAGTTCGGATAGAGGAAGGTTCAGATCTCCCACTAGTATAGTTTTTCTATCTATTTCGTCCTTGAGTTCCTCTTGTTTCTCCTTTAGAAATTTGGATGCTATGCCATTTGGTGCATACATGTTGAGTACAGATATTTCCTCACTGTCTATACTGCCTTTTATCAGGATGTAAATACCTTCCCTATCTCTTTTAACTAGATTTATTTTTACTTTGGCTTTGTTGGATATCATGATTGCGACTCCTGCCTTCTTTTTGTCAGTTGATGCCCAATAGATTTGGCTCCACCCTCTTACTTTCACTCTATGTGTATCTACCTTTCTCATATGTGTTTCTTGTAGACAGCATATGGTAGGGTTTTGGACTCTAATCCATACTGCTATTCGCTTGCGTTTTATGGGTGAGTTCATTCCATTCACATTCAGAGTTATGATTACTAGCTGTGTATTTCCCAGCATTTTGATTTCTGCTCCTTTACCTGCCTTTTCTTCTTTCACTATTTCCTTCTACACCAATATTTGCTTTTGAACAGTCCCCATTGTTCCCACCCTTATTTTACTTCCCTTTCTACCCCCCTCCCTATTTATCCCCCCCTTATTTTCCCTGTAGTCTTTCTAAAATTAACCCCCTCTCCCTCCTTCTCTTGTACTGCTTCCCTCCCCGCCAGACTGTTTGTTACCCTTCTACTCCCCTATAGGGTGCAAATCTATTCTCTGCCCCCAATGGATTGGATTTTTTTCTCTCTTTGAGTCACTTTCAAAGCATGTAAAAGTTGAGTATTTCCTGTCCCTGACCTCTTTACCCTTCCAGTGTATTGATGTTCTCCCTCCTCCCACCATGATCTTCTTTATGACATATAAATTTACCCCCATTTGTTTCTTTTCCCATTTCTTTTAATATTAACCTATTTTAAGCTCTAGTTATATATATATATATGCATACTCATACGTATGTCTTTTTGCATGCATATATCTATATACCTATTTATGTCTTGTCCTTTCATTCTATACAGTTTGTTGCTGTTCCCTCTAAGTATACTTCTTTTTGCTTCCCAGCTAATAACAACAGTTTTTAAGAGTTACCAATGACCTCTTTTCTTATAGGGATACATATCATTTTAACTTATTGAGTCTCTTAAAAAATTTTTTTTGTTTTTCCTTTTTCCCCTCTTTTTTAATTACCTTTTGGTGATTCTCTTGAGTTCTGTGCTTGGACATTGAATTTTCTGTTCAGGTCTGGTCTTTTCTTTACAAATTCTTGAAATTCTTCTATTTTATTGAATGACCATACTTTCCCCTGTAAGAATATAGTCAGTTTTCCTGGATAGTTAATTCTTGGTTGTAGACCTAGTTCCCTTGCTTTCCAGAATATCGTATTCCATGTCTTTCTTTTTTTCAGTGTGGATACAGCCAGATCCTGAGTTATCCTCACTGTGGTTCCTTGGTATCTTAATGACTTCTTCTTGGCAGCTTGTAATATCTTTTCTTTGGTCTGATAGTTCTTGAATTTGGCTATAACATTCCTGGGTGTTGTCATTGGGGATTAAGTTCAGGAGGTGATCTGTGGATTCTATCAATCTCCACTTTTCCCTCTTGTTCAAGGATTTTGGGGCAGTTTTCTTTAATAATTTCCTGTAATATAATGTCCAGGCATTTTCTTTTGTCATGGTCTTCTGGTAGGCCAATAATTCTTAAATTGTCTCTCCTTGAACGATTTTCTAAATCCTCTGTTTTGTGAATGAGATGCTTCATATTTTCCTCAATTTTTTCATTCTTTTGGTTTTGTTTTATAGTGTCTTGCTGGCTTGTGAGGTCACTCGATTCAAGTTATTGTATTCTGGTTCTTAAAGACTGGATTTCATCCTTAGTTTTTTGGTCGTCCTTTTCCTTTTGGTCGGATTTTCTTTGGAGGTCATCTTTCTTCTTCTTCATCTCATCTTTCATCTGCTTTGCCTCATCTTTCATCTCCTTTGCCTCATTTTCCAGCTGGTTGATTTTGGCTTTCAAGACACTATTTTCTGTTTCCAGATGACTTATCTTAGTTTTCAAGTGCTTTTCCCAATTGTCTTCCACCTCTCTTAAATGTGTTTTGAATTGCATTTTGAGTTCTTCCAAAGCCTGTATCCAATTTGCTGGGATTTCTGATTTTTCCTTTGCTGGGTCCTCCCCCTCTGTTTCATTTGCTCTTTGCTCATTACCTGTGCAGAAGCTGCCTATTGTAATTTCTTTCTTCTTTTTCTGTTGTTTGCTCGAGTTTATCCCTTCTTTGCTCCCCGTATTTGTCTGTGCTCTTGCTCCTCTGATTTTGTTTTGGTTTTGGGGCTTTCAGTCTCCCCTGTTGGAGCTTTGTCAGATCTCTTGGTACAGTCTCTAGGGGAGGAATGTTAGCTTCCCTGTCCTCCGGAGGCATTTGATTGGATTGAGTTCAATTGGGTTGGGCTGTATGTGGTATGAAGCACTGAGACTCTGAAGACTCCTGGAAGGCTGGGCCGCCCAGGCTCTCTCCAGTTCTCTCCAGCTGCTTCTCCACTGTCCACAAGGGCCTTTGCCCGCCTCCCTAAACTCTGAGGAGTTCTGATGGAATTAGGTTTAACTGGATTGGTCTGGATGTGCCCCGAGGCAATGGTGAGACTGGAGCCTGATGGAGGTACTCAGCTACGGCCTGTTTCTCCCTGGCTTCCTCCCCGCTATCCAAGCTGGATGCTCCGAGCCCGGCTCCCCGCTGCTCACAAGGTAGACCCTGCAAACCAGCTCTTTGCCCGCTCAGAGGTTCCCGCTGCTTCTTGGGGGCTCAGCCCTCTGGGTTGTGGGGGAGGGATCCTGGGACCTTCGCTCTGCCTTCCCCTTAGCCCTGAGTATTCTCGGATTCCGGCTTTTGGGGGGCGTACCTTTTGATTTGAGTCCAGAAGGAGGGTTCCCCGCTTCTGTCCTGTTGTTCAGATTGAATTTCCGTGCCCTAGGAGCATTCAGTCTGTATTGGTAAGGAAGGGTCTTCCACGAGGTCTGAACTTTTGCTGCTTGCTAAGCCACCATCTTGACTCCGCCCTACATCAATTATCTTAAGAGCCATCAAAGGCAATGGAAATAACTGATGAATGTGTGAGACTATTAGCTACAGAGACAGTGACTTCATGGATCAATAGTTTCCTTACCAGTGAATTCCCTATACCAATAAAATCAGAGTTTCAGTCTCAATATCTATACTAGTCAGAGATAGAAAAAGACAGGGAACTACTATATATTATATAAAACATTTGTGTCAGAGGGATTTGTAAATTAAAATTTTACTAATAGAGCCTTAGAATAAAATTTTATTTTATATGTATAATTCCTTTTGATGAGTTACATCATGTTGGCCTGGAAGTAAGAAAGATATAGGCCCAACACATATGGATTGTGTTATCATGGATACGTTACTTCATCTTTCAATGACCCAGGAAACTTTCTAAGATGATATGTCAGAGATGAACTGCCAGCCTATAACAATGAAGGGTGTTTCCATAACAGTAGTTTTAGCACAATTATTTTTAAAAAATTATGATCCACATAATCCAGACTCCCTCTTTCTTCTTCTATCAAATAAGAAAGATATAACTAAGAGAATACATAACCAAAATGTAACTATATATATAAATATATATATATATAACATAAAATATAAACAAAAGAAAACTATAACATGTCAACTGATTCTATGCATCCAACTATAATCATGTAGAGATCTCTTGACATGAAAGAGTTCATATTAATAAAAATAGCTTCTTTTTTCTGCAAGCAGTCCAATGGCTTTGATCCTTGATCAAGAGTACAAGAATATTTTCTTAAATACACTCACAAAGACACTGAATGCAAGAAGGAAAATTATTCAGGACTACCACAGAGATACTAAATTCTCTAGGGGTTTTATAATCAATCCCTGTACAAATGGACAACTTTGGGCTGAATTCCAGATCACCTTTTAATTCTGACAAATAACGAGTCTGCTTCCGAAGTTTCCATGCCTAGCTAAGGAAAGCTGTATCCACACTTTTCTCAGCCCGTCAGGTTCAAATCTGACTTTCAAATACATGTTGAGACAGCTTTACAAAAGAAATGCTCTTTCTTTGGCTTTTGAACCTTTTGCCTACAGGGCTGAGGAGAAAGGTAGAGTCTGGGTTTTAACTATTTTCGACAGCACACATGGGAAAACATGATAACAGAAACTGGGAATAGGAGTCTGAGCATTTCAGCCACGTTTCTCAGTCAAGTAAAGGGACATGTCAGACTTGAGGATGTGACACCTTACAGCCTAAAGGACATTGTGTGACATACAGTTTCCTTACACTTAGAACCAGGCCACCTAGAACAAAATACTGCAATCCTGCTGCATAATCTTGCAATTCACACTTGCCATATTACTGAACTATAGATAATTTATGACTGCAACACTCAGGGATAAGGGGAGGGAAAGGGATAGTCACCAGGCTGGTTATTGCCAGTTTCCTATCCTGTGGTTGTTTGAGTAGTTTGAACCTGTCACTACATAAAGGTTCCTTTTCCCCTGAAATAATTGTAATTACTGTTATTACATAGATGGTTAATGTTTCTTTGTAGACAAATTACTATGATGCCTGTCCTAGGAGCCATAAGAATATTTACTTTGAAGTCTATATTCAGTACTAGTATAATGATTAAACATGTTTGGCAGAGGTGGGTGACTTATTATAATGATAATATCCATATCTACTAAGGACCCTGAAGGTGGTGAAAAAGGACCTGGGTTTTAATCTCATTTGCTCAACTTGTTATTGGTATGACCTTAGTTCACTTTATTTGACCTCTAGGGGACTCAATTTCATCTATAAAATAAAGGACTTGGATTCAATGACCTCCAAGGTCACTTCCAGCTCGAATATTCGATACTTCTATAATGTAACATGTCATAGGAAGTCTTGGGTTGAAGTCACCTATCTGACACTGACTGGCTGTGTGATCCTGGAAAAGTATTTTAATCTCTCAGTGCCCTCAAGAAACTATTTAAGCTTATAGGTTACAGAATGGTTACAGATCCACAATAGTAGAGGGAATTCTTTATCTCAGTGACATAACAAGAAGGTCTAGTCTCTTCCTCTACACTATTCACACACAAAAAGGATGCCATGTAATAGATGCTTTGGGGAAAAAACAAAACCAATGTTCATTTTAAAATGGATTCCAGAGATGTGTCCATTCTTTAAATAGGACTATAGATTTAGGAGGTCAGCATTCAGAATTATTAATCAACTATGGGGAAAGGTTAAAGGAATTATCATAATATTGTCTAGAGAAAGTGGACTAAGAAGTATTTAAAAATTTTTTTTTAATTTATGTGATCTTCAGTAAATCATATAGCTTCTATGAACCTGTTTTTTCATATACAATATAAGAGAATGAACTAAGATTCTACCATTTATCATCAGTTTAACCTCTACCAAATTACAATGACTTTCTGAAAGTCAGTTTCTTTTTCAAAAAGTCTCTAATCTAATATGAATCTGTATCTTTTACTCTAGACCTATTTCTAGCTCTTCTGTGATGGTGTATTGTTTTCTGTATGAGAGAGACAGAGAGAGAAACAGAGACAGAGAGATTCTATTTTTGAGGTTTAAATTCTTCTAAAAAATCAAATATGGCATAGTTACTGAGAAATATGACTGAATAATTTGTGAAATGGCATCTCTCCTTCCAGTCCAATATCTATCTTGCTTCTGAATCATTGGCCATCTTAGTGGCTAATATCCCAAATTAGAAAGGAATTAGAAAGTCTTCTCTGTTATAGAAGCAAACTGCTATAGCAGAAAGATCAATGGATAGAGAATAAGGACAGTGGCCTCTGACACTGAATAGCTAACTGGTGTCCTTGGGTAAGCCATTTAACTTTTATGACCTCAATTTAATTATAAGCAAAATAGTTCTGTACAGATTAATAGTATTTCCTTCACAAGACTGTTATAAGAGACCAAAAAGAAAAAAATAAGGTAAAGAAATTTTAAATCATAAAATGCCATATCAATGTAAGAAGCTGTAATTATTTTTATAATCCATTATGAAACCCAAGATACAGCAGATTATTTTTATACAATGTTTTATATTACTTATAGAACTGTTTCCCTCCATCAGCATGGACAATCAAGTGACTGAGCATGGACTGGGTGACTGAGCAGCCCTCTCTAGGACAGCACTGCTCACCCTAATCAAGGGAGGGGACTAGAAAAGGTGTCCCAAACATTGCCTGCCCTACAAACACCGGGTCAGCACACCGCGGCTGGCGGGTCATCCCCTTTAAGAGGTTGAAATAAAAGAAAAAATACAAAGAAGCTCCTACTAGGAGCATGGAACATCAGGACATTACTTAGTAGAGAGAATACCCCAAGACCTGAGAGAAGAACAGCTCTAATCGGTAAAGAACTGGTGCGATATAACATCGACATCGCAGCCTTAAGCGAAACACGCTTACCAGAACAGGGATCACTCAGCGAACCCACCACTGGATACACCTTCTTCTGGAAAGGTAGAGCCTCAAATGAAGGCAGAATCCACAGTGTTGGCCTGGCCATCAAGACCAGTTTGCTCAAACAGCTGCCAGACTTGCCTGTGGGCATCAGCGAGAGGCTCATGAAGATCCGTTTGCCTCTCAGCAAAGACTGGTATGCCACAATCATCAGCGCATATGCCCCAACACTGACCAGCACAGAGGAGACCATCGAGCAGTTATACTCTGACCTGAGTGCCATCCTGCACTCAGTGCCCACAAATGACAAGCTGATACTACTGGGAGACTTCAATGCCCACGTTGGCCAGGACCATGAAAGATGGAAAGGAGTGCTCGGCAAACACGGTGTGGGCAAAATGAACAACAGTCTACTGCTACTCAGCAAATGCTCAGAGTTCGAACTCACCATCACGAACACTGTGTTCAGAATGGCGAACAAATATAAAACAACGTGGATGCACCCAAGATCAAAACAGTGGCATCTCATTGACTACATCATTGTACGCCGGTGAGACATCCAGGATATAAAGATCATCAGAGCCATGAGAGGAGATGAATGCTGGACAGACCACCGATTGGTTAGAGCGACTCTTCAAATGCGCATTGAGCCTCGCCATCCAAAACGCACACAGACAGTTCGCGCATTTTACAACATGAGTCATCTTAGAGATCCATCTTATTTGTAAACATTCCAGTCCTGCCTGGTCGACAAGCTGTCTGCCAAGGGACCACTCACTGGAAGCTCAACTGAGAAATGGATCCAGTTCAGAGATGCAGTGAAGGAAATATCAAAGGCAGTCCTAGGCCCAAAACAACGCAACCACCAGGACTGGTTTGATGAGAACAACACTGCTATTGAAGACCTATTGAGCAAGAAGAACAAAGCCTTTATGGAGTGGCAAAATAACCCAAACTCTGCTCCTAAAAAGGACAGATTCAAGTCTCTCCAAGCCACGGCACAGCATGAGATCAGGAAGATGCAAGACCATTGGTGGGAAAAAAAAAGGCAGAAGAAATCCAGTGGTTTGCTGATATGAAAAACTACAAACAATTTTTCAGTGCCCTCAAGATTGTCTATGGGCCATCAAAACCCACCACCACTCCCTTGCTATCCTCTGACGGTGACACTCTCATAAAAGATAAAAAAGGCATCAGCAACAGGTGGGAAGAACACTTCAGTCAGCTTCTCAACCAACCCTCTTCAGTCGACCAAAGCGCCCTTGACCAGATCCCCCAAAACCACTCCATTGAACAACTTGATGTCCCTCCTTCAATAGAAGAAGTCCAAAAAGCCATCAAACAAATGAGTGCAGGCAAGGCACCCAGTAAAGAAGGGATCCCAACTGAGGTGTACAAGGCCTTAAATGGAAAGGCGCTCCAGGCATTCCACATAGTGCTGACCAGAATATAGGAAGAGGAAGACATGCCCCCAGAACTCAGAGATGCCTCCATCGTAGCCCTATACAAGAACAAAGGAGCACGAGCAGCCTGTGACAACTACAGAGGCATCTCACTACTCTCCACTGCAGGAAAGAAGCTTGCCCGTGTTATACTCAACAGACTCCTGTCATCTGTTTCAGAGCAGAACCTGCCTGAATCACAATGTGGCTTCCGACCAGATCGCAGCACCATCGACATGGTCTTCACGGTGAGGCAAATGCAGGAAAAATGCCATGAGCAGAACCTGAGTCTCTACATTGTCTTCATAGACCTGACAAAGGTGTTCGACACAGTGAACAGGGACACATTGTGGGTGATCCTTAGCAAGCTCGGTTGCCCAGGAAAATTTGTCAAACTGATCCAACTCTTTCATGTCGACATGACAGAGGAAGTCCTATCTGGTGGAGAGACTTCCGATCGCTTCAACATCTCCAATGGCATGAAACAAGGCTGTGTCCTTGCTCCAGTACTATTCAACCTATTTTTCACCCAAGTATTACGACATGCTGTGATGGATCTAGACCTGGGCGTCTACATCAAATACTGACTGAATGACTCACTATTTGACCTTCGCCGCCTGACTGCAAAAACAAAGACAACAGAGAGACTCATCCTGGAAGCTCTCTTTGCAGATGACTGTGCTCTCATGGCCCACCAAGAAAATCATCTTCAAACCATTGTGGACAGGTTCTCCACTGCAACAAAACTGTTTGGCCTGACTATCAGCCTCAGCAAAACAGAGGTGCTGCTCCAACCCACACCAGGGAGGTCAACTTACCAGCTGTGCATTACAATCGATGGCACACAACTTTCTAACGTCAACACTTTCAAGTACCTGGGCAGCACTATCGCCAACGACGGGTCCCTAGACCACGAGATTAATGCCAGGATCCAAAAGGCCAGCCAGGCACTTCGGAGGCTGCGCTGCAAAGTCCTCCAACACAGCGGTGTAAGCACTGCGACGAAGCTCAAAGTGTACAATGCAGTGGTCCTCAGCTTGCTCCTGTACAGTTGTGAGACATGGACACTGTACCGAAAGCACATGAAACAACTGGAGCAATTCCACCAACGCTCCCTCCGGCCAATCATGAGGATCCGATGGCAGGACCAAATCACCAATCAGGAAGTCCTTGACAGAGCCAACTCCACCAGCATCAAAGTCATGGTCCTCAAAACCCAGCTACGATGGTCTGGACACATCATCCACATGGACCCACAGCGAATACCAAGACAGGTATTCTATGGTGTACTGTCAGCTGGACTCAGGAAACAAGGCCGACCAAAGAAAAGATTCAAGGATCAGCTAAAGTCCAACTTGAAATGGGCTGGCATGACACCAAAGCAACTAGAACTCGCTGCCTCTGACAGAAGCAGCTGGCGAACCCACATTAACTATGCCACCACCACCTTTGAAGATGAGCGACGTCAACGTCTTGCCGCTGCGCATGAATGCCGACACCAGGCCACAACTGCACCTCCCATAACAACTGGCGTCTCATGCCCCATGTGCCACAAACTCTGCACCTCAGCCTTTGGACTCCAAAGCCACATGAGGGTACACCGTAAATGAAATTGCACAAAGACAATAGTCATTCTCGATCACCGAGAGACTACTATATATATATATATATATATATATATATATATATATATATATATATATATAACTGTTTCCCTCCATCAGCATGGACAATCAGAATTAAATGAAAAATAGAAAATTTCTTAGAGCTGCTTTAAAAAAATACTTTTTGCCTCCATGTGAAGGCAAACTGGTTTGCCTGCAGAAGACATGGAAATGAATTCATAATAACAAAATTAGAAGAATGTTTCTACTGTCCTTTTCAGGAGTAAATACCATTTTGTGTAATATGCTATACATGTGTAGAGATAATTTTAGGGTTGTGACTTAAAATCTAAATTAATTGGTCACCAAGGAAAAATCCCAAATAAAGTACCCAAGTCAGTCTGGAAATTTATGGTAATTTTAATTAATATAGAGGGAAGGATTTAAGGAGAAAGAGGGAAAAGGATATAGGATTTCTCCCACCTGGCCTGTTCCAGGGGGAGTTCAAGATCTCTGCCACTAGGTCTCTGAAGGATATTAGAGGCTTCTAAGAGAATAAAGTTTGGAAAGTAAAAGAGGAAAAAAGCAGCCAGAAACTGACCACCAAACCAAACAATAGCTGTAGCCATGCCAAGATGCCTAAAGGCCCAGCACACTGCCACCAGTCACCTCTCCACCACCAAAAGGTACCAGAGAGAGGAAGTAATCCAAATATATAGACCTTTTACTCTTGTGTCCCCTCCTCTAAATTTTCACATCTACCAATCACATCAGAGGCTTTGTCTCCAGGACTGCCCATTCTTTAGTTCTCATCTTCTTTGATTAGATTATATATTTTGAGTTACTTAACACTTCTTTGTTAAGTTCACCTTTTGTTAGTTACTTAAACTTTTTTTGATTAATTTAACCTTTATAGTTACTTAACACCTTTTTGTATTAAGATCTAAAAACAGACTTAGCTTAAAGTTCTAGTTTCACTAGAAAGTAAGAACTAAGTAACTTCATTGTTCAATAAGGAGATTACAATTTCATCTTTGCCATAAAGTAAGATCTAAGTAGGGTGGAGTAATCTAAATTTCACACATGGCAGGCACACAATATATGCTGAGTGGCCATAGAAAATTTGAAAAGTTCACAATTGGATAGGAAACACTGACTCATCATTTAAGTTCAACAATTATTCAATATGATTTCTCTAATCCATATGGAAACAAAAATTCATAAACTTATAGACAAATATAAAAACAACCAGAAAAGGAAACTAGAAAGATTTAGATGTTTTGGAAATTTGAGAGAAAGAGTAGTGTCATGGAAAGAGTGTAGGACAGAGAATTAGAGGACTTGGGTTCAAGTCCTCATTCTAATGATTACTACACTTCTGTGATATTAAGCAATTTATGTTACTTCACTGAATTTGAGTTTTCTCATTTGAAAAAATAATGAGGTCGAACTAGATGATCTCTCTGATTCTTTCCTGTCTGAATCTAAATTTATGATCCTATGAACATATTTATTATGATTACTTCTAAGGAGTCCAGTGCTCTGAAATTCCATGGAACATTTGGGTAATATATCTAGGCACTGCATGTATTTTTAAAATAATTTCTGTCTCTAAGAGAAAAGGAAAAGAAGTTGCTACAGACACACCACATGTATTTATTGCTGATGATGACCTGAGTGTAATATTCTAATAATACTGCAAAAGGCCTTTAGCAGCTTTAGTTCCTATATTTTTATCTACCTTATCAATAAGGCATTATTTTTCAATCTAGAAGGCTGCTCTTTAGAGCCAGGCTAACTTTTCCCTCCATATCATGCCTTTTCTTCCTAATATGCTCCTTTTCTGATGCTATTAAGAGATGATGATACTACATAGGCTTAAGAGATTAGTGCCGCCACTTCCTGCATACCTAGAACTAATCTGGTTAGAAGAAGCTCAATTCCCAAAGTTTTTCTTGGAGAGGGGAGAGGAAACCTTAGAACCTTCAATAAATACTTTGTTATTTTACTAGTGAATGTTATTCTATGAAATCCTGAATTTTAAAAATTTTAAATGACGTGGATTCTTAAATTTCTCTTAGATAAAATGTTCCACATTTACCATGCATTTAACTTATTCCTCTGTGAAACAAATTTTTCAGATTGTTTTAACTCCTACTCAAATAATTCATCAGATTAATAACTAAAACATGATTTGATCATTTTACACTGAAAACTCCCCGCCAATTTATGACTCCGTACTGATGTTCAAGAGAACATTCTTTTCTTCTCTACACCCTCTTTAACAACTTCTGAATAAAAAAGGTCTCTTACCTCCCACCACCTAGCCTAAACTGTAAGGAAATGCTATCTGCAGTCTAGAAATCAATCATAAAATTGGTTACATGCTTTCAAAATGGCAACATCTGTTGGATGAAAAACCGACTTGCTTAAAGGTTACATATTAAGGCCCTCTATAAAAGGCAAATCAGTTCTCTTTCTCTAAGGATGTGAGTGTGTGCGCAACAAATGAGTAGCTTGATCATTTACAATGGAGTTGGAAACAATAACAACTAGCAAATTAAATATGCCAGCTATTCTGCCTCCCAAATAAAGGGAATAGAATGATTATCAGTGTATCCCTAGCAATTTTCATTGGCCTAAGGGAAATGAATTAAGGTAATGTATTTCAGTTCCTGAAGAAAAAGAATACTTCCTCCCCCTCCCCTTTTTCCACATTAAATGTTCAGGAAAATCACACAAGATACCAATATTTAGCTTCAAATTTGACTTTGAATGTGGACTGTTTGCTTTCATTTTTAAGTTGGATCACATTTTGGAAAGTACAGTGGTTCTCAAGAATAGACACTCAAAAGAACAGGGACTAAATTACTGGAGAGTGAGAAGAGAGTTGTTGAACTCCTTATATTCAAACAAAAGTGTCTTTTATATGTCCAGTCTAGTCTTTATAAAATGGCTATGATGACAATTATTTCCTTTTACTAATTTAGTGTAGCTAATTAGCAGGCAAACTAGGAAAGGGTAGAATTGTAAAGCACATTTCACAGTCAAATCAACAATAATAAGAAATAATTTTGATGCTTTTTCTAATGCTTTATTGTTCCATGAAAGGACATTGCAACCTTGTAGAAAATTGATTTTTCAAGACAATTTTCACGGTTATGTACTATGTTAGTAAGGCTAGAAATCAATGGCACTCTAAAAATGAATTAATAAATGATCCTCAAAACACTGACAACATTTTTTACCTCAAAGAGTTAAACTAAGTCCTCTAAGTTGAAAATCAAAGTGAGCCATTTATCCCTTTGTCGCATGACAGACTCCTCTCAATTAGGTGATCTCTAAACCTTTTTGATATAACTCCAGAAAATGCTATGAGCTGTATAATGTACTCAGTCCAACAGACAATTCTTACCTGTCAGTGTGAATTGTATTTATAAGCTGAGTATGTTATATGTGATTGAAGGTTGCAAGAAGAGAGAACTTTAAAAATCATACAAAATGAATAAAATATTTTTTGGTTATAGACTTAGTGGAATTTTAGAAACACAAAATGATACAAAAGGTTAATTATTAATGGACTTGGAGGATATCTTGTCCAATCCCTTTATCTTATATGTTCAAAGTGCCAGCATTAGTGTTAAGAGATCCTGAGTCAAATTGATCTGTTGTCAGCACCTTTTCCAGCAATGATGTAACCATCCCAGACTAAGAATCATAGAGCCTGATGGGCCAAAGACATTATCCAAGCTAACTCATCCCTTTTAAGTATGGGTTGACTCTAGGCTGGGATTAAAAAACTTGCATAATGTCACAATTAGTGTTAGGTGGCAGAGCCAAGACTAGAAAACATATCATACTTTCTGGCTTATTTGCTTTGCTTTTAAAAGAATTATATGAAGAAAAAATTCATTAGTTACTTAAATTGCTTATAATTTTAGATTCTCAGTTATATTACATTTTGTTATAATTAAGAAATTAATTGAATTTGCTGAACCCATACATACATGCATGCATGGAGAGGAAAAATAACATAAATATTCTCATTTCAAGAGAAAGGTCAATGTCCAATGAAAACATATTGCCAAAGAATAAATTATCATGAGTACTAAAATTTTAAGTCATGTCACACAAAACATTTAGGTATGAAACATGGACCAATGTGAAAGAAGTGTCTCAGGGAGGTTTAGGAAGTTTAAGATTAATGCTTGCTCTCAATACACTAATGATCAGTTAATCAATAATGTTCACTGAAAACACATGTACATTTTGATAAAGTGTTGATATAAGAAACATGTTAGCCAAAGTTCATTTCTTATGCTTACTAATTTTACAAAAAAGGGGAAAACCATAGGTCTAGAATGTATGAGCTTGGGGGGACATAATAGATATATTTATAATGAATGACAGTTGAATTGAGATATACAGAGACAGCTAAGTGGCTCAGTGGCTAAAGAGCTGCACCAGGAGTCAGGAAGACCTGATTTTAAATCTGGCCTTAGGCACTTACTAGCTTTGTGACTGTGGGCAAGTCACTTATCCTCTGCCTTAATCCACTGGAAAAGAAAATGGCAAATTGTTCCAGCACTTTTGCCAAGAAAATCCTATGGACAATATTTATGTGTTATGTTCCACAGAATTATAAGGAACTGAACATGGGCAAATGACTGGATATATCTATATACATCTATGTGTTTATATACACATATAGCATGGAGAGAAGTAGCATGGTCAAGTGGCAAAATAATAAAAGTTGGAGTTAGGAAAGGCTTGAGTTAATCTTGATCCAGAGAGTTAGTTCCTTTATGATTCTGGGCAAAATATCTTATCTATCTGAAATTTGGTTTCCTCATTTCTAAAATGAAGATAATAATAGCCCTGGGGTTTATTCATAATATTATTGAGAGAATCAAGTGAGGTCACATATATAACAACCTTCCTAAAACTTAAAGTGCTATGCAAATAGCAATGACTTTTATTACTGATATATGTTAACTTAGAATTTTTAGGAGTGAAAAAAATTATTAGAGATAAACTGTCCCCTAAGGGAGAGTGATAATTTCTTTCAGAGACTTGAAAAATAGGCATAAGGGATGAAAGTAATAAAGCATTTTATTTTTATTTTTTTAACCCTTACCTTCCATCTTGGAATCAATACTGTTTATTGATTCCAAGGTAGAAGAGTGGTAAGGGCTAGGCAATGGGGGTCAAATGGCTTGCCCAGGGTCACAAAGATGAGAAGAGTCTGAGGCCATATTTGAACCTACGACCTCCCATCTCTAGGCCTGGCTCTCAATCCACTGAGCTATCCAGCTGCCCCTGAAATAAAGCATTTTAAAGGAGAGAACATTCTTTTATAACACAACTATGTTATTGATTCCAAAGCCAGGCAGGTCAAAAATGAAGAAAGAATACAGACCAATCTCCCTAATAAACATACATGCAAAAATTTTAAATAGAATACTAGCAAAAAGACTCCAGCAAGTGATCATGAGGGTTATTCATTATGATCAGTTGGGATTTGTACCAGGAATACAAGGATGGTTCAATATTAGGAAAACCATCCACATAATTGACCATATCAACAAGCAAAACAACAAAAATCACATGATTATCTCAATAGATACAGAGAAAGCCTTTGACAAAATACAACACTCATTCCTATTGAAAACACTAGAAAGCATAGGAATAGAAGGGCTTTTCCTAAAAATAATAAACAGTATATATCTAAAACCATCAGCAAACATCATCTGCAATGGGGATAAACTAGAAGCCTTCCCAATAAGATCAGGAGTGAAACAAGGATGCCCATTATCACCTCTATTATTTAACATTGTACTAGAAACACTAGCAGTAGCAATTAGAGAAGATAAAGGAATTGAAGGTATTAAAATAGGCAATGACCAAGCTATCACTCTTTGCAGATGATATGATGGTCTACTTAAAGAATCCTAGAGAATCAACAAAAAAGCTAGTGGAAATAATCAACAAATTTAGCCAAGTTGCAGGATACAAAATAAACTCACATAAGTCATCAGCATTTCTATATATTTCCAACACATCTCAGCAGCAAGAATTAGAAAGAGAAAGTCTATTTAAAATCACCCTAGACAATATAAAATACTTAGGAATATATCTGACAAGACAAACACAGGAACTATATGAACACAACTACAAAACACTTTCCACACAATTAAAGCTAGATCTAAACAATTGGAAAATCATTGATTGCTCATGAGTAGTATGAGCTAACATAATAAAAATGACAATCCTACCTAAATTTACTTATTTATTACTACACCAATTGAACTACCAAAACTTTTTTTTTACTGAATTTGAAAAAAAAAAACACAACAAAGTTCATTTGGAAGAACAAAAGATCAAGGATATCCAGGGAAATCATGAAAAATAATGTAAAGGAAGGTGCCCTAGCAGTCCCAGATCTCAAACTATACTATAAAGCATTGGTCATCAAAACAATATGGTACTGGCTAAGAGACAAAAAGGAGGTTCAGTTGAATAGACTTGGGGTAAGTGACCTCAGAAAGACAGTCTATGATAAACCCAAAGATTGCAGCTTTTGGGAAAAAATCCACTATTTGATCAAGTGGATATATGGTCAAGGAAAAAATACTTCAAACACTCAGAAGGAAACCATTCAAGTATCATGGAGCCACAATGAAGATTACACAGGGCTTAGAAACTTCAACATCAAATGACATTGAATATGATATTCCAGAAAGAAAAGGAACTAGGCTTACAACCCAGAATCATTTACCCAGAAAAACTGATTATAATCTTTCAGGGGGAAAGTGACTATTTAATAAAATAGAAGATTTCTAAGTGCTCCTGATGAAAATGCCAGACCTAATCAGAAAATATGATATTTAAATATAAGACTCAATGGAAAAACATAAAGGTAAAAAAAGAAACAGAAAACTTAAGGGATTCAATAAAGTCAAATTATTTATATCCTTATATGGAAAAATAATGTTTGTAAATCTTAAAAAATTTTAGCAGTATCAGAGCAGTCATAAGGAGTATACATAGACAGAGGATATGGGAGAATGCTGATTAGGTTGGCATGATATGCAAGAAATAAAAAAATCAAAGGGTAAAAAAGTAGATTGAACTTAAAGAAAATGGAAGGGAGAGGCAGAACTGGATAAATTATCTCATCAAAAGAGCCATGAAAAGACTACTGCAGTGGAGGGAAGGATGAAGGTAGTGGCAGCCAATGCTTAAAAGTTACTCTCATCAGAATTGGTTGGGTGGGTATAACAATCATTCTCATTTGGTCTAGAACCCTATAATACCTTATAGAGAAGTAGAAGAGGAAAAAGGCAAGTTGCGGGGAATAAAAGGGAAAGAGAAGTGGAGGGGTGGTAATTAAAAGTAAAATATTTGTGAGGAGGAATAGAGTTTAAGGTGTGGAAAGGAAATAAGACTCTCAGTCTGTGGGGGAAGGGGCAACTAGGAGTGGCAGTTGGGTCTTGTGACTAGCACTTCCTTCCTGCTGGGCTGGACTTCCTTCCTGGTGTTGGAGGAGAGAGGAGCTTGTTCAGCCCAGTCTGGTGTGGTGTGCCTCTTCTTGGTTCAGCCCTAAGATTTAGGCCCAATCACTTCTGAAGGTCAGACCTATTCTTGTTTGCTTTCTGTCTACTGCTAAGATTCTGAATTAGACAAAGCAGGACTGATATAGAGTAGACGGGAGTGGGAGAAACCCACCACTAGCTGGGGCCTGGCCTCAACTCCATAAGCTGAGGAAAAAACTCCAATCCCAACTGGTTATTAAACTTTATATTATTTGAATTTGCAGTCAGATAAGTGGACTATCTTTTCTGGTCATAGAGGGAGCTGAACTTCAGTTCAGTCATTCAATGAAAAACAGTCCTTATCGGACCCCTGGTGCTTCCTCTCAGCAGGGGGCATCTATCTCCTTTGCCTCACCAAGCATTATTCTCTCTCTCCCCGCTCAACTCCTCCACACCCCACATCAAACCAGTCCCATATTCCCTGGTTTTTCTATCCTCCCCATTTCCTTTCCCAATAAATATTACAAAGGACAGAAAAAGAGCAGGATCAAATGCAGAAATGAGATAGAGGGGAACACACAGTTGGTAATCAGAACTGTGAATGTGAATGGAATGAACTTACCATAAAGTGGAAGCAGATCGCAGGATTGATTAAAAAAAATCAAAATACTATGGTATGTTGTTTACAAGAAACACATTTGAGGCATGAACACACACATATAGTAATGATAAGAGGAGAACTTATTGTTTCAGCTGAAGTAAAAAAAAACAGAAGTGGCAGTCATAGACAAAGCTAAATAAAAAATAGATCTAATTAAAAGAGATAAGGAAGTTATTGAATTTTGATATAGGTACCAAAGATAATGAAGTAATATCAATACCAAAAATATTTACTCCAAGTGGTAGTCTCCAAATTTTATTTATTTTATTTCATTAAAAAAATCCTTACCTTCCATCTGAGAATCAATATTGTGTATTGGTTCTAAGGAAGAAGAATGGTAAGAGCTAGGCAAGGGTAACAAAGCTGGGAAGTGTGTGAGACGAGTTTTGAACCCATGACCTCTCGTCCCTGGGTCTGGCTCTCAATCCACTGAGCCACCCAGCTGCCCCTAAGCCTCTGAATTTGAAAAGGAGAAATTAAATGAGTTTCAGGAAGAAATAGAGAGTAAAACTATATTAGTGGGGAACCTCAACTTTTGCCTCTCATATATTCATAAATCAAACCAAAAAATAAATAAGAAAGAAGCAAAAGAAGAGAATGAAACTTAGAAAAGTTAGATTTAATAGATCTTTGGAGAAAACTGAATGGGAATAGAAAGGAATATATCTTCTTTTCAGCACTATGTATATCCTAAACAAAAAGTGATCACAATTTAGGGGATAAAAACTTCAGAACTAAATGCAGAAAGGCAGAAAGAATAAAAGCTTCCTTTTATCCCAATACAATAAATTATAATCAATAATGGGCCATGGAAAGACAAATAAAAATTAATTGGAAAGTAGTCTAAGTAAGGAGTGGGTAAAATATCAAATTATAGAAATATTAAAGAGAATTACAATGAGGAGACAACATATCAACATTTATGAGAAACACCCAAAGTGCAATTTAGGGGGAAATTATATCTTTAAACAATTACAACAATAAAATAGAGAACATGCAGATCAATGAATCAGACATGCAACTAGAAAAAACTAGAAAGAGAACAAATTAAAAATCCCCAATTAAATAGTAAATGGGAAATCCTAAAAATCAAAGAAAATATTAGTAAAGTAGAACACTGGTTAATGATACAAAAAAAAGAAAAATAGAAAATCAATTTACCAATATCAAAGATTAAATGGGAATGAATTCACCATTATGGAAGGTGATAATTAAAGCAATATTTAGGAGCTATTTTTCCCACTTATATTCTAATAAATCTGATCAACTGAGCAAAATAGATGAATATATTATATATATATATACACACATATATATTTCCAGCTTAAACAAAGAGGATTTCAAATGCTTAAATAATTTCATCTAAGAAAAAGAAAATGAATAAGCAATCATTGAACTCCTCAAAAAAAAAAAAACTCCACAGTCAGATGGATTCACAAGTGAATTCTATCACACATTTAAAGAACAATTCATCCCAATACTACATCATGGATCATTCACTATGACCAGGTGGGATTTATACCAGGAATGCAGGGCCATACCAATAGCCAAACTAATATAAATCTCATGATTTTCTCAATAGATGCAGAAAAATCCTTAGACAAAATGCAATACCCTTTCCTATTAAAAACACTAGAAAGCATAGGAATAAATGAGTCATTCCTTTAAATGTTAATTGGTATCTATATAAAAACATTAATAAGTATCATCTGTAGTGGGGATAAGTTAAAAGCTAGTAAGATGGTAGTGAAGCAAGGATGCTCGTTATTACCCCCGTTATTTAATATTATCCTACAAATGTTAGCTTTAGCAATAAGAGAAGAAAAAGAAATTGAAGGAATTAATGTATGTAATAAAAGAAACCAAATTATCAATCTTTGTAGATAATATGATGGTGTGCTTGGAGAATACTGGAGAATCAAGTAAAAACTAGTTGAAGTAATTAATAACTTTAGCAAATTTTCAAGATACAACATAAACCCACATAAATCATCAGCATTTCTAAATATTACTAACAAACTCCAGCAGCAAGATAGAAAAAGAAATCCCATTTAAAATATTTCTAGATAATATAAAATACCTGGTAATCTATTTGCCAAGACAAACACAGAAATTATATGAACACAATTACAATACTTCACACATATAAAGTCAGATCTAAACAACTAGAAAAATACTAATTACTTATGGATAGGCCACTCTAATAGAAGAACAATTCTACCTAGCCTAATTTATATATTCAGTGCCATACCAATCAATGTACCAAAAATTATTTTATACAACTAGAAAAAATAACAACATTCATCTCGGAAAAAGGTCAAGAATATCAAGGGAACTAATGAAAAAAAATGTGAAGGAAGGAGGCCTAGCGGTACCAGACCTCAAACTTTACTATAAAGCAGTAATAATCAAAACAGTTTGGTAATGGCTAAGAAATACAAAGGTGGATCAATAGAATAGATTAGATACACAATACACAGAGATAAATGACTTTAGAAATCTTATGTTTGATAAACACAAAAATTCTAGCTTTGGAGATAAAACCGCTATTTTACAAACATTTCTAGGAAAACTGGAAAACAGTATGACAGAAACTAGGAATAGAGCAATATCTCACACCCTATACCAATATAAGGTCAAAATGAATGTGATTTAAACCTAAAGGGTGATATCATAAGTGAATTAGAGGAACATAGAATAGTTTGCCTATCAGTTCTGTAAAAAAGGTTAGAATTTATGACCAAACAAGAGATAGAAAACATTAAAAGATGTAAACTGAATCATTTTGATTATATTAAATTTAAAATGTTTTGTAGAAACAAAATAAATGTAATCAAGATTAGAAGGAAAACAACAAACTGGGGAAAAGATTTATATAAAATTTTGCTGATAAAGATCTAATTTCTCAAATTTATAGAGAACTAAGTCAAATATATAGTAATATAATACATTTCCCAATTGAAAAATGGTCAAAGGATATGATTGTCAAGCAGTTTTCAGATGAAGAAATAAAAGTTTTTGATACTCACATGAAAAACAGTTTTAAATCACTTTTTATTAGGATAATGCAAATAAAAACAACTAAGGTATCTATCAGATTGGCCAATAAGACAGTAAAGGAAAGTGATGAATGTAGGAGAAGATGTGACAAAACTGGGACACTAATACATTATTGGTGTAGTTGGGAAGTAATCCAACCCTTCTGGAAGGCCATTTGGAACTATGCACCCCCCCCAATAAAACTCTGCGTACATCCAGATCCTATAATATTAGGGTCATATCCCAAAAAGATCAAAAAAGAGAAAAGGACTTACTTATACAAAAATATTTATAGCAATGTAGAAGCTTTTTTTTGGTGATAAAGAATTAGAATTTGAAGGGATATCCATGAAGTACACCATATTGTCTCCATTTTCATTAAGGAAATGTTGCCTGCTTCTGATTCTTAGAGGGATTAGAGGTAGGAGAGGCTAGAAGATGGGAATGTACTCTAAAAGACTATTATAGTGATTTGAGGAAAGAAGTCATTAGAATGTGAAAACAGATGGAAGGAATGGTTCTAGAACTAATTTAGGTTGTGGTTGCACAGTGTGATCACTGATGCTCAGGAGGCTGAGGCTGATGTATTTTTTTATTCAAGAGGTTTGAATTGTAGGGGTGTAAGTTAGTCTGGAATATATATTAACAGCAACAATGAGGTAGAATGAAACAAATCTGGCTGGAAATGGAGCAGGTTAAAGCTCTAATGAAGATTAGCATTTGGATCAAGTCATGGAGTAATGGTCAACCTAGATGATTTAGAGAGTGTCCATCTCAAATGAACACAATGTAGGAGAAATGACAAGTATTGGCTATAGTGAGAATGAAGGAAATAAGTCAAAGATCTTTGTTCTTTGACCTTTACAGGATGGTGATACCTTTGGAATTAGTGGGGACAGTGGGATGGCTCTTTTGTTAATGAGAAAAATAGTTTTTTGGAAAGGCATAGTCCAGATCATCAGACATTCACAAGAATATGATCTATTAAGTAATAAGAGCCTGAAAAAAAAACAAGGCAGGGTCAGAGACATAGTTAGAGAGACAGAAGAGACAAGAGAATACTATTCTATATGCCATGTGTCTTTTCTGAAAAGACTTAATGAATACAATTAGTTCATGAAAATGATTTATTCTGGTGAAAAAATATACTTAGAAATAATAGATTCTGGAAGCATTAGCAAAAGAACTCTTGAAGCAATTAAATGTTTCTTACTGCCAGAGATATTCTCTCAATATCAGTTCAGTAAGCAAATTCACTTCTTTATTCATTAATTCATAAAATTAATATCTTTTAAATAATTTCCATATAAAAGCACTGTGAAGGACTAAAGGAACACAAAGATAAGACAAAGTTCTCTCCCTCCTGGAAATTACTTTCTAATAGGGGAGATATTAAATGTACAAATTACTATAAGGAATGTTGTAAATGCCATAATCTAAGAGAGTATGGTAAAACTTTACTAACATCAAAACAATGCAAGAGATAAGATATTAGATAGAGGAGAAGTTAGGGAATAAAAAGAAAATAGAATACATAGGCTTCAACATCAACGTAATTAAGATCTAGTTAAAGAAAATACAAACATTTAAAATGGCTTTGTGAGTATAAATCAACATAGACCTAAATACAAAATGTTCAGAATGAACACCTGGAAAAACATAAAAAAATGAGTAGCAATGAGAATAATCAATGCTAAACCAGAACACTGGAATAAGATTTTTGGTTCCTGTCACTTGCAATTAATTTTACTTCACTTTCTTCATCTATGTCAAATAGGTGAAAAAAATTGCAGAGTATATCTCTCATATTATTTACCACACAATTTAATTTCCACTCAGATCAGTAGATGAGATGTAACATTGGTTTTCTTAAATATCTAGGGTTAGGAGAAACGAAAAAATTCCTTGAGTAAAAGATACTAAAACTTGATAAATCAATAAGATAGCAAAATCTTCAATAAATCAACAAGATTTTTTTTTATCAATTTGGGAACCAGTTCTTATTGACCCTTAAAGTGTTTCACTGACTATAAAGAGGAGTTAAAATGTACTTCAGAAATAAAGCATTGAAATCTGAAAAGCAAATGAGTTTTTCCATGATACTAGTGAACCATGTATTAAATATTGGCCCACTGTTTTTCCGTCTAACATAATCTTCTAAAATAATGAAATGTTTTGAATATATGTATGTATGTTTATGTAACATGTCTATATATTATCTATGCACACATGTGCATACATGTCACTTACATAGTTATATATACATATAGATGTAACCATATATGCATATTACATGTGTGTATAGATTTCTTGGGAATATTTGTAAATGCATATATATATATATATACGCACATAGAACACATGCTCCATTCTAATGTCATTTTGGTGGGGGATAGCATTCACAAAATGGAAAATAAAAGAAGCATGATAGAAATAGTGCCAGGACTCTGCAAGATATTTGACAAAGGTATATCATGGCATTTCCCCAGCAAAATGTAGATTAGATGGTAGTAGAGTTATACAATTTAAAATCTTACTGAATAATCACATGACAATTTGTCTTTCAACAAACCTAAATAAATCTCAAGGTAGGTCTCTAATATGATGCTAAAGAGCATGTTTTATTCAACAGCTTTATGGATGACTTGGATAAAGATATAGGAAGAATAGCTAGTAAATTTGATGAATGATAAAAAGCTGAAAGGGCTACCTAATGTGAGGATAAAAGAATTATAGTCCAAAAATATTTCTAAGGCTGGAAAAGTGAAATGAATCTAAGAAGATAAAATTCAATAGGGACAAATTAAATTTTTTTAAAAATCAGTTGAACAAGTAGAGAATGACTAGACAACAGTTTGAGTGAAAAAGATTTGGTAATTTTAATGCACTGTAAATTTAGTATGAATCGGCAAAATTATATGACAGCCAACAGATGACATTTGTTTATGCTTCAGGGTTTAAAAATGCTTTATAAATATTATCTCACTATATTCTCACAACAATCCTGGAAGGTAAGTACTATTATTATTCTAATTTCACAGATGAATAAACATGTGGCAAGAGACTAGGTGACTTGTTCAGGGTCACACAGCTAGTAAGCATCTGAGGCAGGATTTGATTATAGCTCTTTCTGAATTTAAGTCCAGTGCTCTACCTACTGAACACCTGATGAATTTCTCTATATTCTATGTTGAGAATGTAACATATAGAATATTTTTTTTGAGGGAACAAAGGTTTCAGAAGGATGTTGACAAATTGAAGCATGTCCAGAAATGTTGATAAGAGCCATGATGTGAAAAGTATTTGAAAGACTGGAGATATTTAGCCTTGAAAAAAAAAAAAGAAGTTTCCTTTGTGGGAGTAAGGATTCGTGGGTTATTCATGCTAGTTATTTTTATATATTTATTTAGTTTTTAATTAAAAATTTCATTTAATTAATTAATTTAGAATATTTATCCATGGTTACATAATTCATGTTCTTTCCCTCCCCTCTTTATATATTTAAAGGACTATTTGGAAGAGAGATTACAGATATTCTGTTTGGTCCCAAAAGAAGAACTAGGAGTTACAGGTCAAAGTCATAGAGAGACAGATTTTTGGGTCAACGTAAGGAAAAATTTCCTAAAATATATACACATATGTATATATGCATATATCATTATCCAAAAGGAGAATGCATTACCACCAGAAATAGCGAGTTCATGAGCCCTGGAGTTCTGCAGGAGATGCTGAATAGTGTTTGTCAGGAGTTGTATAGGAGATGCCTGTCGGAGATGGTTTGAACAAAATGATGTCTCCAGTGACTCTTCACTCCAATTCTCTAATATTAATAGAAATTTGGGAGCTTTCCCTTGTTATTTAAAAGGTACTCAATATTTACAAAATTATAAACTCTCTGAGGTGAAAGACCAGGTTTTATTTATCTCTTTATCTTCCCCAGAAACTACAAACATCTATGTTTATAATTTCCAACTACATGTTCTTTTAAAACTAAATCTATTTCCATGCTGTTGATGTTTGCACTAGGATGTTCATTTACAGTCTACATCCCCAATCATATCCCCCTCGACCCATGCAATCAAGCAGTTGTTTTTCTTTGGTGTTTTTACTCCCACAGTTTTTCCTCTGAATGTGGATAGTGTTCTTTCTCATAAATCCCTCCAGGTTATTCAGGATCACTGCGTTGCCACTAATGGAGAAGTCCATTACATTCTATTGTGCCACAGTGTATCAAGGACACATGTAATACCCAGCGGAATTGCACGTTGGCTACGGGAAGGGTGAGGGAGGAGAGAGAGGGAAAGAATATGATTCTTGTAACCAAGGAATAATGTTCTAAACTGATTAAACAAAATAAAATTTTTAAAAATTAAATAAAAAACCTAAATCTATATAAGCAAACATTTATTAAATACTTATGATCCAGTCATTATGAGAAGCACTGAGAATACAAAACAGAAGTGAAATAGTTCCTGCCCTCAAGGACTTTACAGTTTATTATTTACAGAGTCCCTTGTATTAGAGCAGATAAGGAAACTTTCAAATCAATTTTCAATCCCTTTATAGCACAGTCAAGGAAATTGAGGACAAGAGATGCGAAATGTCTTGCCTGAACATACTACATCAGGTGATGGCAGGGACCACATTAGAACCTATATGTCTTGATTCCCATTCTAGTGTTCCAAATGCTCACCTGAACTTGCTCATACAATTTTTAAAAATTTCATGGGAAGCTGATTCTTATCTCATTCAATTACAGTACCTTTCAATTCTATAACTGTAATCTCATAAAAATAGGTTCAGGGGGGAAAAAGAATGGTAAGGTGCTGCTTGTTTTTTTCTCTAATGCCAAAGAACCTACTATTAGATACAATGCTTCCTTTATGACCTTTGTAGATGGGCTGTACCTTAAATTCCTAAAAACAGCCCCACAAAATTTGAGAAATACTCCATACATACTAACGGCTAAAGATGCTTCCATGGCTGCTGCTAATCTGTATAATCCTTATACTTTCTAGGATAGAAATAGATGTGATTTGGACTTGTTTTCACAACTTTCTTGGATAACACTATAATGATTTTGCAAATAGCTTTTTTTTTCATGTGTGACACTCTAAGGCTCAGTATTCTGTCTTTTTGTTATGATCAATATGTTCCTACATTACGATTATTATCTGTCATGGTACTAATTTTCAGATTATGTTTGCAGTCACAGATTTGCACTCACAGCTGTGAAGGCTAATTTATTGCATGTGTATCATTGCTGAAGGTCATGTAACTCCAGAGTCCTATTAAAACATTTGATTATATCCTGAATATTTCTGCCAGGGAGAGACTGTCTTCTGGCATCTCCTCAGGTCCCTGTGGAATTCATCGCTTTTTTACCAAGGAAAAAATGAGGAAAGTAGGTGCTTATTTTTTGTTATTGTCAGTAAAATATTTGATTTCTCATATGCCCTGTATTTTTGTACTTAGTTTTTCCAAGATTGTTTGGAAGAGCAAAGAAGATTTCCCCATAAAAATTCCAAAACATTATTTTTTCTATAAGTAAATTAAGTTTTAAGCCTAACCATGCAGCTTTGCAACATCTACACAATATTTCTGAATGGAATTATGACATGTATGATTACTTGAAGGCAAATGAGAGAGTACTGGGTTTACCTACCCATATAGGGTAAGGTGAGTGGATAGGAAACTGAATACAGTTGCAAATCTAGGGTGAAATTAGATATGGGAGATGATGCAGCTGGTAAAGATTCCATGATAAATCCATAAGATCTAGGGGAAAAAAAACTAGGATGCATTATAGGATTGAGAGGCCAATGGTACAATGAGGCTGCCACATTATGTCTTGTTTCTTTAATAGATTTTATCAATATAATCTTCAAGTCATTCTTAATATTGCTTAGCAAAATTAGCTCATCAAACCCAGGGATCTATGGCACAGCCAGTCTCCCAGGACTGGAATGACTTTTGCTAAAGCATATTTCTCTTAAAGGGTGTTTATACAGGGTGGATGGATAATAGTGAATAACCTGCTAAACTGAAATGAGACAGCTTTAAGTAGAAACAGAAATATTCCTCAAGGACTCAATAAACTGCAGCCTCAAAAGATAGAGCCGATTCCCCAGCTGCCAGAGAACAATGTTGGCAGATCAATTTAGTATGCAGTACACAGAGACTGAGTGGTACAATTTAAGCAAAAGTTCAAGCCAAGTGAAAGATAGGGTTCCTGACATGGAGTAATTCTGCAACTGTAAAAAACAAGTCTTTATGTGTTCTGGTACTGCTTATCATTTATATTTCTAGAAATGTTCAAATAAGTGAAAAACAGCAAATTAGCAATGCCCTTTATAAGCCCTAAAGCGAATGGGGTATATTAGTTCTTGAGAATAACTCCGTGACTAAGACCTAAATGAAAAGTGTGCCAGCAAGAGATATTCTAGAAACAAGGTAATGATTAAAGTTTATGATTTTTTAGTGTTTGTTGACTGAGTGACTAATATTGTACCAGAGATTTGAGAGTCATCAGGTCTAACTTCATCAATTTTGTATGAAGAAATGGTTATTTAGAGACAGTAAGGGGCTTTCTCAGTGTGTATTTCAGGCATAATTTGAACTCAGGTCTTCTTGACTTCATTCTGTACACTATTTGAATTTCAGATCTGACTCCATGGTTAGGAACTAGGGCCAGAGAGAAAGATGAAAACATTGATAATGAAATTTAAAGTGCAAGAAAGAAGGCATTTGCCATTTTAAATTTCATATGCTAGTGGAGTAAAGGGTGCAGCATTATAGCAGAGTTAAAAACACAAAGATAACCTTCTCCAATTACTCTCAGATTATAAATACCAAACAAAGCATAAATCATGGAAATGTTTTTCACTGTCATAGAATATATTTTATGTAGAATCCCAATTGAAGAAGAATGACATTTTTGATGAGGTTCTCTAAAAATTTTGTTGGGAAAAAAAACTATGCTAATATCACCTATCCCCAGAATACAAAAGTATTTCCTAAATGCCATCCAAAGGAGCTAAAAAATTGACCAAAGAAAAAACACAAAGGAGTAAATGATGCCTATTGTCCAAATTAAGAGAGACGTTACATGTGCCACCCATTGAAATTACTTCTTTAAACACATCAAATGAGATGAAATTTGTAAAGCATTTAATAGTGCCAGGCATAAAGTAGGTTACTAATAAATATTTGCTAATTGATTAGTCAACAAAGTGGCTTCAGACTAATGGCAGTAAAGCATCTCTCTTGTCTCTTCCCAAAGAGGTAGTTTACCATAGTCACTTATGGCCAATGGGTTCATTTCTTTTGCATAACTGTACTACTCTGCTACAATAAAAAATTCTACTGTGGAGGGCAGAGTGAGGGATAGTCAGGGATAGTAAGGAATAGTAATTCAAAAATGAAAAAGAATCTATAGAATTTAAAAATTCTTCACAGTATCTTTAATTCATTGTCTAAACCTCAGTATTTCTTCTAGTGATGGTAAGTGGATGAAAATCATAAAACACGATGAACTTTAAACAATCAAACCTTCAGGCCAGGCATAATTTTGCTGAAGCATATTACCAATATTTGACTTGCACACAAGAAATTGTTAGGAGATATATATTGAGAAATGCATATTTGGAAAAGAAGATTAACTAGTAATGTAGCAACAGTGAGTAATAAAAAACCCAAGTGTTTTACTGTAACTACAAAATCTTAAAAGACCAGGAAAAAAGCTTCTAACATCTTTTGAAGAACTGGGACCTCTAAAGAATTCATCAGCAAGCCTGGACAATTAGCACAGAATGGGAAAGCATGAATGAGTTGAAGTCTGCACTCTTACTAACAGTACTTATATAAATTACATATGGAAAACTAATTTGGGGATTAGGAAGGTTAAGATACAGAAGAAGAAGAGTGGTTGTAGAGGACACATGATTAAGGAATAAATTCTAAAAGTATGTGACAACTAACATTGATATATTGCAAAATAATTTTGTAAGCACTTAAAGGGTAGAATTTTTAAAAGTCTATATGATATCTTATCATGCCCCTATTTTTAACATTTTATTCTTTCTTTCTAAATATGTCATTTCTTATTCAATTCAGAGATGTAGAAAGGAACCCCTATAATATTTAACCTGTAAAAGATCAACATCCTCACATACTTCTAGTTTTAGCTTTAGCTATATTATTGAGTGCTTCATTTATTTGTATATTTTAAATTTGGAAACAAGATCTCACATAATTCATCCTTCTTCAAGAAGGAGAGCTTCCAGACTATCCCATGTAGATACAGGATCATTAACAAAAGAACTTTTCACTCAGTAATCTTTATTATTATTGCAACTAATAAAATATGTCTCTATTTCCAGGTGTTTCAATGTTAGGATATAGATAAATATAGTGTCTTCTAGCAGATATAATTTCTCTATCATATTTCTGTTCCATCCCTTGGTAGATGTGACCGTGTCTAAAGGGGCAGTTCACCCTTTTAGGGAGTGGGAGAAATAGACAATATATCTATAGTTGAAAGTTTCATCTTTGCATAAGGAGAGGACTAGCTCTTTCAAGCCATATAGAGGAATACCCCTTGAGTGTAAAGTACAGGCTAGTCCCCCTTAGCTTTCTAGAGGAGTACTTCCCACAGGCATGTGAAGCTATGGCCACTGTAGCCACAAGTACATCAGCTTTTTGGAAGAAAGAAAATAGTAGCAAGTGTAAGTCCTCATGATTAATACTTTAAGTTTAGACATTCAACAAAACAGTAAATAGAACTCTGATTTGGTAGTGTTTGCTGCTTTCAGAAGTATGAATGTCCATACTGAAAATTTTAAAGTAGTGAAACAGTAGGTCAAGCATATGCAGCATTCATTGAATATAAGTTTCAGCAGAAAAAAGGCCAACATCTAGCTATGTAATTCATATGAATTCCATATTCAGAGAATGCACAGATATTCATACATTAATTCCTAAAGAAAAGAACTCTGGCAGGTTGGAATGAGTATGTATTAGTTTGAAACATAACATCCTAGTAAGAACAAAGTTGGATAACTGAGATCTTCTATAGAATCTACAAAGTTTGGAAGAGTTGTTAGATTTGGTGTACAAAATGGAGTGAAATCTCTAAAATGGTTAGAAATCTTTTCCACTGGTAAACCTCATTTGCAATCAGCTCAAGAACATCTTCCAGGAGATAATCTAGAAAAACAAAGCAAGGTAACATCACTAGAGATGGAGACCCCAAAGCACAGCTCACATGAAAACATGAAATCTCTTGAAGAACAAAAACATTCTACTTGGAAAGATAATGGCATAAGTAATGGGAAAAAATGACAGTCTGAGACATGAAGATCATCAGGTAACAACAGTACAATTTAAAACTACAGAAAAGATGGCCATGAATGTGATAGATAGACTTGTGAGAAGAAAGCAGATTTGGTGCTACCCCTCTTCTCCTTCACTGCCCTTATTCTCCATGATCAGTGTCAGCTGTGATGTTATAAGAAGCAGTAAAAGGACAACAGTGAGATTCTGCTATCAGGACCAAGAGTAAGCTGAACAGTTAATGCTGTGCCCACTATACTGTGATCTCAAATACAATGAATTCTGTACACTCATATCTGTCATTTTTCCTACCCCCTCCTCTTTCTCTAAGGTACATTAGTCTACTGTACTATTCTTCCTGCCCCTGACACAGTCTGCTTTTGCTTTTGCCACTTGCTTTAATGGATTTTACTAATACCCTTAAAAAGACTGCCCTTTGATCCAGCCATAGCATTGCTGGGTTTGTACCCCAAAAGGATAATAAGGAAAAAGACTTGTACAAGAATATTCATAGCTGTACTCTTTGTGGTGGCAAAAATTGGAAAATGAGGGGATGCCCATCAATTGGAGAATGGCTGAACAAATTGTGGTATCTGATGGTGATGGAATACAATTGTGCTGAAAGGAATAATGAACTGGAGGAATTCCATGTGAACTAGAAAGACATCCAGGAATTGATGCAGAGTGCAAAGAGCAGAATCAGGAGAACATTGTACGCAGAAACTGATGCATTATGGCACAATAAAACGTAATGGACTGCTCTACTAGCAGCAATGCAATGATCCAGAACAATCCTGAGGGACTTATAAGAAAGGACACTATCCACATCCAGAGAAAGAACTATCAGATTAGAAATGCAGAAGAAAAACATGATTGATCACATGGTGTGTTGGCAATATGATTGGGGATGCTGACTTTAAATGATCATCTTTGCAAATATTAATAATATGGAAATAGATTTTGAACAATGATACATGTAAAACCCAGTGGAATTGCTTGTCAACTCCAGGAGTGGGGAGTGAGGAAGGGATGGAAAGAACATGAACCATGTAACCATGGAAAAATATTCTAAATTAATGAATCAATTAAAAAATAAAATAAAAAAAGAAATGGATTTCACTAATACTGAATGAGACTTAATGCTCTCCTGATCTGTGTATGTTTTATTGGAAGCAAATGGATAGGGTGGTACTCAAGAAGAGATTTCACAGCATAGGAGCTCAAAGTTAGGTTGAAGAGAGATTTCATTAATTTATATTTTATAGCGTCCAAAATTAAAGAAAGTTTAACTGAATCTGACCCCCCACCCCCAACATGCCTAAGCACACCTGACTGTATGCTTTGCAGCCTCTGCAGAGTGACAGTTGGAGTTAATTTTTTTGAGGATACTTATTTCATGCACTGTCAATCCTTTTATCTTGGAGATATTTGAAAGAAATCTGTCCTTTGACCGGCAGTTTTAAGAGTGTAGACTAGGCAAAAAGGCATACTTGAAGGAATTAGTCAGGAATATGAAGTTCTACCCACATGAAGATGGGACCAGCTAAAAGTGAGTAAATCCTTTTACTTTATAACCTGGGCTTTTCCACCATTCACCACTATTAAAAACACATATATTCACTAACAAAAAGGATTAGACAAAGATAAAGGAATTTGACAAATTATATTTTATCTGCTTACCAAACATTATAATCAATTAATTTATAGATGCATTCTTGTTAATAAAAATAATAATAGTTAACATGTATATAGTGCATACTACATAACAATGTTCCAGGCATTGTGTTAAATACTTTATAATTATTATCTCATCTGATTCTTATAAGAACTCTGTAGGGATGTACTGTTATTATCCCTTCCTATTATACAGATAAGGAAATTGAGGTTAACAGAAATTAAATGACTTGTCCAGGATCACAGTTAGAAAGGGAAGTTAGAAACTCAAGATTTAAACTCAAATCTTTCTGACTCCAAGTCCAGTGCTGCCTTACTAGGTGCATATTATATATTCAGAATGATGAGAGATAAAAGCAAGTATAAGATATAGCCATATCCCTCAAACAAATTAAAGTTATTCTATGGGAGGAGAGAAACATAAAATAATCAGTGGCCAATTAAGTGGGGCTTAATATGTGGGAAATTGATGATAATCATGATACGAACTGAGAGGAGTGGTTTAGTTTAGCCTAGAACCATCAAAGAAAAGTGTATAAAAGAATTGTGATAGAAGTTAGATTTTGAAAGATGGTCAGGATATAGTGTTCAAACCAGGGAAGGATGATGAGTAAAAGCATGGAAGAAAGAATGTCTATGATTGCATAGAACAATGAAGAAGCAAGACTGACTAGATCAGACAATTAATGCTGAGGAGTTATAATAGTTGGGTGGGATTAAAAAGTTCAGAAAACTGTGAAAAATAGATGGCAAAGGATGGACTCATGAGGTAGATAAAAAGCTCCATTACAGTTTCTTGAGTATTAAAGTTTAGGAAAACTACATATGCAGTATTTGCCTGTCAACCTTCTCTCCTGTGCTAGTTAAATAAAGAAAATAATTTTAGAAAGTTTAATCTAGCTGTACTTTGTAGAATGTACTGAAAAAAAATATGAATGTAAAAAGAGAAGCTCTACTGAGGCTATTACAGGAAACCAGGAGAAGGAAACCAGGATGGTAGCTTAGTTCTCGAACTCTTTTCAAAGACTCTAAACAGTTCGAAGAGTTTCTAGCCCACCCATTTTCCATCACCTGCAGTACTGGTTTCAGCTCCATCATTATGTCCCCAGGAAAAGCTTATCGACTTACTAAGGCAAGTTTTTTTTTAATCATTGTTTTTAAACATAACATCATTCTATTTTAGGTATTTCAGGTTGTATTTCCTCCCACCCTCAAATTTGAGTTCTATAAATTGGAGTTTTTCCAGTAGTATATGCTACTTTAAAAAAAAATATATATATATATGCATATATATATGAAAATATATATACATGAATATAGTAAATAGTTGTGAAAAAGATAAATGATTATAAAATAGGGCTTTATGATATAAGTAAAAACACATTATTCAACTATTTTTCTACTTATAAACCAATCTCAAACACAGTTAGTTCCTTATAATGATATCTCTCTGTAAAGAATATTTATATATACATATGCATGTATATATACTCACAAGAATGTATGAAACCTATTTGGAAGAAATATATTCCTCTAAAAAAGTCAAATATATGTATATGTTTATATGCCTTTCAGAGTCCTTATTATGCAAAATAGATATTTGTTGGCAGCAAAATGTAGAACAACATTGAAATAATATGATGAGTATTTTGCCTTATGTTATGAAATATTATTTTTATCTTCTAACTTCATTTTTCTCACACATTTATGATTTTCTAATTTGTCTCAATTACTGATTTTTCCTCAAAACTTTTACCATTCACTTACTCTCTATATATACACAATAATTTTCACCTCAAACTCATAGAGAATGAAATACAATAAGAAATGACAAGATATTTCCTTTGAAATCTATATACATTTTTGGTTATACACTGCTTCTTTAAGTTGAAGTTACATAAAGAGCTTTGCTTTTGAAATTTTACTCTATTTAGCTGAACATAGATAGCAATGTGGCATTTGTGGGGAAAAACAAAACATAAGAAAACACAGGCCTCTGAA
This sequence comes from Monodelphis domestica, assembly GCF_027887165.1. Classification (NCBI taxonomy): domain Eukaryota; kingdom Metazoa; phylum Chordata; class Mammalia; order Didelphimorphia; family Didelphidae; genus Monodelphis; species Monodelphis domestica. The sequence goes on along the minus strand of NC_077228.1, from coordinate 318,954,874 downwards.
TCAGAAGATCCAAATTCCAATTCCAGCTGCAATATTTTCTAATTTGAATAATGAGTTTTTTAATTTATCAAGATTATCAAGTTAAAATTCTTGTTCCAACATGAGGATAATTTGTTTTACCTTCTCTCAGGAATGTTGTAAGGAAAACAATTTGTAAATTTTTAAGAGCTATATAAAGACAAGCTATTATTACATTTAATGCTTAAGTCATATACTCTGCTAAAATTTGTTGGTCACTATGTATTACTTACTAAAAGAAAACTTGATTTTTGATAGTTCTAAAACAAATAAATCCAAAAAAGTAATTTAATCCTTTTGGATACCAATATAAGATCTCCTACTTAGGGATATTTAGAAATTAAAGTAGAGTTGATCCTTTAAGGTCCTATACAATTATGCCATTATTTTAATATAATTCATGTTTTGATTCCTGTGTTTTTTTCTCATTTTATTTTTGGGGTGATGGTGACTAATTTTTTCTGGCAGTCCAATAGCTTCCTAATTGTAACTATCTAGTATAGTTTAACTTATAACTCTAAGATTTCATGCCTTAAAACTGATTTCTAGAAATGATAGTGGAAACAACTTCTTAGAGGCAACAACATAGATTTCCCAGTTTCCCCTATCACTTTATATTTAGACAGTTGCTTTTCTGCAAAAGTTTAGAAAGTGCCATTTTAAACAAAACTGTTATTATTTTTATTGTTTTCAGAGTTATGTAAGGAATAAAAATTGCACATATGCTCCACCCCAAAATGTGCTTGTCACTCAGTCTTTTGTCTCAAGTGTTATTGGAGTTTGGGTTTTTAGATGCCTACTTTTTAATCCATACGGGCATCCCCTTGGCAATTTGATCTGTCAAAGAGGGTTTAATTGCATTGAATATCCTGATGACAGAGAGATTGATGTTACAAAATTAGTCTTAATATTCCTTCTGCTACATCTGTGTTGTCTGCTTGCCAAACTAATGTCAAGGCTTAGGAGTTTAGAAATTTTCTTGAAGTTAACATCAACATAAGAGAAAAGACTTAAGAAATCACCTCAAGTTTATTAATTTCTCCCCTTTGGCATCTTTATATTAGTTTCATAGATGTAACATCTTTTAAGATAGATACAATGTAAACCAATGGATGTTTAATGTAAGGATGCACCACTTAGTTGAAATATAGACATATACTCATTGGAAAGTCAATAATGTTAAGGGCTGTCTTATTAAATAAAGAAATATCATATATTCCTTCTTCAGAAAATTAACCCTGGCATTGACTGTATAAGTACCATTTAAACCCTTGATGTAGACCTCTTTGAAATTAAGATAGCATTTTAGGATATCAGGGAAATCTGCCTTAAAATTATCTTCCTCTTCTCTCTTTCTTCTTTTCTTTTCCCCCTTATTCTCAGACAGTTCTATGGCTCCTTTGGCAATAAAGACTTATCTTGAACAGAAGAATAGACAGTAGTTTTCTTTACCTTTGCTTTAGGACAGTCTCAGATTTAATTTTTAGGAATCTAGAGCTTTGATTGAGTCAAGACAGCCAGTATCAGCCTTTCCTTTTTTTTTTATGAGTATCTTAATGTCACAGCTGAATTGCCCTGGAGATAGAGTTGTGCTATTGAGAAAGAGACAAATACAGACACAAAGAGAGACAGAAACCGAGAAGAAGAAGAAAGGGAGAGCACACAAGGGAAAGAGCTAAAGAAAGGAAGGAGGTAATAAAAATAAAAGTGAGGAAGATAAAGTCTTGGGGATAGGTAGATCCCATTCTATTCAATGTGTCATTTGTAAGATGCTTAAATAAATTTAAAATGTATACTCAGATAATTAAATGTATAGATTATACAAAGTAATTACAATATGATTTGTAGGAATAAATGGCACTAGCAAATAGGGGAAGTATAGGTGGTGACAGAGATCCACAATATTCATATAGAATATGAGAATTGCATTGAGGTATGCCAGGGATTTTAAAAACAAACATAAGGAGACATTGCATTTTGGGAATGAAGTACTATTTGTGAAAGGCATAGAAGCACATGATGGACTTCTGAGTTTGAGAACAGTTTATAAGAAAGTTCAGCTGGAAGGTATCATGCACAAACTATAGAATTATTAAGTAATCTAGAATTTCCCAATAATGTAGATCTTTAAATGTGAGATTTTCAATGAGAATTTGTATATTATCCTAGGGACATGCAGAGCCACAGAATATTCTTGAGCAGAGGAGTCTCATGATCAGGTTGGTGTCTTAGGAATAACAATTTTGCAGTCATTTGGAGGAAGAATTGGATAGGAAGAGACTAAGAAGGAAGACCAATTAGCACTCATGCAAAAGTCCAGGTTAAAAGTGATAAGGATTTGTAAAAGGGTTGGAGCTCCATGAGTGGAGACAAGGGGAATGCATGTGAGAAATGTGGGCTGGAAAAAATTGACAAGACTTGAGAATTTATTGATAGGGAAGATACAGGTCAGGGAAGAGTGAAAAAAAATGACTCTAGGATTATGATCAGAGGATAGGGATAACCTCAAAAGAGTTAGGGATATTTGGAGGAGAACATAAGTTTTTGATAACATCCAGATAAAGATTCAAAGAAAATTGGAGATATGAGGTTGGGGTTCAGAACACAGCATAGGTCTGAAGATAGAGATTTGAAAGACATCTGAATTTAAATGAATAGTCAAGGAATATAGTACATAAAAGAAAACAGAGCCCAAGACGGACCCTTGGAGGGTGCTGACAGAAGAGAGAAAGAGCAGAAATCATTAAGGGAATACGAGATGGATGCTAATTCATCAGAAAGTATTGAAAGTATTATTCAGATGGGTAGTAGGAGTACCCAGAGGAATCAGTATTATATAACATTAACATATAATATATGGTGTTATATAATAGACACATTATATTATTTTTATATACTATATATATTATATAAATATGTTCAAGCACTTCTGGGGAGGGCATGTTAACAATATCAAGCTCTGCAAAAATGTCAAAAAGAATGTGGATTAAACAAAGGCCAGTGAGTTGATTTAGCAGCCAAGAGATCATTAGGTCCTTAGAAGCATCAGTCAGTGGTAATAAGTGAGGGCTCAGAAGTAAGATTGCAAAGCACTGAAATGAGGAGGTTGAAACAATGTAGGTAGATAACTCTTCTGGGAGTTCAGCAGTGAGAAGGGGAAGACATAGCTCAATAGCTTGAGGGAGTGTCAGGGTCAAGTGAAGATTTGTTAAAGATGAGGGGAGATCAGAACATATTCTAAGCCATAGAGAAGGATCCAGGATTTAGGAAAACAACAAAGATGAGAGAATAGAGGAATGATTGATGGGGCAGGTTCCAGGCAGAGGTAGCAGGGGAAGAGAATAAAAGCATGAAGATAGAGCAGTTAACCTTGATAAATTGAAGTGCCATCTCTTCCTCAGAGACAAGAGTAAAGGAGAGAACGATCCTTTACTCTGCACATCTATCCAATTTTAAACTCCTCTTATATTTCTTTTTTTTTGTGGGTGACATTTGCCCTTTCCTCTACATCACTTTGCTCATAATCTTAGTTCAGGTCTTGTCCTTCTCTTACTGTACTTCTTGAAATACTTTCTTCAAGGAGTACTCTCTTTTAAGTATTGCCTGTCCTTTAGCCTTAGCTCAATTCCCTGCCAAAAAAGTCTTCTTTTCTAATTACTGGAATATTCCTACATTCATTATTTTTTAGTTTATTCAATAGATAACCAACCATGCAAGTATGTATTGCTGCTGTTATCTATTCAATATCTGCTCTAGGTGGTAAGCATAATATAAAGGATGATGTTAGGTGGTAAGTTGGTAAGGATGATAAAAAATGATTTCAGTCTCTGTCCTTATGTAACTTATCATGGTGGGGGTGGAGAGAATAGAAAAGGAGAGAGATGATACATTCAAAGATAAGTAGATACTTTATATAGTATAGTAGGAGATGTATAAATACAATATGATCTGTAAGGTAGAGTGGGGAGACATCAGCAATAGTCTTTTGTAGCACTTGAGCTACTTGAGAGAGATCCTTATCTCCAGATATTTCAGAGTTGGAAGTGAGAAGGGAGAGAATTTAAGGCAGGAGCAAAGATGTGCAAATTCATGGAGGTGGAAGATAGTGGATTAAGTAGAGTATATAGTAAGTAAGTGAGTGGCCAGAGCAGTGTGTGGGACTGGAAGTGGTGTGCAATCAACCTGGAAAGAGAGTGGTGACATATTGTGAAAGGACTTTGTAGTTAACCCTAGATAATAAGATGACACTGAATCTTCTTGATCAGGGAAATTTCATAGTAAGAATTGTGCTTTTCTCATCTATATGTGTGGAAGCTGGATCAGGAGAAAGGGAGAATGAATGAAAAGAAACCACTTAGGAATATTGCAGAGTCAAGGTGAGATGTAATTAGGTCCGAAGCCAGAACTGTTTGATATAAATGGAGGGCAGCAGTGGAGAGAGTGCCAAGTCTAGAGTCAGCAAGACTCATCTTCATGCATTTAAATCTGATCTCAAATACTTACTAGCTATGAGACCCTGGGCAAGTCACTCAACATTGTTTGCCTCAGTTTCCTTATCTGAAAAATGACCTGGTGAAGGAAATACCAAACCATCCCAGTATCTTTGCCAAGAAAATTCCAAATGGGGTCACAAAGGGTCAAATATCACTGAAATGGCTAAACAACAGCAAGGGGAGAGAAGGAGACATGTAAGAGATATTGAAAATATAGAAGTTTTCAATATTTAGAACTGACTGACTAATGGGCTTTAGGGGAGGTGAGTGAGAGTGAAGAGTAAAGGATGACTTATCTGAGAATCTGAATGTCTGGGAGATTGGGAATGCCTTTGATGTTATCAAGTCATCAGACCTCTCAGGTACAGAGCATTACATTAAATGTTTCAGAAAACACAAAAGAAGAAAAAAGGTTGTTTCCAACTTCAAAGAAATTAAAATGATGTACAGGTGAGTATATAAGAATATATTAAAGAATAAATCAATATTAAAGATAATAATGTAGCCATTGTAAAGTGGAAAGAATAGTTCATGGTCATTGCATTTAGACTGGATTTAACTCCGCCCCTTATTATCTTGCAGGACCTTGGCCAACTCTCACTCTCTGGGACTCCATTTTCTCATTTGTGAAATGAAAGATTAGACTAGATGAAGTTTAAGGATCCTTCTGGCTCTATGTCCACCATCCCCCTAAATTAGAAACACCACAATATACTAAGCATTGGGAAGAACGTTTGGGGACAAGGCTAAACAAGAAATCTCCTGGTAAAGTTGATTTTTGATCTGGGTTTTGGAGGATGTGGAGGCAAACTCATTAATAAAAACAATGGGAGAGGTTAATTTCATATATCCTATATACTTTGGATTAGGTCAGTGTTCAAAGTTGATGATGTTATTAATTAATTAATTAATTAATTCATTCATTCATTCATTCATTTGTTTGTTTGTTTGTTTGTTTGTTTTGGAGAATGTGTCTCTCCATCATGCCCAGCATAGAAGTGTAGCAGCCATTCACAGCTACTCTACTGCATTCCTAAGCAGGACATCAGCTTAAGCCCTGCCTCAGTTCAGAACTTCTTAATTCAAAGAATTTACTAGCCTCAGCCTTCCCAGAAGCAGGACCTACAGACATGCACTACCATATTGGTCTCATTCAGAGTTCTTTGTGAATTTGTCTTTACTATACTTTGTTTCTTACTATCTCTGAATTACTTAGCTTTCCACACATGTACCTTTGTTTTGTGCAGAGCAAAAATTTACAAGTAAAACTATGTGTTACTGGGAGGTCAGATTATGCCTAAATCTAAATGTTTTTCAATATTTCAGGGGAGTAAGGAAAATATGCATACTAGTTTTGAAAGAAAATATCAATGAATGACCCATTTAAGGTAGGTTTACAGATGGCCAATGTTGCAAAGAATAGAGAAGCAAATTCATATTGCATCCTTAGATGACAATAAAAGAATCCAATATGTTGAACAAATTTAAGTATATCTATAAATGATATAGAAATATGAACATAGTTTTACCAAGTATATACTGAGAAAACCTTGAGCACTACATATTAAAACAAAGTGATTACTTCACTTATTAGGACTTATAAGTAAATGATGTTTATGAAAAAAATGAAAGCTTTTCTTACTTCTTGACTTCTAGTTTTTATTTGGTCTCCATGAATAGGTATGGCAGTGAAACTCTGAGCTTATACATATTTTATGATTTTCAAGTAGTAGAATTTTAACATTAATGTTGCTTTATGATAGGTTTTCCGTTTAATACATGGGATATATTGGTTGCTGATCAAAGTAGGTTTTACTCTCCCAGATTTTTAAAAATAATTCCTATAGTAACACTTGCTTTAAAAGTGTGTGCTAAGTATGCATAGCCAGGTTCCAATAGGTTTTATGCATATAAAAGAATTACTTTAGGAAATTCCAAAAAAAAAGGATGAATGAGAAATCTCACAATGTTAAAAAATATTTATAATATTTATTGAAATTTGCTTGGAATTCTAGCCAAATGCTAATATTTCCAGGCAAGAGAACAAAAAATCTTAAATTTGCCAAGTATCTGTTCAACTGAAACAATAAAATACTAGACATACAAAGGGCACCACAACATGGCAATCATGAAAAACTGTATTTCCATTTGGCCATTACCTAGATATGTAATTTCAGGAATATGCTTATGGCCTCAGGATTTCAGTCTCTTCATTTCTAAAATTAGAATAAAATATAGCCTTTCTATTCTCACAGGGTTATTGGTTGGAAAAAAAAGGGGTAATATCTGACTTCAAAATATGAAAATATTTGAAAATAGCAAAACTTAGTAGAGATCAACTGTGGCCTTATGGAGATAGAGCATTCTGCTATTGAAAAGGCCTTGGGATTTCTAAGTAGAGTACAAACAAGTTTTTATTCTAGAAAAGTAATCTCTAATAGAATGCAAATTCCTTGAGGTGAGGGGTTCTGTTTTGTTATTATTATTAATTTCTGTCTTTGTATTCTGAGAAATAAGAATACCTGGAACAGTCATTTAATATATGCTTCCTGAATTGAATGGATTGAACTGAAATAGTTTGATTTTAGGCATAGTGATAGACTTTACTAGAGCCATTTTAGCAAGGTTTGGAAAGTTAGTCATCTAGTTGTGGTTGTTTTGGGTCATGATAATGAAAGCTAAAAGCTACATAAAGTAGCTAAAGTATCAGTTATAGAAAGAAGGCATAATTTGTGTCATTGGAGGAATTTCTCATGATGAAGTAATCAGATTACTTTTCTTTTGAAGAAAATTTTTTACCAGTTTTACAATTGTTATGCTTATTTTGTGTATTACATTAATTTCTATCAGCTAAATGATTCCCTTTAAAAGTTATTCTATTCATGTAACTTTTAAGTTGATTAATATGTAGAGAGAAATCATAAGTCTAGTTAGAACAGAGAATCACAACTCTAGTTAAGATCTAATATTTATGAGGTTTGACAAAGCATATATCTTCTCTGTACATCAATTTGTCTACCTTCAATATCTGGTAGAGTTATGTTTATATCCATCATAAGATGAATGGAAGATTAATGTTTAGATGTGACAAGATTCTCTGTATGTAGTGCAACTTTTATTATTAGCAGGATTTTTTTCTTCTGAAATCAATATTAGTTTCCCCAACTCCAAACTTCAAAAGATAAATAAGTTTTTGCTTTGTGATGTTTATGCTTTCATATGCAGAAATAAAAAATAAAAATTGATGTAACAATATATTTAGGAAGACAGTTGTGGTAGTGAAAAAAATCAAAATGAAAACCAATAACATTTCAGTTTTTCAGTCTGACTTCTCTTGTCAAGGGCTGTCTGTGCTCTAGTCATGTCCATTCCTCTTGTCTGGCACTTTGTCCATTTTTTTTTTCAAATAATCAAGGCTGGCAAACTTAAATGCTAGAAGCCTCCACACCCCATGTAACCTTCTTAATTAAACCTTTATGGCTTATGACATTAGAGATGGAAAACTAGTCAGACAAATTCCAATCCCTTCCATAAGACTCTGATTTGTTTTTATTCCCTAATTCGGCATTGCAGAAGAGGAAGAGCAGTGGTAGTGAAGACTATCTTAGTATGTGAGATAGCCTTAGCATGGGGACTTGGCCATGACACTCTAGTTTTGTAGGTGTTGGATTTTGTCCCCAGTGTGCATATTCCTGTCTGGAGGGTGACTATTGTAAGGTCTTTCTCCTGACCATTTTTTTTTTCTCCTTGGGTTAAGTAGAGAATTTTTATCTTTATTTCTCTGTTGTCCTTTCTCCTTCTCCTCCTCTTTTTTGTGGGTTAAGCAGTTCAAGGCTCTTTCCATTCCACCTTTTCTCTTATAAAGAACAGAGAGTATCTAGAATGCTTAACTCTCCAGCTAAAGTAGATAGAATTATGACCAGTAGTCTTTATTTTTCCTTTTGTTTAATTTCTTGTGTTCTCTCTGCTATGAATTGAGTGTTTTGTGTGATCTTATTCCAAGGAAAGTTCAACTAAACCCAAGCAATAGTGTAGTTGATTAGTATTTGGTAAAATCTTAGCTTTGAAAGATGGTAGAAATCCTGAGTCAGAAGTGAGAAAGATGTCCATTGCAGGCATGAGGACAGCCAGGAAAAATCATATTAATGAGAGATGCAATATTTTATGCATTGATTAGCAAGCAGTCTAGTTCGGCTGCATTGTGCTTATGTGGGAATAGAGAGCAAGAAAAAGAGTATGAAACAGTCCTGAAAAGGTAAAGTGCAGCTAGATTGTGAAATGCTTTAGTTCTATGCTTGAGGAACTCCAGTTTGGCAGTTGAATTCAGGATACATCAGACAGGGGATGGAGCCAGTGAGACAACTGAAGATCTAACTGACCTGGACCATGTGACTTGACCTTGTCAAGGCCAGCTACATCTTCTATTACAATTTCCTTATTTCCTATGAATAACAACTACTTATTTTTCAAAAACTCATTATTTTTTGGTTATATAATTGCCAACAACATGAGCCAAGCAGCAAGTTGTGAGGGATTGGGGATTGATCAATGCAAATCATGAAGGCAACAATTCTTGAAATTGCTAATTTTCTTACTGATCTCTACCACCATTGTCATCTGTTAGAACAGAATAGAGGAAATGAAGATTTGCAAAGGGTTTGAGCAGACAAAGACTTTGGAGAGCAGCCTTGCATGCTCAAACCCTTTGCAAATCCTCATTCCCTCTATTCCATTCTAATACATCTTAATATAGGACATTGGTCTTTCAATCTCGGACTCTTTTAATAATCTCCTAAATAGTCCCTCTCCTCCAATATATCCCTAACAATACTAATATGTCAATCATTTCCATGTATGAAGTGAAAGCATTTCCTTTTTTCTGCAAAACTCCAACTTCCTGAACCTGTCATTTGAGGTTGTCTCCATTTTATCACCTGGTTATGTTTCCCATCTCAGTTAACCCTCTTGCACTATGCTCCAGTCAACTAGATTTTTGGCCATTTCAGGAAACAATATTGCATTTTCTTGCTTCTTGAATAGTGTAATTCTTAGGCCAGGAATGTTCTTTCTCTATACCTTTTGAAAGTCTACTGATCATTCAAAACCCACTCATGTCCTTTCTTTCATTTCAATAAAGGTAATGTGATATAGTGGAAAGAGCACTCACTGTAAATTCAGTGAACTTGTTTTCAAATCTTGCTTCTGACACTTAATGGATTATCTAACCTTTTAGGCTTCATTTTGATGATCAATAATACAAAGGGATTGGAAGAGATGGTATCTGAGGTTCCTTCAAGTTCATGATTTATGATTCTAATGAGAGCATACTATGTGAATGGCATTGTCCTAGGTTCTGAGAGGAATTAAAAAAAATGGCTGTGACAATCCTAAACTTGGAGAGACTAATCTTATAGGGGATAAGCATGCATATAATGCAAAATAAAATATTAAATACAATTTGTTAGGGGTTTAATCAAACTACAACAAGAATTTAAGGGAGAGAAGATACATATTTCTTGAAGGGTAGGAAAAAGCTCAAAAAATGTTACAGGAATGAAGTAGGATTTTAGATGGACCATAGAGAATAAATGTAATTTTAATTGCTTTTGTTATGGGAGGTAAGCACTGCAAATATACAGAGAGAACAAAGGCATAGAAATTGAAAAATGTGTAGAGTAGGCAACATCCCAGAGGATTTTTGGGAAAACAAAAGAATCACAAAGATTGAGAGGTATGGATGAGTAGTAAACTTCACCAAAAGAGGGAGTTACTACATTGATCATGGGAATGGTCAATGAAATATTCAAGGAAATACTGCTTGTAAAACCATGTGTGAATTTAATATAAATTGTACCTCTTATTCCATTTGAAAACCCATTTTGGTTGGTATCAGCCCCAACCCTTTGACTAGGCATCCATGCATACTACTGGAGGACACTAGAAGCCTTGTGGCTCCTTGGCTCCAGGGAGAGGCTATTCCCAAGTCCCCAGAAGACTGGGTGGGCTCTTACCCTGACTGAGGTCAAGTCTTTCCAACCAGAGAGACCCAGAAGCAGTGATATCAATGGCTTTATAAGAGAAGGGACTGAGGAAAGAGGGAGGGCTTTTCTGGAGGGCTTTTCAGCTCTTGGTGCTTTGGGGCTGGAGACTCAAGCTTGCATAGTAACTTTTGGGTAGATACGTATGGCAAACTCAGATTCATTAGGTGCAGTCAGGTGATCATGTGATTCTCTCTCTAATTTTTACTAATAAATAATTCTAAACTAAAATACAATCTCTGTGACTTTTAGTCATAGCAACCATAGTCTTCAGAAGTGAAAAGAGATGTACATACAATTATGGATATAAATAGAGGTAGATATGCTTTCAAGAATAAACTTAAATAAAATATCTTAGGATTTATTGAAGTAAAAGAAAAAAGGCCATATAATTTTAATAAAGTAAATAATCCTCTGCAACTCTGAGATCAATTCCACCCTGAATACCTAAATTCTATTGCTAAAGGATTAAAAAAAAACACTATCTAATGACTCAAGGCTCAGTAAGAATTCCAAAAATTCTCTCTCTTTTGTTTATCTCATAATCTGGTCTCAGACAATGAAGCCTTTCATCCATATCTTGGCTCAGAAGAGAACACATGGCCTTCTTGGAAGATCAAGAAAGTACCTATAACTCTCTATAGCCAAAAAATGGATCACACAAACATATCTCATGGCACATTTGACAACTCACCACAACAAAGTATTTTTAGGATAGTTACAATTTAGTATCAGGTAGTACTTTGAGATAAAGTATCTGACATTGTTAAAAAAATAATTTGTCCTATGAACATAAGATATTCTTATTAAAATTGTGAAATATATAAAAATGAGAGAATAACATTATCTTTAACTTTAAAGATGTGACCCTTCAAATCATATGACATCATCCAACAAGTGCCTAAAGTTTTATTCACGCAACTTTACTACAAGGCCAAGGAAAGCTAAGCTGTTTGATTGACATTTTTATTAGCTTTTTAGGTTTTTCCTTTGGTGTTTTTTATGTAAATGAAAATTTATCACATAAGGCTAAGCCCATATTTTAAGATGAATACTATCATATATGTAAGGATAATCTTTTATTAACTTTAGGCTCATCAAGTGTGATTTCTGTGGAAAATGATCCATCTACACGTTTTTATGGATGAGGTACTTCAGGTGGTTTGCTGATTCATTTTAGATGAATTTGGATTAGTTTATAATAGACATAGCTATAATTCTGAACCATTATTTTTGAATAATAATATTAAACTATTTTTTACCACACAAATAAACATTATTAATGATGTATACCTGTCTATTGTGAAATGACATTGATGATTTCTTTGTATCTGTAACATAGCAGGGGTGGTAGTGGCAGAGGTTAGGTTATGTGGTATAAAAAAACTCATCTCTGTAAAATTATATAATTTTAACTCTTACACTAACTAAAAGTGCATGTTGGTTAAGCCACTTCTACTTGATCTCAGTTTGCTCATCTGGAATGAAAGAGTGGTGCTATCCTTTTTCTCTGATTCTTTATACTTCATACCTTGAAAGAATTTCCTCCTCATCTTTGCATCTCAAAATTTATATCTACCTATGAGAAGACATCACCATTTTTCTGCATGAAGGTTTTCCCGATTCCTCTATTTTCTAGTGCCTTTTATCTCTACCCTATATTCAGTTACTGTTTCTTTATTTTCATGCATTCTCTTTATACTTATTCTTTGACTTGTACTTCTCTCCATTATAAAGTAAGCTCGTTTAGTGCAGGGATTTTTTCACTTTGGATCTCTAGCACATAGGTGTTTGATAATTATTTGTTGATGATTTGAATGACTGATTTTCTAACATACCTTATAATTTAATAATTCCATAATCTAATTCTGCCCAGTTCTTGAGCTGAGGGCACAGTAAAGAGTGAATTATTTTATCAGCATTATGATAATTTTAATATGAAATAGCTACATTGTAGATAAATACTCATAAAAAGCTTTAATATATAAATACTATGGACAATTTGAACACCAAAATAATTATTTGATGATTCTCAGATATCTCACTCAAATGGATTCACTACAAAAAATCACTAGATTAAATTATTTGTCTACTATGGGAAAGATGGAGAAATCAGTGAATCTCCTAAAACCTAACACTTGTCTATTACCAATATAATATGAAAAGCAAAATACTAATTGAAAATCATACCACTCTCGAGTTTTTCGCCAAGAGACAGGCAATGTCTGAGAGAAAAGGACATTAAGTTCAATGGATATTGTTAACTCAGGGAACAAATATGTACAGAACACAGAGATATTTCCTGCTTTTAAATGTGTTCTGTTGTGTCTTAAAATTTTCTTTTTATTGTAAAGTACCATTTTGACTTCATTTCATTGCAGATGCTTAAATTTACTGCATATAAAAAGGCACTTAAGATCAGATTTCGTACTTATTTGCACAGGTCTAATAAAGATAGATCAAAACAGTTTTTTCATGCACACTTTCAAATAAATAAGATTTTGTATAGTCTAATAGTTTCTTTAGATATTTTAATGAGTCTGGTACGAGGGTTTCAAATTAATTTTTTTTGTTCATGCCTTTTTTAAATTGACAACTAAGCTCACAACTATTTAAAAATATGTATATATCCATTGTGAATACAGTGGGACACATGCATAATAAAAATGACCCCAGAAGGCAGACACAAGTTAACACATTCACAAAACCTTTATTTTTTCAATAAAAAGTCTCAGAGCTGTATTCTATAGAGAATGCTTTATTTTCATCTGCTAAGGGAAAAGAAAAACACTCCTTTGATTTATTAGTTTGCTCAGTTCCCTGAAGATAATGTTAAAACATTTTTGCAAAATTCAGTTGGAAAAAAATAATGGTAGTTATGTAGCATCAATTTGAACACTGGGGGAATGGGACCTGTCACTAAAGGTAGGTGGCATTATTTTCTCTATCATCAATATAATTTCAACAAATTACTAGTATTTTTTCTGGTTGCCAAGGGCTCGATATTGAGTTGTAGAGCACAATCTCAAATCTTGGCTCTACATGTGGAAGAAAATGAAGTCATGGAAAATGGTAGCCTAAAACTCTTTCCTAAAATCCCTGGATTTTAAACCATGACCCCTTAGGCAAAATAATGATAAAGACAAAAATAAAAATAATCTCTAATTTCATCATCATCTCTTTCCTTTCACAACTTTATACTCAGAACTTAACAGATAGGGAATAATTTGATTTGAGTCAGCCAACAAAGATGGCTGTCTTGTGGTTTTATTTTTTTTTTTAATTTAAATTAAACTGACTGATATTCAGCTGTGGACCTAAAATTATTGAAACTCTAGGAATCACTATTCTGAGAAATGGTGAGCTTAAAGAGAACACTGACCTATCATTTTGGCTATACTAAATTAAAATCTAGAACTGAGTAGCATATTACTACCTGGATTCAAATATTTCATGGATCAAATCACATTACTTATGATTTAACAGAACCATTTAATAAAGATCTATATTCAATTGGCCTTTATATTCACTTATCTCCACTACTGTATTATTTAATGCTGCTTAAGAAAGGTCAGTTTTGCTCCATAGACCCTTACTGTTTTCTCATAAGCCTATAATCCTCTAGTCCTAGTAATATATTAGTACTGTGATGAAGAAGTTTTACTACAATGTGACTAGATCTCTTAGCAACCTCATTTTCATCCTGAACATTGCATGTAATAGTGATGTAGTTTGCATGCTTAAACATAGACATTGTGGATTTTTAAAAATTTCAACTGTTAAGAAGCTATAAAAGTTAGATATAATAGTAGAATTCGTTTCTTAAACTTTAAAGTATTTTTGTAAGACAATTTCTTTAACACGAGATGTGATACATGATTTAATATATTTTCAAATAAAAAAATCTGTATTCATTATGGAACCCTAGATACGTACGTATTTGTGTGTCTTTACTGGGGGTCAGGGAGGGGATGGTTGACTCTGTGATGTCCTATAATATAGGAATCTCTAAGTGTAGAAATTCTCTTCACAAATTCAGGTGGCTAATTCATTTTTATCTTATAGCCTCAGAAGGTTGCTGAGGTTCTGAGAGCTGTGAGTTGCCCACATCTACAATGTTAATATGTGTAGAATTTTTACCTCATCTTCCTGACCCTAAGGCTGACCCCATATTGTATCTGAGGTATGCATACAGATATCAAAATACTTAGAATACAAATACAAAGAAATACAGAAGAAGAATTTCTCCCACAAAAAATGAGAAACAAGATGAGGTAGTATCAGAGAGGAAAAAAAAGTATAAAGTAGCCTGTCTATGATCATTTTTATTTTTACTGGTATATGATACCTGAGCTCAGAAAGAAAAAAAAAACCCACTTGTATATTTACTCTTCACCAGCTCATATCACATCTGTTTTTGAAGGAAAGTAGAATAAGGTGGTATGTAGGTAGAGAGCTCCAAGATGGCTAAAGCTTCTACTTCAATTCAATGTATGTCAGTTACAGGGCAGAATAAGCAAGGGATCTTTGAGATGGCACTGAGATACTTGTCTCCCCATCTCCCTTATTATCCCATGCTACATTAGTGATAATGTAAAGATTCAGTTCTATTAACAGTTTCATTGAATTAAACCCCTGGAATTCCCACTACATGAGGCTCCAACTTGAGAGTGATCCTAAAAGCTGCCTAGCATTTCAAGGAACCTTCTGGAAAAGCAGGGAAAAGGGACTCCCCAGTGATGGAAAACTTTTAAACCCTAGACAAAAGTGAGTTAGTTTTTGTTGTTGTTGTTGTTGTTGTTGTTGTTGTTGTTGTTGTTATCCTACTATTTCTCTCAGATTCCTTTCCTGGAATTTTCCACATCCTCTCCCCCTAAAATAGACCTTTCCATGTATTCCCTAATTTAGAGTCTAGAAGTTTTTTTTTTACATTGTACTTGACTCTATACTCTATACTCAAATGTGTTATCCCTTAAAGAGAAATATTCTTCCTTTCTTTTCAGACAACAGCAAATTTATTTGAAACACAAAGCTGGCAAGCAAACAAGAAAAAAAATAAATATACTGAGGACTAATAGCATACAAAGTAGATATTTTTGGAATACAAAAATATATATTCATATAAAACAATCAATACATTTTTAAAAAGCCTTAAATAATGTTTACTATGTGTTATGGACAATAAAGATACCCAGAAAAAAAAGGGGGAAATAGCCCTTGCTTTCAAAGAGCTTACATTCTAATGGAGGAAACAAAGAGTAAGTACATATAAGAGTAAAGTAATAAAAAGTAAGAGTAGTACATGTGAGAGTACCTTAAGATACAGATAGAGGAGATACACTGTACCCATAGAAACAAAGATTCTAGCTATTTAGTGGGGATAGGTTGGGAAAGGCATCTTGCAGAAACTGAACCTAGAACTAGAGATTTTAAGAGCTGAAAGTTAGGAGGGAAAACAGTCAAAGCATGGAAGATAACCAGTCCAAAGACACAAAGATAGAAGGTGGAGCCTTCAGGTATAAAAAGAGCAAGTGGGCCAGGGTGATTTGACCACAGAATATATGGAGGAAAGTGATATGTAAGAATAGTAAAAAAGACCAAAAAAGGCTACGTGGTAAAGAACTTTATATGCCAAACTGAGGAGTTTACATTTAATCTTAATGGTAATTGAGAGCCAGTGGAGCTTATTGAATAGGGGTGCTATGGTTGTACCTGAACTTTAGGAAAATCACTTTGGAAGGTGGGTGGAATATAGATTGGAGGGAAACTAAGAGGTTATTGCACTATTCCAGGGAAGAGATGATGACGGTCTGAACTGCGGTAGTGGCTTTGCTAATTGAGAGAAGGGATTTTATATAATAGATGTTATGGAGATAAAGCTGACAAGATTTGGCAACTACTTGGATATGTGGGCTGAATGAGAGAGAGGAGATGAGGACGACACCAACCTTTTGAACCTGGGTAATTGGAAGGATGATGCTACCCTCTACAGTAACAAGGAACTTTGGGAGATGGGTGGGTGTGCCTTGTTGTAATTTTTGCAACTTAAAAGCCTCACTGGGGAGGTTTTGACTTTAAAAAAATTAAAAGCTTACATCTATTTTATTTCAAGCTGTTAAATTCATCTCTACCTAACTGCAGTAGTCAGGATAAGATTCTTTAAAAGCTTAGAAAGGAACAAGCAGCATTCTACACGAGCATAATATAGAGAAAATGAGCACAGAAAATTCTGAAAAGCATTTTACGAAGGTGCCATGTTCTGTTCTTTCTTCAAAATATTCTTGGACCTAGTTTTCATAATGGAAGGAGAAGGCTACCCTATAATAGAAAGGATCTGTCATTTTATATCATACCCTAGCAGACTCTTTGTAATAAATAATGCTGCAACCTAAGAACCAGCATCAACCTACCATGGACTGTGTGTCTGCTTGACAGGTACAATATATTAGCATATGTGTCTTGTTGCAGTCGATTCTGTTCAATTATATTTAATGAATATCAGCCAATATTTACTAAGGAGCTACTATGGGCAGACAACTATGTTAGGGAACAAATAAAGTGTAGTTACAAACAGTTCCTGCTCTCATGTAGCTTACAATATAATAAGTGAAATGACATAGAAATAAGTAATTACAATATGAAATATGTGATAATTGTATGAGAGATGTAAGCACGTAATATGTGAGATCTGAATAAGGAAATGTGTCTACTGACAGGGGGAATCAAATAATATAGAATTTCAGAGTTGGAAGGGATTTTTTTTCAATATTTTTTTGGGAAAATTTTATTTAATCAGTCAATTTAGAACATTATTCCTTGGTTACAAGAATCATATTATTTCACTCCCCTCCCCCACTCCTTCCAGTAACTGACATGTAAGTCCACTGGGTTTTACATGTGTCCTTGATCAAAACCTATTATCATGTTGTTGGAAGGGATTTTAAAGGCCATGTAGAGTACAACATCATTCTAATCCACACTTGATAAATCAAGCAAAAAACAAGCATATATTAGGCACCAATAAAGTGATAACTTCCAGGTATACAATGATAAGAATCCCAACTATAACATATCTATTGAGAAGCTATGCAGCTTTTCTTTGAAGATCTCAAATGAAAGGGATATCTCATTTCCTCACGATGCAGCCCTTTATATTTTTATATGGCTATGTTAGAGATATTTTCCTTATCCCTTCCTAAATCTGCTTTATTTCAAAATCCATACAATTTTTCTAATTCTGTTTTCTGCTGCTCTTTTGGCACCAGAGCAGATAAGGTTTGGTAAATGCCACAGTGAATAGAACGCTGGACCTGGAGTCAGAATGATTGCCTCAAACATTGAGTAGCTCTGTGACCCTGGGGAAGTCATTTTACCTCATTCATCCTGTTTGCTCCTGAAATCAGCCTAATTTTCTTCATCTGTTAAAATTCATCATTCTGTCAGGTGATATCAGTTCTATAATTTATATTTCCTCAGATAATTTCCTACAGAGGTGCAAGACTCTCAAGGAAGTTTCTGGAAAAGCAGGGAAATGGGTCTCCCAGGACATGGAAAACCTTTAAACCCTAGACAAAAATGAGTTAGTTTTTTTTGTTGTTGTTGTTATCCTAGCATTTCTCTCAGATTTCCTTTCCTGATATTTTCCACTTCATCTCCCCCCACCAAATAGATTTTTGCATGTATTTCCCAATTTAGTCTAGAAGTTTTTTTCCTTGCTTCCACTTCTTAATGTTTTCCCCTTTTGATTATGAACCACTTAAGGGCAGGAAATCCTTTCTACCTTACTTTGTGCCTCCTGAACTTAGCATAGTATCTAGAACAGAGTAGATATCAAATGAATGTTTGATTTTGGCAGCTGGACTATTTCAGTGGCAGGATTTTGAACCCAAGTTATTTCTACATTTAAGGTAAGCCCTCCATTCACTTGGCCATGTTGTTCTGAACTCATGCTTTCAGGAGGAGATTTCAAGGCTAGGTAGAAATTTTGAAGATTAGAAATAGACGGGCAAAAATGAAGGGGAAAGGAGAGATTAAGGGTATAGAAAACCTTCTATTATAGTCATAGCCACTATTATAGCAAAAGCAGACTACTTGGAATTAAGTATTAATAAAAATAATATTTACTTTGATATAATTTATGTATCATTTACACATTACATTGGGATGATGAGAGGTACTGTGGTATGGTAGAAAAGAGGCTAGCCCTGGAGCCAGGGAGACCTGGGTTCAAATTCTACCTCTGATACAAACTGGCTGGGTAAGTTTGTTACTCAAGATAAGGCAGACTATAAGTTGCAGAGGAGACAAGGAGATTCCCTCATTTGAGAGTCTTATACCAATGAAATCACAGGTTCATCCCTTACCAAATTCCTATATGGGAAAACAAGATGGTAGATGCAAAATGTTCTGAAAATTGAAGTGTTAATAAGCAGAGGATATTATTGCTATAATAATTTTATAGGCCTTCATAATTTTTATTAAGATGAAGTTTTCCTAAGTTTACTCCCATTGCATTTTTTACTTAAAACCAATATGTCTATGTAGCAGATATTTTCAGTTACTTCCCAAAGAGCTGGGTTTTGGATCAGGAAAGCTGAGTGCTCTGATCATTCCCTAATGAGCTTGTACAACCAAAGGATTTTGGTTGTTTCCTTGGATCCCATGATGGAGTGGTTCTATAAAGTAGCTCAGCAAAACAATTTCCAGGACTACAAAGGTTGAGTCAAATCATAGGGGGGAAACTTCACATTTACCTTCTATGGCTTGTTATTCCTTTATCTGCCTCAACTTTAGTATAATGCTGAACAGAGCCTGTATCTATGTTTTCCATCATCTAACTTCAACCTTTAGTTCTTTTGTGCTCTCAAGAATTCTAAGGACTAAAGAAATGGGGTAGGGATACTAAAGATGTCTCTTAGTTTCCTTTTATAGACCACGTGGTTCATTCTATAATATTAGGCAAAAGTAGGATCAATTGATTCATCTTGGAGTTCACCTCTCCAAAGGTTAGCCCATTCTCAAAGAGCCTCAAAGGCACAATTTTGCATCATCTAACAGGATAGACCATCAAAAGTCCAAAGCATTGGGTTCACAGCTTTGAGCTCACACCTTTTTTTAAGCTCATCAAAAGATCAGAGAATTCATTTCCCTATTAATTGTCCCTAGAACATGTATTTTTTTAAATTTAAAGAATTTTAATAACAAATTTCCACATGAGTTTTCTGAAGTTATATAATACAAATTGTTTCCCTCCCTTCTTCCCTCCCTCTGTCTGGAGCTGGTAAACAATTCAATCTGGGTTTTACATGTATTATCATACAAAACATGTTTCCATATTATTCATTTTTGAAAGTGAATAATCTTATAAAACTAAAACCCTAAAACTTATACCCAAATAAACAAGTTATAAATCATATGCTTCCATCTGCATAGAATATGTAATTTTAAAAGATCAAAATTAAGCAAATGAAGATTTCAAGAGGCTATATTTTATGCATACTATATAGTATATGCTAAAATCCTGCTGCTTACTAAAAGAAATCTCACTTGGGGGCATGGTTATAAAGATGATGACCCTTTTTCTTCTTTGGCAAATGGAGAAAAACTTGTCAGTTGTGCTTGTTTGAAAATTCTTCAAATTACTTTTGAGCAGTTATTTTAATGAATTTTGCAATTTTTATGTGAAGTTTTAGAGACAGATATTACTTTCCCATTTGTAAATATTTACATGAAAATTATAAGGAAGCGTAGAAATGATAGGATTAGGTTGGGTTTTGACCTGTGAATCTAATAAAATTATGTCATTCCTTTTCACTTGGCCAGTTGTACATATGCTATTTCCCCCTTTCTTGACTTTTTATCATCATGATTATTGTACAACTACAAATTGATAGTGATTTTGCAATACCAATGAGGAAAACTACCTATGAAAAGTCACAAGAATAAGAAGATAAAAATAGCACTTTGTATTTTTTTAATTAAGCCAACTTCTGCATTTCAGTTTTGTCTGTGTATTGGGCCAGTATTTTCGGGTGGGAAAAATATGAAAAAAAAATGCAGACATCACTTAAGAACAGCACAGGCTGTTAGTGATAAAAATTCTGTTCTGTTTTTAATTTTGGCATTTGTGTTTTTTGTTTTGATTTCTACTTCGAGGGGGAGAAAGAAGGTTATTTACAGAAATCTGGCAAAATTCAATCAGGAAAATGTAGTTTCATATATTCATTTTGGGCACATTTCAGTCTGAAGATGCACCTACTATTGAGTTTGTCTAGTTTCACAGTGTGATATCAAAAGAATGAACCCTAGAATCCCACTGCAAATAAAGAGAAACTAGGGCCTAAGAGGAGGGATTCTTTTTCTCTTTTGAAGTTGATTAGCAGTCATCTATTTTAGGTATGGGTAACTACATAAAAATGGAAGTGGGGTGCTTCAAAGTGTATTAAGCAGTTTCTTCAGGAGGCAAGACACTGAGGACAGATGCTGGAAATCTTCCCATTCAACACAATTCAGATCAAAGGAGCATAGGATTTGGAGTTAGAAGGGACTTTAATCTCCCTTTATTTTATAGGGAAAAAAAAAAACAGGTACAGAGAGGTTGAGAGGCCCAAGGTCAAACAGCACAGAGAGTTAGAATTTAATTCTACAAACATGTATTAAATCTCTATTACATGCAGAGCACTGTGAAAGAACTAGATGAGAGCAATGAAAAAAAAAGGGTATGCAAAGGTGAAATGGTTTCTGATTTTCATATCTATGATATGATATAACAAGTTCAGGATTGAATATACAAAAATAATTATAATATAAAGTATAACACATTAAGTACATGAAGGATAATTTTCAGTTATATGTGCAGGTGCTCACATGAGTGGGCATGCTCATATGTACATTTCATAAATATGCACATGAGAATAACATGGAGGAGGTCATACAAGAGTTCAAGATTTTGAGGAACATGATCCATAATATTAATTTGCTTGGCTTAGGCAGATTAAGAGAGTTTTCCCAGTTTTTATCCTGATGGTTATCAAAATTTCCTGGATTTATTGTACTCAAGCTTTCAGGAAGGGATTTTCATCCCAGATGTTTTCAGAAAGCATGTGTAACCAGGCTACCAATTTCATGTAATCTTAACTGCTACTTTAAATACAAAAATAGGAAACTGCTTTTACCCTGCTGAAAAATTCACGTGTTACCAATCTGACTTTTATATCCCATCCATAAGGAATGGATTTATAATATGAAAAAGACACTAATATAGTGCCTTAGGATTTGCCCAATAATATACATACATTTATTGAACTTGATTCTCATAGCATTACTATGAATAACATAAGTAGGATTACTTCCACTTTACAGCTCAAGAAACTAAAACGTACAAAGGTTGTGACTTAACAACTCTTAGAGGAGTTGTAATCTCTAGGGGTAGGATTTGATACTATATTCCATCTCTATTAATACATTTTTCTAGTTAAGAGAAATCTAGTAAAAACTCTAATTTTTTCCTCAGCTATGTACAATTTATAATGTTCTTCCTTACATATTTAAACCAAGAGTATTTTTGAGCATTTCTGATATATTCAAATATCTAGAGTAGTTGAAGTTTAAAAGTTAAGATCTCAGAAATTGAACTACTATAGCATTGTTATATCTGTTCATTTCTTAAGAATTCAAAACACAACTGAATTTAAGAATCTTGCCATGACCTTTATAAAGACTGAGAATTACTAAAGTAGTTTTAATGCCTCAAACAAGCATGCTGTTTGAGAAAGACCGGAGTTTGGGTCTACAGCATTTAGCAATTTAAAGTTACTGGAGTGCTACACAGATTGGAATTCCAATTTGGAAGAATGAAGGGTCTCCTAAAAATCTGTAGCACTCCAATAATTTTAAATTATTTTCTACTTTGTATGTTCAGAACCCTTACTACTTAAAAATAAAGTCACTCATAACAAAAAAGTATAGCTTTGAGTCATTGTGTGCAGTAGCACAGGAAAATTTCTATGCACTGAAGTGCTTATGGTTTTCTCTCTCTGCCTCTCTCTTTTTTTCTTTCTTGAAGGTTCTCAATTCAAAAACAAGTCAAGCAGAAGCTTTCATACTGCAACAGTTCAAGACATATTAAAATATTTTCAAATTTAACTGAAAATATGGCAAAATATAGTGCATGTGGATGACAGATGAGAAAACATAACAAAAGAAAGTGCATCCTCCCAAGCATGAACAAAAAACATCAAGCTGGATTATAAATTGCTCTTAGTTAGCATGACCAAGTCTCTGAAAGAAAATGAATGGAATACTAAATGCCTATAGTATTAGTCATAGACATGCTATACCTTATAATATTATGTATGTTTGTGGGACTGAGACAATCTATTAGCTAAAAAAAAGTCATAGTTTAAGATTTTATCATGTCTGATTATGATTGACACATATAGGAAATCTTAATAGGTATTACCATCACTATCAAGATTTACAGTTATATAGTGTATTATGTTTCTAAAATGCTTTCCTAACATGAGGGTGAAACAAGGAAACTGATGGTCAGAGAAGTGATTTGCCCTTTGACTCAACAGTATCACTACAACATATATGCAATAAAGATGCGAAAGAAAGAGGGAAAGAAATAGCATATATTGAGCTATTCATAACAGCGCTTTTTTGGGGAAGTGAAGAATTATAAACTAAGGCAGTACTCATTTGGGGAAAAGCTGGGAAAATTAGAGTATATAAAGATAATGGAATATTATTGTGCCATGAAGCTGTATGAAAAGGATGGTTTCAGAGAAACCTGGGAAGGCTTTATAAACTAATGCAGAGTTGAGTAAGAAGAAACAGTAGAGCAATTTACCAAAAGATTACAACATTGTTTGTTTGTGTGTGTGTGAAATGATCAACTTTAAAAACAAAAGCAACTTCAGAGATCCATTAATGAGAGATGCTTTATACATTTTGACAGAGAGGTAAAAATCTAAGGTATGGCCATCACATCAATTTGTTTTGCTTGACTATCTTACTTATAAGGTGTTTTTTTCCCCATTGTTTGTGGAGAGATAACCCTATCAATAAAAATTATAAGTTTTGATGAAGCATATTTTTAAGTACATTAAATAAAGTAGGAGGATATTTAGAGGAAAATGTAGACAAAGTAGGGTAGCTTTGGAACTAAAGTGTTGAGTGGATTATATGTTTTAAAAAAACAAAGATTAAATGGAGATTTTCAATTTCACATACAATCTTCTTTTTTCTGATCTTTGTTTATGAAAATGCTCATGATTGCTGGCATTTGTAAGATCCAAAACAATAAAATAAAAGAAACAACAGAAGAAATGAAATGACTTTGGAGCCTACACAATAGAGCTTGAAGGGACCTCCCAGAGTTCTACTGAAATCTTCAACAGGCCACACAGATGAGTGTGCTCGACATTCAGATGTATAATCCTTCAGATAATATTTCTTGCCATTTGGAACCCCTCAAGTCCTTTATGATAGGTCCTCCTGTCCTCATCTACTATTTCCCTGAATTTCTCCCCTTTTTGCATTTTAGGGTCCTATTCTTTTTCAGTATTTCATTCTCCCTCACTTGCAACAAAATGAATTGGTATCTCTCATTCCTTCAGAGGCTAGTGGTGCAATGGATAAAAGATCTACCCTAGAATCAGAAAGACTGGAATTCACACTTAGCCTCAGACCCTAGCTATATGACCTTTAGCAAGTCACTTAACCCTGTTTCCCCCAGTTTCCTAATCTGTAAAACAAGGTGGTAGAGAAGAAAATGGAATACCATTATAATATCTTTGTCAAGAAAATTCCAGGAGGCAGCTGGGTAGCTCAGTGGATTGAGAGTCAGGCCTAGAGAGGTCCTAGGTTCAAATCTGACCTCAGACACTTCCCAGCTGTGTGACCCTGGGTAAGTCACTTGACCCCCATTGCCTAGCCCTTACCACTCTTCTGCCTTGGAGCCAATACACAGTATTGACTCCAAGACGGAAGGTAAGGGTTTTTAAAAAAAAATAAATTAAAAAAAAAAGAAAGAAAATTCCAAATTCAATCATGAGTTGTATAGGATTCAAACAACTAAATAAAAACAACAGTCCCTCCAGGTACTGCCCCCTAAATGCAGAAAACAGATTTTAGGCAAAGGCATTTATGAAAAATAGTAGCCATCTAATCTTTATCATTGCCAGGAAACATGCTACCTAGATTAATGTAGTAATGACATTCATACAAAAGATACTTCAAAGTGAATGCTACAATATGAATTTCAGAATAGAATGTTAAGGTAGATGTCTTTGTTTCTTTATTCCTTGGAAGGCCTCAATATTCTACCACATTAGTATGTGAGGGAGGCAAAGGTGTACATCCTAAATGCTCTGTTATTCCTCCAAAGTAGGCTGAATTTTATCTAATTTAAAGTATCTAAAACACACTTTTTCTAGGAATGTTTAAATAACTATTGATTACTTTGATCTCTTCATTTTCCATGCCAAGGAAGGCATAGGATCACAAAGGCATTTTCATCAAAGATAAGTAATAAAATTAATGAAGTGCATTAGGAAGAGAAAAGAACAAGAGCCACATTGTGGGGCATATAAGGAAAAATAATTAAAGATGGCAGGTTTGATTTGAGGCTTATTGAATTCAAGGTGGTAGCCAAATATTCCAGACAAGGTGTTCTGCTTGGCAGTTAGAGAAATGAGTGTGGAGTGTGGAAGATAGCTTAGTGCTGGTGAGAAACATTTGGGAGTCATTTGTGTATGAATGATAATTGAACCTATGGGAGTGAATGAAATGGTTTCTTTTTGAAAGATAAGCCCCATAATTCTCCTTGATATACAAATGTATTCTTGGCTATCAGTAGTTCATCCTTTGCAAAATAACTTCACTGTCACTTTCTTATTTCGTCTTTAATTCCTTGAATTGTTCAATTAAAAACATACTTAGAAAAAAATATTGCCCAAATCCAAATTTTAGAATTGAAATACAGGTTAGGAAACTAGACCAGCATTGGTGAATGTTTTCAAGTTTGCATGCCCAAACTACAACTTCAAGCTGTCTCTGAGCACACCCAATTACCCCAGAGAGTGAAAGGAGGAAGTGCTTGCTTTAGGCAGCTGAACTGAGGGGCAGAGCATTCAAAAAATGTCCTTTCCCTCCCCATCCCAGGCAGGCCCAGCATGTGTGCCAATACTTTGCCAGTGCTGAACTAGACTATAGTCAATTTTATAAATATATATCCTTTTACCTGCCTCATTTCCTTAAGCAGGACAGCTTTTATTTAAATTCTTGTCCTGCATTTTATTTGGATTAAGATGTATTTTATTTAGATTTTATTTATTATGTCCTGTATTTTACTTAGGTCCTGTTCTGTAGCTATTTTTCTTGAAAGATAGATATCTTTCTTTGATTTTGGGAAGACCCTTGTAGAGATGCAGCCTGTAAATTTCTCTAGTAGGTACCAGAAACACAGCTATTGAAAACAAAGTTATTTCTACCAAAGTCAACATCAGAAATGGACAAAATTTTAGTAATGGAAATGACATTAAAGAAGATGCATTCCTCTCTGTTTTGCCATTGTACCTTAAGGATCAAGGAACCTTCCCATCTTACTTCTAGATGAACCTTTTCATATACATAGTCTCCCCCATTAGAAAGGGAACTCCTTGAAAGCAAGGACTTTCTTATTTGTCTCTTTGTATCCCCACCACTTAGCACAATATGTTGTACTTAATAAGTGCTAATACATTCTTCATTCATTATTCATTCATTATTCATTCATTCATTCATTCATTCATTCATTCATTCATTCATTCATTCTCTTTGAATCTGAATAGTTCTGTTACAAATACAAGAAGTATTGGTTTTTATCAACTGCAGCAACTAGAACCCAATCCCTTCCCTGCAAGTGTTAACTGATATTTACAATTCAGTTATTTGACTATATCCAGAGATTTTTCTGGGTGGCATACACCTGCCTGCCCCATAGTGTATCATCTGTGCTTTTGCTCACTTGAAACCAATTTATTACTAGCTAAGACTTCCTAGCTGAACTGATTATAATTTGTAAGACTAAATTGAAAATGCATCTTTTCCCTGTTTCCTACTAATTTTTGCCATGTGTGTGTTTGGTCTCGCTTGCTGCTTTTTTGAATAATATTTTAGCCTTTTATGAATTGCCTCTATTTAGACTTTGCTGAGCATAAATTATTTTACAGTAATATTAGGGATAAATAAGACATCTGGATAGGGAATAGGTAGAAGAAAACAGCTAGCTGCATTCAGTCTTCAAATACAGAAATCTAACTTCACTATGGTTTTGGGTATATGAACTACTTTTATAATATTTTCTTAGCAAAATTTGCAAATAGTTGAACTGAGCTGTAACAAAAACTAAGACCAATATTTGGTGGAAAGAATGATCTGAAATTGTTCTATACTGTAGTGCAAGGCAATGGTGTAAGCATTTCCCTCCCTTCCTGTCTTTCTGATGATTAAGAGAATTGATAACAGGTTGAACTGAATGTCAGCCAAAATCAATAACCTGGAGGTGAGAGTGGATTGAGACAAGTGAATTAGTTTCAGAGGAGGTACCCAGGCAGAGGAGAATGAGTCCACAGTAAGAAAAAATATTTTTTTTTTCCCTTTGGTATCTTACGAAAAGAAAATGAAAGGTTTAAAACTGAGTTTCAGAGAATCTCGGAAATAAGGGGTCAGAAACATTTCTTGGGTCATAAAAGCTATCTACCCTGTCTCAGATGGATTGTTTCTTGAGGTAGTCATGGTATCATCAATTTAGAGGTGAAATGAAATTCAGAGGTCTTCTATTTCAATCTTGGTATTATTTAGATGAAGAAACTGAAACCCATAGGGGAAATCACTTGCCCAGGTAACACAAAAAGTAGGTGGCAGAATTAAAATTCAAACCTAGGTTCTTGGCTCTAAATTCAGTGATCTTCTCATTGAAGCAGATTCTATATCTACCAGATTTAAAAAAAATAAAATAAAATAAAAGCTTCAGAAACTAAGCCTTTATCCGTCTCTACTTTCAAGAAACAAATTTCCAGATCTACTTTAAATGCTGCCCTTCTACCTCCCCCAGACCCAATTTCTATTTTAGTTATTTGATGAAATCCTTCTCTATTATAGATGTCGGTTTCTTTTAGGACATTTAAAGGCCATTGTGCCCTTGGCCATTTTATTAACCTAAGGCCAAATTAGGGCTTTTTGAGAAAGAGGGACATATGGGAGTGACTGTACAGATCCATTTGTATCAGTCAGCTGCCTTCAGGCTGGTATGTCATTGTTAGTCCATTCCTTAAGTCTATTTACTAATGATTACCATGAGACTCAAGGCTATTGCCTTTTTCTATTTAAAGTAGAATATATATAACAACACAGGAAGAGACAAGCTTGAACTGCAATCCTTAATAGCATTTAGCTCAACATATCTTTCTTATGTGACCTTGAATATGAAATTTCTCAAAGTCTCCAACACCCCATGGACCTTGCACAAAATAAATAAATGAAAACTCAGTCCTGCCAAGGAGTAATGATGTTTACCAATCACTTAATACTAACTATGGTATTGTGCCACTGATTCTCTAAAAATAGTGAGGCAGACAATAATATAGGAGTAAAACCTCCACATATTCGGTACCAAACTCAATCCAACCCAGGAGAAGTAATAAAATGCATAACAAACCAGGGGAGAGAATGATATCTGTGGTCATTATGCTAATGAATGCATTCGATACTAATTCAATAGAGTTTAAGGGAAAAAAAGTTCTGACCTTATTTTGGTTCAGACAGGAAAGACTTCATGCAGGAGATGAGACTTAAAGGTAATTTAGCCAGAGAAAGCAGGATATGGCAAACATTCAATGGCAATGGGAAGGTGTAAGCTTTTGAAGATATATTCTGTTAAGTGGATCAGGGCATAGAAGGCTTAGTTATTCATGAATTTCTATACTCTAGATTTAATGACTATAATATTCTCTGTGTAGGCATAAGCCTGAAAGACATCTTGAAGCTTCAGTTATGAGCTCAAAGGCTTTGTGTGAACAGTGATTATTTTCAGAGTATTCTGTGGCTGAGGAAACAAAAAATTTTACAAGACATAGGACAGAACCGGTCTAGAACTTGAGAAAAAAAATTTTTTTAAAAAGAACAGGAATCATTTTCTAAAAATACAGACTAAGGCTTTTTTCTTTTTCTTTTTTACTTGAGTGTTGATTTGATTTAAATACTGAGAAAATTCAGGGGGCAGCTGGGTGAGTGGACTGAGAGCCAGGCCTAGAGATAGGTTGAAATCTGGCCTCAGACACTTCCTAGCTGTGTGACCCTGGGCAAGCCACTTTACCCCCATTGCCTAGTCCTTACCATTCTTCTGCTTTAGAATCAGTATTGATTCTAAGATGGAAGGTAAGGGCTTAAAAATATTAAGAAAATTATAAGTGTGTAAGAGACCAAGAAAGAAAGACAGAAAGAGGGAAAGAAGTAGAGGCAGAAGAGGGGAGAACAGAGAGTAAGAAAGGATCGTTGTCATTTATATATTCAGCAATGTTAAGAAAAGCTTCTGAGGTTAAAAAAAGATTTTGTGTATATATTTTAACAATCTCTGAGTAGTTTCAGTTTTAGAAAATTATCTCAAATAATAGAAATATGGATGCCATTTATTGCTTTGAACCAGAAATAAATGCACCTTTCTTTTTCTTTGTTAAAGTTACAATAGATTTTGTTTGAATGAAGGATTTTCCTTATGTAGAATATATCTTTCAATCAGATCTAGATGTGGAAACTTTATATAGTACTTGAGATTGCTCAAGTCTAGTTTTGAATAACCTTCTGGGATACATCTTTTGGGTAAAAGAACAAAGGAATATATAATTTTGTAGCTCACATTATCTTGTGTTTATAAAAATTAAATTTGATGGAGAAAAGGTAAGTTGAAACAAAGGAATTTATGTCTTACAAATATACTGCATCTTACCATTCACTCTATCACTTTGCCCTGCAGACCTATAGACACTGTCATCTGATATACCACTGAATTATGTGGCCTTTCCATCCTCCTTGCAAGTTATACCCTCCAAAATGTGCTCTGTGAAGCATTTTTTTGTTTTGTTTTGGGGGACCTGAAGTGTAAAATGGGATGGCACAAAAAAAAAGGGATAAAAGGAAAAGAGGAATTTACTGTGATCAAGTTATTTGTAAAATTTGAGGGAAAAATAACTCTTGTAGTCTTTCAGGAAGAAGAGTGATTACAAGGGAAAGGATGAGGTGAAAAAGAGTGAAACTGAAATGGGGAAAGAATGAAGAAAATCTTAATTCAGTGGGGGTAGGGGGGGACCTTGATGGACATTTCTGTGAGGGGAGAGAGATTAGTTCATAATAGTAGATGAGGACAGTAAGAATAATCTGCAAGAGATTTGGTGCTTAAGAGATACTACCTCAGAGACTGTTGTATCTCTCTGACTACAAAGATATATATGAGTTCTAGAGGCAACTGACATCTCAAAGGGTGGGAGAACAAGGGCCCAGAAAGAGTTCAGGACAAATAGGAGAAAAAATAATCATAGGGTGGTCAAAGGAAAAAGCAAGGTCCTAGAAAAAAAATTCTATCATGGGACAATATTTCATCAAAAAAAGAGAGGTCAGAATATGCATGGATGTAACCCCTGACCTAGAGATAATTGGTATTGGGCACTTTCCACATTAATGTAGAGGAATACCCTGCCCTTAGGCTGAGGTGGAGTTAATGACCACAGAGAGCTTTGGCTCTCCTAAGACCTCTTAAAAAAAGGTAAAGGAAGCCTACCCCTCTTCAGGTTACTGAAGGAAAAGATTGGGAAGACATGAAAGGAGCTGGAATTGCCCACCATGTCTGGGGTCTCTACTTTGCCACTTCAGAGACTTCAGGAAGTTTCCTCTTGATTGAGATCTGTGATGTTCTTGAGCTTTTATCTCACTCCCAATGGGAGAACCTCCTTTGATCTGCATTGTCTGGCATATATTCACCTATGTTGTAAACCTTCCCTGATTTCTGTTTTCCTATTATTTGGATAAATGAGTTTCTTTGCTAATCTCACATATGTTCAATTACGGATTCGTATTTAGTCAGAAAGGAATCAATCCTTGGATGTAGAGTAATGAGTAAATGATTGTAACTTAGATTGAACCTGACCATATCCCCTAACAATCAATATTTAAGGGAGCAGATAGCTACATTTCGAATCCAATACTCCCTTTCTCTGAGGAGAGAAGAGTGGCTCTGGCCATAAGGACCTACTTCCCTTCTTGACGGGAATTAAATTCTCCCTTGATAAAGAGGGGTTAGGGGGAAGAGGTTCTGCTTCCTTTAGAACCTCACAATGACATCCCCACTCCCCAGTGGGAGACAGGACATACATACATGTATGGGGCTTCCCTACACCAGGATCTTTCTTTATATCTATGACAGAAATTGTTTAGAAGAAGAAACTCAAAACAATAAAAGTCTAGAATAGACTGATTGGGCCTCTAAACTTCTCTGATTAGAGGGCAGAGCCCTAAACTCTTCCCAAAGACTTTCTATATAGAGGTCTCACAACCTTTATAGTAACTAATTTCCATCATCTGCTTGTTTGGTTTTGACTCCATGGGACACTGTGCCTAGCCAGACACACTTTGATACTCTTCCCCTTTCAGTTTCCATTCATCTTCCCTTTGTAAGCTCCTTGAGGGCAGAGGTTGTTTCTTTTTCTTAGTAGTATCTTTAAAGCTCGGTACAGTGCCTGGCACATTGCAGATGGTTAATAAATATATATTGAACTAAATAGACAAGAAAGGGGAAAAATCAATGAAGAGACTAAGAAATAAATTGATTTTTGAAAAAGGCATAGAAAAATGATAAAAATAAAACAAAGAAAAAGAAAGGAATAGGAATTTTATTTGACTACTTGAAAAAGAAAAGTAGATAAATAGATAAAAGGCAGTAAAAACAGAATTAATAAGTTCAATAAAACTAAAAACCAGGAGAAAAGATGGCAAATGCAGGGAGAGTTTTAAATAAGGGAAAGACAGTTTCTGGGGAAAGGATTATCTTAAAGTAAATTAAGCAAAAAAAATAAATAAATAAAAAATAAATAAAGAGAAAATGTCCTGTCCTCATCAGCAAGAGTAACAACTCTCCTTGCCCCATCCCCATAACCCCTAAATTGTAATTCAGGAAACACAATTTCAAGACAAATGGTAGAAAATGTGAATCTAATTCTATGTATTGATCAGTTTTGCTGGTTTTTATTCCATTTTTTCTTTTTCTCAAACATATATTATTTATTATACAGGATGGCCCCTCTAGGAGGGGACAGGGGTATAAAAACTGAGAGAAATTTTGGTGATATAAAAAACAATGGCTAACCAAAAATCATTTTCAAAAAAAGAAATGGAGCTCCTTCAGGGGAGAAATTGTCTTACTTTCCTATTTCTATCACCGGTACTTAATAAAATGTTTGGCACATAGCAAACAAGTGAATTAAATATTTCTTATTTGTTCATTCATTCATCCATGCATCCATTTATTCCTTAACTCCTATGCTTGTATGGTATAAGAGAACTAATTTATTAGAGTACATCATCTAATATTTATTGAGAACTCATTTAATGCAAGGCACCGCGAGGACTGTTATAATAATAGTAGATGTCAATACTGGTATCCCATAGGGCTAGACCTTTTTCTTGGAGATCTTTTCTCCAAAATCTCTTCTATAAACTAGTCTGAGGGAGAGATCCTTTCATATCTGGAGGCATTTGATGGGCACTTCCCTATGGAGTATGAGCAAGCTGACTGGAAGAATCCAAGGACCTTCTGGTGATTGTCTGACAGAGCCCCAAGAGGGCAGACTCTTATGACAGATGTCACCCCTTTCTCTTGCCTATCACAGTGAGCTGACAGATCAGTGACTCTCTTTCTCTATTGGTCTTTCTTTTTGCCTTTAAAAGACAGAACAAGACACAGCAGAGGTCAACACTGGTGAACAAGGACTTTTGAATTACTATGAGCAAGTCTGACAAAGGGGAATAAAAAGCCAGAAAAGAAGAAAGATGAAACAAATGTAGAAGGTCAGAAAGGAGACATACACACACACATACACATATTTAAGGTTCTTCTTTGTTCATACCAATTAGAAAAGTTAATGAAAGGAAATATTTTAAATAGGTTAAAAATAAATGAAAGGTCTCGAGTAAGATAAGTAAAGGGTTTTGGAAGCACAGGTCTAGATGACTGCTTCCTGGGTTTGGGGATCTCAGATATTTCAGTGTGGCCATTTTGAACATCTTGGCAGTAAAAAAGAAATATTGTAGTCTTAGCTAGGATTCTTATTGGCTATGCAACTTCAGGTATTTCTTAACTTTTCTGGGTTTCACTTGACTCATTTGTTATTCCTAGCAACATATAACTTTACTTGACATATGAAAGTAGGATGTATATAGCTCAAATAGACAACATATTCTAATTACACTTTTATATAGTAGTGCAAAGGATAGAATGCTGTGCCTAGAATCAGGGAGACCTGAGTTTAAATATGACCTTTGACATTTACTAGCTGTGTGACCTTGGACAAGTCCCTTAACCTCTGATAACCTCAGTGTCTTCATCTGTAAAATGGAGATATAATTGTAGCATTTTACCTGTCAAAGTTGTTATGAGGATCAAATAAGATATTAATTGCAAACCATTTAGCATAATCTCTAGCACATAGTAAGCACTATTTGATGTTAGCTACTATTATTATTATATTTATTATAGAATACACTTTAAAACATACATATGTACTAATAGATCACATTGTAATACACTTTGTCATTTCTGAAAGGGATCCATCTTTCTTGTTGTTTTATCCACAATGTACTCAATTAACTTTTAAACAATTATTCTTCAAGACTGATAAATTGAAGAATTTAGAGTGAGGCAAAGCTATATACTCTCAGCTGGAAGTTGTTTTTCTAACCCATAGATGAGTGTGCTTCAATCTGTAGTCATGGCAGATGGTGAACATACATGAATGGTACATCCCACTTTAACTATGAAACTACCAATTAAAAGTTTTCCGGTTCTCCATTTTACTGAAAGGACATTTTTCCTTTTCTAAGAAGTAGGTTTGCAGGTTGAGCTGTGAAAAAATTTCTCAATTGAAATAAATTATTTGTGCATATTTTTTCTGCTTTTATAAATGATTCTCATTAGATGTCAGTATAAGATTGACTGATGGCGACTGATAGTAAGTAGTCATGAGCTGCTTTTGCTCAGAGATGACTCAATTTACTCTTGCAACTATTAATTCTTCCTTTATATACTTGTAATTTGATTACTTTTTCATGATATGGAGTTTATAGAGTACTTTGATAAGGAGCAAAAAGCATTCAAGGATTTTAATAATGGCATAATGTCCATTTTTGTATTTTCTGGGAAGCAAATAAAGAAATATTAGGAGAATGTTATCTATTTTGTCTAACAGGACAAAGAAGTTTCAGTTTGGTTGCTGACCTACTTCCAGATCTAGACATTACCTTACATTCTCATAGATTGAAGAAATCTCTGGGGAGAGTAATACAGATATCAGTATAAAATAAATATTTGTTTTATATTCTTCTACCCTCCCCCACTAATTAGATGAGCAGGAAAGCTATTTTTACCTAGAAAAATGGTCATACTGAGTTCTTATACTTAGATAGCTTTTTAATTAATCTTAAAAATAAATTCTGAGATTATAAGATATGTATGATAGTCTTCAACAGTATAAAAACACTTAAATAGCCATTTTTTAACTGATATATTACTCTTAGTCTGACAGAGCAACTACAATATCACTCTTAGTCTGACAGAGCAACTAGAGTTCTACTCAGAAGATAGTCTATTTTTTATATATAAAGTGAGTTGATTCATTAGTTACATGAGGACCTCCTTAAACATATTATTGTTGGTGAGTTATTTCAGTTATGTCCAACTCTCATTGACCCCATTTGGGGTTTTCTTGGCAAAGATCCTAGAATAGTTTGCCATTTCCTTTTCTGGCTCATTTTACAGATGGGGATCTGAGGTTAATACGTTTAAGTGACTTGCCCAAGATCACATAGCTAGTAAGTATTTGAGTCTGTATTTGAACTCAGGAAGATGAGATTTCTTGACTCCAGACCTGGCACTCTATCCACTGTGCCACCAAGATGCCCCCCATATTCTAAAATGACTTCCTTACAATCCAAACTTTAGAAGGTAATTCAAATGATATCCATTTTCAACAAAATGATGAGAATTTAATTTATTAACTCAATTTCTTTGAAATATGAAAAAATTCTTGTTTCCTAGTAACAGTATTATGTATATAGACAATAATAAAGTCAGGAACTGCTGGGAAGAGATAGCATATGGCTTTTAGAATTTATCTCTTTCCTTTGTATATCATGCTAATTTTGCAAAAATTAGGTTAAGGTTGTCTTGCAGAATCTTATTCTTTTTATTTTACTTCTTCAGGAAGAATTTCAGTGTTTGAAAATTAATTTAATTTATATTACTAACACTTTCAAAACATTTTTAGTCTTTGTAACGATAACAAAAACCAAATGTGTATGTTAACATCACAAGAAGAAAGTTATCTTTCCTGGGAAGTGCTAATTGTGGAATCGATAGAATTCAAATCTTCTCTGAAAGTGAACTAATCACTTTAGTGATTTTTAGGAGTGACTTGAAGAGTAGTTTGTTTTTCCTTTAAGACTTCTATAAAAAAGACATCTATAAAACAGTTCTGTGTTTATTTTTTTCATGATTCTCCTCATCCCTGTGTATTATTTCCTTCTAAATTCTCTGATATGCCTATCTTGAGATATTTTGCTAGTTTCATGAGCTGACTATGGCAATTAACTTCCCTTATCAGTACGATAGACATGGCTTGGTGTCACCAATAAAATAGATATTTTATAATTTTCTTTTCTGTTTATTACGACAATGCTTTTTTACTTATCTTCTTTTCTTTCCAGGATGCCTTCCATTTAATAGTATCTGGAGTCAGAAAGTAAAATCTGTATCTGGAAGTCCTTAAGCATTCTGCCTTTTACTCAATGCCTCTGAAGAACCTCTGTTATGGAATAATTTATGTGACTACATATTATTTTTTGTCAATGTTTCCCAGTTCAACACCTAGATAGATTTTTCCATCTTATTCTTAACCTTATGCCCTAGATATTTATTAGAAACAAGCAGGACCTTAAATTAAATGCCTCTGAATAGCTCTGGAACACTCACTTTAGCCCTATAGATATAAATGACCCCTTTTACAATTTATTTAGGCAGTTCATATGAAATCACAGCATGCCATAAAAAGATGTAGATAAACATTTTTCCCTTTTCCCTTCTAGCATGTAGGATCTTCAATAAAAATGCTGTCATAAAATGCATAAAGAAAATCTGTACCAATGTGTATAGAAAGACTTCCAAAATTCGTGTCAATTGCTAAGGGCCAGCTTTGAAGCTCATAAAACCAGGCATCCTATTTTGCTTGTGAATTCATACACCCACAAGACTTAAAATTTTTAAACTATGTGGCTAATGTAATTGCCCCTGCAACTGGCTTAGTGCACACAAAATTGGCTATTTGTGTCTTTATGATGAGGGGCAAGTCATTAACAGCACCTACAATTAACCACCTGCTCATATAATTACTGAACTGCAGATTAGATATTTTGTAAAGCAATTCCTCTTTCCACATTTCAGATTAAAGACATAGATTTACATAATAAGAGATCATTTATCTTACTAATGGTTTTTAATAAATTCATACTAGATTTACATTGAGGTGAATCACATTTTAGGCATGGATTTAAAACACTGGTTTTTTTAAAACACCCATTCCTTCATTTTATCATTGCTCTGTATCCTACAAGAAGAACTGCTTTCAAAGTGAAAAATACTTTCTAAAGGGACCATTTTGAAATACTGAAGCAACAAGTTGTTTTTTTTTTTGACCTTTAGCAGGAGAAAAGATTTATAAGAGAAAAAATAAAAGTTTTCTTCTTCCATCTCTATTTCTCATAAACCCTACCTCACCAATCCTAAAAGACCAAATTTGACACCCAAACTAGGCTTTCATAGATATTTCTTTGACTTAAATATATTTAAAAAAAACACATTTTATAATATTGTGTTGGGAAATCTATGGCATGTGTGCTAGACCTCCATCTCCATGCATACCTGAGGACATTTCTCATATGCTGTCCCACCTTTGCCCAGTAGCCCAAAGGGAGCACTTCTTCCCTCCCCTGTCTGGGGCTCACATGGGGTGTGAGGGTTGCAGTTGGGCACTCAGTCTCTAAAAGGTTCACAATTACAGTAATAGTATCTGAAATAGGTGCAAAACATCATCAAACTAGGACACAGTGGATATCTCTTCAACAAGCAAATGTACATATTTAAAAATATTTTTTAAAAGGCACATGGGGGTTGGCATATGGGATCATAAGGGAAAAATGATAACCAATTCCAGAGAACCTTTTTTCATGCGGATTTTGGTTACTTCTGTTGTCTTATAGTGGAAAGACATGGAGTCAAAAAATTTGAGCTTATTTTCTGCCTCTTTGATGCAATAACTGTATGCTCTTATGCCAAATCATCTCATATCTTCTAGCCTCAGTTTCCTTACTGTGATATTAGGAGATATTCTAAGGATCCTTCTAGCTCTATATTCCTTTGATTCTCATAAAATATAATTTGGCTACAGATAATGTCATTATCTTTGTTTTATCAAAGATAACTCAAAGGGCATATAAGGTCAATACTTTTATAGTCATAATCCACAAATGAATGAAATCAATCTTTTCCTCTGGGTCTCCTAGTCTCAAAGAGATACTAATACTATCTGACATTTATAAAACATTTTAAAGTTTTCAAAGTAATTTATACAATTTCATTTGAGCCTTACAACAAGAATATCCAGAAGATTTGCAGATATTATTTACCCCACATGAATAGCTGGTAAAATAGTGGCTTGCCCATGCTCATACAACAAGAAGGAATCAAAGGCAAAATTTGAATCCAGCTCTTAACTCCAAGTCCAGGGCTTATACCTCATCACCTTTAGAAAAAAAAAAAAGTTCAAAGGATATATTTGCCCAGTTGTCAAGGGTCAGTTTAGTGATCATAGAACTTAATGTTTAATTCAGTTTTCTAATTAGCATAAACAAAGCACTCCCCTTGTTGCTTTTGCAAGGCATATGAGCAATAGTTTTACTTTCAAATATGGTTATCTCCACACGTGTGTAAGTGTATTTTGATCTCTTTGTGTATATAAATACTTATGTGTCCTAATGTACTTAAAAATTATTTCACAACTGCTGTTCCTGAAAGGTTTGCCTTTAACAATAATTTCTCACATCATTCCCCCTTTTTACTTGTCTTCCATCAAAGTAACTTAGACTTAATATGTGAATTTATACAATATAAAATATCAATTGATGAGAATTTTTTTGAGCTTAGAATTTAATGCTTTTTTCTAAGATGTTATGCTTGAAAAGGATTTCATCAGGAAAGGACACATTTTAAAATAGATAATTTCTTCTAAAAACCTGCAATAGAGTACAATATTTCTGGCTTTCTCTTCATTACATATGGGAAAAAAGGAAGCACTACTTTGAGAAGAGAATAGGTATGATATCATGTAGGTTGATCCTCTTTATTTTAATTTATTTAATGATCTATTTCATGGATTCAGGACACTCTGGTATATGAAGTATTAAATACCAAACCTGTATAAGTTTTGAGTAGTTTTTTTTTTTTAAATCAGAAGCACTATATTAGACTGGTTCTTAAAATAATCTCTTCCCCTCTCATTTGAGAGCTATCCAATTTCTCTCAAAAGTATAAGTGAATACTATAAACTGCATCTTTTCTATTTTTCATATTAAATTTCCATTTGCTTAAGATCTTTAATTTGTGTTGAGAGATGATAAGTCCTTCTGCTCTCTAAGAATATCATGAAAGGAAATATTGACCATCGACCTTACCTCTTTTCCATGGCTATCACTAAGAAAAATGTCTGGTGAGATTATTTTGCTCAGTACCAACCCTAGATAGTGATAATTGTTACAATATATACTTATTATATCATCCTTAAGAACTCAATGATGCTGGCTATGTGTGTATCAGTAGTGTCAAAAGTTAGTGAGAAACTAGAATAATCCAAATTGAGAAAAGACCATTCGATTGGCAATTAAGGTACAATGGGTAACATTGGACAAAATGGTTTCACTTTCATTATGGCACTGGTTTAGAAAACCCCTAGCAGTGGGTTTAAAAGGGAGAAAAGAGGAAGTAATGTATGAAGGCTTTATCAAGGAGTATAACCACAAAAGAAAAAAAATAATATGATAGCTAGTGAGAATGGCAGGTTCAAGTAAGGATATTTTTAAAGATGAAAGTCACACAGGCATGTTTGTAGGAAGGACAGAATATACAGAGAGATTAAAGGTAGAAAAGATTAGGGATGCAACCAGGGGTATTCTGGGAGAACCAAGAGAAACTGGAATCAAAGGATCACAAAGAAGAGTTGCCTTTGGAAGTGAATTCCACATCTTCATCCAACATCAAAGTGAAGGAGGACATAGTAGGGGAAGATAACTGAATGATGTGAGTTAGGAGGGAGGAGAGGTTTCAAAGCTTTCGTCCAATGTCAATTTTTAAATGAATTATGAAGCATGATACTTGACTGAAATTGTAGAGAAGAGGGTGTGATGATGGAGGCAGATTTAGCTAATATTTTTTTTAGGATGTTATGGCATACAAATTATTTCACAGTGACCCTATAAAGTAGGTACTATTTTTATACATATTTATACATATACATATACACATACAAAAATTATACATTTTTATACATATTTTCTATGAGGAAATTCAGCTGAGAGAGTTTAACTGACTTGTGCAAGAGAACAAAGTAAATGTATGAAGCAGGATTTGACTCAGGTGATCTTGATTATAAGTCCAAGACTTTATCCACTGCACCACCTAACAATAGCTCTTAAGATTTGGATAGCAAGTGGATCACAGAAGAATAGGATAGTTGCCATGTTGAATCAGGGCCCAGTTAAGATTAAATATCATAAATTTATAGTGGACCTAATTAGTGTGAAGTTTTCCCCACTGCTATTGTGGACCTGGGGACTTATGAATATCCTTTCACAGATCTTGCCTAAGCACTGCTAAGTTTGGAGTCTGTTCTCATGAGCACCATATGGTATATATCTTAGAAGAAAGAAAAACTGTTATGAACTACATAGCCCATGCACGAATGAGAGAATCCTTCCTGTCTATAAAAGAGGGGAAAGCCTCTGAGTTTAGAAAGAACTAC
This sequence comes from Monodelphis domestica, assembly GCF_027887165.1. Lineage (NCBI taxonomy): Eukaryota > Metazoa > Chordata > Mammalia > Didelphimorphia > Didelphidae > Monodelphis > Monodelphis domestica. The sequence continues at coordinate 318,914,950 of NC_077228.1, read as the reverse complement.
ATTTCAAATAATAATTATATTGACAGGAATCAGTTGACTGCACCTTAAAATTTCATTGCCTAGAAGTGGTTTTAGATGTATAAATTTTAGATGTATAAATGGACATGTGTTGTTTTTTAATTTCTTATGTTGCCATTGACTTACTAAAACAAATAAAACAAAACACCCATTGATGGACCATTTGCTGGTAACTGGGCACAGGGGGAGAACAATGAGCCTCCTACTCCCAATCCGTAGAGATAGTGATGCATGTGTGTACACACGTCTGTATGTCTGTGTATATTCAATATGTTTGTATATATAATTGTATGCATATATGCAAATTTACCACCCACAAGAAACTATAAATATAAAATCAAAGAGACTTGTTAAGTTGGCCTCATTCATTCATTTATTTATTCTTTTACTATACATTCATTAAGTACCTATTAATCAGGATAATCCCATGCTACCTGCTAGAGGAGCCATAATTCATACAAAAGAGATTCCTCATGCATAGAGGAATAATAAAGTGCACAGGAAACTCTAATATCAAACATATCTACAAAATATCTAACATTACACAATAAGTGTGTTTGAAGGTCACTCACCGAGACTATGTGTAGGTACAGATGAACATGCAGTAAGGAACAAAGTCTGCCCTACCCATAAATACCTATCCCACCAAGGTTCTAGAGAGGCTGAAGTTGCCACATTACTCTCTCTGAGAAACTAATAATAATGGCATAATTAAAGCCTTGAAAACCCTGTCTTTGGATACCTTGTATTAATGAAGAAGAGCTCTTAAAAAAAGTTCAGTCTCCAATAACATTAAATAGTTCTATCGGATTAGAAAAGCACTTCACATAACTTAAAAGAGGTTCTCTCTCCTTGCTTTGTGTCATTTGGAACCAGAAGAATGCCATCAATGTTTTCATATAAATAATTTGTGAAAAGTAAAACCCAGTGGAATTGCTCATTGACTATGGGGGGGGTGGTGGTGGAGGGAAGAAGGAGGGCAGTGAAAGAGCATGAATCATGTAACCATGGACAATTTTCTAAATTAATTGATTAGGTAAAATTTTTCCATTTAAAATAAATAAATAAATGATTTGTGAAAAACTTTTAATAAAACAGCAATGATATGACAGTTCAGAAAGTTGAGATGTCAATAATTACAGTTATGATAACTTATTTATGTAGCATTTAGAAGTTTTCAAAATGCTTTATACTATGATTACTTTTGAGCTTTGTGACACTCCTATTAGGTATTATAATTCTCATTTGGATTACATAATTATCAATGGTCACACAAGTAGGAAACTTCTGGATGAGGATATAAAGCCATTTCTCCTGGATTCCATGTCTGGGTAAGCATCCATCCATTAAATATTTACTTTTTTGAGGTAATTATTCAAGCAATTTAAATATACTGAACCTTACCATCCTTCAGTTCAGTATTACTACTTTCACTAAATGGTGTCCATAAGGACAGTATAAGAAGACTTGTCAGATATCTTAATGAAATTCAGGTATACTATGCCTATACATTTACTATGTTTACCTTTGCTTAAAAAATAAAATAAGAGTGGTCTAACAGAACTTGTTTTTGGAGAACCTATGTTAGTTCCCAGTAATCACTTCCCTTTCTAAATGCTCATAAACTGTTTTGAATTTTGCTTAGGGATAGTTCCATTCAGTTCACAGTGTGGAAAGCGCTAATGGTAGTACATTTATCTTCTTCATGGTACCCATGCACCAAATGATAATCAGCTCTACTGCCAATTTTCAAAGGGAACTTCTTGGGTCCATGTAAATTTTGAAAGCCATCATTACCTCACTGGAAGACAGGAAAATGGAAGTTAATACTGAAGTTAAGTCACTCTTTTCCTCTAGAGTCTCACCTGATGAGCATAAAGCAATTTTTCTCACATTAACATTTCCTACTTAAAACCTCTGCTTTGCTTAGTCATATGAATTATGATATGAGTTTCATCAAACATCTCTTCTAATCTTAATGGCACTTTAAAGTGGAAATTTCTAATCCTTATTGATAATTCATTAACTTAGCATTTTATAAACTCTATATGGTCAAGTTCATTAGTTTGAAATTAAAGGAAGAAAAATAGCAGTCTTACACTGAATTAATTCAAAGGACCTGATTTCCCATTTTAATTACTTCAAATGCCTTGACACTTAACAATCTTCCTTCAAGTAAAGAGTATGAGAGGATTATGGAAAAAACTTGTTAATGGGGGGAGTAATCAAAGGTTTATTTATAATTCCTTCCTCTGACAACTTGGACGGCATTTAGCTTGGACTCAGGCAGCATTGAAGCTAGTTCATCAAGACCTCGAGGCTACCACATGAGGATATGATAATGGCACTATGTCAAAACCATTCCCAATCACCAAAGGAAGAAGGCAGAACTGTGTCTGGTCTTATTTAATCCCCTTCATACAACCATGCTGAGGGCCTTAAAACCCCCTAAGAGGAGGAAGTAAGCTACTGGTCGCCTAGAAATTTCTCTTATTTCTATAAGCTGTCATTAAAAGTCTTTGTGGTGGTTATATAAGAAAAGCTATAAGCCAACATCCACGTTTCTGCCAACTATCAGCTCACCCTTTCATCCCGATGCCATCTTTGTTACTAAAAATAGGTTAAAAGGGGTTTATTTAGTCATGATAAATCCATGATGAAAGATTAAAGGAGGGGAGGGATGTTTGGGGCATGTTCCTAACTTGTTTTAGGTCACCCTAAAGGACAACTGTGCCCTCTTAGAAAACACCTATTGGCATGCCTGTCAGACACAATACTTGGCAGATTGTGTCAATGAGTGACAGAAGTGACATTATTTCTATTCTAAGGTTTCTGTTACAAATGACTAGTATTATTTTCATCCTACTAAAAACCATTCAAATTATAAAAATTCCAAATTACTTAGCAGGGTCTTAATTAAGGAAAAACAGTATCAAACTACTCTTTTCTTCCCCGAATGCTGGGTAAAGAGATATTTCCCTTTCCTTTTCTTTCTACCAGTGAAAGCAAGTCGAAAAGATTTCCTGCAAGATGTTCTCATTGTGTTTCCTCATATGTGGAAACTAAAACAATTGTTTACCAATGTAACTCCTTATATCTCATTTTAATTATCCCCAATGCCATTTGCAACAAAATAATTTTCTCTTTTACCTTCTGTTTACTGCTATAGAAATAACCTGCTTTGACTTTTATGAAATTAACACTTGGTATTCTTATTTTTTTCTAATTGTCCTTTGAGTCCTGTTTTATTGACTTTTATAGCCCTTTTATCTTCAGGAAAGAGTTGAGTAATCCAACTAAAAAATATGCTTGCTGTATTTTCTGAGTAGGAGTCAAAATTTTGGTAAAGGCAACATTTTTGTATAGGGTATTAGATATAGTAGATCTCCATAGAGATTTGCAAATTAAATTTTTTAAAAATTGACTCTGCTGGTTAGCGGAGGCAATCATCTTAAAAAGCAAATGAATGGGGGTAGCTGCGTGGCTCAGTGGATTGAGAGCCAGGCAGAGAGATTGGAGGTCCTAGGTGAAAATCTGGCTTCAGACACTTCCCAGCTGTGTGACCCTTGGCAAGTCACTTAATCCCCATTGCCTAGCCCTTACCACTCTTCTGCTTTAGAAACAATACATAGTATTGATTCCAAGAAGGAAGGTAAGGGTTTGTTTTTTTTTTAAAGAAAAATTAGTAAGAAAATAAAAGTAAATAAATTAAAAGAAAACTTTCCCAAACTCTTGTTCCTTTTAATTAATAGAGCAGAATACATTTATTGTCATACCATAACTCCCCAAATTATAATGTCTAGTTTATTAAAGTTTTTTAGACAATATGAGAAACTTTAAATATTTTTATGACTATTAGATTAGCTTAAAATACAAAATCTCATTTTTGTAGGAAATTTTTATGCATTCCATCTCAAGGTCATTGGAGAAAATATGAAAGCAATTTACACAAAGAGGTTTGCTGTTATTGCAATTTTTGTATGAAATATAGAGAAATACAAAAGAAAACCTAAATGTAGGTGCAATATTTCATATAAAAAACACTTAAGCTAGGAAAAACTTTAAAAGGCAACAAAGGTCATTATTTAACAGTATCAACTCTCTTACTTTTGAAATTCAATGAATTTTTAAAAACTTTTATTCTCTTATTGAACAGAGTTGTTGGATTTGTATAGTAAAAACATTAAATTTGTGACCTGAATAAGTAATATCTGGAGTCTCTTTGCATAGGATGGAAAAATAATCAATTTACTTGATTCTGGTTCCACTGAATTTTCCATCATTTACAACATGTTAAAGAGGAATATTGGAAATAAGAATTCTATGTTAAATCTTGGGGTGGGGAGACTCCACCACCACCACCACCAACAACAACAACCAGAAAAGAATCATTGGGAGGGGTTAATGAATAGAGGTCCAGACTCGAAGTCAACCAACAAATAGTTAATCTCTGATAAAGAAGCTTATGAGGCAAGGATTACACTAAGGATATAAAATCATTTGGAAGACATCACCAAGGAGTATGGCAGATTTTTAGCAGTGCTATCTCACAACCCTATGGAAAGTATTTTTTTTTTCTGGATAAAGTTTAAATATGAGAGTCAAGTAATCCAGTTCTTCTCAAGGGTCATAGAAATATCAGGAAGTGGTTAGAAAGAGGAACTGGACTTGTTAATCTTGTTAATGTAGTTATGGACAATCAAATGGATTCAAAACAGAACAAATTTGCCAATATTTCTATAGAGAACTATCAGCAAATAACTGGAGCCACACTTTTGGATACAAAGGTTCCAAATGTGTTAGGAAAGCAGTGAAATTGCCACCTAAGATGACGAGGTCACTAAGATAGGGTTGATGTGAAGAAATATGTGCTAGAGGTGACACCATTTTATGAGAGATTGACAAGAATTGTAAATTTATAGATATTTTTGTCTTCCCCTAAAATATATTAATTACTACCAATTTCTATATCTACCTACTCATCTTTGTAAAAGCATTTTGAGAATAACAAGTAAGGTAACATACAGTATTTTTCAAACTTTAAAACATCATGTTAGTGATTATTAGCATTTTGTTTTAGCCCACACATAATGAAAATGAGAAGGAAATGGTCACACTCTCAGATGACTTTTTACTGCAGACCATATTTTCATAAACAAATTCATGTCTGAATATTAAGAATATGAAATACAACCATTTTTCTACTTCTTTGTACAAAACCATATTAGATTAAGTAGATACAAAATAATACCAGAGAACAATTTACTGAAGGATTATTATGAAAGGTATAAAACATGGGTACACATGGTCTTCAAATGTGTCTGCCACTGTCATTGAGAATGTGTTTAGCAGAGACCTGATAGAAGAGGCAATCCATAGAACTACAGAAATACTTCAGATGCTCCTACTTGTAAATGACATTGTGCTTATTGCATCAAGCCCTGGAATTATGTACGGTCTCTTCAAGAAAAGCTACAGTCATAATAAACTCTGCAGGAAAATCCAAGTGGCTTAAGAATACTTATTTTTACTTCATATAAGCAGTCTCTATACTTGGACAGATACTGCAGATTGATTAATTAGGCACTTTCAGAAGCAGAATGGTTTGGCTGCTTTTAGAAAATTTATAGTGCTTTAAACTATACCAAGCTCTCTCTTTCTCTACCTCTTTCATAACATGCAATGGAAAGATGAGTAATTATGCCATCAGAGATCACAGGTATGAATCCTGGCCCTCTGGCTTTAACTTTCTGCGTGATCTAGGACAAGTCACTTAACCTCACTTGCCTCAGTTTTCTTATTACTAAAATGAAGGTTATCAGATTAAAGAATTTGTAGGGTCCATTCCAGTTCTAAATCTATGATAATGCTATCCTTCCATTTCAAAATTATAACCATTTTATATTCAAATATTAAAAAACATTGAAAGTAGAAAAGCATTCTATTTATAATATTTGTTTAATATTGTAGCATACTTTTATCTCTTTCAGGATGCAGTCTTAAATAATTACTTCAAAACTTGAATTTTACAAATTTCAGAGTTTAAGGGAACTGAGATTGTCTGACATGTTTTCCATGCTAATTATCTGAACCATTTTAATTGTTTGATTCTTATTTTCCAATGAGAATAAAATCTGCTGTGAAATTTAAGGCCAAAAAAAAAATATTCCAACAGGCTGTATCTATGTTTGTAGAGGTTAAATTCAATGAGTTTTAAAAAGATGTGTGAATCTCATGTGCCATGAAGAGAACTCTTAATTATTTCAAGGTTAAAAAACAATATGAATCATCTACAAGGGTAGATGAAAAGAAGATTATATTTTGCTCACGGCCAAATAGTTTCACTCTTTAAATGAGAAGAAATGACATGATCACATAGGTTAAGTACATACAATTCATAGGACTGAAAGGTAATATTAAAAATAATTTAAACCTAAAAAGAAGTTAGATAGTCATGTAAACTATGTCTTCTAATATAAAGGGCATAGCATAAAACAGATTTGAGAAGATAGGAAAATTTACATGGGAGAATTATTTCATGACATATTTTTGACCTCTCTAGAGTTTTTGACATGGTGGACCATCTTATCCTGTTGAATAATCCATTTTCTTTCCGCTTCAGAGATACTGACCTTCTTTTTCATACTACTTTGACCCTATATTTCTGTTTTCTTCAATAGTTCATATTCAATAGTCCAATAGAAAATTTCTTTTCTGGTGTCTTAATGTGTGCTTAACTCTCCTCCTCCTCTTCCTTCTTCCCCTTCTCCATTTTCCCTTCTCTCAAGTCCTTTGGCAAATGATTTCAACTACCATTCCTCTGCAGAAAGCTACAAATTAATTCCCTCCACCTGGGATCTCTCTTCTGAGTGACAGACCAATATATCCTCCAAGACAGCCCACTTGTCCCTCAAACTTAACACATCCAAAATCTAAAGGAGGTATCTTTCTCTCTAAGCCTGCTTATTATGCTTATTACACTTTTTTTTATGGATACCATTAATCATCCAGTCTCTTGTTCAAAATCCTAGGGTTATCGGATTTCCCTTTCTCTCTACCTTTAAAATCCAAAGAACTATCTGGTTCTGCCAACTCTATTTCCAGCATATTTGTTTATTCATTTCTTTGTCCCTATTTTCATTGCTATCATCTTAGACTAGTCCTTCATTTATTCTTATATAGACCATTTCAATGAGCTGCCTTAAAGATATTTTCACCTTTTTTATAGGTGGTCCTGCTACCATGCTCTCCTTCTTCTAACCCCAAATCATATTCCTTCCAGAATACTATGCCCTATGCATCTATCTTTTCACTGATATATGTAAACAAAGTTGAATAAATTAATCAACAAACAGCACTTCCTATGTGTGAGGAACAATGATTTGTGTGGGAAATTCAAAGATAAAAATGAAATAATCCCTGCCCTCAAAATTCTTAAATTCAATTGGAGGGGTCAACATTATGTGTGTATACACTTATGTATCTATATATATGTATATCTATAAAATATTCAATAAACATTTTAAACAATCAGAAACATTTATTAAGTGACTTTAATTTGCCAGGCACTGTGCCAAATGTCAGATATACAAAAGGAAGCAAGAGGGAGTTCTAATTCTCAAGAGCCTATCAATCTTATGAGCAAAACAACAAGGAAAAAATATATATGTACCAACAAATTATAGACAGGTTAAATAATAAATAAATAAATGGAGAAGGTAATGAAGAGATAAGGATGACAAGCAACATGCCAATTGATCCATTTTCCAAAATAAAATTTCAGGACAATGATAATAAGATAAAGGGAAGAAAATCCTGGAAGAATGAAGTCCTAATGATTCACATACATATCCTTTGGGGGAAAACCCTTTACAGATAAGTTACAAACATAAGAAAAGGAAAATAAACAATCTTAGACAAGAAATTCTAACACATTCTGTGCAGTGTCTTCATTTACACAAAGCCTTCATAGTTTACATGGCCATTGCAATCAATATCCACTTCCCTGATCATTTCATTAACCTCTTCATCTGTTAACTTCTCTCCAACATTTGTCATCACTGGGAGAAGTTCTACTGCACTAATATAACCATCATTGTCATCACTGTCAAACACAGGAAATGCTTCTCTAATTCCTTCTTTACTGTCTGCCTTTTGTTTTTCTAGCTATCAGAGTCAGAAATTCTGGAAAGTCAATTATGCCATTACCATCAGCATCTCCTTCATTAATCTTGTCCTGTAATTCAGCTTCAGCGGGATTCTGCCCAAGTGACCTCATTACAATTTCCAATTCCTTTGTCATTATAGTACCATTTCCATCCTTGTCAAACAGTGAAAAGGCTAGGTTGTGAATGTCCTTTGCCTGACACTGACTGAATTTTCTCCACAAGCAGATGTTATTCTATCTTTCCAATCTTATATCAGATAACTGTCCATGTATTCTAAATCTTGTCAAACTGGACCATTCTACATTTTTCCAAGTGCACTGTCACATTGGAGAAACAAACACGTGGCTTTCTTAGACTTCTTCTTTCTCCCTGTCACACATCCTTTTAACTGGATACCATTTTGTTTGTAGATTCTTTATGGTCTTCATTGTCAAAAAGAACTTTTTTCTCAGGTCTCATGTAACACTTTATTATTTATCTCTCTAATAAATTAAACATTTAATATATTATCTATTCATGAGTTACTCTCTTATAAGACTTTAATTTTCTTAAGGTCAAGGGTCAGGTCTTAACAAAGCTGGAAAAGGCTCTACAAAGAGTAGGTGTTTAATAGTGCCTGTATTAATCTTTAGGTGTCCAGTCCAGAACAAGGAATGGTGAGCGATACAAATAATTACTGAGAAACTCAAGAAATCATCTGATGTGGATCTTGGGTAGAGGTAAGATATTTCTTTCCATTTTATATATAAGGAAATGGAGGTTTTCAAAGAGTGTATTTACTAAGTAAAGGTCAAACAATGCATGGAGGAATAGAAAGCAGTTTTCTAGTACCTTGTGGAAGTGCTCTTTCCTCTATACCATCAAAGGGACACAGATGGTCCAAAATAACTTATTATGATATACCTGAGGGAAACAACATCTGCATAAATGAAATATTATTTTTTTATTTTTTATTTTTAAAACATTTAGGGATAGGCAATGGGGGTTAGGTGACTTGACACAGCTGGAAAGACTTGACACAGCTGGAAAGTGTCTGAAACCAAATTTGAACCCAGGACCTCCCATCTCTAGGCCTGGCTCTCAATCCACTGAGTCACCCAGATGCCCCCTTAAATATTATTTTAAAGACAAAAGAGACAATATGAAATAAAGTGTAATGAATAGAAAAAAGAAGTGCTATTGAGGTTTAAAAATAGATTGAAAATCTAGGGATTTGAATTAGGAAGAAAAGTAGAATTTCTTAGTGAAGTAAGAAGAAAGTGCAGGATTTGAATTAATTAAATGGTAGAAGGAAGAAAGCAAAGTAAGGATATTATAGGTAGATAATATTATATTATTTAAAAGGCTTCAGTTTAGAGATTAGCACATTGTGTGGGAGATTGCTTTATAATGGGCTGAAATATGATACAGAAGGAGATTCACTTGGGGCATTAATGGGAGATAAGGTTAGAGAGAGTGGGCTAGATCAGTTGATTTGGGAGTTTGAATTTAGGGATAGAGAGTTTATATTTTATGTGACAGGCAATAGGGATCTATTACCTACAGAATATTGAACAACACTGTGACACATGAAGGCTGAGCTCTTTACAAATTTAATTTGGCATAGTTATAAAACATAGATTAGTAGAAGAAACTAAAGATAAGAGGACAAGTCAAGAGGCTGTTAAAGAAGTAGAAATAAGAGGAGATTAGGTCCAGGATTGTGACAGTAATGATGGAATGAAGAGGAAATCATGAATTTGGTGTATGTTATACCTGACAAATCGATCAAGCATCCAATGATGTCTTTGTGACTAATTGTGCATGAGAGGACACTGATAGACATAATTCACTGGCTACTGTGAAGGTTTCAGCCCAGAAGAGTGGGACAATGGTGATTTGACTAAGAAATGAAACAGTTAATAAAGGAAACTAGTTTGGGATTCTGGTAGCTAAATGGCACAATGGATAAAATACAGGAGCTGAAGTCAGGAAGTTGTTGAATTATTTCAGTTATGTCCAACTCTTCATGACTTCATTTGGCATTTTCTTGGGAAACATACTGAAATGGTTTCCCATTTCCTTATCTAGTTCATTTTAGATCTGAGGAAACTGAGGCAAATAGGGTTAAGTGACTTGCCCATAGTCACGCAGCTAGTAAACATCTGAAGCTGGTTTTGAATTAAGGTCCTCCTAATTCTAGGTCCAATTTTCTACCTAGTTGGCCAACTGCCACTAGAGTCAGGCAGAAGCTGGAAATAGCTGGCAATTTGGAACCAGAGCTATGGGTAAGATAATGAGACTGAAGATGGCTTATGTATAATAAGAATACAATTGTAACTCTGAGATTTAGAGAGCACAGTCTAAAGGAGAATGATGAAAATTAGATGATGAAGGAAACTGAACCATGGGATAAAAATTCTAGCAGGAGTGGAGAGGGAGGAGGATGAATTGCAGCAAAATGATCTAGAGAAGAAAAAGTCAACTAATTTTTAAAAAATAAACCAAAATAGCAATAAAAGAGAAACTTCCAACAAAAAGAAACAATAAAAAAGATTAAGGACTAAATATTTTTGTTCCAGAAATTGAACCTTAAAAAACCTATTTTTACCCTGTAAGTTAAGAAAATCTATTGATGAAATAGAAGACATTCAAGTTAATTTCTAATGCGGAATAAAACAGAATAACCCATTAGATTTCAGACAAAAATTTGGTAGTTATAATAATTAATGGAGGCATGCATTTAAAAGAAATAGTTGATGTTTAAGCTTTAAACATGTTCAGTTTCATTCATTTATTTTTTTTAATTCAATCTATTTTCTATCATATTGTCAGGTCATCAACTATAAGATATCTACTACTTTTTAAAAATCCATTTTCTCACTTTCTATCTTCCATTTGAGATGTCTCCTTCTTTTCCTTCCTTTGCCTCTCTTGCAATTTGGATATTATTATTATTTCCCAGTATTTTTTATTTAATTATTTTTACAACTCTCATACTTTTCCCTTCTTTTAGTTTAACTCAATTTCTTATTTTTTATTTCTTGACTTGCAACCTTTTCTAAGACAGAGGTGTTTAGAGCCTTTCCTGGCAGATATGGCTCAGTGGATAGAGTGTTAGACATGGAGTTGGGAAACATGTTTAAATCTTTTCTCAAATATTTATTAGCTATGTGATGTGGGACAAATCACTGAAAATCTGATGGTAATTGTCTTAATTTGGCTTTAATATGTATATAGTTTGAAATATCAGGTATTGAAGAATTTCCCATTGGTTGGGAAAATGATTTCAAATTTGGAATGACCAGTACCTGGAATCTACCACTAGTCATTAAACTACCTCTAGAACTGAACAATACAAAATTTATTTTTGTTTGAAAAAATAATGTGAGAGGAAGGCAATACTATGAGATTTACATTTTTCCCTATGGTTGATTCAGAAAGTGTTAAAAAAGTAGATTGCTTGGCTTCGAGCCTAGATCAATGATTCCTGGAGGAGCCTTTTTTCCCATCTGTAATTCCTTTGTGGATTGCTAAGTAGCAGAAAAGAGATTTCAGAAGCAATTCTATAATTATAGCTACTATATATTAAAGGCAGAAAAGTGGTATTATAAATGATCAGCAGGATGTCTGCATAGTGAATAATTTTCTTCAAGTGGAGGGCCATAGGATTCCTAAACAGCTCACTTCACTTAGAGGAGGGCTTTTTATTTTAATAAATATCTTCCTGCAGTAGCGTTTCTCATTTTTGGTTTGGGAGAATCACGCTTCTCAGTAAAATGGATGTTCTAAAGATACAATAATATATTTACTTCTTAAACGGGGGAGAGTTTTTACTCAGCCTCTTCTCCTAAATAGCCTACTGATACAGTAAGTGAGGATGGATGAACACTGATGAGCAGCCTCAGAGCTCGTATAGCTCAACCATCTTATTTTATAGATGAGGAAAGCACATGGAACCTGAATTGTCTAAGGTTCAGAGGCAACATTTGAATCCAAGTTCTCTGAGTTCAGCATCAATACCCTTTTATTAGAAATAATGATGATCAGTCAGCTCATATGTCTTTTGGTGATTTGTGTGTATCATGGCTGTGAAATAATTTAAACATTATTAGTATGGCATATTCTATCAGTTTCTTCAGAAACACAAAGTTTTGGAGGTTGCTTAGCTGGTTGGTCTCATGGAAAGCCATGGATATTTCACATGCTTATGCCTATTAGAACTCCCTAAATGGACCAAAAAAGGTGGGCTGAATACTATTGTCACTCAGGAAAGAACAATGGCTTTAGAGTCACAAGACCTAGGTTCATATTCCATCTCTGAGAATTATTTCTAGTATGGCTTTGGGCACGTTTTTACCTCCCTGGGAGTCAATTTTTCTTTGGGTAGAAGGAAAAAGTTGGAATAGTCACTAAGGTAGCTTCTGACTCAATAATTATGCTCTTATAATTAATCAATAATTTATTAAGTACCTACTATAGCACTATAGTAAACACACATAAAGAATTTCCTCCTTGGAAATGTCAAAAATTTATCTGTTCTTCTCTTAGACCATCTGGGATTGTAGGACCATAACTTTAGTCAGAATGACCTCAGGCAATTTAATACAGCCTCCTCATTAACAATATATGTGATTTCGGGAAAGGCAACATTGAGTCCTCCAGAGCTGAAGCTCTGGAGCCCAATTTGACTTTGAACATACTGAAAATGGAATCCTCACAAGTCTCCTAACCTCTCAGTTTCCTAGGTGTTGATGATCCCATATTGTAGGGGTCCCCTACATGAATACATGAAATAACATGTCTGATTCATGTATTGAGACAAGTAGGTGGTGCTCTATATATAAAGCCTTGGTCCTAGAGTCAGGAAAACTTGGATTCAAATCCAGCCTTAGATATTAGTTGTGTAGCTCTAGTCAAGTCACCTAACCTCTCCCTGTCCTTGGTTTCCTCAATTATAAAAAGGGGATGATAATAACAGCTGCATCACAGAGTCATTGTGAGGATTAAGTAAGCAATATTTCATAAGTGCCTGCTATATGTGCTAAGTGCTAGGAGTATAAAAAGTGGCAAAAAGCAGTCTCTGTCCTCTAGAAATTAATAATTTAATGGGGAAAACAATATGAAAACACATATACACAAAACAAGTTATATACAGGATAAATAGGAAATAATTAATCAGACAAGGCACTAGAATTAAGGTCAGTTGAGGAAGGAATAAATAAAATATTTGTAAGAAACCTAGCACATTGTTTACTTGCTGCATGACTCGGGAAAAGTTGTTTGCTGAATCCTTATTTACCACAATTTCCTCATCTATAAAATGGGGATAATGATAGCATTGAACTTTCAGGACTGTTAATGAATATTCAGTGAGGTAATAATTATAAAGTGCTTAGTATAGTACCTGCTCTAAAGTAAGCATAAGATAAATGTTAGCTATTATTATTATTATTATTCCTTCTAGTGTTAAATTCATAAGCCTAAAAGTAGTATAAGTTTTGGGTAAAAATGATTATTTGAACTTTTCTTCCATCCTTCTTCTTGGATTCTAAGATGCTTGAGGGCAGAGATATTGCTTATTTATTTTGTTTTTTTATCTCAGTGGTTAGCTTAGTGGATGAGCCACAACAGATGTTTAATAAATATCTAACAATTCAGTTTCAGTAAATAGTCAAACTGTTTTATGAAGCATATGCATTCTGTGTCAGAGTTCAGGCTGGGGTCTAGGAACACAGAATTATAAAATGGCAGATTCTTTGCCTTCATGGAGCTTAGAGTCAGTTGGAAAATAGTATACTTTGAGTAATAAGTGTGACCTGGAAAAAATGCCAAAATGGCAAACTAAGAAACACTTGAAGCCCATCAACAACCCTCCACACAATAACAAAGGAATAAAAGTGCCTCAAAAGAAATGAATCCAGGGGTGGCAGAACCAACAGAATTAGTGTTCTGGCCCAGAACAAGGTGGAGAGATGGCAAATAGTATTCAACTCATTGGGGTACAAAGACAGAGTACTGAACAAGCCTCATTGGAACTCAGATAGCACAAATGGCAGGAGAAAGAACACAACCAGTTCAGTCCAGCCTCAGCTGGACATAATATAGCATAAGCAGCAGAAGAAAAAGCATAGAAGACAATGTCTAGCCTCAGCAGGGTAAGGGCAGAAACTAAGCAATCACAGAATAAATATCAGTGGGAGAAAATCATCCTTGTGTAGTCCAATCAGAAGAGAGGCCAGGTGCAACTCAGCACAAGGAACACTGGGAAGAACTCAGCCAGGTAAGGTCCAGCCTCAGTGGGATTGGACAGAACTCAACTCAAACCAGCTGAACTGAACAGCTGAAAACTTCCATAGAACAAGCCAACCAGGTCATCACTACAGAGTGCTCAGTCTTAGACTAAATAACTGAGCTAATCCCAGGCAGAGTACAAGGCACAGCACTATCCCTTCACCCAGGAATGGAGCTAAACTTCAGCATATAGACAAAATCAAGAAAATAAATAAAATATACGAAACACAGAGAAAAAGTTTGATGATAGAAAAAATTTTCAGTAAGAAATATGACCAAAAATATAAACTGAAAAGAGGACAGTAATTCTAAAGTGAAAATATGTGAAGTCTCAAAGGAATATGAAAGTCCAAGATGAACCCCTGAAGCTCTAAAAAAGAATAGAAAACAAGAGGAAACAGAAGAAACATTAGAATAGAAAATAATAGAAAAAATCAACAGCTAAGATCAAAAACATACTGAAGAAAGTGGTTTCCTATAAAAAGAAAATATAATGCCCTCAAAAAAAAATTACTCCCCAATAAAAGAATATAAAGATTAAAAGAAGAAAATCACTTCCTAAAAAATTAGAACTGGACAAATGGAAGCAAACAACTTCATAAAACAGCAGGAAACAATAAAATGAATTCAAAAGAATTTTAAAAATACAAATTTGAAAACTCTCACTGGAAAAAAGTTAACTTTGAAAACAGATCCAGGAGACACAATTTTAAAATCATTAGATTGCTTGAAAGGGTTGATAAAGAAAGAAGAATCTAGACACCATATTACAAGAAATTATCAGGGTAAACTTTTTTGATGTTCTTGAATAAGAGGGGTAAATGGAAATTGAAAGGCCAGCTTCTTGAAAGAAATCCCAAATTTAAAAATCCTAGGACTATTTTAGTCAAATCCAAGAACTGCATGTTAAAAGCAGTGAGAAAAAATTACATATTGTGGAACCACAGTGAGGATTACACAGAATTAAGTAGCTTTTACATCAAAGGATCAGAAGACATGGCATATGATATGCTACAAAGCAAAGAATCTAGGCCTATAATTAGCAATCACCTAGCCATCAAAACTGAGCATAATATTCCAGGAGAAGAAATGGAAATTTAATGAAATAGAAGAATTCCAGATATTCTTGATGAAATGACCAAAGCTAAAAAGAAAATTTGATGAAAAATTTGAAACCCAAGAAAAGCATAGGAAGGTAAACAGAAAAAATTCAAGAGAATCAGTTCGGTTAAATTAATCAAATCCCTGCATTGGAAAATGGCTACTAGGATGGATTTCTATAAAATTAAGTGAGCCACAAAGTAAAGTATGATATAAATTTAAAATAGAGTCATATATTATAATAATATAATATATTATAATGTATAATATAAATAATATAATAACTGAGTAGTTAATAAACAAATTTTCAGTCCTGGAATTACAGAATGCTTCAGAGAAGAGGTGACTTGTGTTCTGAGCCTAAAAGGAAGAGGATGATTTCAAGCAAAGATGAGGAGGAAATATGCTTTGATGTATAGTGGGGGTAGAGATTTACACCAATATAGGACCTTTGGATAGTCTCAAACAGCCTTTCTCCCAGAATTCTGGCACCTTTTTTCTTGCGTTCCTTTCTTTTGTTCTGCTAGTTCTATACCACTGGTCAGCAGTAAACTCATGTCAGTCTATATTAATTGAACTAATTTTTCTAAATCATTCAGGACATGGCCTATCATATCTCATCCTATGCCACTGCTTACTTTGTAATTCACTCCAAGAACTTACTTAATATCTTTTTATTTAATATCTTTTTATTGGTCCCTTTACTATGATTAGGTCTTGAGATTTCAAGGACAAACTACCATACGGGGGAAAATGTAACATAAACATGGGAATAGTTACATGTTCAATTTTCTTGTAATATAGTACCTAAAGAGAAATAATGTGAAACAAACCTGGAAAAGTAGGCTGGTAACAGACTGTGTAGACCCTTGAATGCCAGGTTAAGAAGTTTATATTTCATCTTAAGACAACAGGGAGGAACTGGAGATCTTTGAGCACAAGAGTGATATGGTTGTTGTTGTTGAATCATTTCAGGAATATCTGACTCTTCATGACCTCATTTGGAGTTTTCTTGGCAAGGACACAAGAGTGGTTTGCCATTTTCTTCTTTATCTCATCTTATAGATGAGGAAAATGAAGTAAACAGAGTTAAGTGACTTGCCTGATCACATCAGTAGTAAGTGTCTAAGGCAAAATCTGAACTCAGGAAAATTATTCTTCCTAAACTCAGAGCTGGAAATCTATCCATTGTACCACCTTGCTGAAATGGTTAGATTTGTGCAAAATGATGATTTTTGCAACACTGTGGTGCTACAGGGGAAAGACTGAAAGTAATTTTGAACAGTTGAAGTTTCTTAATAGTTAACTTGGCATTTCTTTTATTCTCTAAATCTAATTGAAAATTATTTCTTTTCCCTTTCCATTTGTGTTATGTAGGATTTGCCTCTACATGGCATTTTAATCTCTAGAAAGGATACTCTTTAAAGTGAGAAGAAATATTCTAGTGTTTTAGTTTAGACCAAAGGGAATTTAGTGGATTTTAAAAGACTCACCCAATTGTATATACTTATAAGAATACAAATTTTCAAGGATGATAAATGGATATCATAAAGGTTCTATACCAGGCTTGACTCCAAGGGAGAAAAATAGCCAAGGATGGCATCCTTAAACAGTTAAGTATGTATGTCAGGGAGTGAGAGATGTACATTATCAAGAAGAAAGATCTGAAGTTGTTAGAATCCCTAGGCTGATGACTAATGACAAGGACCAAGAGTTGTTATGAGAATAAAATGAGATAATATTTGTAAAGTGCTTCTTAAACCTTAAAGCACTATATCAATGTTAGACCTATTAAATGCTAGCTATTCTCTGGTGGATGAGTACATGATCTCATTTTTCTTTCTTTCCAATCAATGGGACAGGATGTTGACCCCATAGACTTTTTGTCTTTCATTTGTGTTTGGTTCAATAAGCTCAAGTCTTCAATCTACCAGACCAGCCTCATGACACTTACTGTTTATGAGTGTGAGAACAATTGTCTAATTGCATGCAATATTGCTGGCCTCTTTACAATCTGGCAAGTAGAAGCAATTTGAGATATTTTAAGATTTTTGAAATTAATCAAAACAGTTTATTTATGGATTACGAATAATTGGCAATGTTGTTTTATAGCTCAAAGAAAGCATTTTTTAAAATTAGTTTTAGATTTACTTTTTACAAACTGTCGCTATAAGGAGGGAGAAAAAAGGGAAGAGAACATAGGTTGCAAAATGTTAGAAAATGACTATTGAAAATTGTATTAATGTGTAATCTTGAAAAAAATAAAATAAATTCATTGTACTTTTAAACTTACCTTTAAAGTGCTATTTATTTCTTTGCTCTGAAGCTTTGAAACAAGATTTATTCTTCTAGGCTGAATTCCATTTTGAGTAGCAGAAGATAGACTGCATGAATACTGGAAATAGTGTCTATATTGGGTTGCATCAGAAAATTATATATCTTTTAGATGGTGTAGCCGATAGCACACTGGACCTGGAGTCAGGAAGATCTAGCTTCAAATCTGGTCTCAGATACTTATGAGCTGTATGACTCTGGGCAAACAAGCTCAACAGACTTTCACAACTTTGAAAGCCTCCAAGTACCTGTCAATGACTGATTGGTTCTGTTGCTCCAGTACCAGCTGGCTAAATTTGGAAAGATTCACAATATGAGTCATGAATTTCTTACGAATAACAATTATAAAAGTCCATCTACCAGATGACAGAGGTTTAGCTATCTGCTTTCAAAGAAGAAATATCCAACACTGACCATTCTTTTTCCATTTCCTTTGCTGGATTGTCTCCCAAATCATACTTGCTCTCTAAAGTCAGGTATCCCTCGGAGTTCTATCCTGGACCCTTTTCTCCTCTCTCTACATACCAGGGTTAGTAAACCTTTTCCTAGTTTGAGTGCCTAGAGGGCAAATTCAAACAGTCTGCCCCTTCTCCTCCCTCACCCCCCCCCCCCATTACTGGAGAGAGAGGAGGGGAGAAAGTGCTTGCTTTGGGCAGCAGGACAGAGGAATGGGGCATGCAAAAAATACTCCTGGGTGCTGGGAAGAGGAGGAATGGAGCAGGCTCCTCAGTGCTGCTGGTGCACATGTGCTGTGGCTTCCACAACAAGCCTCTATACTATTTCATTTGGTGACCTCGAAAGCCTCCCATAGATTTAATTGCCATTTATTTGTATGTTGATGATTTTCAAATCTACCTAATATTCCCCAAACTCTCTGCTGACCTCTACTCTCACATCTCCAACTGATTTTTTTAGACATCTCAAATTAGATGTCTTGTAGACATCTTTAACACTATGTAGAAAACTGCTCATTATCTTTCTCCATGACCCTTCTCCATCCTACACATTTCCTATTTATTGTAGGGAGTAGCAACATCCTACAAATTGCTCAGGCTTATAACCTAGGAGTCATATTTATTCTTCATTATTTCTCCGCCCCTCCCAATGCAATCTTGAGCCAAGAATGTTAAATTTCATCATTGTAGTATCTTGTGAACACGCCCCCTTCTCTTCTTTGACACTGCCAACACTATAGTACACCTCATATTATTTTAATTGCTTACTGGTGGGTCTACCTGCTTCCAGTCTCTCCTCACTTCAATTCAACCTCACTTCAGCCACTAAAGTGATTTTCCTAAAGTATAGATCTGATCAAAGCCCATTCCCCCCAAACACAAAATTTAGTAAATTCCAGTGGTCCCTTCTTTCCTCCAGAATCAAATATAAAATGCTACACTATATTCTAAGCCCTTTATAACCTACCCTCTTTTGCCCTTCCAGTCTTCCTAGATCTTCTTCCTCACTGGTTACTCTTTAATCTAGTGACACTGACCTCCTGCCAGTTCCACCAATAAGACTTTCCATCTCATGGCTGCAGGCATTCCCTCTGGCTGTCCAATCTGTCTGAAATGCTCTCTTTTCTTTACTACTGGTATTGACTTCCCTAATTTCCTTTAAGTCCCAGTTACAGTCCCACCTTCCACAGGAAATCTTACCTAATCCCTCTTGATTCTAGTGCTATCCCTCTGTGAAAGTTTTCCTATTTATCTCATATATAGTTTGCTTCATATAAATTTGGTTGCATGTTGTCTCCCCCATTTAACAGTTAGCTGTTTGGGGGCAGGGCCCCTCTTTTTGCATACCCAGAACTTTTCACAGGGTCTGCCACATAGTAGCTGCTTCATAGCTGCTTCAGTATTTACTGATTGAAAATTACTTTAAAATACTAAACATTCTCTATGTGCAAAAATAGGCTGTAATACACTAAGGCTCTTGCAAGCTCATTTTAATGACAGAAACTAATAATAATCTCTATTCAAGGTAAACTAGGCAGAGAAACTTGGGACAATACAAGAAATACTACAATTCCTTCAATTGTCAAGTTGAGAACTGATCTAAGGCTTGGCAGTTTCCATGATCCTGACTATGAGTTTTAGCTACAAGGAGAAAAAAAGACCGAGATAGTTTTGCTTCTGATTTTATGGAGTATATCCTCATTACAGAAGTAAAAAAAAAAAGAACAAAAAAAAACCTAAGTTAAGAGCTTAAATCACTAAGACACAAATTTTGATCTGACTAGTGGGTAATCAAGAGATAAGAAACTCTAACCTGGCTTTTAAGTGGAAAGTTGGAGGTAAACAATAAATCAAAGCTTCTGTGTACTTTTTGAGTTGTACTTTTTAGCTAAGAATATACCAGTATTTGTTTTAAAAAATGAGATAGATTAAATAATAGATGTATCATACATATATGATAGAGTGCTCTAAAGGTGTTCTTTCTGTTTAAACATTTAAAAAATATTCTTTGTTCTATGTGCCATTTAATTGAATTATGCTTTAGTAACATAGAAAACTCTTAATCATAGATTATTTTAATTAATTTTAATTTTTTATAATTTTATCATACCCAATAGAATGGGTATTTGTAGAGAAGAACAGAAAAAAGGATTCCACAGGAAACTGTAGGTCTATTATGTACAGTTCATTTTCTTTAGTATGGTATAAAATGAGGTCATTCTGTTGTTTTCAAAGCTATCCTGTTTATCTGGTTTCAGATATTGTCCTTTATTGTGGAATGAAAAGCTTTTTTTCTATTTAAGGAATTTAGTCAACAGTAGATAACAGGAGACTCCTACAATCACATCTGTCTTTGGGAGTGGCTATGCATTTTATGTTCTATAGATAGTTCAAGATCTTTCCTCAAGGAGTCCATAAGGTTCCTTGATTTCCCAGGACCTACTGGAGGCAGAGAAGTGTTTCCTTTTCTCAAGAACTCATTGTAGGATCCTGTTTCACTTAGTATGTCATATCTTTCCAGATTTTGCTTTCTTTTACCTGATTAAGGAAAGGGTAGGTTCCTTCCTCTTACCTTAACTTTTCCATCTTCCCCCAAAATAGTTTCTTTCATGTGTGATATTATTTCAATCAAAATTTAATATTATATCTGTACAAGTACAGGTAGATCCTGATTATCATGAATAATGAATCCCCTGAAGTGGTATTATTCATATTATTCAAATTCACACTGTATTTTTCTATTGGGCTAGAAAGGTATTTCATATAACTTCAAATCCTTTGAATTAAAATAGATGGGACCCCTTCACAGGATTCATTATTCAAACGAACTGCAACCTAGCTTTCCATCTTTTAGGGTATTCTAAAATGTATCCCTCTTTTTCCTACTAGATTTTTATTTCTGGTAGTAAGCTTTCTGACAGCAGTGTATGTCACTAGCAGGCATCTTTTTGTTAAATAGGTAAACACAGGTAAGAACTCACTTTTACTGTTGCTGGGCTTGTCCTTTATATGGCACTAAGAGGCTTTCCTGACCCCAGAAGTTACTTTAACATAGCTGATAAAAATGTCAAGGTTACACTCATTAGGCCATCTATTTTGGTTAAAGAATCATTTCCCCAAATAGACTGTCCATGGTAAATTGGGGAAAAAAAAGCACTATAAGAAAATGAGAATCTCTGTTTTCATGACAAGAAGGTAGCCAAGAAAAGGACACACTATGCTGGAATCAGGGGAGGTTAAGGGCTTTTCTCATATTCTCAAAAGGGTAGTCCTTTTTTACAAGAATTAAACTATGCATTAAGAGTTGATTCTTTAATCTAAATTGAGCTTAGTAATAATGACTACATAGACATATACATAAATGCCTTCCAATTAAGGGAGGTGTCATCTCTGCTATCACATCTCTAGGAGCCTGCTTCACAAATTTGTCTAGAAAGCAATCAATTTTCAGATGAGAAAGAGAGAAAAGGTTCCTCTGTGGATTATTTTGAAAAATAATCACTTCCAATTTGTGAGCTACTTATATTTAGCTATTGAAAGAAAGTTAGCAATTTTGTAGATGAAAACTAAGTTCTTCCAAGTCATCTAACCATTTCATAGTATCAAAAGAACAGTAAATTTGGTTTAAGTATTTCAATATAATAATATAATATAAATTTTAAAAATTCATATCCAATACTCCAAGTATTATATTTATAAGATTTCTTAAATAATAAAACTTGAAGCAAAGGACAAATAAAAGGCTAGAGAAACAGAGAGAGCTCACCAGCCTTATATGCGAAAACGAGAGTGAGGGAGGCATTACCCACAGTTTAAAAACCATAATGTAAAGGATGCACATAAACAGAAAGAGAAAAAGGAACCTTGGGATGAGGGGAGGATTCTGGAAGATGAAGTACAAAGGATACAAAATTTCCACACATACATTATGGAGAAAGTTGGATGTTGAGATTAAAATTATACAGAAATCATCAGTCTCGGGGATCAAACAAAAATTCTTAATGTCTACATCCAATCACTTCTCAAGTTTTGTCAAGTATATTGCCATAACCTCTTAATCTCCCTCTCTCCACTCACAGGTCATCTCTGTTGTTCTAGATCTTCTTAGCTACTGCCAGAATTGTTGTAATAGTATCCTAATTGGTTTCCCTGTCATTCAGGGATTAGAACATCAGGCCTAGGTAAGGAAGAACTGAGTTTAAATCAGACCTCATTCAGTTATTAGCTGTGGACAAATTACTTAATCTCTATTTGTCTCTGTTTTATCAATTGTGCAATGGGAATAAATAATAGCACCTTCTCCCCAAGGTGGCTGGGAAGATCAAATGAGACAATATTAGCAAATTATTATTATATATTATAATATTATATTATATATATTTATATATAATATAATATTAATATTACCTAACTGTCAAAAATAGGGAGTTTCCCATTATTGTGAGTAATGAATCCCACAAAGTACTCAAATGTAGTAAACTTGCACTATTAGGGATTATAATTATGTAAAAATTGGTAATGGAATAGTATAAAATATGCCAGTGAAAATGTGATGCATGAATTTGAATAATGTGATCACTTCACATAATTCATTCTTTGTACTAATTGGGATCTAGCTGCATTCCTGAAGCATTTGTTGTTGTTTAGTTGTTTTTCAGTCATGCCCACCTTTTTGTGATTCCATTTGAGATTTTCTTGCCAGAGATACTGGAGTGGTTTGCCATTTCCTTTTCCAGTTCGTTTTTTTTACAGATGAAAAAACTGAGGCCAACAAAAGTTTAAGTGACTTTACCAAGCTCACACAATTTGTAAGTGTCAGAAACTGAAATTGAACTAAGTAAAAGGAGTTTTACTGACTCCAGGCCAGGCACTCTAACCATTGCTCCAGCTAACTGCTCTTCTTAAAGCAGAGATCTGACTATATTACTTCATACATAGAAATCTTTGGGTTTTGCCTAATGGATAAAATATAAACTTTTCAGTTTGGCATTTAAAGCCATTCACAGTCTGGTTCTAGACTACCTTTCCAGACTTCATTCAAATAACTCCCTTTCATGTATATGTCCTGCATTTAGCATTCTATATCCTGTCTCCATCCTTTGGCAAAGGCACTTCTTCCTCAATTTACCTGTACCTCTTAAAATCGGTGGCTTCTCAGATGATAACACTCATGGGAAGCTTTTTCTGATTTTCCTAGCAAACTAGCTGTTAGTTCTCCTACCTTCTTCAAATTACTATATATGTAGTTACCTCTATAAATGTATTATCACAATCAGTTGTTGCTGCTTTAAAAGAAAGGATAGCTTATGTGTTTTTTTAAGGTGAAGGGACATGATGACTGAATGCCTTAAAATATGCTTATTAATTGATTTATCAAAATAACCACTGTTTTCCCTAAGATAAGAAATAAAACAAAAATTATAGAACTAAATTCAAGCCCATGTAGTATAAAATGAATACTGGGATTTAATGTATATTGAAAGAAAATGGTAAATGTTAAAAAAACAAAACAAAAAAAACCCTTTTCCTTGTTTATTATATTAAAAGCAACATGTCCTTTTAAGACCTGAATGAGGTGATAAAAGATGTAATTATTATGTGCAGAACAGAAAGTATTAGAAGGGAATGTTATGGCATGCTTTGCAGTTCTCTGACATTAAGGCTTTAAAACCTAAAAATGAAAAGAAAAACAGTTTTGAATAGTTTATAAGTCAGACAGACCTGAAGAAGACTTGTTCTAATAGGAATTAGAAATCAGAAATAAGACTGTAGTTCATCAACCTCAGGAATTGTGATATTAGAGAAAAAATATGTAATTTGGGGCCAAATAAGAGAGATTTATTAAGGTTTAAGAACAGAAGGGAAGAAGCACTTGTATAGAACCTACTGTGTGCAAAGAACCATGCTAAATGCTTAAAAAATAAATATCTTATTTGAACAGAAGCAATTGTTGAAATTATGTCTGTAATTTGAGGACATTATGACTCACAGTGTTAGTGAGAGGACTAAACTAATAAAAATTTTTGTTCAATAAATACCCACTGGATTAAGTTAACTTTAAATTCTCTGGATCAATGAGGAAACATATTCCTTATAGCTAGTTTTGCATTTTCAGGCAACCACTTGAAGAAGAAAGGTAGTACAGGACTGATTCAACAAAGATTGTGAGTCATAAGTCTATAATATAGGTTTTCATTTTTAACAGAGGATTCCACTAATCTCTCATTTCTAATTTAATGATTTGAAACTCCCCCATCACTTCTGCTCTGTCTCTTCTCTAATACACCATGAACCAGTCAATAATAAAAGTTCAGCAGATGGTGGGAAAACATGGAAAACAACAGTGTCAGCCTCAGCATCTCCCACCACAAAGAACACCCCAAACTTACAGTCTGTCTTACTTCAGGTTCATTTTAGTCAATTGATATGCAAATTATCTCTGTGTCAGGAAGTCTAGCACAGAGAATGACTTTACAAACTTTGGATATAAACAGTGCAGTTCTTTGTGCTTTGAACTCAAATCTCTACCCCATTCGTCTTATTAAAATTATTAATTGATAAAATGGTAAATGAGCTTTATTGAAGCTTGAACAATTTCTTGAATTGTTTAAATTGATACGGGGAAAAGAGGTGGGATGAAAAGACTACTGTTTAACTTGAATTTTCAAAGACCCAGGGGCAGGCAGATGAAATTAGATAGTCTTGAAAATTCTCCTAGTGACCCCTAGCTCCTGAGAACTTCTGGCTGCAGGCAAGCCATTTGTGAATGCTGATGGCCTGTATCACAACCCTACTCATGAATGTTTAAACTCTTAGTATTGAAAAGTAATTAATAATTGGGAAGCACATATCAGAGGAAGAATCTTGGGTCTTCTTTGTACACTATTTATCAAACACATTGCATGTGACATTGTTCTGAAAGTTCTAAGGTTAATCCTGTGAGGTTCACACCCATGTTTCTATCTTCTTATTTAAGACTTATTTACCTGACCAATACTAAATAAAGGATAACAAAGCTATTTGATATTTCAAATGGTAAAGTACCAACATTCACATCCTCTCTCTCCCCACTGTTTTAAATGCTGAAAAAATTTGGCTTTATAAAAACAAATTGTGATATTTTTATTTTGTATGTTTTGAAGTCTTTTAAAAATCTGACTCAAAAGATTTTGAATATTCATCTAGTTATTAGTTTTATGAATGCAAAAGGATACAAAAGGGAATTAGACAGAAAGACAATAATAGCTAAACGTAGTCAATGTAATTTATATAAAGTGAGTGAAAAAATTTTCATGAAAAATATCTTTTGTAGCAGACATTTGCTCCTAAGGTGAACAAATGCTCTCCCTTTAAATTATTTGCTTTCAAGATTCAAAACAGTGAGGCATAGTGGGAAAAGACTTGGCTCTAGAGGCAGGCACCCAAGATTCAGATCTTCCCTCTGATACTCTATGTAACATGGAGTAAATTAATTAAGTTCTCTGTGCCTCAGTTTCCTCATGTTCAAATATAGGTTTTAGAATGGATATCTCCTGAAGTTACTTTCCAAACTAAATCTACAAACTACCACTCACTTAAATATTTTAGCTGACAGTAGTTTAAAATAGGAAAAAAACCCTATCAATACAATCTGATGCATAAAATCAGTTTACAAGGCAGTAATTCTTAGACACAGTAATATTTATGTGACAATATGAGGACATGAAATGCTATTAGTGGTACAACATCCATTTTGGAGAAATCTATAATAGAAGTATCCATGATGCTAGGGTTAGCCCTAGCTATAATTCTGGTGGTCTGCAGTAAAATGATCAAAAACATATTTCACTTTAAAGCACTTTCTTTTGAGGCATTTTACTCATTAGAATTTTGCTTTAAATAATTTGGAAAGGGAAAAACAATATTTAGAGGATGAGGTTCTTTTTATAATCATGCTAGCTATTATTTGTAGAACATATTGTGGTATGCAAAGCACTTTACAAATTTTATTTTATAATAATCATGGAAGGTAGAAGGTATTATTATCCTTTTTTTTACACATAAGAAAATAGAGGTTGAGAGATTTGCTCAGTCACAACTAGTAGTAACTCCAGGTCTAGCACTCTATCCATTACTCTCCCTAGTTGCCTCCACACAGCTCTAATCCACATTTAGTTATGTTTAATTGTGTTCTTTCTTAATGTTTTTCAACCAATAAAAAAGCATGTCTGACTTTCCTATTTCCATTATTTTGCTCATATGTTTACTTATACCTGAAATGCCTTTCCTCATTTCTTTTGAAAGCCTTATCTACCTTAAAGATTATGCTATAAAGCCATCTCCATGAACTTCCCTAATTCTTAACCCCCATCCAATTCCAAGTGTCTTCATCTTTCTGTAAGAGTGTATTCTATTTTTTCTACTTTTCCTAGGCACTTATCACATTCTGCTTTCTAGTTATTTACCTACATGTTTTCCTTCCCATATGAAAGGGAAATGAGTAATGACCACTATTCAACAAAGCATAATGGCACTCAAATAAATGTAAGAACTAAAAGGTGAACTGAGTTCTCCCATTCAGGCCATGCTAATGCTTTGTTTTAGAAATCTTAGGGAAGAAGGATGCAGGATTTCACTAAGGATGCTTGAAATTCATGACCTAAAGAGAGTGGGTTGTCTGCTTAATATGTCTCCAAACTTAAATATTAGCAAGCAAGCAAGCAAGCATTCATTAAACATCACTAATGTGCTAAGCTCTGTGCGGGGCACCAGGAATACAAAAAACAAAAATGGAATAGGGAGTAGGCATATATTAAGCAACTATTATGTGCGAAGTGCCCAGGTGACAAGGAATCCTTGCCCTCATGGAGCTGGTATATCGTCTCAGGGAGGACAACACATATCTGTGTTGTGTGTACACATACACAAATACACAGTGTAAATGGGCACCTATCTATGAAATATGTAGAAGAGAAATACAAGGTCACTGATGGGGAATGCATTAGTGGTAGGAAAGTCTTCATAAAGAAATTGGTGATTGAGTTAAGTTCTTACTCAAAAGGAAAGATTTTGATCTGATCCAATAATACACATTCTATTGAGATATAAGAAGATATTGCCATTGTCGAAGGGCACAGACTTTTGGTTCTGAGTTTCCTTGCTGACTTTAAAAGAATGAAAATTTAAAAGGCTGTCAACACTTCTTTCATCGCTCTGCTCTATACTTCTTGAGATAATTAAATTTTAAACCAATGTTTGCTTGTGAAATGTACTGAGTGCTTTTGTGAGCACACTGATGAATGCTAAAATATATTTTTTACTATATTATTACAGTTATTCCTTTTTAATGGACCATGCTTTAGTATACGCTTATACAGACAACTTTTTACTCCTCTTGTTTTAAACCAGAAAAAATGCAATATTTGCTTTATAGGCAGATAGTCACAGAAACCTCAGAAATGCATCTTAGTAACTCCTTTTAATACTCAGAAATATAGAAAATATCCTCAGGGTCTAATGGCTTATGAAGTTAGAACTGCCTTTTTGATAGATGTAAGGAAGGTGACAGTCAGGATGCACTGTTTGATAGAAGTACGCAGTCAAGGAGACATGTTATGTAATGAGGAGTCTCACCCTGGAAGGCATTAACCAAGTAGTATGCACATCAGTAAGACACATTAGCAAGCACAGCACCCCCGCTGGAGTCACATATCTGAATAAAGTACTTGATGCAATGAGCTACCTGTCTGTCCAAAGGCTGCTAGAATTGTTAATAAATATTTTCTTTCAGGAATAGCACTCTTTTTTTCTTTTTTGACATTGTTCTTTGATAGTAGACACAGAAAGAACCTTAGATACGCATTCTCAGATAAATACATCATTACCCTAGACTGAGATTTATTTTCATCAACAGCCATCACCCCTTCAAACAGACTATCACAGGCAAGTCCTCCAACTGCTTCCAGACACAGAAATAGACACACAGACTGTGTCCTCCTTTTCTGTCCCCTTATCTTACTCTGCATCTCTATTGCACCAAACATATGATAAAATGATCATTCAACTATTACAAATCTTATTAAATATCGACTATAGTCCAAAAACTGCTCAGCTCTGTAAATGGTTACAAAGAAAGAAGTATAATGCCTGCCCTCCGTGAGCTTAAAACATAAGGACCATAATGGATAATTTCCTTTCTGCCAGGGCTGGAGACTTGCATCAAAGGAAGACAAAGCATGAAAAGGATCAGTTGAAGGGTGGACTTTGAACACCATTGTGGCTGACTTCCTGGAGATCCAGCATTCCAGACAAGTGCACTTGTCACAGAATACCAAAGAAGTATCCTTGAGCATCTACCATACAGACAACTATTCCATTCTATTAAGGAAAACTGAAGATGAGGATGGGGACAGGATAGGAGAGGAATGAAAGATTATCTTCTTAAGGAGAGGAGCTGGATCTTTGATTTCACAGATATAGGAACTTTTAGATGAGGTTGCTCTTTCTACCAATGCAGGTTCCAACTTTCTCAGCACCTTTGTGTTCCCTAGAAGCTGAGGGGAAGGGATTTTCCCCAGGATTTTACAGCAGGCATGTGTCCATCAGGACATAAAATCCGGTTGGGCTTTCTATCTTCAAGGACAGTTCACCATCCACATTTCATCTTCAAACTCCATCCATGGCCAGATAGACCAAGAGCAGTTGCTCATGGGTAAGACTACAGTAGCTGATGAACATTAGGGTAACAGCAATACTCTACATAGGTTTCTTGGGTATCCAAAGCTGGCATGTTTACTTCCTATTAGGGTCACTCTGTGGTAGTCTTCATTGAGAGGTGTTGATTGGTGGGTCAATATTATTCCTTCTGAGGGAATATGACCCATTTATTTATTTATTTATTTATTTTTAAATTAATTAATTTATTTAGTCAATTTACAACATTATTCCTTGGTTACAAGAATTATATTCTTTCCCTCCCTTCCCTCCCCCCACCCTTCCTGTAGCTGATGTGCAATTCCACTGGGTTTTACATGTGTCCTTGATCAGAACCTACTTCCATGATGTTGATGTTTGCACTAGGATGTTCATTTAGAGTCTACATCCCCAAACATATCCCCATTGATCCATGTAATCAAGCAGTTGTTTTGCTTCTGTGTTTCTACTCCCACAGTGTTTCCTCTGAATGTGGATAGTGTTCTTTCTCATAAATCCTTCAGAATTGTCCTATATAATTGACTGCTGCTAATAGAGAAGTCCATTACGTTCAATTGTACCACAGTGTATCAGTCTCTGTGTACAATGTTTTCCTAGTTCTGCTCCTCTCACTGCATCACTTCCTGGAGGTTGTTCCAGTTCCCATGGAATTCCTCCACTTTATTATTCCTTTGAGCACAATAGTATTCCATCACCAACATATGCCACAATTTGTTCAGTCATTCCCCAATTGAAAGACATCCCCTCACTTTCCAATTTTTGGCCACCACAAAGAGCGTAGCTATGCATATTCTTGTACATGTCTTTTTCGTTATCTCTTTGGGATACAAACCCAGCAGTGCTATGGCTGGATCAAAGGGCAGACAGTCTTTTATCGCCCTTTGGGCATAGTTCCAAATTGCCCTCCAGAATGGTTGGATCAATTCACAACTCCACCAGCAATGAATTAATGTCCCTACTTTGCCACATCCCCTCCAGCATTCATTACTTTCCTTTGCTATCATGTTAGCCAATCTGCTAGGTGTGAGGTGATACCTCAGAGTTGTTTTGATTTGCATCCCTCTGATTATAAGAGTTTTAGAACACTTTTTCATGTGCTTATCCATTTATATTAAATAGGACTTGAGATGAAGCCCCTAAAGGTGTCTGCTTTATGCCAATTTTATAAATGTGGAACTTCTGAAATCCATCTGTGATGTGGTAGCTAAAGAACTTGCCTTGGAGTGAGAAAGCCTTAAGTTCCATTTACATTTCCTCTGTGACCCTGGGGCAAGTCACTTCAGCTCTGTCTTCTTCAGATTTCACAACAGTAAAATGGAGATAATAATAGTACCTACCTCCCAGTATTGTCATGAGGAAACAGGAAAAAATGCTTGTAAAGTGCTTGGCACATAGACGCAATAATTCTTGCTCCCTTCCTCTCTTACCTTTTTTTTTTTTAAGATATCACTTTTTAAATAACAGCTGCTTTAAAAACTCTGCCTCCATTATCATTTAGTACACAAAAACTTACCTTCTAGCTTTCACTGCAATCACTAGAGGAATGTTTCATGGCAAAAGCACATTTTCCTGGTCACTTCTTAACACAATTTGAAGGAGTGCTTCCTACAATGTGAAGCACCTGCTCCAGCTTGTGAAGGCTTCCATGATTGCTGTCTGCATAAACTGACACAGATTGTGAATGGCTGAAAATCTGGTTCTGTACCTTTGGGATGATGTAATCCTAACAGATGATGGGAAGTTTGGAGGTGAAATGCATATGTAGGTAGATGAGGGTGCTATTTGAAAGCATGGCATCTCTTCAAGAATTAATAATTACTCTGCCATGCCAAATTAGTGCAAAGACATTCATTTATTTGTGATCAAGAATTACTTCATTATGGCCCTTTTGTTGTTTTGGTAACTGCCCTTAATTCTTGGCTTCCCTGAGGATCAGGATCACAGTATATAGACAGTGTAAAATCTTGTAGTGTATGGATAGGACAGCAAATCCAGTCTGTGTTTGACTTGAACCTGAAATAGTAGCCAATTTAAACAAATTGTTTTCAGGTGTGCAAAGTGCATTTCAACATTATCTAATTTGCTGTTCATAATAATCCTGTGAGGCTAGTGCTATGATTATTTCTAATGTATGAATCAGTAAGCTAAGGCCTATAGAAGAGGTCCTTAAACTAGGGTTCTTGAACTTGTTATTGTTAAATTATTTTGATAATTGCATTTTAAGATAATTTGTTTCCTTTGTAACTCTCTACCTTTTTATCTTATGCCTTTAAAATACTTTTCTGGTTATGATTTTTTACCTTTTCTGGGGGGTATAAGTTTTGGGGTTTTGGTTTTATAAGATTATCCATTTACAAAAATTAACAATACAGAAATATGTTTTGCATGATAATACATGTATAACTCAGGGAAAAATGTATTTTTCTGAAATGGGGTCCATATACTAACATCACTCACACAAACAAAAGTTAAGACTTCATAGGTACAACGTTTAATTGACTATAGTCACAAAGGATTTGAATCTGTGTTTTTGATACCAAAACTTTCCAAAAGTCTGCTTTGCCACCTCTACTTGTCTCACTGGGATTCACAACTGCTTACTTGTTATAAATAATGGCTATCAAATCAGCCTTAAAGTAATAATCATTCAATTATTTTATACTTCTAACTACTATTAGGAAAAGTCATAAAGATAAAAAGTATGTCCATTGCTACTAAAGAAAAGACCCAAATAAATTACTTCCCATAAGCAAACTAATTGACTAATAGCCTCAATCACATTAGTTTCTCCTTCCCTGATTTTTATGTCTGCAAATCTTGTTGTAAATGATATGAAATTCTGTTACATTGGTTATTTGTTGATCTATTTAGTGGTTTGGTATAAATATTTGCTATCCATTAGGATGAAAAGTTGTCTTTCCTACTTAATTTGCTAAATAACAAATGCAACCATTTGCAATTATGTTTTCTAGATTATTGGTTAATGTAATTATTCTTTTTTAGTACTTGAATTTTAGTTCATTTTGTGAAGCTTCAAGAATTATAAAAGTGAAATGGAGGACACATTGTATACACAACTATATGTATATTTCTGTATATTTGTATCATGGGCCATAAAAGAAAATCTGTCTATTTGCAAAGCTAGTTAAGGACCATTCAGAGAAACTTCTACAAGTATTAGCACTGGCTAGAAGTAAAGAAAATAAAGACCCTTTCTGACAAAGAGAAACTTCTTCCTTTTTACTTGTCAAAGATATCCTAACTTTTACTTCTTTCATTTAACACTCTTATTTATTTTCTTTTTCAGTATGCCTGTATTTCACACCCATCAGACTGGAAAAGATGAAAAAGAAAATGACAAGAGTCATTTAATTTTTTAATACAGTTTTTGAAATAATTTACTGAATTTGAGTACAGAAGATTTGACCACAGATATTTCCACCTAAAAGCTTGGATTTGTTTAAATAATGGGAAGGTTATATTATTTTTACCAATAATAAAACTGTTATTTTTTTTTTAAAGGAAGAAGC
This sequence comes from Monodelphis domestica, assembly GCF_027887165.1. Classification (NCBI taxonomy): domain Eukaryota; kingdom Metazoa; phylum Chordata; class Mammalia; order Didelphimorphia; family Didelphidae; genus Monodelphis; species Monodelphis domestica. The sequence goes on along the minus strand of NC_077228.1, from coordinate 318,882,379 downwards.
ATGTCAACTAGAAAACCACAAAAATTTGTCAGATTTATTATGATGAAACAGTAGGCTTTATATTCATGGAAGCAAAATAAATCCCCTCTGTTTTTATTGACTGCTCCCCATTTTTACAAATTTTATAAGAAAAGAACCCTGCTGTGTTAGTTTTCAAGATGTTCACAGTATTAAAGAGGCTGTTAATTTTCCTGTTCTCTTTATAAACCTCAGTTATTATCAGCCTTAAAGTTATGAACCAATTGTAAATACTTTACTAATTCTGACAGGCTTTAAATTCTTCAATAAAATCAATAACTAATTAAAAACATTGTAAAGTAAAAACAACTTTGCATTTTCTAAGAATGAATAGAAATCAAAGGGGAAAATCAGGATGCTTATTTTTAGGTTCCATGAATTATGTTAGAGGCTTAAGTACATATATATTATTTAAAATCTCTTTCTGAAGACACTTCACTATATTTATATGTGAGACACTTTTATTTCTGATAACTAGAATTCCTGGTTTCAGATCATCTTGCTAGTTTACTCTCTTTCATCTGACATTAACAATAGAGATCTGTGGTCTTCCAGGGCATGCACATAGGATATGATGGAGAATCTCCTAAGACTTGCCAATCCTGATAACTAATACAAAACTTCTGTGCTTCACATGGAGAAAAATGATACTGACAGAAGGAATCTAGAAAGCATGTTAAAGATGACAGAATTATGGCCAAGAAACAGCAGACCTTAAAGGGATGAGTAGTATTTTCATAATTTTTTTAGGATCAAGTAAAGAACTTCTAGAAAGCCAACCCCCCCCCCTCAAAAAAAAAAAAACCCTTGGTTAAGGAGATGTTATATGGAAACTGAACTAAATCATAGCTTTAAAATATAGGGGGATGTATGGGTGATGGGATGGAAAGGAACATGTATTTATTAAGCACTTAATATTTATCAGGCATTGTGCTAAGTGCTTTATAAATACAGTTATCCCTTCCACATTGTGAGGGTTAAGAGTATGACTGCTAGACCCCTTTCCCCTTCCACACTGTCATGATCTTGAAAATCACATAAATTTTTTGGCCCTCCATGTCAGAGAAGGTCTCAATTTTTTTCTTTTTCTTTTTTCTTGCATGGAGTGTACCTTATTATAGATTTTGGGTTAAGTATGCACTTTTGAGTTTCTAAATAAGAAAAGTTTAGAAAAATTATCTCATCTGCTGTTCTTCCTGTGTCATATGTAGCTTTCACAAAACTCCCTCAAAATTTCCATTTAGTTTCTTATGCTGACCAGTGACATATTAAAGTGCAATGGGGAAAGTTACAATGTGGAAGAGATAACTGTAGCATCTTATCTGATCACCATAACAACCCTGGGAGATGGGTGCTATAATTATCCTCATTTAAGAATTGATGAAACTTAGACAGAGAGAGTTTAAGTGATACACAGCTAAGAAGTATCTGAGACTAGATTTAAATTCAGGACTTTTTGTATCCAGGTCTATCCATGGTGACATCTAGCTGCCTCTAGATAGGTATATAGAGCTCTTGGAAAAGGATGGAATGAACCTAAAGAAAACTGGTGAAAAAATAAAATATATTTGACTGGACTGCCATAAATATAACCAAATGTATGTTAAACTGAAAAGGAAAAAGAGAGAAGAGAAATGGCCTACAAGAATATTTACCATGTCAGAAACCATGGTGACAAATTACAATTAAGGAAGAAGAAAAGCAGTAGAGTACTGAATTATGTTCAGAAACTAAAACTGAAGACAGGGAGCAACTTGTTGGCTCAGTGGCTTTTGAGCCAGAAGATCCTGGGTTGAATCTATCCTCAGATACTACTTAGCTAGGTGGCCCTGGGCAAGTCACTTTACCCCTATTACCTAGCCCTTTTCACTCTTCTACCATGAAACCAAAACACAGTATTAATTCTAAGACTGAAGGTAAGGATTAAAAACAAAACAAAACAAAACAAAACAAAACTAAACTAAACTAAAGATAGAAGCCAGTAACAGGCACTATAGCATCATATTTTTGTATACAAAAAAAGTATAAGTAATGAGCAAGATCCTAATTCATTAATAAATAACTAATAAGTTATATGTAACTAATAAATTAATAAGTAACTAATAAGTAATGAGCTAAAGATCCTTCTGTAAGAAGGCAAATTTGGTGTCAAAAGTGTCCCTGAAATTTAATGAGATGGAGTATCTTACTGAGAGATAGCTCTGGTGCTTTTTTGTTAAACTGGAATTGAATTTCATTGTTTTATAGAATTCTTAGTTAAGTAAATAAATTCTAGCAAAGTATATCAACACCTCCAAGGAAGCATACACTTTGAGAAGTGCCTGGGGCAGTGAAATGCTAAGTGACTTGCCTAGGGTCACCTAGCTAGTAAATGTTAGAGGTGAGAAAAATGAATGCTGGATTATATTTCTTAGTAATACTTTTATATAAAACTTTTCTTAAACCTTGAAACTAACATTAGCCTGCTATCAAGCTCAACTAATTAACTCCCAGACCTTCGGCATTTAATTGGATTGGGAACTTTTGTCTTTGGTTAAAGGCTATGAAAAGATTAAGGTCTTTCTTTATCTGTAAACAAGAACAGCCCCCTAAGGTGTTTGAAAGCTGGACTGGTCTGCAAGATGAACTTTCATCCACCTTCTCTCCTCTCTTGGGTTGAAGTCATGGGGAAAGAGTTGAGATCTCTAAGTGTAGCTTCTTTCTCAAAACATCCACCAATTGGGACTGCTAGGGAAGGTCCAAAGGATGAACTGTCAGGGCAATCGGGAAGGGGACACAACACAATAAAATAGAAGTCAAGGCTAACAGACTATGTTTCTTGTAAGAAGTAGATGCCAAGAGCCCTTACTAATAAATGATTTAATTCTTAAGGAAATGGCCTCCTTTATTGGTTATGATAATGAGTCCTATAGAGACAGGACTTTAAAATATTATATATATTATCTTTTTTGATCCCCAAGAGCCAAGTAATATAGATACTATTAATCATTAGCCTCACTAAGCAAAGTTCTATGACTTGTTAAGAATGAGACACAGTAATTTGATGCAAGATTTTAATTCAGGTTTCACGAGTTCCTGAATACTGTTAGGACTTAAATTCTCTAGAGACTAATAGTAAAAGTGGATTGGAGAGAGAAAAGGCACACAATCCCATGGCTGGTCACCTAATAATCTGAATTTTCTGTTCAACTAAAGTCTCCATTCTCTAGTCAAACAAGCAAGTGAGCTGCTCTACCACGAAAAAGTCCAAAGAGAGTTGCTGCTTCCACAATCCCTGACTTAAAAGGTGATGTCACTCTTTCTTGGTCTCTCTGGCTGGATTGACTTGACTTCAGTTCTGGTCAAAGGCCAGTCTTCTGGATGCCAGGAGTCAAGGGGCACAAGAAGATACCAGGCATCCTCCCAGAGTACATATGCCCACCCAATGAAAGAGTGGAGCTGGAACCGAAAGGGATTTTCAAAACTTTTCTTTTTAAATTTAAATTTACATCAAATTCATACAATGCTCTATTACATTCCTCTGCCTCTCAATACTAATCCATAAGAAAATTAGAGAGTTATTATTAGCTAGTAAAGAAATAGAATGCAGGTTTTTTCCGATTCTGAGGCCAGTTCTCTATAGTCAGTAAAGGAAAATTTATTATAGTTAAGTGCTATAAATACAAACAGAAGCAGAAAGGCAGTCCTTACCTTCGTGGAATTTGTACTTTAATGGAGAAAGACAACATATAAAATGAAGCTGAAAGGGTAAATGAAGTAAAGTGAAAGTGCCCTCTCAGGGCATTATGCATACAGTCTAGAGTGAAGACTGGAAAGGAATGTGATATGGTTGGCATGGGTGCTATCTTTAAATGGAGGTTTAGAGAGGGACTATCCAGGCAGAAGGAATGGTCTCAGGGGTGGAGAAATTTTCTCATGTGTGAATGGCTTTGGGGTCATGGTAGAAGAAGTCTTAAGTACACTCTGGAGAGGAATGGGGCTCTTTGGTGCTACCTTTCTTCATAGGGTATAATTTATGCCAAAGGAACAGAAAAGATAAAGAGTTGGGAAGAGTGCCATTATATATTAAGAACATAGACCAATGTGAGAAAATCTAAGAATCAGTGGGGGGAAGCATATTGGGGAGCATCTGGGGAAAGATCTATGGGAATAAAATAGAAGCAATATTGTCATGACTATGTACTATAGATCATCTGGACAGAAGGAGAAAATAGATGAGGAGTTTAAGAAATAGATCACATGCCTAGAAAAGAGTTATGCTATAGTATAGTGAGTTCAATTATCTAGACATCTGTTGTAGTTTTCTCTGCCAAAAGTAGATCAATTAATAAATTCTTGGCTTACCTTGATGATATTTTTTTTCCTTCAAAGGTAGAGGAAGCCAGAAAGGGAACTACTATTCTGGACCTGACTTAACAATAGTTCATGTTTATATATGGCTTTAATACTTTAAAATGCTTTAAATACAGTATCTTATTTGATCCTCAAAAGTCATGAGAAAAATGCTATTATTAGCATCACTGAGCAAAGTTATATGACTTGCTAAGTATCAGACATAGCTTGAAAATATCTGAGGCAGGAATTGAATCCAGGTTTTCCTGAGTATCTGAGCACTTGATTACATTATTCTGTCTTTCAATTTAATACTAATCCTTAAAAAAATAGTATTGTACATCACATATATAGACCCCTCTAATTTACTGGATATCTTGAGACCTGGAGAGTTATCAATTTCCCAATACCCAAACTCATTTCAATATGGAGAAGAGAGGGAGCTCCAGCCAAACAAGTGCTGCTGTGTCCTTTTTACAAATACTTCTGAGTTAGGACAAAGTTAAAGTCGTTTTAACTTTTCAGAGACTTTCTGAGTGTCTCATTTCATCCCCAAATTGAATCTAAACAAATAGGATAAATGTCTCAGTCCTCTCCCTACCAATGTCCAAACTTATTATCTTCCACTCTATCCTGATCACTCTAATCAAGCCTACTCTAGACTCTTTTGGTTTCATATGATGTCTTCTTATGGGTTCTTATTTATCTTCTCTGGGAAGAAAATGAAAAGAGGAAGAAGGTGTGTGTGTGAGGGAAGAGTAGGAAGAATAGGAACAAAGGAAATTTATATCAGTCATGTACCTAAAAGGAAGAAAAATAGGTTGGGAGGTCAGATCCTTTCTTAGGCTATTTTTCTTCCCTTAATACCCTCAACTTGATCTTTATTATAGAAACTCAAAGATTCTGCTACTTAGATTGATATAGAAATTATTAGTTATAAGGGGCTTTTGATATCATGAACTTAACGTTTACTCTTCATATGAGGATTAGAGATACCAGAGGTTGAAATCAGGTTTCTTGAGTCTCAGAGAAGTAGACTTACCACAACATTGCACATCTGAATGGACTTTTGAGACTTTTTCTTTCTTCTTTGTCCTTCTTTCAAGCTTTAAAGGAGGAAAGATTGTCCATATAGGCCTTCATCTGCCCTGAAAATTTTACTCTTTACATATAATTAAGAAAAACTAGCCCTTATTTTAGAAGGATCTGAAGGAACTACATAAGAATTGTGAGGATTCTATCTTTACCAAGTCCAACTAAAGCTTAAACCTTGTTTTTACCTCAATTAAATCTGATGCCATTATAAGTGCACTAATTTGTTGATATACATGGCAGTGATGAGGGAAATGTATACTCCTCCCCCCTACACACACACAATTGCTAAAGCATTGTTTCATGGATTTCTTATAACACATATATCCTTATAATTGGATTATTTTACTTGCCCTTTTATCTCTGTGATCAAGGGACAAGTAACAAGTACTGAATGTGGCATTAAAAAGCCCTGGGCATCTCATTAGCTTCTCAATGTTTTTTCTTTCTTTCTTCTTCTTTTTTTTTTAAAGAGCTATTCTGTCTTTACAATCAATACTGTGTATTGGTTCCAAGACATAAGAGCAGTAAGGACTAGGCAATGAGAATTAAGTGATTTTCCCAGGGTTATACAGTTAGGATCTATGTGAGGCCACATTTGAACCCAGGAACTCCCATCTCCAGGCCTAGTGCTTTATTCATTGAGCCTCTACTTGCCTTCACAGGTTTCTTTCTGTGAGAAGACATTGCCTTCCTATAACATTTCCTTCTCATAGAAGATTGCCCATCCATGAATAATGGATGAATTAAATGACTTGAAATCTAAAACTCTAGAGGAGAGAATTGACATGGTAAATATTTGTAAGGCATATGTACACAAACACAGACATACAGAGTAAGATATGACACACAGATGAGGCAGCTCCGACTTAATCTTTTTAAACCATGGATTAAGGTTTTAAAAAGAAAAAGAAATGGATAAAGGAACAAAATCAACCCAGAACATTTTCTATGAAAGTTCAATTAACATAAATCAGTTCTTTTAGACTGCCAAGATTCTAGAAAGATCTTCAGATATCAAATACTTGATTTCTCTGCCATGTGGGAAAGTAAAGGCAGCCAAAGGAAATATTGACTTAGAATTTAAATTCATTTGCAAGCAGAGGAAGATGGAAAATTACGAGCATAATTACTTCATAAAGTCAACCAGTAGTTTATTTCACACCTACTAAGTGCCAGACACTAAGCCAAACATTAAAGATACAAGATAAAAATGCAGCAGTCTCATTCCTATCCTTAAGGAAAGAACTTACGAAAGAGGTAGACAACATGGAAAAGTCCAAGCTCTTGACAGAGGAGAAGCAAAGAATCTTTTTATCTCCCTGAACTTCCTACCCCTAACCAAAGGAATATGTAGAGATCTTTGAAAGGTTGGAAGACTTGGACTTCTCACAGGTTTCAGCAAGTGTCTGTAGAACGATAATGGCTAATGGAAGAATTTGTAGCTAATTAATAATCAAGAGGGATCTTATTAGAGGCAGCTGTGACTCAGTGGTTAGAGCACTGGTTCCTAGAGTCAGGAAAACCTGAATTAAATTTGGCTTCAGATACTTCCTAGCTGTGTGACCCTAAGCAAGTGACTTAAACTCTAGATCCACTGGAGAAGGATATGGCAAACCACTCTAGTATCCTTACCAAGGAAACCCCATGGACAGTTATGGTACCTTAAAGGGTCACAGATGAGTAAATCATTGAATAATCACTACAACAATAGCAAGGAGCTTATTGGTGAAACTTAACAGTGATAGTGTTAGAAAAATATGTCCTACATCTTTAGTACTGATCCTAGAACCCTGAGGGGAGAGGTAGTCAGCTACCTTCTGGGAATTCTATCAATGTTAGTGAGAGTCTACTGGGGGCCACACATATATCCATTTTTTATTTATTGGAAACATAAATCTTTGAAAAGTACACAACTAGAATTGTATACACATATACTGGTGAACCACCAAACACTCTGACCAATAATTTATAGACAAGGCAGGATATCAAAAAGAAGAAAGAAAACTGATTTCTTCTAGGTTTCTGGTATATTCAATATATGACTAGTGCACGGAGCTAAGAATGTGAGCACTTAAGAATTTTGATATAAAGAGCTTAATTTGTGAGAAAGTGCACACACACACATATACCCTGTAATTTTCTTACTGATCCTTTATGCAGATTAGTCACAAAATCTATTGTCTTTCTATTTAGAAAGAAAATTGCAGATTTCTTTGGGAGTTCTTTGGAGAAGGTAATTATTAAAAAAGATGTATGTCTAATAATCAGGGTAGAGATACTTAAGTAATAAAAGCTCTGAGAATTTGGCCAGGTCTCTATAAGAGTCTCCATAAGTCTATAATTCACTGGGACCAGTATTTGGTGAAGCCTCATTTGACTTAGTTCCATCTCTGGTCTAGTCATGTGGTGGGGATCTGGAAGCAACATACTCACTCCATATAGTCATTATAATAATCCTTTGGTAAAATGTTTAGATTCTGACAACAACAACAATACCAACCAAATCAACCAAAGTCTCATTTAGTCTGCTTTCACTTATGAAAAATATATGTATGGATGTATATTCATTTCAGTCATTCTTTATTATCAAAAATAGTTTGGGAAAAATAATTCATAATTAAATTATTTTCTGAAATAGCCATTCCTACTGAAATCTCTTCTTTATAGTCTCCAGGTTTCTGTTAATGATAAGACAATGCTTCTAGTCATCTAGACACATCAGAGTCATCTTTGGCTTCTCCCTCTCTTTGGCCTCCTCAGGCTATTTCCAACCAATCATCATGTTGTGTCAGTAATAATCAGGGAAAGTACCACAAAGTAATCTCAATCAATCTATCTCCCCCTGTCTCTCTCTCTGACTCTCTGTTTACCACCTCTGTAAATGAATAAGACAGGCTACTTCCCTAGAGTACACTCTGGAGAGCAGAACAGGGTTGAGTCAAGGTGATCATTATCATTATCAAGGTGATCAGAATATTAGAATTTGAAGGCTGAGGGACAGCTAGTTGGCAAAGTGGACAGAGCCCCAGACCTGGAGTCAGGAGGTCCTGGATTCAAATCAGGACTCAGACACTTCCTAGCTGAGCCAGTCAATAAGTCCCATTTACCTAGCCCTTACCCTTCTGTCTTAGAATTGTTACTAAGATAGAAAGTCATTATTTTAAAAAAAATTCAAGGCTGAAAATATTGGTCTATATTGTTAGTTAACACTCATAATAGATATAGGTTTAAGGAATGTACCACATAAAGATGAAGATCTCATTGAAAAGGAAGAATACAGTTTCAAGAAGAAAAATTTTAAAAAAGGAAACATGAGTCTCTTTTTTACTTACAAATTTTAGATATTATAAATGAGCATTATTCTACACTAAATAGATATGGCCTGAAAATCAAATCTGGTGGCAAACCTATTTTTTCTGCTAGGCAAGCTAAGGATAATCCCCAAATATTTACTAGAAGATGAAAGAAAACAAACATTGAAACAGAAAAAAAATCAGAGTAAAATCAGTATAATCTTAGCAAGAAAACTGATTCTTTAGTGGACATGTTGCTTCTGTTTTGTTTTGTAACCAATGGAGAAACTTAGACATTGTTGTAAAAAATACCTGAGGTTTATTTTTGTAAAATAAAACTATGCCAGATTCATCTGAGTTACAAAATATGTGAGCATTTTTACTTATTCAAGCATTTCTATCAATTGGTAATCACACAATATTCATTTTTCCATCAGTATGGTCTTCCTTCACATTTTGTCTAAAAATCATCAATTAATTAATCAGAAAGCATTAATTATGTTGTACTTTCTATGTGCCAGGCACTGTGCTGAAATAAGGATAGTGAGGAAAATTAATTTGCATTTTATATACAATTCTAATTTTTTGACCTGTATTATGTATTAGCAACATTTCTATGTGAATCCATTTATTTTCTCAAACTCCAACCCCTGATGGTCAGGCAGATCATTTCTCAAGTTAATATAATCCCCTCCAAGCCCCAAGACATTTAATTGGGTAAAAGCCCTTGTCTTCACTTAAGGCATAGTGGATACCTCTACTCTTTCCTTATCTTTGTTTATAAACAAGAATCTACCCTCCCTAAGCCATTTGAAAACACATACCCTTAAGTTCTTGCTAGACATAACCTCTAGATTTGGGTACAACAGGATGACAATAGGGGAAAGAGCCATTGAAAACATGATTGAGACAAATTGTGATTTTCTGACTAAAGATTGGTATAGGAAGCTGAGTTTCATAAACAAGATGATATTCCATTTCTTAAAGTCCAGAGAAGATTGGTTCAGTCATATTCCCTAACTTAGTGAAGCTGTAGAGATCCCCCTACCTGAAGAGCAGTCCTTTCCCCTGTGATGAAATAATGAGGAAGGAGTATCTCTAATTCCATCCACCAATTGGGACTGCCAGAGGAGGTCCAAATATTGTACTGTAAGGCCAATCAGAAAGAAGACACACCTCTCCTAAGGAGGACAGGGTCAGATCCCACTATGCATCCTTTTGGGCAAAGCCATATATGATTAGTCCATCCTTTATTAATAAAACATATGCCCCTTTTACTAAATGATGTTATATACAGAGAAATGACCCTATTTTATTTGTTGGTTAAAATCTTGGGCATGGCAACAGGAAATGAATCTTTAATTTTATTGGCATAGGAAACATTTATATAAGGAAAGCATAGGTAAAATGACTTTATAATATTCATAGCTCAGGATGTATAAGAAATGGAACTTGAACCCCAAATCCTCCTAACTGAGCCATCAGATCTCTAACCACTACCTACATTTCTCAAAATGTGATCTGATGACCAGTAGGGCTCTCCAAAGTAAAAATTATTTTAATAAAATGTTTTAATTTCTTATATGTTGAATATTAATAGATATAACCCACATAAACAAAAGCTCTTTGGAGAGTCCTCAATAATTGTTTAAGAATGTAAAGTGATTCTGAGATCACAGAGTTTGAGAACTGCTGCATGACATCAAATTCTTCTAGTTACAAAGACAAAAATCAAAGTCTTTTTCCTCAAGAATATTATATTTTATAGGAGAAAAAACATAAACAATGAAATATGATGTGTATAAATGGAATGCAAATTTTAATTGAATTTTGATTTTTTAATGAGATCATAGGAAAGGTCTTATGTGGGAGTAGGAGGGGATTATCACTTGAGTTGAGATTTAAAGGAAGCTGTGTTTTTAGATGACAATTCTACACCTTAGGAGATAGACTTGCCAACATGACAAAGTCCCCCATGAAAATATGGCCCACCCAAACTAATGCTAATAGATCAGTTTGGGTGGGTTATATAGCATGTGAGAAAATAATTAGTAAGCTTATAAAGGTTGGAGGGAATTTTTAGAGACCTTTAGATACCAAAGAGAAGAGAGAGAAAATGGAGGTAATGGGATTTTTTTGAGCAGAGAAGTATTTTCATCAGATCTGAATTTTAGGAATATCATTTTGGCACCTTTTTGAAGTATGGATTGAGGAGATGAGAGCTTTGAAGCAAGAAGAACAGAGAGTAAGCTTTTATAATAGTTCAGGTGAGAGGTGATTAGGGCCTGAACTTGGGTAGTAGTTGTCTGAATAGAAAGAAAGGAGCAGATCAGAGAGATACTTTGGATGCAGAACTGATTATACTTGCCATTTGAATGGACATGGTGTGTTAAACAGTAGTTTTACTAATGACTGAATTTAGGGCTAAGAGTCACTAGAAGTATATTAACATTCTTGAACAGAATATAGAATAGAAATAGAAGTTAGGAAGAAGGCTAGTTTTGAGACAATGAGTTGTTTTCTGTGTCGAGTTTGAGATGTCAATACAACTTCTTGTTTTTTTAATTGTTCAAATGGAGAGTTTTATTTAATTATATAAATATTAGGGAGCTATAAATACTTCCTTTAAAATTATTTCTTTGCAAATTACATGTAATAACACATTTCTACCTATGTTTTCCTAATTTATGATTGAACTTACCTCTCTCTCTTCCTTCCCTTTCCTCTCCCAGTACTGGCAGCAACTGTCTGTTTTGATAGGAAATTATACCTAGATCCAATAAGCAATTAATAAGGTACAACTAGATCTCATAAAAGACAGAAGGACTGCAAATATCAATTTGGGAGTCATCTGCAAAGAGATTATAAGTGAAAGCTCCAAGAGAGAACAGAGAGGAGGTACCAGGACATAGAAGATATGGATGATGGTCTGGCAAAAGACTGAGAAGGATCAGCTAGCAGATAACAGGAGAATCAGGAGAGGGATTGGTTGGACAAGCAAAGAAAGTTTCCAGAAGAGAAGAGTAGATAACAATGCCAAAAGTTGCAGACAGGTAAAAAAAAATATGAGGGTTGTAGTCATTGGATTTTTTAGTAAAGAGATCATTGATCATATTGGATGAAACAATCTCAGTTTAATGAGAATATGACATTAATAAAAAGTTTGATGAGTAAGTAGAAATCTAGGCAGTACAAGTGACAAGTATAAACACTTTTTCTAGGATGGAATTATAAACCCAGAGCTGGACAGGAGCTCAGAGTTCATCACATCGAACCCTCATATTTTAGTGATGGAGTTATAGTGAGGTCAGCTGATGGGCCCAAGATAACAAACATCAGGAGGTTTGAATGTAGGTCCTCTGAAACTAGTCGATACAATTTATATCACACAATGCTTCCTCTAAATTGGTTATTAAAGGTAAAATAATTAATAGTATGATTTCAAAGTAAAAGTGTAAGCACCCTTTAATTTTTAGTATTAAGGAAGGATAAGTAAAAACTCTAGCTGTAATCTTCTGTCCTTCATGACAGGGTTACTTTGCTGTAATCTCTTCTGGGAGAAAAAGTGAAGAAAATGAAATGACAGTATAGAGCATACAATTGAACTAGTCTTTATATGAACAGACCACAGATTTTACACTCTACCACCATTTCTTTTTGGAGATGTTCAGAAAAATCAAATTGCCTAAAAATACAAGACTGAATAATGAAATAGTGAATTATTTAGTAGCTAGAAGAGATATTGTTAAAATAAATACCATGTTAAAAATGTTATTCCTTACCTTCCTGAGATATAGGTAGGTGGTTAGGAGTTTTCACATTTCTCTGATTATTTTAATGTAAAGGGGAAAATGGTCCTCAAGCTGAAATTTCATTACTTTTATACATATTTCTAAAGCAGAATTTATACTCATGTTAGCTATTTTAAAAAGCTAAAAATTAAGTCTCAGGGAAAGCAAAAATTAAAAAAACACAACATAATGATATGATATTATTCAATACATGGCAAATTAATATAACATTTGAATATTTATAGAATGGGAAAACATTGCATGGATATTAATTGCTCATTAATTTGCATATTTGTTCTCCAATGGACACTTCCCCATAAACAAATGCTTGCATCTTAATGTATTCTATCTTTATGTGTAAATGTTATCACCTGACAAGTTCATTTGGATGTGTATATATGATAAAGGCAACTCCTGTGTGAAGAGAAGAAAAAAATGTGCCAGGTGATATGAACCATGTAATTATACTTCTTCATAACTTTCAGAATTCACAATGGTTTAAAATTAAAGATAGTAGCCTTAGGAAATGTTATTCTTTTTAGACTGCTGAAGATAATTTAAGAAATGGTAAAAATATCAAGAAAAATGGATCTCAATCTATGATTCTATCATAATTAATAAATCTCTAAAGACTATGTGCCTTTTCTTTTATCATTACACTGGAATGACTAGGATGTGTTGTTCTGCCTCACCAGTCCATTACGAAGAATAAGTGACAATGCAGTAATGAAGTGAGGATGTTTTGTCTGATAGATATTTCCCATAAGCTAATAAATTATACATACTAGTCATAACAGATATTAAATCTGCAAAATGTATAGTATCTTAAGCAACACAATTTAAAACATAAGATAGCATCTATGACTTCTTTGGTTTAGGAAATCTCTGGAGAGGAAACAAACTGTTCTAGTATAGGCCATTTGGATTCATAGCCTTAAGGAGTTGACTTTAGCACTGGCAGTTTAAGTGATTTTCCAGGATCACAAAGCCAGTGTGTAGAAGCATGATTTGAACTCCAGTGGTCCTGTTGCTATGGTCAGGGCTCTAACCAATAGTAGTGGTTATAAATAGTCTTTTCTTTTCCTGTGAATTCCTTTCAACAGTGACAAAAGATATGTTGTGAATTCTCAGAATAGTGAAATTAATTAATGATAAAATTCTTTAGAATTATTTACTACTTAAACCATAATTTTTAAAGTATAAACTCCCTGGATCATTGTCATGAACTTCCAAGGGTTTCACAAACCAAGAAATGGGATCCACTTGGCTATACCTATGTTGCCTGTCACTTATAAAAGGAGGCTATTTAAATAAATATTCTTTGCATTCAACTAAGGATCTGTTTTTCCACTAATATTTTGAAATGTAGATCACACAATCAGAGAATCTCAGAACTGGAGGGAACCTTAGAAATCCACACCTGAATTAAGATTCCCTTCTACAGCATCCCTGGGCAACAGTGCCTCCATTTAAAGAAGGGCCTCAACAATTTATCTCTGCATTTTCCACCAGCTACATTCATTGATTTGGGACTTCTCAGGAACTCTCCAATATACTTTTCTTCCCTAGAACACTAAGCATTGGGAAAACTCATTAGGTTGCATGATTGAATCTGTCTGGTACTCCCAGCTCATCAGTACCCTCTGCCTGTCCCTCAGATTAGACCCTATGACCAGAGGACAGGGCCATGGGATCTAAGGAATCTAATTAAAGAGTAGTTTAGCACAGTTTTTTCTCTCTATTTCCCACTAGCTCCATTGCTTCTGGATTTATCTAGGACTCTCCAAAATACCTCCCCGCAGACTCCATCATTTCAGCTTCTTTTTCTGGGTTATATTCTCCCATTTGATTGTTACTTCCTTGAGAGCAGGGACTGTTTCTGTTTTTATTTGTATTTTTATCCCCAGCACTTAGCAGAGTGCCTGGCACATGGTAGGTGCTTAATAAATGTTTCCTGACTGACTCAACAAGAAATCATCATACAGTCCTTGCTGCAAGACTTCTGATAGGTAGGCAGAACCCATTAGTTTCTAAGACAGCCCCTTTAATTTTTAGATGGTTCTAATGTTTAGGGACTTTTTCTTTATATTAAACTCAAAATTGTTTTTATATCTTTCTATAATTTCTACTAGTTCTGTCAATCTGGATAAATAAATAAATTAATCACTCTACGAGCATTTTTTAACTTAAGAATTAGGGATACAAAGCAAAAGCAAAGTTATGCCCTATGCTTAAATATCTTACATTGAATGGAAAGGGAATCTATTTACTGTAGAAGCACAGATATGGGTGATAGAGTTACTGTGAGAGTGGCAGCAACGCTAGTATGGATGCAATGGAGAGTGCATGGAAAGGGTTATGGAGACTACAAAACCTAATAAAGAATTGGTGAGGTTGTTAAAAAGCTTTACATGCCAATCAAAATAATGTATATCTCATCTTAGAAAGTAAAAGAAAGGCCTTAGAGGAGGACGTTGATAAGAGTCAGACCTCCTTGAGAAAATCACAATAGAAGTAGTGTGGAGAATAGATGGGATAAGAAAGAGACTAGAACTAGGGAGATCAATTATGAGATTATTATTATAGTCTGGAAAAGAGTTGATAAAAGTCTAAATGGCTGAGGTGATATCTGTGTGAATGGAGGAAATGAGATAAGAGAGATGATGAAGAAAAATGACATGACTAGATTTAGCAATTTATTGTCTCTGTGGGGTGAGGGAAGAGTCAAGGTTGACTTCAAAGTCATGAACATGGAGGGATGGTGGTGTCCTCAGCAATCATAGGAACTTCAATTGGTGTATCTGTGTGGAAGGATGGTGAAGATACTGAGTTCTATGTAAGACATATTGGGTTTAAGATGCTTATAATATATTTAATTCAGAAGGTCTAATCAGCAGTGGTTTATGCAAGACTAGAGCTCAGTAGAGTTATCATGGCTGGATTTATAGAGCTGAGACAGATTATTATGAATATAGACAAAACCATGAACCCATTGGAACTGATGAATTAGGAAGGGAGAGAATATAAAGAGAAAATAAAAGATCCTTAGAGGACACTGCCCCATCCCCACTCCCAACTTGGTGAGTGAGATCTAAGAGGAAGATTCATCAATAGAGGCTGAAATGAGCAGTTAGAAAGGCACGATATGAACTGAGACAAAATAGTCTTTTGAAACCCTTTATAGAGGACCATGTCCATGAAAAGGTAAATAAACAGCATAAAATACTCCAACAGAGTTCAAGAAAGATAATAATTAAAAAAATTATTTACCAATTAAGAGGTCATTAGTAGCTCTTGAGTAAGAAGTTTCAGTCAAATAATGAGATTAGAAGCCAGATTTCAGAGGTTTTAAAAAAGTGAGATGAAAGTAAGTGAAGGTATTGAATATTGGTGTTTTTTTTTTTTTTTAAGAGTAGAGTTGAGCACAAAGATCCAAGCTTTTGCAAGAACTCATTCAACAAAAACTGCTGTAATAATTGGAAAACAATATGACAGAAACTAGGCATAGACAAATACTTCATGCCATATATCAAGGTAAAGTCAAAATGGATACATGATTTTGAAATATAGGGTGATGCCAAAGAGAAATTGGAGATGCATGGGAAGTTTGTTAGGTCTATGGATATGGGAATAATTTATTCCCAAACAAGACATAGAGAATATTATGAGATATAAAAAAGGTAACTTTGATGGCATTAAAAGAAGAAAAAGGTATTGCACAAACAAAACCATTGTAACCAAGATTAGAAGGGAATACAAAAACACAAAGTCTCTGACAAGGCCTTCATTACTCAGATATATAGAGAACTGAGCCAATTTTTTTAGATTACAAAGTATTCTCTAGTTGACAAATGGTCAATGGATATGAACAGGCAATTCACAAATGAAGAAATTAAAGCTATCTTTAGTTGTATGAAAAAATGCCCCAAAGCTTTATTAATTAGGGAAATGTACATTAAAACAACTCTGAGTACCACCTCATACCAAGAGACTAGCTAATTTGATAAAAAAGGAGAAGGATTAATGTTGGAAGGGATATGGAAAATATGAACACATACATTATTGGCATTAGTTTATTTTTCATGAGTTATGAGGGGAAATCCTCAGCAAAGGCAGGTTTTTGGGTGGGGGAAGATGATATATCAGGCTTGAGGAAAGAAGATATATTTTGCAACATCAGTTATACTGAATGAGATAGAAAATGTGTTAGGGAAGAGCGTTATTGCAATGAGGAAACAGATGAAATTAGATAACAAATTTGTAGTAAACTGCATATTTCTTGCAATTCTGCTCAGTAACATACAGGTAGCAGCAAAGGAGGCAGATAGTAATAGTAATATAGGGTAAAGCTTTGGCAGTCAGACAAGAAGATAAAAGTTTCAAGAACACTAGATAATGTGAAAATGAAAAAATTTCCAAAAAGTTTGAGTTTTGAAAAGAAGAGTGTAGTGACATCAAAGGTGATGGCTTGGCCAGTGTCAAGGGGTGGAGGGATGGTTGATCATGATGAAGAGAAAGAATAGATTTAGGAATAAATCTAGGACTAGGGAGAGAGGGAAATTAATGATCATCAGATAAAAGAATTTCAGAATTCTTGAACATGTAAATAGAAAGACAAATCTCTTCCACATGATAGCCCTTAAGACCATGAAGATGGAAACTGCATGTCTTCAAGGTCTTTTGTTCTGGAGTAAATATTCTTAGCTCTTTCATAGAATCTTCCTTTGGTACAATCTCGAGGCACTCAACTACTCTAGTCACTCTCCTCTAATCACTTAGTTTATTTAGTTTTGCAATACCATAAAATCATAAGTATACCTCCAGAATCTTATATTTTAAGATTTAAGATATAGTTCACCTGTTCTAGCCTGCCAATGCCATTTTGGATATAGACTCCATTCAAATGTAAGCTCTTTGAAGACAAGAGCTGGTAATAAGGGGAATATTTTTCATTGGAGATGACTAGCAGCAGGAAAATAACAAAGTTATCTGGACAATGCAGAATCGAGGTGAAATATGGACATATCTCTCAAACTTTTCACAAACTGATTTATATTCTCTTGAGCTTTAAGTATCAATTTTCAAAGACTATAAAAGCAGTTATAAAATAATTAACTAATGTGAGCCTTCTCTGTCAGCATTTATTTTGTGTGTAATTGTCCCACAATTGATTCATAATGTATACCAAACAAAATTTTGGACTTAAAAAGTTGATATCAGGGTTGTATGGAAAAAGGGAACTCTGCCTCTCTTCTCATTAGGGACTAGACTCCTTCTAGCCCCAAAGTGAGCCCTATTTGGGTCACATATCCACTACACTTTGGGGCTCAGTAAAAGTTCTTATTATGGTAAGATTACTAAATAAAAGTAAAGAACTTAGACACTTTTGAAGTTCATGAGATTTTATTGTCCATACTTTAATAAAGGCCATATTATATATTTTATTGAACCTCAGAGCCATTTTTAAGCCTAACATTTGAGAACATTGAGATTGTGATCTCTGAGTTGCCATGAAAATGAGTTAATTTTATAGCACATTCCTCTTGTGAGAAGGGTTGTCATGAGAACAAACTCCGAGTGTACCACTTACTGCTTTCTTTGCAATTCTTCCAATAAGAAAGCAAAAGAATGAAGTGAATTATGCTTGAAATTCTATGATTGTTTACTTTCACAAAGCTGAAGTGAGCTCAATATTAAAAGAAGTCCTGAAATATAAAAAAAAAACTGCATTTGCTACTTTCATTAATACAACTTTAAATGAAATCACATCCAAATAGAGTGTGTACCTTGCTTTGTGAGTAGTCATTTATAGCCCTGCTTTCATTACACATCCAATTCTTTCACTAAATCAGATAGGACAGAGGAAGATTCTTCCTCCATACCAAATAGCCAAGTAAAACCTTTCTGAGACCTATTTTCTGTCTGGTCTTCACTAATCCTTCTGTTGCTTCTTACTGATCTCTGCTTCAATATCACCTTACATTCATGGTCATGCTCCTGGTTAACCTTAGCAATAGTGATTCTGTGGCATTGCCAATGACCTTTTCTGCCTACAGAAATGTGTTGAAAAGGCTGCTTCCTAAACCTGAAACTCATTATGCAAATAACTTAGTCTTTTGGGCATATGAGGTTGTTACATATTTTTCATGTTAAAAAAAAAAACCCAACACATAAACCAAAAATATCTTTATTTATTTGTTCAAGGCAAACTCCCCTTAATGCCTCATTTCATCTTTTTAATACAAATGCCAGGGAAGTTATTTCTCTGCTGTTTGTTTGAGATTATTCTCACCATCCCCAAATTGTACAACATACCCCCATATGAGTCTTTAAAAATACTAATTCTAAGCAGATTGCCTGGGTTTTCATGGTTGATAACTGTGCCAGAGTATGTGTTCAGGCACTCTACTTTAAAAAGTAAGATGCAATTCATTGAATATTCTCAAATACCAACAATTAAGATACTCATTTAAACACAACAAAGTTCTGGGCTCCACATTTGTGAAAAAGAAATTCATTATGCTGATATTGATATCAGTGCAAAATTAAAAAAAAAAGTAACTTCTGGGGGCCAGCTGGGTGGCTCAGAGATGGGAGGTCCTGGGTTCAAATCTGCTCTCAGACAGTTTCTGCTGTGTGACCCTGGGCAAGTCACTTAATCCCCATTGCCTAGCCCTTACCACTCTTCTGCCTTAGAACCAATACACAGTATTAATTCTTAGAAGGTAAGGGTTTTTAACTTAACAAAAATTTTTTAAAGTAATTTCCTAGAAACATGAAATAATTTATATATTTTTTTGGGTCAGTTGATGACTTCCATAGTGTGGAGACACTGTGGAGAGGGTGAGATGTTTAGAATTAATTTTTTACAGCATAAATGAAAATTTTCTTGAAAAAAAGTAAATTCCATGGTTTTAGCAACCAGAAACCCTATACTTTCTTTGTCTACACTACTCAGGCATGTCTAATTTTACTATAATAAGATTGCAAACGTATTTTCTGAATTGTCAGAGAAATATTAAATTATCTTCAGTTTTAGTGTTATGCATTTTTTTGATATTTCATTCATTATGTGTTAACTCAGGGTTAACCAGAATATCTAATCAACCAGAACACATCATTCATTGAGCATTCTGGATCACTGAGAACTTCCTCTCAGTATTACTTGGCAATATGGAACTGATAACTCATTTATTTTCAAATAAATATTTTCAAATAAATGAGTTATCAGTTCCATATTGGGAAAATAAATCTATTAAAAATAGTACTGATACCTGTGATGATAATAATAAAGATAATAATAATAAATGATAATAAATATAAAGGATAATAAATAACAATAATACTAAAATAATAAAGAGGAATGTCTATAACTTTATTAA
The DNA here is from genome assembly GCF_027887165.1 of Monodelphis domestica. Taxonomy (NCBI): domain Eukaryota; kingdom Metazoa; phylum Chordata; class Mammalia; order Didelphimorphia; family Didelphidae; genus Monodelphis; species Monodelphis domestica. Next base: position 318,862,468 of record NC_077228.1, on the reverse strand, counting down.
CTTAAATCCTTAGGTCAGAGTCATGCCAAACTTCTTAAATTCTTATATTGGATACCTGAGGAACTGAAAAAGCAACATGTAAATGAATATATACTATTAGGAAATATTGCTTGCCTGTTTAAAAAAAATACAATTTCCAAAGACATAAAAGGACTGACTGAATGGTTTTTCTGATTAGATATTGTTACTCTTTTTACCTTAGTAACTAACCACATATGACCACATGGCTAGCAACTATCTCATTTCCTTGAATATTAGCATGAACAAAGAGATTATTTATAAGCCTGATTTCTGACAAAAGAAATATTCCTGTTTCTCTTTAAAAAGAACAAAAGACTGAATTATTTAATAAGAGACTAAAATGTACAATCAAATGGCATTCAGTATTCTACTATGTGGCTGTATAAGGACATTGCATTTTTTTAAGTTCTAGTAATTAGAATCCTATTTGGTTCCTGCGTTGACTGAGTTATAAGTCACTGTATTATTTAGGTCAGGTCTCCCTGTCTCCACATGCCACAGCTGACCTAGATAGAAAATTAGAATGGAAAAGATAAAAGGAAATTAATTGTTCCACTTGAGTAAAAACTTCCATGTGATGCCAAGTCAAAAACCCAAAAGAACTCTTTCTTAACCCCCAAACTTCCAACCCTTGCTTTGCTGTTAAGGGCCGTAGGCTCCCCAACTTAATACCACATTTCCTCATAAAAGAGATCTTCATAGGATCAGATATTTAGACCTAGAGAGTATCTACTCTGTCCCTTTCAATTTAGACATTAAGAGAGTGAGGCCAGATAGTTTCAATGACTCAATCAAGGTTGCCCAAAAGGCAATTAAAAGTTCTACTAACTCTAAAGAGAATGTGCTTTCTATTACTCCAAAATGCCTCCTCTTTATAAAAGAGAACTCCAACTGAACATGAGTGTTATACAGAGGGAAATATTCATTTTTCATGCTGAATCCTGAAATTCATGAATAAGTGCTTAATTGGCTCTCTTGCTATTTCTATTAGGTAAAAGAATAGAGCCCTTAAATATAAACTGGACTAAGTTGAATATTGCACAATAAAATAAAGAGAAACATGAAATGTATTTGTGAGAATTTATGAATGTCATAGTTTACTGATGCAAATAATTTTTACCTTTGGGGTATCGAGGAAACCATCTTGCTAGTATGCATTTTATGTACTAAATATGTGTTGCTTTTTCTCCATCCTGTTATAACCCCTAAGGTTCATAACTGATAGATGTCTTTTTAAAGGACGTAAAGAAAAGAAGGGAAAAAACTATATGAATTAGGAAATATATATTTGACAAGTGGAATATAAAGTCACTGAAGTCAGGAACTATTGTCTCTCTGTCTCTGTCTGTCTGTCTGTCTGTCTCTCTCTCTCTCTAATCCAGTGTTTCCTAAATTGAATTGAGTCCCATTTCAAGGAAATAATATCTAGTGTTTATATGGAAACAGATCTAAAGTAAGAAAGGCTCATCTTTCTGAGATCAAATCTGGCTTCAGTTACTTATTAGTTGTAAAACTAGCTGGAGAAAGAAATGGCAAGTCTCTAGTTTCTTTGCCAAGAAAACCCCAAATGGGATGATGAAGAGCCAGACATAACTGAAAAATGGCTGAACATTTATCTAATACTTACACTGTGCTAAGTGCTTTTCGTTATTTTATCATGATCCTTATAACAATCCTGGAAGGTAGATACTGTTATTAGTCCCATTTTACAGAGGAGGAAATGGGCTAAGAGAGGCTAATGATTTGCTGAGGGTCACATATCTAATAAATCTAAAAAATAGGCTGGATTTGAATTTTGGCCTTCCTGATTCTAGGCTGGTCCTCCATCCATTAAGTTTACCTCTTTATTATTATAGAACAAAACAGAGTGAACTTCAGAGGTTTCTAATACAAACTGTAGACAACCAAATGCTTATATGCAGATATTTCTGGAAAAAATTAAACTACCAACCAGAGATGACTGTGATTTCACAAGAATAGTATTTTTATTGTTTGATGGTTAGTCATTTCAGTCATGTTTGACCCTTCATGACCCTATTTAGGATTTCCTTTGGCAAAGATACTAGAGTTGTTTGCTATTCCTTCTCCAGTTAATTTTACAGATGAGGAAACTGAGTCAAACAGGGTTCAGTTGTTTTGCCAGGCTCACACAGCTTATAAGTGTCTGAGGACAGATTTGAACTCAGTTCTTCCTGACTCCAGTGCCTGTGTTCTATCTACTGTGCCACTCAATTGTTCATATTTCTATTACATTTCTTCAAGTGTAAGGGGATGTTACAGGTCTTCAGTAATACTAATAAAATTTCAATATAGACAAATAATTTTTATTTCTTTTCCTTTCATTGTACTTGGCATCCTATTTTACTCTAGTCTCTTAAATGATAGTCAATATTATCATAATTTCCTGCCAGTCTTAGTCAAGCAAAGTCTTTACTTTGCAAAGCTTCTATGCTTAATGCATAATTGAACTCATTCATTCATTCATTCAGCCAAAAACTATCCTTGATACTGAGGATATGATGACAAAAATCTAACAGACCTATTCTCATGGAGCTTACCTTTTAATGAAGATTGGAGAACACATGTATACATGTGAGTAAATAGAAAGTATTTGTGAAGCGAGGGTTCAAAAGAGATGCTACTATTAACCCAATTTTGTGACTATAGTCAGTATACTAAACTCGTAAAATCTTAGACTGTCTCCCCCCAAATACCCCATGAAATCTACTGTATAATTCATGAAAAGTTACTTTTTTTGGTTAGGTGATCTGAATTTCAATGATGTACACATAGTCAAAGAATGATAGCTTTGATGATACAGTTAAGGTATATTTTCTTTCTATGCCTTAGTATTACTATAGCACAAATGAATTAATTTTAAATATCATAATATTTATATATTTGTGTTTAATTTTATAAGTAATATTAAAAGATGATATTTTGGTTCCTCTGGATTTGGGGTTGCAATGCATATATGTATCCCTTATGTCATTCCACTAGATACTTTAATTTGACTAGTACATTGAAAATTTCTGAGCATCTGAAGTGGCATACAACAGTATATACAAATCGATTAAATGAAAGATCAACACTGTAATTTGTCACTAATTAATGGAGAGAAATGCCAACTGCTACAGATTGAACCATTAAGAAAAGCATGTGGTAATAATAACCATGACATTTGGAATTTAGGATCTGTTGCTATTCCTGCCATTTTAAAGAATAATAGAATCTATTGGGACAAATTAGGTTATGGGTACACACGTGAACGCATAGGTGTATTACATTTGGCTACTCAGCTATGCTGGAAATGTTTTTCAATCTGTGTTACTAGGGAAAAGGATAACATTTGAAGAGCACTAAAAAGACAACAAATTTTTAGGCTGAACATGTATCATTTACCTATAATCTGGCACTTATTCAAAAGAACTCTTTTAAAAAATATTCACTTTGCTTGGAGATGTTCATCAAGCCTATTACCATCCCTCTTAAACAAGTATCAATCTAGAGATACATCTGTATTATTCTTATTAAGCCTGATCATTTTTTATTATAGCTTAAGAGGAAATAGAAATCTTCTAATCAAATAAAGTTACAAGTAGTATAAACATGACCTATCTTAAAATTCAATGAAAATTCACAAAGGTAATATGAATCATGCTATAATATTTAGATTTCATATATATGTGGAAGGAAAATATATACTGTGTACTTTTTATATAAATATTATATTATAATGCATAAAAACATATTCTTTATAAAATATCACATAAATAATAAAGTAATATAAAACATATAACTTTGTGCACACACATATATAATATATACATATACTTTAAAAATTATCCTAAGTAAAATATATTATGATATTTTAAAATTATATCCATAAAATCATTATATATTAAATATACAATTATACTTGTATTTTGTTTAAATATATTATTATATATTCTACAATGGTTATTCCAGAACATATTTATATTATGCAATATTTTCTATATAATATATCATACACATATGTTTCTTAGGATATTTTAATAGCATATATTTATATGTTATATATATATATATATATATATACATATATATATATATATATATATATAGACACACACACACACATATATACATATGTGTGTGTCTATACACACACATATATTTCCCTATCTTCAAACCTCTTAGGATACATTTTTACTCCAAGACTAGAAATTATAAGTCATAGTATTTATCTTTCCCTAAAATTCAAATAGTCTGTCTCACAAGAAATACATGATTTGTCTTTCTCTTTAAGATTCAATGCAAATTCTATTTTCATTCCTCTAAGACCAGGCAATTCCCTTCACACTTCACCTACCAGTATGTAATGTGACTAAAACACAGAATGATATTTTTTTCTGTGCCCGAACTCTTCTCTAGCATAAAATGAAGCAATTTTGTACATACTTAAGGCCACCATGGTATCATTCCCATTGCTACTGAATTGTAGACCTGACACACCTAGAAATTACTCACCAAAAGCTTTTATAGACTGAGTAGCCCAACTTGAAATAGCATGAGAGTACTAAGTACAGAACAGATGCTCAAAGGTTTCTCTGCATTCTGACAATGGAGGAATAAAATGCAAAGCATACCAAAATGATGCCCATTCATTCAGATTTATCTGAATAGCATAAGCTAGCTAGCAAAGCATATAGCACTGAAATTTGAGATGTTAAACAGTTTCTATAATGACAGCTACACTAATTTTTATGAGATGAAGTACTGTATTATTAAGTACCTAAGTGACATCCAAGTGCTAATGTAATCACAAAAGTATCTCCCTTCTCTTATTCACAAGGAAAACTTAAATGGAGGCAACCCCATGTATAACAGAAGATAAATTTAATTGTGATAAGCAAAGAAAGGAGATAAATCTTACTTACTGAATAGAATACATTTATTTTCTACTAAAGTAAGATCATATGGCTTAGAGAATGTGTGAATGCATTATGCTGTGATGCTAATGAACTTTCATAGAAGGAGCCATAAATTGAATTAATATCTTTTGAGTATCATACTTTGTAGTGAAAATTTTTCAAAGCTATAATATTCATTAATGATAGTGGAAGACCTTTTCATATTGGGATCATATACCATTTTTAATAAATTCCAGTAAGAAATTTTTTTTAAATCCAGAGTAAAAATGTAATAAGGTTTACATGCACAAAATGAATACAGAATACTTTTAATTGATTTGTACAATATTCTAAGCAAAATTTCCTTTGATGAAGGAACATTTTTTTTTAAAAATGGACATATTCCATTACTATTGCCTGACTTGAAGCTCCTGTTTTCCATGTTAACAAAGAAATGATGACATGTGGTGGATAATCCTAGGATTTATGAAGTCAGGAAATGATATGAAACAGTGAAACATAGAACAATAAGAGGCACGTGTGTGTGATCTATCAAGATATTAAAGTAATGACTACTGGCCATCTCTTATCTTCCTATCATTAGGAACTGATTGCTTTGAAAGGTGAATAACTAATCTCCATATACTCAAAATTCATGAAAAAGAATGAAGTGCTGGAACTTACTTCTTTTTTTTAAACCTCTTACCTTCCATATTAGAATCAATACTGAGAAGAGTGGTATGGGTTAGGCATTTAGGTAGGGTCAAGTGGCTTGCCCAGGGTTACACAGCTAGGGAGTATCTGAGGATGCAAATTTGAGCCCAGGACCTCCTGTCTCCAGAACTGGCTTTCTATTCAAAAGATTCTCTATCTATCCCAAAGCTCATTTTATCCAAATGAGCCGACTAACTGTTCCCTGTAATTTATTTCTGAACACAACAAAATAGAAAGAAATCTATGCAGTAAAACAGTCATATTGCTAAATCCAACTTTCTCTCCCTGGCCATTAAGATCTATTGATTTGACTCTCATATTGTTCCAGCCTACATTTTCATAGTTTCCCAAGATGGGCTCATTATTTCATGCCAAACATGAGTTCTCAATCACTTTTATTTTTTTCAGTCCAATACTATTTGATCGAAGTACATGTTATTTTCATATGCTCTTTCTGATTATCCAGACATTTTTAATGCTGATATGAATTGATATTCACCATGTATGAACACAATATGACTTGGGTAGAAGAGAGTAAAAAAGAGAACTATTAGCAAGAAGGTGATATTTATAATTAGTTATTCTTCTTCTTTCCTGAGGGAAGAAGGAAACATTCTTAACTATAATAATTCAATAATAATAATAATAACCTGCTAATGAGTCAAGTACTGTGCAAGATGATAAATCAACAATAAAAAATGATCTCCCTCAAGGAGATTGCATTCCAGTTGGGTAGCCAAGGTATTAAACATAAGTTAAATGAAAAATGCAATATTGAAAGTCTAAAATAAGAACAGATGAAATGGAATAAGCTATGTTACTTATATATTGCACTGACTAAAATAAAGGAAAAAGGAAGGGGAAATATGAGCAAGATAGGGAGATTCAGCTAACCTATTGATTTTGAAAAGGTGTAGAGGAGTGATACACAATGAAGAGGTATTTAGAGATGGAGTAAAGGTAATCTATTTTCTCTATTAATGTGGGTGACTTCCACCTGAGTTATAATTTTGGCTAATAATTAAAGACTTTTTTAGCAACCTTGAAGATGATCTATTCCAGCCCCCAATTTATTTAAATTGAGAAACCAAGACCTCAAAACCAACTTTGTGCCATCAGCACATAGATCTCTTGATTCTGACTAATGATCTTTTCACCATTTCCATTACTTTTGTTTGAACTAATTGTGTGGATTTGAGCAAGGGACTTTAACTTCCTTTGCTCCATCTTATTTTGCCAAAGGAAATGGTTTGATTGATGTGCAAGGTTACTTTTCACTTTTCTAAACCTTTATCTTGCATCTTTGAATCAATCCTGTGTATTGTTTCTAAGGCAGAAGAGCTAGTAAGGGCTAGCCAATGGGGGCTGTCCACGCTAGCCAAAATGACTAGCCCAGAATCAAACAGCTAGGAAGTGTCAGAGGCCAGATCTGGACTCAGGACTTCCTGTCTCTAGGTCTGGCTCTTGATCCACTGAGCTATCTAGTTGCCTTCCCACTACTCCAACCTGTTACTTTTCAACCGAAAAAAAAAATCCTGATTCCATGTCACAAGACAGGTAATACATGATGAAAGACATGGGTAAGTGTTATAAGATGTTGGTGAGTTACATGGTATTGTAGGGCAATATTTAACAGAGAGGCACTAAAGATTCTTAAAACTATATGTAAAGGGGGCAGCTGGGTAGCTCAGTGGATTGAAAGCCAGGCCTAGAGATGGGAGGTCCTAGGTTCAAATCAGCCCTGGGCAAGTCACTTGACCCCCATTGCCTAGCCCTTACCATTCTTCTGCCTTGGAGCCAATACACAGTATTGACTCCAAGATGGAAGGTAAGGGTTTAAAAAAAAAAACTATATGTAAAAAACCAAAGAGTTATAGAACTATATACTTTTTGACCCTGCAAAATCACTATTAGGTTTCTTTTCTAATGTGAATAAGGAAAATGGAAATGAAACTATCTGTTCTAAAATATTTATAGCAGCTCTTAGTGGTGGCAAAGAACTGGAAACTGAAGGGATTCACGTCATTTGGAGAATGGTTGAACAAGCTATGGTATATTATTTTAATGGAATATGCTATTATGCCAAAAAATGACCAAGATGATCACAAAAATAAAAAAAACCCTGTAAAGTTTTATAAGAAGTGATACAAAGTGAGATGAACAGAATCAGGAGAACATTGTATAAAGTAACAAAACAAAGGTATGATGATCAACTGTGAATGACCTAACTGTAATCAATAAGGCAAGAATCCAGAACACCTCCAAAGGACTCATGATGAAAAAAGATATCTCCTATTGTATTCTGAAAACAGATGAAATGTACCATTCTTCACTTTATTTCCTTGATGAATTTTTCTCTAGTGAAAGCAATATGTATCTTGTTTTACATGATGAAAAGGAACATATTTTATATAATAAAATATATACAATCTATATCATATTACCTGCCTTCCAGGGAGGGAGAGGAAAAAAGAATGAGACAGATTTTTGGACACAGCTAATATGAGTTTGTTGTTTTTAGATAAATATATTTACTGTATTATAATATTTTTATAACTTATGTGTTATAATAAATCATGCCATTATTATGTCATATTAGGTTATATATAAAATGGTAATAAAATTAAAAGAGAAATATATGTAAAATTAGTTCTATCCAACTGATGGGTATGATTCTCAGTTTCTCCTTTAGTCTACACTAGAAGAAGTGATAGTTGATAGTGAAGAATCTCCTCTGGTCAATTCAATGGGGAGAAATCTTTATATCTAGCTAAATAGTACAATAACTCCAATTATAGTTCATTTCAATATCATATTTAGAATGACAGTTTTAAGTAATTCAAGAAAGCCTAATCACTGAAATTACAACTGCTTATACTTAATAAATATGTAGAGTGAATAAACAAATAAATGCACGATCATCATATTTTCAAAGAATGAAAGTATGTAATGCGTTTTGGAAAGACTTTCAGAAAATGTTAATTTAAAATTACTTTCCTAAGAGCACACTTCAGTTAAGTAGAAAATATACTCAATTTCCATTTCTTGACTCGTTATTTTCCTTTTTCTTAAAATAGATACTAAGTATAGGTTCCGAGGCAAAAGAGCATTAAGGGCGAGGTAATTGGGGTTATGTGACTTGGCCTGGGTCACACAGTTAGGAAGAGACTGAAGCCAAATTTGAACCCATGACATCCCATCTCCCGGTATGGCTCTCTATCCTCTTAGTCATCTAGTTGCTCTGTGACTTATTTTTACTGACTGTTTCCTATGCTTGGGATGTTCTCCCTTCTCATTTCCACCTCCTGGACTTTCTGGCTTCCTTCAAGTCTCAACTAAAGCCTACCTTCTACAGTAAATGTTTCCCCAAAGTACTGTACCTTCCCTCTGCTTTTTTTTTTCTAACTTAAACTGTATATAGCTTGTCTGTACATAGTTTGCATGCTCTCTTTTCCATTTAACATTGAGCTCCTTGAGAGCAGGGGCTATCTTTTACCTTTCTTTGTGCCTCCAATATTTAACATAGTCCCTGGCACATAGCAGGTGCTTAATAAATATTTATTGACTGACTGATTATGAAGAATTCTTCTTTATTGCACCACAGATAAATGAGGGATAATAAAGTATCAACAATTTACTGCTATTTTGCTAGTCTGAAAATATTAATTTCATTCTCCAAAATTCCCCTGTATTGGAGAGTCAGGCTCATTAAATGGGAAATAACTAAAATCCTCTCTTTGTAGAGTTTTTGTTTAGAGTTTTTGCATTTTATTTCTGCATTAAGTTCATGTTCAATAAATACTCCTTGAACTAAATATCTCATTTTAACAAATTTTATTTCACTTTGAATTATTTCTGTACTAGCCTTATATTAAACTAATCAATAAGAGAATTGTCATCTTTCTCCTATCATATTATAAACCTCTAAAAGACTAGTCCAAGAATTTTGAATTTCAGAAAGTAACATATTATCTGATCTTCAGATCTCAACAGATGACTATTACTTAACCCTTTCCTGCATTTAAATTGCACGAGCTCTCTCCCCAGTTGCAGAAAACTGCATATTCTCTTTATTTAAATTAATAATATCAATATATAGGAATCACTTCCTCCACAAAATGTGGTTGATTCACCACTTAACAGAGCAAATTAAAAACTTATCAGCAATTATGAAAATAATTTCCTCCTTTTACTGAAATACTTAGCAGGGCATGTGGTTAAGCACATTGTTATTCTGGGGAGCGTAGGTGTTTTGAAAGGCAGTGTGAAAATAAGTGCCTGAATTATGAATTCCTCCCATGAACACTGAATCACTTTATATTTTTTTTATGGCAAAAGGAGCTGATTTCTTTTTTGTAAAAATAAAAAAAATAAAGAAAAAATAACGGGGTCCTACAGATTCAGGAACATATTATATTGCTGTATAATATCATATCAAACTGGATTAATTTTCAAATCTTAAATGCCATGTAATTTTTCTTTTCCAAATCAAGGCAGAATTGTATCTGTCTGCCATTTTGCATTGCTTTTCATAAACTAAGAGGCTATGAACAAGAAACTTAACCGGAAAAATTTAATTATAAAAACCGAGGGTTTGTAGGATTTCTCATGATAACATACACAAACTCCCCTAGATAATTAAGGTGAATATTACTCTGCACTGACACAGTTATGTTTGGTGATTTTGCTTGTAAAAATGCTACCTAATATTGTATTACAGCCTATATGGGCAAGTCTTGTTGAAGAGTTCAGTGGGAAACCAGCAGTCCCTTATATATTGAGCAGATACTGAATCTGACCTTCCTTTGATTCATAACAGCAATTGTTTATGGTACAAACTTTGGACTGAGGAATGGCCTGAAGCCATGGTTCAAAAACAGATACTTCATCCATTATAGCCACACATCAGACTGAACTGTCAGCTACCACAATGTGCCAGTCACCCACACCTCTGTTTCTTGACTTGAGGCTATGCTTCATTGAATGTGTAAAGTGTTTCTACAGCCCTCTCAACTTTTGCTCACTTTCCAATACAATAATCATCTGGATAGACCTTTTCCATCACATTGCATTCAACCTAGAGTAAATAGCTGGTGCTGGAAAAAGAACTACCCAAGTCTTTTTCATTGAGGATCCACTTTTTTCCATTTGTTATTCAAAATGACTCACAGCAAGGTGCTTTGAGATCAGGGAATATATATATATATATATATTCCTATACTAACTGCAGTTAGTATAGTGTCTTCAATAGAGTCGGTATTTAGCAGATGTTTGTAAAATAGTTGATGAAACAGCTCAAGAAGCTGGTGCTGGTGTCTTTGATCCTGGCTCTGCCACCTTCTATTTGAATATTGGTAAGTACTATACTTTGAGTAATGCTCTAAAACCTTTCAGAAATTCAGAATAATTTCTTATCCAAATGAAATGATGTTTATTAGTTAATTCTAACAAATTTCCCTCACTCCAACAGCTTTTGTACTGATGTTTTAGTTTGGTATCCATGGGTAATGGACACTGTATGAGATGAGGAAGAAACCACTGATTAAGCTCAGACCTGGGAAATATAGGTTTAGCATTGTAAAGAGTCATGCATTTAGAGTCAGAGGACCTGGATTTGCATTCATTCTCCCTCACTAATTTTTCTGGAAGATCATAAAGGGGCCAGTTGAGTTTTCTGGAGCCTAGTTTCCCATAAAATGATAGGGTTGGGTTAAATGACTTGGAGGATTCCCTCCAGGTCTAAATTGATGAACCTCTGATCAAAGATAATCTAATAGATCCCTTCTTGTTCTTACTGTGTAAGTGTGTAGTAGGGATAGATTTTAAGGTTGGCTAGGTAGTTGGAAAGGGAAAAAACAAACTATTTTGCAGCTCTAATTTAGTGCAAGCTGGAGCTTTATGCCACATTGGATCCACATACTGTCAGCTCCCCAAAGGACATGTTGACCTCCTTGATTTAGCTTTGCCAATCAGTACATTGTTGGCTAGTGTGCTGCATAAGTAGCAGAATTCACCACCAGCTGTTTTTTTGGGGAAAAAATCAGGCTATATGCAGGCTTTTCCAGGTGTAGATGGGTACATGCTTGTTTTAGACTTATGAGTACACTTACTCTAAAAGCCATTTATTATTACTTGTCAGCTTTCTAAAAGACATCATTGCTTATTGTGGACAGTATTCAACTTGGTGTCAGGAAATCTGCTTTCACATCAGACCTCAGACATTTATTAGCTATGTGATAAAAGGGAAACCACTTACCCCCAAAGAACCTCAATGTCTTTGATGGTAAAATGGTAATAATGGTCACACCACCTACTTCATAGTGTCAATATGAGGAAAACGCTTTGGAAATGAGATAGTACTCTATAATTTTGTGTTATTATTGCTATGTGTTCATTTCAAAAGTAAACTGCATACAAAACTTTTTAGTCAATTGATCCCATGATTTCTCATGATATCTGTGACAAAGTGAGATGTCACAGAATCTCTCATGCCATAAGACATATGCTAACTAATCCTGAGAAATTTGTTACATCTTCAGACAAGGTTGTATACATGCCAATCTATGAGACTGCATCTATTATAAAACCTGTCCTTATTCTTACTACTCTTACTCACTGACCTATAAGACATTTCTATGATTTTTCTCATTAACTAGTATCTTCTTTTTCACCAAATCTCTTGTTACAATTCTTAGAGCCTTCAAATTTCCCATTGATGACCCACGTAAGAAACTGGCCACATGATTTCTCTCTCAGTATCCTGAAGTTGAAGTTCTTCTCTACACCATTTTCAAATACAATTTATCACTCATCTGAAGTCCCGTTTCTTCCCTCAGGTCTCCCTGTCTTTTCTCTCTGCTCTCTGCAAACCATTCTGTATTCTACTGCTATATTTTTTTCCACAGGAATGATGCTATTACTTCTCAGCTATAGAGTTAATCATCATCCTCATCATTTTCATCTTTGTCATAGTTAACATTTATATAGCACTTACACTGTACCAGGCACTGTGTTAACTGCTTTATAGTTATTATCTCACCTGATTCTCATAATAATCCTTGAAGAGATCTACTCACACAGCTATCACCTTAAATCAGGCTCTTATTACCTATTTTCTAGATTATTGCATTAGCCTATTTGAGCTCCCTGCCTCAAGTTTCTCCCCACTTCAGTCTATCTTCTACACTGCTGCCAAAGTAATTTTCCTTAAGTGAGGGGCAGCTTTGACTAGTCACTTCTATCAACTCCAGGCTTCCTATTACCTCTAGGAAGAAGTAAAAACTATTTAGCTTTTTAATACCTATAAAACTTTGCCCCAACTTATCTTTCCAAATTCATTGGACATTATCTCCCTTCCTTCATTTTGTGATATAGACAAGTTCCTATTGATATTTAGTCATTTTTCAGTTGTTTCTGACACCTTGGGACCCCATTTGGGGTTTTTCTATGCAAAGATCAGTTTGCCATAAATAAGGAAAATGAGGTGACATGATTTGCCCAAGGCCACATAACTAGTTAATGTCTGTAGCTAGATTCAAACTCAATGAGGAGTCTTACTGAGCCCAAGTCCCATGCTGTATCCACTCCACCACATTATTGTTCATATATATATATATTTATTCTATTTATATTTACTCTACATAATTATATATACTCTCATCCATTAGAATGAAAAGTCCTTGTGACTAGAGATTGTTATATTCTTTATACATGTATTCCCAGCGCTTACCAAAGTATATGACATGTAGCTGGCTCTTAATACTTTTGATTGATTGACTTTAGCTCTTAGTTACTTTATCTGTAAAATGAAGGGGTTCAGAAAGAGGGAACCTCTACAAGTACTTCCACCTCTCTAGGATTCTCTGATCTTCACTTGTGAGTGGGTCTATTGAAAGAATTCAGAGAAGGCTTTCTGATGGAGGTAGGACCTTCTTTTCATCTTCAAAGAAGGGAGGGATTGCCAGATATGGAATTGGAGACAAATCTGTTTTTGACATGAAGATAGTACAACCAGTGTCACAGAAATGGGAGAAGTCAAAATGGAGAAACAAAACAGTTCTGTTTGGTTCTATCATCACATAATACATGAAAGTGAATAATATGAAATCAGACTTTTCTCAGTAGAATATAAATTCCTTAAAGGCAAGATTTGCTCTTATTTGAGTCTTTGTATACCTAGAATAATACTTGGCACATAGAAGGTGTTTAATGCCTACCGAGTTTGATAGATGGTCTGGAAGTTGGGCTGGAAGCCAGATTGAAAGGGATGTGAATGCTAGAGTAAGATATTTATATGACAATTTTTAGACAACAGGGTACATATGAAGTTGTTTGAACAAATAAATTGTATGATCAGAGAAATCTGTGAAGAGTTACCATATTGTGCAGGATATATTGGAAAGGTAATACACTCTTAAGTAGGAAGACAAGATCAATTGTGAGATATGTTAGTGGTCAAGATATGAAAGTTTGAACTAGAATAATAGCATTGAAAAATGAAGGGAGGGATAGTATAGGAGAGATGCAGTAAAGGTAGAATTAAATTGATAGATACTGGAAACTATTCCATATTTAAGCTGAGGGAGAGGGAAGTGTCAAAGTCAATCCCAAAGTTTTGAGTCTGTTTCACTTAGTATCTAGTGCACTTGGTATTAATAGATACTAAGATAAACAGAGCAGTTGGGGGGAGGAAATTAAGAGGGAAAAGATGATGAATACAATTTTAGAATGCAGATTTTAAGGGTATAGAAGAGTATTTAACAACATGGTTGGAAACCAAGGACTAGAATACATAGAATGTATTGGGAGATAAGACTGGAAATTATATTTGTAGGAGAGATCATTAAAACTAGGATGTGATGGAGATTATGGATGTTGACAAAAGAGAATCCACTATGTTCAACATGTATTGAACTTTGTGTAACAGTCAATTTAAGAAGTGGCAAACAGATTATAGACCACTGAAAAGGACAGAGAAGGAGTGAACAGAGAGAAAAGAGAATGATGAAAATTCTGTTTTATAAAATGAGGGTAAAAGAATTTATTCAAATAGAAAGGCATGGAAATGCCATAGAAAAGTCAAATATTGTAAGTTCAGAAAAGGATGTAAGGCCATATTTTTCCTCATTAAACATGGATGAAATCTGTGGATTTCTGAATACCTTGTAGCTACAGTTTAGAAAGAGCACATCTGATACTGCATGGTGATTTTGTGAAAATGTGTGACAGTGATGGGACAATTTCATGATAGAACAACTGAATTCATCATACCCAGGTTACAAACAGTAACTGGAAGAAAACCAATTATCCATTCCAATTTTTCACCTTGTAATTAGAGTTATTCATTATTAAGCCAAACATCTAATGAGAGAAAAGTCTATAGTTCAAGTCAGACACTGTCCAAGAGCCCACAATTTATCTTCTAAATCTCTAGTATATTGCTTTAGGATACTGATCAACTCTGGCAGACAAGCATGCTTGATGGGTTACAAAACACAATGGCATTATTACTACTTGAATAGCAGGTAAGGGAAGGAAACCAAATTTATTAAGGATCTATTATATACCATACACGGTGGTACATACCCTACACATATTATCTCTTGATCTTCACAATAACTCTTCAAGTTTTTAAAGGTGCTATAATTATCCCATTTTACAGTTGAAGAAACTGAGGCAATGGAGGTTAAATGACTTGCCAAAGGTAAGTGTAGGAGGCTAGATTTGCACTCAGGTGTTCTTGACTCTGGGGCCAGCATTCTATCTACTGTGCCACCTACTTGAAAGCAGGAACTATTTCCCTTTCCCCTTTGTAAGACTCGTGACTAGCACAGTGCCTAGAACATATAAATCTTATTTTCATTTTTTTATATTTTAATTATATATATAAAATTCTATATATTAACATAATAATATTAAATATGTTGATTGATGAAAATGAGATTATAATAATGTAAGTGAAAATGAAGGAAATTCTTATGAGAGATAACAGGGAGAATCATCCAAAGAGGTTTTGAATAAATGCTTATGCCTTCCTGGCATATTATGTATATATATATATATATATATATATATATATATATATATAATTCAGGACTAGAGTTTGATAGCAAAAAAATATTGTAAGACTTGTGCTCACACTCTATATGGCAGGAAGGGCCTGGGGTCTCATTCAGGGTATTTTTTTTTTTGCCTCTAAACTCAAAGCTGCTCACATAGAACCGTTTAGAAGCCCTTGACATAAGTGTCCAATTCAGCCTTGCAAGTATTAGTCATAACATATAAGAAACAGTATTATTATACAAACAATACAGAAAGACAAACAAAGACCCATAAATAGCTTTCTGTGTTCTCTCCTTCTATCTGCTCCCCACATCCAATTTGTCTTCAAAGCAGTATCTATGCATAGGCCACCAAATAAAAATAACTGACATTTTTGCTTTAAGCTCTGTAAAGCACTTTAAGCTTTGATCCTATGACAGCTTTTTGAGTTAAGTTGTATTGGAATAATTATCCCCATTTTACACATAAAGACATTGAGGTTCAGAAGTCAAGTGACTTGCTCATGACACATGAACCTAGATCTAATTGAATATGAATCCCCTACTCTATCCACTCTACACTGCCTTCCTTGTTCTAGCTCAAGTCTTCTGTCTCCCCACACTTGGCTTATTGGCTGAAGCCTTTTACATGCCACCTGCCTCTCACTTCCAAATGTCCTTGCCAGTTGCCATTCATTGGTCTCTGCTCTGGCTATGGCTCAATGATTTCTCTCAGGATTCTTCATTTCCAGGCTTTTAGGTAGCTCTTAAGCTTTCACATTTCTCTCCTTTAAGATTCTTTTCCTATTTTCTCCTCTCTGAAGTCCTCTTTCCTTTTAATAATGATGATGATAATATAATAATAAGGCAACTAACATTTACATAGTGCTTTATGATTTGCAAAGCACTTAAATCATGCTATCTAATTTTATTGATCTTTGCTATAATCCTGGGAAGTAGGTGCCGTTATTATCCCCATTTGAGGAGACCAAGGCAGAAAGAAATAAATTACCCAATTTATTGGGTACTACTAAGTATCTGAGGCATGATTTGAACTTAATTTTTTTCTTGATTTTAATTCCAATTCTTTATTCACTATGCCACCTAATCGTTGCTTAATGCCTTACATTTTCTCCCTTTCTTTTTCTGAGAGTCTCAATCGAGTGTCTTTTTTCCTGATACCTTGTCAATAACTTACTGGTAATTTACTCTGAAAACACTTCTTATTTCCAAGTAAGGACAAGATTCTGACATCTATCCTGGAAATTCTCACTAACAATTTGAGCTCATAGAGTCTCCCCATAGCTTACATGGTTTATACTAGTATTTTGCTATTTCAAATTGAATTTTCATTCATATGACAACATCTGAAAATCTTTTCCTCCATACTTGAGAAATATATTAGTAATAAATCCTTCCTTCTATCATACTCAATAAACAAGTACCCTAGGGATCCATGCTATGTTAATAGGAAATCAGTAAGCTTTCACATTTTAGAAGCCTCAAATTTAGGGCTACTGGAAGCTTTTCCCACTTATGCCACCCTTTCCTCAGCATCCCAGGGTAGATTATCCATTCTTTTGTGCCTACTACCTAATTCCAAAATGATCTTAACATTTATCCCAAAGCTATCAAATTTATTCAAACTTTAGCACAGCTATTCAGAGAAAAGCAACATTAACAAAGAGTTTGGGGAAGTGATTTCATTAATAAATAGTGTATCCCTTGGCTAATCAGTGACTAAGATAGGGATATGTTAATTATCTTTAAATATCATTAGACTGTAAACAACAAAGTAGTAAAATAGTTATCTATTGTGTTATTCATTGGGCAGTGCAAAGGCTTAAAATAAGAAAAGGAAATAGCAAACGGAACTTGAAGAAAGGTCCAATTGGTGGTTTATAGGATAAAAGAAAATTATGGTGAAATTTAGCTTGTCCTTTAAAAATAACAATAGGCATAACAAAACCCAGCCCTAAACTCAATGGAAAATCCTAAGAAAATCATGTGGCATATATTCTCATCAATTTTAAGCCTAGACATGTACAAAAATAGCACCACAGAAATTAAAAAATGAATGGAATTTTCCAGTGCCTGAATGTTACTTGCTAGTTCATGGCTGTTGCCATAAATATATACATTAATGTTTTAGCCAATCTAATTTTGAGAATCTCATCAAAGGCTCTCCTGAGATCATCTCAGGACCCTCAAGCCAGATTTGATTGGATAGAGAAGTGTTGGAGGAACTCCCAGCTCTGTTGTTATTGATCTAATGCACTTAGTTTAAGTAAGTACTTTGAAAATTGGCCTCAAAGAATTCATAGGGGGAGAGAGGGGAAGGAAAGAGAAGGAAAATGGGGAATGAGGAATCTGTAAGAATGTTATGGAGTCTCTGATTCATGGGGATAAATAAAAGGAAAAGGATGGTCAAGTAAATTACTGAAGATTTTCTTAACACTCCCCAACTGTCTCCAGTTTCAATTTTTGCCTTTATGTTATTGTACTTTATGCCACTGGTGTTTTTAGGATGTCAAAATGATAGATATGACAGAAGGACATCATTGGGAAAAATATCCACCCTGGTTATTAGCCATCAAAGTGATTTTTCTAAAGTGTAGATCATATTGTCAATCTTTCTCTTCATTAAACTCTAGTAGCTCCCTATTACTTCCCAGATTAAAAAGAAATTTTGGAGCTTTTAAAGTCCTTCATAGCTTGTCCCCTTCCCACATGTCCCCTTTGCATACTATCAGACTCCTTGCTATTCCTTTTAAAAATGTTTTATTTTTATATTATAAATGTTTATAGACTATTCCCACTTTGTAAGAAGGCTTTCGTACAAAATAAAGCTTACATAAAACTAATAATACAGTAATACCATAGGAAAATACATTCAACATTCCATATCAGTATCAATACAAAAATTGGCCCTTTCATGATTTAAATAACTTAGGATATCAGAAACCATTTATTATTATATCTTGTCTCAAAAAACATCTAAATAGAGCTTTTTAAAAAAATGTCTAAATTCCAGTTTATTTAAAGAGTGTGACTATAGATGCCATCTATATAGACTATATAGTCATCATGACTAAAGATGATTGGCATCTTTTACTTCAGTTTAGTCCCTCAATGAAAAAGAAAAGTCCCGTTGGTTTAATCTCTATTGTTCTAAAATTGTAGACTTCTTATATTTTGACATTTAATAAAATCCAGTCTTCCTTTTAGTTATGTGCACTATGCTTTTATATATTGCTCATTTTGTTCTTAGAATAGCATATACACTATATGGTCAGAATTAGAAGGGACCTCAGAAGTCATATGTCATCTAATTCTTGTCTTGGTAAGAATCCCACTTGTTCTAGACAATTGCCACTCTCAGATCATTATGGAAGAGGAATTCTAGGATATAGGAGCCTTCAAAAGCCCTGATCTTTCAGAAAACTAGGAAGAAGAACATACAAAAATGTGAGATCCAACAATCAGTCAACAAACAATTTTTAAGCATTTACTATGTATCAATTACTATGGTAAGTACTAGAGATAAAAAGAAAGACAAAAACACTGTCACTTCTTTTCTAGAACTCTCATTCTAACATGGGAGAAAACATAAAAATAACAAGGCACATTACAGTGCTGACAGCATCTAACTGACACTGTCAAACTATATGTTTGCAATTTTTTTTTTTAAACCCTTACCTTCCATCTTGGAGTCAATACTGTGTATTGGCTCCAAGGCAGAAGAGTGGTAAGGGCTAGGCAATGATGGTCAAGTGACTTGCCCAGGGTCACACAGCTGGGAAGTGTCTGAGGTCAAATTTGAACCTAGGACCTCCCGTCTCTAGGCCTGGCTCTCAATCCACTGAGCAACCCAGCTGCCCCCAAATTCAAATTCTTATCAGTCTTCATCATCTTTTTTTTTCTTTTTTTCCATTGTCATGTCACTGTTAAGTATTACATATTTACTTATGCAAGCCACGTTGAGAGTTAAAACAGCATGAAACAGAATCTAGTTCTATCTCATAAAGCCAACATCGTTTGACCAGTGCTCACTGAGAGTGAATACTCTTTAGGAAAAAAAAAAGATGGCACTAACCATTGAAAGGAACTCAGAGACAAGTTCTAATTGGTAGAACCACAAACTCAAACATTTCTAGATGGCCAGATTCTTCCCCAGGTCCCATTTAGAGGCAGGTCTGAGAGGTTAAAAAAGTCTCAGACCTTCTGCACACAGTCTTGCACGCAGTGTCTAGAAAAACTTTCCCACTGGCCATTCACTTTCTCTCTAAAGCAAATCCATGTCCACAATCCATATATGATTTTAGTAAACCACTACATTCAACATGGGACTCCTCAGTAAGTGGCTAGTAGCACCATCTGGTGATTAAATTGAACATATCTCACTTATTGCTTCTTTATAAATATTGATAGTAGTTTCCGATATTAACTAACTCTGGATACAACCTCTAGTGCCATAACTTGGTGAACAGCATTACCATTCATTATCATCCTTTCCTCTGAGAGTATCTATAATATGTATAAGGCTAAATCTTGGTCATTATCTGCTCAGCATAATAGGCAAGATGAATCCTTAAAATATTAAAGGGATTTTCTCCCTCCCTCTCTCTCCCTCTCTCTCTTTTTCTATCTATTAATTTCTTTCTGTCTCTCTATTTCTTCCTTCCTTCCTTCCTTCCTTCCTTCCTTCCTTCCTTCCTTCCTTCCTTCCTTCCTTCCTTCCTTCCTTCCTTCCTTCCTTCCTTCCTTCCTCCCTCCCTCCCTCCCTCACTCCCTCCCTCCCTTCCTTCCTTCCTTCCTTCCTTCCTTCCTTCCTTCCTTCCTTCCTTCCTTCCTTCCTTCCTTCCTTCCTTTCTTTGTTTCTTTCTTTGTTTCTTTCTCTGTTTCTTTCTTTCTTCCTTTGTTTCTTTCTTTCTTTGTTTCTTTCTCTCTTTTCTCTCTCTCTTTCTCTTTCTCTCTCTCTTTCTCTTTCTTTCTTTCTCTCTCTCTCTCTTTCTTTCTTCCTTTCTTTCTTTCTTCCTTTCTCTCTCTCTCTCTTTCTCTCTTTCTTTCTTTTTTTCTTTCTTTCTTTCTTTCTTTCTTTCTTTCTTTCTTTCTTTCTTTCTTTCTTTCTTTCTTTCTTTCTTTCTTTCTTTCTTTCTCTCTCTCTCTCTCTCTTTCTTTCTCTCTCTCTCTTCCTTCCTTCCTTTCTCTCTCTCTCTCTCTCTCTCTCTCTCTCTCTCTCTCTCTCTCTTTCTTTCTTTCTTTCTCTCTTTTCTCTCTCTCTTTTTCTTTCTTTCTTTCCTCTATTTCTTTCTTTTCTATTTCTCTTTTTTTCTTTTCTTTTCCCAAACCATTTAAATTTAACTTTCACTACATGGTAGACAAGGAGAAACAACAGAAATTATTTTCTAATGTCTAAGGTTTGAATAGATTTTTTCCTTTTTTTCTGGAGATAACAATATATTACTATTTATACTCCTATTTAATTGGCAAATATTTCTCTACAAAGAGAAAATATTACATTAACAATCAATCTAAGATAACAAAAAATAGTCTCTTGTAGGCTACTATTATTCTCTATTGCAGGATCATTTCACTTCTGCAGAAAGAAGGCAGATTTTTCCATTTCTCAGATATATAGAGAACTGTGTCACATTTATAAATTTATTTTATTTAATTTTTATTTATATGTTATTATTTATTTTATTGTTAAATAAATATGTATATATAAATATATCAACTGGCATTTCTCAGATGAAGAAATTAAAACAATCTTTAGTTATGTGAAAAAATATTCCAAATCACTATAAGAAGAAAAAAATGCGAATTAAAATAACTTATGTACCATCATATACTTATCAGACTGGTTAAAATAACAAAAAGTGGAAAATGATCAATGTTGGGGGGATGTGGAAAAATTGGAAGTTAATACACTGTTGGTAGAGCTGTGAATTTATACAACGATTCTGGAGAGTAATTTGGAATCCTGCCCAAAGAGCTATAAAACTGTGAAAATCCTTTAGTGTAAAAGAGATGAGGAATTAGTGCTTATCTGCAAACCTGCATGACAGACAGATGATGGGTGCTTTCAACTAAAATAGAGAATTTAGTTACAGGATAGAGTTCCATTGAAAAGATGACTTTTGTTTGGGACATATTGAGTTTAAAATGTTTATGGGACACCTCAGTTTGAAATGTTCAATAAGCAATTGGTGATTGGATCTCAGGAGAAAGTAAGGCTAACTTTAGAGATTTAGGATCTATCTGCAGAGAGATGATTATCTAACCCACGGAAGATTATGGGGTCACTGAGAGAGTAGAGAGAGAGAAAGGGACCCAAAACAAAGATTTGGGGGATATCCATAGTCAAGGCCATCCTCAAAATGTTGATCCATCAAACTAGATTGGGAAAAATCAAATATTTAGGCAAGAAACCAAGAAAAAGTAGTACTTAGGGTTCACTTTAACATTTTTTTCTTCTTTACATTGGCACACAATTTATATAAACATACTTTTACACATATATTTATATGTGTGTATACACATTATAATGATTGAAATTCTCTGGAGGCCATTCATTTTTAATTTAGTAATCAGACACTCAAGGAAATCTAGCCAGTGGATTCCTTCCCAAGTCTGAAAAGATGCCAAAAAGTATGAGCAACTAGGTAGGAGAGATGGGCCAGAGAGCTAGAGCATGGCCAGAAGAGAGGGGCAAAAACTGCATATTCTTTTACTTAGTAATACTATTATTAGATCTGTATTGCAAAGGAATTAAAGACAGGGGGAAAGGATATATTTATGCAAAAATATTTATAGCAGCTTTTTTGTGATGTCAAAGACCAGGAAACTGAAGGGATGGCCATCAGTTGGAGAATGGCTGAATAAGTTATGGTATATTATTTTACTGGAATACTATTATGCCATATGAAATGACAAGCAAGACAATCACAGAAAAACCTGGAAAGACATATGTGAAGAGATGCAAAGTGAAGTGAGCAGAACCAGGTGAATTTAGTACACAAAAATAAGCATATAATGATCAACAGTGAATGATTTAACTATTTTCAATAAGACAAGGAGCCAAGACAACTTCAAGGAGTTAAATGAAAAAAGTTTTTGTACTGCTATAGTAGGAAATGACAGAGTCTGAATTCAGATTATTATATACTATTCTTTACTTTATTTCCTCCATGAATTTTTCTGTAGTAAAAGCATTGTGTCTCATTTCATAACATGATTAATCTTGAAAAATATATAATATGATAACATATGTACAACTTATATTAACCTGCCTTCTTGGGCAGGGGGAAGGAGTGAAAGGGAGGGAGAGATCATAGATTCCAAAATGTCAGGAATTGCTTATTAAAAATTGTATTGACATGTAAAAAAGAAAAAGAAAAAGGCAGGCTTTTTCATGGGCTTTTAGAGTCTGAGAAACTACCAAACTTTGGAATTTATTTGCAAGGGGAAAGAGCTTTGAAAAGTTGAAAGGATGATCATGGCATTTTTGACTATGTGAATTGAGATGTAAGGTTCAGAAAGCATGATTTAGTGTTTCATGAGCATCTGAAAAATCATCTAAGGAAATGGTTGCTGTGGATGTAAATGGGTGGCATCCTGCCATCCTGGAGGCAAATGTGGAGACAAAATGGCACATGATTTGATCCTTTGTGTTGCCACTAAACATTACAAAACTCAGCATTCTTCTAATTGCAAACAGAAAGTAGGATTTATAGGTTACCTTCTCAGTATTTCAATGGATCCATAATCTCAGCATTAATTTTCTTCCTTCCATTTGTTAACAGAGTGTACAATACTTTCTTTCTTATTATACATAATTACTATTTATAATTCTTACCTATAACTTTCCACGATTCTTTTACAGAAGATACACTCAATGTACTATAATCTTTCTTAATATTTTCTGGATGTGAATGCAATATGTTAGTTGTCCATTTCTTATCTCTCTAGTTATACAACTAGATCACTGCCATCCTGGCCATAAATATCTTTGATAATGTCCCTATACCATTTCTTATTCATACATTTATATCATTGGTAACATGCTACATATTGAATTAATCTATCAATATACAGATCTTCAATAGATACATGCACCCAACTTTTGTTTTCCCATTGCTCTTTGGAATTTTGATTCTTCCAACATTATACTGTTTAAGCGTATGTGTGAGATAATATTGCAAAAAGTTTAAATAGTTAAATATTTAATATTTAATAATATTTAATATTTTATAACACTAAAAATTCTAGAAATGGGGAAAAATTTAGTAAAGTCAATTTATGTAATTTTTGCCACACAATTGTTTTGATATTTTAAGATTTAATCATTCCGTTTCACAGCAATTTCATCTTTAATATTTGATAAAATCCTAGATTTTTAACCTGAAGGTTTAATCACATACTCAAGTCAATTTAGAAGGCTGTACTTTCTGAGTTTTACTACAGAATTGAAAAAGTTCTACCAACAACAATAGAATGTACTTGGCTTGTAATAATTGCATCATTTTGTCTTGTGACTCTTTTATTCTGTCAAATACAAATAACAACATAAATCGCACATCAAAGGCTTTTAAAAAACAAATCTCTATGTCCTCATTATTTAAATATTTTAAGAACAAGTGACAGAGAAGAAGTCTTTCCTTTTCTGGGTGAGTCTGAGTCTTATATTACTACCCCTGAGACTTGAACCATCTCTCTGTTGCTTCTATGTCTCATGTGACCTACCCATATCTTTTCACACTTATATACCTCCTTAATATCTTTTCTACCACTTTTCCTTAAATCACTGGAATTGATGACCTTCAGCCTGTTTATATCAGTCAATTAATGAACAAGTTATATAGTAGGTTAAGTGACAAATACTTAACAGTTCTTTCCTTCAAAGAACTTTTTTTTCAATGAAAGAAACAACATGTGTATATGCATGTGAAAATATAAAGTATGTAGTAATAATGCAAGGTAGTTTTGGGTGGACATACATGGACAACTGGGTTTGGGAGTGGACTCAGGAAAAGTTTTTATGAAAAAGGTAGTGTTTTAGCTCAGTGCTGAAAGAAACCAAGCATCCTAAGAGACAGAGGTAATGAAGGTCTACAAAGGAAAAGTATAGAGACAAGACATGGAAAGTCATATTTATGGAAAACAAGTTAGCCAGTATTGGCTCAGTAGCAAATTGCTAAGAGTGGAGTAAAGTAAAAGAAAATAGAAAAGGTAGGAAAGGGCCAAATTATAAAGATATTAGAGATAATAATCACTGGAGTTTGTTTTATGAGAACATTCAATATGATCAGACATGCCCATTAGGAAAATCACTTTAGCAGCAATGTGGACAATGGATTCTGTTGAGAAGACATTTGGAGCAGAAAGACAACATCGACAGATGTTGAAATATTCCCCAAGAGGTGATGATAACCTGAATTTTAATGTTGGTTCTGTGAATGGAGAAGAGATGTTTGCAAGAGATGTAGCCACCCAGTGGAATTGCGCATCAGCTATGGGAGGGGATTAGGTGTAGGGGTGTAGGGGAGGGAAAGAACATGAATCTTGAAACCAAGGAAGAATATTCTAAATTAATAAATTTAATAAAATTTAAAAAAGAGATGTGGCCAAAATATTATTTGGAAACTTCTTAGATATATGGGGTGAGTAAAAATAAGAAGTGGAAGACAGGTTGCATTGATTACTGGAAGAATGATGGTGTTTTGGGCAGAAATGGAAAATATGGAAGAAGAGTATGTTTTTTATAACCTTTTGGACAGGGGAATAGAATTAGTTCTGGTATAGCGTTTGAGATGCTTATAGAATGTTCAGTGTAATGGATCAGGCACTGCATGGGGAGTGAGAAAGATGAGTTCAGATCGTGCTGGACTTAATGAACTTTGTCATCCTTGAGCAACTGAAAAATCTCTTTCCATTCCAATCTTTTCTTCATTTGACTCCCATGTGGACTCTCCTCAGAAAAAATGAGAATCAAAAACAAGGCAGAAAAGTAGCCCCCAAGCCTGCCCAAACTGCAGTAAGACCTGAAGGCGAGTGTGGTTTAAATGGTCATGAGTCACAAAGGAGAGCAAAGCAGAGCCTTACTCTAAAGATGAGATTTCACAGGTAGCTCCAGTTCAAGAAGTCCGTGAGGTTTCAAAAGAGACCCTCACAAAGGTCAATGTTTGGAGCACCTTTGGTGATGTGGAACTTGAGAATTGGAATAAAGGATTATAGGATTTAGAGTCATAAGGACTTCAGTGTTCATCAGTGATTATACATAGGCCTAGATATGGTTCTGGATGATACCTCAGGAGCTGTCTGGCCCAATTTATTTGTTTTATAAATGAATTAATCCTGCTTCCTGGAGTTTAAGTGACTGCCTAAGATCATACAGGTAGTTTTGTACTCCAAAATCATCATCATCATCATCATCATTATTAATTTTATTGCTATTTTAATAATAATCTCATGTTTTAAGGATTATAAAGCATCTTATATATGCTATATTAATTAATATTTTAATAACTCTGTGAGGTATGGGCTATTGATGAGTTCATTTTGTTAAAATGAGGAGACAAAGGCTGAGAGAGTTCATTAAAAGATGTGTTCAGGGTAGTCCATTTCAACGTATTAAGACAAGGTGGATGCTGTTAAAGATGAATTTTACCACAAAGACAGTCTGACATCTCACAGTATACATAATCCCTCACCTCTACCACCACTGGAAAAGGCCTATCTTCTCAATTTTGCAGTAGTAAGAACAGCAGAAACTAAGAGTCACATATTTTATTGCCATGTTCAAAATGTTCTTCATTCTAAGAACTTCCCATAGTGCCTGGGAAAAAAACATTGCTTTTTCCTACATTTCAGATATATTTCATATTTGGGGCAGGGAGTCAGGAAGTCATGAGTTTAAGTCCAGCATCAAAGTTCACTAGCTGTGTGATCTGGGTAAGTCACTTAACTTTGTTTGCCTCAGTTCCCCATCTATAAAATAAGCTGGAGAAGGAAATGGCAAACCACTCCAGTATACTTGTCAAGAAAAACCCCAAATAAAGTCATGAAGAGTCAGATGCAACTGAAAAAAACTGGGCAACAAGAAGACAACAAATATATAATATAGAAAAAGGATGAAGAAAATGAATAAAACAAATAAATAAGCAAACATTTTTAAATTTTTCCTTTTCAATTCAATTAATATAAATGAATATTATGTACCTAACATGGGATGGGTACTTTATTGGATGCAAGAGAAACAAAAATAAATCCTCCAAAATATGTATATTTCGCATGTTAATAGCCAAACTGAAAAATATAAATTATTCATGTCCATCAGCACCTAGTTTAGGAATGTACACATAGTTGATAGCTAAAAATTTTTGTTTAGTAAATGAATAAAATCATACTATTGTCCATGAATGTAATACAACTAGCGTTCATTAACACTTGAGTACTACAAAAAAAAAAAGAACAAAAAAAAACAAAACAAACAAACAAAAAAAAACAACCATCTTCTGGACCAACCTATTACAATATTAGTATTATTTAGCTGGGCTAGTGTGCAGATAGGGACTAGATTATCTAAAAGAAACAGATAGGAAGTCTTATTAATGCTTTTTATCAATGTAGCCCTCCTCAATATGCTCAGATATGACTGGAAATGCCTGAACAATAGAAAGGTGTTGATCAGAGATCCTTTAAAAGTTTTAGTCTTTACAATATTACCTTCAAGGTATAAATTGTTCTTTTGGTTCTGCACAGTTTATTCTTCTTCAGTTCATAAAAGGCTTCCCAGAAATTATCCTCTGAAATTATCTTCTTCATTTTTTATGGCACAATAGCATTCCATCACATACATATATCCAAACTTTTTCAGTCATTCTCTAAATTATAATCATACCTTCAGTTTCCAATTACTTGCCCCCATTAAAGAGCTTCTATTATAAAAAGTTTTAATGCAAACTAATCTTTTTTCTCCCTTCTTTGATGTCTTGGGGGTAGACATGTGAGTATGTTTCAGGGCTCTGCAGTTTTGGATTTATTTACTGAGATTGTGGAACTGTTCTTTCCAGGTACTTTGCCTGAGGAGGGACTCTGATGATTTAGTTCATTGCTTTGAGTTCTCTGTTTCCTTTTATTGGGGCATCAGTCTTTCTGGGAATCATTCTTTTCTAGAATATATTAAAGTGCTGCACAGGTATAACCTAAGGAGAATCATGATCTAGCAGGTCTCAGAAAATACATACAGGGAAAGAAGCCCTGAGAAATTAGGGATTACAGTCTATAACTGAGTAATTTATTTTTACATGAATTTCAATTATCTTCCCATAGGATATTGTTCTTGAATTTTGCTTTATTCAGTCTTGTCAGGAGCCTCTTAGAGAAATATGCTCTTAATATGATGGATATATTAAAAGGACAGTCAGAAGAGGAGAGGGGAATAAGGAACTAGGCACTATGATATGGGGAAGTACTTTGATTTTGGCAGATTTCTGAATCTGGAGAGCACATCAGGAAGATGAAAATACATATAACATAAATAATAGCTCCAACGGAACCTGATGGTCATTATATTACCCCTCAGCTAAAAAGCAAGCTACTTTAACACTGTGACTGATTAAATTTCCAGGAGAGAAAGGGTGTAGATAGTCAGTGACCAGAGAAAATAAAAGACTCTATTTTCACTCACTCCCTAGGGAAGATATAGAAAAAGCCAGAGAATGATTCAGTTCTCCCCCATTTTCTCCCCCACATTCAGTTCTCCACAAGAAGAAAAAATACAAAGGATTGTGTAGGGATGAAATACTGCCATTCTACACAATGACAACCTCTCTATGCAAACAAAAGAAATATTGAATTTAGCTCATATTTGTAAAGTAAATTGACATAATAGTATTTGCAGGGTAATAGTTTGCTTAAATAAATAAGCAAATAAATAAACAACAAACATAAATAAGGGAACTTGTGAGAAATCTATTTTATGTGAAATTTTAGATCTTACTTTATCAATAAAGTAATGGATAACTGACCATATTTAATTCTCATAATAGGTTCAAATAAAAACACAATTGAATGTTATTATTTACACCAAGTTATTTTTTATCCACCCAAATGTAAAAAAAATAACTATGAGAAATGCTACCCAATTGGTTAAATTAAATAAAATACTAGTCAAATAAATACAGCATTGATTTGAATAATGAGGTCTATATTTTGGCTAACCAATCATACTGACATTTTAATGTGAAAAAAAATGCCTGAGTTACTAATTTAGCATATTGAGACAACAGGAAAACCCCTCTGTTTCTAAACTAAATACTGAAAAAATATATTCCCTTGAAATCTGTATAGGAATATCACTTATACACTTGGTAAGACAGTTCTATCCTGGGATAGATATATCCTGGTTACATCCAATACAAACATATTCATCATACATGCTGCCTACAGATTTAACAAAGGGAATATTTTCTCTTCTGGTGTAACACACATCCCACTGGTTTGAAAACACTCCTGTTGACTAGCAGGCTGCTCAAATAATTTAGTGTGCTTTGGAATATATTTAATTCAAAATAAGGTAAGAAAACATTTGTTACTTACGTTTTTGAGTCATCCCACAGAACACAATAAGGATTTAGAGTACCCTAAAATAGTGAAGAAAAAAATATATCACTTGAATAAATAAAATTTTAATAATAAGACATCACAGAAAAAGCAATCAAAATTTGATATGGTCATGTAGTACAACACTTGAAACATTTTTACTCTGTGGAAATAATTTTGCATTTTTAAGTTAAACTAAATATGTTTACATTATTTCAAACACAATGATAGATTAACTGCTTACAACACTTAAAAAAATCTATTATTAGGAGAAGCAGTGGAATAGAGGACTGGCCTCTGAATTAGGAAAATGTGGATTTGAGTCTTGCCTCTACAATGGGAAAGTTATTTAGCTTCTTAATGTCCAAGGAAACATTCTTATAATTTAGATTGCTGAACTGTATCTATGGAAGGGGTTTCCTTTAAAGAAATTGCCTAGAGATGCCTACATGGCCCAGTGGATAGATAGTCAGTCCTGAATATGAATATATAAGGTTGTGGGTTCAAATTTGACTTCAGATATATCCTAGTTGAGTGACACTGGGCAAGTCACTTAATCCCAATTGCCTATCTCTTTCAGCTCTTCTGCCTTGACAGCTATACTAAGAGAGAAAGTAAGGCTTAAAAAAAGGAATTGCCTACACTAACAAATATACATTTTTAAAAATCTCTCCTGGAGACTTAAAATAATTTTTAAAATTAAGATAACTAGAAAACAAGATCTGCAAATTATAAATTCTGGTAAAATGTCAGACAAGTTAATGATAAAAAATGAAATTGATTAAAAGTATAAGTGTAGAGAAGAGGTTTAGATAAGTGACATAAATCATAGAAGCAAGTGATTATTTTCCCTGGGCCTTGAAGGAAAGGAAGAATTATAACACATAAAGGTATGGTCAGGGTCAATGAAGGAATCTATTCTAAGCATGAAGGCAATGTGACCAAAGTAAAAAAAAAATGTAATAAGAGCAATATGAGAATAGAGGACAGGATTAATACAACTTTGATGGAACACTGAATAGGTAAACATGAATAAGGTGTGATAAGACTTAATAAGTAAGCTGAGGTAAGATTATTAAGGGTCTTTAATGCTAGTTTAGTAGTTATGTTTTATTTGGTAGGATATAGTGACCCATTGATGTTTTTTAAGCAAAGGAATTATAGTTTCAGAGAGGTACATTAAGAATTAATTACTCAAACAAATATGTGAAGAACAAATTGGAGATAGAATAGGCTGGATAGAGGGATAATATTTAGATGTCCATGAATAAAACACTACATCTCTTGGCTCCAGGCATTTCCTTTGGCTCTCTTCTATGTCTGGAATTCTCTCTCTCCTCTACTATGGCTACTAATTTATCTGACTTTCATTAAATCCCAATTAAAATTCCATTTTTAAATGAAAGCCTTCCCAAATTCCTCAACTCTGGTGCCTTTCCCTGATAATTATTTCCTGTTTATCCTGTATAGCTTGCTTTAAATATATATATATATATATATATATATACATATATATATATATATATATATGTATTTGTTTGCATGTGCTTGCTAAATTAAAAGACCTTTGAAGGAAGAGAATGTCTTTTGCTTCTTTTTATATCCTCATCATTTAGCATAAGGGCTCAGAGTAGGCAGTTAATAAGTATTTATTGATTGGTAGTTCAGAGATACTGATTTTGAGGTGGCAGATGGACATATAACTACAGATATCTACCAATCAGGTGGAAATTTAGAACTGGAACTGTCAAGAGAAAACAGAATTTGGGGTATAGATTTTGGAAATTATCTACATTGAAATAATAACTGTAATCACAGGAGCACCTACAATCACCAAGGGAGGTCCTGTAGAAAAAAAAAAAGAGAGAAAGTGATCTGGGACAAAGTATTGGTACACATGGATGTTTAAGGAGAAGGATGGATATAAGGAGCTAACAAAATAGATGAGAGATAAGAGAAGTTGGAATAGAACAGTGAGAACCCAGTATCACATAAACCAAGGGAAGAAAAGGTATCACGAAGGAAAGAGATCACCAGAGGCAAATGTGATATGACAAGAAGAATAAGAACAGACAAAAGGGATGTTAGAAATACAGAGTTAAAGAGGCAAATGACATGATAGGGAAAGAAATCACTTTTGCCTTCTGCAGGTTGGGATCAAGGAGACTTCATGAGACACTGAAAGTCAAATGGATATGTAAATAACAGAGAGAAAGAGCGAAAGTCAGAGGAGAGACAGAAACAGACAGACTTGTGCTTGGGCATAGTCACAGATAGTTTCAGAGAAGTGACGACCTGAACACTCTGAATGAAAATCTGTATTAGCATAGAATAGTGGTATGTTCAGGAAGACGCCAAATTCTTCCCTCTTAAATTTTATCGGACGTTGACAGTATTATAATAAAGTGGTACCTTTTAGCTCAAGTATTTTATGACAGTACAACTCAAATTATTGTTTCAGGGCATGTTCTACTATATTTGTTTAGAGCTTTTGTTCTAAGGAACTCAGAAAACTGTAGAAATTAAGTGATTCTTCCTTGCACAATGAGGGAGGTAAAGTGGAGTTTTGGGGACAAGATAGGAGTAGGTTTAGCTATTTGCAATATAGTCTATACTGGAGTTTCTATTCATTGTAGAGCAATAAGCAGCCAATATAATTAGGAAAGAGGAGGTATTAGAAACTATTTTTGAAACTAGTTCTCTCAATATTACAAATATAGGACAATTGAATGCAAGAAGAAAGATGGCGAGTCAGGTAGGATTCCTGTGAGAAGCCCAAGTGATTGTTTTGGGTTGAAGTCAATGGATGCTTACCTTTCTATAACTGCATTTCCTATTTGTATGCTCATTCCCTATAGAGCTGTGTTCAGGAGGGGATTTATTGTGTGTGATCTCCTTATGAGTATGTTTATAAGACTGGAAATCAGGATTCACTAGGATCCCTGGGTGTGACATATGATGATTCTGTGCCTATAAATGCAGTGGAAGTTGGGTCCATGATAAATACTTTCTAGGGCCACTCTTTTCAATTGAATAAAGAAATTCAGATACACAGATATTTTATTGAATATGTTGATGTTCTGTAAATTCTATTACATTCTTTGTTGCAGAGTTAACAAT
This sequence comes from Monodelphis domestica, assembly GCF_027887165.1. Lineage (NCBI taxonomy): Eukaryota > Metazoa > Chordata > Mammalia > Didelphimorphia > Didelphidae > Monodelphis > Monodelphis domestica. The sequence goes on along the minus strand of NC_077228.1, from coordinate 318,830,070 downwards.
GGAATTACACTTGATAATTGTTGGTCATCATGAGCAATATCAGTACAAAATACAAATCAGTTCTAGTATAACAATTAAAATCTATTTTTACTGCTTTTGATAAACACTTTGTGCCAATAAACTTAATTTTCACCTAACACAAGGGAATACAATTAAGTCAAATGATTTTAATTAAGTTTTAAAAACATGAAATACCTACAATTTACAAAACAAAGGGGAACACAAAAACAGAAATCAAAGATTCACTGTCTTCAAGGAATTTAAATTCTACTGGCAGTGATAAGAAAAAATTACTTTTGTTCCTATCCTCTGTTTTCCAGCTTCATCCACATCTTCTCATTATTCATTTCTAAGTAGAAGAAATAATAAGATGTTTTTCAAAGGAGCCAAATATTCAGGATATGCTCTTTTAATACATTACAAAGATGGCTTTAGACAATCTATAACATTGTTGATTAGCACGTATTAAAATTCTATTCTGCCTAGGTCCATCTAGGCATTCCAACATAGCTTAGGAGATATCACAAAGATATCAATTCTTTATGCCTATGTTTAAGCACCTTTTCCAGTCAGTATGGTCAAGATTGAGATATTTGGCTAATATTTTATAGGAGATTTGATACAATAAAAACAAAGGTATTAGATACTTCATAACAGAATATGTCAATTATGTATTTAATCAGAATATGATGGGAAATAGAAAGCCAAAAATAAAAAGTTGAATGAAATTTTAAAACTCCAAAAGAATTGGATGAGAGGTTTCACTAAAAAAACCACTGATAAAATATTTAAGCTATATTTTCCAGATAACTTTCTCTACAAGGACCAAGCTATAAGATCTGTTATGAGAAATTTACAGGAAATCGATATCAGGAAATGCTGAGTCCAGCAGAAAACTGCAACAAAGCATGGTGGTAAGAAATGAGAAAATAAAAATGATACAAAATCATTTGTTATTTCAAAAACTGATAAAATTTAAAACTATTTGGAATGTATCAATATGAACCAAAGTAATATGGACCAAAGACTAAATATGTTGACAATCAGATTAACAGACCATGTATCAGAAAACTTTCTGAAAGATCCAGAGTGATTGATCTTTTCAGTGAGACTAAACTCTCTTGACTATGCTCCCAATACTATAGCTGAACCTATTTCTTTATCCAGTTTAAGTAATTGCACTACTTTATTTTCTGACCTTTAAAAAAAAGTTGTAACATCCATCCAACTTCCATGTTAACTTATACCTTCTTCATGTTACCTTTAGGCACTTCTGATACATTCAATTTCTTCCCTTTCATGTTTCTGTTCCTCATTGCCTTCAGTTAGCATAGACTTAACAGGCTTATCTACTTATCTACCAGTGAATTCCTATGGATATTTCAACCTGTTTTCTATGTCTAGAGAGGCCTCTTTTCTGTGTCCTTTCTTCTTTCAAATCTTTTCTTCCTAATCTTTTATTCTGTGAAATCTTTCAACTTATGATATAGTATCCCATGTTCCAAAGCAGGGAGTTAGATATGTGTCAGAAATTAGAAAAAAAAGAAATATTGGCAAAGCCAACTGACCCTCATTCTTATAAGGTGTTTTTCTATTTCCTCTACATTCCCCTGGTGTCTGTAGATACTACCTGTCTCATCTGTGATTCATAGAGGTGAGACTGTAATTTATAATTATTACATTTAGTACACATTAAGTGAAAGCATTACTTTTTGTTATTTTCTCTTCTATGTTACAAGTACTCTGTGAATGTATCATTATTAATTTTTGAGTTGGAAGCTGAAATTAACTTTTCTCTATCTCCTACAGCCCCCACTTGAATCAATATCCCTGAATCTATAAGCACTATAAAGATATACCACATGTATTCTAAACTCAACAGTCGAAAGCCTGAGTTAAATTTCTGATCATATCCAAGAGAAGAAATATCTCAATGACTTCTTGGGCACAAAAGGGAAGTCTTCTCTGCTTATTTCTCCCCAACTCTGCCCCGCTCTCACTTCCACGTTATTGTTCCATGGCACTAACTGATAATAACATCAACTTTGTTTTTTGCTCTAATATTACATAGGTTTTTTTAAAATCTGCATTTAATTTATTTTTAAATTTTATTTTACCTGAGCTGGAAATATAGGGACTATGTGCAGTTCAAATCCTAATCCTGAATGTTCCAGGGTCTTTGACCTGCTCCATTACAACTTGAACTTGTTTGCCTATCTTTAGGCAATTGGTAAACCCAACTTATAAAATATCACTATATTGATACCAGAGTTTATCCTGACACCTGATCAGTATAGCCGATTGCATCTTAAAATTTCTGAGCCTGAGATTCTTCAGCCACAGCATTTCTGGAAGCTGAGATTTCAGGTATGCCTTCACTACACCAGACTATATCAAGGACTATGATGGTGTCCACTTCAGGACAGCAGAATTGCTTTTGTAAACAGTCTGAAGTTTTACCTCACACTTTTTAAATACTCTCTTTTGTTGCTGCATGGCTGGGGCTACTCCATAGAATTTCTCCTCCTACCATCCCAAATAAGATATTTGTGTATAAGGTGAAAATACGTAACTTAAATTCAGAAAGCACTGTTATGAGAAACACATCTCTCTATGTATTTTTTAAGCCAAGAAACTGACTTTCTATTCATCATAGAGAATGCTTCAATTTCGGTGTCTTTGCATTGGGTGTCTCCTTTATCTGGAATGCCTTCCCTCTTCATGCCTACCTCTAGGGATTTATTTATTCTGTCAAAGAAGCAGCTTTTCCCATATAAGACCTTTCCTGTTCAGTCCACTCTACCATGGGAAGTTCTATTGATTAATGTCAGTTTTATATATACTTACCTTTGTGGAATTTAGAATTTAAGTTTCTTGAGTATAAAGACATTCATTTTTGTTTTTGTATCCCTAGCACAATGCATAAAGGAGAGAAGACATTGAATAAATGCTTGCTTATTGATTGATCACAAAAATAACTTTTCAACTGCTGTCTGACTCATTAAATATGGTTATAAATATCACTGTGTATCAAATTCAAAACTACATTAATAATTCATACTTGTATTATTTGTGCTATCAAAAACTTTGAAAAGCCACACAAGTTCTTACAAATAGATTTTTTAAAATGCTAAATTCCGCAATGTCCAATTCTTTTGAGTAATGAAGTTTAAAAAAATTGGTAGCATAATAATTACATTTGGTAAATACACAGAACATGAATTTGAAATGCAAATATGACAGCACATCATGAATATGTCTGTCCAAATTCAGTCATTTTGGCTAGAGAAAAAAAATATTCAAAGAACAAATAAGAAAATTGAACTCCTTCAGCTTCCTATTAGCAAGATGCTAAGCTTCTCTATGTCCTCATAAATGTTTTCTGTCTTCTTCTAGTGTCAGAACTCTTTAGAAAGGCTACATCTTCCTTCTGTACCCTCAATGTCATAGGATCATTAAGTAAGGCATGTGGGCAGCTAGGTGGCTCAGAGGAGAGAGAGCCAGACTTTTCTAGCTGTGTGTTCCTGGGCAAGTCACTTTACTCTATGTGTCTAGCTCTTACTATATATCTTTCTATTTTGGAACAGAAAAATAAATTTAATTCTAAGCCTGAAGGTAAGGGTTCAAAAAATCTGTAAGGTACCTTAAAAGTCATTGATTACATCTTCCTCATTTTACATATGAGGAAATTATGGGACAGTGGTTAAGTGGCTTGACCATGGCTACATAGTCAATAGCTATCTGAAGTGGAATTTGAATTCAGGCCTCCCTGCCTTCAGTGCCCTATTCATTCTATTGTGCTGCCTCTCAATTCAATCAATATTTTTATGTCAATTCTTTCAAAACTCTGTGGTTTCTAGTATAGAATGGAATAGGAAAGCATTTGTTAAGAACTTCCAGTGTGCCAAAATTTGACAATTTGCTACCTCTTCTCTAGTCTGATACAGCTATTATTATGAAGAGACATTTGGTGATAATGGTTTTGTTGCTTACAATGGATAAATTAGATTTAGCTATATAGATCTAGAATTGAACTTCACAGAAATCATAATTGAACTCGTTGGGGCTAATGAGATCCCCAAGAAAGACAGGGTATAGAGGGACAAGAGAATTGGACTCAGGATAGTGTCTTATGGATTACCCACATTTGGAGAGTTTGCCTTGAAGGAAGATCCAGCAAAAAAAGTATTGAAGAGAGGCCAAATATATAGGATGATAACCAAGAGAAAGCAGTCAAGAAAATCTAAAGGGAGGAACAAGAATTTATGAACAGCCAACTATGTGCTAGAAACAGTGGTAACCACTTTATAAATATTACCTCATTTAACCTTCAGAACTACCCTATGATGGAGTTCTACTATTATTCTCATTTTACAGTTGAGGAAAATTGAGACAGTGATATAACTAGAAAATGTCTGAGGCTGTATTTGAACTCATCTCTTATTTTTCTAGGCTCCATACTTTACTCACTGTGCCATCTACTTGCCTCTGGGGGGATAGACTATCCAGAAGGAGAAGATAATTTATGAAGATATCATGAAGTAAGAAGACTGAAAAAGGCTCTTAGATGACAACTAAGAGATCATTGGTAGCTTTGCAAAGGACAATTTCATTTGAGTGATGAGGTCGAACTGGGGGGTGGTTTAAGAAGATGGAGCTCTATTTTTTTAATGAAATCTGATTTGGGGACCTCAGTTAAAACGATGTGAGACAGGGATGAGGGGGAAGATTTGAACAGAAAGAAAAAGGTTCAGAATATCTGCTTTGGTATGAGTGTGAATATAGATAGGAGTTTTCTCACCTAGAAGTCCCCTGTTGTAGTTCAGTTGTTAAGTTGTGTGCAATTCTTCATGATCCTGTGAATGATAGCTATCCATGGGGTTTTCTTGGAAAGGATACTAGAGTAGTTTGCCATTTCTCCAATGGATCCTTTTGTTAGACAATCAGAGGGTAAGTGACTTACTCAGGATCATACATTAAAGAAGTGTTTGAGGTCAGATTTGAACTTAGTCTTCCTGATCCCTAGCTGCCCCTGCCTCTAGAGTTCCCAACACAAATGAAATCCCACATATAGTTCTTTTGTCTATCCTTACTTTGTTTCTATCTGAAGTATCTCACTTCTTCCCAGGACCAATTTAAGTTCCATATCTTCCACGAAAGTGTTCCTGACCATCCTTCCCATCTGCCCATTTTCTTTGATTTCATAGATTTCTCATTGTGCTTTTCTGGGGTCCCTCCTTGCACCTATAATGTTTCCTTCCCCTCATTGAAAGTTATTTATGTTATATTTTAACATCATTTGATTTCAAACTTTTGGAAAGTAAGGTTTAAAATAAATTTTATTTTATTGCTTGTATTCATGGCACCTAGTTACATTGTCTTGAATATGAGACACTAAAAGGTGACACTCAACATTTTTTTAATTGGACTGAACATTAATTTTAGCATATTTAGCAATAAATTTAGCATTAATAAAATTAGCATAGTCCATCCTATTTGCCTGGTTTTCATTAGAAGTTTCTCCATTAATAGACATTTGTTACCTGAAAAAAGAATGTAATTCTACAAAAGTTGAGGACAGAAAGTAATTAAAAAAATAAAAATATAAAAGCACCCTTTTATAGAAACTAAGTTTGTAAGGAAATGGATTTGACCTTTCTTTAACTTTGTGATGTGATTTTTAATTGCTTGGGTTGGCATTAGAGGTTGATTTCCATGAAGATAAAGCACTGACTGATATTATTTTGATTGTTTCTCACAGCTGAGATAATGGTAATGACTGAAGTCATTACAATCTTACATTGTTTTTTCGATTAGGGCTTGATGAGATTGTAGCTCATGAATCATTTTAGTTTATGTGTCAATTTGATTAATTAAATCTCATTACTAATATATAATATGGATAATATAAACAAAATTTGTAAACTTATTCCTTTGGTATGTTTTTGTGATCATAATGAGCTTCTTTAGTTTAATGGATAGGAGCTCTGAAAATATAGGTGAAGATTTCCTTTCCTCTCCCAATCAAAGTTGATGCCTTCTTTGCAAAAGATAATATTAGAGACTTTACTAGAATATTGAGAAGATAAAGTGACTTATCCAAGGCCTTAGAGAAAATATGTGCTATAATCAGAACCTGAACCCAGATCTTTTTGGTGATAAAGGAGGCTATTCATTCACTAGGCCATGCTGTTAAAAGAACTAATAGTTTAAGCTCATAACCATAATAGTCCATAGACATTTTTGTTCATACACTTTTGTAGAGAGTGGTTGATTTATTAACTCAAAAATACATTTATTAAGGACTATTTTCCTGGTATTTTTCTACACCCTGTGGTACAAAGGAGGAAAAGAAAAGAGGATGGTCCCTTATAGTACTGCAATTTTGGAGAAATCACTGGATAACAATTTTGTTGGAAAGGAAAGCATGTGAAGGAAAGAGCAAAGAAGAAATTGGCAGGGCTTCCTGATCCAGATTTGCCTTCCTGGGAAGTATAATGAAATTGTTGTTATTCAATAACTTCGGACATTTTGTGACCCAGTTTGGGGGTTTTCTTAGCTAAGATACTGGAATTGTTTGCCATTTCCTTTTCCAGCTCATTTTATAGATGAGGAAATTGAGGCCAATAGGGTTAAGTGACTTGCCCAGGGTCACACAGCTAGGAAGTGTCAGAGGCCAGATTTGAACTCAAGAAGATGAGTCTTCCTGACTCTAAGCTTAGTACTCTATCCATTATACACACGGTGATATCACTGGCCCTCTGTAAACATGGACACACACAAATACAATAGAAAATATGTTCATTTTGGATTCAAAGGACCTCAGTTTACAACTTGTCCACATATGTACTATTTATGTGACCATGTGTCCTCTCCCTGTCCTCAGTGTCTGCATCCATAGAGATAAAAGGCTAAATTTGACGGCCCCTGAGGTCCCTTCCAGCTTTTTCTGTGCTCATACACTAGGAATTTCTTCATAGAAGAAGTAAGCAGATGGAGTCAGATGGTGGAGAAGGTACATGGACCTACTGATCTCTACCTTACTACCCTCCCCCAAAATATGATATAATGCCTCAGGATGAATTCAGGAGCAGCATAAACCACAAAAATATGAAGTAAAGTAATTTTTCAGCCCAAAGCAACCTAGAAGGCTAGCATGAGGGAGCTAGTACACCAATGTGGAGGTGGAGTGCAAAGTAGTATGCCAAGGCAGGCCCCACAGCAGCAACAGGTCCTGGGAGCAGCTGGTGCAGAAGCAAAGGCTTCCAGGACTCTCGGCCACTGAGGGTAAAGGGGTTGGGAAACTGCTAAGAAAGATATGACAGGGGTCCCGTTGCTGACTCTGGGTGCAAGACTCTTATTGCACTGCACATATGCAGATCCAAGAAACAGTCATGGGGCACACTCTCAGGAAGGAGGAAAAACACTAGCACATACCAGGGCCTGTGGCCACAGGAGAGCAGGAGATCCTAGTCACAATTTCAAGGTGGAAAAGAGTGCTTTTGGGTTATTACCAAAGCAAGTGAAAGCAGAAAGATTCTCAGAGCCAGCTTTGAAGATAGTTGCAAAGAGAACCTGAAGCTTGGAAAAGTGTTCCTTTCACCTTAGTTACAGACCCGAACTTTTATCAGTTTTTAAAATTAAAATAAAAGAAAAAAGACTGGGAAATTAAAAAACAACAACAAACTAGAAAGTCAATGGTGTAAGTTATTTTGGTGACAGGGAAGACCAAAACACAAACTCAGAAGAAAACAAAGTCAATACTGCTGCATCCAAAGAATCAAAGAAGACATATGAATTGTTTTCAAACCCCAAAATAATGGTGGAACTCAAGAATGTTTTAAAAAAAACAAATAAGAGAGAGAGAATTTGTGAAAAGAAATGAGAATGATATAGAAAATCATGAAAAACAGTTAATGGCTTGCTAAAGGAGGCATGAAAAATACTAAAGGAATTAAAAAGGAACTAAAATTAAAAACAGAATCAGCCAATTGGTAAGAGGTACAACAGTCTAAAGAACAGAAATTCTTAAAAAAACAGAATTGGCCAAATGGAAAAAGATACACAAAAATAAACTTAAGAGTAGAACTGCTTAAAAGGCAGAATTGGCCATGTGGCCAAAGAAGTACACAAATTAACTGAGGAAAAGCATTGGTCAAAATGGAAAAGGAGGTACAAAAGCTCATTCAAGAAAAACATGCTTTAAAAATTAGAATTGAGCAAGTAGAAGCTAATGACTCCATGAGACATTGAGAAACATTCAAACAAAATTAAAAGAATGAAAAATAGAAGAAAATGTCAGCTATTTTATAGGAAAAACCAATTGGCCAATACATTGGGAATAGAGGGAAGGTAAAAATATAATGGAGTAAATTATCCCACAAAAAAGAAGCATGAAAGAGATTTTAAAGTGGAGGGGAAAATGGGGAGGCAGGAAGCAAAGTAAGTGAACCATACTCTCATCAGAATTGGCACAGTGAGGAGAAAATAAACATGATTGGATATAGAAATCTATCTTTTCTTATAAGACAAGATAAGATTTCTTAGAAGAGAGGAAAGGGAAGAGAGAATGGGGAGTACAACTTAGAGAAAAGAAGGCAAATTGGTGGAGGTGGTGGTCAGAAAAAAACCCCAGAGGAAATAAGATGGAGAGTAATATGCATTAATCATAATTTTTTACATAAAATAATTTTTTTACATAATTTTACATAATTTTTACAAGTCTTTCTAATAGAAGTCTCATTTCTCAAATACATAGAGAAATGAGTTAAATATGTAAAAATATAAGTCATTCCCCAGATTAATAAATGGTCAAAGTATATGTGGATGCAGTTCTTAGACAAAGTAATAAAGTCTATAATAATGCAAAAAATCCTCTAAATCACTATTAATTAGAGAAATTCAAATGGAAATAACTCTGAGGTACTCCACACCTATCAAATTTGATATTATGAAAGAAAAGGAAAATTATAAAACTTGAAGGGGATGTAAGAACTTTGAAATACTAATGCACTGTTGGGGAAACTATGAAATGATTCAATTATTCTAGAGAGCAACTTGGATCTATATGTCCAAAGGACTGTAAGACAATATATTCAATCCAGCAATACTATTACCAGGCTTATATGCCAAAGAGATAAAAAACAAAAAGTACCCATATGCACAAAAATATTTATTTATTTATTTTTATTAATGTAATTTTAGCAACAAATTTCCACATGAGTTTTCCAAAGTTATATAATCTAAATTATCTCCTATCTTTCTTCCCTCCCCACTCTGGCAACCCATTCACAATCTCAGTTGTACATGCACAAAAATATTTAAAAGAGCTTTTCTTGTGTGGCCAAATGATTGGAAAGTGAGGGAATACCCATTAATTGGGGAATGGCTATGTTTGGCTAGAGTAAATGATGTAATGAGGAACAGCTCAGAATAAGCTATATAAACTGAAGCAGAGTGAAACAAGCAGAAGCAAGAGGACAACATGTACAGTGACAGGAATACTGTGCAATGAACGACTGTGAACAACAACTATTGTAAACAATACGATGATTAAAAACGATCACAAAAGACTCAGGATAAAAATGCCACCTGCTTCCAGAGAAAAACAATTGATAGAGTCTGAATCCAGACCAAAAAACCCTCTTTTTATTCACTTTCTTAATTTATTTTATTTGAGTTTCCTTCTATAAAAGGAATTAAATGAAAAAATGTTTTAATTGATTGAAGTTGTAAAATCTATCTTAAAGTTCTTACCCTCACAGCAGGGGTTGGGGAAGGGTTTGGGAGAGTAGTAAGGGAGGGAGAGACAGAATTCTAGACTCAATATTCTTTGAAAAATGTTGGAAACATTTTATATCTAATTGGAGAAAAATAAAATAAAATTTAAAAATAAAAAAGTAAGGCATTGAGAAAGTAGGAGAAATATATAAAGCAAGAACCTGCAAAGTGGTCTGAAAACCTCTTGGGAGTCCTTTTAGGATTATCCAGAATATCAAAATTATTTTCATAATAATTCTAAGGCCTTTTAATCCCTAACATAGTAAATATCAATAGACATAACCCCCATAGGCAAAGGGTGATTGATTGCTCAGTTGATAAGAGTCCTGGACTTGGAGTCATGAAGTTCTGAATTTAAATCCTGCTTCTGATTATACTAGCTATGTGACCCTGGACAAATCACTTACTCTCTGTGTGCCTTAATCCACTGGGGAAAGAAATTGCAAACCACTCCAGTATCTTTGCCAAGAAAACTTCATCAACAGCATGATGTAAGGGTCCATGAATTATCAGCTACAACTGAGACTGAAGTTAAGTGAAAGCTCTTTGGGAGCATCCTCAGTTTTTAAGAGTTTAAAGAGTTTCTGAGATCACAGAGTTTGAGAACTGCTGGTGAATAAGATAAATCCTCTGTTTTTCAAATCTCCACTCAACTCCAATGTCAAGGATATTCTTTAGTATGAAAAACAGCAAAGGATCAGGTTCCTTAGGACACTAGGGAAGCATCATGATGACCTAGACCCATTTGTCTGAAACAGTTCTAAGTCAGCTACTAGAGAAAAATGATTTTCAATAAGATGGCTAATGCTCGTTATGTACTTTGAATCTGTGGGATAATTGATGATGTTGATGTGAGCAACAGGACTCAGTTTTGGAAGAAAAGAAAATATAACATTCTCAAAGACAAAACAATGCAGATGCATGGGACAAGTGACCAGATGAGGTTAATACTGTGGATAATTGCAGGCTTAAAACAAATAAAAACAAGCCTTTTCCCATTAAAGAGCCACGAGAGAGTTAATATTGCTCTGGAAAAGCCTACACGTGAGGGTCTATACTATATTACCTATGCAAACTAGTTCCCAGAGGGCCCATTAGAGTTAATATACTATAAAAGTTATTTGTTAAAAAGCCTTTTTAAAGAACACATTAAGTTTAGAAAATGTTAACTGGCTTTTTTGCAGACTCACTAAACTACTCATTTCTATCTGCTGTTTTTTTTTCCCTCAAATACTATGGATGAGACACACTTCAATTGCAATATTAATATGCTTCACTAGGCTTCGAGAAAACTGGTACAGGAAGTATTCTTAGATGTCAGGAAACAGGTGAGAGCAGCGGGGAAATTGATTTTAATCAAAATGTGTCATATCTAAAATAATAAAATGTATAATCCAATTATGTGACAGTGATTATTCTTCTCATCCCTTTGCAATCTTTACATTTCAAAATGTTTCTTTTTGTGCCTTCTAAGATTCCCTACTCTTTGGTATAAACTCATTTTCTCCTTAGTATAAATGGAAAACTGGCTACTCTACTTTATAAAGCAGCAATTTGCAAAAGCTGTGTTCTAATACCAAGCCAATCAATAAATCTGACTCTGGCTCTTACAGCCTTTATAACCTCGGGCTAGTCATTTAACCTCTCTGGTCCTCAGTTTCTACATTTATAAAACAAAGGAACTAGATTAGAATACCTCTAAGGCCGTATCCAGATCCAAATCTGTAACTGTATGATCTATGACCCTAAGTATATTTATGTGTTCTGAATAGCATTAGGTATTGTGAGTAATACAGAAGGATAAATCATGATTCTTATGCTCACTTGACTAGCAAAAGGTATATTTAATTATTTAGTGTGGCAAGCCAAAACACAAGATAGCACATACTCTCTTCAAGAGTGTGTCAAATTAGTGCTGAATTTTGTTTCGTAAACTTTACATGATGGAGCAGTTCAGAGAATAGGGATCCTTTCTGGGCTAAATTATTCAGATAAAGTTTTGCAGAGGAAATAAAATTTGAGTTGATAAAAAGAAGAAGAGAGTTTGGTATATCAAATGATGGATATTCTAGAAGAATAGATCTATGGGGAAGATCTACAATCTTTTAATACCTTTGATTTGACCTCATTTGTTATTGACTGTAATGCTTTTTTTGTTGTTCTGCTGCATTTTCTGTATTTTGATTAAATATGAGACTCCAAACTAGAAACAATGTTCTTATGTAGTTTAAACAATACCAAGAATGAGAATTGAGAGAATATGAGAACTGTCTCATTTGTATGTATATAAAACATCGCATATATATATACATGTATATATAATAGTGTGTAAGATATATAAATGAGGCAATTCTCATAGTATATACATATATTTATACAAACACCCATAGACATTCATAGGAAAAAACAAATTTGCTTGTAAATGGTTTGTCCTAACTCACAAAAAGTTTTAGGATGCTTGAGTAAGGATAGAGGAAGTATATGACAAGCAATGAACTCAATAAATATTTCCTCAGAGGAGGCAGAGTCAAGATGGCGGCTTAAAAGCAGCAAAAGTTCAGACCTCTGAAAACCCTTCCTTACCAATCACAAACTGAATGCTCCTAGGGGACTGAAATTCAAACTTAACAACATGACAGAGATGGGGAACCTTCCTTCTGGACTCAAATCAAAAGGTACGCCCCCCAAAGGCCAGAATCCGAGAACACAGGGGTCTAAGGGGAAGGCAGAAGGAAGGTCCCAGGACTCCTCCCCCCAACCCAGAGCACTGATCCCCCAGCGGCAGTAGGAGCCTCTGGGCGGGCAAAGGTGCTTGTTTGGAGGGTCTATCTTGTGAGCAGCGGGGCGTCGGGTTCGGAGTGTCCAGCGCGGGCAGCAGGGAGGAAGCCAGGGAGAGACCTGGGAGCCTGAAGCCCCGTGTCTGGGTCCTTCCATCTGGCTCCAGTCTTACCAGAGGTTTTTGCCTCGGGGCACATCTAGATCAACCCAGTTGAACATAATCCCATCAGGACTCCTCAGAGCCCAGGGAGGCCAGGACCCCCCCCCCCCCCCAGAGTGCAGGGCCTCTGTCAAGGACAGGAACCTTGGGGCAGGCAAAGGCACGCAGAACCTTGCGAACACCCAAGAAGCAGCTGGAAAGTACTGGAGAGAGCCTGGGTGGCACCAGCCCTCCAGGAGTCTTCGGGCTCAGAGCACATACAGCCCAACCCAGTTGAACTTAAACCGATCAAAAACCTCCAGAGGACAGGGAAGCTAACATTCCTCCCCTAGAGAGTGTGCCAAGAGATCTGACAAAGCTCCAAAAGGGGAGACTGACAGCCTCAAAACCAAAAAAAAATGAGAGGAGCAAGAGCACAGACAAATATGGGGAGCAAAGAAGGGGTAAACTCAAGCAAACAACAGAAAAAGAAGAAATAAATTACAATAGACAACTTCTGTACAGGTAATGAGCAAAGAGTGAATGAAACAGAGGGGGAGGGATCAGCAAAGGAAAAATCAGAAATCCTAGCGAATTGGATACAGGCTTTGGAAGAACTCAAAATGCAATATAAAACACAATTAAGAGAGGCTGAAGACAATTGGGAAAAGAACTTAAAAACTAAGATAAATCATCTAGAAACAGAAAATAGTGTCTTGAAAACCAAAATCAACCAGCTGGAAAATGAGGCAAAGGAGATGAAAGATGAGGTAAAGAGGATGAACGATGACCTCCAAAGAGAATCAGACCAAAAGGAAAAGGATGATCAAAAAGCCAAAGATGAAATCCATTCTTTAAGAACCAGAATACAACAACTAGAATTAAGTGACCTCACAAGGCAGCAGGACACATAAAACAAGACCAAAAGAATGAAAAAAATTGAGGAAAATATGAAGCATCTCATTCACAAAATGGAGGATTTAGAAAATCATTCAAGGAGAGCCAATTTAAGAATCACTGGTCTACCATAAGACCATGACAAAAGAAAAAGCCTTAAAGAAAACTGCCCCAATATCCAAGAACAAGAGGGAAAAGTGGAGATTGAAAGAATTCACAGATCACCTCCTATATTTAATCCTCAACTGACAATACCGAGGAATGTTATAGCCAAATTCAAGAACTACCAGACCAAAGAAAAGATATTACAAGCTGCCAAGAAGAAGCCATTCAGATACCATGGAAACACGGTGAGGTTAACACAGGATCTGGCTGCATCCACACTGAAGGACGGAAAGGCATGGAATAAGACATTTCGGAAAGCAAGGGAACTAGGTCTACAACCAAGAATCAATTACCCAGCAAAACTGACTATATTCTTACAGGGGAAAGTATGGTCATTCAACAAAATAGAAGAATTTCAAGAATTCGTAAAGAAAAGACCAGACCTGAACAGAAAATTTGATGTCCAATCACAGAACTCAGGAGAATCATCAAAAGGTAATTAAAAAAGAGGGAAAAAAGAAAAACAAAACAAAACAAAACCAAAAAAATTTTTTTAAAGACTCAATAAGTTAAAATGATATGTATCCCTATAATAAAAGAAGTCATTGGTAACTCTTAAAAACTGTTATTATTACCTGGGCAGCAAAAAGAAGTACACTTAGAGGGAATAGTGACAAACTGTATAGGATGATAGGACAAGATATAAATAGGTATGTAGATATATGCATGCATAAATACATACACATGAGTATGCATATATATACATATACATATATAACTAGAGCTGAAAAATAGGTTAATATTAAAAGAAATGGGAAAAGAAACAAAGGGGGTAAATTTACATGTCATAAAGAAGCTCATGGTGGGAGGGGGGAGAATATCAATACACTGGAAGGGTAAAGAGGTCAGGGACAGGAAATCCTCAACTTTTATGTGCTTTGAAATTGACTCAAAGAGGTAAAAACAATCCAGTTCATTAGGGGCAGAGAATAGGTTTGCACTCTATAGGGGAGTAGAAGGGTAACAAAAGGACTGGTGAGGAGGGAAGTTGTACAAGGGAGGGAGGGGGCGGGGGGATAATTTGAGAAAGACTACAGGGAAAATAAGGGGGGGGAATAAGAAGGGAGAGGGGTTAGAAAGGAAAGTAAAATAAGAGTGTGAATTAGGGGGACTGATTAAAAACAAACATTGGTGTAGAAGGAAATAGTGAAAGAAGAAAAGGCAAGAACAGGAGTAGAAATCAAAATGCTGGGAAATACACAGCTAGTAATCATACCTCTGAATGTGAATGGAATGAACTCACTCATAAAACGCAAGCCAATAACAGAGTGGATTAGAATCCAAAACCCTACCATATGCTGTCTAAAAGAAACACACACGAAGAAGGTAGATACGCATAGGGTGAAAGTAAGAGGGTAGAGCCAAACCTATTGGACATCAACTGATAAAAAGAAGCCGAGTCACAATCATGATATCCAACAAAGCCAAAGTAAAAATAAATCTAGTTAAAAGAGATAGGGAAGGTAATTAAATCCTGAAAAAGGCAGTATAGCCAATGAGGAAATATTTGTACTCAACATGTATGCACCAAATTTCTAAAGGAGAAACTAAATTTGGATTCTAAAGAATCCAAATTTCTAAAGGAGAAACTAGAGGAGCTCAAGGATGAAATAGATAGAAAAACTATACTAGTGGGAGACCTGAAACTTCCTCTTTCTGAACTAGATAAATCAAACCAAAAAATAAATAAGAAAGAAGTAAGAGAAGTGAATGAAATCTTAGAAAAATTAGAGTTAGTAGACATGTGGAGAAAAATAAATAGGGACAAAAAGGAATATACCTTCTTTTCTGCAGCACAAGGTACATTCACAAAAATTGACCATGAATTAGGGCATAAAAACATTGCAAACAAGTGCAAAAAAGCAGAAATAATAAATGCAACTTTCTCAGATCACAATGCAATAAAAATAATATTTGGTAAGGGAACATGGAGAGGTAAATTAAAAATTAATTGGAAATTAAACAATATAATTCTTCAGAACGAATTAAAGAACAAATCGTAGAAACCATTAATAACTTCATTGAAGAAAATGACAATGATGAGACATCCTTTTAAAACCTATGGTATGCAGTCAAAGCAGTACTCAGCGGGAAATTTATATCCTTGAGTTTATATATTAACAAATTAAGCAGAGCAGAGGTCAATGAATTGGGCATGCAAATTAAAAAAATTAGAAAGAGAACAAATTAAAAATCCTCAGATGAAGACTAAATTAGAGATTCTAAAACTCAAAGGAGAAATTAATAAAATTGAAAGTCAAAGAACTATTGATTTAATAAATAAGACTAGAAGCTGGTACTTTGAAAAAACAAATAAAATAGACAAAGTACTAGTCAGTCTAATTTAAAAAAGGAAAGAAATAAATCAAATTGACAGTATCCAAGATGAAAAAGGAGACCTCACATCTAACGAAGAGGAAATTAAGGCAATCATTAAAAACTACTATGCCCAATTATATGGCAACAAATATGGCAATCTAGGTGATATGGATGAATACTTACAAAAATATAAATTGCCTAGACTAAGAGAAGAAGAAATAAATTACCGAAACAACCCCATATCAGAAAAAGAAATTGAATAAGCCATCAAAGAACTCCCTAAGAAAAAATTCCCAGGTCCAGATAGATTCACAAATGAATTCTATCAAACATTCAAAGAACAACTAATCCCAATATTAAACAAACTATTTGATAGAAGAAGCCAAGAAGGAGTTCTACCAAATTCATTTCATGACACAAACATGGTACTGATCCCAAAGCCAGGCAGGTCAAAAACAGAGAAAGAAAACTATAGACCAATCTCCTTAATGAATATAGATGCAAAAATCTTAAATAGGATACTAGCAGAAAGACTCCAGCAAGTCATCACAAGGGTCATCTACTATGACCAGGCAGGATTCATACCAGAAATGCAAGGATGCTTCAATATTAGGAAAACCATCCACATAATTGACCACATTAACTAGCAAACTGACAAAAATCACATGATTATCTCATAGATGCAGAAAAAGCCTTTGACAAAATACAACACCCATTCCTATTGAAAACACTAGAAAGTATAGGAATAGAAGGGCCTTTCCTAAAAATAATAAACAGTATATATCTAAAACCATCAGTAAACATCATCTGCAATGGGGATAAACTAGAAGCCTTCCCAATAAGATCAGGAGTAAAACAAGGATGCCCATCATCACCTCTATTATTAAACATTATACTAGAAACACTAGCAGTAGCAATTAGAGAAGAAAAAGAAATTGAAGGTATTAAAATTGGCAATGAGGAGACCAAGCTATCACTCTTTGCATATGATATGATGGTTTACTTAAGGAATCCTAGAGAATCAACCAAAAAATTACTCGAAATAATCAACAACTTTAGGAAAGTTGCAGGATACAAAATAAACCTGTACAAGTCATCAGCATTTCTATATCTCTAACCCATTTCAGCATCAAGAATTAGAAAGAGAAATACCATTTAAAATCACCCTAGACAATATAAAATACTTAGGAATTTATCTGCTGAGACAAACACGGGAACTGTATGAATACAACTTCAAAACACTCTCTACACAGTTAAAAACTAGATTTAAACAATTGGAAAAACATTGATTGCTCATGGGTGGGATGAGCTAACATAATAAAAATGACAATCCTACCCAAATTAATTTACTTATTTAGTGCCATACCCATTGAACTACCAAAAAACTTATTTGCTGAATTAGAAAAAAAAACATAACTAAGTTCATTTGGAAGAATAAAAGATCAAGGATATCCAGAGAAATCATGAAAAAAAAATGCAAAGGAAGGAGGACTTGCAGTCCCAGATCTCAAACTATACTATAAAGCAGTGGTCATAAAACAATTTGGTACTGGCTAATAGACAGAAAGGAGGATCAGTAGAATAGACTTGGCATAAATAACCTCAGCAAGACAGTCTATGACAAACCCAAAGACCCCAGCTTTAGGGACAAAAATCTAGTATTTGATAAAAACTGCTGGGAAAATTGGAAGACAGTGTGGGAGAAATTAGGTTTATATCAACACCTCACACCCTTCACCAAGATAAATTCAGAATGGGTGAATAACTTGAACATAAAGAAGGAAATTATAAGTAAATTAGGAGAATAAAGAATAGTATACATGTCAGACCTTTGGGAAGGGAAAGATTTTCAAACCAAGTAAGACTTATAAAGAGTCACAAAATGTAAAATAAATAACTTTGACTACATCAAATTAAAAAGTTTTTGTATAAACAAAACCAATGTAACTAAAATCAGAAGGGAAGCAACAAATTGGGAAACAATCTTCATAAAAACCTCTGACAAAGGTTTAATTACTCAAATTTACAAAGAGCTAAATCAATTGTACAAAAAATCAAGCCATTCTCCAATTGATAAATGGGCAAGGGACATGAATAGGCAATTTTCAGATAAAGAAATCAAAATTATTAATAAGCACATGAAAAAGTGCTCTAAATCTCTTATAATCAGAGAGATACAAATCCAAACAACTCTGAGGTATTACCTCACACCTAGCAGATTGGCTAACATGACAGCAAAGGAAAGTAATGAATGCTGGATGGAATGTGGCAAAGTAGGGACATTAATTCATTGCTGGTGGAATTGTGAATTGATCCAACCATTCTGGAGGGAAATTTGGAACTCTGCCCAAAGGGCGATAAAAGACTGTCTGCCCTTTGATCCAGCCATAGCACTGCTGGGTTTGTACCCCAAAGAGATAATAAGGAATAAGACTTGTACAAGAATATTCATAGCTGCGCTCTTTGTGCTGGCAAAAAATTGGAAAATGATGGGATGCCCATCAATTGGGGAATGGCTGAACAAATTGTGGTATATGTTGTGATGGGATACTATTGTGAAAAAAGGAATAATAAAGTGGAAGAATTCCATGGAGACTGGAACAACCTCCAGGAAGTGATGCAGAGCGAGAGGAGCAGAACCAGGAAAACATTGTACACAGAGACTGATACACTGTGGTACAATCGAATGTAATGGACTTCTCCATTAGTGGCAATGCAGTGTTCCTGACCAATTTGCAGGGATCTAGGAGAAAAAACACTATCCACAAGCAGAGGAGAAATTGTGGGAGTAAAAACACTGAAGAAAAGCAACTGCTTGACTACAGGGGTTGAGGGGATATGACTGAGGAGAGACTGTAGATCAGAGGTTCTCGACCTCTCAATTAGTAGCAATGAGAATACATAATGCATATCAGGTATTTACATTCCGAATCATAACTGCAGCAAAATTACAGTTTTGAAGTAGCCACCAAAATAATTTTTTGGTTTGGGGTCACTGCAATATGAGGAACTGTATTATAGGGTCACGGCATTAGAAAGGTTGAGAACCACTGCTCTAAATGAACACTCTAATGCAAATACCAACAACATGGAAATGGGTTCGAATCAAGGACACATGTGATAACCAGTGGAATCGCGTGTTGGCTATGGGAGAGGTGGGGGGGATAGGGAGGAAATGAAAATGATATTTGTTTCCAATGAATAATGTTTGGAAATGACCAAATAAAATAATGTTAAAAAATAAATAAATATTTCCTCATTTGATTCTCAGAACAACCCTGTGAGAGCAAAGTTTAAACAGATAACAGAAAAAAACACTTTTAACATATTAAAATGTGAACATTTTGAAAAACTTAAATCTGTACCTCAGTAAAATTATTCATATATTAATGTAATAAAACTTTTATTTGTTCTTGGGTAAGATCTGTGGGTTAATTAACTTATAAGAAATCCTTGCTTTTGCATATTGATCTCAATGTATATTAGCTTGCTCCTTCCTTCCTTCCTTTCTCTTTTCTCTTTCTTCCCTCCTCCTCCTCTCCTCCTTCTTCTCTTTCTTATTCTCCTTCTTTTTCTCCTCCTCCTCTCTGTCTCTTTCTCACTGTCTCTCTTCCTTTTTTTTTTCTTTTCCTTTGATTCTCTTATACTGGCATAAACCTTAGGGATCTTATCTCTTCTTAATTGTATTTGTATATTAATTTCCATATTCCATTGAAAAACTATTGAAAACTTTACAAGTTTTGGGCTTTTGAAATTCTTTATTTTTTAATTTATAATTTATTTAAAGTGCATCTCCTGAAGTTTCTCTATTGAATTCAGAGCTATGCTTTGATATAGGGGAATAATGTTTTTAAAAAGGATGTACAGGTATCACTGCTATATCATGGCTTTCCCTATTACAGTTTTGATATATCACATGATGGCTTCAGAAATTAAATGGCAATTTTTAAGGAGTTTTGCAGAAGCTTCAGATGGCATGTGAAGGACAGAAGTTGATGAAGAAGAGCTTTAGAAACCCCCAAAGTATATATATTTAAAATCATAAATATACACAATTTCTGTTTTAAATTTAAAATAAGTAAAAAAAAATAAACTTTGTGAAAAGAACATGAAAGAAAGCTATAGACAACATACCAGCCTAGAAATGTAGAGATAGCTTTAAAAGTTTACTCATAAATGCATGTAAGGTACTATAAACATTCCATAAAGGGGAAAAAAATTCAGAGCTCCTCTGGTAAAAAGGGAGGGCCAGAAATTTTACACAAATTTTCCAAATCATGACAGCATGATGCTCCTGATCCCTGTGATGCATAGGGAGTACCAATATACTTAGTTCTAGACTTAATTTATCATGTAATATTATAGGAAAAGTGAAAAGACCTAGGTGTTAGTTCCAAAGATTCAAACTGTTGTGTTTCAAAATTAACAGCAATAGTCTCAAAGGTCTGTGACCTTATGAATGTAAGTACTGCTCCCAGTGATGCAGATTACAACCCATTTATGCCTGCCCATCCCTAAGAGACACTTGCCCACATCCTCGCATAAATTTGTTCCCAGGGTGTTGACCTGCAATAGTGATGTAGCATGTAATGAATCTATCACTTAATCCTTGCTGTCATTATGTGACCAGACTACCTTTTAATGCTCTGCCAACTTTCCCATAATAGCCTAAATGCTATCCATATTACCAATAATAATATTTTAAGTATTTCAAATGAAAATCGCAGTTCAGGCATTTTGAGGTGTTTCCTATTTTTCTTACTTCTTAATGGTCCTTCATTATCACTTTGTTTTGATTTTGTATATATCTTATACTTACTCACCTGGAGGGAATAAGTACTTAGCAGGGAGAAGCTAGATATCTGATAGTTCTTATTTTTAGTAATAATAATAATTTTGCTACCTTTGTTCCAATATTATTTCAACCTGTGGAAGGAGCACATGTTTTATCAGTTGTTGCTAAAAATATAGCACCTTTGTGCAAAAACCTTTTGCCCCAGCCCAAATGGAGTTATAAAGTATTCTGGAGCTTTTAAAGAAGATTGATGCTGCAATGGATATATTTGAGTAATAAAGGGGACAACAAGGAAAACAAACCATTTTTACCTTTTTGATAATGTGTTTTCTTAAAGAATTAGTTGTTTTGCATATTAAAAATCACATGTAATCAATGAGACAAGAGAACCGTTAATACCACCCCTTCAAAGATAAATATGGTGATACAGCCAAATAATATCCAGTGGATAATACTTACATTAGCCAAATGTGCCAATTCTATCTCCAGAAAAGCATCTGTTGTTTTGGGTTCGGGCCTTATTGTCACCACAATAATTTTGGAATTAACGACAGTAAAATTTCTAAAAGAGAATAATAATTGTTACAAGGAGAAATGTTCAATCAATAATACTAATTGCTACTCTAATCACATTATACCTTGAATTTTAAACAAATGCTATTTTGCCCTAAAATACGCAGAATAATATTTTCTCTATTTTATAATCAGTTTTAGGCTGGAAAATTAGAAACAACAGTGATAGAACTACAATTACTTAAATTTGATTAACTGAAGAATCATGGAGTGAGAACTCAGACCTCCTGACAATCTTTAAATGGGTATTATTTATTTATCTCAAAATGGGATTTAAAAATTTTATTCTCTAGGAGGCAGACCTGCTTCTTCCAAAGGGCTGTTTTAGTTTTTAGGCTTCCTTAAAATATCTGTGAGTCTTTGATTTATCTCAACAATCTTTGAGATGTGCATTTACACTTTCAAATAACTTATTAAAAGGCACTATTCTCTCAAATATGATCATGTTATTTACAAAAATGTCCTGAGAAAAAGGAAATCACTTTACACACACACACACAACATATCCACTCTACACAAACACAACTATCTATAAACATATTATATGGATCATTTTATAAGTTAACATAGCTTAATAAAGAAATGATTTTATTTTTCAACAATATAAGCTTTCCCCCCACTAAAATCCTATGCTGATGCCTCATTCTTGCTTAGAGATGACCCAGCAGTATAGCTATGACATTAGTGTGCAAACTCTTTCATAGGTCCTCCTAAACAAGAAAAACTTGATCTCAGAATTAGTGATTGAACCATTCAACTCTCAGGTGGTCCATATCCAGAAGTCTTGCCACTGGGTGATGAATGATTTTTTCACAGTGGTTTCTCATGAATTAACTAAAAGTGGCATGCTTATGTTCTATGATGGTGGAAAGTCTCAGGCTAATGATATTAAAGGTGTGTTAATGTATTGTGTTACAGTGTATTATATTTAATATTTTACTGTATTTGTATTTTTTATATTTAAGATTTTGATGTGTTGAATTAATAATTTTAAATTCCTATGCAAGAACTAGGGCTTTCTTGGTTATATACCTACAATAGCTTGATATATGCTTTACAAACAAAATTCTGTTCTTTAGAGTCCAAAAGATTTAAAGGAGGTGTCCATGACAGCAGATAAATCACTTATTTGTCTTCTCTATTCTCTTCCCTTTCCATTTGGAATAGGCAGCATAGTATTCCATCAGTCATGCATTATTCAGGCCATGCTTTAGCATCTATCACAAAAGCGGCTACTCAATTTCAACTTTGTTAAAACAATGTGGCATTCCAGTTCCTGGGTGATTTCATTTTCCTTAAGGCCACAGGCTTTGGGGGAAAAATTCATAAAGTGTTAGTGAACTATGGAAAATTATTGTCTCTGTATTATGAATGTAGCTTATTTATTGCCTCAGTAACTCTGAACATGTCTTTTAAACAAGATGCTAAATCTCCAACATTTCTGTCAAGTATATCCTTTGACTTCCCAAAGAAATAAACACTTAAATACTTGCGAGGGTTAAAGAAATTTAGTCCCATTCCCCCAATTTATATATATACATATATATATAAATTGGGATCTATTTTCCCATATCCAATATTAACACCTTTTATTTTTGGTATCTGTGTGCCTCTCAATTCCTAGTTGTGATGTAAAACGATTTAGGGTTTTCAGAGATCATGCTACGTGGCTACCAAACTGGGAATGTTATGAATATTATTCCAGTCTTAGCCTGGATCTACCAAGTAGTTCAAGAACACTGCAGCATGAATAGGCTTATTACCAACAGGGTAAAAGGGTAAATGATGGATTTTTAAAATCTATTTTGTTCTCTGGAAAAAAGGAAAATGAAAAATGGTTTTCAGTGATGCAAAGTTTCCTACAAAGGGAATACTAGTGGGTAAGTAGAGAAATTTATTAAGCATTTCCTATGTGTTAAGCATTGTGCAATACTCTGGGAATACAATTGCAAACAGCAGTCCCTAACCTCAAGAAGCTTAAATTGTAGTGGGTGAAGACAAAACATAAAGGGAATTGAGCAATGGATAGAATATTAGGAAGACTTGAATTGAAATCTTGATTTGGACCCTTACTAATTGTTTAACTCTGGGCAGATTATTTAACCTGTCTGTCACAGTTTTCCCTTCTGTAAAATGGGGCTATTGGTAGCACTTCCCTCTCAGGATTGTTGTAAGTTAAAATATTGAGTTTTTTGTAAAACTTAGAAGTGATATAAATGTTAAATATTACTATTTCTACAGTAATGGTGGAAGTCAGGGGTGGATAAATGTGGAATACTAAGAATCATATGGATGTTAAACAATCTATAGACATTAACTGAATTATTAGTATTCTAAATGCTAGGTCTTTAAGGAGCAAGTAATGATTTGATAAACTACAGTGGGAAATGAACAATGCCTGTATTTATATTTTCCCTATAAATATATACAGAGGACATAGAGAAATTAAAAGTAAATACAAGCATAATTTACAACTCCTCAGAGAGTTAGGGGGAAAAAGGGATTGGTACAGTTAGTGTGTATGTGTGTATATGTTATGTGTGTGTTTATGAAAATATCATTTCAAAGCAACACATGGTCATTCACTCAGTGTTTAAGCTGAGCAAAGGCAGAAGAACCACTATGAAGCATGTTGATACTGTGTCCAATAACTACGACAGACAAGAACTTGATACCTAGTCAACACAGAGTAGTAGTGGTTGATTCAGTGCTCAAGGGAATTGAAGCAGCCTCTTTTGTTTGATATTGCATAGGATTCCTATTAAACAAATCTAATTCTGTGATAGATTAATTAATCATTAAATGGCTAAGTAATGAACACAATAATATAGAGATTTTGAGTGAGGATGACTAAAGGGAATGTCCAAGGTATGACTGTCTCAAAATAATTACAACATTGTGATTTCACAGTAACAAAGGAAAAACAAAACACCATCACACACTAGTTCCTTATGAAAAAGTGCTATTGGATATAATTTTATTTTATTTATTCCATTAATAGATCCAATTTGCATAAGGGAATGCATGGTTCTTGATGGACCATGTCAGATTTTGTGATCTACTAATATTTTCTGGCTGCTTACAAGGTTTGCATTCAAGGCTGAGTTAGTTGAGTACTTGATGAAGACTCAGTTTAGACAACTACAGGCAAAAAGACTTAGAAACATCAGCTGAGTAATATACCATATCCTGGTCAAGTAAGGTGAGCCTAGAAAATGCACTGTGAAAATCCTTTGGTTGATAAAGGATTATTCAATATCTTGGTTGCGGTAGGGGGGTTTTGTTATACTTACTTTCATCATCCCAACTAAGTTTTTCAGATACTGAGCTTATTTTTTACTTGACCTTGAAAGATTCTTCACATTTAAAGAAATCAGGTTTAAAAAAATTCTCTAGTCCATTTGAGGTTACATTAAAAAGCCACTAAGGTTAATGGATTTCCCATGAAAACTGAAGACAATTATAAATTGTAAGTAAAAATTAGAGAAATTTGACTTAGCTGGCAATTAACAAGGGTATAGCCAGACACTCCAAATGAGTAGTGGCTGGAGTATGATATTCAAACTTAGAGAACTTGGGTTCAATTCTGAAAAGGTCTTCTACTTACTATTTTTATCACATTGGACAAGTAACTTAACTTGTATAAAATAAGGGAATTAAACTAGTTAACTTCTCAGGTCTCTTCTAGTTCTTTCTATGGCTCTGATGAGGAAATTTAATTAACATAATATGTAAACATATAATGCAATAATATGTAATATAAATGTATATATACAACTTCCTAACATATTATCTCTGGCCCTCATATTTCTAAATAAGATTTACTGAATAAAACATAGAGGAGGGGCAGCTCAGTAATATAAAGATAACTTTCTTCATAGTTATAGAATCTGAGTTCAAATCCAATCCTTTATATCTTACTATGTCATCTTGGGCAAGTCTCAATTTCTCAGTGCCCAAGGTAACTCTACTGGAACATAAATTGCAAAAAAGCTGCTGATTTGCATGTAAAAGGAGTTTTCTCACTGGATTACCCCTACTCACTCCCCCACCAATAAAATATATAATAATATATTATTAATTATGCTCTATTTATTCTATTAATTTGGTATAAATTGTAGATTTCTAAATAGCATTTGACAAATCAGGAAAATGATGGTCTATGATATACTCACATTCCAATAAATCTTCATGAACAAGAAATAATCCTAGAGTTGGGGCCCTAAATAGTACATTTGTGCTCCCCCAATTTTCTTTAAAGAATTTGGTCATTTTTGGTTGACTGACTACACAAGGCATTGTATTGGATGGAATGTGATCATTGGTCTTTTTTTTTCTTTGCCCTTATTATTTCCAATATCAGGCTGTTCAATTGCATTTTCCATTTACTCCTAATTTCTGTAATATGAGGAACTGAAATGAGTTCCATTTCCTAAATATAGAGAAATTTCAGCATCATTTATCTTTATTAGGTCAGAGCACTTGACAGCAAATTCCTGTGGTTTTGCAATATTTAAATTTGTTCCATTTTTAGAGGTTAATTTTTGGACCACTACTGATTTATTAGAAGGTTGCAGTTTTTCATTTAACTGTATTATTCCTGTCATTATAATAGTCTGGTGGAATTTATATTTTTTATTAGTTTCTTTCTTTAAAAAAAATTCAGAGGTATTTAGTTTTTAATCCCTATACAGAAAATAAGTATATAGGGTTATTTTATATGTGTGTCTTATAAAAAAATATGAGTACTCCTAGAATAATTAAAATTAAAAAAAAACTTTACCTTCTGTCTTAAAATTAATATTAAGTAATGGTTCCAAGGTAAAAGAGCAGTAAAAGATAGGCAATTCAGGTTAAGTGACTTGACCACGGTCACACAGCTAGGAAGAATCTGAAGCCAAGTTTGAACGCAAGACCTACGATCCCAAGTCCTCGCGTTTTATTCACTGGGCCACTTAGCTGCTCCAATGTGCTCCCTGAGTATTATTTCATTCTTACTGAAATATTCTCTTTTTTATCAATAGGAATAATTTAGGAAACCAAGTACTGAACTCTTAAAATGGCAAGCTGCCTTGACCCAATGAAACTCCTTTTTGTGTAGGTAGAGGTGTTTTGGAGAGAAGATACTTGGGAAAGAAATCTTGCTAGTTGAATCTAATGCTCTTTTTCTAATTTTTTGACTTTTTTTATCTCCCAATAGTTTTGACATTATTTCTCACTCTCTTCTCATTAATATTCTTTTTTTCCTAGGTTTTCATGATGATACTGTTTTCTTATTCTTCTAACAGGCTGGGTGCCTTGTAGATATCTTAAACTTAACATGTCCAAAACTGGAACTCATTATCTTTCCTCCAAAACCATCCTCAATTCAAAAATTCCCCATTACTCTCAAGGGCACAAATATCTCCCAGACCCCTAGGCTGGTAATCTTGACTCCTTTCTCTCTCACTTCCCATTTTTATTGATTTTTACCTTGTAATATCTCTTGACTACGTCCCATTCTCTCTTCTTACACTGTCACTCTGATATATCCCCTTATCACCTCATGACTAGTCTATTGGAATAGCCTGTTGGTTGGTCTGTCTGCCACAAGTGTCTCTCCACTCTAGTACATCCTCCATTCAGTTACCAAATTGATCTCCCCAAAGTATAGGTCTTGCTATGCCAAACCCTTCTCTGAATAAACTCTAATGGTTCCTTATTACCTCCAAGATCAAAGATAAAAACTTCTATTTGTGGTGCAAGTCCCTTCATAAATTGCCTTTATCTTCTGCCCCACCTTTCTAGTCTTCTTAAGGTATAAACCTTACTACATTCTCTGTAATCTAGTTACACTGTCTTCACTGATGTTCCTCAAAGAACACCCTCCATCTCTCAAATCAATTATCTAATAGTCTATCAACCATTCTCCATACATCTTCCTCCTAGTTTCCCCTGCCTTTCTTGATCTCTCTTAATTCTAGTGGCTTCTCTCTAGTGAGTATGTCCAATCCATGCTCTTGTTTGTACATGATGGACAGTTTCAGTCACATCAATCTCTTTGTGAGCCAATTTGGCATTTTCTTGGCAAAGATAATGGAGTGGTTTGGCATTTCCTTCTTTCTCCAGCTCATTTTGTAGATTAAAAAACTGAGCCATAGAAGTTTAAGGGATTTGTGCAGGGTCACATGGCAAGTAAATGTATTAGACTAGATTCAAACTGAGGTCTTCCTGAAAATCCAGCCTTAGTTATTTATCCATTGCCACACCTAGCTGTCTATATTTGAATATAATTATGTTTTCATATAGTTATGTGTATATCTCCCCCATTAGATTATGAGTTCCTCCAGGGCAGGGATTTTTTTTTGTTTGTTTTGCTTTGATCATTTTTTTTTGTATCTACAATGCTTATTATAGTGCATGACATATTGTAGGCATTTATTAAATGTTTATTGACTTAAAAATTGACAGTGAGATAAATATCTGTATTCTCCCTCACTAACATAGCAACAGCTTCTCTATCCTATTAGAATATAAGCTTCTTGAGAGCACAATCCTTTCCCCACCTTTTTTTTTTTTGTATTCCCAGAGCTCTGCATATTACTTGGCACATAGCTGACACTTAATAAATGCTTATTAACTAGATGTAAGGTGTAACTTAAAACTTCCCTTCACTAATTATAAACTAAAAGTCATATGATTATGAGAAAACAATTCTGAAAAGGCCTATATGAAATTTAAAATTGCAGAGTAAAAAGAGTACTGAGTTAGTTGTAAGGACTGTGTTTGAATCCTAACTATTCTTCTGCAACCTTGAGCAAATTACTTAGACTCTCTGACTCTCAACAATTGTGCATGTGGGCTGGGTTTTTGTGGTTGTTTTGGGGTTCGTTATTTTTTTGTATAGAGGTCAGGGAAGAATTTGAGTTAGATTAGCTGTATGGTTCATCCCAGCTGCAAGTTCATGACACTTAGAAAGCAAAAACAAACAAACAAACAAACAAAAAACCAAAAAACCCACATTATTTCTCAGGTGATAAATATGAGCAAATATAGAAGAGAAACAATTTGAAATGTAGGGGCAAATAGTTGTTTTTCTCTTTGTGTTAAGGAAACTTTAAAAATCATATCTACACATAACTTTTCATGTTTTCTCTTAGAATACCCTAGAGTGAAATTATACATAGTATTGTTTTGAAAACTTCTGTACAGAAAATCAATTTTCTGTAAACCTAACAATAATATTCATGTGTATCAACTCTTGGGACCACACAGCTATAGAAACATCATTCAGTCTATATTAAACTAGGCCCTAGAAATTTCGATAAATGATTAGGAAAACCAAGAAATATGTTAGAAGAATAATACATGTAATGAGAGTACATTTTAAATGAGTTTGAGACAAATTTAGTGTACTTTTACCTTTTATGTAGAAACATTTAAAAAATTGAATCTCACTAACCTAATGCAACACACATCTTTGAAAATAAGAACTCTAACTTTCTCATGAAAGAAAAATAAAATATGTAAAATTTAATTTAAAAAACTGCTCTATAGAATTGGTCCTTTAAAAGCTCCTTAAATGTTTTTTTGACAAGAAATAGAATTAATAATAACAAAAGGTATGTTGATGTAGTAGATAATGAGTTAGTCTTGAATCTTAGGTTGAAGTCTCATCTCTGACACATGCTGAAAATGTGACTCCATGTTAGTAAATGAAATTCTTGGTCATGTAGGTACCTCTACAAGATGAGAAGTTACTGAGAGAATACTCGCCTGTGTGGGTGGAAGGACTTTTCACACTTAGGAATTCCTTCTACAAATGAAATCAATGCTCTA
The DNA here is from genome assembly GCF_027887165.1 of Monodelphis domestica. NCBI lineage: Eukaryota > Metazoa > Chordata > Mammalia > Didelphimorphia > Didelphidae > Monodelphis > Monodelphis domestica. Next base: position 318,800,806 of record NC_077228.1, on the reverse strand, counting down.
ATTCTTATCCTCTATTTTAAATGTAACTTGGTATTTTTCAATGTCACAATTCAATGTCCAAATAGTAAGAGGAAACTGGAAAAAGTATTTATTTAAATGAGTTATTGGAGGAGGATTTCCAGGTAAATGTGGCATCAATGTAGACACAGGACTCTTCCTCTCCTCACCACCTACTGATATATACTACCTCAAAAGGCCAAAAAAACCAAATTCATATGAACAAAGGGACTCCACAGTAGGGTGCAGAACTGAAGGTACATGGGATTTGGGCATTTCCACACTATAAGGGGGTGAAATAGCTTCCACCAAATGTGAGCTGATCAACCCTCCCCCACCTCACATACAAAGAACCAAAGGAAAAGAATCAGAGTCAGTGAGCTAGAATCAGTGAGTGAGTGAGGGGCACCTCTAGGGTGAGCGAGAGGGCACGTCTGGGTTCTTGGCAGATGACTAAGGCCACCGAAGACCTACCCTATAATTTTTATGGAGGAAAAATCCAGATGACAGAAGAAATAGCAGAAAAGAACATACAAATAAATGCATCCAAAGCTTCCACAAAATGGAAATCGGTCACAAGCTCTCAAAGAAAGTAAATCAGAGCTTATGAGAAAGTGGATGAATTTCAGCAAGAAAAGTAGGAAATAGTCCAAAAAGAAAATAACAGCTTAAAAGACAGGAACTCTCAATTGGAGACCAAAATTAAACAGCTGGAAGCCATAAAAAGCAGAATAGACCAAATTGAAAAGGAAAATCAAAAGATTATAGCAGAAAACGAGTCTTTGAAGACCAGAATTTGGCAATTGGAAGCCAATGATTTCACAAAATAGCAAGAATGAATAAAACAAAGTCAAAAGACTGACAAAATAGAAGGAAACATAAAATATCTCACTGACAAGATGATAGCATCAGTCTCAAAAACACAATTTGAGAATCATTGGTCTACCTGAAAATCAAGAAATAAACAGAAATCTTGACATTATACTACAAGAAATTATCCAAGAAAACTTCCCTGATGTTCTTAAACAAGAGGGCAAAATAGACATTGAAAGAATTCATAGAATACCCTCTACACTAAATCCTCAAAATGCAACCCCCAGAAATGTATTAGCAAAATTCAAGAGCTTCAAAGCTAAGGAGAAAATTTTACAAGAAGCCAAAAAGAGACAATTCAGATATCAAGGAACACCAATCAGAATCCTACAAGATCTGGCAGCTTCCACGCTAAAGGCCTGCAAGGCTTAGAATATGATATTCAGAAAAGCAAAAGAATTGGGTCGTCAACCAAGGATCACCTACCCATCAAAACTGACGATATATTTCCAGGGAAAAGGTTGGGCATTCAACAAAATAGAAGAGTTCCAAGTATTGTAAAGAAAATACAAGAACTAAATAGAAATTTTGATATCCAAACACAAAAATAAAGAGAAACATAAGAAGGTAAATAAGAGAAGGGAAAGGGAAAAATGTTTTTTTATTTAAATTTTCTTCTTTAGGGATTCAGTAAGATCAAATTAGTTATATTACTATATGGAAAATGCCATTTGTAACTCTCAAAAATTAAATACACTATCATAGTAATGAGAAAATTTATTCATAGTTAGAAATTGGGGTAATAAGTGGTCTAAGATGATATGCAAAAAAGAAAAAGGGAGGGGAGAATAGAAGATGGCACCAAAAAAACCTTGAAGGAATAAGATAAATAGGATAATTTATATTACACAAAGAGGTACATGGTAAAGGGAGGGGAAGAATACTATTATAAGTAGGAGAGGAAGAGTGTGCTAATAGGTAATACTTAAACCTTACTTTCAGTGAAATCAGTTCTGAAATGGAAGAGCATCTAGATCCATTGGGGTATCAAATTCTATCTTACCCTACAGGGAAAGTGAAAAGGAAAAAACTAAGGTGGGGGGGTTGGGGGGGAGTAAAAAAAGGGAGGGAAAGAGAAGAGGGAGGGAACCTAATAAATTCTAAAAAATAAGAAGAAGGGAACAAAAAAATGAGGGGGAAGAAAGGGAATTATAATAAGAGTGAGGATTAGGGGGACTGATTAAAAGTAAACCATTGGTTTAAAAGATTATAGTGAAAGAAGAAAGGGCAGAACTAGGATCGGATAGCAAAATGTTGGAGAATATACAAGTGGCAATAATAACTCTGAATGTGAATGGAATGAACTCATCCATAAAACAAAAACAAATAAAGTGGATTAGAAACCAAAATCCTAACAAATGTTTTCTAAAAGAAACACAAATTGAGGCACTCACAGGGTAAGAATAAAAGGTTGGAGCAAAATCTATTGGGCCTCAACTGAGAGAAAAAGAAGAAAAAGCAAGAGATACAACCATGATATCTGAAAAAGCCAAAGTAAAAATATATCTGATTAAAAGAGATTAGAAATGCAATTACATCCTGATAAAAAGCAGTATAGAGAATGAGGGAATATCAGTACTTAACGTATATGCACCAAATGGCATAGCATCAAAATTTCTAAAGGAGAAACAAGTGGAGTTGAAGGAGAAAATAGAGAGTAAAACTATACTTGTGGGGGACCTGAATTTTCCTCTATCAAATCTAGATAAATCAAACCAAAAAAAAATAAGAAAGAGGTTAGAGATGTGAATGAAATTTTAGAAAAATTAGATTTAGTAGATATATGGAGAAAAATAAATAGAGACAAAAAGGAATACACATTACTTTAAGTAGCACATGATACATTAAAAAATATTGACCATGTACTCAGGCATAAAACATAGCAAACAAGTGCAAAAAAGCATAAATAATAAACGCAACTTTCTAGATCATAATGCAATAAAAATAATAATTAGTAAGGGTAAATGGAGAGCCAAAACAAAAACTAATTGGGAATTAAATAATATGGTTCTCCAAAATTGGTTAAAGAACAAATCATAGAAACAATAATTTCATTTAAGAAAATGACAATGATGAGACATCATTTCAAAATCTATGGAATGCACCCAAAGCAGTACTCAGGGAGAAATTTATATCCTTGAGTTCATATATTAACAAACTAGCGAAGTCAGAGACCAAGGAATTGTGAATGCAAATCAAAAAACTAGAAAGTGAATCTTCAGATGAAAACTAAATTAGAGATCCTAAAAATTAAAGGAGAAATTAATAAAATTAAAAGTGAAAGAACTATTAAATTAATAAATGAAACTAGAAGCTGGTAATTTGAAAAAAAAACAAATAAAATACACAAAGTACTGGTCAATCTAATAAAAAAGGAAAGAAGAAAAACAAATTAATATTATCATAGATGAAAAGAGAGACCTCACCTCTAATGAAGAGGAAATTAAGGCAATCATTAAAAATTATTTTGACCAATTATATGGCAACAAATGTGGCAATCTAGGTGATATGGATGAATATTTACAAAAATATAAATTGCCTACATTATAGAAGAATTAATAGAATAACTAAATAACTCCACATCAGAAAAAGAAATGGAATAAGCCATCAAAGAACTCCATAAGAAAAAATCCCCAGGGCTTAACGGATTCACAAGTGAATTCTATCAAACATTCAAAGAACAACTAATCCCAATAGTACATAAACTATTTGAAAGAATAAGCAAAGGAGGAGTTCTACCAAATTCCTTTCATGACACAAATATGGTACTGATTCCAAAGCTAGGCAGGTCAAAAACAGAGAAAGAAAACTATAGACCAATCTCTCTAATGAACATAGATGCAAAAATCTTAAATAGAATACTAGCAAAAAGACAAAAAGCAAGTAATCAGGAGGGTTATTCATTATGACGAGGTGGGATTTATACCAGGAATACAAGGATGGTTCAATATTAGGAAAACCATCCACATAATTGACCACATCAAAAAGCAAACCAATAAAAGTCATACAATTATCTCAGTTGATGCAGGAAAAAACCTTTGACAAAATACAATACCCATTCCTATCAAAAACACTAGAAAATATAGGAATAGAAGGGCCTTTCCTAAAATTAATAAACAGTATATATCTAAAACAATCAGCAAACATCATCTGCAATGAGTTAAACTAGAAGCATTCCCAATAAGATCAAGAGTGAAACAAGGATGCCCATTATCACCTCTATTATTTAATATAGTACTAGAAACACTAGCAGTAGCAATTAGAGAAGAAAAAAGAATTTAAGGTATTAAAATAGGCAATGAGGAGACCAAGCTATTACTCTTTGCAAATGATATGATGGTCTACTTAATGAGTCCTAAAAAATCAACTAAATAGCTAGTGGAAATAACTTTAGCAAAGTTGCAGGATACAAAATAAACCCACATACGTCATCAGATTTTTATATATTTCCAACACATCTCAGCAGCAAGACTCAGAAAGAGAAATTCCATTTAAAATCACCCTAGACAATATAAAATACTTAGGAATCTGTCTACCAAGACAAACACAGGAAGTATTTGAATACAACTACAAAACACTTTCTACACAATTGAAACTAGATCTAAATGACTGAAAAACATTAATTGTTCATAGGTAGGATGAGCTAACATAATAAAATGACAGTCCTATAAAACTAATTTACTTATTTAGTGCCATACCCATTAAAATACCAAGAAACTTTTTTACTGAATTAGAAATAACTATAACAAAGTTCATTGGAAAAACAAAAAATCAAGAATATCAAGGGAAATAACGAGAAAAAAAGTCAAGAAAAGTGGCCTAGCAGTACCAGATCTCAAAATATAATATAAAACATTGGTCATAAAAACAATATGGTAGTGGCTAAGAGACAGAAGGGAGGATTAGTGGAATAGACTTGGGGTAAGTGACTTCAGGAAGACAATCTATGATGCAACCAAAAGATCCCAGCTTTTGGGATAAAAATCCAGTATTTGACAAAAACTGCTGGGAAATTTTGAAAAGAGTATGGGAAAGATTAGGTTTAGATCAACATCCCACACCCTACACCAAGATAAACTCAGAATGAGTGAATGAGTTGAATATAAAGAAGGAAACTATACATAAGTTAGGTGAACACAATATAGTATACTTGCCAAATATTTGGGAAAGGAAAGATTTTAAGACCAAGCAAGAGTTAGAAAAAATTATAAAATATAAAATAAATCATTTTGATTATATTAAATTAAAATTTTTTGTACAAACAAAATCAATACAACCAATATTAGAAGAGAAGCAAAAGTCAGGGAAAAAATCTTCAGAACAAAAAACTCTGACAAAGGACTAATTACTCAAATTTATAAAGAGCTAAATAAATTGTTCAAAAAATCAAGCCATTCCCCAATTGATAAATGGGCAAGAGACACGAATAGGCAATTTTCAGATAAAGAAATTAAAACTATCAATAAACACATGAAAAAGTGTTCCAAATCTCTTATAATCAGAGAAATGCAAATCAAAAAAACTCCGAGGTACTACCTCACACCTAGCAGATTGGCTAACATAACAGGTAAGGAAAGTAATACATGTTGGAGGAGATGTGTCAAAATTTGGACATTGATACATTGCTGGTAGAGTTGTGAATTGATCTAGCCATTCTTGATGGTAATTTGGAAGTATGCCAATAGGGTGCTAAAAGACTTCCTACCCTTTTATCCAGCCATAGGACTGCTGGGATTGTACTCTGTGAGAGTATAAGGAAAAATAAATGTCAAAATATTCATAGCTGTTCTCTTTGTGTTGGCAAAAATTTGGAAAATGAAGGGATTTTCTTCGATTGGGGAATAGCTGAACAAATTGTGCTACATATTGGTGATTGAATACTATTGTGCTCAAAGGAATAATGAACTGGAAGACTTACATGTGAAGTGGAATGAACTCTAGGAACTGATGCAGAGTGAAAGGAACAGAACCAGAAAAACAACGTACACAGAGACTGATGTGCTGTGGTATAACCGAATGTAATGTACTTCTCTACTAGCAGCAATGCAATGATAAAGGACAATTCTGAGGGACTTAAGAGAAAGAACGTTTTCCATATTCAAAAGAAGAACTGTGGGAGTAGAAACACAGAAGAAAAACAACTGCTCAATCAGAAGGGTTGATGGAGCTATGATTGAGGATATAGACTCTAAATGTGATCATTTCGTGCAAATATCAATGGTATGGAAATGGGTCTTGATCAATGACACATGTAAAACCCTAGAGGATTTGGGCATTGTCTATGGGAGGGGGTTTGGTGGAGGGAAGGGAAAGAACATGAATCTTGTAACTTTAAAAAAAGTTCTTAAATAATTAATTAACTTAATTAATTAAAAAAGAATAGAAAAATAAAATAAAAACAAAGAATACTAAAAATAAATAAATGAATGAATGAATTGTTGATCATCAACACCAAGTCCACCATGAAGTGCTTTAATAGTGGAAGTGGGAATGAGGGCAGAGACAAAAATGAAGGAAACAGAACCCTCACCCTGAGAAAAAGATGAAATAAAAATATAGTCTAGAAGAGAATATTAATTTGATTTAAGATAAAGGAAAGTTCTCAACGATCAAAGCATAATATTATCTAAATATAAGAGAAGATTTTTGAACTTTTAGTATTCTGAACATATGTTTTTGTTGGTTGGGCAAATGATCACATGATGGATAATAACAGCTCTCATCTGATCTTTAATAACAAGTCTGTGCGGTATCTCCTCCAATTATTATTATTCCCATTTTTTTTAGATAAAGAGGCTGATGGTCAGAGAAGTTAAGCGACAATCAGAATCACACAGATAATAAACATCATAACTAGAATTTAAGCTCAGGTCCCTCCTGACTTTAAGTTCTATACGTTTTTTTCCACTTCAGCAAATATGATTATGAGCAAGGACATTTTTTTCTAGTTATATTCATAATTTAGGCATGTTGGCATAAATTTTGAAGTTCAGATGTGAACTTCAAATCTAAAAAAAAGTATTTTGTTTCTCTTAAAAGTAAGTGAATTAGTACTGAATCATGATCTAAATTTTCCCATACTCAAGGAACATTAATTTAAGGAAGGAAATTTAAAGACTAGTGAATCCAAATCATCCACTTTATAGATGAAGAATTTGAATCAAATAATTAAATTGCTCTTCTAAGATTACATAAGAAGACAGCATTAGTTCTGGGACTAGAATTCTTATCTCCTCACCCCTAGTACCAGTAATGCACATAGTCTCTTCATAAGCATTGGTGGTTATAATTACCAGTGTCTTGGTTAAAATGTCATCATGTATTGAATGAACTCTAGTAAAGAATATATGTTTATAAGGTGAACATATATATTCCTACTTATGGATTACAAGGGCACTTATATAGAAATATTCAAATTCCTAAACTATTTCTCAAAAATATTTGCCTGGCAATCTGATGACTTGGATTCACATGGTTCATGGATTCTGTTTTCTTATATGTAAAGCATATACTAAAATGCATCCTTCTACCTGTTTCATAGAATTCTTATAAGGAAGGTGATCTGTCAACCTTTAAGTTCTATGTAGATATGTTATCATTACTGTTACTTGTTTAGAAAGAGTATTGCTATTACATGATTATATGTATCAGAATAATAAAAATAACAATTATTATCATACATTATTGAAGAGAGACAATGTGACATAATGGATAGAAACTGGCCTTACAGTCAGGAAGACCTGAATTTGTCAGTGTCTGACAGATATGTCACCAAGGGTCAGTACATTAATGTTTCTGTATTTCAGAAGAGCTGATGTCAGTTAGTAGGAGCAGAGGTGCTGACCTGCATAAGTAGAAGAAATTTACTCATCAATGAGTACTTTCCAACAATGAAATCACAGGTCCTGTCCCTAACCTCTATAAAATTATTGTCTATATCAAATTGGGATGCAAGGAGGGATAAAGGAGGACTAACATCTTTGATGTCTTTGGCAAATGGGCTAAGCAAGATTAGGGGTACCTGAGAGGCCTCAAACTTATCAGTGGATTAAGGGACTATCTATAGTAAGCATGCGAAGAATTACCCTGATGGAAAGGAAGATGAGAACAATTTGTCCCAACTGCCACAAAGGTGGCTGCAGCAAATGTTGTGGAGCACTTAGAGCTTGGTCAGACAGTAAAGACGCCAAATTCATCCATTGCATCCTGAGCCATCTCTAGTCATCTTGACTTTTGCCTTGCCACTGGACTTTAATGACTTTGGAAGAGAAAGTGATGCTGCCAATTTCACACAACCCTGCCCTCACTTAAATCCAATTTATATGAGAGTTAAGATATCACCCAGTGATATCACTGGTCCTCCTCAAAATGAAGGACAAACAGCAATACCATATCATAGTTTAAATGTCAATCCCAACATTAGGCCTTTTGAATTATCCTACATAATAGAGTTTTCCCCAAAAGATTACATTTCCTCAGTACCTACATTTTCTTTCCCCAAAGCAAAGTAAATTCTGTCAGGGCAGAGACTGTTTTATTTTTGTTTTCATATTACCAAATCCAAGATCAGTAACTGGAACATTGTGGACACCTAATAAATTTCTTTTGATTGATTGAGATAATGCAATAATAATCAATTCTTACAACATTCATGTTAAAATATTGAATGGAAGAAAACCAGAGCAATTTTATACTGAGAATTCCATTTTTAAATAGTATCCCTTACAGATAAAGAGGACTTTAAATGTTTGCCTGTTTTACAAAAGAGGAACAAAGATGCTAACACTAACTGGATCCTTGAAAATCATTCTCATGAGGATTAGCATATGAGCTCTGAATCCAGAGACCATAAGGTGGATGAAATCAATAGAACTGATTCAGGGAAATATGGCCAGTGACAAGAATCCTATCTCAGCTCCAGGGAATGGTTTCAATGTTTGCCTATTATCTCAATTCTTCTAATCATTTGAAAATAAGAGTCAAGCTTTCCAATTAAAATGGAAGCTTAGCCTGGATGATGGAGACCTCATACACAATATGATGAAAACACCAGGTTTAGAAAAACTCATGATGGTACTAGGCCACCTGGAATACCCATCTATGGCTTTAGGTAAGGAAAGTTCACCACAAGAGTCACATGAGCTTTTACAATATGAATAGAGAGATCTGTTGTAGAACAACCTATCAAGGTAGAGAGGCAAAGGGAAAAGGCAAAAAAATTCCAGGGGTCAATGGAGCCAGACTTCCAGGATTTTGTGAATAGTTGACTTCCAAGTTAGAGAGCAGAGACAACTGAGAAGTAATGTAGTATAATGGAAAAATATTATATTCAGGAGTCAGAAAGGCTTGGGTTCAAATTTTCTACTCTCTTTTGACATTTACTAGTAAGGTAATATTTAACCTTCCTAAATCTCAGCTTTCTCATCTATAGAATGGGGATAAAAAATAATATTATTAGTTTGTTTTAAAAATTGTTAAGATGGAATTAACTCTCCCCTGCCCATTTTTTGGATATAATCACCAGAAGCATATACACCCCACTTATCCTTAATTGGGGGAGGTCTGTGACCCACATGTGTGAAAGTGGGTGACAAATCGGAACCCTCTGACTGCCCTTTGGGTAGTCCTAAACAATACTTTAGGTATAATGGGTCCACATAAAATGGAAGGAAGGCACAGGAAATGATGCAAAGGAATGGTCTTTAAAAATGCCAAGAACTTCCTGGGAAAAGGTCTTTCACCTTTAACTTGACCCTGAAGGAGCTCTGGCTGAGAACTACTTCTATTAGGACTACCACATAGGTGAGTGAAAAAGGCTGACTCCTTTCCTTGGCTTTCCTGGAGGTACTACCCTCCAGAGAGGCCCCTTGTCTTGGTGGAGGCCCTGTGACTAAAACCCTTGTTTAATTTACCTCTGGGCTCCTTTGCTGCGGCCTCTTAAGCTCTGCCTGGTTCACACTGGACAGTAATAAACATCTAATCTCTCTCGGATTTTCTCACTTTCACTCTTTCTCCTTTTGTAAATAAATTGCCATAAAAATAATTTTGAATTGAGTAATAATTCCTGGTGACCATACTCTTAAATAATTTAGTCAAACCCTTTTATTTTTTTACCTCTTACAATCTGACCCTTATAGAACCAAATGAAAACATGTATGTAAAACACTATGAAAACATTCAAGGACTATGTAAGTATTAGTATAAGCAAGGGGTAGTGTAACCTATGGATAAGAGAGCAAGCTTAAGAGTCTGAAAAATCTGTATTCAAGTTGTTTATGACACATACTATTTGTGACTCTAGGAAAGTCATTTACTTCTTAGTGTGCCACATAGGTAAGACTGTAAACTCGGAGATTAGTGCTGACCTGGATTAGTAGAGTATGTTTCTTCACTGGAAGCTCTCTGTGTTGCAGTGGATAGAGTGCCTGGAATGGAGTCAGGTGTATGTATGGGTAAGTCGCTTAACCTCTTTCTGCGTCAGTTTCCTCAACTGCAAATTAGGAATAATAATAGGATTGTCTTCCTTCCTTCCTTCCTTCCTTCCTTCCTTCCTTCCTTCCTTCCTTCCTTCCTTCCTTCCTTCCTTCCTTCCTTCCTTCCTTCCTTCCTTCCTTCCTTCCTTCCTTTCTTTCTTTCTTTCTTTCTTTCTTTCTTTCTTTCTTTCTTTCTTTCTTTCTTTCTTTCTTTCTTTCTTTCTTTCTTTCTTTCTTTCTTTCTTTCTTTCTTTCTTTCTTTCTTTCTTTCTTTCTTTCTTTCTTTCTTTCCTTCCTTCCTTCCTTCCTTCCTTCCTCCCTTCATGTTTAAACAACAACAAAAAAGACTTGGACTGTTTTTAAATATCATTAAAAATGATAATATTTCTTTAACAAGTCTATTTCTACAGTTTCCTTGCAGGCCTAGAGCATAACAGAAAGAGTGGTGGCTAAACATGTCTTATACTTCAAGCAGTTGTGGAAATCAGAGGTGAAAATTTTCATTAACACACAAACATCATTCCCTCTCCCCCTCTAAACAAAGCAAAATGAAATTTACACCTAGCTGACTGTGAGATCTCTAATTCCATGCAAGTAGGGCATTAATGAAAATGCTATCTTGTGTCCTCTCTGTACCTTCCCTCTGCATGACTAATGTCTCCTTAGTGGTAGGAGAGCCTATTCTCCATTAGAAAATCTGGGTGACTCACTGACTACACTAATAATGTGTCTCCCAAAGAAAGATTTTCTCCCAAAGAATCATGACTGTTTGCTGCAGCTGCAGAGTTCAGAAAAGCCTGGAAGCTTCTGCATGGGTATGTTTTTTGCTGGGCTGAGCTCTAATTGTTTTTATTTATTGCACAGTTTGTTATCACCCACTAAGAATATGTACATCATCCACATGTTTTCTAGAAGAAAAAGCTTAAAGCTTTATTCTTGAAGGAGTGAGTAAGCATGGTGGTATGCAATTTTAATATAATATAGTTGGTAATTAGGAATCTTTGCTATCATCCATCCTCCCTAGAGGTGGGCAGTGTGGACTAGAAGAAAGAAGTGCTACATAGGTATACTAAAGAATATTGGCAGGGAATTGTGGGAAATTATCATGAGGCAAAAAAGATACTTTAATGAGACAGGTAAGATTAGTGATTCTCTTGGTAAGTATATTGTTTCTGAAGGTATGTGAAGAAGAAAAGTCAAAAATGGGTTTTATCCAAAAATAGTCTCTTAATAGAGCACAAGCATTATTTCTTAATGTAGTTGTAACTGAACATGTATTTAGAGGTAAACGGAGATCTTGTGCAAATGAAGGGGGGCATGGAGTATTTTAAGTGATCATATTATGTTGATGAGTGGCAGCATTAATTACAAATTGTAAAAAGGAGGTAGTTTAATTTTTCCTACTGCTCATTATATTAAATAGCCTTAAGGAATTTTTTCCAGTTTGAGTCAAGATAGAATTAGTTAAATAAGAATCATAGGACTATAATCAGATAATCCAATTTAATGAATGGGTTAGTACCATGTTGGGATGGGGCCAGGGTTTTTATTTCATTGGATGTAGAGAATGTTGGAGGAAGAAATTCTACCAATGTAATTTGCATTTTTGATAGAAGAGAGTAGCCTAGGAGCACAGAGCCCAAGGTCACACAGTTAGTATGTGTCAAAAGGGAGAAATGAAGCCAGGTCTTCCTGACCCTGAAGCCATTTGTCTATCCACTATTCCATGTTGCCTGAACAAGCTATTACATATTTTAAATCAATTAGGAAATAAAATTGTTTAATATCTCATTTGAAAAGTAACAAGAATAAACTCCTCATGTTTACCAAAACCCATGAGAAATGGATTGCTCTTTCTCATAATATGGCCTATAATAAGTAGCATCTTTATGCTTTTTTTCTTACCTCAAAGTAGGCAAAATAAGATCTAGATTTTTATATAGAACTGCTCCAAGGACAAACACAGAAGATTCATCTAATTCTAAAGGGAAAAAATAAACATATTAATACAATAGCAAGAAGAATGGTGCAGTTTGAAATAATACAACCTATTATATTTTATCCCCAGCTTTTCTACAGTGCCCGCACTTGTGTAAGCAATATTAAGGTAGAACAGGTCAGATTCTTCTCTTGTCTTGTTGTTTCTCCCATTAAAATGTAAGCTACTTAAGGGTAGAGATTTTATTTTTCCTTTCTTTGTATTCTCAGTGGTTAGCCTAGTGCCTGGCATAGTGTAGACATTGAATAAATGTTGCTTGGGATCATTATTTCATTTCTCTGCTATATGGGTGACAGGAGAGAGAGCAGATATATGCCACTGTTTCTTCTACTGCTCTACTCCTAACATATTTGCTTTAAAGCAGTCACAGATAAAAGGTTAAAGTAATGTTAATTTCTCTGAAGGCTTTGGAGGAACCATGGAGGATATCCCCAAAAGTATAAAGGGGAGAATTAAATCTAGGATCATAAAATCATAGAGCAAAGATTTGAAGCCCAAAGTAGTCATAAATCCAATCCCTTCATTTGATAGGAGAAACTTTTGAAAACATGTACTAATTCCTGAGAATCACAGGATGCTAGAATAAGAATTGAGAGGGACCTTAGTATTCATCTAGGACATCTAGCTCCTTTTACAGCTATAGAATCCAAGTTTCATACAAGGTAAATGACATGCCTAATGTCACACAGGAAACAAATAGAAGAACCAAGGTTTGAATTCTGCTTTTCTGACTCCAAATAAAATATACTTTTAACTGTGCCATTCAAAATATATTCTTCTCAATAAAGGACTTTTTCATATGTACTCATCTCTCATAATTTATTTCTATTTTCATGGAACCAAGGCTTTTAATCTCAGACATTTTGAGCCATATAGGATAGACAAACATGTTCTGGCCTTATTAATGCATTTGAGGAATTAAAATTATATATATATATATATATATATATATATATATATAAAACAAAATGTTTTTCTTCCATTTATGGAAACTATTTTATTATCCTGTGATACTGGCTTTCTGGCTGTTGTTTGCTCATAACACTCTATCTCCTTATTTTCACTAAATGTCCCTCATGCCTGGAATTCTCTCCCTTCTCATTTCCTCCTCTAACTTCCCATTTATTTAAGTCTCAGTCTTAATTTCTACAAGAAAATTTTTCCTAGTCTTACTGAATTTTAGTGTCTTCTCTCTGAGGCTGCCCTCAATTTGTCTTGTATATATCCTATTTGTATATATATTTGGTTGCATGTTTTCCACCTCCAGTAAACTGTAAACTCCTTGAGATTAGGAATCTTTTTAAAAAAGTTCTCCCAGTACCTTAGCACAAGAATTTGCTCAATGGAGGAGCTTAATATTGATCACTTTACATGAACTTTTATCTTATTATAATTTCTTTATTTTTAGTTCCAATAATACAATTATGTACTCAAAAAATAAGATATTGGTCACATGGTCATCTAATGTACCCTTACCTCTTGATGACATTGGTGTGAAGATGTTTTTAGGAATAACCACCCTGTCTTCTGAGTTTCTTGCCCAGTCGACCATTCCTTTCCTTCCTTTCATTGGGAAATTGATGTCTGTTAGAACAGAAGCTGCTGGAAGCTTCTGAATACTAGCCACTATAAAGAAAAATCCCAGAATCAATAGAGTCCCTTTTGATACTTCAATATAGTCACATGAGAGCAACAAAAGCATTCAAATTAAGGTACAAGGTACAATAATATTAAGATGAACTAGAATTTAAGAATGTCTTTAAGAACCCATATATATATATGTATATATATATATATATGTATGTATGCATGTATGTATTGGTTCAGCATACTTTCTTTTTTATCCATAAAGGAAAGGAAATAGAGATAGTACGATTAATCAAATACTTCCAAGTTAAATTATATGTTTCTAATTATTTGCAGAAGTATATTTTCATAGACCAGAGGAAGTATAGTAAATCTATATAGATATGTATTTATATTCACACAATCACACACATAGTGTCTATTGGTATGCTTTGTCTTTCCAGTGGCCTTCTAGTCCTTTTGGTAAGAACATGCTGGAAAAAATTACCTTGGGAGACAGAATTGTTGCAGTCAGGCTAGGGCAGCCCTAACAATTTTAATTTCACCAATGCAAATACAAAGGCATTTGAGAAAGACAGTTTAATAATAAAAATGAGTTTCCTTGCAAACAATTATTGTGAAAAAAAAACCCTCAACTTTATGGGTGTTTGTGTGAATGTGTGTATTTGTTCTTGTTTGAGTCTTACTCACAGAAAAATACAATTTTATTGTCACCTGTATTATCATTCTACTTTGAAAAATCACACTTGGGCAGAATGTTATCTAGATTATTTTATATGGTCACTGTACTAATTGTCTTTACTCAATTGTTTTATTTTGTCACATGGAAGGGTTCAGGCTGGAGGGGATTTTTTTTTTGCCATAGCTACAACATAAAGACAAGAGATATCAATAAGATATAAAAAGAAAAGCAAATCATTCAATTCTCTAGGTGATTCCATCATAGTGTATGAATGACCATGTATTAATCATTTACAAAGCTTTCTCTCAATTTAGCTGCTCAAAAATAAGAAAAAAAAACCTTGCCAGATAAATAGTGGTCATTGTAATAAATTTTATGGATGAGAAAACTGAGTCAGAACAGAATTGATGAACTTACAGACTTAGCTAATTTGTAAATCCTTTAGGATGGCCATGGTAATAATTCTGTTTACCCCATTTTAACATTTTATTTTTATAACTAAAGATTTATATTAACTGGTCTTATCACTGCTTGCAAAAATCTGATACTGAAATGTCATGGCAACCATTAGTTTCAAGAAAAGTCTGGGTTACTTTTAAGATAATTATAGACTTGCTAAAATTAATATATCAAAGGATAATAGATATAAAGATGAAAGAGACCTTAATGGTCATCCAGATCAACCTCATCATTTTACAGATGAAGAAATTAAAGGAAATTGAAGACATTTTGTCCAAATCACACAGGTAAGAAGCGGCAAAACCAGAACTTGAACACAAGTCCTCCCAAGTCAAAAGCTCCTCGTAACTCAGACCAATTAGGTTGATGATTACTTTAACATTGTATTTTCTAATCAATTTTTGTAGTTAAGATAATGTCGTTCACTTAATTTCAGGTGTGTCCATACTGTGATTGCCATTAATATTTTCTTGCAAGTGTCCCAGAGAGGGATTAAATGGAAAGACAGTGGGAGAAAGCTATAAAAGCTAACACAACAGAAAAATTAAAGTAAAAATCCATTAGGCATCTCAGAAGTAGATTTCATTTAAAAAGAAATTGTAATTTAAGTTGAGGAGAATAAGATGTTAACTATTAGCTCTATAAATGTATTACTTGACAACTTGCTCTTAGCTCCAAATTAAATTGGTTATGTATTACAACATAACATTAGTGAAACTGTATTTAAAGATATTTCAAGTTTTCCATCTTGGATCTCTATTATTTAAGGTTTACAGCATAGCATACATTTTTTCCCTTCTAGGCTGTAATTTGGCATGAAGAGACAGTGTTGGGGAATAGCAAAATCACTGCATTTGGAGTCAGAGAAACTGGGTTTGTCTGTTCCTTATTGGCAAAATTAGAAAACTGGCCTGAAGGATGTCTAAAGTCATATCAGTCTCTAAATGTTGGGACAAATAAAAGCCTAAATGATATTTTATGAAAGGAGAACATTATCTATTGCAGTATAATAAATAATAGATACAAATTGCTGTCCTTGGATGTTAAAAACAAAAAGTGCTTAGATGTAAGGCTTTACTATAAAAATAATAATTCACTGGAGGTAGCATATTATTTTTGCTTTTTTAATTTTATTCCATGCATTTACAATATAGTACATAATTATTCAATGTTTGATTATCGCTATTTCATTATAAAAATAACAAAAAATAACAAATCATAGAATAGTGAAAATTCTTCAGTGCCACTGGAAATAGAAAGATTTTTTACCTAAATCATATAGTTCTAGCAGAATCCATCACACTTTACTCAGTGTTTGGAAATAATGCATGCTTCCTGGAAATCTCATGGTGCTAGATTCAATTTCCCAAGGGGTTTTAGAAGAACTTATTTCTTCTCTTTATTATGAATATTGCCTACAGGGAATGAAGGGTAGATGAAAGTCACCTATTTTTACTCCATTATTTAAAAGGTGAGGTGAACTTTACTGTTCCCAAAGGTATGAAGTATTCTCCAACTTTTTATACTCATTGGGCCAAAGGAAGGTAAAAGATTTCCAAAAGGAGAGTATAATTTCAACCACCTCCATTGCTTTAACTGAAACTAATTCACATTTCCCAGTCTGTTTTCATGAGACCAAGGCCTGGAATCTTAGTAGTAATATATAAATTTATCTCATATAATGAACTTTTCACACTGTTAAGGACTAGACATTGTAGGCAATAAATGTTTAAATTATGGCCACTGCACAAAAGTTTTATTTAGCTACAAATTCTTAAGTGTGAGAAATACAAAAATGAATCAGGATAGCTTTTTTTTTGGTCAAATTCTCTCTTCATAGGATCATTTTGGGAGATAAAGTCATTTAATCTCCCTGTGTCTCAAATTTCTTCAGTTATAAAAAAGGCTAAACACTCTTTCCAACTCCAGATTGATCAATAATTATAATTTCCAACTTGGCCTCTAACCCTGGAAACACTGGGGACTGTGAATGGTATGGTTTGACCATTTCCATATCTCCACCTCACTTCTTAGCTACTTCCATATCTTTCTGTAATATACCACCTCTTATCTTTCCAGTTCACCTTTATGCATTATTGTCCCATTAGATTTTATTCCTCAAGGAAATAAGGTGGTATAGTAGATAAAACACTTGGCTTGGAATAAGGAAGATTTATTTTCATAAGTTTGAATCCAGCCACAGATACTAGCTGTGTCACCTTGGTCAAGTCATTTAACCCCATTTCTGTTAACTACTTAACTGAGTTCCTCTTTTGTAAAATGAGCTGGAGAAGGAAATAGCAAATCATTACAATATTTTTGTTAATAAAGCCTTAAAATGGAGTTACAGAGTCTGAAATGACTGAACAACAATAGGATAGTGACAGATTTCTATTTGCATCCCCAGTGCCTGACATTTAGTAAGCACTTAATAAGTGCTCTCTCTCTCTCTCTCTCTCTCTCTCTCTCTCTCTCTCTCTCTCTCCCCATTATATTCTAGTCTGTCTACTGATGATCATATTGTAAGTAAAATGCCAAAGTCTCAAGAGAAACACCTTTACACTCTAATCATAGGGTCCTAAATTTAGAGCTGAAAGGTGCCATAGATCAATCCCCTAATTTTACATGGCAGGAAAATGAAGCCCAGTGGTGTGAAATGAGCTGTCTAAAGACACAGGAGTAGAAGTGTTAGGTCTAGGACAATTACCCGGGTATATTTAACCTCATAGTGCCTTGAACATTGTAAGTGTTCAATCAATATTATTTTATGGTTTGACTATAATATATATTACCAACAGTTTTGTATACAAAATATTTGCAGCATTTCATCATTAAAAAAGTCAATGTGATACTGAGGTTTAATGATGGTTGAAACATCATCATGCAAATCATCACAATATCTTCACTTTTCCAAGGATAATATCACTAGTGATGACTTGAAGAAATATAATAAAAGTTATTACCAAGGATGGCCTGTACCTAGAAAAGGAAATTAACAGGAATGAAGGGAAAATATATATAGTTCAAGTATTCTGTAGGTATTCATGACATTACAAGAACCAGAAGAAAAGACCTTCACTGTGTTGGGTGATTCCTCTATTTTTAAAAAAAATATGGACAACAATCATAGAGGATGGGAAGTCATGGAAGGGCAATGATCTGCATGTGTGAAGTCAATACAGTCCACCATGTGACATAACAGTAAAACTTTAGTATGCTGCTATTAATTAGAAAGTATAAAGTATTACTTAAATATAGCAAATGAGCCAACGAATTTTGGTTAAAAGGTCAAATGATTCTATATTTACTCCACAGTGCTTAAAGAGAATATACAAATACATGCATGTGCACATACAGATTCATACACATACTGATAGATAATTCTCCACTACTTTTTCGGTAGCAAAGAACTATGAGCAAGGCTTAAGTGGTTTTTAGGGGAAAAGGAAATATTTAAGTAAACTAAATTCTGAATTTAAATAATTTGATGAATAAAAATCAATTCTTTATAATGTATTAGGAAATGAATATGTGGATTTTATAGATGGTAGAATATAAGGATAAAGAACTTTGTACACTCTACATTGTACACTTTGTATACTCTACATTAAATCACTGCACTATGAAAATAATTGATGCATTAGAACCAAATCACAGCAGTTTTTGTGATGAGGCATCTTTTCTCCAAAAAATGGTACTGAAACTTCTCAGAAAAAATTATTTGTTTGTAAGAAGTCTCAAAGGGTACCATGTCCCTGAACAAATAAGCACATTTTCACAGCTATAAGAATTATTCTTGATATACTGTATCATGTTTTCATTACAACACTAGATTTAAATTTCAGCAATAAAAGCAGGTGACTCAACATGGATGGACCTTGGGGAAAACTAGCGGCATTTTCATTTTGCAATTTCAATACTTTCCCACTGAGTGGGCAATATAACAAAGCATCATTTTTTTTTGTTCAAATACTCACAGCATCTCAGATTGAACGTCCCTTCTCCATGTTGTATGTGTATTTGTGTGTATGCGTAATTTTTTGTGAGAGATGAAGAGGAGAAAGAGAAACACACACATATAAACACACAGAGAAATAGAGAGAGAGAGATGACATATAGAGAATCTGAGATAAAAAGACAAAGACAAGACCAGAGACAGAGATTTTAAAAAATGGGTAGTAGAGACAGAGACACAAAGAAGGACATGGTAATAGAAAAATAGAGCTAGAGAGACACACAAAGAAAATTACAAAGACAAGATCATAGAGTTAGAGACAGAGAAAGACTGAGGCAGAGACAAGGGACAGAGAGAAAGAGACAAGATCAGAAAGAGACAAAGACAGACAGATGAAGGATAAAGAAAAAACAAAGAAATATAGGAAGGGACAGACATACACTTTTATTAGTCTGGCCTGAAGTTGAGCCTGCTGATTTATTCACTAATATATTTCCTATCTAATAAAGACAAAACAACTCCTTTTCATCCTGTTTTTGGGAGGGGCATATCATATAGTTTTAATAGTTCATAAAACTCGAGGAGTACAAAGATCACGAGCCTTTGTATTCCACCTAAGACATTTAACTGTACATAGTAACTGTTTAGCAACTTTGTTGTGCTATTGTAACAAAGGCTGATAGTCAATTAACTGGCTGAAATAAGGCAAATATAACACTAATGTAAGAGTGCAGAGGAAACTGATGACATATTTTATCACTTGATAAAGTGTCTGACTTCATTTCTCATTCTAATCAATAGTCCTTCTCTTTCCTTAGACTTCATTTTAAATATTTAATCTTTTTGAACATATCTAGATGTCCAAGAGGCAGGAGTTACAGTTAAAATAAAGAGAGTGCATTCTTCTGTGCTAATATTTGCTGTCAGGGGAGCTCAGAGATGAGGCTTCTTCATTCTACTCAATCTTGGTCTTTTGCTTTTGATAGAAAAATGCCAGAAGAAAGGAATTGAGTTTTTTTTATTATTTAGTTATATAAGGTTATCTGAGACAAAAATCTTTTCTCTCAATAGATTAGGGGAAATGATGCACTTCAGAGACACATACTGTATTTCCATATCTCTCAAGACAACAGAGAACTTTTCATTTCCTGCAAGTTATTCATGAGGTGCCATCTATTGTTTGAGACTAAATAAACAGCCTGTGTGCAAAGACTTTCTTGAAATAAAAGTTGGCAGTGTGGTATAGTAAATTGAGAGCTATCCTTAGTGTCAGGAAGATATGAGTTCAAATTCAGCCTCAGATACTTACTTTGGACAATTTACATAACCCCTGTTTCAGTTTCCTCATCTGTAAAATGGGGAGTATAGTACCTACCTACCAGAGATATTGTGAGGATATAAATGAAGTGATATCTTGCTTTACCAATTTAAAAATCTACATAAATGCTATATAGTGACTATTAAGACTTGATTGTCATGCATGTAACTCTACATAATTTAGTTAACATACCTGTATTGCCTCTCCCTACTCCTTATAGCTTTCTATTACTATGAGTTCCAAAGCAGATGCTGTTCCACTTTGGAAGAGTCAAGTACCTTACTTTCTCATCAGGGACTCTACATCAGAGGTTCTTTACCTAGGGTCAGTAAAACTTAATTTTTTAATAATTGTATTTCATGCAATAAAACTTGTTTCTGTTGTTATTGTAGGGATCTTATTTTATTCATTTAAAACATTAGCTTAGGAAGAACTCCTATGGTCTTCAACAGATTGCCAATAAGATTCATGATATATCTAAAGGGCCTCTGGTCTGAACAAAAAATCACACCAGAAGATTGGTATAAAAATGGATGAGAATTTAAACAAAAGTAATGAAAACCAAATAGTCAAAGGCTGCTAGATCTCATTTGAAATTGTCCATTTCCTTTAAAAAAAAACCAAACTTTCTTCATATTGATGCTACTAATGTTTTAAAAGTTCAGCTCATTTTTCATGTGTCTTTACTGAGACTGAATTATAGAATGGATCATGGTTTAGTAATATAAGAAAAATTGCTCAGTTGTCTAAAAAATTTCTAGTGTAAAGCATTCTTCAACATTACCAATTGTTTAGTTGAATGGCTGTGACAAACATAAGATGAAAAGGATGTATTGCCTCAATGATTAGAAAAAAATATTAATTATCTCCTCTCCTCCAACCAATTTGGAGCAAACACTATGACTGGGATATTTATTCATTATGGTGGTCACAGAGGAGTTGTCCTATAAGTGTATTAGGGCACATGTCACAACTCCATAGTACTGCTTTTAATACTCTTATATGTCATAGATACAGAAGTAACTGTTTAAAATTAGTTCAAAGTTTTTAAAATACAGATGATAATTTGAGGGTGGGATTTTGCTTTATTTCTATTATATTTTTACAATGAGCAGAGGGGTTCAATGGAAGTAAAAGTCCTAAAAATATTAGATCTTGGTGACAGTAGCTATCTACTGGAAGGTGCTTGATCTTGAGTCAGGAAAAGTGAGTTCAAGTTCGATCTTAAATACTTACTGGGTAGGTGGCACAGTGGATACAATATGTAGCTTGGAATTAGTCTGGCCTCAGACATTTACTAGTGATGTGACCCTAGGAAAGTCATTTAACCCTGTTTACTTCAGTATCCTGATCTATAAAATAAGCTGGAAGTAGTAATAGTCTCTTGGTAACCAAGGATGACGATTGTCTTTGTGCGTTTTCAAAGAAGGAAATGGAAAACCACTCCAGTTTTTTTGCTTTTGCCAAGAAAACCCCAAATAGGGTCACAAAGAGTTGGATAAAACTAAAAACAATTGAACAACAATGTGGTTCCAGGCAAGTCATTTAACTTCTCCCAGACTCAGTTTTCCTCATCTCTAATTGATAATAAATCAAGTAGCTAAATGACAAGGTTGTTGTGAGAATCAAATTAGATAATACATGGAAAGTACTTTGCAAAATTTAGAGTTATATAAACGCCTTCTATTATAACTGCTATTTGTACTATTATTTTACTTTGTAAACCTTGAAGTAACATGTAGTCCTTGGTCATTGTTATTCAGTTATTTCAGTTGTGTCTAACTCTTGGTGACTGGTTTTCTTGGCAAATATACTAGAATGCATTAAATTAAAGAGATTTTGTACAAAGAGCATCAATGCAAACAAAATTAGAAGGGAAGCAACAAATTGGGGGGAAAACCTCTGACAAAGATCTAATTGCTCAGATTTATAAAGAGCTAAATCAATTGTACAAAAAATCAAGGCATTCCTGAATTGATAAATGGGCAAGGGACATGAAAAAGCAATTTTCAGATAAAGAAACCTACACTATCAATAAGCACATGAAAAAATGTTGCAAATCAGAACAACTCTGAGGTACCACCTCACACCTAGAAGATTGGTCAATACAATAGTAAAGGTAAGTAACAAATGCTGGAGGGGATGTGGCAAAGTTGGGACATTAATTCATTGCTGGTGGAGTTGTGAATTAGTCCAACCATTCTGGAAGGCAATTTGGAACTATGCCCAAAACACTTTAAAAGACTGCCTGCCCTTTGATTCCACAATACCACTGCTGGGTTTGTACCCCAAAGACACAACAGGGAAAATACTTGTACAAAAATATTTATAGGCATGCTCTATGTAGTGGCCAAAAATTGGAAAATGAGGGGGTGTCCATCAATTGGGGAATGGCTGAAAAAATTGTGGAACATGATGGTGATAGAATACTATTGTGCTGAAAGGAATGATGAACTGGAGGACTTCTATGTGAATTGTAATTGGGAAGACTTCCAGGAACTGATTCAGATGAAAGGAGCAGAACCAGGAGTATGTTGTACACATAGACTGATCCAATGACCCAGGACAGTCCAGAGGGACTTATGAGAAAGAACACTATTCATATAGCATTTCACAGCATTTCACTGAGAAAGAATAGTGGGAGAAGAAACACAGAAGAAAAACATATGATTGATCACATGGTTTTATGGGGATATGATGGAGGATCTTGACTTAAAATGATAACTCTATTTTAAATATTAATAATATGGAAATAGGTTTTCAATAATGATACATGTATAACCCAGTGTAACTGCTTGTCAGCTCAGAGAGGGGGAAGGGATGAGGGGAGGGAAAGAACAAGAAAATATTCTAAATATTTTCTGGAAATGAATGGAAAAATATTATCAATTAAATTATTCATTAATTTTTAAAAATCATGATGCTGGAAAAATATATACTAGAGTGATTTCCCATTTCCTTCTATAGCTCATTTTACAGAAGTCGAAACTGAGAAAAACAGGGCCAACTGACTTGCCCAGGGTCACACAGCTTAAGTTTCTGAGACTGGATTTGAACTCTGAGAGACAAATCTACCTAACTTGAGCCGCCCTAGCACTCAATCCACTGTATCATTTAGCTGCCCATATATTAGTTATAGATATTATATTGAAAACATTTTGCAAATCTTAAATAGCTAAGTAAATGCTTACTACTATTATTACATATCAAGCAATATTACATAAAAGATAAAAGGCAATGCTTTAGTTAAAGGAAAATAAGAGCAATGTCTTGAACTTACAAAGAGCATGCCAGGAAACCAAACCAATGAGATTTTATAGGCCAGGGTAGCTACTCTCAGATGGGAGTGTTAAAAACCGTACTTTTGTTTATTATCCCAAAGTCATAATTTGTATGTTACATGGTAACTATAAGATTGTTTAAGATTACAATATCACAAATTTAGAGCTAGTCAGTCAGAATATCACATTTTGCAGTAGGAGAAACTGAGGCTCAGAGAATGTAATTTTTGTCCAAGGTACCCTATGCTGTAAGGTTCCTAACTGTCCTTTCTGAATAAAACCATAAAATCTTCTGTCCACTATATCTTGGGGATGTATTTCATTTTAATCTCAGATTTTTTCCCTCTATCACAACTTCTGATATGAGCATTGTTACTTCCCTACAAGGTTCTCATCATTTCTGCATCATTGACCAATGCCTAGTTGTTGGTATGAATCGGGTCCAGAATAACAGTTTCCCCTCATTAGTTGCCTAACCTTTTGAAGGACAAAATTACCATTAAAGCAAGTCAAGGATTTATTAGCTGCCCTGCTTTCGGTGGAGAGAATGCTTACTTTGTTTCATTTGGGAATTGCTGGTGACAGGGAAAATGCTGTCAGTATGCTTTCCCCAACATTCTTTTGTCAAAACTGTGGCAAAAAGAGCAAAAAGAGCAACAATGATGACATTAATAACAACTTATATAATGTTTTAAGGTTTAAAAAGATCTTTAAAATATCTCATTTAATCTTCACAACCCTAGAAACTATATTCTATTATTGATTCTATTTTATAAATGAGAATGCTAAGGTAGGCAAGGATTAAATAACTTTCTCTGCAATATTTAGATGGTAAGTATCTAAAGGTAGATTTGAACTCATCACTTTCTCATTCCAAATCCAATGTCCTAACTACTGTGCTAACAATAACATCAGCAACAACAATAAAGGTAATAATGATAACCTATGTAGGAAATCATTTATATTTGTCACATTTTATGCTATGTTTATGCTGTGTGATCCTAATAATAAGCCTCTGAGTTCTGTAAATCAAGTCTTATCATCCCATTTTCCAATGCTCAAAAAACCAGTTGTATGACAGTGAATAGAGTTCTAGACCTAGAATCAGGGACACCAAAGTTTTAATTTCATAAACTAAGCCTTAGAAATGAGCTATGGGACTCTAGGTAAGTCACTTAACCTCTACTGTTACAATTCTCTCATCTATAAAATGGAAATAATAATAGCATCTAACTCCTAGTAGCTGTCATGTTCAAATGAAATAGTATTTGTCAAAGCCCATTGCAAACCTTAAAATGTCATATAAAGGCCATTTTTCAGTGAATTGTCTACGCGGTCACACTGGGAGAAAAATTTCATAGGTCCACACCCTGAATCCTCATTAGTAAGTTCAGAACACTATCTACTCATTACTGTATAATAGAGGTTCAACTTATAACCAACCACTCCATTCCCCACAGCCGAGGAACAAGACAGTGAATGGACTAAAAAGAAGGGAGAAGGATATGCTAATGGACAGTTTTTCCACATCACCTTCCTCAGAAAACATTTCAGATCTTGGAGCATTGCTAGGAGCTAAGAAGAGATGGAGATAAAAGCAGTCTTTTCCTAGAACATGAAAGTTCCCCCAGATGAAAGTAATGCAAACGAGGAAGGGGCAAGATAATCTGATTTCCTGTCACTGGGGTTTAGTCAAACCAGGTAAGCAGACAGGTGAGTAATTGCATGTCATTGCAAGGGTTCTGGTTCAGAATGTTATTTTTAATGATACATTATGGTTTGCAGGGATTTAAATAATCTGGGAGTTTGGGACATACCCCATTAGTGTCAGAGAACAAAAAGTTATACATTATTCAGAACTCATCAATTTTTTTTCTTTTTTTAGGAAATCAATCAATTCCCAAGCCTAGATGTACTAGCATCCAGAGTTTCCTCAGGGTCTGGGGAGGAATTCGCATGCTGTCAGAGCTTTTCCAGCTCTATATTCTCTAACAGTTGACCAGACTTCTTCCTTTCCTCCTCCCCACCCTGTCTCATATACTGACACACTAGACACTGTTAACAAACACAAATTGTAACCAAATCTGATGTTCTGGTCAAGGTCAATTTGTCCCGATTTTTTAAGGTATTTTTGAGTATGCGAATTTTTTTAAAAGGGGATTTTATTTAAAAGATTCAGCTTCTTATTCTGATTTCCTTGACTCTCTCCTTTGATTTGCTTACTCACTGTTGATAGAATAAAGACTTTTAAGCAGCTCATACTAATTTCTCTTTACTTTTCATAAAAGAGTGTGATTTTAAAAGTATACTTGTAAATGCCATGTCTTTTGTAAATGCTCTGACTTTTTTTGCTTAAATAGCTCATGATTCTACTCCTAGTATGAATTAATCATAAAGAGTTCTAAATAAGGCACCTTAAGCAGAATTTTACAATGCTGGGTTAGATTATTGTATATCTCCATGAAAATTCCCTGTGTAATAAAGACTGTGTCTATTATGACTCAAAAAAAGATTTCCCCTGGTGTGCCCATCAGTAAATTTTCAAAAAAGTGTGTGTTGCGTACATATATACACATATATAAAATGGGATATATATATTCTATATATAACAGAGATATAAAGATTATATATTATATTAAAAGTATAAAGAGAATCAACCAGTTCTACTATTATATTAGGTGCTTGATAAATATTTTTTTTAATTCAGTAAACTATTAAACAGCTTTTGTAGGGGAAAAGATGGTCAAGATGCATTGAAATCCTATTTTGTAGTTGACTGCAAGAAAAAGCCATTTATATAACCCAGTTGCACTTTGTTCAAGCTCTTTTCTAGGTTAGAACTTTTAGAGACATTCTTAATATTAGGGTAATAATTTACATTCAAAAGGATTGAGAGAGAAAAGAAGAAAATGTTGAACACGTTTTATAAATGAAAGAGGGTTAGAGAAGATCTTGGCTAGGTAAAATTCACCCTTAAAGTATAGTCTGGGGCATCAGACATTGAACCACACATCTATTAAACAATTTTATATAACAAGCAAGGCAATATGTTATCTAACTGCCCATTTAAATTACATTTCATGTTTGATTTGTGAATAATTCAGTAGGTATTTAAGAATTATAATCTTCATGTTTGGAGCTAGGATACTATAGGTAAGTACCAGGAGATGATTTCTATATATTCATACCCATGGAAGCTAACAAACATGCCCCTCTTCTTAGTGCCATCTCTGAGGATTATCTTTTACCTTCTTTCTTAGAATCAATACTGTGTAATTGTTCCAAAGCAGAAGAGTGTTAAGGGCTAGGCAATGGGGGGTTAAGTGACTTGCCCAGGGTCACACATGGGGGCAGATTTGAACCAAAGACCTCCCTTTTCTAGGCCTGGTTTTGAATCTACTAAGCCACCTAACTGCCCTCAAGGTAAAATAGCTCTAATTGCTAGTCTAATATATTTTATAATTGAATATATTTTATAATTGTAAAATTGATTATTTGGAGATGGATAATAGAATTATTGATTTTGAACAAGAAGAGACCTTGGAGATGATATAATTCAGCCCCTTCAATTTAAAGATGTAGAAACTGAATCGCAAAATATTATATGACTTGTCTAAGGTTACATAGGGTAAAGTAAGTAGTAGAAGAAGGGTTTGGGTCTAGAACCTAAGACTCAAAATTTATCTTTCTTACTGGAAAGAGAAAAATATGGATTGTCCAAAAACAATTCACTCTTAAAATTTGTGTATAAGCTCCACCAAGTTGTGAGTATCATCTAATACCCACTTCAAGAGAAAGATAAATTAAGAACAAGAGTAAGATCTTTATCAACAAAACACTAAATTCATTGTACTTGGGCCAATTCCAAGGTTATAGTTTGCTTCAAAAGAACAGGTTTCTATTTATTAATAGTAACAAATAACAGTGAGGTAGCTAGGTAGCCCAGTGGAATGAACACTAGACCAGAAGTTAGGAAGATAAGAGTTCAAATCTTGCTTCAGACACTTACTAGCTATGTGATTCTAGGCAAGTGACTTAAATTCTATCAGTTTCAGTTTCTTCATCTGTAATACCATACCTCTCAGGGTCTTTGTGATGATCAAATGAGATAATATATGTTAGAGTGCTTTGCAAACCTTAAAATACTATATAAATGCTAACCATTTGTTATTATTACTATTAGTAGTAGTATTATCCAACATTTGAATTGCATTTTATGATTTTCATAGTGCTTTTATATGTTATTCCGTTAATGATACTAGGCAAAAGAACTAGTTTCAATTCTAGGAGATTATAGTGAAAATCTTAAAATATTGATTTTTTTTTATCTAGATCTATTACTTTAGTTAGTTTTGGAACTCTTGACTGGGGAAATTATCTCCAGATTAGAAGTTCAGCAACTTATTTGTAACTTAAGATCTTTGAAGTTTCCTAGAGAGGGGAGACTTTCTCTTTTTCACAAAGCTAGTATGTGTCAAATATAGGACTTGTATTCATATCTTCCTAACTATATGGCTGATACTCTATCCACTATGCAACCCTTTCATTGAAAAATAATAAATATTAATAAATGCTAATGGTAATCTCTCCTTAGGATATAGTTAGCATCAGTGTCTTAGATTTTGCTTAGGCAGAAACAAAACAACAAATATAATTTTATTTCTCAGAATATACCTCAAAACCTGCTTCTGAATGTGTAGTTTTTAGAGAACATAAACTTTTAAAATAAATTAAAAGATGCTTGAAGATAGCATAGACCCTTAGATAGAATTTATGATAACAACAAAAAAAATGTCTTGAAGGTCACGTGTTCTTAGGATTATAGAATAAGAACAAGAAGAAAGGGGATAGAGGCTATCTAATCAAAATTCTCATTTTACTGTAAATGAAACTGAATCCCAGAGAGTGTAAAGAATGTGACAATATTCATGTGATAAGTTAGTGGTAAAACTGGAATTAGATTCTAGATTCCTTTACTCTTGGTCCCAGGTTTTTCTCACTATTTGATTCTTAGCTTTTTTTTTGGTGGAATCTGTATGTTTTAGGTCAAGTTTCTTTTTCCTATTAAGAAAATAAATTCACTCTTCCTCCCTTTCCAACCCCTCAATGAGAAAAAATAAAAGAAAAATCTCTGTAATAAAAAGAAGTAAAAGAAAGTCTCACCCTTGTTCAGTTGTTTCAATTATATCTCTTTGTGACTTCATTTGAAGTATTCTTTGCAAAGATACTGGAGTGGTTTATCATTGCTTCCTCCAGCTCATTTTTATATATGAGGAAACTAGGGCAGACAGGGTCAATGACTTATTCAAGGTCACATAGCTAGTGGGTATCTGAGACAAATTCAAATTCTGGTCTTCTTTACTTCAATCCTAGCATTCTTTCCACATGCTCTCTAGCTGACCCAACAAATATGTATATTCAGGTAAAACAATTTCCCATACTGACTGTATTAAAAAATATCTTATTCCTCCCTGAGCATATGCATTCTGTCACAAGATGGGTTACATGTTTTATTATTGTTAAGGGAGTTTGGTTTTGAAGATAACAGAGAAATAAAACAAAGCAGAGCATGTGAAGGTTATGAGAAATGATCAGGAATCATTTTGTGATAAAGCAAGAGTGACAGTAAAGGAGAACACAGAGCAAAGCCAAGATGTGAACAGTATTGTTCATAGGAGTACAGATTATAATCTTAGAGCAAAGGTGCACAGAGAGACCTGCTAAACCTATAAGATGGTTAGAGAGCAAATATGGGCTTTAGTGATGATCCGAGGACCTCATCAATCCATCATTTTAGAGCTGAGGAAACTGAGATCCATTGAAAGTAAATTACTTTCCTAAGACCACATAAGTAGTAAATGATACATTTAGGATTTGAAGTCAGGTTCTCTGGCACAAGTTCATTTTGCTTTCCAAAGTAAAATGTCAAGAAGGGAGGGATTTCAAGAAGGTCCAGGTAGTAAAAGAAATGGTGATAATGACGATAAAAACAACAAAAATAATAAAGTATGTACTGCATACATCCAAGCATTGCATTATCTTTTACAATTATTATTTTGTTTGTTCCTCACAACAACCTTGGAAGGTAGGTACTATTACTACCCTCCTTTACCCTTGATAAAACTGAGACAAAGAGAGGTTAAATGACTTGCTCAGTGTCACATAGCTAGAAAATGTCTGAAGTTGTATTTGCACTCAGATCTTCATGAATTCAAGTCTGTGTTTTATCTACTGACATGCCCAGATGATCAATCATTTGCAATTATTTTAAAACATTCATAAACATAACAAAGCTCCTGACTCAGTTATCAAATATGTATCTAGTTATGTAGAGTATTGTAAGTACATCATCAATAAATGCTTTAATAGAATTACATTTAATTCTGCCAATTGTACAAGTTTTATTGCATTGTCAGAATAAATGAAATCATTCCATTTATTAGAATTTGGCAAATACAGCCCGAATTCCAGGTGGTTTGGCAGAAATAATTCCCTTCAGTAATGGGCAATCAAAAATGACAATGACATAATATTTAATAGTCTTTTCCCACATCAGCATGATTGTAACACTTTCTGATGGTTAGAATTACTGAAAATATTATGTCTATATTGAGTTTGGGGTTTTAGTCCTTTTGCTGAACTGTGGTCATGCTTTTATGAAAACTTCTCATGAATGTTTCTTCTTCTCTCTAAATTAAAAATATTTAAATGTTTTAATGAAACTAAAATAATTGGACACCAGTTATAAAGTATTTTGAAAACAAGCATGCAAAACAGACTAAATTAGCATATCTAGACTTTATATATTCATGGCAATGATTTGTAAAATTTAACTCTGCAAATTTGAAGATTGTGTCCACTATGGGAACATGTTACAAAATTAAAGAAGCAGTAGCTCTTTCTTATATGTTTACAAAAGGAAGTATAATTGCTCCAATTAACACTAAGGAAATGAAAGAGATGGGTCATGTCTGAGAAAAATGATATGGACATTTCCCCTTGAATATTTGTTTGAAACATGGTTTTTGAAACAAGAGGCAACTGTATATTTGGCCAGTATCATTATGGTATGAATTGTTAAATCATCAACATGTTAATTGATAAGACAACAACTTTGTAAATTTAAGGGCCCCATACTTCCTTATGAAATATGATAGCAAACTCAATTTCACTGCCTTTTTTTAAGTTCTCTTTTGGACTTTCTCTTTGTGGTCTGTTTTTAGGGAGCATTTTTGGAGGAAACCATTCCTATAATAAAAACACATATTTTATATATATGAATATCTACACACACACACTCCCACACACATGCACACATATATATCTATATCTATCTATCTATCTATCTATCTATCTATCTATCTATCTATCTATATCTATCTATCTATCTATCTATCTATCTATCTATCTATCTATATACTCAGATGGTGACATTCTGGCTAGTATAGTAGTGATTTATTTATTTGACTATGTCACTTCAGTAATTGAAGTATATTGAGACAAATTTTCATTTTTTCTTTAGAAATCATAATTTCCTTTAATTATTTTTACTTTAAAGGTCCATCTTAATTTCACATTAGGGTGTGTGATCATTTTTGTGTTTAAGAGTACAAAAGAATTTTGGAGAAGAGAAGGGACTCAACAGTGATTTCTAGGGAATAGTCACAGAGAAGAAAAATAATCAAGTGAAATTCTCAATTCAGAAAATGAAGAAATGGTTGGAGAAAGTAAAGAAGTAGCCAGTGAAATTTAAGTTATTGATGTTTATCCTTTGGGAAACTAATTACATCATGAAGTTGGAGTCAGGGTTTGCATAAAATAAATTAATGAAGTGATGCCTTGACTAATATGAAATCAATTTAAGTGAGGCAGTGTTGCACAAAGTCATCAGCCTCACTTTCTCCTCCAA
Source organism: Monodelphis domestica (assembly GCF_027887165.1). Classification (NCBI taxonomy): domain Eukaryota; kingdom Metazoa; phylum Chordata; class Mammalia; order Didelphimorphia; family Didelphidae; genus Monodelphis; species Monodelphis domestica. The sequence goes on along the minus strand of NC_077228.1, from coordinate 318,769,273 downwards.
TCACTGGTTTTCAGTGACAAGACACAAGTCAAAATTACTGGCAATGGCCTGGGACTCAATAGTTGACTTTGGGGTCTTCTATGTCTGACCAAGCTATGAGTTCTCCACAGTGTCTGCTTCAGCTATCTACATGAAGTTGGAACATAATTGTTCTCGCCACTAATTCCACTAGAAGAAGTTTTCACATGCTTTGATAGGCATCCCCTTAACTCACCAATTGGTTTGCGGGCTATTTCCTAACCTCAGCCTGGTTTGGGTTGTCTGCTGAGTTGGTTTTACTGGCCTGTGATTGCTGTACATACTAGAACTTCTTGGATCCACAGGTCAAAATCAGGTGAAAACCAAAAGGGTATATTTGGGGTTGAGGGAGTTCTAATAACTCTGGGAAGAAGGCTTCCTGAAACTGCTTCTGGTACTAGTTTTTGTTATAGATCCTGGACAACTATTGCTAGAGAGTTGGACAATTATAGTAATAAAAGATGATTAAAATTGGAGAGGAGAATTTTAAAATGTTTTCACATTCATACAGATTTCAAGGTTAAAAAAATTAGTAAATGTTTTAATACCAGAAAGAAAGTGCTCTTTTCAAGTAATATTGTGAGTAAACAATTAATTATCTTACTAACATAGAAATAGGTATGTACTCTTCCAATAAACAATTCTTAAATCATTTCTAATTTACTTCAGACTTTTTATGTATGTGTGTGAATATTTACTTACATTTAGATGTAAGTTTATCTTCTGTTCTGTAAAGATAAGTTTGACTAAATAATTCAACTGACATTAGGGAGAAGTACTGTCCAAGAATGAACTGAGAAATAGAGCCATTTCCCATTTGGCTGTAATGTCCCATTGCTCTCTGCTACTTTCTCCTTTTTCCAAATTACCCTAGAACAGAATGTTAATTAAGATGTCCCCTGCTGAGCTACATATTGTATACCAAAAAAAGAAATGAAAAATAATCTGTAACACAGTTTCTTAGCATTTGGATATGGGGAGAAGGGAAATGCTTTGATGGACAATAGATCTTGAACTATATTTGTATGAAGAACAAAATAACATGAAGCCATCAGCCTAGCTGAAAAAATGATGGATCATTTGTACAATATACTTTAAGAAAACCACTAAAATCCACTATTTTGAGAATCATTTTAATACTCCTCTTTACAGTTAATTGACTTGGGCTTGTGAGAAGTCATAGTAAAGACTATCCTTTTCACTGTCTTTTGCAACCATTTTCTATGCAGAGGAAATAGAAGGGCGCAGATGAAAGACTGGCATCTGAATCACATGAGTTGGGTTTGAAATTCAGCTCTGCCATATACCATCTGTATGACCTTGAGTGACTTATTTAACCTTTAGGAGCCTCAGTTTCCTCCTATGTAAAATGAAGGAGTTGGATTAGGTGGACTCTAAGTTTCCTTCTAGGTCTAAATCTTTGATCCTATGATCTTCAAATTTTATTACTTTCCAAATGGGTTTTGCATGTGTTCCCTTTTCTTCTCAAACAAATGTGCAATTACCCTAGTGAAGATGGTGAAAAAGAAAAAGAGTAAAGTCAAATATTCATTTCTAGTTCTTTGACCAATTAGAGAAAGAATGAAGAACAAATAAATAAATAAACTCACAGATAATAAACCAATCATCAAATTTTTTAAAAGAATCAAAAGAAAACTGGTTTATTCTCATCATGAACCTTCTGAGGCCTCCTGAGCAATGCAAATTTGGTAGAACATTCCACTTTTATCAGTAAAAGAAGATGCTGGAGTCCTGAAGAACAGCATTAAAAAGGAGGTAGCCTTTTTTTTACCTTGATAAAAGGGTTTATTAAAGGGGTAGGAGGTCCCTCAAGTCATATCTGATAATCAACAAGATTGTCCAGTATAACAGAAGTAGTAAGGAATAGCATTTGGACATTTAATTTAAGAGGTAAATTGAGTACCTCAGTGAGCTTTTGTCAGAATTGGAATTTGAACCTATATTTTCATGATTACAAGTCTAGCTCTTTGTACACTAAGCCACTCTACTTCTCACCTGGAGGCAGGGGAATTCTGGCAAACTGCTCATTATTACAAAACAAGACTTTTAAACAAAAATTCTAAAGGTTCTATGGAAAATATCCATCCAAATTTGGAAACACTGATACAACACAAAATGTTTTACATCAATTCTGATTTCAAAGTTTTATGAGTGAAAAGAAAATTAATGTTTTATGGATCATTATTATGGTGAATGATATATAATATGCTCGTATGCCAGGAGAAAAGGATTACCTATACTTTAGTGGGAATTATTTTAAACATAAGACATGAAAAAAGCATTTTTATACTTTTTATTCTTGAAGTGGGATTTCTAAGGAGATTTCTTTGGCCTGACAGCAAGTGTCCAGTGTTAGTTTTGATAATAAATTAATAGAAAGAATTTTTGTTAAAATGTGCAGAAATGAAACAGGACTTAAAATAATTTAACAAAAAGGACACTCTAGGATCAGAAAGCATACACACTTCTTTCTCTGCAGTAAGTAATCTCTAAAGATCACTTTCAGCAAACATAGGACAAAGATATATAGGTTATTTAAGCAAAATGTGGAGAATAAAAGCTTACACAAAATAGAGGAAATGATGGAGTTGGAAGAAAAGGTCTACTGGGAAGAGATAAGTGTATTTTGTTTATTTAGAACAGAGAGGGAAAAGTTGTTAACTTTATTCACCTACAGAATTATTTTTAGAAAGACAAGAATCAGAATAAGATACTGGCCATAACAAATATTTGTGTGCTTGTGCCCAATTTTATTTAATTTGTAAAAATCAAACAAAATGACCAAATCATGTAACTTTTATCCCCTAACCTTAATTAAGAGTCTAATTCTGCTAATGACAGCAATGTAAAACCAATGAATGTCATAAAGAGGTCAAGAATAATGCTTTTGACAATTGTCACTTTCACTTTATGTAATTATTGCTCAGTAATTTTCTGTTGTGTCAGATTCTTTGAAAACCCATTTGGAATTTTCTTGGCAAAGATACTGGAGTGGTTTGCCATTTCCTTCTCTAACACATTTTACAGATGAGGAAACTCGGGCAGACAGTGTTAAATGATTTGCCCAAGGTCACGTAGCTAATAAGTATCTGAAACCTGATTTTGAACTCAAAAAGATTAGACTTCCTGACTTGATACCTAGCACTCTATCTCCTGTGCCACCTAGCTGTCCTTCATTTTATATATTGTTATACTATTAATACAAAAATAATTACTAATATTAACTTTTCCCTCTAAAGTTATAAAGATGCAATATAAAGATTTTTTATATTTGATACCAAATATTTCTTCTCTATTAAATAGATAATAATCATATAAGAAAAAGGGGTGAGGCAGTTAGGTGGCTCAGTGGATTGAGAGGCAGACCTAGAGATGAGAGGCCCTGGATTCAAATGTGACCTCAGACACTTCCTAGCTGTATGACCCTAGGCAAGTCACTTAATCTCCACTGCCTCGACCTTACTACTCTTCTGCCTTGGAATAAATATATAGTATTGAGTCCAAGGCAGAAGGTAAGGGTTTAAAAAAAGAAAACAGAGGATATAATATCAGAAATTATGTGATATAATAAGGAACACATTTGAATAGTATTGAAGGTAATAAGTGACCTATCCAAGAGCCAAATTTCAAACTCATTTTCTCTGACTTTAAGTTCAATGCTCTCTATCTTAAATCTTGCATGCTACCTCCATAAGCAAGATATTTTCAATGGATGTAAAATTTTGTGGGAACTTTAGGTAAGGAAACAGTGTACCAAAGCAGATATGTAACAATTCTGTAAAATGTAGTCTGAGAAAGTTTCCTGTAGCATTGATGGGTTAAATAATGTTTCCAGGTTCACAAATCATGTGTTTTCGAGATTGACTTTGAATCTGAGTCTTTCTGACTTCAAGGTGAGTGTGGCAGGGATAAAAACACATCATCATTTGGAAAAAGATTACTAAAACTGCCTCCTGGGGGTGAGGTGGTAGAGGAAGTACTTAACCAATGTATCAGGTACATATCATGGGACTCTTCCTATTTGTTACCTGAATGTAAAGTTCAATGATCAACAAAGTCCTGTCTGTCATATCCTTCTCATCACATTAATTCTGAAATGCTGGCTATTATTATTGGCACCCTATTCTCTGACCCTTACTGCCCATTCCCTTATTCCCATTCCTGTAAGCCATCCCATTCTATAATATTCTATTCAAACGCTTTGTATCCCTTCTACTGTACTCCACAGAATATCTGTCCCATAGGTAGATTATTTAAATTCATCTTAGTCCTTTTTTTCCTTTTCTACTTCTTCCTTCTTCATGCTTTCACTGAAACCTGGAGCCTCCTAATGACAGCCTCCTTGGCCACAACTTCCAAAACTACTTGTACTTTCCCTCATTTCCCTTATGGAGGTAAGAGAATTGGAACACTTGCTAAACTTTATTCACTTGTGATCTCACCAACATCATATATTCAAATACCACCTATACATTAATAATTCTCAGATCTACCCTCCAGACCTAACCTCTTTACTGATTTCCAGAATTGCACCTACAAGTGTCTACTCAACATCTTAAACTGATGTCCTATTGACATTTAAAACATGTCCCAGAGTGAATTCATTAACCTTTCCCCCAAACTGGCTTTTCTTTTGAATTTCCCCATTACTCTAGAGCCACCGTGCTCCCAAACTATATCATGCTTGACTCCTCATTCTTCTTACTCCCCATATTCACTCTGCCACAAAAGTCTGTCCATTTTACTTTAGCAATAACTGTTGAATATGTCCCTTTGTTTCTACTGACACTCCAAAGCCATTGATATAGATTATCATCACTTCAAACCTATGCTATCGTAATAGCATGGTGCTTGGTCTCCCTAACTCAAATTTCTTTTGACTACACTTCCTTTTCCATTCAGTTGTCAAATTAATATTCCTAAAGGATAGATCTGACTGTTTTTACTTAATTCTCCACTTTCAATAAACTCCATTGACTTCCTATTACCTCTAGGATTGAATATAAAAAAGCCTTTGTTTGGCATTCAAAACCCTTAATATTTTCCAGTAGTTTTGTACCTTACTCCCCCCATTTACTCTGCAATACAGAGACAATGACCAATTTTTTGTTATTTACACAAAATATCCCATCTCTAGACTTCATACTTTTTTCATGAACTGTCATCTATGCCTAGAAAGCTTGCCTTCTGTTAATTATCTCCTATTATATATGTATATGTTATATATCATTGTTTTCATATTGTCTCTCTCATTAGATATGTTGTGTCCTGCATCAGACTCCTTAAGAATAGAGACTGTTTTTTTCTTTCTTAACTGTGCCTGGAATTTAGTAAGCATTTAATCAATTCTTGTCGATGAATTTTGCCTGTAGCAGCAAGCTCTACAGAATTAGAGCCAAGGCATTCTTCCCTCAAGACCCACTATTCTACCAATCTTCCGAAGTTTGTGGGGGAATAAGTATTGTTTACATGCCAAGCAATTGTAGGCTGGCTACTCTAGGTAATGGGTCTCTTCTCTTTCTGTAGGACTACATCCAAGAGAGTCAGAATAACTTCTTATCTAGACCAGGGGAGCTGGGGCATATATTTCACAAGACTAACATTCTGGCCAATGTACAAACCCAAGGCCTTTCCTTTAGGTGGAAACTTACTCTAACTAGACAAGCTTTGATTTTTTGTAGTCTTCCCAAGAGGCAATGTCCCCAAACCTCTGCTCTTAGAAGCCAGATTTGTGGCCACGTTATTTCCACAGTATAGTTTCTCAGGGTATTTGTCCACATCAGACATTGTGTTCTGAACTCTCTATGATTCCTTATAGTTCTATCCTCCTTCCTGAATTTTCCCTGAATGCTAGAATTTACATTTCTAAATAAGGTTAGGCAATATTGGTTTTTATCTCAACTCTCCCTATAGATAGCTTTATAGTCTTTGGAAAACCACTTCACCTCTCTGGAAGGAAACTATCGAGTGAGGGATGAAGAGTATATAGCTTTAAGTTTCTTTCCAGATCTAAAATCCTATGATTAAAAGTTAAAGTGGATTTAGAGTGAAAAAGTATAAACTCTTTCATTTGATGACAAGCAGTTTGCTAGGGTGTTCCATTCAAGGCCTTGATTTTATAAAGTTGTTTTAGTGAATGATTCTTGTTGGGTCTGTCATCCAAGGTTCTGAATAGTGAAGTGATAACAGAATGGTATATGAAATCCAGTTATGAAGTCCTAAATTCCACTAAAGATATAAAAAAGCAATAAATTTAAATTTCAATGGTATGGATTTATATGGATCTCTAGGAAAATGATCTGTGTTTCTAAGACAATGAAATATGTTACTAAAGAAGTACCTTCCTTTTCAATATATCTAGACTAGAGAGAGGATGGGTAGTAAGTTACCTATTGATTCCAAAAATATATCTATAAGGCTCCTGAGAACCAGAACAATGAATAAAAAATAGAACTTAGAGTCAGGAAAATCTGGGTTCAAATTTTGCCTCTGGCATTAGCTCTTTGGGCAAGCCACTTAAGTTCTCTGAACCTCAGTTTCATCATTTGTAAAGTGAGAGGGCATCACTGAATAAGAGTTTTCTAGTGCTAAATCTGTGGTTCAATCATCCTGTGAAATATTTCAGACTTCTGTTAAAATATTAGGGCCTGGCCAAAACTAGAATTGCAAGACATGTAATCAAAAGCTTTCTGCTTTAAAAAATTATATAATTATATATATATGTATATATATATATATATATATATATATAAATAATCACACAACAAACCCCTAAAACAAGCAAAAAAGAAAAGTAAAACAAAATGTCACATTTTACAGTGATTGAGGAAAGTGACTATATTTTAAAGTGATTGGGGAAATTTTTATTGAACAAGAGGCCAGTAATACACTAACAACAAAGAGACGGCCTTTTTTGTGGCTTTTCTTTCCAAGCAACAACAACAAAAAAAATCTTCATCATTTGCTCCACCTGACTAGCAGGAGTCATAGGAAGCCAGAAGGCAGAGGCATGACCTGACACTTGTACACCAAGTCTAGCTGATTGAGCAGATGTCAGATAGTGCAAATAAACAAAAAGATGTTATCTTGTATTTCTCAGCCCTGGTGTCAACTGTCTACAAGAATCTTTTCTTTCCTTTTTTTTCCAAGGAAAAATTTTATACCAAGAACGTTACAGTGTAAAGCAAAAAGTAAGCAGTCCTGAAAATAGGAAACAAGTATGAGAAAGAAGCATTGCCCTTATTTCTTAAATTACATCGTCACATAGCGTTCACTGCCAGCCAGTTACTTAATAGGAGAACATAGTGTCCTACCAAGGGTATTATTAAATTTGACCACCAACTGCAAGGAAGCAATAGCCTGGATTCTTATGAGATGGCACTATAATGGATGAAAAGAAAAATACAGAAATTGCATTATTAGAGTAAGGATGAATTCAGTTTCAGATTGAGGAAACATCAAGTGTGAATGTTCATTCTAAAATCCCTAATATGTTAGATAACTATATTCTTGGACTTCAAAGCAAGTGGTATTTAGGTCAGGAGAGAGAGACAGAGACACAGAGAGACAGGGACACATACACACACAGAAAGAGATATGGATGAAGAGAGAAGGAAAACAGACAGACAGAGAGGCAGAGAGAAACAAATTTTAACTTTATGTACCTTCAATAGACTATTTAAGATGAATTTAAAACCTCTTTTACCCTTTGACAATATCACTACTAGGTCTATATCCCAGAGAGATTAAAGATATGGAGAAAGGACCTACATGTACAAAAATATTTACAGCAGCTCTTTTTGTGGTAGCAGAGAACTGAAAACTAAAGGGGGAGGGTGTTCTTTATTTTTTTTTTCAGATTTCAATTATTTATTTATTTAATTTAGAATATTTTCCCATGGCTACATGATTCATGTTCTTTCCCTCCCCTTTTCCCAACCACCTTCCATAGCCAATGAGCAATTCAACTAAGTTCTACATGTGTCATTGATCAAGACCTATTTCCATATTGTTGATATTTGCACCAGGGTGATCATTCAGAGTCTGCATTCCCAATCACACCCCCATCAAACAGTGTGATCAAGCAGTTGTTTTTCTTCTGCATTTCTGTTCCCACAGTTCTTTCTCTGGATGTGGAAAGTATTCTTATAAGTCTAAAGGTATGTTTTTTAATTGGGTAATGACTGAACAAATTATGGCAAATGATTGTAATGAAATACTCTTTCACCATAAGAAATGAAAACCAGTATTATCTCTCCCTCTCTCTCTCTCTCTCTCTCTCTCTCTCTCTCTCTTTCTCTCTCTCTCTCTCTCACACACACACACACACACACACACACACACACACACACACACACACACACAAACCCTAGAAAGACTTATATAAAGTGAAGCAAGCCAAATCAGGAAATGTTGGACACAGTAACAGTAATAATGTATTATGAGTTGCAATGATTTAACTATTATTAGCAAGACAAAGATCCAGAACAATTTCAGTAGACTTGTGGGGGGAAAAAGGGCTATCTACTACTATAGAAGGAACTGACAGAGTCAGAATGCAGATTGGAGCATGCCATTATTCAACTTTTTTTCTGATTGAATTTTTCTCTAGTGTAAGTGATATGTGTCTTTTTTTCACAATATGATGACTATGGAAACATATTTTGTTATAATACTTGTATAATCTATATCATAATGTCTGACTTCTTCAAGAGGTGGGAAGAGTTAGAGGAAAGGGGAGAAAATATAGATAAAAAATGTCAGAAAATTATTATTGAAAATAATATTGACATATTTTGGGGAAAAATAAAAAAAATTATAAAAAGAATCTACTTTTCTGGAGATTGATTTTTTCATAGAATTTAGCCCAGAGGTTCTGAAACTACTTTTAAAATTAAAACATTTTCTATTATTTTAGTAAAGTTTGTAATCTAATGGACACAATGAAATAAAACTACAGTGAGAAAAAGAATTCGATAAATTAATAGGTGTAAGAGGAGAGAATAGGGAATAAAATCCTTTTGTACTCATGTAAAACACTCCTATTCAGGGGTGGGGTGGGAGTTTGGGAAAACAGAATGGGGGTGAGCCATGTTTAAATTAAGCATGCTTACAAATGAGTTATGATACCAAGACTGAATGTGAAAATGGGATTTTCTCTGAAAAAAGATTTTTGGCATAGATTTAAAAATGTATGTCATGGATTTGATATTTTAGTCAGTATTTTATATATATATATATATATGTAGAGAGAGAGAGAGAGAGAGAGAGAGAGAGAGAGAGAGAAGTGAGTGAGAGAGAGAGAGAGAGAGAGAGAGAGAGAGAGAGAGAGAGAGAGAGAGAGTTCTGCATATCCCAATATCCCACCAGGAAGGAAAACCATGATTTATCATTGCTGTTTTGTTCCCCCCTCCCACCATGTAAACATTTGTGCTTGATATATATTGAAAGAAAAAAATATAGGAGGTCTTTTGAACATGGAATTCAATGTTCCAAGTGTTACTGGAGTTTTTAGGAAACTTTCTGTAAAATAGAGGAATTACATTTACCCCCCCCCCCCATCTCCTCATTGTCAAACTATTTTTGTCACATAATTTCATCAGATAACAATGTGGCACAGTAGTCACAGAGTCAATAAGAACTGGTTTCAAGTCATACTTCATCCACATTGGCTTTGTGGGCAACTCAAACCCTCTTAATACTCTTTGTAACTCCCTAATACTTTAACTAATAAATGAATTGCCTCTCTGAATTAAATCTAAGTAGTTTACATACTGGGAATTCCTCACAAAATAATTCCTAACAAAAGACAAAACATCTTCACACAATATTTTGGAGGAAAACAAATAGCAAACATTCAAATTTTGCTTACATTTCAAGGAAAATAAGATTTCTAAACAATACATTTTAGGAAATATTATTTTAGAAAGAGGGATAATAACTTTTGAAATTACCCTTAACTTTAATATTTTACCATTTTCTAATGTTGAATACTCCAACTATAGATCATTCATACTTTATCCAAAATTGCTGGATATATGAAACATATTTTTTAGGAAAAAAGCAATAGCCATTTTTCTGGAGTAAAAGCTAAAACATATTCAGAAAGAAAGTATTCAAATACCCTGGAGCTATAATCAGGATCACTCAGGACATAGCAGATTCTACATTAAAGGAACAGAAGACATGGAATATGATATTCAGAAAGGCTAAATATTTTGGTTTACACCCAGAGTCACCTATCCAGCAAAACTGAGTATATTCTTTCAGGAGAAAAAAATGGACATTCTGTAAGATAGATTTCCAAGCATTGGTGAGGAAAAAGCCAGACCTAAAAAAAAAAATGAAAACCAAATAAGAGACAAAAGAGAAGCCCGGAAAGGTGAATTATGAAGAGAAAATTTAAGGAACTCATTAAGGTAAAAATGTCTACATGTCTACATGGAAAGAGGATTTCTATAATTCTCAAAAATTACTCTCAGTAGTAGAGAAGATAGAAGAAATTTTTCAGAAAGAGGGTAGAAAAGTAAGCTAATTATGATAACATGATGTATATGATGATATAATATATATATATAAATGTGATATGGAAGGATACATATGTATGATATATGTATGTATATGAATGACATTTTAAAAAATCAATCAGGGGCTGAGAGGGTTGAACTGAGAAAAGGGAAGGGAGAGAAAGAATGAGGTAAATTACATAAGAGGCAAGAAAAATCAATACAGAGATTGGAAGATAAGGGTGGTGACTGGCAATGCTTTTACTTTACTCTCTCTGTAACTGGCTCAGAGAGGAAAAAGAGTATATTCAGTGAGGGATAGAATTCTATCTTACCCTTCAGAGAAGTAGAAGGAGAATAAGACAAGGGAAGCAGGGGGTAATTAAAAGGAAGGGTAACTGGGTGGGGTGACAAAAAGCAAAATACTGCTGAGGAGGAATGGATTGAATGGGAATAGAACAGGATCCAAAGGGGATAATACAATGGAGGGCAATACACAGTTAGTCATCATAACACTTACAGTGAATGGGATAAACTCGCCCATTAAAAAGAAGCAGAAAGCAGAGTGAATTAAAAACCAGAATCCTAATATATATTGTTTACAAGAAACACATTTGAGTCAAGGTGACACATAGAGATTCAAAGTAAAAGGCTGAAGCAGAATATATTATGCATCTTCTAAAGTAAAAAAAAAATAAACAACAATAACAAAAACAGGAATAGTAATCATGATACCAGACAAAGCCAAAGTAGAAATTGATCTGATTAGAAGAGATAAGAGAGGAAATTACATTTTGCTAAAAGGTGCTATAAAAAATGAAGTAATATCATTACTAAATATTTATTCACCAAATGGCATGGCATCTAGATTTCTAAAGGAAAAACTGAAGAAGCTCAAGGAGGAAATAGATACTAAGATCATACTAGTAGGGGATCTTAACTTTCTCCTTTCAGAGATAGATAAATCAAACCAAAAAATAAATAAGAAATAAGTAAGGTGAGTCAATTAAATGCTAGAAAATTAGAGTTAATAGATATCTGGAGAAAACTGAACAGGAATAAAAAAGAATATTGCCCATGTACTAGGACATAGAAATATTGCAAACAAATGCAGAAAAGCAGAAATAACAAATGCCACTTTTTCAGATCATAATGTGATAAAAATTATAATTAACAAGGGTCTATGGAAAGGCAAATTTAAAATTAATTGGAAACTAAATAATCGAATTCTCCAAAACAGGTGAGTCAAAGAAGAAATCATAGAAACAATTACAGACTTCATTAAAGGGAATGACAATGAGGAGACATTGGGCTAAAACATATTGGATACAGCCAAAGCAATACTCTGGGGAAAATGTATATCACTGAGTGCCTATATTAAAAAATAGAGAGGGCAAAGATCAATGAATTTGGCTTGCAACTTAAACTTGCAACTTAAAAATTAGAAAATTAAATTAAATTAAAAATGTCCAGATAAAAACTAAATTGGAAATCCAAAAAATTAAAGGACAAATTAATCAAATTTGAAAGTAAAAGAACTATTAAACTAATAAATAAGACTAGGAGCTGGTACTTTGAAAAACAAATAAAATAAAGTACTAGTCAATCTAATGAAAAAAATAAAGAAGGAAATCAAATTAAAAATGTCAAAGATAAAAGGGACAATCTCACCTCTAATGAAGAGGAAATTAATGCAATTATTAAGAAGTAATTTGCTAGATTACATGGAAATAAATATGACAATCTGGGTGAAATTGGTAAATTATTATAAAAATATATATTGTCTAGATTAATAAAAGAGGAAATAGAATTATTAAATAATCCCATTTCAGAAAAAGAAATTGATCAAGCCATCAAGAACCATCCAAATAAAAAATCCCCAGGGCCACATGGATGCACAAGTGAATTCAATCAAACATTAAAAAGAATTAATCCAAATACTATACAAATTATTTGACAAAATAAGCAACTGAGGAGTTTTACCAAATTCCTTTTATGGCACAAATATGGTACTGATTCCAAAGCCAGGCAGACCAAAAACTGAGAAAGAAAACTATGGACAATCCCCTTAATAAATATACATGCGAAAGTCTTAAATAAAAGACTAGCAAAAAGACTACAACAAGTGATCACAAGGATTATCCACTATCATCAGGTGGGATTTATACCAGGAATGCAAGGATGGTTTAATATTAGGAAAATGTGTAATTGGAAATCTGTAACTCTAAAAACTGTATTTCTCAGGAGCCCACTGACTTCCTGTCATTACATACTTCCTGTAGACAGAGGGATAAATTCAGTGGGTGTTCCTGGTCTAGCCTCTTGGCTTCCTGGGTTGTGATGGTGGTGGTATGAAGGCTTTTTTAATGGGTCAATTAGCCATGGGCACTTGGTTTTTATTTTGTTCCCTTTTTATTCCTTTATTTCTAATGATCAATAATAAATCTCTTAAAATGTAATATTTTTATTATTGCACCTTAATTTTATTTTTTACATTGATGGCAACCACTGAATTTGGAGAAGGAATTCCATGTTTCTCCTGCCATGGCTTTTTGTCTCCCACACCACCACCACCACCACCATTGTGAACTCTAGAGAACTCCAAACTCTATTAGGAGTTGCTGTCCTGCTCCTGCTGGTTTTTATTCTTTAGCATTTTTTGCTGGTCACCCTGCCTGCCGGGCTTGGCTGCTTTAGTTTGAGTGACTTATCCAGGGACTTTTATCTATCAGAGAAGGGATAAGCCACTTCTCCTGCCCATCTGCTTGAGCCAGCATTCCTCACTACTTCCTCTGGCTTTGCTGCTGCCAATCCAGACTCCTCCTGATCTTCCTGATCCCAATTTGCTCCTGATATCACTAGCTTTTGCTGCTGTTGTTGTTCATCTGGTGCTGCTAGTTGTTGCTGCCACTTCTTTAGAAAACACAAACCAGGAGTCCTTGGAGCCACTGGTAAAAACTGGGATGTGTTTTCCTTAAGCAATAATTAGCCTCCTAACTCCCGGTCCATGTGGCGGGGGAAGGAAACTTCTCCCTAGCATTTTACCCCATAGAGAAAGGGAAAAGAAGGATACTCTTCCAAATAGGAAATAAAATTGCAATCATGACACACTCTATGAAAGAGCAGTGCATTACCTATCTCAAACAGCTCCCAGTTTTAGGATGCTTTTCCTTCCTATCATTCCTGGGTGCACTGGTACTTGAGATTATTTTGACTGAGATTTGGGGGAGAAGTTCAACTTCCTATAAACCCTTGCTATTTGGGTCTTCCCAGTTTCTAAGATTTATCCAATATGGGATTCCTCCACACTATGTTCAGCAAGGAATTCTCCCTCACTATGGGAGATCCCAGAAATGTGGCAAAAGGAATCTAAATGAATAGATAAGGAACTTTAAAGAGTCTGGAGGTGAAATTTTTAAGCCTTTTCAGACTGCATTGGTTTACAAAAGCATCTGTATCTTATTGTATTTTGGTGATTATCTGCTTTAAGATTTAATTTTATTGTTTTAAGTTCATATATTAATCTGATCAATACAATTCTGTTACACTGAATCATGTTAATCTACTGTGTTTTGGCTATTAGATATATTTTGTTACTTTTCTCCTATGACTACTGAACAAATGCCATTGTAAAAGCCCATAAAGAGCCTTTCCTTCTATTTTACCTTTGTTAATTGTCACATAGATAATGGACTGACTCCACCAACCTGGATAACAACCTTTGGCTTATTTAATGAGCTAAATATCTCAAATTGATTTTGAAAGATCTTCAGACATGATTTTTGGATTTTTTTCAATACCTCTAACTGATCATCTTGCCTGCCTCTGAGTTATTTGTAGCAAGAGGTAAAGGGTCCATTTAGTAGCTGAAATGAAGTGCAATTATAACCTTACCTCCATATTTGTAAAAATGTAAATGGATGGGACATATCATAGTCTAATACCAGAGGAGCTTTGAAGTTTTTCCTAGGGCATGGTACCCCTGGATGGCTCCTAAGAGGGAACCTCTCCCATTAGTAACTCTTCAGCTTATTCTACCCTTCCACTGGAATGATCTAGATTCTTGTTGAAATTTTTAGACCCAACATCAACAGTACAGAGGTTTGGATCTTTTCTAGACTCTTCTTCCACATTTTGTAATGATGGCAGTAATAGATTTTTTTTTATATCTCAACCAAGGTTGAAAGATTGCTACACCTGAAAAACTTGTGACAAGTATCCATTAGCTTCTAAGGTTTGTTTTTTTTAAAGAAATGTCATACAGCAACTCATGTGAAATATGATAGTGGGTTTGTTTGCTATTGTAATTAAAAGGGCTATTATAACTTTGGAGATTTCGATATTTCTTAGATGTGCATTATCTGTTGTACTATTGCATGACTGTTTTATTCTTAAAATGATTTGTACTCACACAGTGGTTAATGGCCAAGTTAAAAAGGAAATGGGCCTGATTTTTTTGGATGAGAAACTTTTGTATTCTACCTTTTCTTAGCTGACACAGTGTGTCACTGATTGTAAGCTATATATTTTTTATTTTTAAAACTTTTATTATTGTTTTTCTTTGATGCACATTATAATAATTGAGTTTATTTTCTACTCTCCTTTTTGTGTTTGAAGCATGTCACCAGTATTGAGAAGATTGTCTTTAACTTTTTCCAATTTTGCAGTAATATAAGTTTAAATTCATTCACCCTAATGTGCAATACATACCCAAAAAGCTTTAGACTATAAAAATGATGCCACTGATTGTTTAAAAATTATGGGCCTTTGCTTAATGATTCTGTCTGTTTCCAGAAGAAGGGAATACAAAAAAGAGCCATTGCATGGTGCCAAAGAAGCACAGAGCTAAACTGCATAGTCCCTATGGAGCACAAAGTCAAAGAGACTGATTCCAGTAGGAATGAAGTAATTTTGAGCCAAAACAAGAGAACTTGAACTTGCTTGGGGTTTGAGGTTGCAGCTGTTTTAACATATTTCAGATGCAGGACTTTCTCTGAGTCCCAACAAACACCTCACTTTGGCAGCCATTATGACTCCAATAATCTAATCCCTTTTCTATCTTTCATAGTGTGGCAAAATTTCTATAGTCTTGGCTACTGATTGGGTAAATGCATAATTGCTTAAATCATTTTAATTGGGCCCCGATTCAAGGACCTCTTATAGATTTATTTCCCTTTACTTAGAATTTTTACACATAAGATTTTGATATTCTATATTTCATCCATAATTTATTTTTTCTCTTTTTTATTTGGATTTTTTGATGTTTTTTATCTCTTTATCAATTAATTCATATACCTCATAACTCAGCCATGAATCCCTCAGTGATCCCTGTATCTTTACCTTCCTCCTCAAGATGGAATGTATTATTATCCTAGAATACAAAGTTCAAATTCTTTTGAGAGTAATTTTTGTTTGAGAAACATGCTATCTCTCCAAATCCATAATTGACAGTATCAATAATCAAACTAACAAAAATCACATGATTATCTCAATAAATGCAGAAAAAGCCTTTGACAAAATAAAACACCCATTCCTATTGAAAACACTTGAAATTATAGGAAAAGAAGGGCCATTCATTAAAATAATAAATAGTACATATTTAAAACCATCAGTAAGTATCATCTGCAATAGGCACAACTTAGAAGCCTTCCCAATAAGATCAGGAGTGAAACAGGGATGCTCATTTTCATCTCTTTTATTCAATATTATACTAGAAACAGTAGTAGTAGCAATTAGAGGAAAAAAAGAAATTGAAGAGATTAAAGTAGGCACTGAGGAGACTAACCTATCACTCTTTGCAGATAATATGATGGTATACTTAAAGAACCCCAGAAAATTAACTTAAAGACTAGTGAAAATAATTAACAACTTTAGTAAAGTTGTAGGGTACAAAATAAACCTGCACAAATCATGAACATTTCTACATATTTCCAACAAAACTCAGCAGCAGGAGTTAGAAAGAGAAAATCCATTTAAAATCACTCCAGACAATATAAAAATATTCAGGAATCTATCTGCAAAGACAAACACAGGAATTACATAAACACATTTTACACAATTAAAACTAGATCCTAAACAATTGGAAAATTGCTCATGGATAGGATGAGCTAATATAATAAAAATGACAATCCAACCCAAATTAATTACTTGTTCAACACCATACTTGCTCAGCACCATACCTATCAAAGTAACAAAAAACTTTTTTATAGAATTAGAAAAAATTATAACAAAGTTCATCTGGAAGAACAAAAGATTAAGCATATCAAGGGAAATAAAGGAAAAAAAATGTGTAGAATGGGGGCCTGGCAGTACCAGATCTTAAACTAAACGAACAGAAGGGTGGATCAATGGAATGAATATACTAGGGGTAAATGACCTCAGCAAAATAGTGTTCAATAAACGAAAAGACCCCAAAATTTGGAACAAGAACTCACTCTTTGACAAAAACTGCTGGGAAAATTGGAAAACAGTATGTAGAAAATTAGTTTTAGATCAACATCTTATGCCCTATACCAAGATGAATTCAAAAGGGGTAAATAACTTAAATATAAAAAGTGAAGTCATAAGTAAATTAAATAGAATAGTATGCCTGTCAAATCTATGGGAAAATAAGGAATTTAAGACCAAGCAAGAGAGAGAGAACATTGCAAAATGTAAAATGAATGACTGATATCAAATTACAAAGTTTTTTGTACAAACAAAACCAATGCAACAAAAATGAACACAACACACTGGGAGATCATTTTTATAACAAAACTCTCTGACAAAGGTTTAATTCCCTGAATATATAAGGAATTATGTCAAATTTACAAAATAATAAAGCCATTCCCCAATCAACAAATGGTTAAGGGACATGAATAGGCAGTTTTCGCATAAAGAAATCAAAACTATCAATAAACACATGAAAAAGTGTTCTAAATCCCTCCTGATTACAGAAATGCAAATTAAAACAATTCTGAGGTACCACCTCACACCTAGCAGATTTGCCATCATGACAGCAAAGAAAAGTGATAAATATAGAGGGGATGTGGCAAAATTGGGACTCTAATATACTGCTGGTGGAGTTATAAACTGGTCCAACCATTCTGGAGGACAATTTGGAACTATGCACAAAGGGCTTTAAATGAATGCCTGCTCTTTGGTCCAGTCATACCACTGCTGGATTTGTAGCCCAAAGAGATTATAAAGAAAAAGACTTGCATAAAATTATTTATAGCCACACTATTTGTGGTGGCAAAAACTTGGAAAATTAGGAGTTTTCCATCAATTGGGGAATGGATGAATAAATGGTGTCATATGTTGGTGATAGAATATTATTGTGCTGAAAATAAAGAAATGTGGGAATTCTATGTGAACTGGAACAACCTCAATAGATGCAGAGTGAAAGGAGCAGAACCAGGAGAACATTGTACACAGAGACTGATACATTATGACACAATCGAGTGTAATGGACTTTTCTACTAGCAGCAATGCAATGATACAGGATAATCCAGAGGACCTTGTGAGAAAGAACTCTATCCACATCCAGAAAAAGAACTGTGGGAGTAGAAACCCACAAGAAAAACAATTGCTTGATCACACGGGTTGATGGGGATATGATTGGGGATGTAGACTCTAAACGATCAGACTAGTGCTAATGTTAATAATATGGAAATATGTCTTGATCAATGACACATGTAAAACCCAGTGGAATTGCTTATTGGTTACGGAAGTGGGGTGAGAAAAGGGGAGGGAAAGAACATGAATCATGTAACCATGAAAAAATATTCTAAATTAATTAATAAAATAAATAAATGTAAATTCTTAAAGAAGAAAAAGAAAAATACATGCTTGATCATGTAGTGTGATAGAGATCTGATAAGGTTTTTGATGTTAAAGGATCACTGTATTGCAAATATGAATAACAGAAATATGTTTTGAACATGTATAATCCAGTGGAACTGCCTGTCTGCTTTGGGAGGGGGAGGAGAGAGCAGGGAAGGGGGTATTATGAATCATATAACCATGGAAAAATATTCTAAATAAAAATTTAAAAAGGTTTTTTTTTTTAAAGCTCATGCTTAGTATCCTGTGGCCATCAACTTAAAATTGAATGATCAGACACTTTAATTCTCTTATTATATACATAAGGGAACTGAAACTAAGAGGGGGCTAAATGATTTGCCTAAGGGTAAATAAGTACTAGGTTATAGAGCCACAATAGGAACCTAGATCCTCTTATTCCAAAGAAATTTGTCACTCTTTCTATCCTACCACATTGCTTCACTACATATTGATCCATCTTCATCTGTAAAATTAATGGATAGAATTACATGGTCTCTAACTTCTCCAGCTCTAGCCGATTCTATGACTCCAATAATTTCAAATATACTGCATTGCAACTACATCAAGGTTCAAAAACCAAAAAAAAAATCTTAACTGATTCATATTTTTGTACTGCTAATGAAATATGACTTCTCTTTACCCAACTATATATTTTTCAATTTTAAAATAGATATTGTAGTCATTCATCCTTTTCTATAGGAATTGATTTTGTCTATTATGCTTTCTTTGAACAGAATAGGAGTTATGGAGAGGATATCTGATTTCAGGAATTATAATCATCATTCCTTGATTAAGCTTTCCTTAACAAATTTAGATTTGAAACTATTTTTCCTATTTTTATAAGGGTTTAAAATTTTCCTTTGAAACATTTTCTAGGTAGGATAGGCATTTATATTTAATGTAATTACAATGGTATATGGTACTCCCTGTAAGTAGATTTGGAACAAGGCCTTGTTTCTCAGGTCAGCCCTCTATATTACTATTGTCTGTTATCTCTCATAACAACATTCTCAGAAGGGACATCATGATGTTGAATTCTATAGATCTGTCTTCATTTGTGCCCTCTCTGATGGCTCTATCTTTCGTATTCTTTTGTATCTATGCATTAGGAGGCTATGTATTGTGCATGTAAAATGTTATCACCCATCCCAGGCTCACAATTCTAGTCTTATATTTATGGGTTTTTTTGGTACATTGAGGTTTTCCAGATTTAGTATGCATTTCTGAACATTGTTATCTACTTTTTCTTTCTGAAAGCTAGACACAATATTTTTCATAGCAATTTTATTCTACATTTCATTTCATAACTTCATCTTCTGTATTCTACTGTTTTAAGAAAATTATTCTACATCTCACACCCAGATGATGATTATAATTCCTTACTTTCTTCTGTTCTGTAGTACTTCTGCACATTTATTTAGCCAAAATAAATAAGATGCCTAAGGGAACAAATGATTTTACTTTTTTCATAGAAATCAGAAAAGGTTAAAAAAAACAAACAAACAAAAAAAACAACCAACCCTTCAGCTTCCCATATATTTAATCTTCATATAAATTTAAAATTAGACACCAAAGAATTTGCTTTGCCATTTTATTTCTTCCTTTCTGTTCATGGATTAGATCTTAAAATCTAGCTTGAAATAATCTTAGCATGTGGTTCTTTTTCATCTGACAATGAAATTTTCCATTTTTCCTCACATTCATCAGTGAGACTAATCCACTGAAGTATTTATCACTGAGATGTCTCCCACAGTCAAATCTTTTACTTGGTTTTGATAGGAAGATACAAAATAATCTCTTTATTTTTAAATAATTTATTGAATGTAATGATAATTAAAATTATAGGTTATATTCATGGTATAGCTTAAAATTCACATAGAATTTGACAGATACCATGCCTTTTATTCATCATGATAACTGTTAAATGCAATACTTCTTATACTCATTTATAGCTAGAAAATTGCAGATCAGAGTGATTAAGTGACTTATGTAAGGTCACATAGATAGGTGGCAGTCATGACTCGAATCCAGTTTTGATTCGAGATTCAGTAAACCACTGCTTTAGACAATAGGAACTGTTTTGGGGAGGATACCAGGAATGTTTTATGATTGTTAACTGCAAGGATTTTAGAGTTATCATGAAGAAAAAAGTTTTGATTTGGAAGATAACAGGATAAATGGCAAAAGTTGTAGGTGGCATATTTTATCTCAAAGTATATGAAACAATTCCAAACAAATAAATTATTTAAATGTGTGATGGATTGCCTAATATTGTAGGATATTTTCATTACTGAAGATTATCATATAGAAGTTGGATGATCAATAGTTGATGGGATTTATTTATATATGGGTTGGACTATCATGAAATTGCAGATTTTGAGACACAGAAGATACCTTGGTGGTATCTATTTCAACTTATATGTGAAAAGAATCTCTACTATTACATATCCAAGAAGCCAGCCAACCTCTATTAGAAAACTTCCGAAGAAAGGAAACCTATCACTTCCGAAGGTTCCTCATTTCACTTTTGAAAGTTCCATTTGCTAGGATAAATTTGTTTTGTTTAGGTTTCATTTTGCTTTTGAGAGTACATTGTTTTACTCATCTCCAAAGCCCAAACTGGATGCTTTACAACTTCTTTCCTTTGCATCTAATTATATCCTTTATAACTAAACAGATCATTTTTAATCTACCTTCTTCATGTCAAATTTTCAAATAAAAGATGACAACTATCATGATGCCACTAACAATCCCCATTTTCTTCAACTGATTCTAAAATAATATTGACTAAAGGTCTTTCATATCTTGTTTACTTTCCAGCTTTTAGTAATAGTCCCTAGCTTATTAGAGTTCATAAAATATGGTGATAAGAATTAAACATGAAAGTTCAGCTATGACCTAATGAAGACAAGTAGAATAGGATTTTTACCTTGTTATGTGTTGATATATGTTTAACAACCAATTAAAAAAAAAGCAGGCATAACAAAATTAAATTTAATCTGTCTTGGGAAGAAAAGCCATGATGGTGGAGTAGGGACAAAGAGAGTTCAAACTTCTTTGAGAATTCACTTCAATTATCATTAAAATAACACTTTAAATTAATGCAAGAGAGGCAAAATCAAGAAGGGTATGAAGTGAGGCAATTTTCCTGCAGAAAACAACTTGGAAGGTAGGCAGAGAGGGCTTGTTTCACTGTGGTTAGAGGAGAGTGCAGTCTGACAGAAAGCTGCCGCAAGGAGCAGTGAAGAGTGCATTTAGCACATAATTAGCACCTAATTATAACAACAAAGATACTTAGCTCTCCCTTTATTGTGAAGATTAAATTGTAATCCCCTATCTATTTTTAGATTTTAATCCCCAAAGTGTAAACCAAGTATTTAAAGTAGATCTACCCATTTTAACCACAAAAAAGATATGAACTAAGCACAAAAAGATATGAACATTCATTTCATACATTAAGTGGGAGGTCTGTGACCCATGCATGAAAGAGTGAGCAGTCCTGGAGAGGAGCATCTGCTGTGATTGGTAGATGTAATATTTAGGGGAGGTGACGCAAGAGAAAAGGGTCTTTAAATAATGGAAAACAGAGGCACAGAGGATCCAGCAGTCACTTGGAATTGGCATGGAGGAGAGTCACTTGGAATATCCATATACCTATCCCTTGAAGCTCCAAGCCCTAGAGAAAACCCAAGTTCCAAATATTTCCACAGAGCTCTAAGGAAACCATCACTAGGTCCTGGGGGAGAATGAATTAGCAGGTGGAAGTGTCTTTTGGACCTCTCATTGCCAAGGCCATCATACTACCCTGGAAGAATTGAAACTTGTAGAAGAGCTGAGGGTGGTAACAAGGAAAAACTGAAGTTTAAGAAAGTGCCCCCTCTACACTAAGAAACGAGCTGAGCTTAACTTTAAGATAAAAAATAAGTCCAGAAAAAAGGCTAGGAAAATGAGCAAACATCAAAATTAAACTAATTATAAAAATTTATTATAGAGATAAAGAGGAGCAAAGTACAAACTTAGAAGGGGACAGTGAGATTAAAGTAGCTACATGAAAAAACTACAAAGACAAATGAATATAGGTCTCTGACCTTGGAAGAGCTCAAAAAAGGATTTTAAGAATCAAATAAATAAGAAATAGGGGAAATGGAAATAGGAAATGAAAACAATGCAAGAAAGTCAACAGTGTGGTAAAGGCAGCACAAAAATACTGAAGAAAATAAAACCTTTAAAAACAGAATTGGCCAAATGGAAAAAAGGGTACAGTGGTCTAAAGAAGAAAAGACTTTACTAAAAAGTAGAATTAGCCAAACAGAAAAGGTGATTGAAAAGCTCACTGGAGAAACTAATTCTTAAAAAAATAGAATTGGTCAAGTGAAAGATAATGACTTCATGATATACCATGAAATAATGGAACAAAAGAAAAAGTACAAAAAATAAGAAGGAAACATGAAATACCACATTGGAAAAAAATGACCTGGAAAATGGACCCAAGAGAGATAATTTAAGAATTATTGGACTACCTAAAAGCCATGCTAAAAAAAAAGGTTAGATATCATACTACTAAAAATTATCAAAGAAAACTGCTCTGATATTCTTGAACAAAAGGGAAAAAGAGAAATTGAAAGAATTCACTGATAAATCCCCAAATGACAATTTCCAGGAATATTATATCTAAATTCCAGAATTCCCAGGCCAAGGAGAAAATATAACAAGCAGCAAGAAAGAAACAATTAAAATATCATGGAGTCACAGTAAGCATTACATAGGACTTAGCAGCTTCTACATTAAAGAATCACACTAAGCATATAATATTCGAGGAGTCAAAGGAAGTATGTTTATAGCTGTGAATGGAGAATTAACATTCTTTGTCTATTTTAATGTAATCTATCAGCAATCTTTAACTCAATCAATTAAGAACTCAAAACACCCCTACTGAACACTTAAGTAAGAGAATCCACAAGTCACTTACTAGAAAAAACTCTCATCTCCAAAGGGCACTGTCCACCCCTGGGCAGTTAGGCAAATTGAAAGACTTCAATTGGTTTCTGTGAAGAGGTGGAGGGACACGAAATGATGTGGAAAAGGGGGTATAAATGAAAAGATCAACATGGTCTTGTCTCTTTCCTTCCTTGGTTTTTGGAGAGATTATTTTCTTGGTGAGACTCTTCCTTTGGATTCTGCATCAGTGAGTAGAGTTGAGAAGACAAACTTTTCCTTGGAGTCATTCTACATTGGTGGAACCTTGGGTGAAGACATCACTTCTGGCTGAGGACTACCAGGAAATCCATGTGGATACTGGCACTTGGGGAAACCCCTGCCAGGGGCTGAGCTGGACTTAAACAGAGCAGTACTTAGGGCTAGACCAGGATTTTCCTCCTTCCTATATTTCCCACTTTTGTTATCTCTATCTTATTGTAAATAAAAGCTGCTAACACTAATTTTGATTTAGGGGCTAATATTTTACAAATGGTGACCACAATCTCACTTTTTTAACTTTTATATTTAGTCAAGCCAATTTTAATTCTTACATTAATTGTCAGACCACAAAGGTTTGATGAGTACCCTCAATCTTCTGATAATTTCCTTTACTTTTTACTATCTTTAAAACTATCCCTAAGTCAGTTGTGCGGAGCCAATTCTGGAGTTAGAAACCTATAGCTGTTGATCTGTTTGCTATATGAAAGGATAAGTCCTAACCCCCCACCCCCAAACTGAAAACAACCAAATAACAGGCAATTGTTTACTGTTGCCAGTTAAACTGGATGTTTTTTCTTAATCAAAAATTAGCCAGCCCTCAGGATTTCACCTTGGGAGATGCTTTGTAAGGGGTAGATTTAGGGTTGAGATTGAATATATTATTTAGTGGTCAGCAGGGATTTAAATTCTAAATCCCATTGAAATACTCAAGTCAGAATGGAATTTATGGTGGTTTATTTACAATAGAAGGAAGAAATTAAGAAGAAAGAGAAAGAGGGAAAGGGGTAAAGATCTACTCCAGCCTGGCCTGAACCAGGGGGAGTTCAGAGGCCTCTCAGTCAAGGGGCCTTCCCAGAAGATTAAATCTAAGTTGGCTTTCAGCTGGGATACCTCCTCTAAGATGAGGGGCTCCTTAGAGGTTGGAACCTTTAGAAGGGTCAAGGGAAAGGGAAGTCAGTCTTAACCGTCATCACAAGATTGACTAAGGAAAGCAATCTCAGGACCCATGCTTCAGAGCTCCTCCAAGTCAAGTCTTTTCACCCAAGTCCTCAAAAGCCCTTCTCACAGGAAGTAATGCAAAATATGAAGGCAGTTCTTTACATCACTTCCTGTGTCTCACATGTACCAATGATGGCTTAAAATTAGCTTAGGACAGCCCAGGGGGTCAGTCAGTCATCTCTGATTTGTCACTTGCTAGCACACACAGGTCACAGATCATCCTCCCCCAAACTTAATCCTTAGGAGGAGGTATATACATTCCTGGTTGCTAAAATTCTAAAGACTAAACAGGGTGAAGTAAATCTAAAATTCACAGCTTCTATCCCCCCACCTTGACTCAGGGGGAAGCAACACTGCCCCCACAAGCTTCCATTTCTCAGCCCAGAATTCTTTAAGGCCTTTACACACCCCTCGTCTCTAACATTAGCTTAACTATGGACAGCAGTTAGAGGAAGTTGCAATAAAAATAATTTAAACTGATCCTTTAACTGAGAAGTTTTCAGAAACCACTAAGGGAAAAAATCCCATCACCTTTTTGTGCCTCCAAGCCAGCTCAGAGAAGTGGCTTCCTGGAAGTACTTGGTGGAAGCATGTGGTAGAAGCACCTCACCCCTGGTGTTTCTACCCCTAGGGGAGAGGAGAAAGTCACCCCTTTATCCAAGACTAGTTAATTAGGGTTTACTATACTTATACCAATTTTTTTTCCTCTGATGTCTCTAGAAGACCCCACCCAGTAGCTTTGTGAAACCCTAACCCCTAGCCAGTAGCTCCGCCTACTGTTAAAAAGTAGAATTGTATATAATTTAATAATTCAATTGAAAAATAATAAATAGGAGGCTGAGCATGATACTCAACAGCATAGCCCAAATTGGGAAAATGTTGCTTCTTGACTATCTAAAATGACTCATGATCCCAGAGAACATTTCACAATCCTTTATTTAGCACTGATCCTGGCTGTACTTATACTAATAGGATGCTTGACAATTTACTTATTTCTCCTCAAGATAAAACAGAATGATAGCTTGATTGACCTCAAAACTCTCCTTGAGAAAAATATGGAAGATAGCTGGATTAATCTAAAAGCCCACCTAAAAAACAAAACTAAACTGGACGATAGCTTGATTGACCTAAAACTTCACCTTGAGAAAAAACTGGAAGATAGCTTGAGCAATTTCAAGACTTATATTAAAAACAAACAAATAAATAATTTGAGAAAAGCTTGAGTAATCCCAAGATTCAGAAAAGAGATTTATCTACCCATAATCCCTTACCATCAAACCCTACCCAGCCTCTACCTTACCCTGAACATCCTTTCTCTTGTCATGGTCACCTTCTCTCTTATCATGTTCAGTTTTTCCCTGCCTACTACCCAAACCCACCCTTTACTATCCCTACTTGACTTCTCTCTCTTTCTCCGCTGCCCTCCCCCATTTCCTTACTGGCCCAGCCCTAGCCCCTTCCTCTCCCCATCCCTCTCCTGCCTGCAAATATTAAATTTAACTCTCCCATGAATGTGAAAATGAAATTAATTAACTCTCCTCTGATTGTGAAAATGAAATTAACTCCCCTGCTCATTTTTAGATTTAATCACCAAAGGTGTAAACACCCTATTTACACTTGAGTGGGGGAGGTCTGTGACCCATGTGTGCAATATTGGGTGATGAATCAGAATTAATCTAACTTCCCCTGGGCAGTCTTAAAATTAAGCTTCAACTGTGATTGGCAGGTGTAAAATTAGAGGAAGGCACAGGAAGTAATCCAAAAGAGTGTCTTTAAAAGGGAGTTACAACTTCCCGAGTCACTTCTACTTGGAGTAGAGACTGAAGAAGAACCTGCTGACTGGACCTGAGACTCTGTTCCTGGTGAGACTGTCCTTTAGTCCTTTCCTTTGGACTAACACATGGGGAGTGAAAAGCTGAATCTTAACTGCTGGATTTTTCTGAAGAGAATAGCCTCAGGAGAGACCTATCCTCTGAGAGAGAATTCCCCAGGTTCTCGCTTTTGCTGAGGCCAGCTAAGGATTAACTCTCCCTGCTGGTGTTGAGCCAGAAGCCAGGAGTAATTACTTAGTGCTTAGGGTAGATGTCTAACCCAACCTCTCTCTGATTTCCTACTTCATTCTTTCAAGGTTTGTAAATAAATTGTAAATAAATCTCCTGTGAATAATTAAATTCCTGGTGACCTTATTTTAAATATAATTCCATCCAACCTTGTTTTATACTATAACCCTACTTTGCCCTTACATGCCCAACCTAACCCCTTGCCCCTACCTCTCATCCTTCCCCCTCTGCCCATACCCTTCCCCAGATCCTTTTGCCCTACCCCCTACCATTAACTCCCTTTCTCCTCTTGCCCTACCCCTTAATCCCAGACCAACACTTCCCACTTAGTTCATCCACTCCTCCCTCTCCCCTCCCCTACTCTATTACAATCAAACATTGAACCAAGCAACAGAAATCAAAATTGATTCAGTTAAAATACTATTCCCCTTAAGGAAAGTAACTACTTACAATAAAAGTAGAGATTTAGTGTCCCTTACACACGATACACCCTTCATCCCCCAAGATATTGAGAGATTCAAGCAAAATATTCCTTCCCTTGAAGATGATCCCATTGTAA
Source organism: Monodelphis domestica (assembly GCF_027887165.1). Lineage (NCBI taxonomy): Eukaryota > Metazoa > Chordata > Mammalia > Didelphimorphia > Didelphidae > Monodelphis > Monodelphis domestica. The sequence goes on along the minus strand of NC_077228.1, from coordinate 318,742,091 downwards.
TTATAAAAATGCTAGAAAGAATTTGCTGCACTTATCAAGTGGACTGATGTGGAAAATTTGCTCTAAGCTTTTTTAAGATAAAGAGAGAAAAATTAAAAAAAATATCTCTTGTCAATAAGGCCAGGGAAGGAAAGCAAATCATTGTCTTCGTGAAGACCCAAGATGGAATTTAAATAGGGAGGATGATTACAAAAAACTATGCCATGCTAGAGTGGTATTATTAACAGCAATGAGAGCTTGTTCTGATAGACCTGGTACATGGAGAAACTTCAAAAACCTTAAACAAAAACAGCATGAAAATCCCTCCCAGTTTATGGATAGACTTATTGAGCTGGAAGATAAATATTTAGACCTGAATCTTTTCACAGAAAGGGATGTCAGATGATAAGAAGACAATTTGTAGAAAATTGTTGTAAAGTAGTCAAAGATTATTTTAAGACCAACTGTCAAAACTAGGCCAAAATAAACCTGGAAGAATTGAGAAGTGTAGCAGTTTATGTCTTTAATGGCCATGAAAAGAAAGATGAAAATAACAATGACTTAGTAGAGGCATAAAGGAAAGAATCAAAGATCACCTGTCCAGTAAAACTGAGTATAATCTTTTTGGGGGAAGATGGTTATTTAATAAAGTAGATTTCTAAGCATTCATGATGAAAAGACTATACCTAAAAAAGAAAGTCAATGCTCATATACCAGACTCAAGAAAAACATAAAAAGACAAACAAGAAAGAAAATTTATGAGATTTAATGAGGTCAAAATGTTTATATTCCTTTAAGGAAAGAAACTTGGAATAATTATTTTTATTAGGAAAGATAAAAGGTGTATTTACTTGGCAGAGAGAGTGTGGGAGTATGATGACTAAAATGACATGATGAACACACACACAAAAAAAACCAAGAAGTGAAAAAGAGAATTGAGCTGAGAGAAAAGGTAAGAGAATAGGGTAAATTATATCACCTAAATAGTTATTAATAACTATTACAGTGGAGGGGAGGATGAGGATGGTGACAGTCACTGATTATACCATACTCTCAACAGAACTGTCTCAGAGAAGGAATGAAGAGTAGTATTCATTTGGGTATAGAAACCTATCTCACCATATATAGGAGTAGAAAAGGAATAATAAAAGGCAAGTGGTAGGTGGATAGAAAGGAGGGTGAAGTGGAAGAGGCAGTAGGTAAAGGCAAAACACTGTTGAGGAGGGAAAGAGTGAAAGGAAAAAAAGAATAGGATCAAAATGGTAAAATAATATGAGGGAATACAAAATTAATACATCATTATTACAAAGGTGAATGTAATAAACTCAACTATAAAATGGAAGCATATAGCAGAGTGAATAAAAATCAAATCCTTTGATATGTTGTTTATAAAAAGCATATTTGAAACAGGGGAACACACAAAATAAAGGTAAGGAGCTGGAGCTTTATGCTTCATCTGAAGTAAAAAAAAGCAGGAGTAGCAATAATCTCAGACAAAACTAAGGCAAAAACAGACTTATTAAAAGAGATAAGAAAAGAAATTACATCTTGATAAAAATTATCACAAAGAAGTAATATCATTACTAACCATATAACTAACAAATGGTATAAACTCCAAATTTTTATAGGAGAAATTAACTGAACTACAGGAAGAAATAGATAATAAAATTATACTAGTGAAGAATCTCAATATTCTCCACTCAAAATCTAACCAAAAATAAAAAAGGAAGAAGTTAAGAAGATGAATGAATTTTACAAAAGTAAGATTTAATAGATATCTGGAAAAAATTGAATGGGAATAAAAAGGAATATATCTTCATTTCAATACTAAATGGCATCTATGTGAAAACTGACCATGCATTTGGACATGAAAACTTTACAACCATTATGTAGAAAAGCAAAAATAATAAATGCATCCTTTTCTGATCACGATACAATAAAAGTATAGTAAGTTAGGGTACATTGAAAGACAAATAAAACCTTAAATGGAAACTTAAAATTTTAATTTAAAAAAATGGGTATATCATAGAAACAAGCAATAATGTCATTAAAGAGAATGACAATGAAGAGACAACATATCAATATTTATGAGATACAGCCCAAGCAGTACTTAAGGGAAAATTTTTATATCTAAATACTTACTTCAGTAAAATGGATGGGGGTAGTGGAGAAATCAATGAATTAAGTAGGCAATTAAAAAAAACTAGAAAAAGAATACATTAAAAATTCCCCCTTAGAGAGTCCATTGATTTGGGAACAGCTGAATAAATTGTGGTATATGATGGTGTTGGAGTATTATTGTGCTGAAAGGAGTAATTAACTGGAAGAATTCCATATGAACTGGAAAGAACTCTAGGAATTTATGCAGAGTGAAATGAAAACAACCAGTAGAACATTGTATACTGTGGCACAATCAAATGTTCTAGATCTTTCTACTAGCAGCAATGCAATCATTCAGGACAATCCAAAAAAAGAACTGTGAAAACAGAAATGCAGAAGTAAAATATGATCTTTTACATAGTTCAATAGGTATATGATTAGGGTTTTGATGTTAAAAGATCACTGTATTCTAAATTTAAAAAAAAATTAAATTTCCCCTTACAGGCCAAATTAGAAGTTGTAAAAAAGTCAAAGGAGAAATTAATAAAATTGAAAGTAAAGAAAAAATGAACTGATAGCAATAGAAAGTTCATTTTATGGAGGAAAACAAATAAAATACAGTATTGGTTAATTTGATCAAAAAAGGAAACAAATCAAATTAAATTACCAGTGTCAAAAATGAAAAGGATGAATTCATCATCATTAAGAAAAAAATTAAAGCAAATCATCAGAAACTATTTTGTCTAATTACCTGCCACTAAATCTATCTAAGCAAAATGGACAAATATTTACAAAAATATAAATTTCTAAGGTTAAAAAGAGGAAACAGAATATTTAAATAATCCCATCTCAGAAACAGGAAATTGAACATGCAATCAATAAACTCCCTAAAAATAATTCCCAGGGCAAGATTTATTCACAAGTGAATTCTATTGAATATTTAAAGAATATTTGATCCCAATAACATATAAAGTATTTGGGAAAATAGGCAGAGAAATCCTACCAAATTCCTTTACGATATAATTATGGTGTGGTTATGTAAGCCAGGAAGACAAAAATTAGAGAAAGAAAACTATAGGCTTATTTCATTCATAAATATAGATGCAAAAATTTTAAATAAAATACTAGCAATACAACAATGTATTACAAGGAACATTCACTATGACCTAGTGGGATTTATAGCAGAAATGCAGGGTTAGTTTATTATTAGGAAATCTATTAGTGAAATTGACCATATCAATAACAAAAACAACAGAAATCAAATAATTATCTCAATAGATGCAAAAAAGCCCATATCAAAATATAACACCCATTTTTATTAAAAACACTAGTAAGTATAGAAACACTTAAATTCCTTAAAATTATAAGTAGCATCTATCTAAAACTATGATCAAGCAGTATCTGTAATGGGGACAAGCTAGAGTCCTTCCCATTAAGATAAAGGGTGATACAAGGGTGCTTATTATGACTACTAATATAAAATACTGCATTATTATTAATATTAGCTTTATTAATAAGGAAAGAAAAATAAATTGAAAGAAATAAAATAGGCAATGAGGAAACTAAACTATCACTTTTTGCAAAGATGATATGATGGTATACTTAGAGAATTTTAGACAAACAACTAAAAATCTAGTTGAAAAAATTAATAACTTTAGCAAAGTTGCAGGATACAAAATAAACCCACATAAATCATCAGATCAGAAAGCTATAAAAAGAGAAATTCCATTTAAATTAAGTCTAGACAATATAAAAGACCCGGAAGTCTACTTGTCAAAAGAAATAGGAATCATATAAACATAATTACAAAACACTTTTCACACAAATAAAATTAGATCTAAGCAATTGGAAAAATATCAAATGCTTCTGGGTACGCCAAGATTCTATAATGAAAAATGACAATTCTATCAAAAATTATTTCATTTTTCAATGCCATATAAATTAAAAATGCCAAAAACTTATCTGATGATGATGGAATACTATTGCGCTGAAAGGAAAAATGAACTGTAGGATTTCTATGTAAACTGGAAAGACCTCCAGGAATTGATGCAGAGCAAAAGGAGAATAACCAGGAGAACATTGTACCCAGAGACTGATACACTGTGGCACAATGGACTACCAATAGTGCAATGACCCAGGATAATCCAGAGAAATTTAGGAAAAAGAACACTATCTACATCCAGAGAAAGAACTGTGGAACAGAAACGCAGAACAAAAACATATGATTGATCACATGGTTCAATGGGGATATGATTAGGGTTTTGGCATTAAAAGATCACTTTACTGCAAATATGAATAACATGGAAATAGGTTTTGAACAGTGATACATATATAATCCAGTGGAAATGTGTGTCAGCTCTGGGAGGGGGAGTAATTGGAGAGATCATGAATAATGTAACCATGGAAAAATATTCTAAATAAAAAGAACTCATTCAACAACAACAACAGAAAAAAGTATGAAAAAAAGTTATTTAGCTTACCAGATCTCAAAATATACTGTAAAAGAGTAATCATCAAAAAAAATCTGGTACTGGCTAAGAAAAAGAATAGTGGAACAATGGAACATATTTGATACACAGTGCTGAAATCACCACAGAAATCTAGTGTTTGATAAATCCTAAGATCTCAGTTTTGAGGTTAAGAACTCAGTATTTGACAAAAATGGGTATATGATTTAGACATAAAGGGTGATAGCATAAGCAATTTAGGAAATCACTGAATAGTTTGCCTGATAGATCTATGGTGAAGGTATGAATTTATGACCAAATAAGAAATAAAGAACACTGAGATATAAAATGAATGCTTTTGAATTTTATAAAATTGAAAAGTTTTGTACAAACAAAACCAATATAACCAAGACTAGAAAGGAAACAACAAACTGGAAAAAAATGTTTACAACAAATTTTTTTGATAAAAGCCTCATTTCTTGAATATATAGAGAATGGCGGTGAATTTATAAGAAGAGAAATCATTTCCCAACTGACAAATGGTTAAAGGATATGAACAAGCAGGAGTTTATTTGGGTGGATTTAGAATCCTGTATAATTAGAAATCCTTTATTTATCCTTATTTATTTCAATAAGTATTTTATGTTTATAATAAGAGTCTCTTTAACATCCTTGCACCTGGCCCTGAAGGGAAGTTCACATTTGAGCTTCACTTCCTCACTGAGGACACTTGATTACCTCTATCAAAAGTATATGAAAGTATCCAAAAAGTTTTTTAACAGTATTAAATAGTTTTTATCTATTTTGTGTAACTTTCTAATTTATTTTTACAGTTTTAGTTCCAAGATAGAAGAGGGGAAAGGAATAGGCAGTTGGGTTGAAATGATTTGCTCAGGGTAACACAGCTAGAAAGTATATGAGGCAAAATCTGATGAACCTAGTACCTCTCATCTCTAGGCCTGGTTCTCTATCTACTGAGCAACCTAATTGTCCCCAAATTAAAAATCTCAAAAGATTCTTTGACTAATAAGAAGAACCAAATTTACTAAAAATGAAAGTTGCTTAAGGGTACTGTAAATTTCCCCTCTCAGAACTATCTAAATATCAACAAAAATAAATTAGAAAGTTTAGGAGTTAAATAGAATTTTAGAAAGGTATACATAATAGACTTCTGGAGAAAACTAAATTGGAATAGAATGGAATATGCCCCATTTTCAGCAGTAGATGGCATCACTATAGAAACTGACCATGTATTGGGACATTAAAAACTTCACAAGTAAATTTGGTAAGGTAGAAATATTAAACAGATTATTTTCAGACCAGAATACAGTAAAAATGAAACTTAAAAGGCTATTGAAAGATAGATTAAAAATTAATTGAAAACTAAATGATTCAGTCTTAAAGAATTTGTGGGTCAAAGAACAACTCATAGAAAAATGAACAATTTCATTAAGAAGAATGAGACAGAATATCACAATTTATTGATACAACCAAAGCAGTAAGTAGGTTAAAAATTTCTATCTCTAAATGCTTTCCTCAATAAAATGGAAGAGGAGCAGATCATTTAATTGGGCACACAACTAAAAAAGCTAGAGGGAAAAAAAAAACAGAATTTCCAATTAACACCGACATGGAAATCCTGTAAATCAAAGGAGAGATTAATAATCAAGTATAGAAATTAATAGATATAATATAGAAAACTATTGAACTAATAAATAAACTAGAAATTGCTTTTGATAATAAATAAATCTTTAAAGAAAGAAATTGAACTATCAATGAGCTTCCCAAGAAAAAATCTCCAGGATCTCATGAATTCACAAGTAAATTCTACTAAACAGTTAAAGAGAAAATCAATGCTTTATAAATTATTTTGGAAAATAGTCAAAGAAAGAATCCTAAGAAACTCCTTTTACAATACAAATATGGTGTATATACTCAAAGCATGGGAAACAAAAACATGAAAACAAAAGAACAGACTAATTTTCAAAATGAACACTGATATAAAAAATTTAAATAAAATCAAATACATTATGAGTTGATACAATCCTTATGGAGAGAAATCTGGAACCATGCTTAAAGGGCCATAAAAAAATGATCCAGAAAAACCATTACTAGACCCGTATATCCCAAAGAGATTAAAGATAGAAGAAATGGATAGACTTGTACAAAATATTTATAGAAACCCTTTTTGTGAAGCAAAGAACTGAAAACTGAATGGATGTCCATTAATTGGGGAATGGCTGAACAAACTGTGGTATATGATTGTAATGGGATACTACTCTGCCATGAAAAATGACAAATAAGATGATCAAAAAAAAAAACCAAACTTGGAAATATTTCTATGAAGTGATGAAAAGGTAAATGAGGACAATTAGGAGAACATTGTACATAGTTACAACAATAGTATATGATGAATAGCTATGAATGACTTAATTATTATCCAAACACAAGCATCCAGGATGACACCAAGAGACTCATGATGAAAAAAGATATCTATTGCCATAGAAGGAACTGATGGAGTATGACTACAGATTAAAGTATACCATTCTTTACTTTATTTCCTCCATGAATCTTCTCTAGTGTAAATAATATATTTTATTTCACAAGATTAACAGGGATGTATGCATTGTATGATAACATAAGTACAACATATATCATATTACCTGTCTTCTTGAGGAACAGAAAATAATGAGAGAGGGAGAGAACATAGACTGCAAAATTTCAGAAAAATGTTAACAATTAGCAAGGAAATTATAACAATGTATCTCAAAGATCATACAGTATGACCAGTGGAGATTAATACCATGAATATAGGGCTTATTTGATATTAGGGAAACCATTTGAATAACAGGCCATACCATATGAACTTCAAATAATAAAACTATGTGATTATCCTAATAGATGCAGAAAAAGCTTTTGACAAAATACAACATTCATTCCAATTAAAAACACTAGAAAGCATAGGAATAAAGAACTTTTCCTTAAAATGATAGCTAGTGTTTATCTAAAACCATCAGTAAGCATTATTTGTAATGGGGAAAAGCTAGAAGGCTTCTCAATAAGATAAGGAGTGAAGCAAAGATACCCATTATCACCACTTTTATTCTACATGGTATAAGAAATGCTACCCATCACAATAAGAGAAGAAAAAGAAATTGAAGGAATTAATGAAGGCAATGAGAAAACAAAACTAGGACTCTTTGCAGATGATGTTAGTATACTTGTGGAATCCTAGAGAATAAGCTAAAAAACTAACTGAAATAATTAACTTTAGCAAATTTGCAGGATATAAAGTCAACCTACATAAATCATCAGCTTTTTTATGTTTACCAACAAATTCCAGCAGCAACAGATAGAAAGAGAAACTTCATTTAAAATCACTCCAGACAATATAAAGAACTTGAGAGTCTACCTGCCATGATAAGTCCAGGAATTATATACATACAATTACAAAATACTTTTAACATCAGATCTGAATAATTAGAAAAATATTAACTGTTCATGAACATGTATAGACCAAGATCTCACAACATATACCAAGATAAGGTCAAAATGTCTGTGTGATTTATAAATAAAGGATATCAGCATAAGCAAATTAAAGGACCATGGCATAGTTTGCCTGCATGATCTATGCATAAGGGGAATATTTATGACCAACAGGAAATACAAACCCTTTTACTATGTGAAATAGATAATTTTGATTACATTAAATGTATCAAAATGTAAATGCACTGTCTTCTTTTACAACATGACTAATATAGAAATAGAATTTACATGATTGCATATATATAACCTATATCAAATTTCTTGCCATCTCACGGGGGGGGGGGAAGGGAAGGAGAGGATTTGGTACTCTATTTTTTCATAAATTCAAGCTAAAAATTGTTTTTACATTTACTGGAAAAAAATAAAATAGCAGCTCAACATATACCATGTTATACAGAGAAAGAGGTATTATCATGTAATATTTATTATTTTACCCTACTAGATGCCAAAGATGTGAAAACAAATGTGAAACCACCCCTACTTTTAAGGACCTTACATTGTATTAGATTTGTCAATCAAAGTAAGTGCATTTTGTCCACATTAAAAAGTAGCTTTTTCAATTCAAAACCAAATTACTTTTCTCTTTTCTCCATCACCATCCCTATGATGAAATCTTTAGGAGGATAATAATTATCTGAACACACTTCTGAAATTATCTGTCTTAAAAAACAATCATTTTTTATGAATAGAAGTAGACACTCAAAACTCAGATTATGATGAATATGGTACCTCTTTGAAGTATATAACTCAACTTGGATGGAGAGCTCTGCAACTGGGAAGCAAAATATGATTTTCATAATTCACTGTAGCTGAACTCTTTTTTGTCTCATTGCTCACTAACCAGACAACTTGGCCCCCTGCCTTGTGTAAATAGGCTCTAGTCTACTTATTTAATTTATGTTGAATGTGCTGCACCTTCATCTGGTCAAATGACTGCAGGAATTTCAAATGACCATTCCCGGAAGAGTGGGAGTCAGTAACTATGATGAATACAGGCATATCATAAAGAAACATATCCCCCCAAATTTATTTCAGTAACATAACTAAAAATGAGGCCAACTTTACATTTGTATAATCTATGAGTAATACACATTGAGACTCAGTAATGAGTGTAATGTAGATCTTATAGATAAATGATGTATATGAAGAATGAAAATATGGTTTACTTATTGATTCTCCCTTCTGTATAATTTTTAATTTGTGTGCTTTTTAAAAAAATAAGTATCAATTATGCATAAAGTCTATAAAGCTGAGCAGGAGAACATTTTTCTTTTGAGAACCACAGATCCACAGAGACAGGGTGGGGAAAACAAATTTAGAACCATCATGTGTAAAAAAAAAAGTGATGGCTATTGTTTTGTGCTTATATCTTTTATTTTTGGACAATTAAATTCTTAAATTTACTTTAGCTTTTTTTTTTCATTCACAAGAAGTAAACAACAAATGATTTAGAAGTGTACTTCACCTTCATAAGATATACCATGAATATGCTTAATAAAACTCAATGTGCAAGAAGTTTACCTCCAGTCCAATTTGCATGGGAAAGGCCTGATTTAGAACAAAGAATTTGATGGGGAAGATTTCTGCATTTTTTTGTCCCTTAGCTTCTCTCCATCTAGTTATTTGTATTGTCGATCTCAGAGATTCTTGGGACTAAGGAAAACCTTGTGACTTCAGACCCATTTGCAGTTCATTTGAAAATAATTTTCTAAATAGTTTGAGGGATAATACTGACTGATAAATCAGGAATTGAACATTGTTTAATGGAGCTCTTTAGCCATAATTCTAATGAAGGATTGGGACAGATCCTATTAGCAGACTGAAGTAAGTTTAAAGATAGACTAAATGGCTAATGGTAGTTTTTGATCAGTATTCTAAAAGAATTTAGAAACTAGGGTTAAGACTTTGGGAGATGAAAGAGCTCTTGTCTCTTAGGCAAAAAGTTACAAATAGGTGAAGACTCTCCCTTCTTCTCCAGTCCAGTGATCATCTGTGTGAAGATCTTTCTCTCTCATTCAAATAGACGAACCCCCTCCCCCATCTTTGCCATATAAAGGAAAAACAATCAAACAACTATATCAAAAAGTGGATGGTAGAACTAATAGCTCTTATGGACAAGAGTTAATAACTCAAACAGAATGGCTAAGAGAAAGAAGCAGAGACAAAATAGCAGTAAAAAGTTAGACATGTTCTGTGTTTAAAAGGGACCAAAGCAATAAGATGATGTCATCAAAAGATATCAGCATTGTGCTATAATAGGTGAAAGTTGCCATGTGTATTCCATACATATGTACTCCTACATGCATGTGCCATGGCCATACATGTTCCTTATGGGTGGTCTCCCAGTGTATAAGCCCTGCACATGTCCACTCTTTCGGCCAATACTGCATACATTTGTGAGATAGTGTGATCTAAGTTTATAGGAGAATAATTCAATTGCAGCTTTTCATGTAATTTAATTATCTTAATTTTCAATTAATTCAATCATTTGGCTACTAGTAAAGGGAATCAATCAGATAGGGGCTTGTGAACTATGATTTGAGTGTATAGGGACCTATCAAAATCCTTGAAACTGAAGTAACTTTTTATACCCCAAGGTGAGAGGCAGTGTTTTATGTTCTGTAGAAATATTTATTGATTTTTACTAAAACTAGGGGAGATGGAAACATCTAGGGGAAAGACTCTTAACCTTTTTTATGGTATGAACTTCTTTGAGGGTTTGGTTAAGCCCATGAATCTCCATTCTGAAAAAAATGTTCTCTAAAAAAAAGGTAACACTGAAGAAAATGCCAGATTTCAGATTGATATTAGTAAAAAAATGAAGATACAATTCCTTTCTCATCCAGGTTCACAAACACTTTAAAATCTATTCATAGACACCTTGGAACCTCAGGCTGGTGTTAGAAAGAGGGAGAAATAGTGAGAGAATTTGAGAAAAAGTCAAAACAGAAAATGAAACTGAGTTCATGACAACACTGTTCAATCCTTCACCGATTTCATAATCTAAAAATATTCAAACTTCTATTGCCCTTGTCTTGGTCAAGATTTTTTTTCTTTTCCCAAAAATTAATCAAAATATTCCTTTTCAGGCATCCCGCACCCCCAAACCTAGTTATATGATCAAATTCTTGATTCTATAGAAATTTCCAGGAACTCTCTTCCCCTATCCCACATGATCTCATTTTCATTCATATCAGCCTCATCTCATCATTAATCATCAAGTAGTCTCAATTATGCTTTAGCTAAATTCCTTTCTTTTACTTGCCTTAAAAACCAGTCAGGTGATTTTTTCTTAGGGAGTTTTTTGATGGCTTATTCAATTTCTTTTTCTGATATGGGGTTATTTAGGTATTCTATTTTTTCTTCTGATAATCTAGGCAATTTATATTTTTGTAAATATTCATCCATATCACCTAGATTGACATATTTATTGCCATATAACTGGGCATAATAGTTTTGATTGCCTTAATTTCCTCTTCATTAGAGGTGAGGTCTCCCTTTTCATCTTGGATACTGTCAATTTGGTTTTCTTTTTTCCTTTTTTAAATTAGATTGACCTATACTTTGTCTATTTTATTAGTTTTTTCAAAGTACCAGCTTCTAATCGTATTTATTAAATCAATAGTTTTTTGAGTTTTGATTTTATTAATTTCTCCTTTAATTTTTAGGATCTCTAATTTAGTTTTCATCTGAGGATTCTTAATGTGTTCACTTTCTAGTTTTTTATTTGCATGCCCATTTCATTGACCTCTGCCTTCCCTAATTTGTTAATATATGAACTCAAGGATATAAATTTCTTATATTCTCCTAATGACAAGAACATCTTCCTAATATCTACCCTTTTTTTTACATTTTACTTTGTTTTCCTTATTTTACTCATATGTAAAATGAGCTAAAGAAGGATTTGGCCAATCACTTCATTACCTTTGCTAAAACAACCCCAAATGTGGTAGGAAAGAGACAGACACAGCTGAAACATCTGAACAACAACAAAAAATAAAGACTACTTGAAAGTCTATTAAAAAGCCAAATCACTTATTATCTCAAGGAGAACTGAAGGGAGAAAAAGAGAATTTTGTACTCAAATTTTTAGAAAGGAAATATTAAAATTATTTTACATATAATTGGGAAGAATAAAATTATAATTAAATAAAACATTCAATATATTCAGATGGAAAAATAATAAATTAAACAATTTCAAAGCATAACAAAAAACAAAAAATGTTTACTGATATCTAAGTTTTGTTAAATGCTAATGCTTTAGGTTTGAAATTTACATTATAAAAATGTACAAAAATTTTAATAAAAACTATTAAAATATCATTATTGCTCTTTTTTTAGTAATTAAGTTCCTTTTTATGTTCAATTATATGAATTCATTCATTATAATTCAGTTGTGACCTTGTTTTCTGCCTAAAGAAGTCATTTTTTTATTGGGCAACATAATTAATAATGGGTATTATTGGATACCACTGACAAAAAGGAAAAAAAAAAGGACATCTTCTATGTAAACAGAAGCATCAGCATGATGATACACTTTGAATTGCTACTTAAACACACACATATACACACATAACTACACACACACACACATACACCAGTTAACCTCAATCTACGAATCAAATGAAGGAATACATGTGAAAGCTAAAAAAGGTGTATTGAATAAGAAAACATACAACATGATAGGAAAAATAGAGGACTAGACCAAATGAACCTAGAGGGGATTTGTGCAGGTGTTAATATAATTATAAAGGCATTGAAAGATTAATTCATAAGGCATGTGCAGGTAGGAGAAATGCCAAAAATATAGACTGTCCAACTTGGGTCCAACTTAGACCTTAATATTCCAAAAAAGATATCCAAAATCTTCTTTTTGTAACTTTCAGAAAAGCTTTATGAGAATAACATACATGTCCACTGAGGGAATTCTTGATAAGGATACTAGGATATACTGTGGAACAGGCAAGGTTTGATTTAAACGCTTCACAACAGAACTCAATAGTTCACTATGGTTATCTTTGAACAAAACATTATCTTAAAAGCTTTCTTCCAATAAAGTGCCTCTCATGCAGATAAAAAAAATTACAATATTCCAGATAGCTTAATGGAGAAAATCTTATCTGATGACCTTTAGCTATTTAATATTATTTAAGATATAAAATAAGGAGATACATGCTTTATGTTCAACACTGTTATGGAGAAGACCTAACATAATGATTAGGTTGAAAAGGCAGGGAAAGGTCATACAAATGTTCCAGTTTGTGGATAGTGTACTATTTATGTCAATCCCTAGAACATTGTGAGTCTCCCAAACAAGGTTCACAACCACTCAAAAATTTTGCCTAACTATCCACAATGGAAAAAAAAAGAGGATGAAGAATTCTTATTGTCTTGATTCTATACTGTAGCATGGAGTAAGATGTCTATTACATTTATTCATTTATTCATGAATAATGCATTGCAAAGGGACAGTAAGTTGGGCTCAGAACTAAACATGTGGAAGAAATCCGTTTGGACTAAGAGAAATTGCAACACTCCTTTGATGAGCACAAATTCCTTCCTGAAACAAAAGCTTGTATTTTTAGCGCCAATATATAATCTATTGTAATGATTGTAAGTCATGAAATAATATAGTCTCTGAAGAATAAAAGTTGAGTGTTGTTCAGAAGGCAATGAAGAAGTAAACTACGATGGGTTACGGAGAAAAAAAGAATCATGCTGCTCACTGATAACTAGCCTTTGTACTTCACTATTATTGTTCCTGAAAATTAGAAAGTCCTTAGTACATTGGGTAAAACTTTGATAAACTTTTATGGAAACATAAATGACTGGAACTTTGCATGGGCAGGTCTTGAATGGGGCACATTGTTCATTCCTGGACAGAAAATCCACACTGATAAGATCATGGAACCACATGAGAATTTGAATAATAGGAGACCATTGGAAGTTAACAATTGGAAGCTAAATGGAAGATAAGTGACATTTTTAATTCCCATCCAAGTCAGCTGAATTCAATATTTAATAAGTGGCTACTTTGTACAAAATATAGAAATGAATGACAGTCATTTTCCCGTGTTCTTCAAAAAAGTTGGTGTAAGAAACTGACATAAGTGAAAGAAATGAGTGTGTGCAGTTTATAGTCCTCAGATAGCAAGGAGTGTGATTGATAGATACTCTTATATAAACGATCCAGGAAATACTTTAGAAATGTGTCTTGATAATGCTATCTAATTGTTTTAATTCTGCATTTCCTTTGCTAATTGTTGAATATAAAAGGAAATTACCTCATTTGAATCTCAGATTAGCTAATTGGGCTAGGGAATAATATTAGCACTAATATACCGCTTCCCACTCCAGGCCCAAATTAAGAAATTCTTTTAATAGATAAAATAATCTTCACTCACAAAGAATGACAAATACTTATATGTATAAGTATATATAAATTTATACATATAATATACATGTATGTAATATATGCATTCATACATATTTATATATGTTTTTTGCAGGTGGCTGAGTAACTCACAATTTTTAATTAGTGGCAACTTGAAATTGGCAAACATAATTCTTAAGATATGATTACATTTTTGTTAACTATATAAAGACAAGCAAACCAGAGGAGTCTAGTAACTTGAACTTTACAACTGGCAAATTGTTCTATGCATAGTCACAAACATGTTGGGAAAGGGAGGTATAAAAAAATAAAAATGAAATTACCATATTCCTAACTCAGTATGTATAGCATTTTTCCTTGTTGGTTTTAACACTAGGAATAAAGGGTATATTTTGATGATCGTAAGTATTAGTTGACTCTTGATGTAATTATGGTGCTATAAAAATGTCTATGTTGCTATATGGTGTAATTGAACCCCACTGGAGAATATATAATATTAATAGCAACTCACTATGAGAAAAATATATTTTGAGTTTTATATGTTCTTACACTGTGTCACTCTTGAAATAAATGCATAACTAATTTGAAGGGATTTGAGGGATCCAATGAGTCTTGGAAAACTGGTCATGAAAACTTCTGTGCTTGTAGTAGTACTGAGGATGTTGAAAAGATCTCTGAAAAATTCTATAATACAGACAGAGTCAACACTGGGAGGGGATATTTGAAACTAAATAATTAGACTTTACAGTCATTTTGTAAGGAGGAATACAGAGACTTGGTACATATACTGTACAGATAAAGCAAAATTAAATTAGATAATAATAGGCAGGAGGAAGAGACCACATTTGCCATACCTATGGACACTCCAGACATGTGAACACACACGCATACACACACACACACACACACACACACACACACACACATATATACTCTTCAATGATATATGCATATATAATATATATACACCTACAAGTATGTATATACATATAGATGGATACATATATGTGTATATGTATGTTTTACTTGTGACAAGAGGAAGTACTTACAAAAAACCAGGTCTATGCATGTATATGTGTATTTTATATATATATACATATATATGTATATATATATAAAATCCTTAAATAATGTTTAAGGAGTCTACTGATTTATTCCCCTTCAAAAATAAAAATCAGGATTGTGGTCAATTAAGTATTTATAGGGACAAATGTATGCATATGTATACAATCTATGTAAATATTTAAAATACACAAAATCAGGATCTAATATGAAATATGCACACTGTGTATATATTGAGGTTAAAGCACAGATATTAGGTGTGGTATATGTGGTGAAATATTCACATTATATAGATTTATGTAAATTGCATACATTATGCATGGGTATATAGGGTAAATACTTGCAATTTGTGATTTTCAGTAATAGTATGAGTTTGACAAAATATATTCCTATTTCTTACCTACATTTCCAGTCATTAGGTATGAATTCTGAAAGTCCATCATTCCCATTCCAACAATGTGTATAAAATCTTCAATCACCTGCATTAATTCTATGGAGCCTGGGTAGATCTACAGAAACAAGCAAAAATTATATGAAAAAGAGTACTTTCTCTCATAACTCTAGAAGCATCAAGGACAACTTTCCATTCTGTTTTAAGAAGGTCATGGAATATGCAAACAGCTGTTTGGTATTAAAGAAGTATGTGCACCAATGGCTTTTGAACTATTAACAGGAAAGATGCCAACATTATCACAGTAAGTGGAATGTTATAGCAGTGTATAGCAATGATTAATCCTCCATGATCCTTCCTCTTCTCCCTGAAAAAGGCAACACTTTTAAGGACTGTCATCTCAGAAATAAACAAAAAATAGCCATTGATGGATTTCTTGTTATTACTTAAACACAACCTTGAAGGAAAAATGGAACTCTTGGTCTTTAATTTTCATCTTTAATTTTAGTCAGTCATGTTGACCCATGAACAGGATGGGGAACAAAAGGAAAGGAGAGACCTTACTTCTGAAAGAAAATAGAAAATATTGTCTGGAGTTCACCTTTACCTTCCCAAATTTGCATAACAAAATTACCTTCCCCCTCCCCCCCCCCATAGTTGGATGATACCAGCAAAAGTAGAGACTTTGTTTAGTCATTTTCCAGTCATGTTCAACTTTTTGTGACTCTTTTGGGGTTTTCTTGGCAAAAATACAGAAGTGGTTTGCCCTTTCCTTCCCCAGATCAGTTTACTAATGAGTAAACTGAAACAATTAGGGATAAGTAACTTCCCCAGGGTCACATAGCTAAGTATTTGAGACAAGATTTGAACTCAGAAAGATGAGTCAATCTGACTAAAGACCTGGTACTTTATCCACTTGTGCCAACTAACTGCCCTATTTTCTTCTTGGAAAATAAAAGGGACAGGTAGGTGGCATAGTGAATAGAATACTAGAAAGAGTCAGGAAGATCTGAGTCATAATCCAGTCTCAGACATTTAAGAAGTCTATGATCTTGGGCAAGTCACATAACCTCTGTCTGCTTCAGTTTCCTCTTCTATGAAACAGGAATAACAGTAGCATCTACTTCTAGTGGTGGTTGTAAAAATAAAATGAGAAAAAAAATTATAAAGGGTTTTGTAAACCTCAAAGTGCTATGTAAATTGCTAGTTAGTTATCTGTCGTTGCTATTATTATTATTATTATTATTATTGTTATTATTGTTAGATTTTTTTGATATATGGCTAATAAAGTAGTAGAAATTTTATCTTTAAGGGTCACTAATTTTATCTGATTGCATTGAGATGGATAAATTTAATTATATGGAGGAAAATGATTGAAATTGGGTATTTTGCATTTGTTATGCTTATAACTAAGAGGCAGAACGGGGCAATTCATAGAAACCTGATTTCAGAGTGAGGAAGACCCTGTTTTAAACCCTAATCTTGACACATATTGGATGCATGACCCTGGTCAACTCACAAAGTTTCAGTGTTCTAAGCAACTCTTAAAAACTATATATTAAAGAAAAGGTGCTGATCTGTATTGGTGGAAGAAATTTCTCATCTAGGAGTTCCCTATACCAATGTAATAACAGATCCAATCACTATCCCTGTCCTTATTCTTCACCAATGCAACTTCTAGGGTATCTCTCCCCTTTAAAATAAATTATTTATTTCCAGATTGGAATATATGAATTTGCAAAGCCCTATAAGAGATTATAAAAGATACTGACTAATTGCAAAGAGTACAGTATTGGTATCAAAGAGTTGAGGTAAGAATAGAGTTTGGACAATTAGACAGAGGACACTCTACTTTTGTAGGCTTGGAGAATGTTTTTGACTTAATCACAGTAATCTCAAAGACTTCCACAGACTTTATTTCTGGAAAATAACACTATAAAAATCTCTCCATTTTATTTACTTGCATAACCAAACCTTCTACAGATAAATTCATTTTCTGACTGACTTGAACATATGGGACATAAGGCAACAAATGAATTAATTGGGGCACTGCCAAAGTGACTTATGATGCCAACAGTCCATAAAAGAATACTTTCTAGAGCATGACCTTTTCTCATAATAGTGTGTTATGTTTTTAGGTTAGTAATAGAATTTTGGAGTTGGATGGTTCCTTGGAGACCATCTTTCTCTAACTTCTTTATTTTTTGCATTAGAAAATGGAAGTGAAGAGGGAATAAGTGGTTTATTAAGATAAAGCAACTAACTGGTGGCAGAAATGAGGCTAAAATCCAGTTCTTTTTATTCTTACACTTGAAAATAAAGACATTGTCCTTTGTCATCCTCAAAATAAAAGCATTTTTTCCTAACAAATAATGACAATTTACACATACACATATACACACACACACACCTTATTTTGTGTATATGTATGAGAAGCTATAGAGACTGTCAGCTCACTTCATTTTGCAGATTCTGTTTGGCTTAAACTATGATTAAGCTATCTCTCCTAGGATAAATCCATCAATATTAATCTCATCACCACATTGCTAAATCAAGCTTCTTCTCCCCTCTAATTGGAGGGCTAGAGGGCAAACTACCAAATTCCTCCCAATGCCTTCCTTTATAGAGAGCAGAAAGTGACCTCTCAGTTCATTCATTAGTCTTTGTTTATTGATTTCCAGAAATTCTAGTGACCTCTCAGTATCTAATTTCAGCTCCACAGAACAACTTCCAGGTGTTCTTCCTCCCCATCACACTGCTATCCTGTCTTCTTTTGTGAGGTCTCCTTCTTTCAGGTGTAAGCTTCTTAATGGAAGATACCATTTTTCTATTAATTGTAACTCCAGTGATTATCATAGGGCCCCACCACATAGTAGGCACTTAATTGGATTACAGTAGGTTGGAATGGAGAGAAAATCAACTAACCTCACAGTCAGGAAGATCTAGCTACCAGTCCCACAGTGGACCAATATTGACTATTTTGTAAACTTCTTAATTTCTCAGTGTGTTTCAAGCAACTCTGGACTATAAGTTGCAGTTGATTTAGGAATTTCCTCACTAGAAATTCCATACAGTGTTATCTATACATGTTATCACATGTAACATTTTATGTACTTGAGCCTTCCATATGCAGAAAGGATTTTATTTTTTAGTGACTTGATATTTATCTCTTTTAAAAATCAGTTTCAAATAATGTGCCAATATAAAAAAAAAACAAAAACTTGTGGTAAGTCATTTCACTAAGATTTCTAATGAGTCATACACAACAAATAGGGGTGGGTACTTATGAGCTTTTATCTATAATACCGAATCTTTTCAGTATAGTTGCAAAACATTTTTAACTATTTACCATCTCCATTAAAAAATAAAGCTACAGCCATTTTTTTTCTGGAAACCAATAAACAAAGATTAATGATTAAGCCAAATCAAAAGTAACAAGCCAGATTATGGATTTGGGGACTTGAAATGATTATAAGAAATTCTGCCATCATAAATTATTTGTTCATGTTGAGAATCTCACA
The DNA here is from genome assembly GCF_027887165.1 of Monodelphis domestica. Classification (NCBI taxonomy): domain Eukaryota; kingdom Metazoa; phylum Chordata; class Mammalia; order Didelphimorphia; family Didelphidae; genus Monodelphis; species Monodelphis domestica. The sequence continues at coordinate 318,722,651 of NC_077228.1, read as the reverse complement.
GTAAATCATAGGTCAGATGAATTGCACCTTTGTTTTAAATAGAGTATTATAAATTTGTTCTAAATATACCTATAATTAATGGTCTTAAGACCCGGAGAAGAAGGACGTACCTAGCCTATGCAGCTATATTCTGAAGGAAAGTCAATCATTTACTTACAGTGAATGAGGTTTTCCAGTGAAAGGATGCCAAATACAAATGCACAACTTAAACTAATAGAAAGAAACAGAGATTCAGTATCTCAATGTAATAAATAGTTATTGATGTGGTGCCAGTTGTTATATGCAATTGAAATACATGGGATTTGTACCTCCTAGTGGTGGACCTCCATTAGAGGTCCTATCAAAGGAGAAGTAATGAAAACCTAGATCCCATGAATATTCAGCAACAGGGACTGAAAGTTACATTATAGGACATTGGCATATTAACTTTTTTTGTCCCTTTTATAGAGAAGCAGAGGAGTCTGAATCTCCTATAGTATTTTATTAGGTGAGAGCTTTCATAGAACATAGATGAGTAGTTTTCCACAGATGGTATTTCAAGGGGGTGAGGAAAGCTATAACATTACCTTTGAATATGACCTCTATTCAGGTCTCATTAAAATTTAAACAATTTACAAATCACAGCAGGCATCAAAATTGTTTTTCTCTCTTCTGCTGGCCAAGTCTTGATTTCCTAACCTAACAACTGCTGCTTCCATTAAACAAAGCAAAACAAAAACTGTTTAGATTAAAAAATTAAACTATATGATTGACAACCTTAATTTTTTATTAATGAATTACATAGTGGAGCGAAAAGATTCCTAGCATTTTATTTAATTTGAACATTCTTTCAGATGAATTCATTTAAATGATTAGCATACCACTCCTTTGAATTTCATCTCTTTCATGTTTTATTAAAATATCATAATTTTCTATGAAAGCAGAATTTTGAAAAGTACTTTTGAAACTAAACCCTAATATGAACTAAAATAAATATATTTGGTTTCAGAAAGAGGTCATAAACTTTTATTTGTATATGAAGTCAATGTTAGAGGTATATCTCATAAAAGGCTCACAAAATACTATTTTTAAATTTGCATTATCAACTATGAATATGTAATAATAGTGAGAAGAAATGAGTCCAGTTAGGTAATGTTTATTTCTGGGATGTTTATTTTTAACATTACAATATTTTCCTCTGTAGATCTTCACCCATATTTTACATGAAGAAGAAAATGTATTGATATTTTATATAGTTTTTTACTTTTAACAAAAATTCTATAGTAATGTATTATACAGGGGATCCATATCCTGGTTTCTAAAAGGCATATAGGCAATGAAGTACAAGCTTTGATAGACTTCAAGTATATGCCTAACCATTAAGTGGATCTTTTTCAATGAAAGTCCTTATTTAAAAATTTTAAATTAATTTTGAGCTAATCTTTTAATTGGCTTAAATTTTAAGCCAATGCAGTTCATAGGTTACCTACTAAAGGTGAGTAGGAGTTGTTGGTAGTGCCCATGCATAGAAAACTGATAATTAATGCTTTTTTAAAGAAAATAGTTAATGATACTCAAGCAAATTGGAGGCAGGGGAGAGAGACATTTAACAAGCACATAAGGCTAGTATTATATTACTAAAAGACAGCAGAGAATTAGAATAAAATTGAAAAGTAAATGTTCTTGTTTCGGCTTGTCTTTGCCTTGACAAATTTTGGCTCAGGGTAGAGATTTATTCTTGTAAAGATGATCTTGATTAGATTGTAGTTTGGTTGTAAATAAGAAAGCCAGGTGGTCAAACTGTGTACTGCCATGTATTTCTGTTTCGATTTTAAAGTAATCAGATTTTCTTTCTTTTAAATATGAGAATGGTGAAAGGGATTGAACAGCATAGAACTGTTAAGAATTTGTTCCTAAAAGAAATAAATGACTAAAATTAGGAAAATTTTTTTAGATCTCAAAAGGTGTATTCTATCCAAAGTATGACATCAGGTCAGATGCTAATCACTGTGTGGAAAATCTGCATGGGATCTGAAAGAAAGATTTTAGACTCTATTGTTCAACTCATTCCTTTTTTCATGGGGAAATTAAGTCCAGAGAGGCTGAGAGAAATGTTAAAATGTGACTAGGCAAACAGGATTTTTGACCTAAGTCCTCTTGTTCTCTAACACTTCCTTCTTTTGTTTCCCACCACAAATTTCCAAAAGTTAGTTAGCAAATTAATTTCAAGTTTGATTTTTACTCTAATTGAAAAATATTAAACATTCAAATCCATCATACCTGTTGTGCGTCTTCCCATTTTTCCTTGTTTTCTTCATCTAGAAGGTTGCTAACTATTTGAAAGAAGTTCTGTAAATTAAAATGGAAAGATATTAACTATAAATGAAGACTTTCTTTCCTTAAGCAATATTTATTTGAGTTGGCCCTATTGTGAAGTTCTCTCTAATCAATATATAACACTAGATGATCTCTAAGGTTCTTACTAGACTATGATGACATAATTTTATATGCTTTATACATCTTAGTACATTTATATTTAAATATCTTTTTTTCTGCTCATATTTAATTCATTATATCTATTTTTTGTCATGACTGCATGAACATTTATTTTTGTTCTTCATATATAATAATTCTGCCAACATACTTCTGATAAGATATATATTTTGAAATTTTTTCTCCAGGAACTGGGATTCCTTTCATAGGAAATAGTCTATATTGCCTTCCTGCCTCTTTTTTTTTTTAATCCTTACCTTCTGTCTTAGTTATTGGTTCCAAGGCAGAAGAGTGGTAAGGGCTAGGCAATGGGGGCTAACTGACTTGCCCAGGGTTGCTCATCTAAGGAAGTATCTGAGTCCTGATTTGAACCTAGGACCTCCCATCTCTAGGCCTGGCTCTCAATCCACTGAGCCACCCAGCTGCCTCTCTGTGCCTCCTTTTTATAAAGATAGTTAGCACTATATGAAGGTTAGCCAATTGCAAATATAATCTCATTTTATCCTCACCACATCCCTGAAAGAGTAGGTGCTATTATCATTCCCATTTTACAGATAGGAGGTATTTTAGTAACTTAGTTTCTCAGAGCTCAGACACTTATATGAGAATAAATTTGAACTCATATTTTCCTAATTCCAGGTCCAATGCCTAGTTGCTTAAATAAATTTACCTAGTGTTATTGTTTTAATAAGAAAACCAAAGATACATCATTTCTTTTGCTCTCACCAAAATATCCTATAGTTGTCTTTATCAACCTTCATTGCATATATTTCTTAATGTTTTCAAATTACAAAGATGGCTCCATTTGACATTTCAACCTTGCAGTTCTAATAATTTATGATTTTTCAATACATCATGGTGAAGAAATTTTTGCTATTCAATGTCCCCCTCTTTCCCAACCCCCTTTCAATTATTTCTTTCCTATTATGCCTATAAAAACCCCTGGCAAGAACTTAGCAAGCTACAAAAACAATACAAAAAAACAACAAAAACAAAAGACACTTAGAATTTCTCTTTCTTTCCTGTTTGGAAAAAGAGGAAAATAACTTTAATTTTCTCTATAAGTTGTGGGGGAAGAGAGAAGTGGATTTTTTGCACATGAAAAAGATGAGAGTTTAAAAAAATTGAGAAAAGAGGATGGTGACTATTGTCCAATGACATCAATACTCCTGGGTAAGCAGCTGGCATCAGCTACAACTCTAGTTCTTCTAGAGAACTTCTAAGATGGGAAGAAGATGGAAAGTTCCTGATACTATGTGTGTTTAATCATAGGTGCCTGACTCAAAAACTGAAGCTAGCAGAGAAACAAGCCAGTTCAAAGAAGAATGAAGAGATGATCTCTATCCTGCCCTAGTCTTATTCCTTTTCAGTTTGTCATAAATTTTTTTCTGTTAAAAATGCATTTACCATTCCTTCATAATTTTTTCTGTTGTACAAGCAATATGTGTCTTCTTTCCTAACATTATGAACATGGAAATATGTATTGTATGATAGCATATATACAACCAAATCACATTACTTGACATCTCAGGAAGGGAAGAGAGCTTAGAGGAAGGAAGAGAACATAGGATCACAAAATGTCAGAAAATGATTATGGAAATTGTATCTACATGTAATCTGAAAAATTAAAAATTTAAAAAGTATTTGCCTAGATTTAATAATAGTTTTCATGAGCCCCTGAGATCAAACTTTTCCTTAAGTTGCCCTTTGTAAAATGGAATCCACAGGATAGAGGAATCTTTATTAGGACAGGGCCAAGAGTTATATCCTCTTACTAATGGCTCTACTTGTTTCTTGTTTTTATTACTTTCATTTCTCTTTATCCTTTTATTGCCTTCTCTTTTACCATCCATTCCATATATCCTCAGCTTGGGTCAATGAACCAATATAGGGGCAATTAATTAGCTTTTTTTTTTTTTTTGCTTAGCTTAATATAGCTAAGACATAATCCTGAAATCACTTCATGCTATCTTCACTTAAAAGTATTTTGAGTATTGGTTTTCTTTTAATAATAAATACTTGTAGTGATCATTAATATCCATGTGTTTCTATTTTGTTTGGTAGAAAAGGGCTTGTCAATTGGTAGTGAGAGAGACTCTCAATGATATAAATGGTGCATTTATATATATTATTATATATTATATGTATATAGAATACCTCAGTTAGTGGTTGGGTAGCCCAGCCTGAAAGTGGCCTTCTTTTTTTTTTATATCACTGTAATGTTTGGTCAAGATTGAACACATGCATTAGCATGTGTTTAGGAGATGCATTTCTAGGAAGATGAAGACCAAAAGATCTATGTAAGACTTTTAAAATGGTTCCATCTCTTTGAAACCATACATATCTAATTTTTCTTTGGTAAGAGAAGGCTCTTCAAGCCCACCTCTCTAGCAAACTCCTCAACAACCTACATCTGGACAGAATCATTAAACCTAATGGAATTCAGTCCTGATATACACCAGGTCAAGTAGAGATCCCTAAGCAAGATTATAAAATACATGTAATAGTATGATGGTTTCGACAGAGGCTTATAATCGATGTAATTGATAGTCAATTCCATTATTCCTTTTTCTAGTCCATTTGGAATGAGATCAGAAAAAAATTAGGTGCCACAGAAAAGAAACAGAAAATATTTTATTAAAGTTTTTTTTTTCAACCTCCTACTGTCTCTGGTTTCTTAAAACAGATATTTTCTACTCTTAATTAAGTTCACCTTGGTGTTTTCAGAAGAAAAACAAAGATGCTTCATTTCCTCTATCCTTGTGGTTTGAAGCTGTAAAGTCTATATTTAATTGTTCTATTTATATTATTGCTATTCATTTTAATAGTTCTCAGGATATCACAAGGTTCAAGCATTTTAAATCATAACCTCTATAAAAGTTAAGAAATAATTTATTCCACATATTTTCAAAAGTTCATTATTATTTAGAATTATTTTCAATTCCTTTAACCTTTCTTCATTTTTTCCTTCTTTTCCTACTAACAAAGTTACAAATGCTTATTTTATTATACTAGATTTGTGTTTATGACCAGACAATTATTTAATATTCAATACTCCTCTGTTTATGATTACCAGTTAACTCACTTGGGAGCATTTTGCTAATAAGACCAAAGATACTAGTCTGATCTCTGTAGAGGCCAGTTAGTTTCTGTCTGTTCCATGACTACATTATTTAATTATCACTGCACCCCTAACCTCTGACAGCTATTTTGCAAATACCTGCTGTTACACTAAAACAATATGGATCAGTTCCATATCTATCCCTATAAGTGGAAGAAACTCTAAATGTATGTCCTACTTACATTGAATTGGCAATATCATCCCAGTATATGAAGAAGAATACATATTTCAACTTCTGGATATTGGCCAACCAATGTAAAGATCATAGCATCAATGGATCATGGATACAGAACTGGAAGGTAACTCAGAGAATATCTGGCCCCTTATTGAGACCTTAGAGACTAACTGACATGTCCAAGGCCACCTAATTAATGATTACAATTTTCTAACAGAGTTTAAAGACTTCTTTGGGCAAAAGTACAAAACAGTAGCTATTAAATTACACGTAGAATTTAATAACATTGACCAGTAAGTAAACTTAAAAAATTAATAAATCAAATGCACTTATCTTGAATAATGTTACAAGGTCAGCAGTCTAGCACCTTACTAAATCAAGGCAAAGTGGGAATTACAAGATGCTTCCAACTCCCCTAAAGAAAACTGTTTCCATTCCATATATGTGGAATTCAAAAAAGCCATTAAGTAGCACACCAGCTAAAAAGGGCTTTGATAGGCACCACAAGTATATTTCTGATCCCAGTAGTAAATTGTACCATAGGTAGCCCAGAGCCAAAACTTTACTGTTTACGGCACATCAAATACAAAATTATAAGGTGCTCTGCTGTTGAACATCAATATCACAGAAGAAGTTTTATGAATCTGACAGGGATTTTTCTATTTTAATTTTGATGGGAGGATTTGTATCTTATTTATATCTACTTCCCCCATATTTACTTGAAATAGTGTCTAACACATAGAAGGTACTCCATAAGTGTTTACTGAATTAATGCCATTTAATATTTATATTTTGTAACATTTATATTGTTGGTTCTAACAGTGATATATCCCTCTCAATATTTTGACATTTTAAAAACCACTATTATCTTTATGGACAAACATAGTATACTATAAATAGGTTAATTTCCATAATTTTTTTGTCAGAACATTTTTTTAAAAAATACTATTTTTAAAAAAATTAAAAAAAATAAAGAATACTATTTTGAGGGATAGGATCTCTTGTTTTAGGTCATAGGCCTAGGTTTTTGAAAAAGCATGAAATAGATAATATTTTATAAGCACAAGTGCCCTCTGTTTTCTCTATACTTCTTACTAATAGTGAAGTTACCTGATCCTTGTAAATCAGCATGACAGAATTATATCACTGTGGTTATCTGACATGATATACCTGATAGCATCTTGTCTTTTTCATCATCAGTTATCAAGTCTTTGCTGGTTTAAGTAACTAGGTTAGTGTCCCTTTTAGTCCTTCCATATGATCTAATTTGTGTTTCGAGTCAGATACCCTGGAAAACTTGAAAGCTGAGTGCTTTCCTAGCCCTAAGCATTAACCCTATATATTTTTTATTTAATTCATTGCTTTGTAATGCATAGATCAGGTCTAATTCATTTTTTCCTCAGAGGCTTAAAATCCCTCAGCAGAAGAGACTTGTGACTTCCACTTTCTTTTCTGGGAATGTCCCAGGTCATGACGTTTATTCCTTATTATCCTCCACATAATCACAGTGTCAGAAAGGGAAAATATTCTACCCTTAATTGAACAAGAATCTCAGGTTCCCAGTTAATCCTCCAATAGCCAGGTTTTAACTGAAAACCTTTGGTAAGGGGGAACCCACAATGTCCAATCACAAGTAGCCCTGGGACATAAAACTGAGAAATGTCACTGATATTTCCAACCAGGGTTCCTCTCCTTCCTGATCTATTGGGCAGTAGAACCTGGTTTCATCATTTTTTTGTCCTTAAAGCAAACACAGAACATTTTACATTTTTTATGAGTTCATTTTCCTTCCTGCTAGTAACAGAATTCAGGTTGAAGATTCTCTGTGGATTGTGAAGGCCTACAAGATACTCCTCTTTGTGATCCCACTAGGCTAGTCATATCCATCCCTAGAAATCTGGAAGAGATTCATTACCACTCTGAAAGCTCTTTCCTGATCATTCATCTGGGGAAAAACAAATGGATAATGAACACCCATTGCCTCAAATATGAACTTGAATATCATATGATATCTAAGTCAGGAAGGAAAGACATTTGGTCTCAGTAATGAACAGGATGAGAGTGATAATAATAGCTAGCATTTATGTAGCCCTTTAATGTTGATAAAGCAGTTATACATTCATTATTCTATTTGATCCTTAAAAACAACCTTTTGTGGGGTTTTGTCCTTTAATTATCTTCATTTTACACATGAAGAAACTGAGGCTGAGAGAGGTTAAGTGATGTGCCCAGGGTCACAAAGCTAAATGTCCAAGGTAGGACTTTTAACTCAAGTCTTCCTGATTCCAAAACCAGCACTCTAATCTCTGTGCCACTGGAGCTGCCAAAATTCCATAATCCAGAGTATAGTAGTCTGAATTGCCAAGAGAAAGTCACAAAGCTGCTTTAATGACTGACCCACATTTTTCCAAGAAAGAAAGACCCATTGTATTTAATACCAATATTTTGATTGGTGTATCTGAATTTCTTTAGGGAATGGAACATAAAAGTCTCTGAAGAACTGAAAATGAATATCACAAAATGGCGTTAGAGAAAGATACATGATGGACATGAGCCATCTGTCACATATAGCCACTGACAAATTTCAAGGGAGAAAAATCATTAAAGATATCATCAGGGAGAGTGTACAATAGGTCCCTTGGTGGAGGCAAAGTTTGGCAGGAGGACAGCTAGAGTGGTCCAATAGCATCCTCCTGATAGAAGAGAAAACAAGGAAGACCTCAGCATATCAAGTGGATTTTTTTAATTTAGAAAAGGACATGCACAAGAGTATAAGACTGCCATCATGAATGCCTTGTGATCAATATTTGAATCCCTGAGATCACAGACCAACTTGAATATCAAGTATTCTGTAACAATGAGAAAATCAGCCTGGTGTCATAATTTTCCCTCTCCTCTCCTCTCCTCTGCTCTCATCTCCTTTCTTTTCCTCTCCTCTCCTCTTCTTTTGTTTTCTCTTCTCTGTCTTTGTCTTTATCTCTGTTTCTGTCTGTCTCTCTCAAAAATCCTAAGACATTTGCTATTTTCTACTGTAAATCTTGAAATTTCTCAGACTTGTGAATGTTAAAAATTTCCACATTGAGGAATCCTCCATTGGAACAAATTCCCTACTGGAAATATTCCCCATTTTGATGTGAGAACTGACCAGGATCAGAAATGGGAGGACCTCTACTCCACCCATACTTAAGACTGCTTTAGGGGAGAAAACTCCTTGCTATGGGAGAACCTCTACTCCACCCGTACTTAAGACTGCTTTAGGGGAGAAAACTCCTTGCTAAACAATGAAAGTACTTGGACCCATGCTTATAATAAGGCAAGGAGTTCTTTGAGCCATGCCTGTTTTTTAGAATTGATACAATGGGATGTTAGGTACCTAAAAGGGTCTGGCAAGTTTTCTCTTAATGAGATTAGTCGATTCAGCTGTGTTTTCTCTGGTTCAGAGTTACTGAGGGGATTAGTCAACGCAGCAGCATTTTCTCTGGTTCAGACTTACTGAGGAGGTTAGTTGACTTAGCAGGAATTCATATGGGCTGTCTTTTAGAAAACATCTACAGTGATTGGTAGATGGAAGAACTTAAGGGAGGTGACATAGGAAAAAACCTCCTATATAAGAAAAGGAATCTCTTGAGCAAGCGATCCTTGGAGGCTTGGAGATAGGATCCTTGGGTCCTTGGAGATAGAGATAGATCCTTTTGGAGGAGGCCCTTTGAAGATCTCTTAAGAAGAAGTCCCTTGGGAGGCTGACTCTGGCTGGAACTCCCTCTGGGGAGACTCTGTTCCCCAGACTTCCTTGCTTAAGACAAATCTTGTGGTGAGTGATAACTGACTGGTTTCTCTCTTAAGGCTTAGGCCTGGGTTGGCCAGGCCTGCCCTGGGCCGACCTATTCTTTTCTCATTAATACCTTTTCTCTCTCCTTCTCCTTTTCTTTAATTCTTCATTGTATTATTAATTAAATTCTCTATAAAACCCAGTTGACTTGGGCATATTCATAATTTGGAAATATGTTCCCTGGTGACCACCTTATATTTGATTTAAGAACCAAGACACTGTAGTGAAACATATTTTCTGCAGTCAAATTTACTCACCCTCTCTTATATCTATCACAATTTATATCTTCCACCATTTTAACTCACTACAGTTTATATCTCTAACTATTTTAAATATAACAGTTTAAGGCAAACAACAAATTTAACTATTACACTAAAGAGTCTGGTTTCCACCACCTGGCAATATCCTGCCTTGCCAACCATATCTCACACTTCATCTCTCCATTTATTCTAGGTTCTTCTACTGCTCTTCAGGTCCAATATACTTCCCTAGCTCCTTTACCTTTGGTTTAGGCTATTCATCTATTCTTGCAATGTTCTTTCACTTTCTGATGCCTCCCTTAAAGCGCCACTCAAAACCTGTTGCCTACATGAAGTTTTCCTTGTACAGATGAGTTGATAACAATCCTCTTGAACTTCACTTTGTTTTGAATATTTATAGTATACCCTATATTACACAGAGCTGGGTGGCAGATTGGGTTTGAGAGTCCCAAAGGTCTGCATTCAAATCCCACCTGAGACACTTAGTAGCCATCTGACTAGGCAAGTCATTTAACCTCTTTTTCCTTAGTTTCCTTATCTATAAAATGGGAATAATCTTAGTACCTACCTCATGGTGTGGTGTAAGACTCAAAAGAGATGATGCATGTATTGAACTTTACAAATGTTACTATAAATACACTTGTTATGGTGATATTATTTATTATAGTTATCCCCATTTGGATTAAATCCTCTTAAGTTGGGGCAGTTGGGTGGCTTAGTGGATTGAGAGCCAGGTCCAGGGACGGGGTCCTGGGTTCAAATCTGACCTCAGACACCGTCCAGCTATGTGACCCTGGGCAAGACACTTAAGCCCCATTACCTAGCCCTTACTACTCTTCTGCCTTGGAACCAATACATAGTATTGATTCTAAGACAGAAGGTAAGAGTTTTAAAAAACAAATCCTCTTTACAATATGATAAAGTCTTTAAGGATCAAACTGTGCCTTTTCTAAACTCTGTACCTCCCTGGCACTTCTGCACACAGCAGGTTTTGATAAATAAATACCTGCTGAATGAACAGAAGAAATAAAATTAGATACTAGATGAGAAAAGAAAATCACGCATAAGTGGTAAATGGTAGATCACAAAAGAGGAGACTCAGCTACATTTCATAGGAGTACTAAGTTCATTCAATCCAAAGCATTTCATCACAGAAGCCAAAGTGACACCAGAAAACCAAGAGTCAATGAATGACATTGGAAAGAAAGGATAAAGACTAGAGACAGAGGGGTAGATATTAAGGGATAAGATGAGAAGAAATTAAAGTCCAAATTAGCAGAAAGAAAGGAGGAACTTTCTAGCATCTCTTCTCTGCTGGTCACTAATGTTTAAAGGACAGCACTTAGCAGAGTGACTGGCACATAGTAAGTACATAATAAATGATAGATTGACTAATGGGAAGGATGTGTTGTATATGTCCAATAAGCTTTTTGAAGGTAGGGAAAATTTGTCACATTTTTATATTGCTAGAATCTAGCACATTCCTTTCTACATAGTTCCTGGTCCCAACTTTTCACATGTTAAGTGCTTTAAAAATGTGGGATCAAATTGGACATAATAATTTCCCAGGTATAAATCAATTAGTATACATGCATCTAAGAAGTTAGTATTATATTAGTTTGCACTAGATAATATTCTAGGAAATGTGATGTAGTAGCTAGAAAAGTGGACTTTGGGTCAAGAAGGTTAGTATGATACATAGCATTTATGAGGTCCTTAATAAAGGTTTATTGATTATGTCCAAATCCTGACTTTGGCACATAAAGGCTATGTGAGGTTGATCAAGATGATTCTCAGTTCAGTTGCTCCAGGCACTCACTGAAAGAGAAAGGTACACATTTGTAGAAGAAATTTCTCTTAGGAGACTCCTGATGAAATCATAGGTTCAATTAAATATAAATTAAAATGCCTTATAGTTACCTTGAGTGTTTTGGGGGCAATAGGGGAGGCTGAGTTGGTGTTGGTCACATTTATTTTTTTCTCTTAATGTAGAAATTGTGTGTTACAAGCCAGTAATTATTCATTCTTTCTCATAGCTTTTTTTTTCATTGTTATTATTGTAGTTCCCTTAGCAGAATTCAATCATATTGATTTGTAAATAGGATTGGCTCTTTAAACATCAAGCACACTTAAGCAAGCTATTTAACTCTCCTTTGTTATTGCCATATTTATAGAAAAGGCCAGGTTTAAACAGTGCATCGATAGAGCTTTCATTTATCAAGGGCAACCTCTACTACCATGTAGTAAGAGGAATTCCTTGCTGATTGGTAAGCAGGAAAATGTACAATCCATTATGTAATAATCATTGGCATGAGTAAAAGTAATAGGACTACATTTAAGATGGTTCCATCTGAGATGAGAAATCCTGATACTTATTCCAGCCAATTCTTCCATGTTAATCTCTCCTATGATGGTCCCTTAGCATCTGTAATGATGCTAATAGGTCCCTTAATTCTCATTTTGCATCATCTCATATCTAATTCTCTCTTTGAAGTTAAACTTCTTTAGAGACATGGTATCTGCTCTGTCTAAAGTAGCATTTACCCTCCCTGCCTCTTCTCCACCTTTGTGCAAGCCATATATCATTGCTGGAACAGACAGTCTTCCACCTTTGCTGCCTCTTGGCATTCCCCCCATTCTTTCAAGGGTTATGTTACTTATGATATATTCCATGAATATTTCCCTGATATGTCCACAGTGAAGAGTGGTTCTTCCCTACTTAAATCTCTTTGGTCACAGGATCTGAGCTCTCCTAAACACTTAATCGTTGTCAAAAGGATACTCTAGTTAATAATATATACAGTTCATCCCTCTGTTGACTAAGGTCTTCAAGAACAGGGGTTCTCTCTCATGGGAATCTCACTTAATGAAGTATTTATCATTGGCTTGGGTCATACTTTACCTCCCACCCAGCCCCATTCACTAGCACATGCCCATTCTAAACATCTTGACATCTGCTCTGCTGCCCTAAGTTGGCCCTCTATTCCACTTCCATTTCTTGCTCTTGCTCTGAAAATGATAATCAAATTAATACGACCATTTGCAGTATTCAGAACTGTGACAATTGCCATTTGATCCATTTCCAATTCCTCTGACTAACTAGAACAAAATACCCTTCTCTGACCACCACCACACCATATATTCCACACCCCACAGTAGAATATAAGCTTCTCGAGGGCAAATGCCATCACATTTTTCTGTTTGAATACATTATACTGAATAAAGTACCTAGCTTGCAGATGAGGTTTAATAAATGCTTGTTGGTTTATCATTTATCCAGCTAACATTCATCCCAATATGCTCTGCACTGAACAATAAGTTAAAGGGCTTGCTGAATGTTTGTTAGTTCAAATTGATGTGAACATACACTCTTCTTTCTTGTCAGGTTGCTTTTGATCTCTGCCTTCTTATTATACCACTTGCCATTATTCAGACTATTCAATCAATAAATAGCCTATTTTTTATTGAGTACCTTCTGAGGTCCCATCACTGCCTTCTTCCTTCACTCTAGTCTCCTTATCCAACTCTTGTTCATCATTTGAGATCTACTTTGAGAATTTCCTGATCATCAAAACCCTCTAAATAATGTCTGCACATACCAGGGGTTCTCAGAGAGTCAGAGCTGTTTACAGTGTTTGGAGACCTTACCAGAATATAAGTGACTTATGAAAACACTATAAATATACTCCATTAAATTTGAGTCCTCCTTTGAGGATGTAAATCAGTTTTCTGAACTTCTAAATAGTTAAGCACATGTGTAATTATTTTGTGTCCTCAGCTATAGATTCTGTGACTAATAATCATTTATTATCATTATTTTGAATCTTCCAGAGTACCATTTCAACACATTTCTGGGTAAACAGTATAGGCTGAAAAGGTTGATAGACTTGTCTTTTTAGATCCTTATTAGTGAATTCTCCTTCATTGCATATATTGAAGCAGAGATGCTATAACTGCCTAAGGGACAGAGGACATTCCTATTGGAGGTAGGATTTTGTGAACAGGCGATCTCTACTGTCTGTTTTGCAATATAAGACCATGCTATTCTCTGACCCTTCTTCAACATAGGATGTAAAACAATGAGTAGAATTTTTTGTTCCCCAACACTGCCTCCAGGGAAGGATAGTGGAGGTAAGAAGCTTTCTTTTAATTTTTCTTAGTTGGATATTTACAGTTATTATCTTGTTTAAAAAGCTATGAATTTGCTAAACATCCCTAATTGGCTACTGTCATATTCAAATGTCGGTACAAATATGCATTACCAAAGAAGTCAGAAATGTTTGTTGGATTATCTGCTTTACTGATTCAGTATATTATTGGATATAATTGAAAGTTAACTAAAAAAGAGTGTTTATTTCTAATCCTAAAGACATTATTATATTAATCTGGTTAAAGTATGTTTTGGAAATATTTCCAATTTACATTTTAGCTCTTTACTTCCAGTTGTCAACCATAATAGAGTACTGCTGTTAATAGATGAATAAGATTTAATAATGTTTAAAAACAAGTTGAAATCCCTTTTGAAGAAATGAACTCCAACTCACTAGTAACATCAAATTAACTTCATAATATTATTAATCCTACTTTTCAGTTGGAAATCATGCTAAAACAATGTAATGGTTTAAAATTAGTAATGAATTACCTTCAACTCAGAACTGAATGAGTGTAAGAATGAGGATTCAGAATTGTGATTACAGTGATAAAGGAAACTCAGATGAGAAATATCTACTAACATAAGCCATCATCTCTGTGGTTTGGAGAAGTCTTAGAGACTTGTCAAAATTTCTGAGAATAAAGTGACTTATCCAATGTCACACAACTAATATATGACAGAGACAGGATAGAAATCCTCAGCATCCTGACTTCAAGGCCACCTCTCTATCCATTATTCCCTGGCTAACTCCAGTTTATAATAATAAACTTAGGTATAAATTTATTAAGAAAATGTAATAACATTTGAAGTAAAACTTATATGGATAAAATGTTAATGGGCCAAATGTGAAGGGCTTCTTTTTTTATTTTTTTAAACCCTTACTTTCTGTTTGGTACTCATTCTAAGACAGAAGAGTAACAAGGATTAGGAAATCAAGATTAAGTGACTTGCCCAGGGTCACATAGCTAGGAAGTGTCTGAGGCCATTTTTTAACCCAGATAATCCCAACTCCAGATCCACTGTCCTACCTAGCTGCCCCTGGTTTGCCTTTTTTAAAAATTTCTCTTTAAAGGAATCCACAAATTTTTGGAAAATATAGATAGAATAATAAATTCAAATAAAAAACAAAATATATTTCTAGTCTTTCCCAAGAATTATTGAATCAAATTTCCCATAATTATATTGATAAGCAATTAGAAAAAAAAAGTACATTGGAAAGAAATCTGGATATGCAGAGGATAAAGGTTCAATTCATGTTTCTATCACATAAGAGCTGTGTGGCCATGATAAAATAATTTCATCTCCAGGAGCCTCGCCTATAAAATTTTGTACCTCCATATCTTTTAGATCTCTTACTTTTAGAGCTATGAGCCTTTGGAACTATGAAAAATTGATATAATTACATAGTTGTCACCAAGGAACTAATGGTTATGCATTATTCATAACTATAAGTTTCTATAACTTAACATTGAATTTATATGGTTTGGTATAATAGTGAGAGTAAGAAAATCATGGGTTCAAGTCCCCATTTGGCCCTCACTGGCATGTGACCTTGGGCAAGTCCCTTAGCTCCCAGTGCTCCAGTCAATTCTCTATTTCTAAAAATTGCATAGTAACTGCAGACTGGTATTGATGGAGAAATTTCCTCACTAGGATTTCCCTGTATCAATGATATTACAGGTTTGGTTACCAAAAAAAAAACAAAACAAAACGCTTTTATTGTTTACTTTTAATACAAGCTTAAATATGTATATATATATATATATACACATATATATATAATGCTTTTCCCTATTTCAGGAGATCAATATATTAGCAAATATTGCTATTGAATAAAAATAATGCTACTCAGAAGTCTTTAACATTTAACCCAATGGATGCCATTTCTCGAGTATCGTCTTGCATTTCTTAATATATTAAATATTGTAATCCTTGAATCGAGGATTCCAAACCCTCTAGCTAAAACATCTCTAAAGCCAGAACTTTTTTTTTATCACCTTGTACAAAGGTCTTTCGGTAGTAGAGTGCTAGACTGGACTTTGATTATAGTACCTAGGTGGTGCAGTCAGTAGTACTGGAGTCAAAGATCTGAGCTCCAATCCAACTTTTGCCATCTTAGTTGTGTGACACTGGCAATGTCACTTAAATTCCTTCTACCTCAGATACCTCATATGTAAAATGGGGCAGCTAGGTAGCACATGAGATGAAGTACCAGGCCTGGAGTCAGGAAGATTTATCTTCCTGAGGTAAATCTAGCCTCAGACACATAACCCTGGGGAAGACTCTTAACCCAGTTTGCTTCAATTTGCTCATCTATAAAATGAGCTCAATAAAGAAATGCCAAACTACGCTCATATCTTTGCCCAGAAAACCCCACGTGGAGTCATGAAGACCCAGACACAAGTGAAACAACTAAACAACCAAAAATGGGGAAAATAATAGCATCTGTTTCACAAGGTTATTGTGAAGGTAAAATGACATGATATATGTAGGACTATCAGCTTTAAAATGCTATATAGATATTATCTATTATTTCTATTAGAAAAATAAATCTTAAAATTCTAAGTCTGATATAGTGCCTAGAACATAGCATGTGCTTAATATATATCTGTCTGAATAATTAAAAAAATAATTGAAACAAAACTAAAGAGAACAAAGCCTACAATCTTAGTGAGAAATGACAGATTGATATTCCATATATAAATAATCTTCAGTGTCAGGATGAATCAGTTTGTTTACTAGCACAAAACTTTGCTTTGAGTCTTTCAAGGCCAAGGATATGTTTTTGAAAATCAAAAGAAATATTCCTCACTTTAGATCACATTGAATTAGTATCAACAAACTCCTCCAAAACACTAACTATAACAACAAAATATTACTCAGTTCAGCAAAAGAACTGTTTATGAAAGAAAAATCATAGTGAGCTGGCCAAAGTGACAATTCACTTCCTTTAACAAAAGAGACAACAGTATATTCTATTTTTAAAATTGGCAGTTTTAAGCATTTCTATTTGATTCAACTTTCTTTTTGCTAGGTTCCACTATTCTTACAACTGGAGAAATAGTTTAGTCCTTTGTTCCTTCTCTCTTTTAATTTGGTTCTCATTGAATAAATGTCAGCCTTTCTGGGATGAACTTGTCATTCATTCATCAAAAATTAACTCATCTCTTGAACTTCTTTGTTCTTTCATCTTGGCATGGATTCAGTCTTGCTTTATATCAAATGAGAGATTTGTAAAGTGTTTAGCATGGTGCCTAGCACATATCAGGTAGTTAATAAGTGCTTCTTTCCCCCCAAGTCTCATCCTTTCCCTTCTTAAAGACCATACTAGGAGCACATCAGCTGTGGTGTGTTCTACTAGGTTGAAGGGGCTTCAACTTTTGACCTGTGGATGGAACAGATATTGTTGAGTAGTCTAATAAAAGAAAGAGAAAGTTATCTTGTTATAGTTGGAGAGAGAATAAGGGATTAACTATTTATGTAGCGCCTATAAAGTGCTAGGTACTGTACCAAGTACAGTAAACTATGATCTCTTCTGGTCCATACAACAACCCTGTGAGGTAGATGTCCTCATTATTACCATTTTACAGTTGAGGAAACTCTGCAAGCAGAGGTTAAGTAATCTGCCCAGGGTTACATCACTAGCAAGTGTCTGCTACCATATTTTAACTCAGGTCTATCTACAAATCTCCAGGCCTGGTATTTTATTATCCATCAGAGTATTTAGTTGCCTCTAAGCTACTCAAACTGGCAATGAAGACTCGTTTTTGTTTGTGGCCACTGCAACTCTTGAAGTCATGCTTCTAAACTGCAGAGTTGTAATCTGTGTTGGGAGAATATCCACAGTAATGGAAACCATAAATCTTTTAAAAGATTGAGAAACATTTTTAATTTTTGGTGAAGCATTGTATCAGGTTCCTTGAGTGATGCAACAATTTAGTCCATACTTTAAGGGGCCTTAAAATCTTATAAGAGAGAGAAAAAAGACATTTGCATAGTAAAGACACACACTATACCATGTGATAAATGATGATGAAGGGGAAACTAAAAATAGTGTGATTGGGATTTAAAAGGGGAAAAAAAGTTCATTGAGAGAATAAAGGAAGATTTCTTGGAGAATGTGGTTCTTGAAATGGGTTTTGAAGGATAGTTAGAATGGAGAAGCATAAAGGTGAAGAACAAGGGTTCTTAAATTTCTTATTGTCTTTATATCCCTTATCAGTGTGGTAAATCCCATGAACTCCTTGCAATAATGTTTTTTCTTAATTCAACAGGTAAAATACCTAAAATTAAAAAAATAAACAAATTATATTGAAATATATCTATCGATTTTTTTTAACTTCATGGACTTCAGGTTAAGAATCCATGAAGAATCATAACATTCTTCACTTTATTTAGTACATGAATTTTCCTCTAGCATAAATGATATGTGTCTTCTTTAACAACATGACAAACATAGCAATATATAGTATAACAATATATATGATCTATATCATATCACCTGATTTTTTGGGGAAGGGTAAGAGTAGGAGGCGGGAAAGAACATCAATCACAAAATGTTAGAAAATAATCATTAAAATTCTATTGACATGCAATCTTGAAAAAAAGAATCCATGAAGAAAGGATATTATAGGTGGAAAGAACAGAGAGATCAAGTAGAGAGAAAAAAAGCCAAGGTGTCATGGTATCTATGTATGGTGAAGAGAAATGTGTCAAAGTTAGATTATATCCTGTAAAAGTCTACTGTCAGGCTAAGGAGCTTGGATTGATTCTGACACTATGGAGAGCTATTTAAACTTCCTTAATTTCAATTTTTGCAGAAAAAAACAAATACTGAAAAATATCCCCTGCCCAGGAGACAGGAGGCATAGGAAGTCTTTATTCAAACCACAGAGATTGCATAAGACACTAAGTAATAAGGAGAACAAAGGTACTCAACTCATCTATCAGCTTCTTTCATCAAAGGAAAAAAGTTTTTTTTAATATTCATTGTTCTCAAGGGCACTAAAAATGCTTTTCTTTTGTTCTAGAAGAACTAATTTTTATGAGCAAGCATTTTATTTCCTTATTATAGTAACATGATGCCTAAACCATTATTCAATCCAGTCAATTTCTTTAAATAGCCAATCAATATTAGTAATAAACATTCTTCCACAAATTAGTTATACTGACTGGTTAATTCGGGTAAACATTTGAACCAGGAGACGACTCTAGCCTGGCAAAGTTGTGCTTTATTTGTCATAAAGTATATCTTAAGTTTCTTGAAATAAAATATTTAATCAAATACTATCACTCAAATATTTAATGAAAACTTTGTGTTGGTAAATATGTTTTGTATTTTTAAAGTTTAGGACTTAAATGTTAAGAATGATTCTAATTTTCTTTCCTATTTATAAAATAGAAAAAAAGTCTTTACACATTAAATGGCTTTTAAAAAATCTTTAAGAATTATAGAATATAATAAACTATTAGGGAGTTGGTTCTGTAGAGTAAAAATAATTTCTCCACATGATGGATGCAATTTTATCCGATGAATATAGTTATATGTTCTAGGGTTTTTTTACCTTGCTTTTTATTTTTTTCTTGGGGTGGGAAGGAAGTCAACTCTGTTAATTTCATTGGGAGAGGAACTATCTTCTTACTATTTGAGCACCTAATATGCAACTTGAACCTTAGCCAGTTGTCCTAGGTTGTCACTTGCTCAATGCACTTGCAAACAGTATTTGTAAAGACAGGTCTTTGCAAACAGAAGTCTCCTTACTCTAAGGTCAGATTTCTATCTACTAGCCCACTTTCTCTTTGATCTGCATTACAAAGGAAGAAACTCTGAAGCACTTTAGTGAGGCCTTTGGGATTATTCATAAATACTATTATACATACATTTTTAAACTTTTTTTAAAGCCTTACCATCCACTTTAGAATCAATTAGAATCAAATCAGTATTGCTCCTAAGGCAGAAGAAAGGTAAGGGCTAGGCAATGGGAGGTAAGTGACTTGCCCAGAGTCACATGGGTAGGAAGTATCTGAGGCCAGATATGAAGCCAGGATTTCCCATCTCTAGGCCTGATTCTCAATTCACTGAGCTACCCAGCTGCCCCCTTTATACATTTTAAAAAGAGAGATAGGAGTCTGGATTTGTGATTTTTATCCATTTGAAGAAGGCTTGGTGTATAAACACCCTTTCATCAGTAGAGATCAGCATCTGTCTTGTGACTTTAGACTGAGGAAGTGAACTGGAAGCACTAAAAGATTAAATTGAGTTTCCCATGTTCACATAATATGGGTCATAAGCAGGATGTGAGTACTGGTTTGCCTTACTCCAAGGTCAGTTCTCTATCTGCCACTGCAAAATTCTGCAACTTTTGCCATAGGGTCACTGGGCTATGGCATTGGTGAGAAATTGCCACATCTAGCCAGATCCAGACCTACCATACTGTACCCTTTGTATCTTGCTGTTATAATACCATGCTCTATTCTCTGTCCCCCTACAACTGGGTTCTGCAGATCCTTCCTTGTGGCCATGCACTGGGAATGGGTGAGAATTTACCAAATGTGGTTAATGTTCTTTTCACCACCAAGCATGGCTATTCATCCATCCTTGACTCTATATGAACAGTAATCAATGAACATTATCATTTCTGGAAAAAAATGTACCTTGGATGTCAAATAATTGCCCTGTTATTCTACTCATCATTCCTGTGATTATGAGTAGAATTTTTTTTCAGACTAAACAATATTCTCCTTCTTATGGAGTACTCTCTTATTAAAATATAAACTCTTTGAAAGCAAGAATCTTTCACAATTATATCTGTGAAGATTAAAATTAACTCTCCTCTAATTGTAAAGATTAAAATTGTAACCCCTGCCTTTTTTTAGATTTTAATCACCAAAAAATGTAAACACCCTACTTAAAATTTGAATATGAAGATCTGCCCATTTTTAGATCTAATCACCAAAAGTATAAACATCTCACTTAATCATTAAGTGGGAGGTCTGTGACCCATGTGTGCAATAGTGGGTGATGAATCAGAATTAAACCAACTGCCTCTGGACAGTCTTAAAACATAGCTTCAACTGTGATTGATAGACATAAAATTAGGGGAAATTTGGGGAAAAGGAAGTGATGCAAAGGAAGTGTCTTTAAAAGGAGCTGTCACTTCCTGTGAGAGAAAGTTCTTCAATTCTTTGCAGTGGAGGCTGGACCCAAGACCCTGTTCTTGTGAGGCTGTTCTAAAATCTCTTCCTTTGAACTGACACATGGTGAATGAAAAGCTAACTCTTAATTGCTGTATTTTCTGAAAAAAACTAAGCTCAGGAGAGACTTACCTCTTGAGAGAGATTTTCCCAGGTCTTTGGCTGTGTTGAAACCTAAAGACTAACTCTCCCTGCCCAGGTTGAGCCAGGGGGCAGAAGTAAATTACTTAGTGCTTAGGCTAGATACCTTATCCTATCCTCTCTCTGATTTTCTTACTTCACTCTTTCTACATTTTGTAAATAAATTGTAAATAAATCTCTTGGAAATAAATTAAATTCCTAGCCACAACACTTATAAATAATCCAGTCCAACCCTTTTAAAAATAATCCATTTTCCCTCCTTACATATCCTAAGTGAAAACATTGCCCATCCCATGTAAATTGCTTAATATTTTAAGAATATTTCATTAATTTATGTTTATACTTAAGTTAAACATATACACTGACTCCACAGAATTATTTTTTAAAGTACCCTAAAAAGCCCTAATAAAGGATAATTTGTTTTCCTTTTCTTTCTATAGTTAAGGCAGTTATGTCACATAGTGTTGGACATAAATGTCAGGAAGACCTTATTTCAATTCTTTCCTCATATATTTAATAGTTGTGTAATCCTGAGCAAGTTACTTAAATGATTTCTGCCTCACTTTCTTTATTTGTAAAATAATGGTGCTTACCTCAGAGTAATTGTGAGGAATAACTGAAATTACATTTTAAAGTACTTTACAAACCTTAAAACATTTTCTAAATGCTAGCTATTATTTACTTTGGAAAGCTCTTCTTCCTGAGTAATGAAAATACCACTCTCAAATGAAGAGTTGGTTGAAACAAACAAAAACATCCTCTGGGAGTTCTGCCAAACTCTTGTTTTAATGAACTTAATGCAAAGAAATAGGATAGGTCACTATATTCGAAATTCAGGGACCAAAAACAGTGTTTCCAGATGTAATAATGTCAGTCTACCATTATTACATCTGGAAACACTGTTTAAATATACCACCTCTATCCTATTTAATGTGCTTTAATTGTTTTTTATGACCAGAGAAATGCTGAAAATTGAGTGCTTGGAATGAAAAAATTAATAAAGTTGCTATAAAATAGCAACATAGTCTTTTCATACATGAAAAGTAGGTGGTGGATATTTGCTAAATTATTTTTCTTTTAAGAAAACAATATGCTAATATTTTGAAAATATACCAATATAAGCATAGCCTGATTATCCCCCATTATTCTTAAAACGTCCTGAATGATGCTTATTAATTGATTTGTAAAAAAAAGCAAAGGAAACCTTAAATTCCTTGAATACCTAATGCGCTTGGACCAAATGGATCCAATCTATTGGATACAGTGAAATGTTTCCATTTTTTTCTTATGATAACTGATATCAAGTGGAAGAAAAAGGTCTTTGTAACAGTTTAAATTTTTGATAGTTTTTTAATCATCTGAGAAGCTCATAGCATTTCACTGATCTCATTCTTTGTGAGTAATTTTAGTGGCATTTTTGTGATATGGGGCACTGAGGCACAGAATGCAGGACCTTAATTGAATCAGTCATTTTTCCAATGGGAGAATAGTTCTCAAAACCCTCCTCTGCAAAATCAAGTGTTCTTTCCATTCTGCCAAGCTTCCTGCCCTATGTCCAACTGGCTCTAGTTCCTCTGTGCTGAAAAATGATTTTTTAAATAACTCCTTTGCTTTATGTTTTCATTTCTCTTACCTGTACACCATCAGATGCAGGAATGTAGCTCGCCCTTTTAAATGTATCTGTCACATTTCGTAGAATTTCCACTGATATCAGAAGGTCTCCTGCATAAAAATTTTTTCTCTGAGTTAAATCCAACAGGGTCTTGGTCACCTGGGACATGCCATCACCTGCCAACATTCGCTGACCTTTGGCAAGGTGCTCTTTAATCTGTGATAGGCAAAGAATGGAATAAAAATCAGAATCTTCATTACTGTGTTTTTACCTGTCATTTTATTAATTTATTTATTTTCAAGGACAATGAAAAATAAAAGTAGTTTTTCAATATGGTAAAAATGAAAGACTTGCTCAATCAGGGCATCAGAAAAATTATGAAAACATGCAGTGAAAATACTAATTTAAAAATAAGCTTAGAGATTTAATTCCAATTATCTCACAGCACAAACACAGAACTGTACTGAAGCAATATGTGCAGCCAACATATCATTCTGACATAGGGCACAAAGATAACCTGTGCTGAAGAATACTGCTCTGAAATTTAAAACTTCCTAGCCATATGACAAAAGGTAGGGTCCTTTAGAGAATTTAAAAAAAAAATTAAGTAGCTAAGGAAACTCAGCTCTTTTAGTTGTAAAATTAATAGTACTGCCACTGACTACTCTCTGGGCCTTAGTTTCATCATCTATAAAAATGAATAAGATTAGATGTTCTCTGAGGGCCCTTTTATGGCTGATCAAGAGGTTAGGCTTGTTAATCGTGTAACTGCCTAAAAGTTCCTCTGCAAAAATACCTTCTGTTCATTCTCCATAATTAATTTATTATTAACGGAAGGGAGGATATTTGATGCTTGAATACAGTCCAGGTGAAATAGCAAGTTTTTATTCAGTATGTCCTCTGGCCAGGCTATTTTAAAATACACCAAGGATAGAAAGGCAACTCTGCAGTAGGCCCTGCTTTAAAAGTTTACAAACAAATGTTCAAGGGAATGAATCATATAAAATCAACTACAGTACACACAAGGGTGGGCAGTTAGGTGGCATAATGGATAGAAAGCCAGACCAGGAGACAGGGAGACATGAATTTTATTGGTTGTGTATCCCCAGACAAATCATTTAACCCTTAGTTTACATCAGTTTCCTTATCTGTAAAATGAGCTAGAGAAGGAAATGGTAAACCACTTTGGTATCTTTGCCAAGAAAATCCCAAATGTAGTTGCAAAGAGTGACTGAACCACAATGGCAACAACAATGTAGCAGACTAGGCTGAGTGCAAAGGAGTCCAAAGTAAGCATCTGAGAAATGTGAGAAGGAAAAGGGAAACTACATTTATTAAGTGCTGACTAAATTATGTCAATTGATCTTCACAATAATCCTATTAGATAAGTAATTATTATTCTCATTTTATAGTTGAGGAAATTTATAAGTGATTTGCCAGGATGATAGGACTAATAAGCCTCAGGTCACCATGCTAAGAAGTGTCTGAGGCCAAGGTCTTCCTGACTTCAGGCTCTCTATCCACCATGGTACCTAGCAGCCATGGAGAAGGAAATGGCAAACCACTCTAGTTTCTTTCCCAAGAAAACCCCATATAGAGTCATAAAGAGTGGGAGACTATTGAATGACTGAATAATAAAATCTAGCTGCAAGGAGGTGGAAAAGGAAAGTATTGTGGAAAGGACTACAAAGGTATTAGGACTTTTATCTGTGAATATTTAAAATATAATTTATACATAACTGGGATTGTGAGGAATACCTACATACCTGCTATGTCCACTGTGACTTTCACTCCAGAAGAACTCCTGAAAGCCCCAATAAGACCAATTGAACTCATTCCAGAAAATGCCCAACCAGATATTCCAATAAAGGAAGCCTAAGGATTCTGACATCCCACTCTTATACTAAATATTTGGTGATGATATGCAAAGGAGCCAATCCTTAGGTCCAGAAAGGCTAATATGATTAGACAGAGTCCTGATATGTAAAGGAAACAGATGTGTCTGATAAGGCTTCTGCAGAATTCCCAAAAGCCAAAGTGTCCCAAACGGCATCTGCAGATCCTCTGTATAAATGGATATACTCTGTAGCCCCCAAATCACAGTCCATTCCTTTAGTGAAATCTTCCCTTTCCTGGGAGTCCTATGAGAATGTGTTCCTCGAACTGGGAAAAGGCTCCCCAACCCTGATCTAGGGGATTACTAGAATATAAACTCATTAGGAGAGGTGATACAGGATGGAGATAGGACGATTATGGCATGAGAGAAGAGAAAGCAGCAGAGGTGATACAGGATGGAGATAGGATAATTATGGCATGAGAGAAGAGAAAGCAGCATATGTGAGGTAGATTGTAAAGGTAGAATCAACAAGTCTTGGAAATTGACCCTATATGGGAAAAAGAGAGAGTGAAGAATTGAGTAGATTCTGAGGTTGTAAACTTG
Source organism: Monodelphis domestica (assembly GCF_027887165.1). Classification (NCBI taxonomy): domain Eukaryota; kingdom Metazoa; phylum Chordata; class Mammalia; order Didelphimorphia; family Didelphidae; genus Monodelphis; species Monodelphis domestica. The sequence continues at coordinate 318,697,254 of NC_077228.1, read as the reverse complement.
AGTGCTGGAAGAATGATGGTGAATTTGTGGGGAAGGGGAGATATTGAGTTTTATCCTGGCACATCCAGGTAGAGTAGTCTAGCAGACAATTAACAAAGGATGAAAGGTCACTATGTGTAAGAAGGAACTAACTTATTCTGCTTGGTCCCAGAAGACAGAACTATGAATAATGAGGAGACAAAAGAAAGTAAATTTAAGAGTGATATTCTGGGGAAAAGTCCTTTCTAATAATTGCAGTTATGCAGAAGTAGAATAGGTTCCCTTGCCCTGGAAGTCTTCAAATCATGGATGATTTGCTAATTATTTAGTACTCTTAGTGGGAATTATTTTAGGTAAGGAATGAATTAGCTGGCCTTTGATGTTCCTCTGAAATTCTAAAATTACATGATTAGGGTAAGGGAAGACTTTTACTTACTATACATCTTCAAAACATTTCTTTTATCTGGTCCCTTCCCACTACTTCATTATCATCACCACTTTGGTTCAGGTTCTCATCACCTTATACCTGAACTGCTGAAATGGCATACTAATTATCTGTTGGTCATCCTCCACACTACAATCAAATGAGTTTCCTAAATCACAGGTCTTACCATTTAACCTCAACTTTTTTCTCAATAAACATTACTAGTTTTTAAATTACTGATAGGATAAAATAGAAACTTATCTGTCTGAAATTTAAGATCCTTCAAAATCTGCCTCCAACTCATCTTTCTAACTGTATTACTCATCTCTCCCCTTTACGAACTCTGTGGTTTCATGGATTTTTTTTTTCATTTCTCACATACAATACTCCATTTCTTATCTCTGTACCTAAACATAGGCTATCAAGTGTGCTTTAAATACCATTCTTCAATGTGTCTGCCTCTGAAAACCCAAAATTTCCTTCAAAATTTACTGTTAGCCTTATCTATCTAAAGTCTTTCCTGATCACTTCAACTGCCTGTGTATCAAAGTGCTCCTCACACAACTAAAAAACATAAAATCACCTAAGTTCATTCATTTTATACACATTTATACATATACAAGCTATATCTCTTGAGAGAATGTAAGCTCTTGAGAATAGGCATTACTTTTTTCTTTTCTTTTTTCCTTTGCTCCTAGCAAAGTAGATACTTACTAAATGCTTTTTGATCAATTGATTAAAATAATCAATTACCAATGTAGTGAGAAGTTAAAAATCCTATATACTTGAAGAAAACAGAACCAGAATGTAAAATCTAAAAATTGCTTCTCCAAAGAGATATCTAGAGATCTACTTTAAAATAGAAGATCAGCCAGGACAATCCTGAGGGACTTATGAGAAAGAATGCTATCCACATTGAGAGAAAGAACTGTGGGAGTAAAAACACAGAAGAAAAGCATATGATTTATCACTTGATTATATGGATATATAACTTGGGGTTTTGGTTTTAAAATATTACTCTTACAAAAATGAATAATATGGAAATAGGTATCAAGGGATAACACATATATAACCCAGTGCAATTGCTTGTCAGCACCGGGATGGGAGAGGAAGAGGGGAGGGAGACAATATTAGTCATGGAAGCATGGAAAAATATATAATAATTTACTTTAAATGAAAAATAAATAAATGAATGAAATTTTAAAATAAAAGATCAGAGTCTTTAAAGAATACTTATCTGAGGGAAAGCTAAGTGACTTAGTGAATTGAGAGCTGTGATAGAGGCTGGCACTGGAAGAGAGGTGGAAAAAGACTTTCTCCTGAGGGATATCCACTTTTCCTGCTGGTGACTGGAAATCTTTCCCCCCAACACTTCCCAATTGAAGGGACTTTCTGAAGAGAAACCTGAGCAGACTTTACCTCAGCTTCTGTTGCCCAGGGGTGAGTCAACCTGACTTTCTCTCAGGGGTCTCAGGCTGCCAAGGCCTGAGTTCTCCCCAAACTGGAGGAGGAAGGGGAGAGGGTTTAGAAAGAGACAGGTACCTCCTTTCCCCACTTTCCTTTTCCCATCCTTCCCTGCCTGTTATTCCATTTGTATTACCTGTTTGAGTTAACATTAAAAAGTTATCTGTTCCCCAACCTGAGTGTGAGCAAACGGATCAAGGAGAGACCTTTTGGTCTCGAGTAGTGGAGGGGGGGACAAGAGAATCAAGAGCAAATTGGGGAGAGCAACTTTAACTAAGGAGGGAAGGCAGAAGGGGGAAAATCTTCAATACCCCATCTCCTCTCTCTGAGCCAACCCATTGCATCTTCTGTCTCCCCTGAACCCTGCTTTGTGGAGTAGGGAATTCTCCTCCCTTCTCTCTCTTTTTATTTTTTAAAAACAGAGCCAGGCCTAGATATGGGAGGTCCTGGGTTCAAATGTGGCCTTGGACACTTCCCAGCTGTGTGACCCTGGGCAAGTCACTTGACCCCCATTGCCTAGCCCTTACCATTCTTCTGCCTTAGAACCAATACACAGTATTGATTCTAAGATAGTAGGTAAGGGTTAAAAAGAAGAATATTTATCTGAATAAAAATCATGTAATATTTTAACATGAATATTTGCATGTAATATCATATTGGTGTTCATGTCCTTAAAGCAATTATTTATACTTTATTCTATTAATAAAATATATGATGGTAATATAATTTGATAAAAAAAAAAAGAATTGGAAAAATCTGGTTTTATTTCCCCAGTGTCCAATATGAAATAGAACTCTATCTTTAAATAGATCTTCTCTATTATTTTTCACTTTTCCCTTCACAAATCTTATATCTAATCTGTGCTTTCATTGGCTTTACCCAGCTCTCTTAGAAAAATTACCTCCCCAATTTCTTCTTGGTGTCACTTCACTATTAAGAGTCAGAGGGCTGTTTTGGATAGAGATCTCTACTTGGAGTCAGGAAGACTGATATATGCAAACTATATAATGTGGGTGAATCACTTATCTTACCTCACCTCAGTATCAACATTGTAAACAGGGGATGGGATTGGAATGGATGGCCTCTGAGGTCCCTTTCTGCTCTCTCTATATAAATAAGGAAACCTAAATTTGGGATGATTACATGACTCATTCAGTGTCATACAGCTAGTATTTAAAGCTAATAGTTGAAGCCAGGGCTAGAAGATAAAGTGCCCCCTTCTTAATTATAAACAACTACAAACACAAATAATTTGCACAATTCATTGTGCATTTATTGTGTCTGCCCTGTACACAGGATATATACAAGCACTTCATGAATCAAAATTCTTCCAAATTGCAAGTTATTAATATAAGCAGGAATCAAAGTAAATATATTCAGAAACCAACTGATATAGCAAATAATATTGAATTAAATCTTTCTAGGTGAGTATGATCAGTTGCCTAAGAAATTTATTGTAGCTTATGGGCCAGCAGCGCTTGGGTTCAATAAATATGTTATGACAATGTTGACTACCCTTATGGGATTCAACATCAATATTGGGCCATGATAAGATACAAAAGATTTTAATATTGAACTATTTTTTTGTAATTAGCCCAAATAAGAGTTAGTATAGACACAGTTGAAGGGAATTTGATTGGTTTTCTGCTTGGTGCCGCAGTGAGGAAGAGTATGATTATGCAATGAGTGTGACTATGCTAAAAGTAAAGTCACTGTAGTCAAGCCTGTCATTAAGGCAAGTAGAAACCCTTGCTTGGGAAGTATGATAACATATCACTGACAGAAAGAATGGCTGAGCTTGATCACATGGGTCGATGGGGATATCATTGGGGATGTAGACTCTAAATGATCACCCTGGTATAATTATCAATAATAAGGAAATAGGTCTTGATTAATGATACGTGTAAAACCCAGTGGAATTGTGCATATGCTATGGGGAGTCGGGGTAGGAAAGAACATGAATCATGGAAAAATATTTTAAATAAAAATTTTCAATTAAAAAAAGAATGGCTAAAAAAGAAATTATTGCCTCAGCATCTCCATGGACTCTTCCTTTGTTTAAAAAGAGAAATAACACAAAGAAGAAACAACTAACTTTCTCTGCCTTTCTACATATTATTTCTTTGTGTAGTTTCTTTCTTCTCTTTGTTTCCTTCCTTCTTCCTTTATTTTCAATAAGAAGATCCCCTCAACTTCCCACTTCCTATACCCACACTTTATAACACTGATATGAATCTTCAGGAAACAAAGATATATTTCTATATGTAGTCTAGGTTTTCTATTATTTTAATGAAGATAGTCAAAAGAGGAATTATGGTGAATGGAAGCTCTCTGAGAGCAGCGATCATTTTTCCTTTTGTCTATTTTGACAGCATAGTACCTGTCACAAAATAACTACTTTATAAATACATGTTTATTGATTAATTGATAGCTGAAAGAATAAAAAAGAAGGTAATCAGTGCTTTACCTCCAACAGCTTCAAACCCGGCCTGAATTAGAAGCAAGCAAATACCATTACCATCTGACATCTGTTTATAGAGCATATGTGAAAATAATTAGTCTCAATGCAGTCCTTCAAAGACAAATGTCTTTATCACAAAACCAACCCAACTACCACAATGGGTAATAATTAACATCTTTCTCAGTAGTATCAAGATGGGGCAATCTAGGATAAATAAATTTTAATATTCCCACAATTTTGTGGACAGTCTCAATAGGATCTACAAGTAGAATAAACTGCTTTCTAGAAAATGCCTCTGGAAACCTTGTAGTTATACAAAAAGATAAGAAGGTTGCTATATTGGGGCTGATGTAGCAGCATAGTATATCATTTGGAGACTTTCTTCCTTACTCAATATATAAATAGGAATCATCTTGGGGTTAAATTATGGAGCACACCCTGAAGAAATGTCTGATATAATATATGATGTCTCAATATGGAGTTCAGTGTGAGTTCATTTGGAAATCAAGTCCCAGAAGCAAGAAGAGAGGGAGAGGAGGAAGAAGAAAAACAACAAAGGAAGAAGAGGAGGAGGCGAAAGAGGAAAAGAGAACAAGGAATGAGAGGCAAAGGTGAAATGAGGAGGAGGAAGAGTAAGACAATGAATTCTTGTGCCTGATAGCAATTGTTCAGTGAAGAAAACTGTCTCTGAAGAGGCAATTTCTCTGTATGAAGTGAGGAAGAAACCTAATTATTTTCAAGTTTAATGTCATAGATACTGGAATTTTTCTTTGCATTAAGGATGAGAGGGTGAGAGAAGATTAGCTGAACTATCATAACAGAACACCAAATACTGGGCATATTTATATAAGAAGTCTAAATGGTCATCATAGAGCACTCATCTAGAAGAAGAGTACTTTGACATAGGATTTTGCCTCTAAAGCTCAGAAGTCACCTAATTCAATCCTCTCTTCTTATATATTAGGAAATAGAGGCATAGGAAGGCTAAATGGTTTGCCCATATCACACAAGTAGAAGGATGAGAGGCAAGATTTGCATTGAGGACCTTTGATTTTGGAGTTCTTATTTTTTCCTTTGGACTGATCACCTCTAATATTTAATACCCATATGACCATAGGGGGAAGTAATATTTTAATACCTGTAGTTTCCTCATCTGGTAATCAAAAGGTAAGGACTAAATGAATTCTAAGTTGCTTTCTAGTTTTAAACATATTATCCCATGAGTCTTGGGGTTTCCTTGAGTGCTGAGAGCTCTTTCTTCCTAAATCTTACCCTCTTACCAAAATCTTCTTTTCTATAATGAAGTCTGATTAGGTTTCTTAAGTGACCTGCTATCACCATTTAAAAATTTTCATTGCAATGAGTAGCTCCATTTAATCTAAAGATAGAAGCTAAGGCAAACTGCCTGTGCAAATCCACTGGGTAAGAAATCTAGAAACCTTCTCTAGCTAAAAATTCCTTTGGTGGTTGTTAAGCAAATGTCAACATTGATGAATATTCAAGTAAAGATGCGTAAAAATCAGAATCCTTCATATACTTGACTATTTTGGAGAATTACTTTAATGCTTCTATGATTCTGTGATCTCATCAATGGAAGTGTGCTAATAATAAAAATGATGATGATGATAGTATTTGTATGGTATTTTTTGATGAGAAAACACTATATTACACATGCATATGTATTTCTATATCTATGAAATCTCATTTGATACAAGACCTTGTGAAGTAGGTAATATATTTATATCCTTTTTACACATAAAGAAACTGAGAAAGGCCAACTCATTTAGCCATAGCTAAGACCTGAGTTGACCTAATTCTAAGTCCATCACTTTAACCACTGCACCACCTAGCTACCTCTAGATCTACAATACTGAAGATCTAAATTCATTCATGCTTGCTTCTCTGCATAACTCTTGTATGTCTTCCCATAAATTTTCCAAAGGGTTTCCACCCAAGGTACCAACAGCTATCAAAGACCATGTTGTTTGACATGGTCACAGATGGAAACTGGGGACTGCAAAACAGACCCCAGGAAGGATGGAAACACACACCGAACCCCCCCAACTGACTTTCCTTATTAACATCCCTTTATTATTGGAATTGCTATGATTATTATTCTTAGTCCCAGGAAAAATAGAAGAGAACAACATGCTTGCAGGGTTAACACAGATGTCCCACTCTGGCTTTCTAGAATATTACCAGGAGATCCCACTTGCAAAATTAAACCTAAAGATTCTTATATACCCACCTAAATAGGACCCTCTTTTCTAGTCATAAAAACTCCTGGCAAATCTGTGCTCTGAATTCCCCAACCTATATATGGGTCGTGTTGATTCTACCCTCTGACCCTGCACTTAGCAACAATGTTTTGTTGACTATCTCCTTAGGCTTCAAGTCTGCTGTTAGGTTATATGGAAATATATATGTTGAGAATGAAACTGTACACCAAGTAGATATGTGATCATGAGGGTCTCAGCCAAGGTGGAACATTTTCTTTGTGAAACCCAGTGCTATGGGTTGAATATGAAAGCTGTCTCTCATTCATCATTATTTTGCATAAGCCTCCACACCCAGTCAAGAGGAACCCTTGCCTTCACAGTCCACAGGTCTGCTTGCAAAACCAAGGGTCAAGAGTATGCCACTAGATATTTTTCTTAGTTTCCATTCTGCAAGTCTCCACCCTGCCAATCCAATTCATCCTCTATTCAGAGGCCAAAGTGATTTTTCTGAAGATAGGTGACCATACTCCATGCCCCATTCAATAAACTCTAGTGGTTCTCTATTCCTACCAAGATGAAAAAAAAAGTCCTCTGTTTGGCATTTAAAACCTTCACAACCTGGCCCCTAACTACTTTTCTAGTCTTCTTATACTTTCATTATTGCATATAATTGAACTGTCCTACTTGTTCCTTCCAAAGGATTTCCCATTTCCCTAACTTTGTACTGGCTATCTTCCGTGCATAGAACATTTTCTCTCTTCAATGTTACCTTTCAGTTTCCCTAGTTGACTTCCTATAAATCTCAGCTCTTCTCCTGCTTTCAGGGGAGCTGGGAGTTACTTTTCCAGTTGCTTGTCCATTCCCCTGTATGTTTATCTTCCATTACTCTGTATATATCTTGCATGTGACTAGATATTTACATGTTGTCTCCCTAATTAGAATTTGAAGTCCCTGAGGACAAGGGTGATTTTTGTCCTTTCTTTGAATATCTAGTACTTTGAACAGTATAGGCCTGACACAGCAAATATTTTATGAATGCTTATTAACTAACTCAAAGTTTTGTGAATGGTTTCTGTTTTAATGCCACAATCATTTCTTTGAAGCTAAAAATGGCAAACAAATATCTCCACATATCCCTGCCCATTTTCCCTTGTGAAAAATAAAATATTTTAAGCTAAACCAACTAAAAGAGAAACCCTATAATATTGCATAGGCCACACTTTATACTTAGAGACTCTTTTTCTCTAGAAAAAGGGATATGGTACATTTCTTCATTTTTTCTTTGTTTTAATATTAGTTGATACAATTATATTGTTTGGTTTCATTTTAGTGGTTTTTTTGTTTGTTTACTTCATTAGCATTGTTTTCCTGGTATACTGTTTTCTGCTTACATCAGTACATATGTCTCCTTTTTCTCCCTTTCTAATTTATTATGCTGATTTTTTACAGCATAATAATATTATATATTTAGATGCAAATTATTAATATACTTCCTAAGCTATAGAGTCCAACTTTGTTTACAGGTTTTTATTTTATTGCTACCACAAAAATGACTGATGAATATGCTTTGACTCTCTTGGGTATACACAGAATATTGGGATCTGAAGGTAAAGGGGTATGAATAATTCTACATAATTTTTCATAATTACCTATTATTTTCCAGAATGATTAGACCAATTAACAGGTCCACCAGTCAGTGTATTAGTCTGCAAATCTTCTCTCAATCTTTCAAACATGAACTATCATGGCAATCTTGAATATGGTTGTTGATAGTTTACAATTTTATTCTTAAAAAATTTTATTCAGACTTCTTGATTACTAATCAATAGAATGACAAGTATTATCCCTATATAATTGTGTTAAATGCTTCTATAGCTTGGCTATTAGGTCTTTCTTCAGAAATATTTACTATCGGGAGATAGCATGGTGACTTAGATGGAGACTTGCCTCACAGCCCAGTGTAGGGTCTTACTCCTACATATACTTGCTACATTCACCTGGACAAGTCATTTATCCATTCAGCTCCCCTCAGGAACCCAATACAAAGAACAGAAGTTTTGTTAACCAGGTACTTATCTATTTTGGTAGAGGGACTTCCTCACTAGAAAATCTCACACAAGTTCAAACAAATTTTGATCATTTTTTCCTATTGATAAATTTCTCTAGCTGTATTGATTTTGTTTGTACAAAAATCTTTTCAGTTTATACATTTAAATTGTCTGTTGTTCCTTTATATTCTCTTCTATCCCCTGTTTAAGATTTTTCCCTTTGGCCAGAGTTCTAAAATTTCTCTTCATTTCTCCTCTATTTCTATAACTAATTTTTTGTGATGGCCACTAATCCATTTCAAATTCATTGCAAGACTTTGCTCTAAAATTTTCTGCTAAGCTGCTTTTCAGTTTTCCTATATGTTCTTACTGAGTAAGGAATTCTTTCAAAAGTATTTTATGTTCCTGAGTTTATCAAACACTCTACTACTAATGAGATTGCTTCAATCCCACTGAACTGGTTTTCTTTTTTTTTTTTTTCAAAAATAATAAATACTAAAACAAAACAAAAACAAACCCTGACCTCTTATGTTCTGCTTTAGAATCAATACTAAGTATTGGTTGTAAGGCAGAAGAATGGTAAGAGAATGCAGTGGGGGTTAAGTGACTTGACCAGGGTCACACAGCTAGAAAATATCTCATACTAGATTTACATCTAATACCTCCCATCTTCAGGACTAGGCTGTCTACCCACTAAGCCATCTAGCTGCCTCAGTAAATAGCTTTAATAACTGTTACTTTTTATAAATAATTTGAAATTCACTAAATCCCTCTACATTCATGGATGCCTATGACATATACAGGAAATCTACCCATTATCTCTTACTTCCCTAAAGTAGTGACTCATCTATCTTTTTCAGTCATAATGTTCTCTTATGCTACAGTTTATGCCATTTCTCTGGCTTATTTATTCATTTGCAATGTGTTAAAGACTGTTTTTACTCATCACGTGCCTCTTATGTCTTTGGGTGACTCTCAATTTTAATCCTTCAGAGACTGTCATATTTCATAACTTGCAGACATTCAAAATCATCAGAATACCATTTTTAAAAGATGACTTTTTTTAAAATAGAGAAGTTTTGGATCATTAAAGGTACGATGTAAGTACCCAGAGACAATTTGCCCCATTCTATTCTTCCTATTCAACTCTGGGGGAAGCTTATTACCAATGTACAGTGTTTGACTAATATATGTGTATTCATAGACCAGTTTTATGTGTTTTGCATCCAACTGTGAACATTTCAAAGCATTCTTGATGCATTTTTGTACCTATGTGAATAATCTACCAAATTACTGATTGATTATGAAACTCATTTAAGACTATTTGTGATATTCTGGAGCTTTGTCTCAACCAACAAAATGTTATCCACAAATAGAAGCAAAAAAAAAAACCAAAAACAAAAACAACCCTGCTGGGTGTGAGTGTATGTATGTATCTCTAAGCTTTTTATATACATAAATAGGTTTCATTCATTAATATATATATATGTATTCATATGTATGATGTATTAGTGTGCTATGTGTATCTTTATATATGATACCTCTTCGGGGTTCTCCCAATTTTTATAACTACCTTGGACATTCTCTGTGTATACTTTGACTAGTTAACTTGACATTCTCATTTTGGGAAAGTACCTTCCAAAGACTATTGATTTGTAATTGCTGATTTTCCAGATTTTTCAGGCAAATTTAGATGCTTAATTTATCCTCCAAGAAATAGTTATAACGATCCTTTATTTAATATTATTAGAAACTAAAAAAAAATGGGTGAAAACCCATCCTCTTAATTTTTATACTCTTTGATATAGAGGTAGCCAATGAAAATCCCCTAAACAATGAGGCAACAGTTCAAGGATATTCTAACTGGTATCTATAGCTAAGAGACAGTAGAGATGTATGGTGGAGTCAGCTATAATTAGCTTGGAAAAGCCATTGTTAAATTTTCAGTGTGAATATTTGTACCTCAAAATGTGACAGTTGCCATGAATAAATAAAATGATACATTGTGGTTTTGATTGTCTAGCTTTAAGTCATTTTTAATAATGTGCATTAATCTTAAAAGTATATGAATATATATGTATACATATATATATATATATATATATATGTATATATCCTGACCCTTCCTAGTCCATTTATTTAACTTGTACCAACACACTCTGGTATTACTCTATTAACATTACTTGAGCTCGGCAGGAGTAAAAGAAAGCTAAGGGAATAAAGTCATTATTGATTGGGGACTAATGATAAGAATAATAATGACTAATATTCATAGTGTATAAAGTTTTTAAAAGTGCAGCCACATAATTCTTTGTGCGATGCCTCATTCTCATTCAGTTACTCTCAGAACAAGGTGCCACACAAAAGGATTATGTCACAGGAAGTAGTACTGTATGTGAGCAACACCGTTCTTTGTGGTGCTGCCACATGCAGTACTCCAGAAGCACAGGATGCATTGTGCTCCTCTCACTGACCACCAATGAAAGAGATGCCCCTTCCAGAAGTGCAGTGGGGAGGGGGGCTGGATAAATGGCCTCATGGGGCCACATGTGGCCCATGGGCCATAGTATGGGGACCCCTACCCCTATGGCTGTCATTGAATTGGTACACAAGGATTTGTGTTTCAACTATTTCCCTTCAGGGTCTCAATTAATGCAGATAACTTTAGAATATTTTGTGAAGTTTTTGACCCATAGGGAACTTTGAAGTTTTACTTTTTTAAGTCATTTGGAGTTAATTTAAATTGGCAATATCAACCAATGAATGGATAAAGAGATTGTAGTCTAAATATAGGTTCCTTTTCATAGCCTAGGATTGTCTCATTTCTCTCAGCATCAAGAGATTTTCCAGGGTCAGGATTGCAAGAGTGGGTGTATTCTTCAGATAATTTTATTCTTTTACTTAACACCTTCTATTAGCACAGTTATCTCTATTGTATTGATTCCTTAAAAAAATAAAAAAAACTTGTTCATAGTTTCCCATTATAAATGGTATACATTAATTTTAAGCTAATACATCTATGTACTATTTTAAGTAATAACTCCTACAGCCCATCTGTAAGATATACTATAGTTTTTCAGTTTCAGAAAACTTAATATAAAAAGCAATTATATTAATGACACACACCTTCCTTCCCCTCTAATTCCTATGCTTTACCTATTTTGGGTCAGTGAAAAGAACTTGGAGTAAGAGCACCTGACTTTGATTCTGTCACTTACTCCTTATATGACCTTAGGCAAGACATTTAACCTTGGGTTTCCCACAGATCAAATGCAAGAATTGAACTAGAAGACCTTTAATTTCCCTTTCAGTTCTAAATTTACAATTATCTCTTTCTATTGGTCTGTCATATCAGAAAGTGCTTTCTTTATTAGGTAGCACCTGATCTGAGTCTTTAAGATATCAATTCTAAATAGCAAGTGCTAAATAATAACAGAAACATAACTCTTAAAAATTATCAGTCATTTTCTATTACCCAAGTTCACCTATTAGATAATATTATATAGCATTTTACAGAGAGTTGAGTAGTTTCCAGAGGATACAGGGATATACTTCACTGAATTACTTGGAACAAACAATAATTTTGATATGCTTTCATTTTGTTACAGCAATGGATATGTGTATTTGACTCTATGCTGACTTAGAACATTTGACTTTAATAGGATGAAATTGTATAGAGAGTGTTTTCCCAACGTGATCTAGCTATCTGTCAGTTGAAGGTAAACCAAAGGTGTTGGCCTTTCCTGAACAGCCAATACACCCTGAAAATCTAATAGGAGACAACAGAATTATACTCTTCTTCACATATTTTATTGTTCACTCATCCTGACCAATCTACCATTCCCTATACAGATTGTTTTGCTGGGGTCGGCTCAAACCAGAGAGCCACTGTTCACTGGAAACATATCCTGATTCTTCTCTTCTGCAGTTGTTAGTGCCTTTCCATGAGAAATAGAAATTATTTTTCACATTCTTTTCTATTTTATTTTTATCAGTGTTGTTCAATTCAATCATTTTCCAGTCATGTTTGACTCTTCCTGACTCCATTTGGAGTTTTTTTGGCAAATATATTGAGTAGTTTTCCATTTTTCTTCTCCAGATTATTTTACAGATGAAAAAATTAAGGTAATCAATTAGTGCTAAGCAATAGTGCATGGAATTTTAACCAGTGAATGATATTAGATAATTTTCCCAAGAAATAACAAGATTTACAAATGGGGCATATTGTCCATTAATAAAGAATGGGACCTTCCATCTACTTCTTATGCAAAAGACCCTCAAAGAACACGGACTCTCTTTTAAAAAGGGAGGTGTGTCCCCTTTCTTATTTTCATGACAATTCAATTCTTGGATCTTCCCTGGCAATGCCTATTGGTGGGCATTTTGAAAGAGGAGGTAATTTTAGAGATTTCCTCTCCTCCCTTATTATTTCATAATAGGAGAGGTAGATATTTACCAAATTGGGGAAACTCCAATCCATCTTGCTTTCAAATGGGTGAAAGTTCACCAGTTGGGGAACCTGGCTGACCCCTTTTTTGGCATTTTAAGAAATCAAGGAGCATATGAAGCCCAGCTCCTTCTAACAATCTTTGGCTAAAAAAAAAATACAAGTTGTCTCAACTGTGCTTCCTCCTGTTGTAATTAAATCACCATAAAACTCCATTCTGACTTGAGTGTTTCAATTTAGGATTTTATAAGAAAAATCCTTGGCAACCTAAAATTATTATACTCAGTTTTAAACCATAAATTTAACAATAACAATACTGGAATGGAACTTAGGTCTTCCAGACTCTAGGTCCAGGGTTCTTTTACCACCTACCTATAGGAAAGGAGGTCGAGTTGGAGAGGAACAGACAAAGTTTGAAGCTATGTTGTAGAGGGTCTTGAATAGCAAAATTAGCAATTTAAATTTGTTCCACAGTCAGTGGGGGTCCACTGAAATTTTCAAGTAAGAATAACATTCTTATTATATATTAGGATGATTGCTTGGGTAGCAGAGTAAAGGATGCTTTGGATAGACTAAAGAAGACAGGTAAAAGAACTATTGGCATAATCTGGATAAACAGAAGAAAATATATAAATGTTGTCCAAATGCATATTGAATTAAAAGGTAAAAATAGGGCACTAAGTCTACAAGGGCTTGGAAGTATGTGTTCTGTTTCTTTGACTTGATGGGATTTTGGCATAGTAACCATATTGACAAAATCCTACTAAAATGATTTAGAAAAGAAGTACATATATTTAGAAGAGAAGGACATATATTTGGGTGGTTTCAGTAGGAGGAGAAACCAGGGAATAGGTTTTGTGGAACAAGTATTGAGGAGACTTAATAGTTGATTGGATATGTGGGATAAGGAAGAGGAGAGAATCAAATACGGCATTACGGTTTTTAACCTAGATTTCACTATAGAGAAATTAGAGAAAGAATTATTTGGAGTTGAGATTAGAAATTCTGTTTTGTACCTATTGAGTTAGAGCTTCTAGGCAGAGATATTCAGCCATGATTTGAAAATGTAAGAATGGAGCGTCAGTAAGAAATAGCAGTGTGTAGAAAAAGATTGGAGAATCATTTCTAGAGAGGTCATAATTAAAGTAATGGAAGTGGAAGAGCTATTTGAAGATTTCCATCATGGAAAAACATTAGTGAATTAATGAATCATCCTTCTTATACTTTATTTCTGAAAGCTGTCTCCTCATATATTAATTGCAATTGACAAATGGAATTCTTTAAATTTTACTGAATGCTGAATTTCATTCTATAAAGCCAAGTTCAACCAATATTTCTTTTATACAATGCTATCCAAACAATGAAGCTTTGTTTAAACAAGTAGTTTTCAGAAAGAAAATATAAACACATATTAGTTACTATTTGGTCTTTAGCCAAGTTTTGCACATGCATGTAAATGACAGTGAGAATGTAAAAAAATATATAAATTAAGTGTAATCATCCTTAAGCTATCCTAACTAAAACGTCTTGTTGTCAATGTCCAAAAGCTAAGTTGAGTCACTTTCTAATTCTGCAATACTTCCCACAATGCTTAGGAGAAGGAAGCTCCCACTGATGTACAACCATCCCAGATAATGATACTGACTTGTGCTTGTAAAATGTCAAGCATAATTTAATTGTTCTCAAAATATTCATGCATCTCACTCTATGAATAATTCAATGGTGTGTGGGGAAAGAGAGGCTATCTTTGGAACATTTGGCCTACGTAATCTTTCATGAGTAATTAATTTTCTTAGTAATCTGGTGCAGTAACACTGCAAGTAGTCATTTGCACATGTGTCAGTCTTAAACTGCAATGAGAAATTCGATATCCAAAAGATGTGTCTCTATCACCATTTTTGTGCTAGTGAATAATAAAGAATTTTAAAGTGTCATAAAATTACAAGGGTGGCTGGAAGTAACAGCAAGTCTCATGTTCTACTGAAGAAAATATTTTATCAGCCAAAAATATGTGATTTTTCTCTTCTTTGAAACTGAACCAAATTAGAAAAAATCCTTTTCATTATGTTATACAGGGAGTTCTTTCATTTAGATAGCAGAATAAACAACAACCACAGCGACAAAAACCCTGGGAACAAAGCAATTTAGCATGGATTTATGGGGGGAAAAAAACCCTTCTGTCACAGTTCTTTTTTTTTCTCAAAGGCATTTTTCATCAGAGTTATTTTTCTGATTTGATTCCACAGTAGAAGGTTAAATTCTCACACGGAGATCATTAGCAAAGAATAAACAGAGCAAGTACTAAAGCTGGCTTTGCACCTACTGAATGCTGCAAGTGTCTGTACTCATTTGATATGCATCTTGCAAAGCTTGGCTGTTCCCAGAAGGCCACTCCATGAAGACTGAGAGAGCAGCGTCTGCTAGTGGTGCCTGCAAGTCACAAAGAATAGAGAAAAATCTTTATAACGGTGATGCTGGAAAGCACCAAAACAAATGCAATACAGACAAAAGGTAGTTTTTTCTTTTTCTTTTTTTTTTAAATCATACATATTAACTTAAGTTTGGTTATCCTTAATGCATCCCCTTTCTATTAAAAGCACTCTAATGGTTTTAGCAAAAAAAAAAAACTAACCAAAAAAAAAACCAGCAAAAAACCAAAACAACTCATCTGCCCATAGGTTTTAATTTAAAATAAAACAATTCACAAAGTCATTAAGTTTGCTGTTGGCTACTTCTTTCTGGTCAGGTATTAGAACATCTTATTCACAGGTAAAGAAGAAAGGAGCAAGGAGGATGATATAAACAGGAAGAAGATGCTTTTTTATGCCAATCATTCATTTTGATTTGATTTTTTTTTCCTACTGTACCTGTGGCATTCAGAGGACATCGGTTGAATGCCATATCCCCTGCAGGAGTCCGTTTCCATACCATCGACATTAGATTATCCTCTGGACATATTTCATAAGGTGCTGTGATTGAAAACAGAGGAAGCTAAATACTGAGTCGAAAGTATTTATCCTATTTTTAAGAAGCAATAATCATCATATATATCCTTTTAATATGGAAATAATTCATACATTCTTTTTTCTTAATTTTTACTGATTTGTGAAACATTGGGTTTTTTTTTTAAATTCTGCTTCCTGAATTTCATTTCATAATATACTGCTGATACACACTAATGTCTTTGCAGACGTTAATGAAGATTCTATTACTTTACATATAAGTAATTTTCCTCTGGCTATGAAATACACTTGTAGATATATAGTCAAATACAAAATTATTATAAATTTTAGACAATACATGGAAATAGCAATTGTAAAAAAGAGCTTATTTTAAATTATTGGTTTTTTACATGAATTTAAAAGATATATCATTCTTAATGAATCGGAGGC
Organism: Monodelphis domestica; assembly: GCF_027887165.1. Lineage (NCBI taxonomy): Eukaryota > Metazoa > Chordata > Mammalia > Didelphimorphia > Didelphidae > Monodelphis > Monodelphis domestica. The sequence goes on along the minus strand of NC_077228.1, from coordinate 318,680,820 downwards.
AGAATTATTTCACATTTCCATAGTAACAGTTTGATGCTCTAAATGTTGTCACTGGCAAGCTGACAAGAAACTATTACAGAAATAATTTTGTCCAGGGAGACCTTCTCTCTTCTTTTGATATATTTATTTTCCTTTTTTTTACTTTCTGAATTTATTAGATTGTAATTCAACAAAATATTTGGAGACTTTAGTGACTTGGAATAAATATTTATTTGAAATAAGCATAGAAAAATAAAAATGATTTTGATTTTACATATATTTTGGGTATCATGTTACTTTTCTTCTCATCAGGTGAGGCAATAGCTGGAGGGAAAGAATGTGGAACTGTACCTTTTGAAAAATGAACTTTAAAATATTTGTAAGAGAGAGAGAAAGAGTAAATAACTATCATTTATAGCTCTGTAAGTCTTCTGCTTCTTCAGTTGGGAATGGCTGGTGTCTTGGATGTATTTTACAAATAGGAGTCCAGCCATGTTTCAGTCACCTAAATTGGATACTTGACTGAAAAATAATAACTAATGCTTGCATAGTCCTTTAAATTTTGTGAAATACTTAATACAGTCCGTGGCTAGGTGGTACAGTAGAAAGTGTCATGCTGGAGACAGAAAAACTCATCTTCCTGATTTAAAATCTGGTCTAATATAACTACTAGCTGTGTGACTCCATGCAAGTCACTTAACCTTGTTTACTTTAATTTCCTTATCAATAAAGTTAGCTGAAGGAAATATTAAATCACTTCAGTATCTCGGCCAGGAAAATCCCAAATGGAATCACAAAGAGTTGGACACAACTGACAGTGAATTTATTCATATGTTACTGGAAGACCCAAAAAATATCAATTTTGAAATTCTTACTATCATAGAAATCAGACATTGTGCTAACTTTCCCCTTTCCAGCTATACCTTTAGTAGCTACCAGTACCTGCACATACTTTCTTATTTCTAGAAAATCTTTATAAAAACGTTTTAGACAAAAGCAGTCAAGTGGTACAGTGGATAAAGCACTGGACCTGGGGTCAGCAAGTCCAAATTTCAAATCCAACCTCATACACTTAGTAGCCATGAGACTGAACAAGTCATTTTAACCTCTGTTTGCCTCAGTTTTTTCATTTAAAAACTGAGATTAGCACCTACGTCGTAGGGTTTTGGAGCAAGTGAAAAGAGATGGTATTTGTAAAGAGCTTAGCTCAGTGCTTGGTACATAGCAGGTATTAAATGAATATTAGCTATTATTACTTACTAAAGATGATATTCTTGCTGAAAGGATGAGAAGGCCTATTGTCACCAAAAGACCACATTGTTTCATTCTCATAATGAATTGGAAGGTGAAGAGAATAAAAGATCTTATTATTGATTTTTTTTAAAATAGCAAAACACAACCTTAAAATATTTGTAATATTCTACTTCAAATAAGTTTCCAATGTGTAGGTTAAAATTATATAAAATTTCTTATTAGATATAAACACAGAGAGAGCTATATTCAGTTCATGAGAAACATAAAACAAAGGACTAAATATTTGGCAAAAGTATTCACCATTTTTATGGAGGGGGTGTGCTGTGCAGAGTCCAAATGGAATAGGGAATTCATTCAATGATATGCAGTAGGAGGAGACCTAAGAATACTTCATGTCCAATTACCTCAATTAAAGGTAAAGAAACTAAAATCCATAGAGTAGAAATGCTTACTAGATGTGGGACCCTGAGTAAGTTGCTTAAATCTGTTTGCCTCAGTTTCCTCATTTATAAAATGAGCTAGAGAAGGAAATGACAAACCACTTTAGTATCTTTACCAAGAAAACTCCAAATAAGGTCATAGTAGAGAAGGATGTGGCTGAAACGTAACTGAAAAGGAGAAGAACCAGGATACCTACATCTATGAAATTACATAACCAATTGAAGTTAGTTATTGAAGAAATGGTTATCAATAAAAACATCAAATGCAAAATATAAAAATTATTTTTTCTTATGAGCATTTCTGGCATCCAGGGCCCACCCAGACAGAGCTAAGGAGAACCAATATACTTTATATTATGAATAAATAAAATCTCCCTAATTCAATTTGAAGCAGTTTACACATGGCTAAGGAAACAGCAAATACATGGTCACTCTGGTCAATAGCTTCCAATCTTCTTGATGAGTATGACTATTGGACCTATGTCAATTATGTGAGTATTTGCAAGATGTTTGTTTCTTTATACAAAGCTAAGAGATGGTTTAATCTCTTTATAAGGTGGAAATCCTCAGTTTTCCTATAGAAAGGTAGAATTTCAAAACCAAAAATTACTTTCAATATCATTTATATTAAATTTACATATGTATATATTAATATTATATTATATTTATAGAGGCAAATAAGATTCAAAAAAGGAATAAAGTGGAACCCATAGAGATGATGTCCCTTGATGAAGCTTACGCTGCTAGAATATGTAGGGCGAGGGGGGGGGGTGGAGAATTGAAGGGGGAGTCATTAACCCAGATCTGTTTTTCAGGTTATTGCTCTTTCCATCTCACTATGCCAATCATTTCTTTAATACAAAGATAAAAAACACATTTTAAAAATGCTACAGAAATGTGATATTACTGGTATGTGATTAGCATGCTACCCCAAAACAAGGTAGCAATTAACTAATGACTAACTGCTAATCTCTATCTAGTAAAAAAGACTTTTATGTCTGATAAGAAAAGCAAAACATTGTGCAGATTTTAAATCATTTTAGTGTGGGAAATTGGTTTTTATACCAAATACTAGAATTTCTGTATTAATAATAATTTATTCTAATTGAACAATACTTCAAATGAATACATTTCAGGGACAGAAAACACTGAACACATACTCAACAAATAAATGTATGATAATCACTTTGTAATGCAAGCAACTTACTAAAAGGAATTTATCTTGATATAGTAAATCTTTGTAGTTTTTTTGTAGATATAGTAAATTATTTTTTGTAGATATAGTAGATTGATAATCTTGATATAGTAATAAACATTAAATGACCAATGATATATTTAAAGTGTGGCTTTTGTTTGTGATTAAGCATCACAAATTATTTATTGGTAATTTTCATAATTGGTATTAATATTAGGGAGTGCTGAGCCCTAAATAAGGATTTTATTATGGTTTTGGGGGGATTCAGGCAGAGGTTTGAATATCTAATTTTAACAGTTTCAAGGAAGACCAATATGGACACCATACAGGTCAGGAAATCATCAGGAAACTACAGAATTATCAAGTTGCCTGGTACACTCAGATATTAAGTAACTTACTCATGATCATACAAATAGTATGTGCTAGGGTTTGTCTGGAAATCAGGTTTTCCTGATTCAATGGCTGTTGTTTTTTTTTCTTTTATCCAATATGTTGCTCTGCATCACACAGAATCAAAAATCTCAAAACTGGAACAGACCTAAGAAGCCAACTAATCATTTCTGAATGAGAAAAGGAAGGTTGAAGATGGTAAGTGAATAGTCTAGGTAACAAAGGCACTAAGTTGCTGAGTAAGGATTTGAACTTGGGTCTACTGACTCCAAATATCATTGGACTTTCCATTGGTGCTTTCCACTGGACATGCTGCCTTAAAGAAATGCCTAAACACCTCTGACAAATTCATATCAAAACTGTGCTTATAGACTTTTAGTTAAGGGCAAACCACAATCTCACAAAGAAGCCTAGCCATTATTGTAAAGCTCTAATTCTTAGGAAGTTCAATATTATTTTTTAGTTACAAAACTAAATATTCCCCTTTGCAACTTTCTCCTTTTTATTCTTGAGTTTTTGCATGGTGGGCCACGTGAAAATAATTCTAATTTCTGTTCTACATGAAAAAATCTGTCAAATTCAAGAAACCAATTATAATTTTCAAATGATAGCCTAAACTAATGTCATTTTTATGATGTGTTGTTAATATAATATCCAAGGAGGAGAAATAACAAAGATTAACCAATGAAAAAATATATTATTGTTCTATGTTCTGATTTGAAATTGAGCAGCATGGCATCTAATAATGTTAAATTACATGAGAATGAATAATATTAGCCTGAAACTAACAAGCTGCCTTTCAATCTAGGCTGAAGAAGTCAGAGCCAGGGGGTTGAAGCTTTGAGAGTTCTCTCAAAGTTTCAGCTAGTAAACAGTCGGAGAAAAAAATTCACATTAATAATTATCCCCATGGCAACAGGTACAATGAGCAAAAATCAGCAATATGTAGCACACAAATTGATGCCTTATGAACTGTCTGTGATTCTTCCTCACTGATGACCATAAAATTGGGTTGATTTAATTAGGAAGAGTAGACAGGGCTGTCTAGCAATGACTATTTTTTTCTACCTAAGAATTGGATGTTGAATCAGATATTTATTAATCCAACAGATGGGCTCTCTGTTGTGGGGTATTCTGAAGTTGTAACTCATTATTCTACTTTTCAATGTGTCTTTGAAGTGACTTGGCAAAAGCAAATAAGCAATTTAAAATGAATTTCATTCATACTATATATCTGTCTACTAACTGCTCTTATTGTGGAATCTTTGTCAATATCTGTGTTTACAACTAGGTTCACTATTTTTACACATGAATGGTCAATGTCTCTCTGAAGAAAGACAAAAGCAGTGATGTGTGGAAAAAAAGGGAATGGGAATTCTAGGAAAAGACACCTGGATTACAAACCCTGACTCCTTCAAATACTATCCCTCTGACAATGATTATTGGTTCGGTCATTTTTTAATCACGTCTGACTTTTTGCTGCCCCATTTGGTTTTTTAGGCAAATATACTGGAGTGGTATACTATTTCCTTCCCTAGTTCATTTTACAGATGAGGAAACAGAGGCAAATAAGGTTAAGTGAGTTATCCAGAGTCACAAAGCTAGTGAATGTTTGAGGCCAGGTATGGATTTAGGAAGATGAGTTTTCCTGACTCCTGGCTTGGCACTCTCTCCACTGAACCATTGAATCTCGTCCCGTTTCTTAATCTATATAATGAAGGAATTAGATATAATGACTTCTAGGTTATCTTCCAAAATTAAAATATGTGATTGTATGCTTCATTCACTTAGTGAATATTCATTAAATACCAAGTATGGTATAGATGCTGGGATAGACACATAAATAAATATGACACTGAACCATCTTCAAGGAGTTTATAACCTCTCTCATACACACAAATATATACACAGATACACAGAGAGTTACAGTGTAAAACATTAGTACCCTATACCTCAGAATTTATATTTCCTTTAGAAATACATCATAGCTATTCTCATTTTCATTGAGAATCAGATTCTGTATAAATAACTTGGAATCAACTAGAAAAACTTGAAAAGTAAGTAGAAATTAAAAAAAAATAAGGCATTTCAACTTGTTTATTAAAGATTCCTACAACCCTCAGCCATGAAATTGGACTGGGAGATGAGGCAGAAGTAGCTTTTCTTTAAACATTTTTGTTTATTATATCATCTTATGTATTTTATACTATTACCCACAGAAGACTAAAAGCAAATATTTTAATTTAAATCAATTAAAGCGACATGAAGCACCTACTAAGTATAAGCACTTAAGTTAGGCTTTGGGCATAAAAAGGCAAAAACTTTGCTGTTCATGACTTTAGAAAATGTAGTTTTAAAGTCTTTCCCTTCCCAAAGGTGTGACATGTATACTATTCTGTGTTCGCCTAATTTTCTTATAGTTTTCTTCTTTATGTTCAAGTCATTCACCCATTTTGAATTTATCTTGGTGTACGGTGTGAGGTGTTGATCCAAACCTAATCTTTCCCACACTGTCCTCCAATTTTCCCAGCAGTTTTTATGGAATAGTAGATTTTTATCCCAAAAAGCTGGGATCTTTGGGAAGGGAAAGACTTTAAAACCAAGCAAGACTTAGAAAGAGTCACAAAATGCAAAATAAATAATCTGGAATACATCAAATTAAAAAGTTTTTGTACAAATAAAACCAATGTGTAACTAAAATCAGAAGGGAAACGTCAAATTGGGAAACAATCTTCATAAAAACCTCTGACATAGGTTTAATTACTCAAATTTACAAAGAGTTACATCAATTGTACAAAAAATCAAGCCATTCTCCAATTGATAAATGGGCAAGGGACATGAACAGGCAGTTCTCAGCCAAAGAAATCAAAACTATTAATAAGCACATGGAAAAGTGTTCTATGTCTCTTATAATCAGAAAGATGCAAATCAAAACAACTCTGAGGTATCACCTCACACCTAGTAGATTGGCTAACATGACAGCAAAGGAAAGTAATGAATGATGGAGGGGATGTGGCAAAGTCTGACATTAATTCACTGCTGGTGGAGTTGTGAATTGATCCAACCATTCTGGAGGGCAATTTGGAACTATGCCCAAAGGGTGACAAAAGACTGACTGCCCTTTGATTGAGCCATAGCACTGCTGGGTTTGTACCCCAAAGAGATAATAAGGAAAAAGACTTGTACAAGAATATTCATAGCTGCACTCTTTGTGGTGGCCAAAAATTGGAAAATGAGGGGATGCCCTTCAATTGGGGAATGGCTGAACAAATTGTGGTATATGTTGGTGATGGAATACTATTGTGCTAAAAGGAATAATAAAGTGGAGGAATTCCATGGAGACTGGAACAACCTCCAGGAAGTGATGCAGAGTGAGAGGAGCAGAACCAGGAAATCATTATACACAGAGACTGATACACTGTGGTACAATCGAAGGTAATGGAATTCTCCATTGGTGTCAATGCAATGTCCCTGAACAATCTGCAGGGATCTAAAAAACACTATCCACAAGCAGAGGATAAACTATGGGAGGAAAAAAAACATGGAGGAAAAGCTACTGCTTGACTATAGGGGGGAGGGGGATACGACTGAGGAGAAACTCTAAATGAACACTCTAATGCAAATACCAACAACATGGAAATGGGTTCGAACCAAAGAACACATGTGATACCCAGTGGAATTGTGCGTCGGCTATGGGAGAGGTGGTGGAAATGGGGTGGGGGGGGAGGAAAAGAAAATTATCTTTGTTTCCAATGAATAATGTTTGGAAATGACCAAATGAAACAATGTTTAAAGTAGGGGGGGGGGGAAAGAAAAGAAAATAAAAGAAAAGAAAAGAAAAGAAAAGAAAAAAAAGAAAATGTAGTTTTGGAAATATTACTTGTATATGGACACAGATATAAAATAATTTGAATAGAGTAAAATCATTTAAGATTGGGAAGGATGGATGAGGAAGATTTTTCAAAGGGTATTTACACTGAGCTAAGAACTCACATCTTCCTGACTTCCCATGCTCTACCCACTGTGCCATCCAGCTGCCCATGTCTAAACACAAAGTAGGAGCTTAATATGTAAACACATCAAGGCCTCGCCTACTTAAAGATGATAATTTAGCCCCTGGGTGTAGATTATAAGACCATAAATCAAGTGATTAAAAGGGAATTTAAAGGTTATTGAGTCTACTTTCCTTTTTTGGAGTTGGAGAATACTAATAATTAACAGTTGGGATCTGAACTGTGAATTTTTTTTACTTTCAAATCCAACATTTTTACTACTATACCATGTTGGGATCACCAAGGTCAAAAGTAAAGGGATGGAGAAAAGGTCCAAAACACAAGTCATTTTAGATTTTTTATAAAAAAAAAAAAAACATTAAAAAAATAAAACTATCAACACCATTAATTTGTTTCTTTAAGGTGCTAACCATGACATTTTCCCACTGGATTCAAAATCAAGTTATGGAAAAACCACCACAATCACTTTCAAGCAAATAAATTATTTGTTTTCACAATTAATCCTAATGATATATTTCTGTAAATAATATGTAGGAGGTAGCTAGGTGGCTTACTGGATTAATTGGAGAAAGAAATGGCAAACTTCTCTAACATCCTTGCCAAGAAAGTCCCATAGATAGCTATGGCCCATGGGGTCAGGAAGAGTTGGATAGGACAGAAAAACCTAAGAAAAAAATAATATGAAGAAGAGATAGAATTCCCATGAAACTGGAAATATACTTCTTCTAGGCAATTTCTTTTGAATGTGTCTCAAGTATACTCATTTCTATATACAGGAATCATGGCCAGGGATCAAAAGTAGGGTGATGCAGTTCATATCAATAGTGCATCTGAGAGGGCAGCTGGGTAGCTCAGTGGATTGAGAGCCAGGCCTAGAGATGGGAGGTCCTAGGTTCTAATCTGACCTCAGCCACTTCCCAGCTGTGTGACCCTGGGCAAGTCACTTGACCCCCATTGCCTAGCCCTTACCACTCTTCTGCCTTGGAGCCAATACACAGTATTGACTACAAGATGGAAGGTAAGGGTTTAAAAAAAAATAGTGCATCTGAGGAATAGGAAATAAGATGCTTTATCATCAATATGATTAATTAATAAGCCAAAGCTATCTATATATTATGTTTATTATTGAAATTAAAAACTTCTTAGAATACTTGATGGTTTTGTCTTGAATCCAAAATAAGTGAGGCATAAATTTAAATACAATAATGAAATTTGTAGTAGCTTTTATTGGGAAAAATTAGTAAGGAACGTAAGATAGTACTAAAAATAAAACAAGTAAAATATGTTCCTTTAAAATATTAAAGTTTTAGTATTGTTTTAAAAAATAGAAAATGTCATATAAAGTATTTTGTGGAGCTTTGTCATTTTTCTCCATTTATATTCTTTGAATCCAATTTTGTAATAAAATGTTATCAGTTGAAACCATGCACTCAGCACTATAAAAATTTTTGTTACTGACTGTGCAGAATTAAAAAGGGCAACCATTATAGCCAAGGGTGCAAATCAAGTTGGTCCTAGAAAACATTTGTTCTTTTCAAAGTCCGCTGTTCTGAGAAGAAACTTTTAATAATATTATTACTAAAAATGAAGAACAGTATACCCATTCTACCTCCTCACTTCATGTTTTTTATAATCAGTTTCTATCACCAAAAAAATCAGGAACTAAACCAGAAAAACAAATAAGCAAACAACTGTCCTGACATCAACACCTTTCCAATCTCTCTGATGCATATTTGTTATGAACTACCCCATCTTTCTTTTGATCCCTGTCTCTGTTTTCTGTTGGTAGAAATGGTACATTTGGAATACATTCAAAAGAAATTACCTAGGGCATATATATTTCTAGATTCATTGCAATTGGATCACCTCTTTTACATATAATTTACAGGAATATATAATTCAGTTTAATTGTGAAAACAAGTTATTTTCATGCTTGAAAGTGATTTGTGGTTGTTTTTCCATAACTTCATTTAGAAATCAGAAAAAAAGGAAATGTTAAGGTTAGCACCTCAAAGAAACAAATGAATGTCATTATAAGTTACATTTCTCAAGACATCTTATTAGTACTGCTTGCTTTAAATGATGTAAGCTTTTAAACAAATCTAGTGAGCAATAATGCCTTAAGAGGATTTTTTCTGTAAATAAATTTGTAAAATATTTTACTAACAGCAGGTGGCAATCTTTGAAAATCTGTTTGCAGCAGCACCATTTTACTGCTGTGGCACAAATGCGGTTTCAAAGGACAAGCAACAGAATCCTTTGAATGTTGAGAAATTGGTTCAGAAAGCTTCAAAACCCAAAAGATTTATACTTAATAATGCCCATAGTTTTAATGAAAATTCTTACAAGACAAAATAAATGCCTGAATATGTTAATTTCTTTCAGACAGGGAACAATGTAACATTCAGTGCTATTTTATGGGTATGTGTCCTCTGCCACAAAACATTACAGGAAAGAGATTTTTCATAACCAAGATTCGCTATAGCCTAGGAAAACCTCTGTTAACCTCAGCTTTTCCTAGGAATTTGTTTCTATTTTGAAAAATGCATTGCTTCTTTTCTATTATCTCCTCAAAATAGAGTTCTTGATTGTTTAAGCCAAATAGAGTACAACTCTATGCTAGATCCTAAGGATATAAAGACAAAAATCAAACACCTTTTGGCCCCAAGGAACTAACAGTCCATCTTTAACCCCATTTAGCATATTGTCCAAATGGAAAGAAGTTGATATACTTTTAGAAAACCTTTGAAAGAAGAAAAATAGCAAGAACTGACACTTGCATTTGAGTTCTTTTAGTCTTTATTAGACTGTGAGGTTCTTTGAGAATGAAAGTTAGATCTGATACCAATTCACATAATTTTCAAACTGAAAGTTTCTAAAATTGGTGTATTTTTATAGCAAATCATGTCTTTTATTGCTGTTACATATCATATTATTTAATATATAAGATTAATGGCAATTCAAACATATATTTATGTTTATCAAACATATATCTAACATACATGTTAGATATAAAATTAATAAATGCATTTATATTTAATATTTAAAAATTTTAAATAAAGTTTATGTATTCATTGGCTTATAATCAAAGGTCCATGTTCTTAGAATTAAAAAGTAAAATACAGGAGGTAGAAGCTATCCTAAAGGAAGCATCTAGAGCAACTCTTTGTTTTTATAGGAGAGGGTAGTAAGGCCCTGCAAATTAAAATGACTGACCAGAGATAACAGGTTAGTGGCAAGATTTAGACTAGAAACCAGTTCTCTCAAGTCAGAGGCCTTTTCCCCCACCATTTGGTCACATCAGAAACCTATTCCACATCAGAGGCAACAGAATAACAGAATTTTTGATTGCTATGAAAACTATATTAAAGCATGGAATTATGCACTTCTTAGTCTACTTGCTTCTTTTTTTCTTCTCTGCATTTCTATAGTGTGCTCCTACAAATGAGTAGTCATTTCATGGCCAATTTAAAAGATTTCATTAATAGTAAAAAGTAATCTCAGTGCAGTGGAGTGGCTCAGTGGATAGAGCCAGGCTTAGAGACAGGAGGTCCAGGATTCAAATGTGGCCTCAGACTGTTTCTACCTGTGTAATTCTGGGAAAGTCACATAAGCCCAATTGCCTAGCCCTTACCAGTCTTCTGCCTTTGAACTGATACTTAGTATAAATTCAAGGACAGAAATTAAGGGTTTTAGAAAAAAAAAAGTTGTCTGTTCCCTAAAGAATTGTTAGCTTCTTCTCTAAAATGAAGATGTTAGGTAGCTCTCTGTGATTCTTCAGTCTATTCTAAATTTATGATAGAATTAGATATTCCAGATATTTCCCATGATAATTAAGGCCTGAATTTGTGATCTTTTGATGACAATCCTCCCAGATCATTTTAATAAAGGGAAAGTGTATTAGGCTAAGTATAATAATAAGGATGTTTCAGTTTTGTAAAATAAAACAAACAAGATTTCTTCTTCTTTTCCTTCTCCTCTTCTTCTTCCTTCTTCTCTTCCTCCTTGTCATTCTTTTTTATTCCTTCTCAAATTCTTTCATTTAATCCTGACTGCAATTTTATGAGATAGGCAGTATTATAGTTATCACTCTATTTAAAATGAGTCAGTTGGGCCTAAAATGTTCAAAGAAACTTAAATTCATGAATATGTTGAGATTTTCTCAAGATCATGACATTATCAAGTTTTGTAAGTGGGATTAAAATTCAATTCTTGGGTGATTCCAAATGGAGGTATGCTTTCTACTACCTTATACTCTCTCTTCTCTCACTTATAACAGCTATCATTTGTAAAGTACTCTAGAGTTTATCTAACAGTTTGGTGGTGAGTGGGTAGAGATCTGTCCCTGAAATCAAAAGTCCTGAGCTCTAATTTGATCTCAGACATTTATGAATTGTGTGGACCTGGACAAAACAGTCATTTAACCTCTGTTTACTTCAGTTTCCTCAACTGTACAATGGGAATAAATAGTAGTAACTGCCTCCTACGATTGGCACGAGGAGAAAATGTGATATTTTTTAAGTGCTTGGCAAAGTGCCTAGCACATAGTAGGCAATAAATAAATGCTTGTTTTTTTCTTTCCCTTTCCACATTTTTCTCATGTGATCTTAACCTTGGAGATTAATAATATAAGTTTTATCTCTATTGTACAAATGAGCAAATCTATACTCAAAGAAGTTATAAGGTTATATGACTTGGTCATTAGAGAAATAATAACTAATGGACCTGGGACTAGAGCTAGTTATGTTGGTTAGAAATATATTCATCTATTATATTATATTATCACTTAAATTTTGTAAAATTAATATTTTAAATTGATAATTTTTATATTATCTCATTTAACCAGATGATACTAAACTCTCTCTAGAAAAATAAATAGCCAGAAATGTCTGATACAAAGGTTGAGTCTGACAATATATACAACATTCTTCCCTATGATACTATTCTATTTTTCTTATATCCAGAAGCATATTTTATTATCTCTTTGATTCTAAAATTTTTCTGTGTAAGGCTGAAATTTGTTTGGATTTTAAAAGTAAAAATATTTAAGTGTTATAAAAAGGCTTGAAATTAGATCATCTTAGTGATAGGAATAATTTCACATGATATTAATAATCATAACTAGCATTTCAATGGCACTTGAAGGTTTAAAAATTACTTTTTGAACTTTATTTAACCTCACAACAACCATGAGAGTTAGGTGCTATTTTTCTTCCCTTTTTATAGATGAGAAGACTGATTCTGACCAATGTTAAATTTCTTGCCGAAGGTCACAGAGCTAGAAAACATCTAAAGCTGCATTTGGAGTCATTCTGAATTCAGATCCAGTGCTCAATCCACTAGACCACATTTTATCAAGTTAGATAAGGGTAAACAAAGTGTAGAGATATAAGGCATATCAACGAATAAGGAACAGCACATATCTTAAAAATATCAAGAAAATCTCAATAATTATTAAAAGTAAGTTGTCTTTTTGATTTAAGAACCACTTTCTATTATGAGTCAATACAAATAAATGTAACATCAAGGCAATTTATAGACAGAAAAAAAAGAAAGATTTGGTTTTAGAATTTTATTTCTCTACTTTCTGCTTTTTCCAGTCCTTTTCCATCTCTATCCTTCCCCATCCAATTTCTAAATAAATATAGCAACCATAGAAAATTCTCACCAGGACATCTTTGCTCACTGCATCTTCGGACCTCTTCACCAGTTCCTTCACACTGTTGACCTGTTATTGCTGCACCTTGGCAAATCCTTATTCTCCTTTCCCATCCCCCATCGCATGACTTGGAACATCCACTCCAGTGACCCCATTGATTCCACTGGCCATTTGCTGGAGCAAATAACAGAAGAAAGAGTAGCAAGTCCATTGGACACTGTATAAATATACATCTATACTTAATTCTACTCTTCCATAAAAGTCTTCTTCTAAGGCCTCCTAATGATGAGGACATCTTATTGTTGGGTTCTTTAAGGCAATGTCAAATTAACATGAAGTTCTAATGGATCTTATGGAACTGAAAGGAAACTTTTAATCCCAGAGAGGCAACAGTGTTTAAGACTCTCATGGAACAATTAGTCTAGGTATGTTTGGAAAGATGCATTACCAGAAGGCTGGCTAAACAAGCATAGACATTTTTTCCTCTTATGAACTCTGTCCACTTAAAATGTACATGTGTCATCTGTCAGCTAAGAGAATCCCTACATTCATTAAATCATGGGTCATTTAACAATTGAAGTCTATAAATAGTGTCCCTAGACTTTAAAATGAAATGCCTTTTGGTCCTACATTTATTTCTATTGATTTATACTTAGCTACCTTTTTTAGAACTGTTAAAGGTATGTCTAAGGCTATCCATAATAGGAAATGGTCCAAAAGAAATAATGAAAAACAGAATCTTAATAAATTCTGTCATTCTTTCTTTATTTATTTTCTACTCAACCTTCTTATAACATAATTTATAAGAGTCTGAATTGTGCTATAATAAAATGCAAGGGACTGTGTCCCAACCATTCATAGTGCCTTTTCTTTGGGGTTACCACCTATTTTCACTGTATATAACATATATACACAGTTATTTACATATTATTTTCTGGATTAGAATTTAAACTCGTAGGGCAGGGATCAGTTTTTAAATATTTTCTTTACATCCTTTGCACTTATTACAGTCATTGGCATATAGTAAGTATTTAAGAAATGCTTATTGATTGATTGAAGGATCCTTTGAAACATGTTTTTACAAAATTCATCATCTTATGGTTTAGATGCTAGGACTGTGGTATAAGGAAGTTTCCAGGGCATGCAGAGGTTATGGCAGAATCCGTGTCTGATGATCTCATCTTACCTGTACAGTCTGGGTTATAACACTCTCTGCTCTCTGCCCAGGGACCTCTGCATTCAGAGCCACCATGGGCAGCTGCAGTGCACTGCCGGCTTCTTTGCTGGGTGCCGTTGGAGCATGTCACTGAACACTGACTCCAGGAACTCCATTCCTGCCATTGTCCATCAACTATCAAAAGCAGAAAGAGATATATGGAGAAAGATATAATAAAGATTCTACAGAATGAAAACTTTGGAGCAAAATAAAAATTTTAAATAGTCCCTTTAAAGAAAGATTTTAATCAGGGACAGCTGAATGACTCAGTGGATTGAGAGGCAGGACTAGAGATGGGAGGTCCTGGGTTCAAATATGAGCTCTGACATTTCTTAGCTATGTGACCCTGGGCAAGTCACTTAACCCCCACATTTCTGCCTTCAAACCAACACAAAATATTGATACTAAGGCAGAAGATGAGGGCTTTTTTTTAAGGAAAAGAAAAATATAGAGCTTACCCAAAGTACTTTGTTCTACTAACTTTTAAATACAAATTTAGATATTCAAAATTTTTTACCTAAACTTGATTTCATTTAAGCCTCATAACAAACTTGTGAAGTTAGTATGTATTAGTATTCTCATTTTATGGATGAGTAAACTGATTCTGAGAGACACTTGTTCAAGATCAGAATAGGAAGTGCTAGTTCTTGGATTTGAACCTATGGTTTAGGATCCTTTACACAGAATACTTTCCATTATGAAGGGGGGAAGTCACTAATGAATTAAAATACAATTTTATGTATCTCTATACATATTACAATGGGTTGTCATAGGTTTTTTCACTATGCCTTCATGTTCATTTCATGTTAGATATTTTAGATCAAAAATATATGATGAAAGTTCACACAGATGATAAAATAAAAACAAAAGTAAAATCAGAGGTAAACACAGAGGTTTTTTTTTTAAGTTTATGGCTTTAAAAAATCATAAATAACATGACCATGGCTATGATTTCTAGTGTGCCTCTATATTTTCCTAGCTATGTTTATTCAAAGCTTACTTCTTTATCAATGATGAAAAAATTCATCTGCAATTCAGAGCAATCTATCAAAATTACTATGAAAAATAGCAAAAATAACAAAATTATAACTGAGATAAAAATTAATATGATTTCATTTAGGACTTGAAAAAAAGAACATGCTTATAATCAAAGAAAAAATTGCCTACTAATGATCTATCTGAACTATTTGTTAAAGTTTATGAAATGAAAGACATCCTAAAATGCCAATTTAATAGTATCGTGCTAGTGGAATTTGCAGTTATTTTTTTATTAAAAGCCTCTTATACAGTCTTTAGCTGTATATTCTATTCATTAGATTGCATAGCTTATTCATTATGCATGAACTCTATAAAACTTAGGGTCTTTCTTACCCTCAATGGTGAGCAAAAACCTTACTGAGACACCCTAGACACCTCTGTCCCATTTTCCTAAAGCAGGAAGATAACTGAAAGATGTGATTCCTTTAAGATCAAGATTTTCTTGGGGGCAGCTAGGTAGCTCAGTGGATTGAGAGCCAGGCCTAGAGACAGGAGGTCCTGGGTTCAAATCTGACTTCAGACACTTCCCAGCTGTGTGACCCTGGACAAGTTACTTGAGCCCCATTGCCTAGCCCTTACCACTCTTGTGCCTTGGAAGCAATACACAGTACTGGTTACAAGATGGTAAGGGTTTTAAAAAAAATAATTTAAAAATCAAGATATTCTTTATTAAGCTAGGACATAAATGTTCATGGGAACAATTTGGTCTCGAACAAAAAGGCTCAAAGTTTGACCATCCAGAAAAAATACTTATACTTTCCTTGGTTACTTCAGGTTGGTTTATTCATGGTTATTCTCTCAAGGACTGTCAGTTTCTCCAAGTCACTCTGGGTCCCAAAGACAGTCAGTTTCTTTACATTAATCTGGGTACCCATGTAAATAGAGTCAATCTTATACATCTTCATTACCCACATAGTAGAGCAACTTGAGCATATCAAGATAATTACCAGGAAAATTTACACACAGGTTATCAGTTAGAAAGAAATAACCTTGTTTCTATTATAATGTATATATATATATATATATATATAATGAAAAATAAACTTTAAAAAAGTATTGTTTTACCATCAATATTTATCTATTACATAATATCGATACCATGATCTGTACTAAGCATAATATTAATTGATTTTTAAATGACTTCCAACTTACTAGAGAATATGATTTCATTAGACTAATAAAACATAGATAAATGTTCCTAGAGGACTTAGAACATATTTATATACCTATACACACAAAAACATAATTGTACAATTTAAGTAGCATAAAGAAAAAAAGTTAAAAAAGAAATGAACTGATCAGCATGTTATAGATGTAATAAAGGAAGTCTTTTAGGCAGAGGTGGGTTACAAGTAGGTGAGGAGAGTATTTGTAAAAGTATTAATGAATAATTCCAGTGGTCAGAATGACAGAGATGCTCTAAGAAAGCAGAAGTCATCAGGCTACTGTAGATCAGAGAGTCTCTGTTATTTGTGTTGATGAATAATGAAAATCATTGTTACCAAGATATGGATGGATAGAAAGAAGTACAAAAATTTCCTGGAAATTTTAGAGTTTATTATGATTTTTCTTGGAAGGACAAAAGATACATTACACTATTAAAAATATCACTGATGGTATTTGAAAAAAGCCTGCTGTTTTATATTCAGGAAATTTTTTCTTCAGTGCTTTTTTATTAATATGTATATATATACATATATATACATAGGATGCTCATATGAATGGCTTGAAGCTAAAACTCATGAATTGGATAATAGTTGATATTAACCCATAATAAATGCTCATATAAACTTCAACAACAGAATATAATGACTTGAATTGTAGAATAATTTTTTGGGGTGGGGGAGCATGAAATAATCATTAAGAGTAAAATGGATGTTTTCAAGAAGCATGGATTATATTATTAGAAACTTTCATAGGTTAATTTCATCACTGATTAATAACTACAAGGGACCTCAGAGGTCACTTTCTTCCACTTCTCCAATTTAGAGATGATAAATAAAAGCTCAAAGAGGTTAAATGCCTTATCTTTCATCAATCAAGGAATAAGTAGCACATTAAAGATTCAGATGTCAGGTCTTAGATTCCAAATTTAATACTCTTTCTCAGTGTGCCATTCTGCTAAAGGATCACACAAATATTATCATTGGAAGGGAGCTTAATGCTCATTTACAATCAATTAATAATTTTATATTTGAGGAAACAATGTCCTAAAATAGTTAAAGGACTTTGCTAAGGTTACACAGCTAGTTAAAAGCAAGGTTGGAACTAGAAGTTCCTAGACTGTAAAACCCTAGAAGGCAGTGGCTATGTTCTATCAAACCATTTCCTCACTTCCAACTCTTACCCCAGTTCTCTGAATATAGTTTGTTTAGTACTGTTTTTAAATTTTTAATGAAGACATTGATGTGCTAACTCTCAACTGAGTGCTCTTTCTAAAACACCAGACTATACTTTCCACTCCAAATAAACACCTAAAATCCTAACTTTCAGTTCTTATGTAGTCCACATCAATAAAGCTGTGGGTTTCCTATTACAAAATAGATAATGGCAAAATTGGACAACTCTGCAATAACATCAAAAGAGCTACCTTAGAAAGAAACATCTTTGGAGTGGGCCTACCTCTCAACAAATATGAAGTACCATTTTTTCTTCTCTGACTCAGAAATGTTTGTTACATACATACTGTTTGGAAGAAATATGTATGTATGCAGTTGTATGGATGTGTATTGACCAAACACCAAATTTAAGCTCATGTTCCTAAGCAAATTCATTAAGATTTTTTTCTATAATCAACTAAAACATTAATTAATTTGAAGTATCTATTAATTAAATCAATTATTATCTATTAATGCAGTTGGCAATGCTCAAATTTTGCAGGTATGTCACCAATCTCTAGTCCCTTGGTAGTGTGGCAAAAACTTTCAGTCAATATTTTTATGGGACGTTGATGCTAAAGAAAGCACAAGTCTTACTCGAATAATTATCCTTCTCAATGGGAATGTAATTAATTGATAAATATTTATTGAATTTCAAAGTGAGGGAAAGACACCATGCTAGGAACTGTGGAGGACAAGGAAGTTACAGACAGTCAATTATTACTCTTAAGCTATTTATAATCCTATTGGGGAAAGAAGACTTGAGGCAAGGAAAGCAGTCAATAAGCTAGTTAACAAACATTTATTAAATAATGACTATGTGCCAGATACTGTTCTAAGTCCTGGGAATACTTTACAGGCAAAAAAAAAATGCCAAAGGTCCTAGGGAACATATATATTTAATGGGATTTGGAGGGGAGAGAACAACATGTGAATAACAGGGCATATATAAAATATATACAGAAGAAGTAAAAGGCAGTTTAAAAGGGGGAAGGCACTAGCATCCAAAGAGTTGGGATACAGAAAAGCCTAAAAAGTTGGACTTAAGTTTTGAAGTAGATAGAGGAATCAATAGGTGAAGATAAGGGAACAGGGCATGGAGGGGAAAGGCACAGACAAGAAATGCAATATTGCCTATGAGAAAAAAAGACTAGGATGATGAATAAATAGAAGGATAGGAAAGTTACGGTTATAAAAAGCTTTAAATAGTCAGTGGAACTGTGTGTGTTTTTTTTTTAATTCTGACAATAAAAAAGAGCATTTAGAAGTCAGCAAGCCAGAATGATGGATGATATTTTCATACCAACACATAAAAATATACTTTGGCAACTTAATGGATGATGGATTATAGTGGTGATGGACTTGAGAAGGTAAATTCCCTAAGGAGATACTGCAATAGTTCAGGGAAGAGGTGATCTATGCCTGAGATAGGATTGTGGTTATGTAAGTAGAGAGAAAAGATATTTATGCGAGCTATGGAAAATGTTGAAAAGACAAGGCTTGGAAATATATTGAAATGTGGGATGAGAATGAAGAGTCAAAAGTGATACATAAGTCACAAATCTGGGTGTTTGAGAGGATAATAGTTTCTTCTTGTAGTAAGAGGGAAATTTGAAAATGGAGAATGTTTTGGTTGAAAGAGAATGAGGTTGGGTTTTTTTGACATGTTGAGTTTGAGATCACTACAAGATAGCCTGTTCAAGACATCAAAGAGGTAATTAGTGGTAGAGAACTGTAGAGGGAGAGAGAGACAGAGACTGAGATTAAGACAGAGAAAGAGAAGGGGAAGGTTTTATATATGTATATACACCTTGTAATCATCTGCAGGTAAATGATCACTGAACTATTAGTGAAAGTACAAGTGATATACTATAGAATAAAAAGAGAAGAGGCCACAGGACAGGATCCTTGGAGAACCTCATGTGTTAACTGTGTGAAAGGGGGCTGAAGAATCTACAAAATCATCTGAGGAGTATTTGGATAGATATGAGGAGAACTAAGAGAGCAATTTAAAAAATCATAAAGAAAGGGAATTTCAGGAAGAAGTGATAAAAAGTATGAAATTATTTGGACAGGTCATGAGAGATGAGTATTGAAAAAATGCCATAAGATTTGTCAATTAATAAAACTCTAGTAACATTGGAAAGGTAAAATCTATGGAAGAATAACTTCAAAAGCTAGAATGAAGAGGAAGTAGAAGTGAGTGTGAGAAGAAATGACACTAAGCCAACAATTCTTTTATGATGGATAACAAATAACTTATAATTCACATCTTCCTCAGTCATAGAAAAAGTACTATATACAGAGTACTTAATAAACACATCTTCTTATTAAAGATAATAGGGGTAACATAAGTTCAGAGGAGGGAAAGATCAATATTTGCCAATGTTGTCAGGGATATTTTCTTGGAAGAGAGTGGGACTTTGAAACTTAAAAAAAAGATATGATTTGGAAAGGGAGAGGGGATAGCAGATATTCTTAGAAGAGAAAAGAAGATATAGAGCAGAAGTAAAAAGCTAGGAATTTTCAAGGAATATTTGAACATATTAGGCAATATATTGTTCTCACTTTTTAGAGGAGAAATTGGTCATAAGTTCAGAAAGGCAGATACTGAATACCAGATTTAGGAGTTTGTAATTTATCTAAGAGATGAAAAGGAAATCTTTAAGGATGTTGAGAATGGAAGTAAATAATAAAGTGATATGTTAAAAATTAATATCTTGGAAAGGAGAAACTGGAGACAATATCAGTTAAAAGTATAAGTTGGAAAAAATGAGCTAATAACAAAAACAAAATGAACTTAATCATGAAAGATTACTATGATAACAAAGAAGGGTAATATTCTTTGAAGAAAACACCAATGTCAAAAAAGCTACAAAAAAGCCTCAAAAATGTGAGTAACATAGAAACCCAACAAGAATTCTTGGAAGAGTTCAAAAATGACTTTCAAAATCAGATGAATAGAAGAAAATTGGGAAAGAAATGAGAGTAATGTAAGATAATTATGAAAAGAGAATCAATATTTTGGAAAGATTAGCAAATGAAAATACTAAAGAAAATTACTTAAAAACCGAATTAACCAAATGGAAAAGAAGGTACAAAAATTCACTAGAGAAAAGAACTAAAAATAAATAACTAATAGAACTGGCCAAAAAAAAAAGATTCAAAAGCTCACTGAAGAAAATAATTCATTAAAAATTGGAATTAGACAAGTAGAAGCTACTGACTCTATGAGAAATCAAGAAATAATAAAATAACAACTAACATGAAACAGATTGAAGAAAGATAATTTAAGAATTATTGGACTACACAGTAACAGCAATAAAGTATAATGACCTACTAAGAATGATATGACTATTATCAGCAATGCAAGGATCCAGGATAAACCCAAGGAACTGATGAAGAAAAAGGACTATCCACTTCCATAGAAGGAACTGATGGAGTTCATAATTCAGCAGACTGAATTATGCCATTCTTCATTTTATTTCCTACATGAATTTTTCTTCAGTATAAGTTACGTGTCTTCCTTCACAACATGATGAACTTTCATGGAAACATGTATTGTATAATGAGAAATATACAAACTATATCATATTATCTGCTGCCTTGAGGAAGAAGAAGTGGGAAGGAGAGAACATGGATCACAAAATGTTAGAAAATTATTATTGGAAACTGTACCAACATTTAATATGGAAAAATTTTTAATAACTTATAAGAAAAAACAAGTAATTTTTGGACTACCTGAAAATCATGATCAACAAAGAGACTAGACATAATATTTCAAGAAAATTATCTAGGGAATATATCCTAAAATCCTAGAACTAGAGGAGAAAAAATAAATTAAAAGAATCCATTCATCACCTCATGAAAGAGAGTCTAAAATGAAAACTCCCTGAAATTTTATAGCCAAATTTTAGAGCTTCCAGGTCTAGGAGAAAATCCCACAAGCAATCATAAAGAAACAGTTTAAATATCATGGAGTTAGCCAGGATTACATAAGATTTAGCAGCTTTCAGACAGATTGTCGGATTTAGAATATGAAATTCTGAAAGGTAAGAGAGCTAGGATTACAAACAAGAATAATTTACTCAGAAAAACTAAGTATAATTCTTTGGGGAAGAAATGGATATATAATGAAACAGAGGATTTTCAAGCATTCCTAATGAAAAGACCAGAGCTGAATAGAAAATGTGACTTTTAAATACAAGATTTAAGGAAACCATAAAAAAGGTAAACTTGCAAGTTAAATCATAAGGGATTAAATTAGATTGAACTGACATGTAACTCTTAAGAACTTTGTCATTATTAGGGCAGTTAGAATCATGGCTGTGATTTAACTATGATTGGAACATTTTAAAAATATGTGATGGGAAAGAGGGGTGTTCTAGGAATAGAGACATTCTAGAAAGAGAGACAGACAGAGACAAATACAGAGGCAGATACTGAGAGAATAAAACAGGATGGAAGGAAATACAATTAGTATTCTGACCATGGATGTGAATGGGATGAACTCATCCATAAAATGGAAGTGGCTAGCAGAATAGATTAAAAACTAGAATCCAATAATATGTTGTTTACAAGAAAAACTCTTGAAACATAGTAAAAATAAGGGGTTGGAGTGGAATCAACTATACTTCCACTGAGGTAAATAAAAGCAGGGTTAGCAATCATGATTTCTAATAAATCAAAATTTTAAAAAATTGACCCAATTATAGAGATACTCAGGTAAACTACATTTGCAAAAAGGTATCATACTAAATGAAGTAATATTAATACAACATGTAAATACACCAAATGGCATAGCATCCAAATTGTAAAAGGAAAATTTTTAAATGAGTCACATGAGGAAATAGTGAAATTATGATAGTGGATAGACTTTCTCTCCCCTCTCAGAATAAATATAAAATAAAATAAACAAGAAAGAACTTAAGAAGATGAATAGAAATTCCAAAAATTATATATGATAGCCCTCCTGAGTAATGTTTTTCTCAGCTATAAATGGCACCTTGAATAAAATTAATCATGTATTAAGGCATAAAAACCTCACAACCAAATGAAGAAAAGCAGAAATATTTAATGCATTATTTAGAGACCATAATTCAATAGTTATAAAAGCTGATTAAAAATTAATTGGAAACTAAAAATTCTAATAAAAAAGAATGAGTGGGTCAAAGAATATATTAAAGAAACAATAAATAATTTCATTTAAGCAAATGAAAACTATGAAAGAGCATACCAAAGTTTATGAGATAAAGCCAAGCAATACTTAGGGGAAAATTAACATCTCTAAATGCTTACATTACAAAAAACAGAGAATGGCAGGTCAGTGATTAGATTATGTAATTTAAAAACAAACAAACTAGAAAAAGAACAAATTAATATGTCCAGTTAAACACTAAATTAGAAATCAGAAAAAATATAGGAGTGATTGATGAATTTGAAATTAAGATAATTAAACTAATAGATAAAACTAGGAGCTGATTTTACAAACAAACAAATGAACAACAATAAAATATATTAAGCACTGGTTATTTGATTTTAAAAAAGAAAGAAAAACTAATCACAATTATCAAAAATGCAGAGGTAAATTCACCTCTGATGAAGAAATTAAGAGCTATTTTACCCAATTATATGCCAATAAATATAACAATCTAAGTAGAATGGATAGAAATGAATATTTACAAAAATATAAACTGCAGATTAACAGAAGGAAAAGAATATTTAAATAATCCAATCTTAGAAAAATAATTAGACAGGTCATTAATGACTTCCTTGAGAAAATATTTCCAGCACGAGATTGATTCATGAGTGAATTTCACTAAACAAAAAAAAAAACAATTCCAAAGTTATGTAAAATATTTGGAAAAATAGGCAAATAAGGCATCTTCTGAAATTTCTTTCAGATACAAATATGGTGTTGATACCTAAACCAGGAAAAGCAAAAATAGAACAAGAAAACTGTAAAACTATTTCCTTATTGAATGTTGAATTTACAATTTTAAATAAAATACCAGCAAGACTATTACAGTGATAAAATACAAAGATCATATACTATGACTAGTTAGGATAATACCAGAAATGCAAGGATTATTTAGTAATACTATCATAATTGACCATACCAAAAACAAAAGCAAAATTAAAATGTATATGATTATCTCAATAGATATAGAAAAAGTTTTTTGATAAAATATAGCACTCATTCCTATTAAAAATAATAGAAACTACAAAAATAAAAGTAGCATTCCTTAAGATGATAAGTATCTGTCTAAAAGCACCAGCTAGCATTGTCTTTAAAGTGGATGAGCTAGAAGCTTTCCAATAAGATCAGAGGTGAAGATAGTAGTAGTCTCTGGGTGATCGAGAATGACTATTGTCTTTGTGCATTATCATTTTTTGATGCACCCTCATGTGGCTTTGAAGTCCAAAGACTGAGGCTGAGAGTTTGTGGCACACGGGGCCTGGGACGCCAGGTGTTACGGGAGGTGCGGTTATGGCCTGGTGTCGGCATTCACGGGCAGCGGCAAGACGTCCACATCGTTCATTTTCAAAGATGGCGGCAGCATGGTGAATGTGGGTTCGCCAGCTGCTTCTGACAGAGGCAGCGAGTTCTAGTTGCTTTGGTGTAATGCCAGCCCACTTCAGGTTTGACTTTAGCTGATCCTTGAATCTTTTCTTTGTTCGGCCTTGTTTCCTGAGTCCAGCTGACAGTTCACCATAGAATACCTGTCTTGGTATTCGCTAGAAGCTTTCCAATAAGATCAGAGGTGAAGATAGGATGCCCATTATCACCACTATTATTCAATATTGTACAAAAAATAGCTATAGCAATAACAGAAGAAGAAATCTAAGGAATTAGAATAAGTAATAAAGAAATAAAACTATCACTCTGCAGATAAATGATCATCTACTTTGAGAATTCTAGAGAATCAAATAAAAATTAGTTGAAATAATGACCAACTTTAGCAAAAAAAAAAGCAAATCCATATAAATCATCTGCATTTCTATATATCAGAAACAAAGACAAGCAATAAAAATAAAAAGAGAAATTTCATTTAAAATAAATAAAGAAAATATCAAATACTTGTGAATCTACCTATCAGGATAAACTTAGGAACTATATGAACACAATCACGAAATACTTTTTAGTCAGATCAAATAGAGTCAGATCAAAATAACAAAAGGAATATCAATTGTTCATGCAAAGACTAAGCCAACTTTATAAAAATGAAAATTCTTCTTAAATTAATTGATTTATTCAGTATCATGCTAATTAAATTACAAGAAAAATAATATTTTTAGAACTAGAAAAATATAATTAAATTCTAGAAGAATGAAAGATCAAGAATATCAAGGGAATCAACGGGAAAAAATATAAAGGAAGGTGGCCTAGCATTACCAGTTCTCAAACTGTATTTTTATCAAAGTCATACTCATTAAAGCAATTTGGTACTAGCTACCATATAAAGTGGTGGATCAGTAGAATAAATTATGTTTATAATATACAGCAGTAAATAATCATAGTGGTCAAGTGTTTGACAAACCCAAAGATCCAAATATTTGTGACAAGAACTCACTGAGTAAGTGGCTAAGTAAACTAGAAAGCAGATTGGCAGAAAATAAGTATAGAATAGCACCTCAATGTATACCAAAATAAGTCAAAACGGGTACATGATTTAGACAAAAAGGGTGATATAAGCAAATAGAATAGTTTAGGAAATTTTACCAGACTGATCTATGGATATGGAAAGAATTTATGAGCAAAAACAAAAACTTTGAGATTCTGAATGCATATTATAATATATATATATATTTAACTTTTATTAAAAATGTTCTTTTTTCTGGTCTGTTTCCCTTTGAAACATGGAAAATATGGAAATTTGTTTTGCATTATTTTACATGTATAGTCTCTATAAATTGTCTTCTCAAGAAGAAGTTAGGGAAGGGAGAGAATTTAGAACTCAAAGTTAAGGAGAGAATATTATAGAAGATAAAATAGATAATTTTGATTAGATTACGTAAAAACAGTTTTGTCAAACAAAACCAAAGCAGCCAGCAGAAGGAAAGCAAGAAAATGTAAACAAATTTTACAAAACCTTTATCCAATAAAAGCCTGATTTTTCAAAATTTTAGAGAACTGAGTCAAATGAATAAGAATATGAATCATTCCCCAAATGATTAATGGCCAAAGGATTTAAATCATCACTTTATGTTTGAAAAAATGAATGCTACCTATAATAATATTTTTAAAAAGCTATAAAACATTATTAATTAAAATGCAAATTAAAACAATTAAATGCAATTTAAAACGAATGGAAAATGGAACAGATTAGGAAAGTGACAAATGTTGGAGAGGATGTGAGAAATTTGGGACAATAATGCACTGTTGGCGGAGTTGTGAACTAATAACACCATTCTAGAGAGCCATTTTGAATTATTCCCCCAAGACTCCAGAACTATGCATACTTTTTGAGCCAGCAAAATCACTATTAGGTCTGTCTCCCAAAGAGAAAAAATAATAGGAAAAAGACCTATATTTTAGTAGCTCTTTTTGTGTTTCATAGGATTGGTTATCAAAACATACCAATCATTAGGGGAATGATTGAACAAATTATGGTTTAAGATTGTGATATAAGAAATGATAAACAGAATGCTTTCAGAAAAACCTGAAAAAATTTGTGTAGAAGAAAGGGAATGGAAAGAAAGAACAAGAGCATTTGGACTAAAATTGTAAAAATCCACAGAATATGAAAAATTATTTTTACATGTAATTGGAAAAATATTTTAACAAGAAATATTAAGCAAGATGATTTTAGAAAAAATGAGAAGGTATACAAACTAAAGCAAAGTGAAGGAGCAGAAGGAGGAGAACATTATATAGACAGCAATATTACATGTTGATCAATTGTGAAAAGCTTGGCTATCCTGAAAAAGTCAATGATTGCAGATAATTCCAAAGAACTAATAAGGAAAATTGTTATTTACCTGAAGGGGGGGATGGTGGTTAAAAAACAAAGATAAGGGAATCTGAATGTAGATTGAAGTATATTTTTTAAACTTTTAAGAATTGTCCTTTTTTCTGATCTGTTTTCTTTTGTAACAGGGCTAAAATAGAAATATATTTTGCAACATTTCAAATGTATTATCTATATGAATTGTCTTCTCAAGCAGGAGTTGGGGGGAGGAGAAAATTTAAAGTTCAAAATTTAGGAAAAAAATGAATTTTTTTACATGTAATTGAGAAAAAAAAGACACAAAAAATGACTCCAGGGTTTTAAATGTGGATTCCTCTCTTACTGATATAAAGAAGTTAAGAAGGATATTCTGTTTTAAATGAAAGACTATGAATTCACATTATAATTTTTCGAGTATAACATTGGACAGTAAGGTATCCCAGAAGAAATACTAAATTAATTTTTAATATTTATTTCATGTTTAATCATATTAATTCTAGGTCACATTAACTATGATGCACATACATATACACAATCCTGAAATCAATAAGTTATGCAAGGAAATGTCAAGAGATTTGTCTTTAAATCACATATTATCTTTAATTTATAGCATCATTCATTAGAAACTCTAATCATTATTTAGTTTGGGAAGGGTGTAGGATAGAGACCTTACAGTTATTCACATTGTCACAATATGTGGAAATTAGGTAACTTTTCAGAATTGGTAGCACTTAGAGGAAAAGATAAATAAGATTTCTATTCCAGGTTCCTACTCAGACAACTGTGGTGGGGGGATGGAATATGGAACATCTTTGTTCATACTCAGAAACCACAACTTAAGAGTTGTAAGTAAGTAAGGATGAACTTGGGGTACATCTTTACTATGTCCCTGCTTTTCCTCTCAATGAAATGAGGGAATGGGATTCCTCTTGAGTACCTTCAGTATCAGCAAAGCAAAGGGTGGGGAGAGACTTCAGATAGGCTGATCTACTAACAGGCTATTGCAGTATTACAGGGGTACAATGATAAGAGTTTGCACATGACTGCCAGCAGTGTCAGAGGAGAGAAAGGGGGCATTTTCAAGAGATATTGTAAAGATTAAGCTGATAATCATGGGCAACACATTGGTTACCTGATGATTACTAATTTGTTACATACTTATTAGGATAGGAACTCCTAAAAGTCAAAGAAGAGGAAGTAATAATTTTCTTATTCATTCATTCTTCATTTCTAAAGCCATTATGGAATCAACTATGACATTTCTCTACAAAGGGCTGTGGAAGTCAATTTATTAGGTGCTTACTATTATTCTAGTAACATTTGGACAAAGCACTCCTCTTTGGCCATCATTCTGCTTGTGTGTTATAAGCTGATTGTTAATATTAAATTTCTTGGGGGCAGTTGGGTGACTCAGGCCTGGAGATGGGAAAACCTAAGTTCAAATCTAGCCTCAGACACTTCCTGGGCAAGTCACTAAACCACAATGGCCTAGCCCTTACTGCTCTTCTGCCCTGGAGCTGATACTTAGTACTGATTCTGAGACAGAAGGTAAAGGCTTTGCTTTGTTGTTGTTGTTGTTGTTTTTTCATTTTAATAAGTTCCTTGAGATAGTGGACCATGTAAACTCTTTGAGGTCAGGAATTGTTTCTGCTCTTTTAATTTGTTCAGTATGACATTTAGTAAGCATTTAATAAGTACTTTTTCATGTATTCCTTGGTCCTATAAAAATAGAGAAGAGTTACTTGGGCATTTAAATAATACTCCTAATATCATCGCAAACATTCCCTTTCAAATACTTCTCCCCATGTACAGTTCCCACAGAAGGGCATAGACATGAATCTTCATTTTGTTCACTGCTAATATTCCTTTTGCCACAATTCTGCACAACCATCCAAGATATTAAAGGGCACCTTCTGGGAGAATGGTTGTGGGGGGTCCATTAGAGTCCAATTCAGGTTCTGAGGAGCGTGAGGATGAATCTTTCCCTACTTTCTAACCTGCATCTAGGACTTTCACTAAATATTAGAGCATTTAATCTAGGCAGCATTTGTCTTTGATTTCTGGATCATCTTCCTGCCCTAAATCTCTCCCTGCTGTAGTCTGTCCTCTATTCAGATTTCAAAGTGATTTTCCTAATTTTCTGACTCTATTACTCCTTTATTCGATCAACTCCAGTGAATTCCTTTTGCTTTTAGTACAAAACTGAAAATCCTACATTTGGTAAATCTTATAAAACCTGCCCTCCTATATTTCCAGTCTTCCTATATCTCACTTGAAAATACATATCCCCAGGAACACTAGCTTTCTTGAAGTTCTTCACATGAAGTAATCAGTCGCCTGGGTCTATGTATTTACATCAACTGAAATTCTCTTCCTCCTTCACTATAATTCCTGGCTCTCCTTCAAATTTCACATAAAATCCCACCTGACAGAAACACATACACACACACACACACACACACACACACACACACACACACCAAAAAACAAAACCAAAAAAACCCTTCTTTGATCCTTCCTAATGATAGTATCTTCCTTTTGAGATTATCTCCAATAAGTCCTCCATAAAGCTTGTTGTCATATATTTGTGTTTGAATAGTGTTTCTTCCATTTAATCATTTTCATTCTTCTTTGCATCCCTAGCATTACCTTACATATAGCAAAATAAATTATTGTTGATCTGTTGACTTGTCACAATTAAGTTTCTTTTCTTGCAAAAAAAGAAGCTTTAGCAACTTCCTATTTATGTTTTTAATTAGGGAATCTACTTATTATATAGCATGTCAGTTAATGTTTTATGTAAACTTTGTGTATGAAGAGTGGTAAATTATTATTGAGAGGTAGTCATGTCTTGCTGAAAGTGCAATGAATTTTTTACTGAGGAAAAATAAGCATTCAATGTCTAAGTTCTTTAAAAGAGACAAGTAATGTTTTTTTTTACAATTCTTACATACATAATAAAGAGGAAATAGAATAAGTCAATCAGAGGATGAACAATTGAAACCCAAAGTCAATACAAATTGGCACATTATAAAAGTACTTTTACTACATTGTCTAATTCCATTCATATATCAATATATTATAGAAATTGCTTAACTGATGTGGAATTGAATACAGAGGATGCTAAAGATTTTCTATTTGTGGAAATATATGTAGGAACACCTTGCTAGATAAAGAAATTATATCTACATGAACTCAAGTGGATATTTTTTTTCTGTTTTTGGTAAATACATCTCCTCACCTTATTTCTCCTCACTTATCTTCTGATTTCTAGGTATTGACTGTTTCGCTGGTTGCTAGAAAAATTTAAAAATGGTGGATTGAAGGAAAGATGGTTGGCAAATTTTAAAATCTTTTATTGTGCTAAGATTTTTCAGTTTCTAGTATATGTAGGGATAGGATAGAAAACTAAAATGCCAATGTATTTTTGGTAGTGGTGGTGGTGGTAATGATGATAATGATGATGATGGGTAATCATTTACAGAGCATTTATAATTAAAGAGCACTTTACTCATATTATCTCATTTGAATATCATAACCATGTTATGAGGGAGGTTTTACTATCACCTACATTTTCCAAATGAGGAAACTGAGCCCAAGATGCTATAATTTTTCCCAAGTCACATTATAAGTGTCTGAGATGATTTGAATTCAAGCCTACCTGAATCCAAGTCTAGCACTCTATCTAATATGTAGACAACCTAACTGCTATAATGACATTTGATATTTAAATAACATTTAAAAGTTTTCAGCCTACAAAACGTGTAAAGTTTCATTTGATAATAACAATTCTGTTAAGTAGGAACTTGTATTATTATATTTTACAGGTGAGTAAACAAAGCCTCAGAGAAGTTAAATTACTTTTTCACTGTCACACACTAGTATCAGAGGCATAGTTTGAATTCCAGGTCTTCTTTTCTTTAAATTCAACATTTAGGTACCATACAACACCACTTCTCACTAAAATACATAATATATTGAATAAAAAACTTATTTCATTATATTTTCAAAATGACTTTGCATGTATACATATTAAATTAATGGCATTTTAAAATTCTAACAGTCTTCTCAAGCTGAAATTTAGCTTTTCAAAAGTTGAACAAACTGCCTCAAAATGTGTTTTTTCTTTGTCCTTGGAGCTGGAAAATGTAACACTTGCTGGCTATCACATAATATCTTGGATTTGGTTCGACCACACTGACACTAATTTGTATTGAACTCTCGAATTTTGTAATTCTGGATTGTTATTTTGTCTTTATCACATTTTATTCCATATTTCTCTTGATCACGTTGAACCCTATACCTTTGTTATTATTTGTTATTTAGTCATTTTTCAGTTGTGTCTTATTCTTCAAGATCCTTCCTTGGATTTTCTTGGCAAAGGTCCTGGGATAGTGTTCCATTTCCATTTCCACGTCATTTTCAAGATGAAGATACTGAAGCAAACAAGGTTAAATGACTTGACAAAGGTCACACAGCTAGTTAAGTGTATGAAGTAGATTTGATCTCAGGTCTCCCTGATTCCAGTATTGGAACTCTATCCATTATGGAACCTAGCTGCCATTGCTCTCCATAGAATGTGACAAATTTCAGAGGAGGATTTTTTTTTTATTTTGATATTCTTTGTAATGAGTACAATTCCTTGTGCATACAGTCAGAATGTTTCACAGAACTTGATACCCATATTTCCTGACAATGAGCTTGCTTCAACACACCACACTGTTTCTTTCCTGGTAAAGAATAAGTGCTTGATATTTGTTGGATTGAATGACTCTTCATAGAAATGTTAGATGAAACAAGAAAAATGTACATCATAAACACACTTGATATGAATGAAGAAAGTATTCCTAGAAGATATCAATCCTGATATCTTTTTTTCCAATGTACCTAAATGAAGGTTGTCCCTCAATATTTGTATAACATTTTTTAGAAATACTCAGGTCAATAAATACTGAACAAGTTTACACTCACCTGGGCAAAGAGCAATATTGCAAGGTTTATGATGGGTTTCAGGTCCCTCACATGGTCTTCCCCCATATTGGGGTGGTATACATGATCGTGTTCTAGTTCTTTGGCCTCGACCACATGTAAATGAACACAAACTCCAGGGTGACCACTCCTCCCAAACTCCATGTACTGAAATAAAGTAAAAAGAATTTAATAACAAAAGAAGGCAATAAAATCAAAACAGAAAAAGGTAAGAAACCTCAAATGTTAATTTATTTCCCTGGAACCTTTATAGTTATAACAAAAATAGGTAGAAAATAATTTGAAAATCCATTGAGCTTGTTGGAAAGTTCATATTTTCCCTATATTTGAATATATTAAATTTAAAACAACAGTGTTATTTTGAGTATATATAAAGGGAGGCTTTTTCCCACTAAAAAGCTTTTTAGAGAACTTATTTCATTAAACAAGCCACATGATAATCAATTTTTTTACTAATCAAAATAAGTCAAAACTTCTTTTCATTCATGATCTTAGATTAAGAGCTTTAATGGATGTTTGAGGTAAATTTTTCTAGACCTCACTTATAACAGTAACTGAGAACTAAAGTGATTAAGACACTTGCCTAAAAACCACATTTATACAACAATATATTATGTGCTAAGTGTCATCCTTAAAATTCTGGCCATATGTTAAACAAGAAACATGAAAGATAATCAGAATTTTGGAAGAATTAGCTTTATATTATTTACTTTTCCTAATAAATTGGCCTTTGAGAATAAATTAAATCAATGTTTTATTTTGAAAAAATGAATTGAACTTTATAAAGTTAATTTTAAATACTTAGGTACAAACCTTTACTGAACTCATTAAACTTCCTACTCACAAAATATTTTCCCTATTATTATAAAATAAGATTTTTCTATAGATCTTAATATTGAATTATTTTGTGCCTCAAAGACTAAAGCATCAATACTTAATGGAATAATAGTATCAATACTGAATTCAATAAATATATATATATATATATATATATATATAATAAAAGTTACCATACCATATATATGGTAACTTAAAGGATTGACTGCTCATTTAGCCAAAACTAGACTTGAAGTTTCTTGAAGTATAAGGTGTGATATTTTATTCAATTACTAAATGGCCCAATTATATATCATAAGCGGTTTCTTTCTTTTTCATTTAATTTAATTTTTGCATCAGTTACTTTAGGTATTTGCTTCCCTTAAAAAGAGAAATCAGCATGAAGAGTATGAAAGATTATCATGCTTAATTTATTGCTTTAACTTAGCTTTAAAAAATTGTTAGAAATTCAAAATAATCAGAAAAGCAGTGAAAGCACTGTCTCTCCTTGCTGTCTGTTAAGAAGAAATTATTCCTGTGCAAACAAGTCATCAGCAAAAGTTATCTTACTTTCCTCTTAAATACTGGGAACAAGAAATATCAACATAATAAAAATTGATGAACATTGCCAAAATTCTTATACAATATACTGAAACCCCAACCTTGATATCACAAACACTATTTGCCAAGCTTTCAAAATTTCAAGAAGATTATAGCCCACTAAGGATAGAAATGGTAGGTGATCAATGCAGAGAAAAAACACAATCTTTCTTCCTTAAAATGAGGAATGAATAAGCAGAAATCAAAGGGAGGTTGAAAGTGACAAAATGGAGGCCACGGAAAAGATATTCAACTTATAAGAGTCATTACAAATAATATACTTGTCCAAATTGCCACTCTAAAGACCATATGCATTAAATATTTTAATATAGGTGTAAGTTTGTATGTATGTGTATATGTATAATAAATATGAATATATTCTATATATACATGGTTAATCTAGCCATTGGTAAACTTATATCAACTGTCAACAAAAAGAGATAGGTCCATATGATTCATCATTGAAAAATAAAATGTCATTTTGCAAAATATGTAACACTTTTTAAGATAAAAATGAATTAGGATATATATTTTAAAATATTTTCTGTCCATATTAGTATTAAAATATATTTTATTTAAATATGTTCTTTCTTCTTTTATAGCCTATTTTTTCAGTTCTATGGAAATAGTTCAAGGTTTGTGAGTAGTGTCATTAATTGCATTGCTTTGTTATTTAATTTGCTAGTTTATTCATTTTCTTGTCTTAAAAAAACTTCGGTATGCAAAGCATTATCCCCCAAAAAGAAGAATTTTCTAAATAAATGCTAAATTGACAGACTTTCATCTGTTAGTCTGGAAAATTTTGATTACCTTTGATGGGTTAGTTAAATGGTAAAACCTAAAGCTCTTGAAAACTGAATAATTTTTCTGAAGTTTTTTTTTTTTAATGGTTTTCCCCAGCATAAAATAAAGTAAAATAATATTAATTTCTTTTAATTTGAAATTTTGTATCTAATATTAACTATAAAATCTTTGAGTTTTTATAAAATTCTGCTGGTGTATTATGGAAAATAATGTAGTACAAATATTGTGTCATGATTTCAGATACTTTGTCTATTCATAGATACTGATAGTAGATTGTTTCACAAAAAATGGAAAAGAAAAAGAAGAGTCACCCTGCTTCTAAATATGACAGTTGTCTGATTCAGTTAACCAACAGGTAAACAAATGAGGGATTTTTTTTTAGCATGATCTATCTGTTTTGGCTATGTGTAATTGTCAGATCCCTTCTTGACTTTTTTCTGTCCATAGATATCTTTAGTCAAGTGAGAAATAATACATTGGACATAAAGTCATATTATCAGAAGATTTCTTAGCCAGTATAATAGTGTAATTTTAAGTTCTATGATTTCAAATTTTTTAAGATAATTTTCAATGACATTTTCTTTTTAGAATAAGTACCTCCTTGGAAAGGAAAATGGAGGATAGAAAATAAATTCCTTCTATTTCTGAGTTATTTCAGTCATATCCAAATTTTTGTGACCCCGTTTGGAGTTTTCTTGGCAAAGACACTGGAGTAACTGTTTACAATTTCTTTCTCAGATTGTTTCAATTTTTGTATCTAAGTCTCCAGTGTCTAACAGTACTTGGTACATAATAAATGCTTAATAAATAACCATTGATTCATTGCTTGAAAAAAAATAAACAAGAGATGATGCTAATGGGAGAAACTAATCCTTCTTTAGCCAATATTAAACTTCCCTATAGTGTCATAAAAAGTGTGAATGAATGCCATAAAATTACAAATTCAAAAAGCAATCACCTCTTAAATTAGTTATATGGTTTTTCACTTTCTTTGCTATAAAATCATTTTTATGTACCACTCAAAATGTATTATTTACTTTATAAAAGGATCAACTTTGGGGAAAAAACATTTTTTTCCCTAGAATCTTAAAATGGGAGGGAAGTGTGAGATCAACTGTTTTCACCATTCTATGGGTCTATTTCAAAGTTATAATATATGCCACTTTAAATAGTTAGGAAAAAGCATAACCAGGGCTCAAACCCAGCTCTTGTGACTTAAGGATCAATGGTTTTTTTTTCTGTTCCACAGGAGGGTCCAGGAATTAAATGCTATACAGCTTAACTAAAGGGTTTAAAGTGAAAAATGAAAGTGAAAATGATTCATCATTCATCCTTCCTCTCCTTCCCCTTGGCAATGCAAATAAACTCTGACATCCACATTTCCTAATGTGAAGCAAGGAATACTTAACTATCAAGACTGACTTTGTACAGTATCATGTTATTTCTTTAAATGTCAAACATATTTTCTATAGACATAATTTTAACTAATCAGGTAATGGTTTTTAGCTCTTTTATCTTGTTGTAAATGTGATACTTGAGTAAAGAAAAATTTTATACCGTTTCAGGCAACATTTAAATGGAAGAATTCATTTGGAATCATTACTTTCATTAAAAAAATTAGCTTGAAAGGAAAGTATACATAATGAGTTTGGAAAATATCACAACAAAATAATTAACACATGAAATATTGCATAGCAACCATGAAATATTTATATAAATATTTTAAAACACCAATTGAAAGCATCACACTTCCCTAGGAGAGGATTAAAATATCTATTCCTAAGATTGAAATAAATCAATTTACTTTATTATAAAATATCATTCAGGATTGGAAAAGCAAAAGAAGGAAAAACAAGTTTCTTTTTTAAATATATTCAATTCTATTTCTGTATTATTATGAAGTAAAGATGTTTTCCCATATCAGGATCACATATAAAAACTATATAAGAATAAATAAAATGGATCCATCTCTTTGGGGAAATGGTAATCAGTCCATATAACAGTACATAATTTAAGAGAATGAGAAAAAAATTCTGCTATAATCAATTTTCTTCTTTTTTCTCTTTTATTCAATAGGTATAATGAAATGAAGATAAAGATGGAGAATGGATAAAGGTATTCTCCAGTCCTCTGACAAAATGTCTTTTTTGCCTAGATAAAGGACAGAATCACGTGTGTTTTGTTTAAAATACATAAACCTTCATGTGTATAACCAGAGACTGGAAAGCAAAATGTGACCAAAGTATTCTCCAGCCCAACCTTTATTCCTGTTCATAGCCATGCTCCCTTTTGAAGATAATAACCTGGGTCTTCATATGTGTATAAAAAAGAAACCAGATTTTCTTTCAAAAGGAAACCATGTTCTGAATAACTTTTTGCTTGTAAATCCTCTATATTTTAAAATTTAACATTATTTTTCAAGTTGTTAACTCACACATTTTTCTTGCCCCTATAAGAAATTGATTTGATTCAGCTAATGGATTAGGGTTAAAGTAAGAGTCAACTTAATCACCTATGGAATGACATAGGTATGGCAAAAAAAAAAGGGGGGGCTCTCTCAACCCTAATTATCTGTTCCACAGTACTCTTAACCTTTTTGATTATCAGTGAAAGGAAAGGAACTGAAACTGTGAATTCATTCTCTGCAATGTGGAGTCTTAGAGCATTTTGCAGAGCACAGAAATGTTAAATGTCTTGTCTACGGTAATAGCCAGTGTAAGAGGTGAGACCTATAATCAGGTCTTTCTTATTTCAACACTAGATCCCTAACAACTATGCCACACTATTACATGCTGCCAGTGCCTTTACCATTGAAGTTTAATTTAAAAAATGCAGTTGTTATTTGTAAAGAACCATTATCATCCTTATGTTGTTCCCTATATCAGATTTGTTTAATGTAACTAGTCAACAAACTACTGTGCTTCTAAGAAAATGGAATGCTGAACATACAAATTTTGATGAAGAGAATGATGGGGGAGATGGGGGAGACCTAGAATTTGGGATGTTGCCTGTAATATATAACCACTGGATACTTAAGCTGATGGGTATCAAAATGATGGATTGTCCCAAGAAGGCTGCTATAGATTCCATAATTTTGCCTTGAGTTTGTCTTTGACATATAGTTGGCAAGAAATTCAACAAACATTTTTTTAAACTGGACACATGATTTCATTTGTATAGATAACTGTCCCTGAGAAATCTCTTCTATTAATGCTTATCAACTACTACTCTTCAATGTCTACTCTTAGTGAATTGATTGAGGCACTGGGAGACTAAATAATGTATCCCTAACCACTCAGGAAATGGGTCAGAGGTAAGATTTGAACTTAGGTGCTCTTGACTCAGGCCAACTGTTTGTCCAAAACAATCTGTTGCTTCTCAGGAATCCTAACTACAGTTATAAATTAATTTTATGACAGATTACTCTGTATGTGTGTGTATACACACATACACACACACACACATTTGAACTTATTCCTTAAAAGTGTAAATACAGGAATATTAACCAAAATTAGTTGTGTTGCCACAAAACACATTATGAATTACCCATTTTAAAATTTCTTGGCTTTTCATATCTTCTCCATTCTTCTCTGGCATTCTGGACCATCTTTACACTATTTTCTTCCTAGTGATCCTATGTCATTCTCTGTATTCATTCTAGTGTCACCTTCTCTTCAATTAGTTTTGGCCCTGCTCTGTGCTCCCTTTTATACTGTTTGTTCCTTTCCCTTAAATGTACCACTCCTGAGCTTCACTTTTTTTTTCTTGTTCTGTTAAAATTGTATCAATTTCCTTTTGCCATTTCATCCCTTGCAAACTTTTGTCTTCTGCTTCTTCTATTCTTTATGTTCTATTTCTGTCCATATCCTATATACTCCATCAATGCTTCCTTCTACCTTTGGCAGATTTTCCTCTATGTGTATCTTGTTGGGACTTAGTTTTCTCTGAATGCGATCTCTTTGAGGACAGGGATTGTTTTATATTTTATTTTGTTTATTTGTTGCATTCTCAGTCAGCACAGTGCCTGGCATTTAGCAAAGACTAATAGTGTTCTCTTTAGAGAATGAATGAACGATTGATTTCATTCAACTGATTCTCCCCTATTCTTTTCAATACCTCCTCCCCACCCTGTACTCTAATGTTTTATACAATCTCTTCTATTTAATGGTGAAGATATCTTGTTCTACTCAGCTGTGGTTGTTAATCTTTCTACATAGCTTTGTTGCCTCATTGCAGTGTTGCTTCCTAGAATCAGGAGCTCCTCTG
The DNA here is from genome assembly GCF_027887165.1 of Monodelphis domestica. Taxonomy (NCBI): domain Eukaryota; kingdom Metazoa; phylum Chordata; class Mammalia; order Didelphimorphia; family Didelphidae; genus Monodelphis; species Monodelphis domestica. The sequence goes on along the minus strand of NC_077228.1, from coordinate 318,642,832 downwards.
GGAACATTCATTCACTTAAGTGCCTCATATTTTTCTAGTACTCATTCCTACCTCTCCCTACTCAAAGGCAGAAACTCTTGGGGCCCCAGATATAAAACCATAAAGATATCCCTAGGAAACCTACAAAAACTGCAAGCTATGACAAGCTATGTGTTCAGAGGGGGGGTATGTAAAAATCCATGTTCCTCTGTGGACCCAAACAACTTCAAGTTTGCCATAAAGCAGCTCTTATCAGTCTCTGCAGTGTTAGATTCTGGATTTATAGTTAAGATTTTAGCAGGTGATCTTCCAAGGAATGAGTATCAATATAAAAGAGGAAAGGAGAGCAGAAGAGAAGGAAGAAACTGAAAAAAATAGAAAGAACTGTGCAGTTGTGCAAGAATGCACACAATAACACTGATTTGTAGTGAAATATTCAACTCTTGCCTTAAGTGAGAAAGGAATAGTACCTCATTTCAGCTGGAATATATCATTTTCTATTTCCTAAATGACTGTATCAAATGTTCCAAAGTGATGGACAGTTCAAAAGAGGGCAGTCATTTCAAATTTTATATTAAACAGAGGTAAAATACAGCTTCTAGCTCAGACAAGTGTCTGAGTGTAACGGGCCAAATGTAATCACTCTCCAAGCAAGTGTGGTCAAAGGAAGAATTTGAGCTAAACATGAAATCTCCTGAAAAGTATTTTTTTACTCTTATAAGGTTATAATAATTTGCTTGGCATTGGAGAATGTGTGACTCCAATGCCTTGACACGTTTTAAATAATAAAAATTGGGTCTGTATTCCCAGCATATTAGTAAACGATTTTTTCTTCCTAAACCATTCAACAGAATATTTTCCTCATTTTTGTCCCTGAAAAAAAAAGGTTTATGGATAAATATCTAATAAAAACATACACTCATAACTAGAACTAGCATTTGAAAAAAATGCTTATATCGTTCTTTTGACTGCTATGAAAGCAGAAATAATCACATACATAATGAAATTTCACAGATGAATAAGAATTACACTTATCCACTCTAATTAAAATGTCTATACTCAGTTCATGTGAAAATAACCAAATGCTTCAAATGCTTAGCAAGACACAATTCAAAAACATCCACAATTGTATTTGCTGCTAACACTACCTGGACAGAGGGCAGTGTTATTGCAAACCCTTGATTCTCTTAATGGGCCGCTGCAGTGTGTCCCGTAAGGTGATACACAAGCTCTGGTTCGCACCTGCGACCCTTGACCACAAGTAACTGAACATGAACTCCACTGGGACCACTCTTCCACACCAGATTCACCTGTACACAAGACAACAAATAAAAATGAATACCACCTTGAGTAATAATATAAAACGTCGTAAGTAGGTAACATGGTAGCATGTAAGCATACTTTAAAGGCAACAATAGAACAGACACTTGAATGGGCCCATGAAAATGTTTAGTGAAACAAATGAATTAAAAATTGGGATGCACAGAGAACTGATGCAAAAACTGACTTTGAGTCCAACCTTGTTAGTAGTGCTTCCTTTCACAAAAAAACCCCCCCAAAAAACAAACAACAACAACAACAAAAAAGTACACTATGAACATTAAAATAAAAAGAATCAGTCAACATTTTACATAATAGAAGACAAACTGGTTTTTATTCTCTGCCTCAAAATCCTTAAATAGAAATGAAATGTTACTGGGGTAAGGGAACTAAATGCTATTTAAGCATGCTTTGTTCTTTATAAGCGAGGAAGGATTAGAGATACATGCATTCCTTTCATGCCTTCTTTGTAGAGCCCAATTCCTATCTCTTGAAATGTTCAAGCCATGGATATTTTTATCATATAATTTGCCTCATAGTACACTAAACTATTATTCTCATTGTTTCTAAAAAGTTACTATTTTTTTAACATCTCAAAATGAAGCCATTCATTCGATTGCCATTATTAATAGGGGAATTTTGAAAACATGATGCTTTTCCCAGGGTCTAGTAAAGCTTATTGACTCTGACTCAGAATGGACAAAAATGTTTCCAATACTTGTATTATAAAAGTTTTTAAAAAGTCTGAACAATAAGCTTTTATGAAATGGGGAAGATATGAATTCATTTCCTCAAATCAATCACTTCTATAACATTAATGGTTTCCAAATAATCTATGAATTCGAATTCTAAGGAAACTTAAAGCCTTAAGTATCGAAGAGTAAGCTCCTAATGGCCTCTTAACCTAATTATGAACTGTGGATATTATGAATTTAATCTAAAAATATAAGATTTCCATGGCCAGGCATGAATACCATTTTCTTACCATTAATGAATTAACAAGCTTTGACACTACCATAAACACTATTTCCATTACTTAAATTGATTGAAGAATGACTTAAGCATTCTTCTATTAGATACTGATGACAATGAATTTTACATTGGTATATATAATACTAAATAAAGCACATGGAGAGGTAGTCAAGTGAATGCATATAGAAATAAAATGGACAAGTTTTCTATGGATCATCCTCATGTCCTATATGTAATAAATTCTATCAGAAAGTATGATCTTGAATAATATTCTCCTCAGTTCCCTTGTCTTAAAAGTATATAATGTTTATTTTTGATTTTACACAATTAACATATTACTTACTGATCATACTAGATTGTTAGGTCCTTTAGAGCAAAAATTGTCTTTTTTGTGTCCTTAGCACTTAGTTGAGTGACTATCACACAGTAAGCCCTAAATAAATATTTTTCAGTTGGCCAACTAGTTCAAGTGGTACTAAACTCAAAACTTTTCTTCCTAGGTATTCTTTACTAGAAAAAAAGGTCCTTATGCACATTATAAATTACAAAGAGTAACATTTCTCAGTTGTGGAAATGAAGGGAAAATTTTTTTCCAGTATGAATTCAGGAAGATCTTAAAAAATCTTTATAATGTTTTGAACCTATATACACAGTGTAATTAAGAAAAGTTAAGAAAATTGTCTTTTAATACTCTTTAACTACTAAGATAATGTGTATAATGTAGGCTCTACAAAAATAAGTTGATAAAGCTTTTATCCAAAAATGAAAAAAAAATTTCCCCTAAAGTAATAGACTTTATTTTTTCCTAGCACTGTGGGAAAGATGGAAATATTTGGTTTAAGTGCACTTTCCAATGGTCACAAGTTTGAAGGTGATTGTATACTGGAAAATTAAGCATTCTGAGAAAACACTAATATTTTATGAATATTTGCCAAAAAATGTTTCTGAAATTGAGTCAGTTCTAAAGATAATACAATTTTTCTTAAAGCTGCTAAATCTCTTAAAATACTTAAAATGAACAATCACTTATCCATGGAAATGAGCATTGCCTTTCTTTTCCTTCTTCACAAACTTTCTAATCAATTTATTAATGTATTTTCCCTTTTTGATGACACATTCAATTGAAACAGCACTTTTAAAATTTAAATCAATGAGATGATGCCTATAAAATGACAGCTTACTGCAACAAATGTGTTAATGGTAGAGGTTTAAGCCAAATACTTTGGTTCGCTTATGTGCCAACAATATCTTGACTATGAATGTATAGAAAACAGCAGAGCTTGCTGAATGATTGATTGAGCTAAAATTCATTGGATGATTGATAGAAGAGATTAAACACATTTGACATGGAATGTTTTAAGAAAAAAAGTGGTCTGGGTGGTTTTATTTTTTTATGTAAACTGCATTTTTTGAAAGTAAAAAGAAAAAACAAACAGTTACTATGAACATCTTTCTAGCACTTCATGAGGATACACAGCACTTCACAGACACCTCTTTTGATCCTCACAACACCCCAGTGAGGTAGGTGGTAAAGGCACCTATTATCATATCATTAATAAGGAAATGGAGACATAGAGAAATTAAGAAGCAATTATTTGAAATGTTTGTCTTTCCTATGATAGAGACTTTTAAAAGTAATTAGGACATTTCAATTTATTCATTCTATTGTGTGTATATTTACATGCACACATAAATGTGTATACATGTTTATAATATACATGTATGATATTATATTATATGTTTTCATGGATATAGGAAAAGATTTTTAAATGAATATAAAATTAACAATTGGTCTCGATGGAAGATCCATAAGACTAGTTATAGTTGACTAAGGGAAATGACTTGATTTTACCATCTAATAACTTTACCACTCTAACAACTATTATCTATCAACACAAGTTGTTTGATCATTGTTAATTAGATTATGTGGTTCAACTTCTATATGTTTTATGTTTTAATAAATGTAGCTTAGAAAGTAACATAGAATACTCAGAGTCTAAGAGCTATTTGATAAAGAATTTATTAACAAACTGTTGGAAATTCCTAAGGTTTAACGTGTTAGTAGAATTTTTAAAGCTAAAAAACCAAAATAATAGGAAATAGCCATCATTGTCATTATGCCTTTTTATAATAAACTAAGAAACCTGGTTTTAAATTCTGGTCTTTTAAAAATTTTTAAAGGCATGGCTCTTCAGTGTTTTGGATGAGCTATTTTTTCTTACTATAGTAAAAAATTGCCAAATTAACTAAAAGAAAATTCATAAAGTTCTTTTAGCGTCATAAATTAAAAGTAACATTTATGGAAGACAGAAAGCATTACTAATATGAACTACTGTTTAATATTTAAAACAACATTTGATTTCATTCCTTTGGTGGGATAGGGGGTCTAAACTTCTGATATTCTTAGTGTAATGAACCTCTGGCAATGTGAAAATTCTCTCAACTAATTCTGTTCAACTACATCTCTATAACTTCTAGTCTTAAAGTATTGCCTGTGGAACAGAGAGGTGAAGGCACTTTTCTGTAGTCAATATTTAAAAAGACAGGATTTGAACACAGGCTTTTTTCACTCCAAAATTAGCCCTCTATACATCTTTGCCAATATGTACCCAACAAGTAAATGCAAAAAATGGCAATCTCAATACTAAACCCAACTTGACTATCTATTTAATTATCCTTAAGTTATTTGTATGGTAATATATACCAATACCTAAAATTGGCTTAATAAAGTGACTAACCATATCAGAATCAAGTCTTCTTATTTGTAACTTGACATATAATCTTATTACATTATGAAGATATGAGTTTAATGAATAGTATTTTCAAACTGAATAATCTATAAAAACATTTGTTTAAAATGTACATTAAAATTTCAATGTAAGATTCGCTCCTGACTCCTTTTGATCTCTATTATGAAAGAAAAAATATATTTTGAGTATTTCTAACAACTACAAAATCTGTTCTAATACTTGGCTTCCTCTCTTTTAAGAAGAGTATAAAATCATATTATAATCACTTTTGGTTTTTTATATTTTTACACACATAGATATTCTCAAAATGTTGTGAGCAAAAGAAAAGTGTTTGTTCCTCCAATCATTTTCTTTGCTTAAACAATAGGTAGAAGGGAATAGGCCATAATAAAACACTGTATAGCATGTCTAATTGAGTGGTACTTACCTGTATAAGATCCACACTAACTCCCATAATGCCTAAAGGAATGATAATTTCAGGAAAATGTAAATGAAAAATGATTATTAAAATATTTCCAATAGACTTGATGGATGTTTTTCACTTTTTAGATTGGCCACTGTTTACAATATCCTTTCTTCAGAAATGAATTGTGTGGTTTAGATGAAACTTTTAAAGAGTTACAAAGCAATGTGATTTTTTCATGTTACTTTTATCTAATACTAATTTTAGTTCATAAATTTATTTTCCATTTGTATTTCTTCTGTATCTTTATGAATCAATTTGTATCAGATAATGAGTTCTTAAACATTAAGATCATCAGCTCTAACATACAATATTTTTCTTTCAGATGTATTATCATCAAACACTATTTTCTAATATAGAAGTGAAAAATGGGAGGAAATATTTTAAATATCCTCCTGGCTAATTAAAAATGTTTCATTAATTTTACAATAAAAAGGTACAATTTATTAGATATAACGATGTCAATAGAAAGGTACAAAAGTGAAAAATATAGATATTAGGAACTTTTTGTTTTAAAAACCATGACTTTTTGGTTATCTGAGTTCAAAAGGAGTTTTAATTAAAAGTAGGCTTTTTGAAATTGTTTAAGTTATCTGCTATAGGCAAATAGATTATAGCTTTAAAATGTGCTCATGTAAGTTCTGATTTGCCCCAAATCAGTGCAAAAATGGGCAATTATCATATGACTGAGCACATGAGAACTGTACACTCAGGTTTCAGTAAGCCCAACAAGTTGATTTCTTAAGTTGCATTTCTTCTTGTCATTTGCATGATACAAGGAAATATTCCCTGTCAGCAGACAGATCAGGCAAGGCAGAGTCTTCTTGACCACACCCCACCAAACAGATCATCTTTCAACATCAGTTTTCCACTTTGCTGCCATATTCTCTCCTAAAATTGTCCCTGAAGTAGTGGTGAGGGCATTGTGTCCTAGTCCTTTCTTTATATCTAAAGCATTACCCAAAAAATGGCCAATGGAAAGTCTTTTCAAAGCCTATTGTAAGAAGATCAAATTTTAGGATGTCAACATTTCTGCAAGTCTAGACACACATTTCTGAACTCACTGAGAAAAATGCAAATGTATGATTTTGTATTTTTATCAGTGCCCATAAGCACTGGCCAGAGTAAAACTATCTGTATTAAATTCTGCATTTGTAAGAAACTATACTTAGGTCATTATTGCACATTACTCTGACCATCCATCTCCTTTACATTTCTGAATTTGAATGTGGTGATATATTGTCTTAAATTAAGAACTCATTTTACTTATTAACAAAAGCTCAATTCAAAGCTAATATAATAAGATGTCAAATTTTTTCTCATTAAATCTAGCATTTGATTAAATCTTAGATATAGACATAATGGAAATATATTCATTCTTTCAGAGGTTTTTATCATAATCAATCAAGGCATCACTTCAGACAGGTCACCATTTACTTGATACTCTGATTCAGTGGAGGAACAAACGTATAAAACCTTCATGAAGACAAAGATGTTTTAGTTTTAAAAATAATGATGACAATTGGATATGTTCATGACATTTTAGAACAAAATCTTTTATCTAAACTATGTCAGCTACAGAGTTACATGATAGAATGCTAACTCATTTATTACAATAAACCCTAATTTGAATGTAAGATTTAGCAACATCTCTGTATACACAAACACAGACACTAAATATACAGGTGAGGCCATGATTTTCCTAGTTATTTATTAAATATATGGTGATTTCAAATATATGAAAACACTATGACAGTCATTTTATTGACTTTTTTCTTTTAATTATTTCAAGTATCATACAAAATCCAAATAGACAATCTACTTTTAGTTATTGGGCTTCCTTGGGCAAAGCTGTTTTTACCCAAGGATATTGTAACTAATGGTAAAATAATAATATTTCTAATGAATACTTTCTGTGAAATTTGAATAACCAACTTATTGATGCATAAAGTGAGGCAAATGAAGCCAGAACTTGTAAAGAATTAAAATTTTGGATGCATCTGTTTAAATAGTATACTACTGAAATATAATGTCGATTCATTAAGAAACTGGACTGTCATTGGCAAGCATTTCTTTCAAAATGTTTATGATATATTTCAAGCAGTTAACAAGCATATTTAAATTACAATGTCCCAGTTCTAATATTCCATTTGCATGCTATATTTTATTAACAATGAAATCTATTCTGATAGTTAAGTAGTTCATAGTGGATATTTGTATGTTTTCTATTCAGTTTCCAGCTACTTTATTTATGGACTTTAACTGGTGACAAAAAAATGATTCAAAAAAAGTATCAGCTTCAAAACTGACAAATGTGCAGCAAAAGATTATGAAAACATGCAGTGTTTTTAAATTAAATTAACAACAATAAATAGGAAAATGTAACTAACATATTACCAGTTTGTGCCATAAATTTAGCAGCATCAGCTTGTTCCTGAGGGACCCTTTTCTCATGAACAGATCGAGGTCGCTGACTTTTAATTGTATGATCTCCCATCATTCCAAATTCTAAAGACAGAATAAAGGTATATGAAAGCTTGTGTGTAGACATTTCTCAAAAGTTACATTTCTGACTCATGCAATATGTTCCTACACATACCTAGAGACTCCTGATTAGATTTACATTTCTTTCATCTGCTAGCCTGATCTTCTTCAAATAGATCTAATCTCAATGTCAGCAGAACTTCAAACACAACAGATTTTCAAGAAACAATAGAAGCATCCATTGTAATGACACATACCAGAGTAAACCAGCTAAATTAATGGAGAAACACTGTGCTTTGGGGAATATTGTTTAAAGCAATTGCATCATATAAAGACAACCACATTGTTAAATATTGCTGTTCAGTGGTGGAAACTTGATTACCTTATAGGTTGCTCCTTTCTAAAATCATTAATCAACCTGATGGATTTCTCAGCATCTTTCTTTGGGTATGGGACCAATGTCAAACACTGCTTTATTTACTATTGGGAACACTGAATTGATGGAATACAGTATTGTTTATCACGGTTCTATTCCCACAGGTATGGAGGCACTTGGTGTATTTATAAGCTTGAAGGAAAATGGTTCAAACTCATCCTCTCCTCATCCCTCTCATACTCACATCCCTTCTTATTCTAAATGTAAGAATTTCACCTCTCTTCTCAGTTTCAAACTCAGCTGCGATATAGAATCACTGAAGTATTCTGTAACCAAATTATATGGTTACATAGGTTTTAGGTTAGGGAATGAGGAAACTCTTGCTTATTTCAGAGAACTATCTATTTTTTTTTTCCTATTGGTAGGGAACAGAATGATTTCTCATCAGGATGACCCTTCTGCTCAACCATCTTTTGGAGAAAGCCTTCAGGTATATAGAACTTTTGAAGGAGTCTATGCTTTATACCCAGGTGATTGTTAGAAAGTGATATTAGTATTTCTAATACTTTCAGGCCATTTCAACAACATTGTGACAAAATCCAAGTAGGGACAAGTAAGAGGAAAAGTGGCTTGTATAAAGATGTATGAACACTTTTATTTCTAGTAAAGGGAATTGGGTTCAGCACATTATAAAATAAGGCAAAAGGATTCTTAAATTAAAATTCCAACAGGGTGATTATCAATAATTTACAAGAGCCTAAAATTTCAAGAATCTAAAATTTACTCACCAATTTAGATGAACTTTAAAGGAAAATACAAAACATTTCCCTTCCTAAAACATTTTTCCTGAGTATTTTAAATAATACTCTTCTTTCTAAAACTATAACTTTTTATCACAACAGATTCTACCACTGTGGCCAGGTTTGTATATGGGAAGTAAAGTACTCAGGCAATCCTGCTTATCCACATTAATAGGAAAAGTTTAGCTCCATTTAGAAGAAAATCTAATGAGATGATACAATTTCCTCTCTTCCTTCTCCCCAGCCTAGATGGGGTAGGAAAGGTATAGGCATAGTCATGTTACCATTTTTACACTATCAAAGCAATGATGGGTTTGATGCCTTCATTCAATTTCAGTGGAAAATTTCAAATGTAAAACTCATTACAACTATTTAATTGTTAGCTAAACTCATTGTTTAGTATAAGAGTAAGGGGAAAAAAAAGCAATTAAATGCCATCTGATAGTATTGGCAACACAATATTCATACATTGAAAAAATAAGGAAGGTTGGAAAATTTTAAAATCTACAGTATTTTAAAAGGCAATATTATTTCACAGATGAATTTTTTTTAATTGGTACAAGAGAAAGATTTGGCAACAAATAGAAAATTATTTGTTATTCTCATTAATTACAAGTTTCTTATATGAAAGGAACTTTTATATTTCCCTTCTAAATTGTATTCAAATACCTATCTACTTAGAAATATAGATTTATGTACAAAACAATATACATACATACACATAGATGTATTCTTCCAACTAACTTGTTAAAAAAAGAAAACTAAAGACTGAGAATGGGTTTTTATAAAATAGCTGAGAAATTGATTTATAAATAGTTTTTTGTATATGTTAGGTGGGTTGGTAGTGAGGTTTTTCTTACATAAAAAAGAAATGGGAAAGAATAATTACTGCAGGACTATTTCTGATGTGACTTTCATTATATCCTGATCAAATGAAAGCCCATTTTCCTATTCAATAGCAATAAAAACAAGTTATCTTTTAGGGGAAAATGATATATGTAAAATCATCATAATTTAACAATAATGGCAGCAGCAAAAATAATAACCTGATTTTTATAGAATTTTTCCATGCATGAAAAAGTGTTCTAAATCCCTCATAATCATAGAGATGAAAATCAAAACTCTGAGGTATCACCCCACACCTAGCAGATTGGCTAAAATGACAGCAAAGGAAAGTAATGAATGCTGGAGGGGATGTGGCAAAGTAGGGACATTAATTCATTGCTGGTGGAGTTGTGAATTGATCCAACCATTCTGGAGGGCAATTTGGAACCATGCCCAAAGGGCGATAAAAGACTGACTGCCCTTTGATTCAGCCATAGCACTGCTGGGTTTGTACCCCAAAGAGATAATAAGGAAAAAGACTTGTACAAGAATATTCATAGTTGCGCTCTTTGTGGTGGCCAAAAACTGGAAAATGAGGGGATGCCCTTCAATTGGGGAATGGCTGAGCAAATTGTGGTATATGTTGGTGATGGATATCTATTGTGCAAAAAGGAATAATAAAGTGGAGGAATTCCATGGAGTCTGGAACAACCTCCAGGAAGTGATGCAGAGCGAAAGGAGCAGAACCAGGAAATCATTATACACAGAGACTGATACACTCTGGTACAATCGAATGTAATGGACTTCTCCATTAGTGGCAATGCAATGTCCTTGAACAATCTGCAGGAATCTAGGAGAAAAAACACTATCCACAAGTAGAGGACAAACTGTGGGAGTAAAAACACTGAGAAAAGGCAACTGCTTGAATACAGGGGTTGAGGGAATATGATTGAGGAGAGACTCTAAATGAACACCCTAATGCAAATACCAACAACATGGAAATGGGTTCGGATCAAGGACACAGGTGATACCCAGTGGAATTATGTGTCCACTATGGGAGGGGTGTTGGGGGGGTGGGGGAGAGGAAAAGAAAATGATCTTTGTTTCTAATGAATAATGTTTGAAAATGACCAAATAAAATAATGTTTAAAATAAATTTTAATAAAAGAATTTTTCTATGCAAATGTTTCCACTAAATATTCCTCTAATGGCAAGTGGGACAGAAAGGATGATCCTAAATGATAGGGCAATTTTGACAAAATATGAATAATGATTTAGACTATGCTTTGATTAAAGTATGACTATATAAAAGTTTGATCTTTGATAAATTCTTCAGTTTGAAAAAGTCTTTAGAATTTTAAATATTGAGTTTTGCCTTCTTGCCTAAACACACATTAAAAATCTTTCCTGAAATTTATTTTCTATAATTCAGATGTTAAGATTCTGACTACTGTCACTATTGCTTATGACTAAAATGTAGGTGACACATGTTCATTAAACTTGAAAATGCATTGTGGATTTCAATAATGATTTCATTAGAAACTTAATATCTAAATAAGAACTTCTCCTTGCTTTTTTATTATTAATAATGAGTTACATATTTTTAATCCTTCCCCCCAATTCTTTGTAAGAAGCCTTTTCTTAACTATGTGTTCCATTCTTCTGTTTTTTTTTTTTCATTTTGCATTAATGGAGAATCTTTATTACATAGATCAGAAAACTATTATTATTATTATATTGTTTAAATACAACTTGATGTGATCTTTGAGATTGTCAGCTGACCCAGGTGACTCTTTAGGAATACAGAAGAGGATTACAAAGAATTTTGAGTTTCCCCAAGGTCCTAGATCACTCAAAGCATTCTTGTTTTGGGTTAATAGACCAAAGACTTGCTTTAAGACCTAAGTTTATGTTTAGAGACCTTTGTGTGCTTTCTGTGCAGTAGCTTTGTCAGATGATTTGTGTATAAATTGTGCTGTGTGACTTGTACAGGTACCTTCAAATTCTAATGTAACTGAGTGGGGATAATTTTGTCAAAATCCTATATAATGTAAAAATTCTAGAACCTCTAGAGAGAGAGCCATACCTTTTAATATTTGTCTCTTTGTCTTTCCCTCTGTTTTTGACTCTCTGTCTCTGTCTGCTCTTTGTTCTCTGTGTTTCTGTTACTGTCTTCCAAATGACTTAAATTTACTTCTAAAGTTATTTCAGATTTGGGGGTTGTTTTTAAGATCATATTATTTTTTAAAAATCATCACTACTATCTATTTTAAGTGCATTGCATTATTTTCTAACATTAGTATGTGACAACTTGTTTAACCATTGACCAACTATGGTTGGACATGTTTACATCTATTTTTGTTTTGTTTCAATTTCATATAATGCTGCTTTGAAAATCTTGGAACCAAAAGGGATTTGTGTGTGTGTGTGTGTGTGTGTGTGTGTGTGTGTGTGTGTGTGTGTGTGTGTGTGTAAAACTTTTGAAGTATCATTACTTGCAACAAGGGAATTAATGGGCCAAAAGAGTGAATATTTATTTGAATTTTCTGCATACCAAATAACCCTTTAAAAAGATTCTCCAATTCACAGTTCCATTAACAAATATGAATGTATTTGTCTACAACCTCATCAGTGTTGCATTTCATGACAATGTCAGTTCTGAAATGTGTGAAGTGGTATGAAGTGGTACCATAAAGTTGTTGTTGCTGTTATTGTTTTTAATTTGCTTTTCTTTAATGATGAAGTGGGGTTGGATATATTTCTAAAGCAATTATTAACACAAGTTTTATGTTTTCTTATTTTTGAAAATCATCCATTCAGATTCTTTGATCATGTATGGATTATAGCTTAAGCCTACCACTATGACTTTTTAAATGTTCCTTGTGTGTTTTAGATGTCAAAATTATATAATAATAGTAATAATTACAGCTAGAATTCACATAGCACTCTAAATAAAGTTTATAACATGCTTTGCAAATACATAACTGACATATTTGATGTGAATGCTTTTCTAGCATGTTGCTTTTTTATTTGAATTATTACTACAGAAAAAATCAATATTAATATTCCATAAACAAACCTCTTGGTGAAATTTCTTACTGCCTTTGCCACAATAACAATTTGAAAACCCACCCTTTATAGAAAGATCTTCAAGCATGAATGGACTTAAATATCTATCTTATAAGTCAGATAAAACTGTATTATCCAAGCCTGCCTTTTTAAAATAAATCTTTTCTATATTTTGTTTTGCAAAAAAAAAATAATTAGTATTTTTCAATTATATTTTTTCTAATATTTCAGACCCAAGAATAACATGTAGTATTTAAAATAAACTGTGAAAAAATATATTATTTGGCTTCAGTCAATATTTACTATATTATGAAAAACATATAGAGGGATCAAATTCTTTACTTTAAAAGGATTTCTTCCAATGTCAAGACTTCATTAAAACAAAATAAACTGCTAGCATATCTCTCAATACTATTTCTCCTTTTGATCATTCCCCCCTTGAAAATGAGTGACTTCTTTTTATCAGCTTTCTCTTTTGTATATAATAAAATCTTGAAAGCTAACAGTAATGCATTTCAGAGGGGAAAAGCAAGTCAATGCTTTCTTGATTTTGCTTGTCTTAAATAATAGATTCATGTTGAATTTTCATCGTATTAATTGTAATCAAAATAAAGTTCTATATAATGTAGTAGTCTCACCTTTAAGTAGAAGTGAAGTTAGAAAAGAGAACTTGATTCATTCATTTTAAAAGGAGCAAAACATAATTAAAGTACAAAGTGAATCTATTTTGGTTACAGAAATGCAAGCCAAATAAAGAAAAGTTATTAAAAGAATCTGTATTATTTACAATGAACTTAGAGTCCACAGGTAATGCAAATAGAGACAGAGTTAACAACTCCAGGTACAAAATGAGAGGATTTGAACTCAGATACTCGAATACTTAATAATCTTCAAGAGATATATATTTTTAAAAAAAAAACAAGTGCCACCTCCTATTCCACACATGTGGCAAAAATACATTTAAGTGATGAAACTGAACATTTGTGAGATTGTAGAGAAATAGATAACTTCATTACTAGACTCTTGGGCCTAGAGCAGCATTGGAAAACCCAAAAGGGCAAATTCAAAAAGTCTGTGAGCCCCAGCATTACCAAGAGAGCCAAGGGAGGAAGTACTAGCTTTGGGTGGCTGGACAGAGAAGTGGGGCATAGAAAAAATGTCCTGGGAGCACTAGAAAGAGTGGGAAAAGAGAGGCTCCCCAGTGCTGTGCACAGGGCCATGTCTTTGCCAATACTGGCCTAGAGTCAGAAAAAAACTTGAGTTCAAATCCAATCTCAGACATTTCCTAGATGTGTGATCCTGGAGAAGTCACTTAACCTGTTATTGCCTTATAAAAGAATAGGCTGGATCCACTGGTGAAGGAAATAGCAAACCACTACAAAATCCTTGATAAGAAAACCGCAGGGATAGCTTTGGTCCATGGGGGTAAAAGAAAGTCAGACATTGAATGACTGAAAAACAACAAACATCCCATTTTTAGAGATCAATTTCAATTTGGGAGTAAACAGAAAATATGTAGTAGGATTTCCAATGACCATGTCAATGATAAATATTTGATTATAAATAAATACAATTTATAAAAATCTAGACTTCTGATATTTTTCCTTGAAGGGATATTTAATAATTTAAAAAATATTTAATGACCTTAAACAGTTCCCATCAGAGAATATATATTTGCATATATTATAATATGAATGTTCCCATTCAATATTAATTGTTAGATATTGGTTACTATTATAATTACTAAATGTTAATTTATAAAAGGTAGACTTTTTAAAGAAATGTTCATTCATTTTCACTGGCCAAAACAACTTTTTTCATATTCTGTCCAGTCTCTAAAATCTCTAAGGAATACGGACAGTGATGAATATAGAAATAAATCCAACATTTGATTCATAGTTGTCAATTGACATGGAAATGGGAAAATTTTGTGTGAAAAAATAGGATTTAAATGAACTATTTTTTCATAATAAATTTTTTAGAACGCCACATTAATACCAAAATGTTTATTTGCCATTGTAATCATATTACTTAAATGTAATTATGAAGCATATGAAACTTTCTTCCAGTCTATCCTCCACAAAGTTTCCAGTTTACTCTTCTTACAGTACAGTTCTTATTATGCCCCAGTCCTTTTGTGAAACATTTTCAAGAGAACCTATTGCCTACAAAATAAAATCCTCCAGTATGCCTCATTCTTTCATTCAAGCCCTTTTGCATTCTCATTCCAACCATTTACAGATATTTCTAAAATGAATTCTCTGCATATGCAATTCATTCTTTTCAGCTTAAACTATTTGTTGTGCTTCAAATAGTCCTTAAACTTTCCTAGCTCTGAAATTTTGTGCATTCCATTCCCTGCCTTTGTCCTCTTTCTTTATCTCTATCTGACCCCCCTGAAAATAATACATCTATATAGTCTTTAAGGTCTAGCTCAAATGCGAAATATTCTCTAAAACCTTTTATTCAATTCATCTTCTCTCCTCTGAACTCCTATGGTATTGTACACGATTATATCTAACAAATGCTTCTTTCAATTATGTTTATTTCTCTACATCTTTTTGCCAATTTTTAAACTCCTTATGGATAGGAATTTTGCATCAGAGTTCATGGTATCCTTTACAATGTTAATATTGTGCATTGTACATTGTAAATGCTCAATAAATATTTGTTGAAGGAAGGTGTTTATTCATTTCAGTCACTTCCCACCCTTTGTGACTCCATTTGGCGTTTTCTTGGCAAAGATACTGGAGTTGTTAGCCATTTCCTTCTCTAGTTCATTTTATAGATTCAGAAACTGAGGCAAACAGGTTTAAGTGACTTGCCTAGAGTTACACAGCTAATATGTGACCAAATTTGAACTCAAGTATTCCTTATTACAGGTCCAGAAGAAGGAAAAAAACAACTTTGGTTTACCAAGAGATTCTTATATATTTCAGGTAGGATTTGGACAGTTTAGGTTAGAAAATGAATTAATATGAATATAAATATCTGAATCATATAGGATACTTTGGATACATATTAGTGTAAAGTTTTAAAGGGTAGAAAAAGAACTTTTATTTATTAAAAACTAAAAAAAAAAACAAAAAACTATGAGTACTTGAAAAAAGAATTTCTAGGATATAAAATGGTTGGAGGTTCATTTTGGGAACTTAAAGGTACAAGAGAATTGTTAGCTCAGCTAATTACCCTATACTTATTTTTTGACTGACTAGCATCAAACTTTTAAAATATTAGGGATTCTTAAAATATTTGGAGACTTACATAAGATTCTAAAAAGTACTCAGGAGGAAAATGATGAATGGTTAATGGTTGCCTTTTAAGAAAAATGATGAATTAAGAAAAAGGAGATTTTCATTTAAGTAATTGAAAAATATAAAAGCTAGAGACTGAAGAGGAAAAAAATGTGGTAAGTAAAGATTGAAGAAACAAGTAGCATATTGGAAAAGAAAATTTGTGGAGGGGTTTGAAGATGTCCCATGTAAGAGCTCTTAGCTGATCAAATGTTTCATTTTTGTGATTCCTTCTCTACTAATTGAAAGCTGAAATTTCAGTTACTAACCTTCAGCACCACCTAAAGGTTAAGAAAAGCAAAACTTCTCAGAAATATTTGCTCACCTTTTTGTTTTGCAGATATCAGAGGTAAAAATCAGAAAGAAGCATATACTGGAGATGTTTAAAAGGAAGAGTTGGCTAGATTACTTTGTTTTAATGTTAGAGATAGTTTCTGAATTCTGTTTTGAGTGAGCAATACATATAAAATACAGGTTTATAAAATAAGTTTGAGATTATCTATATAAGTGATAGCAAATCTTTCAGAGAATGTGTACCATGCTGTGCCCCATCCCTGCCGCCCCCAAAGACCATGGGTCATGCTGTGCCCCAACCCTTACCAAATGCCATGTGTAGCCACCCCACTTTACTCCACAGGGGAAGGAGGAAGTACATCCATTGGGCTGCTGGGTAGAGGGGTGGGGGATGTGAAAAAATGATAGGCACAGTGGAGATGGGGAGGGGTGCAGCTCTGTCTGAGTCCTCTTGCCTTTCTAGTATTGAACTCTGGTGGGGGATGACGGCATGCATGCCCACAGAGAGTGTTCTATGTGCCCTCTTTGGCACCCATGCCATAGGTTCACCATCACTGATCTACATAGTCCAAGGACAGCAACCTTGCTGAGCTTCACAGTTGTCTGTCTTAAAAGTAAATGCTAGGGGAAACTATGAGGTTCAGTGGATAGAGAGCCAAGCCTGGAGATCCTGGGTGCAAATCTGTTTTCAGATATTTTCTTAGCTGTGTTACTCTGGGCAAGTCACTTAATCCCTACTGTCTAGCCCTTACCACTCTTCTGCCTTGGAAATGATACTTAATATTGATTCTAAGAGAGAAGGAAAGGTGTTATTTTTTTAAGTAATTACTAAATTCAAATTAAAAAGCAACACTTTCTAAATTATATTTTAGAGGTGACTAAGTTAAAAGAACTTGCAAATGTTATGTTAACTATACACACACACACACACACACACACACACACACATATATATATATATATATATATACACACACACACATACACATATACATATTTTTTTCCACCTGGAGAGATGTGAGAAACAAAAAGAGCAGTTCCTTATTTAGTAGATATTCTTGAATGTACAAATGGCATCAAAACCTGCATTCCAAATATGTAAATTAATATAATCACCTAGGTTTTCATCCTACCCTTCCTGTGTGCTTAGTCTCTTCAAAAGATACAGAAAGCCTTGGCAGAAAGTGTGAATAAATAATGTATGTGAATTGGGATGTATTTTATTTTTTCTGCAAGTGCTTTAACATATATTATCTATTTTGTTGGACTGCTAGCCAGTCATGATTTCTAAGATCTAAAAGTGTATATCTAATTTGTGTAAATCTAGTACTTAGTGTAAGGATTATTCACCAAAACCAGATATAATGTGTTATTTTATGAGTGGTTAGTTGGATAAATAGATACACACTGGTGGATATTCAAGAGGTATATTGGTGAGTAGGAGGAATGTGTTAACCTTCAACAGTTTTACCCCCTGGACACTAAGAGAATTTGAGTGTTACTGTGAGAAGATAGGAGAATGACACCATTCCCAAGAGTGTTGCACTAGTAATTAGGGTCATCTGCAACATGGTGACAACAAACCTTCTAGTATTTATTTATTAACTTTGATCTTTGCATATTTTAAATTCTTTTCAAAGTGAACTAGTTGTTTCCTGGGCTTGATATTCCTTTTTCTGGCTCTGCATCCCATAAGTCTATTCTTTTCTTATTCCTCATCTCTATCTCTCAGTACTCTTATCTTCCTTAAAGACTAAACGTGGATATCACACCCTGTAGATATCTCCTCTGACTTTCTTGTGTAGTTCTTAGTGCTCCTAACAGAAACATAAAATAACAGAATCCCTGATTTCATTCAGTCCACTTTTCAAGAATCTCCACAAAAATACAAACTGCAGGAGCCAGCTGGGTAGTCAGTGGATTGAGAGCCAGGCCAAAAGGTTGAAGGTCCTAGGTTCAAATCTGGCCTCAGACAAGTCCAAGCTGTGCCACACTGGGCAAGTCAATTAACCCCTATTGCCTAGCCCTTACCACTCTTCTGCCTTGGAACCCATACATAAAATTAAAAAAATACAAACTGCAAATGCCAGTACCATCTTTGCTAGATGAATTCTTTTCTTTATAACTACTGTTGTTTTGATTTTTCCTTGCATCAATTTGTCTTTTCCCAACTGCCATTAGTTGCTCCAAGTTTAGCTTTATGGAGCCAATGAGAAGACATTTAATTCAATAAATCAATCACCAAGCATCTACTATGGGCCAAGAGATTATCTTCCAACGTGACAAGCTTTCAAATACATAAAGAAAAGTCTCACATTTTCCCTTAAGTCTTTGACAATACTTATTTCTCTTGACTAAACATCTCTAGTTGCCTCAAATGGACATCCCATGATCTATCTCTACTAGTCTGGTTTTCTTACCTGGAAGCTAAGTTTAATTCTGATACCCAGAACATTATACTGTTACCCAGATTTGTTCTAATTTAGCCCAAGACCAGCACTATCAATCTCTAGGACCTGCACGTGTGTATACTAAGAAAATCTAAGACTTTTCTTGTTTTTTGGGGGTTTTTTTGGTGGGGTTTCTATGTTACACTATTGACACAAAAATTGAATATGTGGTCTAAAAGATCTGGATATTATTATTAGATGTAGTGATATTTAAATGTGTCTATTCCACTTTACTTGTCAGTTTATTGTTTGATTTTAAATATGATTTTATATCTAGCCCTAAACAAAAGGCTCTATGTTTAACCCCATACAGTAAAATATTATTAGATGAAGCTTAATATTTTATATTTCTGTTCATTCCAATTGTCGTCAAGTATATTAGTTATTAGTTTTACCTTTGGCAAACATAAATTAATTTCTTGCTCAAATTAACTTTATCCTTACTCATTTTCATATATAACATATTCCCAATAAAATTTAGGTCCATGAAAAAGATGTTATTTTTGTTTTATATTTTCTCCTAGGAATATAATAAATATTCTTCAGAGCTGATTGAATTAATTATTACAGATGAAGAAATAAAGAAATCAATTTAATTGCTAAATGGTACAGATCTAGTTTATTATCAAGTTGTTTGAACAATATTAAAAATAGACAGTTTTTTTAAAGTAATTACTAGATGTTTTATAATTTAGACATGCTATACTAATTCTAGATGATACTATGCAAGAAGAGCAAAGTATAAAAATTTACAATTAACTTGGACTTGAAGTAAAAAAATGCTTTCTCATTCCTCTCTTGAATTCTCACTTCTTAGAATTGTGTCCCAATAAGTCTTATATGAGGGTAATGAGAAAACAGTATACACCAGGTAATTCAAGCTAAAGAGGGCCTAAATAATTAGTAAGAATTCATTGTGCTAATTCTGGCTATTTGTATCTTTGAGAAATGTCTTGAAAAATCAGAATACATCAAAAGGACAAAGATAAAAAAGAAACTAAAAAAATTAACTCCTTAAAAATTAGAATTGAGTACCTAGAAAATAATGACTCCATGAAAAGTCAAGAAACAAAAAAGTTAAAAAGATGAAAAAATAGGGAATGGGGGGGGGAAGGTGAAACATCTCATATGGGGAACAACTGATATGGAAAACAAATTGAGTAGAGAAAATTTAAGAATTACTCAAAAACTTGAAAACAATGGTAAAAATATAGTGCCAAGATAACATATTTCAAGAAATTATGAAGGAAAATTTCACTGATATCTTAGAAATAAAGGGAAAAAAAGAAATTGAAAGAATCCAACCATTTCTTTTTGGAAGAACTCTAAAAATAAAAACTCTCAGGAAAATAATATCTGAATTTCAGAACTTTCAGGTCAAAAAGAAAATGCAGCAAGTAAGAAGAAGGAAACTATTTAAATATCATGGAATCACATGTATTATCACAGATGTCTTAGCAGCTTGCCAACATAAAAGAGTGGAATGCTTGAAATATGATATTTCAGAAAGCAAAAGACCTAGGATTATAATCAAGAAAAATCTACTGAGTAGAACTACGAATAACCCCACAGGAGAAAATGGATATTTAGTCAAATAGAAGTCTTTAAAAATATTTTTTATATCATTATATTTTCCTTTCCAGATTACATATAGAAAAAAAATTTTAATAATATTTTTTTTGATATTTTGCAAGTTATTTCCTCTTCCTCCCTCCTTCTACATTCTCCTTCCCAAGACGGTAGATAATATGACATTGGTTACATGTGTGCTTTCATAAAATATAAATTTCAGTTTTCATCAATTGTCAAGGAAGCCATATATCATTTTTGCAAGGAAAAAAATACTAATGAAGGAAGAAATAAGAAACATCCAAGCACTCCCAATGAAAAGAGAAATTTAGAAAATTTGACATTTAAATATTAGACTCAAGAGAAGAATAAAAAGGCAAATATGAAATAAAAACCATTACAAACTCAGTAATGTTAAAGGATTTACATTCAAATAAGGGAAGATGATACCTTTATCTCCTTAGAACTTTATTAAGGCAATTAGAAGGATTCTAGATAGAGAGGGGGCACAGCTGTGTTCCTATTATTTTGAAATGATCTCCAAAAAAAGTGGAGGAGTTAAAAAGAAGGATTCACAGGGAGAAGGAAAAGGAAGAAAGGGGGAAATTATTTCACACAAAAAAGGAACATAAGAAAGAACTTTTACAGAAGATGGGAAAATGAAGAGCAAAATAAGTTTAACGCATCTCATTCTTATCTGAACTAGTTCACAGAGGGAAGAATACACACACATACATACATACTCACACTCAATTGAATGTAGAAATCTAGGTTAGCTAATAGGAAAGTGGGAGAGGAAAGGGATAAGATAAAGAGGAGGTAATAAGATAAAGGATAGAATAAGGGAGGTAATGGTCAGGGGAAAAAACGCAAAATTTTCAGAGACGAGAGGGAGGGAGATTAAAGAGAAGAAGCAGAAGCAGAAGTAGTAGTAGTAGTAGTAGGAGTAGTAGTAGTAGTAGTAGTAGTAGTAGTAGTAGTAATAGTAATAGTAGTAATGGAGGGAAATACACAATTAATAATCAAATCTGTAATTTTGATAAATACATCCTTAAAGTGAAAGTAATTAACAGAAAGGATTAGAAACAAGAATCTATCAACATGATATTTACACACATACACACACACACATAAAAAAAACAACACTTGAAACAGACTCACAGATTTAAAACAATAGACCAGAGCAGAATCTGTTATGTTTCAGATAAAGTAATAATAATAAAAAAAAAGCAGGGATAGCAATCATAAACTAAGGCAAAGCAAAAATAAAAATAACTCTAATTAAAAGAAATAAAAAGGGAATCTATATTTTTCTTAAAGGTACCATAGACATGAAGTAATATTAATCTTAAACATTTAAATATTAAATAACAGAGCATCTAAATTCTTAAAAGAAAAGTTAAGTAAGTTAAAGAAGGAAATAGACAGTAAAATTATTCTTTTAGGGGACTCCAACTTTCCCCTCTCACAACTAGGTAAATGTAGACATCAAATAAGTATTAAAGGAATTAAGAAGATGAATTGAATATTAGGGAAAAAATCAATGTGGTAGACCTCTTGGAAAACTGAATGAAAACAGAAAGGAATATAAATTTTTCTCAGCTGTACATGACACTTTCAGAAAAAAATGAGCATGCAGTAAGGTATAAAAACACCAAACAAACAAAACAAACAAACAAAAGAACACAGAAAAACACTAAGACTCAGTGCATCCTTTTCAGAGGATAATGAAGTTAAAACTATATTTAATAAAGGGGTACAGAAGCAGAGATTTAAAATTTATCTAATATGAAATAATAAGTCAAAAATTATAAAGTCAATTGCTAATTTCATTAAAGATATTGAAAACAATGCGACAACATACCAAAATTTGTGGGATCCAATTATCAAATCAATCAATACTACTTAGAGGGAAAAAAATCTCTAACACATACATTAGTAAAAGAGAGAAAGAGAAGATTAATGAATAAAGCATGAAACAAACAAACAAACAAACAAAAAAAAAACAGAAAGAAGAAAGAAGAAAAACAAAAGCCTCAATTAAGGACCAAAATAAAAATTTGAAAAATCAAATAGAGAATAATGAAACAAAAGCAAAAAATAAATAAAAATAGGAGCTGGTTTTATTTTTAAAAGAGATGAAACAGGTAAATAATTGTTCATGTGATTAAAAGAAAACTAAATTATCAATGTCAGAAATAGAAAAGGTAATTGTACTAACAATGAAGACAAATCAAATCAATTAATAGTAGTTATTTTGCCCAATTATATGTCCACAAATCTGACAATAGAAGTGAAATGGAAGAATATTTACCAAAAGAAAATCATAGGTTAACAGAAGAGGAAATGGGATACTTTCCTAACCCCATCATAGAAAAAGAAATTAAAGAGTAAAATGAGAAGTAGAAAAACAATTTATAATATATTATGGAGGGATAGGGTTAATGACAACTTTGAACTGTGTGATGAGATTCCATGAATCCAGAGGAGTAGTAATAAGAAAGACTATCCACCTCCTCACAGGGAAATGATTGGCTAATTGTGTAGAATGAGAAATGTTTTAGACATGGTCAATGTGGGAATTTGTATTGCTTAACTACTTATACTTTCATTTGCTTTGTTTTTAGTTGTGGGTTAGGGAGAAAAACAGGTAGAAAAAGGAGAAAGTAAATGCTCTTTAATTTAAAAAATAGTTTTAAAAAAGTCTGCTTCGGTAGCTTTGTAGAAGATGGGCTAAAAGGAGATTTGAGGTGGGGGATCAATCAGGAGGCTATTGCAATACTCTTCCAGAGGGAATGAGGACTTAAATTAGGGTAATGTCTGTGCAAATGGAGAGGAAATAGTTGCAAGACATATTGTGGAGACCTTTTATTGGGAATTCCTGATGTCTTCCTGATCAAACAAACTACCTGATTGATAATTGATGAATTGTGGTTTTTTCATATACCTGAATTGTTCTCTCGTATTTGATATTTAGCTACACAAAGATTCCAAACAGCAATGTGATGGCACAGAAAGAGAGGCAGAAAAAAAAGGTTCCATGTAGCCTTGTACTTGGAGAGATGTTTGACCTTTCCATGGAACTACAAGACTCCTCCAAAATACTATATGTATACAAAAACCAGCATGAGATGAAAAGAAGCAAGCAGAGGAGTTATAGAATCCTGCCAAATTTCTGCACTTAGTATGATATCCTAAAGCAAGCATTTTCCAGAATATTAGAATAAGATCTGAAGACTTCATGGATCCCTGGGAGATAGATCCACTAGATAGTAAAAGGGTTATCTCACTGTTAATAAATATAATTATTAAATAATACATTTAATTTTTAAAACAATATTTAATAAAGTTATTATTATTATAACTACAACAACTAGCACTTTGTAGACTTTAAAGTTTTCAAAGTGCTTTACGAATAGTACCTCATTTGATTCCCCAAAACTCTAAGGGGTGGGTATTAGTATTACTCCTGTTTTTCCAGGTAAGGAACTGGGGCAAATAAAAGTTAAGTGATTTGCTCAGGTTCACACAACTAGTGTCTGAAGACCAATTTGTCTACTGTAGTACTACTTCAATTGTATATAAGGAATTGGATTTGGGAATCATCTTTTCCTATCTTATGAATGGAATTCAAATACCTTGATAAGGTGTCAATAGTATTGCACTACTGTTTCATTTTCAGAAAGAGGTGAAAATTATGAGTTCTTTATAGTAAAAAATATTACTTATTTGATGTTTATATGCTGACATGCTTTGATAATGGAATATTCATTCATTTTAATTGACAAGTTGAAACAGCCTTATGGTTAACTTTATTTTAATTGTCTTATAATTTACTTGCAGTAATCACATTCTTTTGCATCAATCAAGCATCATGAAAATCCTTGCTGCATTAAACAAAGTTAGGAATACATTTGAAATCCCATCAACATTTTTGTTAAGAGTTTCTTAATGAAAACAATGTGCTCCCAGAATTTTTCTTTAAATTATGGAAGCAATATTGTTAGGAAAGCAAATATCACACACATGCACAGGACCTAAAATGAATGACATTTCTAAGGAGGATTTGCCGTTCCTGTTCCTTTTTTTTTTTGTTTGTCTTCAAGGAAATTTGTAATGGGAATAAAGAAGAGATGAGAGATAAAACACATTGTGGTAAGCTTTGACCAAAGAAGACACTGGGGTGAAAAGTCATAGAAAAGGCCCTTTCACGTAAGAAAAAAATTCTTCAACTCTTTAGATAGATGGCATTAAAATATAATTCAAATGTTATTGTATAAAGAGCTTTTGATAAAAAAAAAAATGAAACTCCAGGTCAGAGATTCTTAGCTTAGAGCCCATAGAGTCCCATGAGCCACAAGGGCAGAATTCAGAAGAGTCATGAAATTGGAACTTTTAATATTTTCTTAACTATTTCAATATAACTGGTTACTTTGGTAAGATTTGTATGCTATTTTATTTATTCACAGACAAGAGCTCATTTGCATCAATTTTTAGATATTAAGACAAGATCATGATTTTCTCTCCTAAGATTCAATAGATTAAGTTCACATGATCCTAATGAATATACTACATTTTCAAAGGCAGCTAGATGATATTGTGTTGAAAGTGCTGGGAATGTAGTCCAGAACTGCTGCATTCAAATGTTATCTCAGATATTTATCTGTGTGACCTTAGTCAAATCATTGAACTTCTGTTTGCTTTAGTTTCTTCGTTTGTAAGATGTAGTTATCAGTAATAGGGTATATTATTAGTAGCTTCTATCTCCCATGAGGATTAAATAAAATGTTTTTATGTTTTAGAAGTATCTAGTTTTTGCTGTGGATATAGTGCTAATAATCAATATGACCTTACTTTAAATCTGACTTCAGACACCAAGTAGCTTTGTAACAATGGAGGGCTCACTTTAACCTCTATTTGCCTCAGTTTCCTCAACTATAAAATGAGGATTTGAGGGCAGCTGGGTAGCACAGTGGATTGAGAGCCAGGCCTAGAGACGGGAGGTCCTAGGTTCAAATCTGGCCTCAGACACTTCCCAGCTGTGTGACCCTGGGCAAGTCACTTAACCCCCATTGCCTAGCCCTTACCACTCTTCTGCCTTAGAACCAATACCAAGTATTTATTCCAAGATGGAAGGTAAGGGTTTACCTTAAAATGAGGATAATGATAGTATCTACCTTTTATGTTTGTGGTGAGTATTAAATAAGGAAATATTTGTTAAAAAAAAAATTGCCTGTAGTAGATGCAAAAGAGGAGAAGAATGACCAAGAAGAAGAAGGAGAGGAAGAGGAAGAGAACAAGAACAAGAGAGAGCATTTTAAAATTCCTTAAGGTTTGAAGAGCACTTTGCACACATTAAGTCATTTAATCCTCATGACAAAATTGGAAGAGAGGTGCTATTATGTTTCCTGTTTTACAAATGAGGGAGCTATTGCTGAGAGAGTTTAAATAATTTCCCAACATCTGAGGCAGAATTTCAATCCAGGTCTGCTTGATTCCAAGTACTGTGTCTTATTAACCTCTTAGGGTTTCCATTTCTTATCCCTTCCTTTTTTTTTTTTTTTTACTATTCTAGTCTCTGTACAATGTTGAATCAGTTTACTTCACAGAATTCCAGTGTTTTCCAGCTCATACCCTTCAAAGAATTGCTATCATAATATACGGAACCAGTAGTTAGATTAGAGGGCTACCTGGACCCCTTCCCGTTTTTTAATTCCTTGGTTCTGTGATTCTGCTCATAAATCCTTTATATAAAGACCATCAGAAAAGGAGGAATCGTGGACTTCTTAAGGCTGCCCATTCTGTCTGGGACAACTCTGAGACATTCTTTCCTAATAATTCCTACACAATGTGTATAGCATGGGGATTATTTGGAATAAACCAAAAAGTGATTAATCAAGACTCTTTAGTATACAGTATGTTCAGTGCCATATTCTCCCAGCTATTGACCCAGTATCCAACTGCTTTGTTTATTTTGCTTGATGCTCCTTGGGAAGCACAACTCAGTGGAAATTAAAAGACTCACATTGTGTATTGATATTAAGGATACCTTACAAAACAGCACAGTCTTCTGATGCATTAACATCATATTGGATCATATGGAATAGTTTTTGATGTGGTAGATGCATACCTTTTATTCCCCCATTAATGTTCCTACCTCGGGCCATCCAGATGCTTGGTTAATTTATTCTCCATTAAAATGCTATTTGTTGAGCATAAGCAAGAGGAACACACATTTAGATTTGTTATGAAGCATGGAAAGACATAAGGTAACCAGTAACACCTTAGATTCCATATAGAAGAAGTATATCGCATATTGTCATTCTCTTTTATACATTCTATCCAATAGACCTCTGAAACTCTGACAAAGAATTCATTTCTTAAAATTTCCCTAGACCTCCAATGCTTACTATTATACAGGAACTTGGATTGGCATGACAGTATTCAATTATTTTGACTAAGAGGCTGAGAAAAAAAATTGAACTTTTTACAAGGCAAGCAATCCACTAATCTCTCAAAAAGGTCACAGCTGAATCATGTGAAGTCTTAGCTCTCTGTACAAATGGTACTGCATGTTATGCTCAGATATTGTGGTTTCTGAAGCAAGTAACTGTTTTGAGAACTGAAAAGGAGTTTTTCCTCCCATACAAAAAGCACTAGATTGACCTTGAAAACTACTAGGGTGAAAAAACCTCTTCAAGATGTTAAAAAACTCCACATGAATAACCACTCCATGATTTCTGACATTTAAAAATGACCTTCGTGCAACACAAGTTATTTTTTTTTCCAAAAGGCAACATTCAAATTTTCCCAGAAACAGATTTGCAAATGAAAAGACATCTCTAGCTAAAAAGTAATTACTTGTCATAAACTTTTTTTTTGAAAATTCCATTGAAATCAATGGAGTTAAATACCCAGATTAAATAGAAATGCTCCATCAATTTTCATGTAGCTTTGGCAACACTGCTGAATCAGATTTGAAAAATCTCATTTAATGTACTTTTTTCTTTTCTTTTCAGTGGCTATCCCTCTCTCTCTTACATAACCTCTCTGAGAGAAACAATGAATCTACAGCTTGCATCCTGAGTGCTTTACTGTTTCTGAGATTGCCCTAGGCAGTCCATAAATTTCTTGGTTCTTTAATTCTTTGATCTTGGACTCAGAACTCTTGAGTCTCAGATTAGTTCCTGAAGGACTACTTTCTTCCTTATTCTTTGCAATCCTTTTAACTTTCCTCATCCTTGGAACTGAGTTTACTACTTCTTCAGCAAGATAAAGTCCCTCCTTGAAATATGGCTGTTTCTATTAAAATCTCAGTACAGGCCTGACCCTGGTCAATTAAGCAAACTCAGGAAATAAGACAAAAGGAATGTATTAGCACACCACAGGCAGGTAGGTGGTACAGTGGATAGAATGCCCAGCCTCCAGTCAAGAAGACTTGAGTGAAATGAGACCTCAGACATTAAATAGCTGTGTGACCTGGGAAAATCAGTTAACCCATTTGACTCAGTTTCCTCATTTCTAAATTGAGGAAGTGGCAAATCACTCAAGTATCTTTGCCAAGAGAACTCCAAATGGGGTCACAAAGTATTAGAAGTCGCTGAAAATGACTGAACAACAGCAACAAAAAATGCAACCTATCAAGAACCTGAAGTGCAGTTGGTCACAGAATTCAACCTGAGTTGTTTTTATAGATAGAAGAATAACACTTTCCACATAAGGCATAATACATTCCAGATTGGTAGACATTTCAATTAGGAGATGGAATTAAGGTCACTTCAACCCTTCTCTGATTACTATCAATAGGAGATAGGAATAAGCACAAAAGAGATGGGATTAGTCCTGATGAGATGGGATTATTTTTGAGTAGACAGCCCTCTTTTGCAAGCTTCCTGAGCCTTCTACCCAAAAGGATGAGCAAGGTTAAAACATGTGGGTCACTCAGACTAAATTCTGCCCTGTGGCTGACTTTGAAAGTCTGCCATCAAGAACATAACAAAAATTGTAAAAATGTGAACAAGTGAAATACAAATTCATAATTAAAAAAATACATTGATAATTTAAAAAATTACTTCCTGATCTATATAATTTGATCATTTAATCATTGAAAATTATTCTTTCTTATTTTTTACTGCATAGGATATTTTAGCAAATTCTTAAATCCTTTTTTTTTGAAAATGAAGCATTCAATTAAATAATTTTCTTATCAAAGCACTGAACAATAACAAAGTACAAATGCAAAACTTACAACCCTTAAATTTCTTCTCCTTTCTCCAATTCAGCATGGAATAGTCTTTTGAAAACAGCATATTTTGATTTCCAAACTCTAGTTCACATATATATATATATGTATATATAATTTCATATAATATCTCTCTTAAGTTGTTTCAATCCTACAATTAAGATTCCTCTGAGCCTTGATTTCTTTGTGTATGTATGTATATGTGTATGCACATATGTGCATACACATATACATGTATACACACATTTCCACACATACATCCCTGGCAACTAGCACATTCTTTAGCACTAAATTGGTACCTAAGTACTTTCTTGCTGATTGACCTGTTGTCTATGAAGAACAAAGGCTAAGAGAAAGAGAAGAATCAGATATCACTCCAATGTCTTGAGGCTGGGCAAACCATTGCATTTAACATTAGGTCACCATCAAGAAATGTTCAGCCTATATTAAGTGGAAAGTAAAGAAACCAAATTTTAGAGGCTTAAAAGGAGAACTGATTTTGATGCAGGGGAGAGATCAGGTATTCTTCATTTATTCAAGAAGCTTGGCAGTAAAAGAAAGGAGAGGAATAGGGCTGTTGCTCGAGGGGGGCAGCAAAATCTGTTTATCTAGGAAATCCTTTCACCTAATTGACAAAGAAGTACATTAACAGTGGTGGAGTCAATCAAGGAACTGCTCTAAGCCAAAAATTCTGCAGATGATCCGGAATCCTTCAGTATGGCTACCAAGGACTGATAAGCCTGAAGATAGAGGTCACCTACAGCCCACAGCAAGAGGTCTTCCAGGACTGAAAGGGTAATAGTAGTGAATACAGGAAAGTGTGCCCATATTTGTTAGCATTATAATATTAGTTATGGCAAAATATTACATAATTTGCAGTGGTATAAGTCATTGTGAATTCAGATATAATTTTACTGCTTTAGGTTATAAAATTATTCCTTATTAACTTCAGGGGGAGAGATTATGAATAAATATGCAATAAAGCAGCACATAGATTTAAAAGTCTGTTGTGTTATACCTAGTGGCAAAGCCAGTAATTTAGGACAACTCTCTTAGTGGTAGTTACATTAAAAAAAAAAAGGGCAACAAAATGATTTGTAGAAAGAGCACTACATAGAGAATCAGAAAATTTTGAGTTCTTATCTCAAATCTGCTATTAACATTCCTCAGTTTCCCAATCCGGTAAACTGATAAGGTAGAAATGGAGGCTCTTGGTACAATATTAAAAGCAATGGGCGTTGGACCAGAGTAGCTAGGTTGACTTCGTGCCACTGCTATAATGCCCTTTGTCAATTCAGGTAATTTCCATAGATCTCAGTTTCCTCACTGACTGAAATTAGAGATCTGGACTAGATGGCTTTCAATGTCCCTTCATGATATAGATATATGAACTTATGGCCCTAAGGGTCACAAGTTTTTAGAAATTCCAATGGATGATGCAGATCAAAAATTTAAGGGAAAAATTTTTGAGATGAGGAAACTAACAGAGTAGTAGTGACTTACGATGCAGCTAGGCAATATGGAATGCTGGAATCTGGAAGACCCGTGTTCAAATTCACTACCTACCTCACAGGGCTTTTGAGGATGAAATGAGATAATATTTATAAGGTAATTATTACAGCACTTGATTTGTAGGAGACATTTAATAAGTCCTTATTTTTTTCCCTTATCCCCTTCACAAAATCTCAAGGTGGTAAGTGATAAAGCCAAAATTTAATACCAGATTTTGGGAATCCACATCAACTGCTCATTTCATAATCTCTCTAATTCCTTCTTGGAGGGATCTTACATTATATGGTTCTATGCTCAAGTACACTCAAAAGGAGTACTATTCTACCAGGCCTCAAAAGGAAAGGGAAGCTATCTTTAGAATGAATCTCAAAGGCTTGTCTTTAGGTATAAAGATTTAAAAGAGAAGTCTCTAGATGAAAAGCTAAGTGACACTAGGAGAGACTTGAATTCCTGGAGAGGCAATGTAGTAAAATGGTGAGAGAACTGATCTCATTGTCTCTTGACAGGTTCAGATCATAATTCTGCTATTTTTTAAGTAGCTTTGTAACCTTAAGGAACTTACTTAAACCTCTTTGAACTTTTGATTTCATACACATAAAACAG
Organism: Monodelphis domestica; assembly: GCF_027887165.1. Taxonomy (NCBI): domain Eukaryota; kingdom Metazoa; phylum Chordata; class Mammalia; order Didelphimorphia; family Didelphidae; genus Monodelphis; species Monodelphis domestica. The sequence goes on along the minus strand of NC_077228.1, from coordinate 318,611,831 downwards.
CAACCATAAGACTTTCTCTACTTTATAGGGTTGGTATTAGGACAGCATTTCAAAAGAGATAATGCAAACTTTAAGGTGCTGAATAAATGTCAGCTATTATTACTTTAAAAAAACCACCTTTAAGTCAGTTGTCTAAATATGATTCATAAGTATTGTGTTTGAAGGAGTAAAGCTGCTTATAACCCAAATAATATGAAATAGTCACTCTGAGAGGTGAAAAACAAAACCAAAACAGTCCTTGTCCTCAGGTTTATTTATGTGACCAAAAGACAATTGCTAATTTAGCAATATAAAATATTTGTCTCTAAAATGCCCAAACTTATCTTTTCCTTGTATTTTTCTGTGGACTGAGATATGCATGATCATTTATAAACAGAACATCATTTCTCATGTATTTGCATCAACCTTATCAATAGCAGGGAGATAGAGAAAAAAATGCTAGATTTGATTAAAAAATTGGATTTGAATCTTGCCTCAGACATGTACTAGTCATATGATCCTGACCAACTCATTCATTCTTTCTCAGCTTAATTTACTTTTATGTACAAGGATGTAATGTTGATGTTGTTGAGTCATTTTACAGTTTTGCCCAATTTTTCATGACCTTATTTTGGGTTTTCTTGGTAAAGATACTGGAATAGTCTGCCATTCCCTTTTCCAATTTATTTTACAAATTAAGAAACTGAGGCAAACAAGACAAAGTGACTTCCCCAAGGATCACACAGCTAGTTGGTGTCTGAGATTGGATTTGAACTCCTAAAGATGAGTCTTCCTGACTCCAGATCCAACCCTCTATCCACTGAGCCAACTTGCTGTCACAAAATGAGGTTAATAGCAATATTTATTTCATAAGGATTTTAGGTCCTAGAAATAGATGTGGAAGGGCCTTTGGAGATTACCTAATGCTATCTCCTCATTTTACAGCTGAAGAAATTGATGCTGAGAGAGATAAAGTCATACAGTTAGTAGACAACAGAGGAAGGAATTTAACTCAGGTCATCTGACTCCAAAAAGCAAGACTCTGTCCACTATACCAGGGATATGTGAGAATCAAAGGAGATAGAAACTTAATAGATTTATAGATTCCTAAATGTATTGAAAAGGTGAACTGAATGGAAGCTAAAATATTATGTAGATGCATTCCTTCATTTTGCAGAATATTAATCTGCATGTATATAATACATATTATATATTACTTATACATATATAATATATAGTAATAATAAATAAAACCTTTTTGTAAAGTCAGCTGAATTAATTAGTTGAATCAATACATTAGTCAATCAATAAGTATTTATTAAGCATCTGCTTAATAATAAATGTGCCAGATATGGCAATACACTGTATGTAGAAATATAAGGAAAGAATACTCTCTTCTTACAAGAAACTTGGGTGGTATGTACAACTGAATGAGAGAGGTCAGAAGAAAAAACTCAGGATTCTCTAAAATATAATTTGAGGAGAGGGTCAGATTTGTGACCCTTTGGAGGAAAATATGTACACACAAAATGATATTCCAGATTGAAGGGCACATATAATTTAATGCTTATTGAAAAAAAAAATTAGAGATTATAAATTTTATTCATAAAGATAATGCAATAAGAATATATTCAACCCAAAGCCACAGTTGAGAAACAAATATTAGGACTTATATTATTCAGCAATCACTGTGATTTGTGAACCTTAAAAATTCTTAGACCCTACTTCATAAGGTTTGGTTAAGGCCATTCCCCACTTTAAACAATGAAGGAACTTAGATCAGAAATGTGAAGGCCTCTACTCCACCCCTATTTAAACCTACTTTAGGGGAAGAAACTCCTTGCTGAACAATGAAAAATACTTAAACCCATACTTACAGTAAGGCAAAAGTTCTTAAGCTGTGCCTAGTTTTAGATCTAATACAAAAGGGTGCTAAGTACCTATAAAGGTCAGGCAACTTGTGAATTTACAAGGAGCAAAGAACTTACTCAGAGATTTTTTCAGGTGTGAACTTAATGAAAGTTTTAAAGTCTACTCCGGTGTGAATTAAGAATGGTCTGTCCTTTGGAAAAGGTCTACTGTGATGGGTAGATGTGAAAACTTAAGGGGAAGTGACATAGGAGAAAATTCCCTTTAAATAGGAGCTCAGATAGAGCTGGGGATGATTCAGCTGGGAAACAGCTGAGGGGATTTCAGCTGGTGGAGTCAGCTGAGATGGGGCTGAACTGGTGTCTCCCTGAACACTAGAATCCTGTTTGGGACAAATCTTGTGGTGAGTGCATAAAAAACTGACTGATCTCTCTCTTAAGGCTGGCCTAAGCTGGTCTAGTCCTTTTCCTATTATTTTCTCTTACTCTCTCTCTCTTTCATTTATTCCTTAATTTTGTATTAATTAAAATCTCTTATAAAACCCAGCTGACTTGGGTATATTTTAATAATTGGGAATTTTTACCTGGCGACCACCTTATATTTGATTTAAAAACAAGACACTGTCTTGAAACCATATTTTCTGCAGTCACAATTTTAACAACCACTCTTTTATCTGCCACAGTTTATGTCTTCCACTATTTTAATTATTACAGATTTTGACTCAAGAATACTCAAGAGCCATACCACGCTTTTTGAATGGTCAATATAGAACTAAAAAGGAATTAAGAGTCATAATTAGTGTGAATATCTTAAAATTTCAGTTAGGTACAGAGCTGTCAATTAATCACAGGAAGACAGATGTCAAAGTGAACATCTCTATGCAATTAGATTCTGAATCATTCAAAGGACAGATACTGTGATATAATTAATCTTTTGAGAGAATACTTTAAAAAGTATTTAACACTGTGCTCATCATGTAGTAGGTGCTAAATAATTGCTAGTTCCGTTCCCTTCCCCAATATATTTTCAGAAATTAGATGCCAAACTAAACATCTATGTGTTATTATGACAGCTCCAAATCCCTTAAAGGAGAGATACTGAGGTATAATGGATCATATAAAGGAATATTTATAAGTGTTTAATACAGTGCATAGAACAGAGTAGGTGGCACATAAATGCTCATTTCCTTCCTGTCTCCAATAATGGCAAGATCAGAAGTCATATCTCTTTGATCATAAAATTCCTATCATTTCCTTTCCCATAAATCAGCTATTCTATTCTATCTTTGTTTTTCTTCTTGTTTCCAATGGAGCAAAACTATATCATTTTGGTTGTTGTAGTTATCATATTAATGATTTTAGCAAGCCTTAACACTTAATAGGATTAAGGTATGCCAAAATGATTGTTATTGAATTAGACCAGTCTTTTAAATCTACCTACAGTTGTATGCCTTTGTTTCTGTTTTCAACATGAAATTGTCAAATCTGACCTCATAGAACCGCATTGATCTCTTTAAATACTTTTCAGTTCTCCCTCAACAAAATCATTCAAGATCCTATTATCTGAATTTCTCTCTTCAGAAAAAAAAAATTCTAGGCAGAGTCAAGATGGCAGCATAGAAGCAGCAAAAGTTCAGACCTCTGAATATCCTTCCTTACCAATTACAAAATAAATGCTCCTAGGGGACTGAAAATCAAACAACAAGACAGAGCTAAGGAACCCTCCTACTGGACTCAATCCAAAAGGTAAGTCCCCCAAAAGCTGGATTTCGAGAACACTCGAGTTTAAGGGGAAGGTAGAAAGAAGGTCTCAGGACCCTTCCCCCACTCATTTAGAGTGCTAAGCCTCCAGTGGCAGTGGGAACCACTGGGCAGGCAAAGGCACTTCTCTGGAGGGTATACCTTGTGGGCAGGGCTGTGCCAGACTCAGAGCATCAAACACAGGGGAAGGGGAAGGAGCTAGAGAGGGAGCACAGAGTGGGCTGCCTGGTCACAGGGGCAGAGACCCTCCATATTGCTCCAGTCTTCCAGGAGGTTTTGGCCTCAGAGCACACCCAACCCAACCCAGCTGAACTTAATACCATCAGAATCTTCAGAGGTCAGGGAAGCCCCAGTTCCAAGACCCCTCCCCTACAGACTGCTAGACTGTAATCCAAACAAAAGCCTCCAGAGAACAGGTAAGCTCAAACTACAACACCCCTCCCGCATAGACTGCATGGAGAGATCTTCTGTCAAAGCTCCAAGAGAGGAGAAGGACAGAAAACTCCAAAACCAAAAAAAATGAGAGGAGCAAGAGCACAGACAAATATGGGGAGCATAGAAGAGGTAAATATGGACAAACAACAGAAAAAGAAGGTAGAAATTACAATAGACAGCTTCTATACAGGCAACAAACAAAGAGCAAATAGAACAGAGGAGAAGGGATCATCAAAGGATAAATCAGAAATACCAGCAGATTGGATACAGGTTTTGGAAGAACTCAAAATGCACTTCAAAACACAATTAAGAGAGGCTGAAGACAATTGGGAAAAGAACTTAAAAACTAAGATAATTCATCTGGAAATAGAAAAAATATGTCTGTCATCTTTTTCGTTACCAGAAAGGAATCTTGTTCATATGTGGGAACATTTCATGTAAATTCATTTATTTCTTGGGGACTAACCGAAATATTGTGGCTTAACGTCACCACATCCCCATTCTGTCCTATTTCAGGTAATTCTCTTAGAGGAAGTAGGCTTCTAGTTGAATTTTGTACCTGTGGGTCAGTTCGACTAGGACGAGTTTCTCTAGGAGGACAAGATCTCTTTTGCTGTCTCTCTTTCTCCTATTTCCCCTTTATCTATAATTATTGTAATTTCATATCTGGTAGGCATAAAAGACCCATTGGAGAGACTAGTCTTCCTCCAGCCTCAAGGGGTTGTGAATATTAAAAACTATTCTACCCTAATCAGACCATTCTTTAGAAGATCTGATTTAGCTATTTCCTGATCAATAACAATAGAAATACTTAGAATAAGAGAATCAGGTCTTGGAAACACTACATTCTCCACCCTTCTTAGTTTAACAAGATTAGGAAGGTCTGCATCAAACTCAAAATTTAATTATCTGAAAAAATGGCCTTCAACAGACATGTGCAAAAAAAAAGGACAGACCACTGGGCTGTCCTAAGTCAAGCTTGAGCCACCATTGGTACATGTGAGATGCAGGAAGTGAGGTAGAGAACAGCCTCTGGAGTTCTCGTGACTTTGTGTGGAGAGGGCTAGAGGCCAGTTCAATCCTGGAGCTCGAGCTTGGAGGAGCCCCACAGACAGCTTTCCTTCAGATTGGTCACATGAGTGATAAGGACTGACTCCCTTCTCTTCCTTGGCTCTCCAGGGCCTTAAACTCCTGCTTTGGCTCAACCTGAGCCAGAGCAGTTTTGAGATAAACTCCTTGCCTTCTCTCCCTCTCTCTCTCCCTCTAATAATTGCTTCCTCCTGTTGTAATTAAATCACCACAAAATTTCCAGCTGAGTTTGGGTGTTTCATTAGAATTTATAAATAAAATCCTTGGTAACCAAATATAATTATTACATTCAGTCTCAACCATAATTTTAACCCTTAAAAAGGAAATAGTGAAAGAAGAAAAGGCAGGACTAGGAGTAGAAATCAAAATGCTAGGAAATACACAGTTGGTAATCATAACTCTAAATGTGAATGAAATGAATTCACCCATAAAATTCAAGAGAATATCAGAGTGGATTAGAATCCAAACCCCTACCATATGCTGTCTACAATAAACACACATGAGGAAGGTAGATACACATAGTGTGAATTTTAAAACTACTCCACCCTACTCAGACCATACTTTAGAAGATTTGATATGGCTATCTCCTAAAAATTGTAACAATGAAGACACTCTCTTTAACAGAATCAGGAATGTCTTGTAGTACTTTACATTACTGCAACCTACTTAGATATACTTTAGGGGAAGATAAAGTTGTAGTCTCCTAATTTAACAATGAAGGTACTTAGTTCTCACATTATAGTGAAGCTAGAACAAAGTCTATTTTATGACATTAATACCAACACATGTTATGTTACTATGAAGATTAAATTAATCTCAAAAAGATCAAGTAACTAACAAAATGTGAAATTAACAGAGAAGTGTGAAGTAGCTCAAAATATATAAACTAATCAAAGTAGATGAGAACTAAAGTATGGGCAGTCCTGGAGAAAGCCATTGATGTGATTGGTAGATGTGAAAATTTAGAGATGGAGACACAAGAGTGAAAGGTATATAGGGTTTTTTCATCTCTCCTAAACTCTTTCCCCAAAAAGTTGGATCTGGCTGATCCCTTCCTGTGCCTGGGCACCAGTTTGATCTTGGAACTCAGCCTGGAGGAGGTCACTCAGATAGCTTCCTTGAGACAATCTCATGGTGAGTGATGAGACTGACTTCTATTTCCCTTGGGCTCAGGGAGGCCCCTTTGGCCAAGGTCTTTAACTCCTGCCTGGCTCAGCCTGGACCAGAGCAGTTTAAATTAACACTTTCCTCTCCTTCTTTCTTCTCCTTAATATCTTCATCTATATTAATTAAAATCACCATAATTTCCAGCAGACTAGGGTATTTTATTATTTGGGATATCCCATGACAACCAATTAATTTAGATTTTAAGTCACAATGCTAAAATTATCCTTTACAATAGAGTGAAAGTAAGAGGATGGAGCCAAATCTATTGGCCAGCAACTGATAAAAAGAAGGCAGGAGTCTCAATCATGATATCCGACAAAGCCAAAGTAAAAATAAATCTAGTTGAAAGAGATAGGGAATCTAATTACATCCTGATAAAAGGCAGTATAGACAATGAGAAAATATCAGTACTCAAAATGTATGCACCAAATGGCATAGCATCCAAATTTCTAAAGGAGAAACTAGTGGAGCTCAAGGATGAAATAGATAGAAAAACTATACTAGTTTGAGATGTGAAAATTCCTCTATCTGAACTAGATAAATCAAACCAAAAAATAAATGAGAAAGAGGTAAAAGAAGTAAATACAATCCTAGAAAAATTAGAGTTAGTAGACATGTGGAGAAAAATAAATAGGGACAAAAAGGAATATACCTTCTTTTCAGCAGCACATGGTACATTCACAAAAACTGACCAAGTATTAGGGCATAAAAACATTGCGAACAAGTGCAAAAGAGCAGAAATAATAAATGTAACCTTCTCAGATCACAATGCAATGAAAAGGATAATCAGTAAGGGTACATGAAGAGGTAAATAAAAAATTAATTGGAAATTAAACAATATGATTCTCCAAAACCAGTTAGTCAAAGAACAAATCATAGAAACAATTAATAATTTCACTGAAGAAAATGACAATGATGAGACATCCTTTCAAAACCTATGGGATAAAACCAAAGCAGTACTCGGGGGGGGGGGGGGGGGGGTTATATCCTTGAGTTCATATATTAACAAATTGGGGAGGGCAGAGGTCAATGAATTGGGCATGCAAATGAAAAAACTAGACAGTGAACAAATTAAAAATCCTCAGATGAAGAATAAGTTAGAGATCCTAAAAATCAAAGGAGAAACTAATACAATTGAAAGTAAATTAACTATTGATTTAATGAATGAGATTAGAAGTTGGTACTTTGAAAAAACAAATAAAATAGACAAAGTACTCATCAGTTTAATTAAAAAAGGAAAGAAAGAAATCAAATTGACAGTATCCAAGATGAAAAAGGAGACCTCACCTCTAAGGAAGAGGAAATTAAGGCAATCATTAAAAACTACTATACCCAATTATATGGCAACAAATATGGCACTCTAGGTGATATAGATGAATACTTACAAAAATATAAATTGCCTAGACTAAGACAGGAAGAAATAAATTACCTAAACAACCCCATATCAGAAAAAGAAATTGAACAAGCCATCAAAGAACTCCCAAAGAAAAAATCCCCAGGTCCAGATGGATTCACTAATGAATTCTATCAAACATTCAAAGAACAACTAATCCCAACATTAAACAAACTATTTGACAGAATAAGCAAAGGAGTTCTACCAAATTCATTTCATGACACAAACATGGTACTGATCCCAAAGCCAGGCAGGTCAAAAACAGAGAAAGAAAACTATAGACCAATCTCCCTAATGAATATAGATGCAAAAACCTTAAATAGGATACTAGCAAAAAGACTCCAGCAAGTCATCACAAGGATCATCCACTATGACCAGGCAGGATTCATACCAGGAATACAAGGATGGTTCAATATTAGGAAAACCGTTCACATAATTGACCATATTAACAAACAAACTGACAAAAAAATCACATGATTTTCTCAATAGATGCAGAAAAAAGCCTTTGATAAAATACAACACCCATCCCTATTGAAAACACTAGAAAGTACCGGAATAGAAGGGTCTTTCCTAAAAATAATAAACAGTATATTTCTAAAACCATCAGCAAACATCATCTGCAATGGGGATAAACTAGAAGCCTTCCCAAAAAGATCAGTAGTAAAACAAGGATGCCCATTATCACCTCTATTATTTAACATTGTACTAGAAACACTAGCTGTATCAATTAGAGAAGAAAAAGAAATTGAAGGTATTAAAATTGGCAATGAGGAGACCAAGCTATCACTCTTTGTGGATGATATGATGATTTACTTAAGGAATCCTAGAGAATCAACCAAAAAGTTACTAGAAATAATCAACAACTTTAGGAAAGTTGCAGGATACAAAATAAACCCGCATAAGTCATCAGCATTTCTATATATCTCTAACCCATTTCAGCAGCAAGAATTAGAAAGAGAAATACCATTTAAAATCACCCTAGACAATATAAAATACTAGGAATCTATCTGCTGAGACAAACACAGGAGCTATATGAACACAACTACAAAACACTCTCCACACAGTTAAAACTAGATCTAAACAACTGGAAAAACATTGATTGCTCATGGGTGGGATGAGTTAACATATTAAAAATGACAATCCTACCCAAATTAACTTACTTATTTAGTGCCATACCCATTGAACTACCAAAAAACTTTTTTACTGAATTAGAAAAAAACAATTAAGTTCATTTGGAAGAACAAAAGATCATGGATATCCAGGGAAATCATGAAAAAAAAATGCAAAGGAAGGAGGACTTGCAGTCCCAGATCACAAACTATACTATAAAGAAATGGTCATCAAAACAATTTGGTACTGGCTAAGAGACAGATAGGAGGATCAGTGGAATAGACTAGGGGTAAATGACCTCAGCAAGACAGTCTATGATAAGCCCAAAGATTCTAATTTTGGGGACTAAAACCCACTATTTGTTAAAAACTGCTGGGAAAATTGGAAGACAGGATGGGAGAGATTAGGTTTGGATCATCATCTCACACCCTACACCAAGATAAACTCAGAATGGGTGAATGACCTGAATCTAAAGAAGGAAACTATAAGCAAATTGGGCAAACAAAGAACAGTATACTTGTCAGAACTTTGGGAAAGGAATGACTTTGAAACCAAGCAAGAGCTAGAAAAAAATCACAAAATGTAAAATCAATAAATTTGATTAAATCAAATTAAAATTTTTTGTACAAACAAAACTAATGCATCCAATATTAGAAGGAAAGCAACAAATTGGGAAACAATCTTCTTACGAAAACCTCTGACAAAAGTCTAATTACTCAAATTTATAAAGAGCTAAACCAATTTTACAAAAAAATCAAGCCATTCTTCAATTGATGAACTGGCAAGGGACATGAACAGGCAATTTTCATTTAAAGAAATCAAAATTATTAATTAAGCACATGAAAAAGTGTCCTAAATCTCATATAATCAGAGAAATGAAAATCAAAACAACTCTGAGGTATCACCTCACACCTAGCAGATTGGCTAACATGACAGCTATTGAAAGTAGGGAATGCTGGAGGGGATGTGGCAAAGTAGGGACACTAATACATTGCTGGTGGAGTTGTGAATTGATCCCAACATTCTGGAGGGCAATTTGGAACTATGACCAAAGGGTGCTAAAAGATTGTCTGCCCTTTGACCCAGCCATACCACTGCTGGGTTTGTACCCAGAAGAGATAATAAGGAAAAAGACATGTACAAAAATATTCATAGCTGCGCTCTTTGTTGTAGCAAAAAAATGGAAAATGAGGGGATGTCCTTCAATTGAGGAATGGCTGAACAAATTGTGGTATATGTTGGTGATGGAATACTATTATGCTCAAAGGAATAATAAAGTGGAGGAATTCCATGTGAATTGGAATGACCTCCAGGAATTGGAGCAGAGTGAATGGAGCAGAACCAGGAGAACATTGTAGATGGAGACTGATACACTGTGCTACAATCGAATGTAATAGCCTTCTCCATTAGTGGCAATGTAATGATCCTGAACAACTAGGAGAAATCTATGAGAAAAATCACTATCCTCATTCAGAGGAAACACCATGGGAGTAAATACACTAAAGAAAAACAACTGCTTTAATACATGGGTTGAAGGGATATGGTTGAGGATGTAGACTCGAAATGAACATCCTAGTATAAACAACAATGACATGGAAATATGTTCTGAAGAAGGACACAAGTAATACCCAATGAAATTGCACATTGGCTGCGGGAAGGGTGCGTGGAGGGAAGGGAGGGAAATACAGTGATTATTGTAACCAAAAAAAATAAAATAAAAAAAAATAGAATTTGTTATGTGCCAGATATTGTATATCTAGGGATATATAAATAAACAAAAAACAATCCTTGACTTAAAAAAAGAAAAAGAAAAAAATTCTGTCTTATAAATCCATTTTTTCTTTTTGTTATTGTTGTTTCAAAGCATGATAGCATACCTATATTTTTTCTGAATTTTTCAAAATCTGTTCTAAGTTCAGAGGTTAAGGTCCAGGTTATATCTCAAGTTTTAGAAATAAATGTGGCACAAAAAAAGAATATTCAACCCTTGTTTTGCCATTCCCATTAATTTTTTTTTTAATTTAAACCCTTACCTTCCATCTTGGAGTCAATACTGTGTATTGGCTCCAAGGCAGAAGAGTGGTAAGGGCTAGGCAATGGGGGTTAAGTGACTTGCCCAGGGTCACACAGCTGTGTGACCAGATTTGAACCTAGGACCTCCCATCTCTAGACCTGACTCTCAATTCACTGAGCTACCCAGCTGCCCCCATTCCCATTAATTTTTATCATGGATTATAAGAAGATAGGAAGCAAGGATAGATTTTTCACTGAAATAAACTCAGAATGGTTCCCAAATATGTTTTTATAGTTGTGTTCATTTAGTTGATAAAATTGAAAATGTGTATAATACATAATGATGTAATGGAAAGAATACTGAATTTAAAATGAGTCGTGGTTTAAATCCCAGATAATATCTTAGACAAAGAATTTAACTTCTTTGGGCATCAATTTTCTCATAACTACAATTGGAATAAGGGTGAATAATTTTACATCTAAGTCCATTCAAACTCTAAAGTTTAAAGTTAAAACAACAGTATTTGACAAACACTATAGTTTAGTCAATTCAATCAAGGAACTGTTTTATGGGAATTCCTATTTAAAGATTTTTTTACTATTGAATTATTGGCTATTAAAGTCTTGATAGAATGGTAATTTTGTTCAGTTTACATTTCTAAAACAGATCATTCAGATAAGAGTCTCCTTAGCTAGATTGCCTAAAGGTTATATCAATACAATCTTATGATTAGCCTAGATTATTTTCAAGCCTCTTCCAATTCTAATAGCCCATGATGTATGACAACAATTTCCTTTCTAAATTAAAAAAACAAACAAACTTTTTTTTCCCCTCTTAATCACCAGTACTACTATTATTATTTCCCCTGGTAAACCAGAGAAGAGAGCAAACTTCTGGAATATTTCCTTTATGAATTATGAACTTTGAAATGTATTTTCTTAACTGGTAAAGAAAATGTTCTATTTTTCTTATGTGAAGGTTCTGTTTCCACAGATTTCTTGAGATATAACCAGAGGCAGCTCAAGCATTTTGACTCAACCTTTTCTTTGGTTAAAGAATTTTCAACTCTTCTCTTCAGGTGAGAATTAAAATACCACTTATTTGGTTCACTCCAATTTATAAGAATGCCTTGAAAGGATTGTAGCTAGATATATAATCTAACATCTAATTTCTCAATATGAAATAATATATAGGCTGTAAGTAATTGGGTACTCTATATTAATATATAGGCTAAAAACTAACCAGAGTACAAGTTAACCAAGATAGCAAAAAGCCTCAGGTTCCTATCATACAAAGTTCTGTTAAAGGAATTAGAAAGCTTGCCCTAGAGAAGAAAAGACAATGACTGCTTATAAAGCATTAGAAGGATAAGACTTATTCTTCTTGGCCTCATTGGTTAGAGAAAGAAGCAAAAGAAAGATGAAAAGCTGGATGAGATAATTTTAGCTCATTTTCATGAAAAATTTCATAAAATTAAATGGGCTTCCTTGAAAGGATGAGTTTGCCCTTGGTGGTGTTCTTCAAGCAGAGGCTGAGTAATGTTGAACATACTGCAGTGGGGGTTGTTTTTTTAAGTATGTACTCATGGACAAAGAAGAGCATTTCCAGATCTCAAAATTCTGCAGTTCTTTGATTCACATTTATTTAATACTGGAATTGTTTATATTAAGAGATACTAGTTTCCTCTCTCACTAAAAGTGATAAACAAAAGTTGAATACACCAGTCAAGGATATTGTATAGGAGATACATATTCAGCTACACGTTAGAGTGTAAGTTTCCCATGTTTCTTTCTAATTCTGAAATTTTGTGAAACACATTTGTCACATAAATTGTTCACTTAAATAATAACATTCTGTTGAATGATGAAAGTAAAATTACCAGTCATTAAAATTCCCAATGAAGCACAGATCCTATTATATTCTTTAATTAAAAAATGAGAAGCCTTTCAATATAAAACTTAGGTTATCTGCAGTGTTGGTTTTTTCAACTATGAAGTTTTTAAAAATGCATTTTTAAATATTCCAATTATAAATATTCAATCCTAGTACTAATAAGGATAATTAATCAGAAAATGAAGTTCCAAGATGGCATAATCTTTTTGCATAGCAGCAGAAAGGGCTAATTTTCATATATTGGAGAAATAAGTTTTTCATCTTTACTTCCTAGTATTTAGTAGCAAATGCTTCCTAAATGCAGAGTTTTGTGGCAAAGCAACATTCATAACATATGTATTTAAATAGGTTCTATTGAAGGATAGGCTTCAGCAAACTGGATTTCAGATAGACTATGAGTGCACTGAACGCCACTGATGCAAGGCTTCTTTGGGTGTTACTCAATAAGAAGTAGGTTCTCCTTAGGCACAGATCCAGAATTGATGTGAAGGTGTCAGGTTAGACTTTCAGTGGTAATATGATTTGTGACAGTTGGGTTTTTGTATATGGAAGAAAAAAATATACTTCTGCAATGTAATCAGTTATATTTAGTTTGAATCTATGCCTTGAAGGCTTTGGTTTTTTCCTATCTGAAATCATGATTGGTTGTTATGGCTTCTCAGCCCTTACAACATACTTAGCACCCTTCATAGGTGGTTGTTGTATGTGAATGGAAGTCTCTCTTGAGCAGCTTCTAGATATTAACTTGGTGATGGCTGCCATTTTCTGAGAGAAACATTTGTAGAATCCTACAAGTAGGGATTCTCACAGATACTCAAGGGAAAATATTATTAAACTTCATTGGGTAAACCAAGAGACGATAAAAAAAAAAACAAACTTTGATTTTAAGAAGCCTGTAAAGAGGTTTCAATATAATATCCTTAATGTATCTCTCTCTCTCTCTCTCTTTTTTTTTTTTTGGTGGGGGATATGGGGAAGGGAAAAAGGGAATTTACTGCCTTCGTGTTTTTTTATTCTAAAGAATAAAAATTTTACCTGCTTCAATTTCTTTAATCAAGTTACAGATTTTAGGAAGAAGGATAAACCTCATTAATTCTTTATTCTTCAATAACTTTATGCTTCACCACCTCCTTATTATAGATTCTGCTTGCTTCAATGTTTGAAATCCCAGGGGTTTTCAATAAGGGATCTTCCCCTTGTTAAATCCTTACCCATCTATTAAAAGATAATGAACATCCTTCCTCCTTTACGAAGTTTTTCCTGATACACTCAGTAAAGATCCTTTGCTCAAACACCTCACATGACACTTGATTGTGTACCTCTCTTAGATATGAGTTTTGGGAATTATAGATATGTGTTTGTACTGAACACTCTTTTCTTAGACTAGCAGCTCCCAAAATACAATGAGAAAAGTGGCCAGCACAAATGAATGCTTAAAATTTTATTGAAGTGAATATCAAATAACTCTTATTTAAATAGGAATTTTGACCAATGAACTACTTACCTTTCTCCTATCATGTCAAATGAAAAATATTTACTAAAATACACACTCACACACACAGCACAATTCTTTGTAAGCAACTGTAGCTGATAGTGATTTATGAAAAAGGCATAACTTGGCCCCTTCCTCCCTGTTTATTAAAAAACAAAATTAAAAAAAAGTATAGCTAAATAATCAGAAAAACAAGTTCAAGCTTTATTGTACATGATCATATATATTAAATTATTTTTCTATGATGGGAATAACTTTGAATTATATTAAGATAAATAAAAATAGATGGAATAAAATTCAATTACAAAGCATGTCACTCTTAGATATATGTCTTCAATAAATACAATGTCTCCATTTACAACATAATTTGAAGCACTTTGGGAACCTTAAAATACTCTATACATTCTAGCAATTTTTATTATGCTAAGAGAAATGCATCACCAGGAAATGGAATAACCTATTATCTCTGTCTTCAAACACCATTGAGGTTCTCCTATATCATTCTTGATACTGATACTACAAAGCAAATACTTATTAAACAATCTACTAATTAGCCTGTATTGGGAAAATTTCAAGCGTAATCTAAATTATTCAATTGAATATGCTAAATAGATTAAATCTATAGGCATATCTGTGTACAGATACACACACACACATATATACACACACACACATATTTCACATGGTAAGTGCTTGATAAATCCTTATTGCCTTGTCTTTTATAGAAGTCCTACCTGAGAGATATGACAGGTTAAAAAAATAAAAAAGCAAAACACTCCTACTAAAAATCTTCCAGGATGATTGAAAAATGACCAAAAAAAACCCAAATATATGTTATATATAAATATACACATATGTATATATATGTGTGTAAATTGCATGTATTCATGTCTATGTTGTTGTGTGTATATGTATATCTATATATATATACAACACATATCTATGTGTTGATGTGTGTATATGTATATTTATGTAGATTTGTGCAGAATTTTTTATTTTGTAATAAAATGTTTAAATTTTCCCTGTATTGTTGTTTTAATTTCTCCATCTCTAGTAAATGTGTCTTCTTCTGACCTCAACTCCTACCCAGAAAGTTCTATCTTCTTTTAAGATTAAGAAGTATGGTCTAAAAGGAAGGAAGAAGGAAAGAAAAATGAGGAAAGAAATAAACTTCTGATTTTATAGAATACATGAACATCATATAAAGGAAAAATCTTTGAAAATGAATTGTTTGCTATATACTTTGAATTTATCATTCTAGATATTGTGAAATCTTGAAAAATAATTGTCATTTAAAATTTTATTTACCATACAACCTGCATACGAAAGCACTTAACATAAAGATACACATATATGTATATTCATGAATATACTTCTATTTCCAGGTAATAATAGTAATAATTAATATTCATGAAGTATCCACTATGTGTCAGACACAATATAAAGCATTTTAGAAATATTATTTCATTTATCCTCACAACAATACTGAGAGGTAGGTAGGTGATATTATTATGCCCATTTTACAAATAAGGAAGCCAATGGGAACAAAGGCTAAACAGCTTGCCCAAGTTCATAGTCAGTATTTTAACGTTGGTCATTTTGATTTAAGATTCAGTTTTCTATCCATTTTACTAGCTACCTACAAACATGCACATCTATACACTTAAGATTGGTAGTATCATTTTGGTATATATAGAGATATTAATTTATAGCTTAAAAGTAAATGTGGAATTCCATGGGGCCAGCAATATTTTCTTCCAAAAATTTATATAAATCAGGGTACTCAACTAGATAAGACTTCATTTAAGAACTGAAAATTCAACTAGTTTTGCTTTTATTTAAGTTTTTTTGTTTTAAAAAAATTCAGTATAAAATTTTATGAAGAAGTATTTGTAGGTTTAAAACACATTTTTTTAAATGATATATCTGACTCTAAGACATTGAAACTATTCCTGTAAAAATACTAAGATTTTTTAAAATGCAAAGCAACAAATGGAGAGCTTTACTAGGTGTTTCATAAGGGGGAAAATCAGTCTGCTGAAGAGATGACATGCTATTTCACGCCCAAGGAATGATAAATTAAAATCAATCAACAATGCCATATGTCAATAGTCATTTCATAACAGAGTCTTAGGGGTAGATGTTACCACCAATGGTTTGATTTCATGCTGTTTTAAAACGCTTCAGTGTACAAACTCTATAAAAGAATGCATTGAAGATTAGACATTTAGGTATTATAATGAAAAAATTCCTTATGGAAGGAAAAAACTCCCAGGACTAAAAATCAATTTCAGCATCTGCAGTGTAGGATAAGCTATAACAATAGGAACAACAGCTGGAAATGTTTAAACATTTTTAGAATATGGAAGAGAGCAACAAAAGCTATTAGTTAAAGATTTATTCATGACATGAATTATGGAATAAAAAGAGGGATATTGTTCATATTTCAGGATGACATTATAGACAAATATGCTTTATTTTTTTCTAGGAGGGGCATCTAACATCCTCCTAGTATTTAATCTTCCTTGTAAATAAAGACTTCGACAAAATATTAATGATGTCCAAATGTGAATGAAACTAGAACTTTAAAATATATTATTTATTCAGTCATGTTATAAGGTTAGCATGAATAGGATAATTATCTCCATCATAATTTGCCTTTTAATTTAATTTTTTTTTCATTTTGTCTTCCATTGGCAAGTAAACATTTAAATACACAAATAAAATAAGAAAATTGAAACAACAAGAGATTGTAAATTGTAAATGTTCATTAACTTTTATCAGTTCTTAACTCTAGCCAAAAAAAGATGTGTGTATTTTCTTTAATATAACTATCAAAATTTTTTAAAAAGACCCTTCCTCCAAACAGTATCAAACGATAAATACAGGCATTAAATTGTATCTCTATTTATAAGTGAATACTAATAGACAATAAAAATTGAGAAGTAGTAGACTGGGAGAGGCAATTTCATTCTGAAAGTTACAGGGATCATGAGTAGAGCTATAGGGGAGTAGATATAGGCACTGATATTATTTTGTTTCATAGAAACTGACTAGTTGGTTGCTTATTTAAGGAACTCCAACAATTCCCATTTCAATGAACAAAGTTGATTTCTAATTATGCCTTATAATTAAATGAAATTTTGAGATAAAAATGACCAAAATGGATAACTTCATAATTTTTTTTAAATATAAATTCCAATTTAGAAGAATATGAAAGCTAAATTTTCTAGGATTTTCTGTGATAGCCATACTTTAATCCTACATACTTCAATAGTTTAAGTATCTGTGGTTTTATCAACATAGGTATTCATTCTATGGAAACAGATAGCAAGTCCTCTACAACTTAATATTTTCTTTGGGAGCATAGACCCCTTTTGGTAGTATGATGATGCCTATAGACCCCATCTCAGAATACTTTTTAAATGCATGAAATAAAACAGGGAATTACAGAAGAAGACATTTGTTTCAAAATGAAGTTTATCAAACTATCTATATATCTAAAAAGTCATTGATGTAAGGCTAAGAATCCATGGTCTTAAAGCCTCTTGGTGGAAGATGTGGCACCCATGTGGAGAGCCAGCAGTCAAGGAGCTGCTCTGTTCCCTCTTTTCCCAGGGTTCTCAGGACATTTTTTGCAAGACCCACTACTCTATGCAGTGGCCCAAAGCAAGTACTTTCTCCATCAGCTCTCTGGTAGTGCAGGGGCTCAAGGACAGCTTGAATTTGTCCTTTGGGCACTCGAACCTCATTAAAGGTTCCCTTGTGCTGGCTAGGGTCTTGTGGGGAGGTTAATAGCTAAAAAATTCATCACCTTCAACCCATTCTGTAAGAAACTCTTCCAAGAAGTCTGTTGCTCTGGACAAGCCACAAAATGCATTGGTAAACATAACTTCACATTCTTTTTAGGGTGTTAAGAACACCCTAAATTCTTAGCTTTTAGAGTCTTAATCTTTTACAATTACTAGCTACTGAAAATCCATCTTTTATACATCTACTTAATTATATGTAATTTCCATTAGAATGTCTATTCCTATGACTTTTTTTCTTTTTACAAAATCTTTCATCACAGTGCCTGGAACATTCTATAGAGTTAAAAAAAAAATGCACGTTGATTGACTTTGCTAAAAAAAACCCTTCAGGAACCTAAGGTTATCTCCACACCACACTGAAAGCAAAGAAACCTAGGGTAGAATAAAGAGGTCAGTAATCCAATCATATATCCCAAATTTAAAACAGACATGTTATTTCATAGATCCAGAAAAGCAACAATGCTAACAATAACAACAATAATAGCTAGCACATATATTTCACTATAAAGTTTGATCCTAACAACAACCATGTGAGGAAGGTGCTGCTTTTGTTTTAATTTAACAGATGAGGAAACTAAAACTGAAAAAATTAACTGACTTGTTTAGGGTTACTCACCTAATAAGTACAAAAGACAGAATTAGAACTCAGGTCTGCCTGACTTAAAGTTCATTATAATCCACTGTGCCACCATCCACCTCTTTAAGCCACTGACACCTATCTTTGAGCATGTGACCAGGATTCAGAGAGCCCATGAAACTGGATGGTGAAAAAAAGCTTTATTTCAATATAATTGGTTTCTCTTAAAATCTTAAGAATATTATTTTATGCACTTGGGAACATTATTCTGAGAAGGGCCACGTAGTCTTTATCAGACTTCTAAATCAATCTATGACACTAAAAACAAAACAAGACAAAAAACAAACAAAAAAACAAACCTGTGGTTAGAGAAGGAAATGATAAAGCATTCCATCATCTTTACCAAGAAATCTCTTAATGGGGTCACAAAGAGTTGGACATGACTGAAATGACTGAACAATAAAAATAAAGAACTGGTGCTCTAACTGAAAAAATTATGAAAACTTCAGGATGTTGCATCTTTGAGTCTGTTCCAATTTTATGATATATCCTGTGGGCTCAGAATCACTTCTTACTAGGGTTTCTGCAATTGGCAATAGGAATATACCTCATGGTAGGCAAGGTTTCCTTTTCCCCCTTGTGCTTGGCTCAAGCAAAAGAAACTAAAAAGTGTGGAGATTAAGAATAATGAGTAAAAATCTAGGTATGTGCCTGTCCCCCCTGCCAAATGAAGCATTTATGTGACTTGAAGTTAATATAAATATCCTACAAATAATTTTTTACTTGGTAACAATGAAATGTTGACATCTACCTATTTGAAAATACCTTCATAGGTGTGCATACTGAAGTCATAAATGCTCCAACTTATACATATTGTCATCAACTAGAAAGACAAAGTGCTTCTTATCTCCTCACCATAGTCTGGTAAGACAACACCTACATATCTATGCATATTTAGGCACTATAAATAGGAGCTAGGTCTCTATCTGAGATGTTCCTCATCATCTGAAAGTAGTTCATTAAGTATGTAGTTGTCTTGTAAAACATTAACATTAATTTTGTTTCCTTTCATTTCTGGATAGTTAGAAACGAATTTAATTTGGCAAATATACATATCAGGTATCTTCTATGCAGTAGGGACACAGTGCTGGGTCCTTGGGAAAGAGATACAGGTAAAAATGGCTTCACTTCCAGTCCTCACAGAGCTTACATTTTTATTGGGGCAAATTATATTCTGTTAAATCATTTCATGATAGATAATAAGAATGTAGACATAGATAAATTATGAGAATCAGGCTGTAGATTCAGTGCTTCAGAACTGTTAATGAAGTTTTATACCCCTAGAACTCTGAGATATATTAAGAAAGACTTCGAATTTCTTAATAACTTCCCATTATGGGGCAGCTGGGTAGCTCAGTGGATTGAGAGCCAGGCATAGAGACAGGAGGACCTAGGTTCAATTCTGGCACCAGTCACTTCCTAGCTGTGTGACCCTGGGCGAGTCACTTCACCCCCACTGCCTAGCCCTTACCATTCTTCTACCTTGGAACCATTCCAAGACAGAAGGTAAGGATTTAAAAAAATAAATAAACAATTTCCCATTATGTATACAAATAGGTCTACACAACCCAAAGAAATATGATAGAGTATATAATACTATTTAATGAACTAATGCTGTAAATATGGATGCATTATTTCTGCTCTAACTATTGAGATCTCCTTCTCTTTCCCAATAGTTTATTGTAGGATGCTATTCTCAAGCTTCTCAACTGTGGACTCAGCTGACTTTAGATTGATAGAGTGGGTTCCAGATGTAATAGGTTGAATTGCTTTAATAAGTCAGAAGAAATCACCATCTACAATACTTCCAATAAGATGGAGACTGGTGGGAACAATTTGTCCAGCCCTTGAGGGATGGAGAATGGCTCCAACCTAGGATGCAATGGTTACCTGAGTCAGGGTTGAGTTTCAAAAACTGCCCTGTCTCAGCTCTGACCTCAGCTCCCCTGGCAGTTACTACTTTCATCTCAACCTTCTCCCAACACTACTACAACCTCCTTTTGCTTGACCAATATGAGGAGGGATGCTTAGATAAAGAAGTGACTATGAGTAGGTTAGTTTGAAAAGAAACCACATTTCTCCTGCTGCTGCCAATCCAGCTTCCCTCTCCCTAACTGCTTGGGTGGTCCTTGCCAAGCCATTGCCATTGTTGCTGCTGCTACTGCTGCTGCTGCTGCTCCTACTGCTATTGCTACTGTTGGTGCTATTGATTGCTGCCATCTTGTCTTCAGAGCACACAAGTTGGGAGTCCTTGGAGCTGCTCTCCTGGTGGCTGGTAAAGTATTAACTACTCTTTCTCTTACATTGCTAATAGCCAAGTGCTGCTGCCTTGGAAGCCTGGGTGTGCTTCTCTTAGGTAATAATTAGCCTCTTAAAGGGCTTTTACCTCAGGAGAGGATTCTACCCTCTCAACTCCCTGTCCATGTGGCAGGTGAAGCAAGCTGCTCCGTGGTGTTTTTTAACCTCTAGGGGGAGGGGAAGGAAGGTTACTCTTCCAAACTACAGTCAGAGAGTAGAATTGCAAGCCTAGCCCAGTTTTCTACCTATATCAAACAGCTCCCATTCCAGGAGAGCATTACAGAGCTCACACAACTCAACGTTTTGGGGAATCTTCTCTTACACTTGAATATTCCTGAGATTCAGGGGATAAATTCATCTTCCTACACACCCTTGCCATTCTGACCTGCACCATCTCTACAACACATCCAATATGGGATCCCTCCACACTATGCTCAGTGTGGAATTCTCCCTCACTATGGGAGATCCCAGAAGTGTGACGAAAGGAATCTAGATGGATAGTGATACTGGGTTAGGGAAGGAACTTTAAAAAATCTGAAGGTGAAATTTTTAAACCGTTTCAGACTCCATTGTTTTATGGAAGTCTCTGTATCAGAATTGGACAAAAGGACTCTTGAATTCACTGCCAAATCCTGTCACATATATTGTATTTGATGATTGCTTTATTTAAGATTTTATTTTGTTTGCTAAATTCTGTTACATTATGTCACTTTAAGTTACTGTGTTCTGACAATTAGCTATATTTGCTCTTACACTGTCTTTATTTGTACCTCCCCATATGATTGGATTAGAAAAAATACAATTGTAAAAGTATCTTTGAGTTATTTGTGACAAGAGGTAAGGGTCCTTTTAGTAGCTGAAGTGAAGTGCTATAGCACTATTATAATCCCCACCTCTGCATTTATAAAAATATAATGGATGAGACATATAAAGACATGCCCTATAGGGCTGTTATAGTCTCATCCAAGGGCAGGAAGGTTTTCCTAGGGGGTGTGGCACCTCTGGATGACTCTAGAGAAGGGAGCATTACACATGTAGCTTAGTAGCTTCCGGATGTCTTTTTTTTTTCCTCTATTTTTAACTCTTCAGCTTACTCTACCCCACCCTCCAACAGAATGTTCTAGTTTCTTGGTGACATTTTAGGCCCAAAAAGTTTTCTTGAATTAGCTATTATACTACTCTTTTTTTTAAAAAGCTGTTTTCTTATTGAAAATAAATGTATCCTGAGTTGATCCCTGTGTTTGTCAACACCCTTCTCAAGGGAGATAGTATAATTATCATAAAATTCTCTTTTAATAAAAGTTTTTCTTGTACTCTTTCCATTTTAGACCCAAATTATTGCAATATTATGTTTATATGATCCATTGAGGAAACTAGTCTCCCAAAGGATTCCAGGGGGTTAGTGTAATTAGAATCTATTACCCCCAAAACTATGATAACTAGCACCCCATTCTCTTCCTGACATTATGTGCTGACATAGATGGGATATAAATTCTATGGAGTTCTGTCTCTGCTCTCTTCTCTTCCTATGGTGGCAGCTGTGGATGTGGGGTGATTGAGCAGGTAGAAAAAATTAGTCACGGGGTTCTGTTTTGTTAGATATGTTGATGGGAAAATGGAGGGAAAAGTTAGGGAAAGGAAGGGAGCCAGGTCTCCCCCAGCCTCAGTAGTCCCTTAGGGAAATTGACCAGGCTTTTCAATCACTGGGGGCTCCTCTGCCTTAACAACCCAGGAGCCTTACTCTAATCCTCCTCACCCCTGACAGGCAAAGACCCAGCAGGGGCTAAAAAGCCAACAGAGTTTGGTGGATGAGGAGCCCCAACTCACTAAGTGGACCCATAACATGTGAGTTAGCCAGCACAGGTTTGGGTCAGGACCTCGGTCTGGGGACTCAACTAGCTGCCCAGGACTGGACCCTGGGCCATGCTCTTGCATCACTGCAATACTCCTCACCCTTTGCCATCTTCCCTCCCCACCTCCATTTCATTCATTGTTCCTGCCTTAGTAGCACTCTGACCTCTGCAGACATCACCTGTTTCCTGCCCTCCCTCTGCCTACCTTTATCCATATCTGGACCATAGTTGGCTGCCCTCCCCACGCCCACATCATTTACCTTCTGCACACCTGGATGTTGGTGCAGTCAGGACCACTTGGGGGAGTGAGGGGAAGCTCTGGGGCCCAGGCCTTAGAGTTGGGCTCCAGTGAAGGGAGCCTGGGTTTGAGGAAGTGTGAGAAAGGTTCCAACCCCTCCTCCCCTTCTCTTCTACCCTTCTGCTTCTGATTCAGAGCTAGGGGCTGGTGAACTGGTCCTGGCCCTGTTTGGTTTTTAAAGAACTATATAACAGGGTAACTACCAGATCTACCAGTCACCCCTACAAAGTGTCCAATAAAGAAAAAGGAAAAAAAAACCCAGTTTCTCTCACTCTTCCACCCAGCCTTCTTCAAACAAATCCCTGACTGCCCAATCTTAACTGCCATCTCCAATCTTTCCCTCTGGAGCAAAATTGCCCTTAAAGATATAACTCTCAAGCCCCCCAAAACCCAAACCCAACTTACCTTTAGAGCAAGGCACCCTAGAGTGCTTTAACTCCACCCCCTTCTCCATTCTGATTCACAGTACCACAGAGTGCCTCACTATCACACCCTTACACCCTTACCCACAATTCCCTTTTCCAACTCACATTCACCCATTAGCAATTTGCTCCTCTGGCCACTAGAGGCCAACACTGAGCACTTAAAATGTTTTTCCCCTTTCTGCTGAGTTGCATTGCTGCATTTCTGCCACCAGAGGGCAGCACCCATAAAAATATATAGCAAAAAAGTTTTCCTACATCATTACAAATAAATAAATAGACAGTTAAATTAATAAAAAATGAATAAATAAGTAATTGCAATAAATAAATTGAATAAATAAGTAAATGCAACATGATTGTTACTTTATATGAAAGACTTTTGGCTTTTGCCAAATTGGAAACCTTTAATAAGGTTTCCAAATACCTACTTTTCATCATGATGCTAGGAAATCTGTTTTTCAATATTAAGATGGAAAAGGCTACAAATCAAAAAATGCAAGCAAAAATACAAGCAGCAGTATACATTCAGTTGGAAAATTTCAAACACTCTTTGCATGATCCAGTATAAAAGGAGGATTTTATTCAAATTCCTGAAATGTCTAATTCAAATTCAAATTTTTATGAACATGTTCCCAAATTACTAAGAGAAGAAGATCCTATTTCTCCTAAAATAGACACTGATCCTTCTCTTATGTCTCAGGTAGAAAAAAAAAATCCTGTCTCGTGTTGTGCACCTCCTGGCCAACCCTCCCTCCCCTGCTAATTCTCCTGACTTCCCTGCTCCCTTTCCTGATGCCCTATACTCTCCTATTCCTTCTCCCATCCCATGACCAATCCCAGTCCCGAGTAAACCTCATACTGCCTTGGTTGGCATGCAAACAACTCAAAAGAAACTGAGACCACAGACTGAATCCTGTGATAAACTTTTCCCCTTGAGGGAAGTGCCCACAATAGGACAAACTGGGGATGTGGTAAATTTAAGACAACATACTTCTTTCATACCCCAGGATATAAAATAATTTAAAAGAGATCCACCTAATTTCAAAGATTAACAGATTGCTGTGACAAAAAAGGTCACCGATATATTCTTTCAGTATGGTCCTTCTTATAAGGATGCTGAAAGATTACTTCAGGCCTTCCTAAGAGGATGTAAGAGAAATAACATCATCTCTCAGGTTAACAAAGCAATGCAGTACACTGGCCACCTCAAGATCCTCATTGGGACTATAATGTTCCTGTACAATACTTACAATTAAACAATGCTAGGGAAACCATTCTCAAGGCAATGTGAGAATGTGCTTAATGACCAGATGTTTGGACAAACTTTGACTGCCTAACACAATCTAAATATTAAATCTCCTCCCAATTTATGGATCAGTTCATTGAGCTGGGAGGTCAGTACCTGGACCTGGACCTTTCTACTGAAAGGGATATCAGACAAATACGGCATCAATTTGTTAATAATTCTTACAGGGTCGTTCAAGACTATTTTAAAACACATTGTCCAAAATGACCAGAGATGGATCTGGAAGAGTTGGGAAGGACTGCTATGTATGTCTCAAAAGGACATGCAGAGAAAATAATAGAAACTAATGATTTATTGGACACAATACAATAGGACCTGAAAACTTTACATGATAAAATGGATAAACAGGAAAGAAGAAATGATACTACACCAATACCACTTGCTCCTCTCTGAGAATCTAAATTTCAATCCTTGACCTGCCACTTCTGTGAGAAGAAGGGCAACATAATGATGAATTATAGAAATCTATTCCAGGCAATCAGGAATAATACCTACTGGAATACTAATACTTATAATGATTTCAGGAACTACAACTATAGAAACAATCATTTCAGGAACAACAACTATCAGGATAACAGGAATACTTTCAGGAATGATAATTCTGGGAACATAAATTAGGCAGAAAGCTCATCAAATGACCCCACAAAATATCTCTTAAGTGGAGCTTGTCCCCAAACTACTCAGGGTGCTAATGCCCCTCAGGGGAGAGCCCAAGGAACTACCCACAAATTATGAAGGGGTTGGGGGGGTTGAGTCATGGGAATCAGAGGATACAACTTTTGATTTTCCAGACCCTGATGTTTTACTGCTCATTGTCCCTATCCACTGCCCACCTCCCATACTGATAAGCCTCACATGACATTAAAAATTGGTAACACCTTTTATGATTTTCTTTTGGACACTGGAACTTCCAGTTCCATATTGAGGAGCACATTGGATTTAGTTTGTGATTCTATTGGCTCAATAAATGTAGTGGGGGGTATCGGGGATACCCTAAAAGGTTCCAAAGTCATCCCCTAGAATGGTGTCTGTAGGACCCTTGTAGGTAGAGCATTCTTCCCTCTTAATGCCTGGCTCTCCTTTAAATCTTCTAGGGAGGGATTTATTGTGTAAACTTAGAACCACAATTACTTGCTCTCCTAATGGATCTATCTCCTTAGACTTGCCAGAGGAAACTTTAACTTTGCTCACAGTCTCCCTTTCAGGCACTCAGGATATACAGGAATCTGTTATCTTTCAAATCCCCATTGACATGCCTGAGTGTCTCTGGGCCAAATTTCTGATGTTGGCCTACTTAAATAGGATTTCCCTGTCCAAATTCCTCAGTATCCTCTCTCGAAGGAGGCAATTGAGGATATTATCCTGGTAATAAATTCACTAATTGACCAGGGTATTATAATTTCTTGCAAATATGAATTTAATGTGCTCATCCTGACTGTTAAAAAGCAAAAATGGGGCCAATTGTCAAACATCTCTATCAATTCATCCAGGATTTTAGGGCTGTGAATAATCACGTGATACAGAGATACCCTGTAGTTTCTTCTATTCCTAGCACAGGTACGTACTTTACTGTCATAGGTTTGTGCTCTGCTTTCTTTTCTATACCAGTACATGAGAATTCCAGGCATATCTTTGCTTTCACTGGGAAAGGTTCTCATGCACCTGGACTCGTTTGCCCTAAGGGTTTGTGGACAGCCCTACATCATTGACACAATTCTTGATGGCTGATATAGATGCCATTAAATTCAAACAAAACAGCTTATTCCAATATATGGATGATTTGTTCTTGGCTTCACCAAATGCTGAAGCATGTCAGGAGGGTAGCAAGCAACTCCTTTTAGAGCTATATAAGAGAGGCAACAAGGTCTCCAAAGACAAAGTTCAGTGGTATCTCCCCAAAGTTCAATATTTAGGTTTCATCTTAACTGCTGGGTCCCTTTTTATTTCTCCTAAATATATTGAAAGTATCCAAAAATTAATCTTGCCTACCCAATGTTGATAAGAAAATGGAGGGAAAATGTAAGGAAAGATAGGGAATCTGGTCTCCCCCTGCCTTGATAGCTCTTTTAGGGAAATTGACCAGGCTTTTCTTTTCTCTGTATAATTATGGCTAAGGAATTAAATTAAATTAAGCCATACTCTAGGGATAGCCAGATAGGTTTATTTGGACCAGAAAAGAAAGGTTTGGGAAAGGCTAAAAAAAAACTTTATCTTTAGCAGCTATGCAAGAACCAAAGGCTTTCTCCCAGGAAGACTCTTCTCCAGAAAAAGCACTTCTGCAAAAGAGGTGCAAAAACCCATGCTTTTCTCTACTTTTATATCTTCTCAGACACCTCACACAAAGGAAGTGAGATGTCCTGGGAGATGTAGTCTCCCAGGATTCAGAGCCATTTTAAAACACTCAGATAATTATCTTTTTTATTCCTTTATTTCTAGTGATTATTAATAAATTATAAAATATTACACTTGGAGTATTGGATATTAATTTAAATCTTACATTAGTGCCATCCTCAGTAGAACAGAGGTAAGACTAGAGGGAAAGTCAGAAATGGCAAGGTTAATGTTGAACTGTGATTCCCCAGACCACTAGCAAAAGATAAAGCCAACTGTGAAAGCACATTTTGTCATCTTCAGCAATGATTGCCTAATAATGTATAATTTCTGATGGGCAAAGAAATGAGCTATGAGCCTTACCATCCATCTGAATCTTCATCAGACTCCTGGATTTTTCCGTCTAACCTATATTTGAAATCTTTTATGTTATATCTCCCACAATTGGATTGTGAGCTCCCTGAGAAAATGAACTGTCTTCATCTTCATATGTACTTAGCCCAGTAATTTTCATGTAGTATTTACTCAGTGTTTTTTAAATTCATTCATTAAAACATACACGTAAACAATTATAATGCAAGGTAAGCAGGGATAGAGGAAAAAAAATGAAGGAGCCAGAAAAATATAGGAAAATTTTGTATGAGAGAGAAAGAAAACTTTTAGCTGGGAGCATTTGGGGAGTCAATCTCAGCATTTGTTATTGTTCACTGTTGTTATTTAGTCCTTTCAGTCATGGCTTACTCTTTAAGATTTAAGAAAATCCATTTTGGATTTTCTTGACAAAGATAAAAACATCTGTATCTTGTCACTTCAGCTACTTATTGAAGGTGTGGTAAAAGTAATTTCTATTCAAATTCAGCTTTGAGAAAATGTGACCCTTTTCCACCCTAAGATTCCTTCAATTATTTAAAAAAACAAACATTTCTTTTTAGGTCCAACTAAGACTAAACAACAAGCTATACAAGAGTTTAATGTTATTTTAGAATATGCTTTTTAAGTCAATCTAATTTTCCAGATACTTGAGACTTTAAAAATATAATATTGCTAAATTTCCCTCTTTTTAATGCCTAAAAAGGCAGACTAATCAAGTTCACTTTAGGAATGAAGTAAGAGTTTATTAAAACTATCAATACACTAATACTTAGGTGATACCCACCTAAAAGCATTTTTTTGTTTCACAGAGAATGAAAATGAATATCTCCCAGATCATATATTCATTTTTATCTCTCTTCCATTTTAAAGCAGTCACAGTTCTTTCTTTTCTCCAGGGTACTGCCAACTGGATAAGTACAGACTTTGGCCAGTTTCATTCTTCTTTTGCTAATACCAATATAAATTTCATTGCTAATGACCATTTCAGGAAGTCCACAAAGCCAGACCTTCACTGTGTGATCAAAGGATTTAATGTGGCCTCCTGGGGCCATGCCAGTGAATAAAAAGAAATCTGAAATATAATTGAAGCTAAATTAGATGTATACAGCTTGTATCCATTTCTTTATTTTTTAACCCTTACCTTCTGTCTTGGAATAAATACTGTATATTGGTTCCAAGGCAGAAGAGTGGTATGGGCTAGGCAATGGGGGCTAAGTGACTTGTCCAGGGTCACACAGCTGGGAAGTGTCTAAGGTCACATTTGAACCTAGGACCTCCCATCTCTAGGTCTAGCTCTCAATCCACTGAGCTACAAAGCTGCCCCCCCCCCATGTGTATTTCTGATCATATGGTCCTCCTTTGAAAAATGTGAATGCCTATGAGCTAAAGTAAAAAAACCCAAATCCTTTCCTCCTTAATAAATAAGAAACAATTTGCAAAGAAATTATTATCTGATTATATGGTCACTTTTGAAAAATGTGGATGCCTGTATTTGAAAATGAAAAAGCCATTCGTCCCCACTTAAAAAATTAGAGACAAAGGTTACAGAGAAAGTAATGAAAGGAATATGGTAGCTGAGTAGTTGTATAAAGGTTAACAATTCTTGATTTTTTTACTTGATGGGGATAATGTCTACTTAGTACTAAAACTGTAGGTGAATTCCTAAATTCATTCATGTATTATGTCATATGTTATGGGTATAATGTAATTGCTTTTTCATGCTACCTTTATTCATCTATTTTCTATTGTTTTAATGTAGTTTCTAAGTTATTTCCAACATTCTTAGTTGTCATTATATGTAACTGAAGTAATTATGGTTTTTTTAAATCACTTACTTTGCTATAGTAACTAAACACTTCCATTACTTCTATCCCACATGCCTGGTATATGGTAGGCACTCATTAATTGATGATGAAAAACTCTTTCTTATCATTGCATATTCTTTGTTCAAAATAATTAAACTATCTGGATGTCTACCTTTTCTATCATCTGGCCTTCCTCCCAAAAGAATGTTAAGTTCCTTAAGGGCAGATATTATCTTATTTTTGCCAATAAATCCTCAAAGTTTACCACAATGCCTGGCATAAAAACAATAATGACAAACAACACTTATCTAGCACTTTAGGGATTACGAAGTCTCTCATACATGTCATCTCATTTGATCTTCACAATACAGCTATTATTATTTGTGCTTTAAAGAGAGGAAACTGGGACCTAGAGGAGTTAAATGAGTACCCTAGGGTTACACAACTATTAAGTGACTGAGGCATGATTTACTTTGCTAATTTCAAGTTCACAGCTCTATCTATCCATTGTGCCATTTAGCTGCCTTGGCATGTAGTAAATGCTTAATAAATGCTTACTGATTGAATTGTAAATGTATTGCCACAAAAGTCCAAAATCCCTTACAGCTTTTGTTGCACTTGTAAAATAATATTCCATCTGCTTTATCCAGGTGCCAACTGTTTCTAAATGTCCTTGTGAAGAATGATTAAAGATAGTATTATACATTTTTCCTTGGGGGTGGAAGGGTGAGATTTTGGAGTGTAAAACTGGAGTCATCAGTCATAGTGAGTCATTCAAATGGACTGCTCCCACCTGTGAAAAAAGGTACACAATGTTCTTTTTTGGTGTTGCAAAAGCATTCATTCAGAATAAACAGAACGTCATCTGTAAAATTCACAAGTGGCTGTACTTACCTGAGAGTCAACCTTTGCCAAGCTTCTTGTTCTCAAATCTTTAGCCAAAAAGAAATGCCTGAGAATTTTAAAGTCGTGATTTGTTCTTGGGTACTTAGGCACAGCATTCTTGATGAGCAGTGCAATGAGGAACACAGATAAGCCGGTGTATGGCTGTACTTTCTGCATAAAATTTGTGTTTGGTTTTGCTGAAAGAGTTGATACTAATTATTTGAAATGTGCCTTGAAGAAAGAGAAGTGTGGTGTCAGAGAGCTATCTCTCAACCCAGTACAACCTAGGTTCAATTCCTGCCTTTGATACAAACATCTCAGCACATAGAGGTCTGGAGTTAAGATACTCTAGTTAAATAGAGGTTAAGATACTCTGAGGAATTTACCTTTAACATTTTGAAATCTTGACACAACTAATATTATCTCAAAATGTCAATTACTTGGACAGTTATAGATAAAAATACTCTACCCATGTGTATACATATGAACTTATATGTACAATATATAGTGACAATTATTAAGCACTGGCTACATAACAGACTCTTTGTTAACCTTAGGAAATACATTTAAAGGCAAGGAACATTGAGGTTCCTATCTCCAATGAGCTCACATTCTAATGGGGGAAATGGCAGGCAAAAAAGAATATGTAGAAGATATAACAACATAAATACAAAGTATTTTGAGAAGGAAATTATACAATGTAAAGAATGGATGGAAAGGGAGATAAGGATTGAAAAAGTTCCCCTTCAAAAGGTAGGATTTGCTCTGAGTCCTAAAGTAAGTCAGGGAAGCTAGGGCTAAGT
Organism: Monodelphis domestica; assembly: GCF_027887165.1. NCBI lineage: Eukaryota > Metazoa > Chordata > Mammalia > Didelphimorphia > Didelphidae > Monodelphis > Monodelphis domestica. Next base: position 318,580,808 of record NC_077228.1, on the reverse strand, counting down.
AGTATAGTATTAACACACATGTAGAAATTAAACTATAGCTTAAAAGTAAAAACAAAATTATATGGAGGATATTTTCTTCCACAATATTAAAATATTCATTCAGATGTCATTAAAAAGGTTTCATTCTCTGAAAGCAATTTGCCATATTGTTTAAATGAGAGTACATTATGTTACTGTGTAACTCCAAGAAGAATAATTGAATGTGCCATTCGGCATAGGATCTGTAATTTACATGGCATAGGATATTTCCCTACCAATGGAATTCACAACTCAACGAGAAGCATATTAGAATTTCATGAGGTTCCAATATATTAAGTGCCTTGCATATGGTGACTACTAAATGTAAGGGGGAAGCTGAATATAGAACTTCCTAACCCAAAACCAGCTCTCTCTTTATTAAGGCTCGTTTCATGAAATGTAATGTGTATATGATATAATTGTTAAGAAGTAAAGAAGATGATAATTGTTATTATGTTATCACTTAAACTGATTGTCATAAGAATATATACTTCAGCCTGCATAACTATATTATTCCTAGGACATAATTCTTTTAAGTATCTACTACACTAAAGAGTCATTATTATAAAATCAATATGTTTTTGCATTTAACTAAAAAGCTTTTGTTCCCTAATATATGGCCAATTTTTTTGTAAATGTATCAATGTAACTGAGAAAAAGTTTATTCCTTTCTATTGCTGTTGTTATCTCCAGAAATCTATCTTATCTAAGTTCCTATTTGTCAATTTGACTTCTTTCTTATTTTATTTTATTTTTGGTTGGATTTCTTTAGTTTTGAGAGGGGAAGGATTAAATCTTCAACTATTATAGTTTTGTTATCTATTTCCACCTGCAATTCCTTTAAAAATATGTATGGTATAACATTTGGTGCATATAGGTTTAATATTGATAATGATTCATTCCTGATGGTACCTTTTAAAATGATAACGTTTCCCTGCTTATCTCCTTTAATTGAATCTTTTTTGGCTTTAACTTTCTCTGAGATCATAATTAATACCTTTTTTGTCAGCTGAAGCATATCATATTTTTCTCTACCCATTTATTTTTACTATGTGGCATACACTGTGATGAAATACTACTGAGACATAAGAAATGACAAGCAATTTAATTTTGGAAAAACAGAAAGATCTACATGAATTTATGAAGAATGAAATTAGCATAACTAAGAGAACATTGGAACATAGAGCACCAGAAATTTTCTTTGAGGAATTATTTGTGTACACCCATCTGCAGAGAAATATTGATGAATAGAAATAAGTAGGCAGCTAGCTGACTCAGTGGATAGAGAGTCAGGGCTAAAGATGTGTGGTCCTGGGTTCAAATTTGGCCTCAGACACTTCCTAGCTGTATGACTGAGCAAGTCAGGTAATACCTGGCCATTATGGCTTTTCTGCCTTGGAATCAATACTTAGATTAGGAAAGTAAATGTTTAAAAAAAAAAGATATAACTTTATATATACATATATCTTTTTTGTCAAATGATTTCTTCTCTAATGCAGGTAAGGAAAGGACAAATGGAATTAGCTGGGTATTTTAATGTAATAAACAAATATATTAATTTTTTAAAAAGTATTGGTTCTTTCTTTTGAAAAAATATTTATTTTTATATGTTTTTCCATGCTTACATGATTCATGTTCACTTCTTTCCCTCCTCCTGGAGCTAACAAATAATTCCACTGGGTTATCATCCTTCAATACCTATTTCCATATTATTAATTTTTGTAAAAGAGTACTATTTCATAACCCAAACCCCAAATCCTATACCCATATAAAAAGTGATAAATCATATCTTTTTCTTCTGCATTTCTACTCCCTCAGTTCTTTATCTCAATGTGGATAGAATTCTTTCCCCAAAGAAAATGCTTTTTAAAAGAAATGAAAGCTTAAACTAAGATTCTAAAATATATATATATATATATATATAAATTTTAAAGCTCAATATCTTTATAAATTAAAAATGCTAATTGATATAATATTATTTTTTAAAAATAACTAGGACTTTATAGTGTTTAAAAATTGGAAATCACTTTACAAATATTATATCATTTGAACATTACAACAACCCTTGGAGGTAGCTACTATTATTATCTCCATTCAACAAATGTGGAAACTGAGTCTGGCAGCTATTAATGATGTGCTCAGGTTGATGTAACTACTAAATGTATGAGGTCAAATTTGAACTCACTTCTTCTTAACTCCAAGTGTAGTACTCTGTTGTGCTATCTAGACACCTTTTCATATTTCAGTTATTAATAATATCATTTGGATTACTTTTGCTAATGTTACACAATATATGAATATTTCAGTTACAGAACCTATCATTTCCCAAAATTTGTTAATTATAAAATATTTTTTTTTGTAATTTTGTAATTTTAACCTAAAAAAATCTGGAAAGACAATCCAAATTCTGTAATTTTTTAAAACAGCATGCAATTAGTGGAAAGTCTAAAATATTTCTTTTTTGTCTATTATAGATTATTGACATGTTTAAAAATTAAGCTTAAATTTTAAAATAATTCAATTATTCATGTCAAAATTTCAAAAATCACTCCATATCTTCTAAGTATATTATAAAATGCTTATTACAATTAGCTATTACCAACTAATATATTTTTCAATTAAGTCCTTTTTCACATACTTTGGTATATTTCGTCCTAATTATACTTAGTAAAATGTTTATTCTGTCTCTTTGCATTTATATGTATATTATGTTTTTTAATACATTAGACAAACTGGACTGGAGTAAATATGCATCTGACTTTTTTATCATTTAATATCTGTATGAATTGTAAGTACAATAGGACCCAGAGTTACAGAATTAATAACAGTTTTGATGACAATTATAAAAATAACATTCTCAATATTTACTCATGCTAAGAGTATTTTTTTCATTTCTTTTTATCTATAGTATTTAGCACAGTTTCTAGCACATGGTAGGAATTTAATAAATGTTTGTTAACAATTTAGCAATCCTGATTTCTTCCTTAATAAATAATTAAAGCTCTTCTGAAGCATATCAGGAAGTGACTTAAAAATATACAAATGTTAATAGTGGAAACTATTTCATTTATTTGTACAAGTAGTTAAATCAAAAAAATTAAATAATTATATGATCACAATAACTATTTATGGAAGGAGCAATAATATTGAATAAAAGAAAAACTTAACTTAAAAGTTCCATTTTATAAGTATGAACAAGCACAGAATCATACCTTGCAAATTATACTAATCATACATATTCAAGTACTTTTGCAGGATATATAATAAATAATTTTGTCTGCTCTAGTTAGTTCCTACTTGGGCAAATTGGTACCCACCCACCCACCCCAAGAGTTCACCATATCATAAACCCAACCATCTTAGCACAGTACCGATTAAAACTCTAAAGGTGAAAATATCTGCACTATTATATTCCCAGGCAGCTAAGAAGGATTTCAGACATGAACCATTACATCCAGTATGTCTATTTTCAGGAAAGACTATTTGGGTACTTGTTTCTGAAAGACAGTCCAAATACTATGGATGAAGAAAGCTCACTCATACCCTTTGTGCATATATCTATACAAATAAATCAAATTATTAGGAAACTAAGCATAGCATAATGTCTTAAGCTGCATGCCTTGGTAGCTGAAACATGTAATTCAGTTAAAAGTTCAAGAAACTTTCTTGGAAAGTCATTAATGATTATTAAAGAACTAACACTTTAGTTTAGGACACCATTGGTGAAATTTTGGCACAGGTGCTGGGTGGCCTTGGGGGGAGGGTTTTGCTACTCCATTCCCCCAGCTCTGCCAGACATTTTTTTGCATGTCCCATCTCTCTTTCCAGTGACCCAAAACAAACGCATCTTCCCTCCACTCTCTTGGATAATGTGGAGGGCTCACAGTGAGCTTGAATTTGCAATTTGGGCATGCAAACTTGAGAATCTTCACCAATACTGATTTAGGCCCTTATCACCTCTCACCTAGATTGTTGCAATAGCTTTTTACCTGTTTTCCTACTTCAGTTCTCCCCTGCCCCATACAGTTTTTCTTTCACACAGTTATGAAAATGATTTTCCTTAAACATAGGTATGCCCATGTCATTGCCTTATTCAATACACTCAGTAGCACCTTCTTATCCTTGGGACAAAATATAGACATTATTCTTCATAGTTTTAAAGCTCTTCACAAACCTGTCCTTACCCATGTTTACAGATGAATTACACATAATTTCACTTCCTAGACTCTGCAACCTAGTCAAAGTGTCCTTTCTCTATCATGCATAGCACAATCTCCTTCCTCCATGTGCCCCACATGCCTGGAATATTCTTCACCTCTGCCTCACAGGATATGTCTCTATAAGATCCAGCTTTAGTATACCTCTACATTGAGCATTTCCTGATTATACACCTTCTAGTGTCTTTTCTCCTTATTTATACTGTATTAAACTCCATCATATATATTTACATTTATTCTATATATTTATTTGTAAAGTTATTTCCCTGTTAAGTAGAATGGTTTATTTGTTCTAGGTATTTGTATCTCCAATGCCCAGACAAATCAGCATAACAAATAATTTAAAAGTTTAAGAAATTTAATGTTTCATGATTGTTTGACTAATTATAGCTTTCTTAAAAAGAAATAGAGGTAGCTATGACTATAGAAATGTTCTGCCCTGAACATTAAATGACTACCCTTTCCTCTTTCAAGACAGCCAATTTCTATATTTAATTGAACTAAAAGTACTACCTGATACCTGCTTTATTCCTTGTTGATCTACTCTCTCCAAAAATTCAAATGAAATTAATTATTAATAATATAGATATTATGGTAAAAAAAAGTTACTCATCCCATAACCATTCCATTTATACATATGTCTACACAAAAAAAAATTTAGGAAACTGAGCAAAGCATGATGTTTCAAGCAACATGCCTTAAAAGTTAAAATATGTAACTTGGTTATCATCATTATTATCATTATTAATTGTTTTATGTATTCAGAATTTGGACCTTAGAGGATCCTCATTTATGATGAATGAAATTTCTATGCACAGCAATTCCTATGCACAGCTTATCACTTAGACTGAATTGAAAGAATACTTGATTTGGAGCTTGAGAACCTGGATGCCAGGCTCTTTTCTGCTGTGTTTATTTCATTAATCATGTTTGTATTCCTGGCACCTATCCCAGGGCCTAGCACATATTAGACAATGCACATTTTTAATTAATTGTCTGACCTTAATTAAACAAACCATGTAATATTTCTGTTCCTAAATTTCTTCATCTTTAAATTAACAAGGTTGGATTAGATAAGATTTCTTTCAAGTCTAAATGGTATAAAATGTTTTCACATGATAATACTTAAAATATTTGAAAATGACTATAAAATCTCATCCAATTCTTCTTTTCTCAAGGCAAACATTCATAGTTCATTGAATTATTTCTTATATGAGCTGTTTTATTTCTCTCCTTTCTTGTCATCCTGCCCAATCTCAATCTAATTTCTCAATAGGTCACTTTAAATGTAGCCTATAGAAATCAACTTGGTTCAAAGAAATGACTGAACACTGAAGTTTTAGAAAAGCAGTATTAATATTACCATCACACTTCTATTAGGGGCTAACTATGTTGCACAGTGATTAGAGTGCCAGGTTTGGAATTAGGAAGACTCTTCTTCCCATGTTTAAATCTGGCCTTGACCACTCACTAGCTATGTGACTCTGGGCAAAGTTGCTTAACATTATTTGCTTCAGTTCCTTCATCTGTAAAATGAGCTGAAGATGGACATGGCAAACCATTTCAGTATCTTTATCAAGAAAAGCTCACATGAGTCATGAAGAATTAGACATGAATTAACAACAACAATAAGTGCTTCTATTAAATAAGCTTAAGACTCCCTCAGATTTATTTTTCCTTAGCCACATCATAGACTTAAATCAAGTTGATCTTTTCTTTACAAATACTTGGAAATCTTCTATTTTTTTGAATGCCCATACTTTCCGCTGGAAGTATATAGTCAGTTTTGATGGATAGGTGATCCTTGGTAGAAGCCCCAATTCTCTTGCCTTTCTGAATATCATATTCTCTTTGTGGTCCTTTAGTGTGGAATCTGCCAGGTCTTGTGTAATCCTGATTAGTGCTCCTTGGTATCTGAATTGTCTCTTTTTGGCTTCTTGTAGAATTTTCTCCTTAGCTTGAAAGCTCTGGAATTTGGCAATTACATTCCTGGGAGTATTCTTTTTAGGTTTTAGTGTAGAGGGTGTTCTATCAACTCTTTCAATGTCTATTTTGCCCCATTGTTCAAGAACTTCAGGGCAATTTTCTTGGATGATTTCTTGTAGTATGATGTGAAGATTTCTGTTTATTTCTGTCTTTTCAGGTAGACCAATGATTCTCAAATTGTCTCTCCTTGCTCTGTTTTCCTGATCTGTCATCTTCTCAGTGAGATATTTTATGTTTTCTTCTATTTTGTTAGTCTTTTGACTTTGATTTATTAAATCTTGCTGTTTTGCAAGATCATTGTCTTCCAAGTGCCTAATTCTGGATTTTAAAGAATGGTTTTCCTTTTCAGTTTGGTCTATCCTGCTTTTTGTGGCTTCTGACTGTTTCTCCAGCTGGGAGTTCTTGTCCTTTAAACTGTTATTTTCTTTTTTAACTATTTACCACTTTTCTTGCCAGAAGGCTTCCTTTTTTTTTTTTATAAGCTCCAATTTAAATTCTTCAAGAGCTTGTGGACAATTTCCATTTTTTGGAAGGTTTTGGTGCATTGATATGAATTTCCTCTTCTATTTCCTCTGTAGCCTGAGTTTTTACTCTGTAAAAAATTTCCAGGGTCAACCCCTTCTTCTTGTTTTTCTTGGTGGAGGAAGGTTGTTGTTCCTGGGCACTATTTGCCATCACTGTGGAGGTTTTTCCTTCCCTTTTTAGTCAGAAATCTGAGTGAGATAGGCAGGCTCTCTGTGTATGGAGTTAAGGAGCAAGGATTTTGTCTGAGGCAAGCTCTCGAATCTCTGCAGCTTCTGCTGTTTGCTGCCCTTCTCTGCTATCTTCCTGGGAGCACCCACGGTCTGCATTCATCAACCTGCTGGGGTTTCAGGTCTATCTGCTCTCAGGGGTAGGTCTTTGCTGGTCTTAGTCAGCTGCCAAGGACCTAAAGGTGCACCTAACTCACTTTAGAGGTGGCCCTCGCTCACTCACTGATTCTGGCACATGCTGGCTCTGATTCTGGCTCTGTAGATGGGGTGGGGGAGGGTAGATCAGCTCACATTTTGATGGGAGCTTTTTCACCCCCTTATAGTGTTGAAATGTCCAAATCTCACATACCTTCAATGCCGTGCCCTACTGTAGAGTCCCTTTGTTCTCATGAATTTGGTTTTTTTGGTCTTTTTGAGGTAGTCTATATTGGTGGGTGCTGAGGAGCGGAAGAGTCCTGCATCTAGAGTGCCACCATGTTTACCCGGCAGTCCACCAAAAAAAAGTTGATCTTAAAGTCAAGAATACCCTAATTTGTTTTTCACAGGACTGCTGTAAATATCACAGTATTTAAAAATAATCAAAGAACTTTATACCACTCTATTGTATCCTTTTACATTTCATTTTATTAGTTCAATCCCATAGTTTGATTTTGGATCTTTAATCTCATACTACATATCAGCTCTTCCTCTTAATTTTGTGGAATTTAAATTTGATCCATATGCCTTTTGAGTCTTTATCTAAGTTTCTAATTCAAGATGTATAATGAAACAAAACTTAGGATAAGGTTTTCATTGTGTGTCAGTGGAAAACCAAGAACCTTTGATCCTATGCCCTCAATCTGAGCTGTCTTTGATTCATTAATATTTCATATATATTTAGTCATTAAGTCAGTTATGATTCTATTTTACTGCACTACCATTCAGATTGTCTCTTTACACTTTTTTCAAAAACATATCACCAGGTACCTATAAAATAACTTGCTGAAATGCAAATACACTAGGTTTGTGGTAATTTTCTGATCTTTCCATCTAATAACCCTGCTCTACAAAATATAACTGAAATTCGTTTGTCTAGGCCTTTTTCAGTGGACCCATATTGGTTCCAAATGGACACTATCACTTAGCTAAGCACTAGATGAACATCTTTTAAATGAATGATTAAATAACTTTCCTAAAGGCTAGAACTGTACATATGTACATACATATATATATATATATGTATATATATATATATATATATATATATATATATATATATATATATATATATATATATATATATATCAACTCATCCTAGGTTCTAGTTTTCTTGACACTATTCCTAAGGTATGTGCCATTATTTTAGGTTCATCATTCTTTATGTGATCCAACCTGTAATGTAAGGAGTTACATGTCAGGTGACAGTAGACAACACAAAGACAAAGTGGTAGTAACAAGATTCTCTTAATTTTTAGAAAATAGTTCAATATCTAAAATTTTCACATTCATTTCCTTTTTCCTCATCTCCAAAGTATACTTCTTATTTGCCTATATACTCTGCCCTGTATGCTTATTTGCATATCAATATATTATTCTGAATATTTTGCTTTTTAGTCTTTAAGATCATGGACTGGAGAAGCTTTAATTTTTATATCTGTAATATGGAAGAAGAAATTCCCATTTTATATAAAAAAGTTTTATTTTTTAATATTAAGTTTTTTATTTAATTAATTAATTTAGAAAATTTTTCCATGGTTACATGATTTATGTTTTTTCCCTCTCCTTCTCCCATCCCCCTCCCATAGTCAATGAGCAATTCCACTGGGTTTTACATTTGTCATTGATCAAGATTTATTTCCAAAAATATTAATATTTGCACTAGGGTGATTGTCTAGAGTCTACATCCCCAATCATATCTCCATCAGGAGGAAGGAATTTAAGTGCCTACAATATAATATGCATTCAATAAATATTTTCTCATCTGATTTTCACAATAACCTTGGGTAGTAGGTACTTTTCTGACCCTCATTTTATTGTTGAAAATGGAGGAAAACATGTTAAATGATTTGATCAGGCTTACACTGTTGGTGTATGAGGTTGGATTTGAACTCAAGTCTTCGTGACTCCAGGCTCACTGCTCCATCTGCTGTGCCACTTGGGTGCTCCTTATTGAGCCTAAACTGTACTTTCATCAGTGCAGGGAATTCATAGAGAGGAAACTCCATCAACTGATGTACATCCCCAACTACTTTGCTATTTATAGTCTTGAAAAATGGACTAAATCACTGAGAATCTGTGACTGGCTCTGGGCTATGCAGCCAGTGTATGTCAGAAATGGGCTTTGAACCTCTAGTACAGGGATTGTTCCCCTTTTGTTTATAGAATAACTTTGTTAGTCTGATGAAAACTGAGGGCTCCATTTGCAAATACTGTTTTTAGATACATAAATTAAAATTTATAGCATTAAAAAGGATGGAAATTATATTAAAATACATATATGTGTATATATGTATATATGCATACGTATATGTAAACATACATACTTATATAAATGCAAATATACTATCCATGAATCTCAAATTAAGAATCCTTGCCCTAACAAAAATTTCTGACTAATGATCAGGCCTCTATCTTCTACACCAGAGGTGCCAAACATGTAGCAGCCATTCTGAACTTGATTAAAATTTAATAGAATGAAATATTTAACATTAAAATAAAATAAAACATAGATAATGTTAATATGTAGTTTTCTGGGTCAAAGGGTGGTTCACAGTGATCTCTATGTACCTTTCAGTAGCCTCTATTTCTGAGTTTGACACCATCACTCACTGCCATGACCATATTGACCCTAGTATTTGATTAACTGGAGGCCCAGAACTGGCTAAATTATTTCCCCAAGGTCATACAATTTAGATAATGACTCTGTTGGAACTAGAGCCCAAGTTTTCCAATTTGGTGCTTTTTTCCCCCTTATACATCATGCTGTTCTCGAGAACTGACACCAACTTTGATGAGGACCTTGGCAGATTCTGCCTTTTTGGAGTGGTATTTATGAATGACAAGGTTTAAACTTAAAGTTAGAAAAGAGAAAAATAATTCATGCTTCAAATTTTAATCCCAGCAGAATAACTAAAAATCTTATGACATGAAACTATAATTGCTTCATAATTCCCATCTGTACAAAGAGTCAGTAGTCGTCAAAAAGACAGTTTAGCTGAATTTATCAGATGAAACTGAAAACTATAAATTGGAATTCCTTTTTTTCCCCTATTTTACACAAAGACCTTTTGGAAAAAATACCCTTTCCACCCATAATTTCTTTGACAGAGAAAAAATGATACTATTGATTTAGCTGAAAAGAATGTAATGATGTTTAAGAATTTAATGTTCAATAGACAATAGACAAGGCATCCTATATCAGGATCTAGGTGCTATCCAAGAACAAACCACAGAAACTAGATATTTCATCAGAAACATCAGTTCCACCCCCACCATAGCTGATATTTCGCAAAAAAGCATCAGCAAAAATATCTGATGAGGAATCATGATTTTTATATTCTGTGATTCACTGAGGCTAGAAGCTGTTAGTAAAAGGTTTTATAAATCCAGATATTCCATATTACCAATTTCTTTCTGATGAGATTTTTATTCATAAATATGGGCAGCAATTTGATGCTACATCAAAAACTGTTCCTGAAATAAATGTGTGTCAGTTCTGATTTGTCTTGTGGACAGAGAGTAAAAGAAAAATCTCTACCAATCTGTGTGACCACAGAACCAATGAAGTATTTTGTCATAACAGCCACAGCTGAGATCTTATCTATCACAAGGTAATGGGAGGGTTCAGGGGACAGGAAGGAGAGGGGATGATCCCTTCCACATAGTAGTCTTCAATTAAGAAAGATAATTATATGCTACATTGACAATGAATAGAATAGGATTTCACAAGAGGTAATGAGCACTGAATGCTCTAAAATTCTTTGATGTAAAAATCACACTAAAGCATCATTATTATATAGGATGCGTAATACAAGAAAATGAAAGCCTTTAAATGTTCAGAGAGAGGAGGGCCACTGTATTCCCATGGTGATCTCTAACAGCAAATGATAATGTCAGTGTCCTATGGCTTAAATGATTTTATGTGCAAGAAAGTATAATGGCTGTTACATTCATATGTAAAATCTACCACTGTTGAATCAATACTTCAAAAGATTCTTTGGATATCTAGGGACTGCATAAAGACCAAATATTTTTTTTCTTGTGCTAATAGAGCAATTATTGATAATGTCTGTAATTTGCAGTGCAAAAGATTCTGATGATAACAGTTTGGTTCAGAAAATGTTAAGAATTTGTTTAAAAAATTAAAGCATACACAATGTGTTCCCATTCAAATTCAAATAATATTCAGGAAAACATTAAAGGTCACTAATAGATGCAATTTAGGAACATCTAGATAGACATAATCATAAAAATAGATATAGAACATTCACACAAGCAATGGGATAATTACAATCAGAATTGTATTTTAGAATTTTAGACCCATCATGCCCCACAAATCTCGGGATATGATATTTTTTAAAAATTCCCATCAAAGGTCTAGACTATGATAAAAAGGACAATATATTGCCTTGACATTTCTGGATCTTTAAGGACCTTCCCAATTCTGATATTCTGTGGTCCTATGAAAAGTACATTATCTTACTCTGATGGATCTGGAACTTCATTGATAGGGGTATCTCATCCAGTGGCATCAAGCTCAACTATTCCACATCTTATCCTCTGAAATTCTTATCAACATCTTTGTTCCCCTACTGAGATAGTTCCTCCAACTTTCTAGGGACCTTTCTCTAGAATAGAGGTAACATGGAGCCCATATACATTCAAGGAATTTCTGAAAAGGTTTTAGGAGATAACATGAAAAAATGCATCTTTATTTTTACCGTTCATTAATGGAAACTAATCATATCTCTCAATTATTTTTAAAGCATTATTCTGAGAAGGGATACTTAGGGTTCACCATAATTCCAAGCCCATGGTACAAAATTTTTAAAAATCCCCTTGAATTGGATCTGCTGATACTACAATGGAGCATACAGACTGTCTCCCCATATCTCTTGATTTTGATACATGATGAATATCTCTCGTATGCCACCTTTTCTATTCAGTTCTTCACTGGTAATATCTCTGGCAATTTCACACCCACTATGTACTTCTCTGTCAGCCTCTGGGTGACTCAAGACTTTAATTCTTTCATGATATTCCAAGACTCAGAGTCATGCTACCTTACTAGAAGGATACCGATATTAAAAACAAACAAATGACCTTCAGAGAAATACTTGGTCATTAAAATAATAGGATTAAATTAAATTAAAAATGATATGAAATTTCCCAAAGGTCCTTTAATTCTAGTTAAATTGTAGCCTACATCATTGTCCATTTGCAGGGTCTATTCATCATGCTACTTACTAATAGATTAGCTCCTTAGGGCATCCATTTAAGTGCATACAACAACAACAATTTCAATATTTATATACTTCTTATTAGGTTCAGACAAATAGAAGTTAAATGGCTTGCACCATGTCACAGAGCTAGTGTGAGTCTGGAGACAGATTTGAACTCGTCTTCAAACCATCATGGTCTAAACTATTTTATAATAGTCTTCCTCATCAACATTAAATAATAGAAAAATTATGTAAATATTTACAACTGTAAATAAACTTAAGTACATCACACAAAAATTAAGTAGTTGCAGAGTCAATTAAGTTCCATCATAAAATAGTCAATAAAACAGCTCAACAAAGAACTATATTTTCTATGTCTGAGAATTCCACTTATAGATTAATATCTTAACTTTCTGTCATCATTTTAAATCAACAACATAGCTAATCTGTACAAGGCTACTTTACAAACATATTCATTACTTATTAAAGATCTGTAAAATTTAGCACAGGTAGACTATGAGGTATTAGATTAAGGACCGGCTGTGGGGGCAGAAAGAGGTGGACTCGGGTTCTGTCTCTGATACACACTGTGTGACCACTAGCAAGACACTTCTCAGAATGCCAAGCAAGCTTCTATTGGAAGTTGTAAAAAAAATATTGATCTACATCGATAGGGAATTTCTATACCAGGGAATTCACCATAAAAGCAAGACAAAAACAAAACAAAACATTTAGCACAAGTTTAGAAAAAATGAAGCTCAAGCTGAACTAGGCTGAAATAAAATAAACTTGGTTGTTTAGAAGAACCCATAAGCTCATTAATATTTCCACCATTTCTACAGGTCACCACCTCTATTCCTTCCATCTTCTAGGTTTTTGCATAAATCTTCCCTATTTTTTAATCTAAAAATATGGTTAATATATTTAAGGAGGAAATATCATATCTTATATTAACATTATCACTAAAGTGAATGAACAATATGGGTTCTCCATAGCACATTTCCTGTTGAGAAATGGTTTTCTTTCTCTCTCTCTCTATATATATATATGTATTCAAGGGATAGGTCAAATGACATCTCCTTTATAAAATTTTGTTTGATCTTCCCAGATATAAAAGTTTTTTTCACTCTTTAATCTTGTATTTTTTCCCCTATCACCCAGGTTTCCAGCCATATCTGAAGAAATTTGCATGAGACTTTCCTGATTGGTGAAGAAAACATTAATATTATGCTTAATATCTGTTTGAAGGGCAAAATTGGTTCAAGAATTTTGAGGAGTAAAAACACTTGTCGAATATATTAGTCTCTTTAAGAGAGAAGCTCATGGTTCTAAGAACTCTTTGGGACTGACTACAGGGAAGAGAAAAAAGAGGAAAAAATTCTCTTGAGTATATATGTAGGGGAAGTTGACTCCTAACATATCCCTTATTTTGAACTTGCTTTTCTATAGGTTGCTGAGAATTTCCCTTTTGGTGAGATCAGAATCTTTCTCTTGGTTGCTCTGAGATCTCAGTCCTTATGAGAGAGCTCATTTATCCTCTGTATTTTCTAGCATGGTCTAACCTCTAAAAATTCTCTGATTTGTGTTTTCTGTTTCTAGGGATAAATGGATTCACTCACTATTTGCTCTTTATGATCAGCTTCAGTGTTCAGTGGGAAAGGGCCAAGCCAGTGGGTATAAGCTTGGAGAGAATTTCCCCCTCAATAGCTGACAACAAAGTGCCTTTTTTTCTTTTGAACCAATCAGGTCCCTCTACCAATAATATTTAGCCAGGCAGATAGATATAATTTTAGGTCAGCATCCTTCTCTTATAAACTAGAAAACTGAGTGCTCAGACTTAGGGCACTTTGCTTCTTGAAGCACTACTCAAAGCAAAAATTACACTCTCCTTCCGAGAGGAATGGGCAAGATTCCAGAGATGTCTACAAATGATTCCCAGGAAACGTATCTGTATTTTTAAACAGCTTGTGCTACCATACATAGGAAGCAAACATTACATTTTTTTAACTTCTTCTGGGTCTTTATCACTTCCTAACTTATATTTTAGTTCTTATTACATATTTGAATTTCCTTATTACATTATACAATTTTCACTCCATAGACTGTCAGGCAGCTAGATAGTATAGTGGATAGAGTGCTGGTAACGAAGTTGGGAAGAATTATCTTCATGAGTTCAAATCTGATCTCAGACACTTACTAGCTGGGTGATCCTGGCCAAGTTACTGAACCCTGTTTGCCTCAGTTCCCTAATTAGTAAAATGAGCTAAAGAACAGAAAGTAAACCAGTTCAGTATCTTTGCCAAGAAAACCTCAAAAGGCATCACAAAAGTTGGCCACTACTAAAACATTACTTACTGATATAAAGATTGTCATTTTTATCTTTGTATTCCTAGTGTTTAGTAAAAAAGAATGCTTAATAGAGAATTTATTTTTTAGATTTGAATTGACTGATTACTGAAGCTTCACCTTTTCCTCCTTGCCCCCTACCAAAAAGCAATGGCGATCAACAGAAGCACCTTTTTCTATTTCATAGCCATCTGCCAGCACACGGAACTTATCTATCACCCTTGAGTTGGTAATTAGTACATCGGGAGTAAATAGCACATTCCACTTACAGAAAATCTTTGAAGTTAAAGGACTTAGGTTCAAATAAGACCTGTGATGATTCTTACCTGAGTGACCTTGAGGAAACTGATTAATTTTTCTGGGCCTCAGTTTCTTCTTCTGTGAAATGGTCTTTGATATTCCTTCCAACTTCAGATCTATATTCCAAATTCCATTTAAATGATTATATTGCACTATTGTATTTGAAGACACTGGACCTTGTCAGTATCAATTATGCTATGTAGTGAAGCCACGTGGGAGAAATGATTTAATATCTTTAACAGACTGATATTTCAATCATAAACTTGAGGTTGATTAACTCTATCAGATTTTACTAAACTTAGTTCTCATGACCTATGTTTGCCAAATTTCTCTTATTTACCTCCCAATGTTCTGTTCCCTTTATTATTGTCATTCAGAGTCACCACCTCTCTGGGGACATACCCCTTTCCCATACCTTTATCCTCTCCTTGTTCAATGTTACTTTTCCACAGTCCTTAGACTTCTCTGTTCCACCCTTAGATCAGGCTCTTTGCAAACTTCACTCTATTGTTAAAAAATTTCCTTTCTTCCTTGGTGTCTTCCTCTTTGACTTAGACCTTTCTTACTTCTTCACTCTAACTCTAATTTGTTATTTCCTCTGAGGATTTCATATCTTTTGCCATTTCCTCTAAGTAGAACTGATAAATCACTACTGACCTATAATTAATCCCCCATTATTAAAAGAGATAATATTTATAAAACTCTCAGCCCAGTGCTGAGCACATAGTAGGTGCATTAGAAATGCTTATTCTCCTCTTACCTTTCTCAGTAATGGATAGGAAGAAAATGGAATGATCCTTGCTTTATAAAAATATTCCATCAGTACTTTTAAGAATCTGAAATATTTCCCCACTCCTAAAATGGTTTTTATAGAGACAAAATCCATCGAATTCCACTTTAATAAGAGCCTCCCACTTGAATTCACTATTTCTCTGTCTTTTTAGTCTTTCATTCAGTTCCCTGATCCAAATGCTTAGAATTTAAAACTCCTATCCCATCCCCCCAGAAACATATCTGGTTTCCACCCTTCATCATTTCACTTCATCAGACATATTTCATGCTAATTTCTTGGTAATCTTTGCATTCCAGTTCAACTGGAACATTTTCTATCTTCTGAATTTTGGGTGGGCAAACTTAATGCATATATTTTATCAAGGTAGGTAGACTGATAATTGTATTTCAGAATATTTGGTTTCCCTTAAAACTCGGTGTGTGTGTGTGTGTGTGTGTGTGTGTGTGTGTGTGTGTGTGTGTGTTGTGTGTGTGTGTGGAGAGAGAAGCGACAAACCACTCCAGTGTGTTGGGTCACAAAGAATCAGACACAACTGAAACAAGTAAGCAACAATTAAAACAACAATAATGAAAAGGCAAACTAAAATGGTGAAAGATCAGTGTCAGAAAGCTGGAACTTAAACCCATCCTTAAGGACTCAAAATCTAGCATTCTTTCTGGAATTTCCAACATTCTTCCTATTGTTTTTCACAACTGATCTATAATGAGCCTAACTACAATTTTCCTCTTAGGACTGTTGTTTAGATGAGATCACTTCAAAATAAAGCATTATATAAAAGCAGACTATTATTATTGCCATTATTATTAATATGCAGTATTCTGTAGCACCTAATTGAGTTTTGTAATGATGAGGTTTCAGTGCCATTCTCTTGACTCTACCTCTGGATAGAATTAAATTTAATCTAAATGTGATAGATGATACTCTCTACAATTACTCATTTTGTTTCATCTGAGTAACTTATTGGCATGATGTTTACAAAGATTAATGTTGAAGACAAACCTGACATTTATGTAGCACTTCTAATTTACAAAGAATATTTCCTTCAACAGTACTATGAAGAAGGCAACACATATTGTTATCTCCATTAGACAAAGGAGGAAATTGAGGCTTAGAGATTTCAAATGTCTTGCCCACTATCACATGGCCCCCTAAGAATATTATGCCAAGTATGAATGATTCCCCACCTCCACAAACATACCATGCTGTTTCTTGGCCTTCTGGCTGGTGACTGGGGAGATCACATTTGACAAATGCTAAATCAAAAGTAAGCAGGAGTGTAGAACTTTGAAATATTTTTTGACCTGTGTTTTTAAATATGAGAAGTAAATGATTCCAAATTTTTATTATAAAGGTGCTTTTAAGGCCTATTTTTTTAAAAAGACTTTCAGTTTTGGGGGATCAACATTTTAGGCATATGTTCTTACACATGCCAGAAGGTAGATTATCTATTGAGATAAATTCATAATTCAAAACCACTAACATTAATTCTCAAGTACTCCTCAAATTAGTCACCAGTACAAGTTTAAAAAATGTCTATCCGTCCAAATGAAAGGACAGCAATTTAATACATCTATTCATTCTAGCTTCATTAATACTTGTTATTATTTTTCATAAAATCATTTCTGCCTGATCATTGATATATACCCATGTGCTAGTCTTCTTTGCCTACCATATCCTTTGTTATGATGTTTTAGCATCTCAGTTTAATATAATGAACAATCATTCAGAGTCATCTGGTACAAATCTTGATTCAACATTTCAGTCCTGAAAGTATACTAGTTGGTGCTGAGTGCATCTCTCTCTCTCTTTCTCTCTCTCTCTCTCTCTCTCTCTCTCTCTCTCTCTCTCTCTCTCTCTCTCTCTTTGTTCAAGATAGAAAAAAAGATAAGTGAATGGGCAAATGAATAAAGGGAAAGATGTATAGATGGATGAATGTTAATAAGGACTATTTGAGAAAATTGGAGATAATCTATATAATAAGTGTAAAAATAGAATTGAATATTAATTCATACTCAATTTAAATATCAATTCTTTTTTATGCTTCTTTTCTTCCTATGAATATTAAAGATGTAGACCCATATATGTATAAGTGTGGGTGTTAAGCAAGTAAATTAGGAAAATAACACTCTGAAATATTTGCAATATTATATAAGCTCCTGCCACTGAGAGTCATAGAATAAGAAAAAAAATAGTAGCATGAAATACAATGGAATTTTAATAGGGATGTTTTCTTTTCCTTTTTTCTGGGGCATAAAGTGCATTTTCTAAAAGATAAAATAAGAAATCATGCTTTGTTTTGGTGAATTATCACATATCATAAAGAAAATAATAATAAAATGCATAATGAGCATTGTTCCTGAGTCTTAATATTCTTTCTACATCTATATTATTTTTGACCTGAAGTTGTATCACAGATAAATAGCATGTTCCTATTTATAACTGTTCTCAAATGCTGCCACCTAAAGGATAAAGCTGTTTGCAACATGGGCACTGCAGAAGCTGAGAGAGAGAGAGAGAGAGAGAGAGAGAGAGAGAGAGAGAGAGAGAGAGAGAGAGAGAGAGAATATGAAAAAGGAATAGAGAGGAGGCAGAAAACCATGGTTCATTTACATCTCAAATGAGTCTTTAAGGTCCTCTAGAGTAAGGAATGTATGCTTGTCTGTAGGCATCTATGTATGTTTATACATATATATACACATTATTACATATATACACATTTCCATAACTATAACTATAACTATATATACATATATACACATCTAGACAGGCATAGCTAATTTTTTCTTACTTTGCTCTACTGCTCTTTGTAGATGTTGTGATTTTTACAATTTGAAGGTGTGTAACACTCCTCTATCAAGCAAATCTATCATGCCATTTTTTCTAATGGCATGTGCTCATGTAGTATCTCTGTTTCACATTTTGGTAATTCTTGTAATATTTTAAACTTTTTCGTTATTTTTTTCTGTTGTGGTGATCTGTGATCAGTGAATTTTGATGTTATTTTTGTAAGTGTTTTAGAGCACCATGAATTGCACCCCTTTACAACAGCAAACTTAATAGATACATGTGCTGTGTTCTGATTGTGCCACTGACTTGTCCCTTCCCTTCCCCTCCAGCCTCCCTATTCTCTGAGACACAAAGATATTGAATGACATTACATAAACTTAGTATATAAACCAGAAGCAGAATTTGAAAGAGGACTTCAGTTTTGAAAGAAGTTCTACTATGAGTAAAATGCTATCAAACAGCATTGCACACTGCAGTGAAGAATTTCTTGAAAGGAAAAGTCAATTGATGTGGTAAACTTCATTGTTATTTTGTTTTAAGAAATTGACATAACACTCCAACCTTCTGCAACCACCACCCTTATCAAGCAGCTGTCATCAACACTGAGGCAAGGCACTGCAGCACTGAGTCAAGGCACTGAGGCAAAAAGATTACAACTCACTGAAGGATCAGAGATGGTTAGCATTCTTTAGAAGTAAAGAATTTTTATTAAGGTATACATTGTTTATTTAGACATAATACTATTGCACATGATACATTACAGTAGAATATAAGTATAAATTTTATGGAAAACCAAAGAAATTCTTGTGATTTCCTTCTTTTTTTAATATTTGCCTTATTGCAGTAGTCTGGAATGAAGTTACATTATCTCTGGTAATATAATAAGTTTCACATACACACAAACACACACACACACGGATATGGGTAGCGTCTGGGTAACTCATTGGAGCAGTGGATAGAGCATTGGCATTTGAGTCTCATATTCCTGAGTTTGAATTTAGCCTTTAATACTTACTTTTCCTTGTTTGTCTTAATTTCTTTGTCTGTAAAATGTGCTAGAGATGGAAATGGCAACCCATGCTAGTATCTCTTCTAAAATAAAAACTAAAATGGGGTCACAAAGAATCAGACACAACTGAAAATGGCAGAATAACACAAAAAGAATAAGGCTTGCCTCATTTTTTTAATCTCTATATATCTAGGACCTTCTTTCATGCCTGGAACATAGCATTTCACAAATAATAAGAGTTTCTATTATTTAGGTAGAATATGAAAGTTTTTAAAGTATTTACAAATATTATTTTACTGGATCCTCAATAAAACTCTAGGATGTATGTACTATTATTATTTGAGGAAGTCACAGGTTAAATGACCTCACTGGATCGCTCAGTTAATACATGTCTCAGGGCACATTTGAACTCAGGTCTTTTTAACTTCAGGTCTAGTGCTTCATTTACTGAGTCTCCTTGAGGCTTATAAAATAAATACAAATGTCTATTGATTAATTGTTAAATTATTTTACTAATATCACACATAATTTTATATACTATATAGCCACAATCATCTTAAAATGTTTTATTATAATATTTATTTTTCTAAAATAATTACCTCAATCTAATTCAGCAAATATTTTTAAGCCAAGTAGAGAATAAATATAAATATGAATATATAAATATATCTCTATGAATATGAGGATAAGACAGATAACTAAAAAATGAAACAAGTGCAATGCAGAGTTGCCAAACTAAATGTTATATATTCTATAATGAGAAAATATATTCAGGGAAAGTTGGAAATTATTAATTATCATTTAGAAATCTCAGGTAACAATCAATCAATCAATTAACATTTATTTATTACCTATTATGTGCTAGGCACTGTGCTAATCACTGATTCTGGAACCCTTAATGCATTTATCTGAGAATAACTCTGACTGAGTAAAAAGAATCCATGAGTTGACACAAAGTGTAAAATAAGATTGGCTACATCCTTCAGCATGACCTTTTTAGATATATTCAAAAAGGAAAAAAAAATAATTATTGACTAATCAGACAAGCTCACCACACCTCTAGGATTTGCAAATAGTGGAGAAATTTATTAGTACCCTGGTCCAGAAGGGTCCAGTGCAATGGTAGACTTCAATACTGAAATTAAGGATTCCAATTAAGTAAAGCCTCTGAGGACAAAAATTCTTTCTCTCATTTCCTCCTCATATTCCCCATCATACAACATAAACTGATTATGTCCTGAGAAAAAGGATCAATAGGAGATAAAATATCCAGTCAAAAGCAAAGAGATAGACACCAAATAGCATCATCCAAAAAAGGTGATGCTATACATAGGACCAGAAAGATATACAAGGAGGACATTGAGAAGAACCATGGAAAAGGATTGTCACTCAAAAGAGTGTGACCCCTGTGGGGCACAGAAAAATATCATCTCAATTCACAAAAAAGTAATAAATGAATTCTGGATTCCAGAAGAGAGAACATAGCCAAAGGGGAAAAAGGGATTTCCAATAGCCAGAAACTGAGTTACTCTTTGATCATCTGTGCTCTCTACACTTTTCCTTCACTAATATTTGAGCCTACTCTATTCAAGGAACTCTTGTATAATTGAGGGAAGACTGCTTCCACTTGTGGCTTTTTTTGCTTTTGGAAAGGAATTGTTTTGTACCAGCCATTTATACTATCACACTTTAAAAAACTTAAATGAGGAATGAACATTTGTTTTTAATGGCAAACATGTCAATGAGGTTCATGAACAATTTTACTAAAAACCTAATCCTTTACCATTACTTTAAGAGCCCTGAAGGTGATATTCAGTTGTCCCCTTAGTACCAATATGCCAAAGGGAGTGAGAGTGGAGGAAGTAATTCCAGGAATTCCACAATAACATGGCAAGAAGAAATAAAGTGTCAAAAAAGTATTTACTTAAGTAATATATGTGCATTAATGATCTAAGTCATTTTTCAAAGTGAAGTATTTGATTATCACCATATCACCTCACACCTGAACTGCTGTAATGGTCTGCTAGTAGGCCTCCCTTCATTCCACTTCATCTTCCAATCCTCCACTCAGCTGCCTAAGTAATCTTATTATGGTCTGCTTATGTCTCTTTTCTAATCAATAAATTTCAGTGGCTACCTATCATCTCATGAATTAAATGCAAAATCCCCTATTGTACAAACATACAACATGCTTTATTTATTAATTTTTGTTTTGCTAAAATGATACTGATGTAATAGTTTGTATAAACTCCCTGGTTGAATATGAAGAGAATGATGTTGCTTTTCCCTGACATACATACACAGGTTGTTGGCCCTGTACCCTTTAAAAGAAAAATAAGTCAGGCGGCTAATAAGCATCTACTATGTGTCAGGCATTGTGCTAAATGATAGCAATATAAAGAAAGGGAGAAGAGCCTTTGCACTTGAAAAGCTCACAATCTAAAGGGAAGATATCACACAAACAATTATCTACAAAGAAGCTCCATACAGGATAAATGGGAATAATCAACAGAAGAAAGACATTAGAATTAAGAAGGATTTGAAAAGACTTCCTATAGAAGTAGGATTTAAACTCAGACTTGAATAAAGCCAGAGAAGTCAGGAACTGAGGAAGTGGGAGAGCATTCCAAGGGTTTGAGGGGTGACTTATGAAAATGCCCAGTCAGTGATAGACTGTCTTGTGCAAGGAAGTCAGTGTCACTGAATCAAAGAGTAGCTGGAAGGGTGTGAAGAATAAGAAAAGTAGGAAGTTGTTGGCAGAGTGCTAGGGCATGGAAGGCTTTGAATATCAAAGAAAGGATTTTGTATCTGATCCTGGAGGAGACAGAAGCTAGGGGAGTTTATTAATAGGGGAGTAACATAGCTGGGCCTTCAAATAGAAAAAATACTGGGAGTTGTGGCAAGAGGGCTGGAGTTGCACTGTGACTGGGGCTTGGGTGCTGGATTGCACAGCTGATGAACCCTGGGGTACTGATTTGTGAATACTGAAGAGATCAGGCAAAGTCAGAAACTCTCGAAGCCATTAAATGACAACAGAAGAAGAAAAATACCTCAAGATGAATACTGGAGAAGCAGAACCAACAAAAGAAGAGATGAAGCAGCACTCTGGGCCAGAGCAAGGAAGATTCATCTCATTGGTGCACAAGGACAGAGCACTGAATAAGCTTAGCAGAACTGGAACATGATATGGCACAAGCTGGAGGGAAAAGAACACACTTAGCTCAGCCCAGCTCCAAGACTATCCAAAATAAGCAGCAGTGGGAAGAAAACAATCTTATATAGTCCAACCAGAAGAGAGGCTGAGTACAATCCAGTTCAGGCAGCAGTGGGAGAAATTCAGCCCAACAATGTCTAGCCTCAGTAGGATTGGGCAGAACCCAACTCAAACCAGCTGAACTGAATAGCTGTAAACCTCCCCACAATAGGTCATCTAGGACACCTCTGTAAAGTGTTCAATCTGAGGCTGAAACAGCTAAGCAAATTCTAGTCGTGGGACAGTTCTCCCTCCACCCAAGGAATGGAGGTAAGTTTCAACAAATAGACAAAGTCAAGTGGGAAAAATAATCCCCAAATGAGCAAAAGACTGAGAAAAGGCCAGATGCTAGAAAAAAAATTTCAAAACCAAAACAAAAGTTCAGAAGTCAGCAATACAAAAAATAATGAAAACATAGTGAAGCCTTAAAGGAAAATGTAAAAAGGATGCCAAGGCCAGAATGAAATACTGAAAGAGTTCCAAAAAAAGAGAAAGAAAAACAAATAAGAAGAAACTTGGAAGAAAAATTTAGAAAGGAAAATGATAGGGAAAAAATCAATAGTTTAGAACAAAAACTTAATAAAGAAAACAGTTCCCAAAAAGGAAATACAATATCTTAAAAAGGAAAATAACTAACTTCCATGAGGAATGGATGAAAGTACAAAGCCTCAAGGAAGAAAATGGCTCCTCCTAAATTAGAATTGGATAAATGGAAGCTGAAGACTTAATGAAACAGTAGGAAACAAAACAAATTCAGAAGAATAAAAAAATGAAAATTAGAAAAATTTTCCTGGAAAAACAACTGACCTAGGAAATGGATTCAGGAAAGATAATACAAGAATCACTGGACTGCCTGAAAGTCATGTTCAATAAAAGAACATGGACACTATACTGAAAGAAATTATCAGGGAAAACTGCTGTGATGATTTTGAACAAGAGGGGAAAATAGAAATTCAAAAAATATACTGATCATTTCTTGAAAGAAATCCCAAATCAAAAAATCCCAGAACTATTAGAGACACATTCTAGAACTCCTAAGCCCAAAGTGAAACTACTACAAGCAGTCAGAGGAAAAAAAAATTCAAATGATCTGAAATCATAGTCATGATTACATAAGACTTAGTAGCTTTTATAGTAAATAATCAAAAGGTGTGGAACATATTCTGCAAGGCAAAGAATCTAGAACTACAACCAAAAATCACCTACCCATAAAAACTGAACATAGTACTCTAGGGGAAGAAATGGGTATGTAATGAAACAGGGGACCTCCAGGCATTACTTTTCATTCTTTTTTTTTTAATAAACCCTTACCTTCTTTTTGGAGCCAATATTTATTGGCTCCAAGGC
The DNA here is from genome assembly GCF_027887165.1 of Monodelphis domestica. NCBI lineage: Eukaryota > Metazoa > Chordata > Mammalia > Didelphimorphia > Didelphidae > Monodelphis > Monodelphis domestica. The sequence continues at coordinate 318,556,580 of NC_077228.1, read as the reverse complement.
AGAAGAGTGATAAGGGCTAGGCAATGGGGGTTAAGTAACTTGCCCAGGGTCACATAGCTGGGAAGTGTCTGAGGACAGTATTGAACCTAAGAACTCCCATCTCTAGACCTGGTTCTCAATCCACTGAGCTACCCAAGTGCCCCCTACCTCCAGGCATGTCTGATGAAACAGAGCTAAAAAGAAAAGTCAGTAAGCAAATTCAACACTCAAAGAAGCATAAAATGGTAAACAGAATACTCAGTGGAATCAGTGGGGTTAAACTAATCATATTACTGAATGGGAAAAGGATAAATAAGATACTTGAGATTTTTATAGCATAAGATATACCTAAAGAATTTGATATACTTAAAATAATCAAGGAAAACAATGGGGTTAAACTTATTACATTGTTTGCAATTGAAAGTGATAACTAGAATACTTAAAATACTTATGGTATGAGGTATTTAAGATGCTTAAGATAATCTAAGTAATCAAGGGACGCAATGGGGTTAAAAGGGACGCAATGGGGTTAAATTTTACTAGTAAGGTAGTAATTAAGATGTTTACTATATTTTTGACAGTTGAAGAAACAAAGATACCTAAAGTATTTAGGATACTTAAGTACTCTATCACTATTAGGGCAATGAATTGGAACATAAATAGGGACTAGGGAGTAAGTTGAATAAAATGGGATGATAATTCAAAAAAATAAAATCAAATGTTAAGAACAACTACACTAGGAAAAGAGAAAAGGAGAGAAGGTTGGGGACAAATTACCTCACTTGAGGAGGAATGTAAGAATCAATACAATGGAAGGGAAAATGGAGTGGAGGATACAACATTTGAACAGTACTCTCATATGAATTGCCACAAAGTGGAAATAACATCCACATTCAATTATGGATAGAAATCTATTTTGCCCAATAGAGAAGTAAGAAGGCAAAGGGAAGAAAAAAAGAGAGGGGGATATATAGGGGAGGAGTAACTCAAGGAGGTAGGTAAGCAAAAACAAAAACATGTGTGAACAAGGAAAGAATGAAAATAGAGAAAGAGGATAATAAACAGAAGAAAAATAAGATGGAGGGAAATATATAGTAATCATAAGTATGAATGTGAATGAAATGAACTCACCCATAAAACAGAAGAGGATAACAAAGTATATTAAAAGCCAGAATCCCACAATATGCTGTTTATAAGAAAAAGATAGTAAGAAGTTGAGGATAAGACTTGGATTGTAAGGCTGGGTGACTGGGAGAATAGTGGTGCCCTCAATAGTAATAATGGAGTTTGTAAAGAAGGAGGTCTGGAGGGGGAAAATTTGGCAGTATTATAGTTCAATTAAATTTTTAAATTTAATTTTCATTACTTTTATTTCTTTCTTTTTAAAAAATAAAACCCCTTACCTTCCATCTTAAAACCAATACTATGTATTGGTTCCAAGGCAGATGAGTGGTAAGAGGTAGGCAATGGGGGGTAAGTGACTTGCCCAGGGTCACATGGCCAGGAAGTGTCTAATGCCAGATTTGAACTTTTATTGCTTTCTAAAAAATGTCCACAGATAAATTTGTTTTACATGTAACTCAGATTTCAAAAGGACTAAGGCATGCTTCTCAATATTATCATCCTAAATTAACTAACAAACTTTCGGTTACATTGTGGGTGACCATTATTCTTGCTTCTAATATAGAATCTGTCATTGTAGATTATATTGCACTTTGACAATGGAAGAATATAGTATCAGTGAAATTCAATGACAGTAGAACATAATTTCAAACCAACAAAATGTTTTGCTGTTCTCTTTGAATATTATCAAAGTTATTCTTTTGATTCTCATGACTGATTTTATTAGATTAAATTTTTAAAAATCACACTGTGAACTATACTTTTTAAAACTATACACATATTTATATAGCTATGCTCAATTTAATTCAATTCAACAAACATTTATTAAGTTCCTATGTATAAAGCATTGGGCCAGAGCCCAAGGGTAAAGAGACAAAAGCAAAGAAATTCCAGCCCTTCAAGAGCTTATTCCAGTTGAAGATGCTCTGTTAGGGAAAGAGGGACAGCTAGGTAGCTCAGGTAATAAAGCACTGGGCTTAGAGTCAGGATGATCTGAGTTAACACTTACTAGATATGTGAAACAGAAGGAATACTTAAGTGGAAATAACATCCACATTCAATTATGGATAGAGAGGGGGGTATATAGGGGAAGAGTAACTCAAGGAGGTAGGTAAGCAAAAACATTTTTGCATGAAAGTTTGCATGCACTTGAGTAACTATAATGCCTATCATCATAAATTTACATTTATATAGCACATTCAAGGTTTATTACATTCTTTTTGAACAACAACCTTATGCAGTGGGTGTAGAAAATATTATTTCCATTATAGATATGAAGAAACTGAGGCTCAGAATCCACTTTAAAACAGACAGGTAATATTGTCAGAGTTGAGATTTAACTTTAGCTTTTTATGTAATGTCAAAATTCTTTCCATCATGCCACTTAATGTTCTTGAGTAATAAATATTACTTGGTTAAATAAAACACATTAAAAGCATTCCAGATTTTTTATATAAACTAGCATTACTTCATTTAAAAGGTTATTACATGAAGCTCAATTGTGTTATTTAAGGTGCACTAAGAAACATTTGTGATTTTTATTTATAATCTATTTATAATCAGAATAGAGCCATTGTCAGAATAGATAATCTTTGGGAAGGGGAGTTGCTTTTAAATGTTTAAGCATCCACATTTTAGTTGTGAAGAGTCATAAAGTATTTATAGTAATAGAATGAACTCCTAGAAACTTCGGGTGTTAACTGAATGTACAGAAATGAAGAATTACAACATATTATCTACCAGTTCAACTCGTGAAAAACAATTATGACAGTGATATTTATGCGAGCAAATGTTTATAATGAAAAATATTTTTAAACAATCTTGTGATAGCACCTCTTTGAAAAGTTGTAGAATTAATAATAATTTACATGACATGGAGAAGATAAACTGTTAACATTTTTGAAAGTCAAATTTCAGAACATGACTATACAATGAGATGTTGCGTAGTATTATCAAGAGATCTGTAGTGAATCAGTTCTTAATATATTATTTAAGTATTAATATAATTTTAAAGTTTTCATTTAATATTTAGGATTTTTCCTGAGTTATATTCACCAGCACTTTGGGGCTAGATAACATAGTAAATTTCTATAAAATAAAGATGCCCTTCCAAATATACTGAATTACCTTTATAGAAGGATAATATAAGCATTCTGAATATTTAATATTATTCTCTACTATATTGTAGCTATCACAATTTCATGTCCTCTTTTCCCTAAGAGCCCATCCTTTATTAATGTTGGTTTTTATTTTTTTGGAAATGGGAATTTAGATCTTTCTTAATGACCTTCCATACGTTTTAATATTTCAATTCATGTTCAACCAATTGGGAAATGATATTTCATGTATTATTCCTTCATGGCAAATAGAAATGGAACCCCGAAGCTTTGGTTCATCCTGATAGTTGTCCCACTAGAACACTTTTTGCATCATTACTCGTTACTTCAGATGTCCATTTCTCAACTTTTGGTGTTGGCACCTGTTTTTTTTTTTTTCCTGAAACTGCAAAAGATATATTTAAGGGGAAAAATTTATTCTATTTCTGAAATCTTCTTTTTCTTTCTTTTTATTTTTTAAAAATTTTATACATTATTTTATTTGGTCATTTTCCATCATTATTCCTTGGAAACAAAGATCATTTTCTTTTCCTTCCCCCCACCCCCCACCACCCCTTTCATAGCTGACGCACTATTCCACTAGGTATCACATGTGTCCTTGATTCGAACCCATTTCCATGTTGTTGGTATTTGCCTTAGGGTGTTCATTTAGAGTCTCTCCTCATTCATGTCCCTTCCACCCCTGTAGTGTTCACTCTCTCTCCCCCTTACTCCCCTCCTCCCTGATATAGTAGTAATCTTAAACAGATTTTACATGTAGTATCATGTAAAACATTTTTCCACATTCGTCATTTTGTAGAAGAGATCACAAAAAAGGAGGAGGAGGAAAAGAAAGAAAGAAAAACTCAAAATATTAGTTCTGGAGGTAGATGGTATTTTTCTTCATAAGTCTCTGGAATTACTTTGTATCACTGTATTGCTGAGAAAAACTAGGTCATTCACAGGTGATCATTTTAAAAAGTTGGTGTTACTGCGTACTATGCTCTTTTGGTTTTGCTCATTTCTCTTTGCATTAGTTCATGTAAGCCTTTCCAACTTTTTTGAAATCATCCTATCTGTCATTTCTTATAGCACAATAGTATTCCATTGCAATCATATGCTACAATTTTTTTCGTCATTCTCTAGTTGATAGACATTCCATCAATTTCTAATTCCTTGCTACCACAAAAAAGTTGCAATAAATATTATTGTACAAATAGGTCCTATTCCCATTAAAAAAGTTTTTTAGGGGATACATATCTAATAGTAGTATTCCTAGATTATAGGGTATGCTTACAAATTTTTCAATGAGCAAATTGTTCATACAGATTAAATTTAAAAGTTTAATTGTGTCTTGTTTTGATTAGAGCTTATTGTTATACATTTAAGGGTACCTTCTGGTTTAGGTTCAAACATCTTAGAAGGTATAGTACAAACAAATTGACTGCTTGGGCTCAAAATTGGACTCTCAAAGAACGATAAACTAAGATCAAGGCATAGATTATAAAATCATAATTTATCATTTATTTTATAAATTAATTACCTGCAATTCAGAACAATTAAGTGACTAGATGATTAAATTCTTGAATGATGATATAAAATTATATATGAATATACACATTCATTATATATACATACATATATATATATATATACAATAAATATATAAATTGTAGGACTCCACATGGTTGTTATTATTCATTTGCTTTTCACTCATGCCCAACTCTTCATGACACTATTTAGACCTTTCTTGGAAGAGATCTTGGAGAAGTTTGCCTTTTCAATATCCAGCTTATTTTACAGATGAGGAAGCTGAGGCAAACAGAGTTAAGTTATTTGGCCAGGGCTACAAAGCTAGTACATTTTTGAGGCCATATTTGAACTCAGGAAGATGAGTCTTACTGGCTTCAGGCTTGGCACTCTATTCACTGTGCCACCAGCTACCCACTATAGTATATATGGAGCCCTCTATCAGTTGTAGTGTCCATAACTTTAATATTGCTTCCCTTAATTGTATTAGTGATAGAATTTATATATAAAATTGTTTAGGATAACATATAATATGATTCTTTGACAAAAAGAAAAAAAAGAAGAAACAATAAGATTATAAGAGCCAGAATATGAGAGTTTGATTCATCATGGAAATGAATGTTTTTACTTAAACCCAGTCTTCTGACCTGGTCATATTCTCTCCCTTACATTTTCTTTGTTCCTTTCTTCCTTTATTAATCCATGCTGCCTGAATTTATATTATCTACAATTTGCTAATTTAGTTGTTCTTAACTGTCAAGTTTCTATTAATTTCTTTGTTCTTTCTATCCTTTTTTCTATTATTCTTTATTGCTTCCCTCTCTTTTTTTTCCCCTACGAACACTAATTAGTTGGTTAATTATCATCTTACAGAACAGATATTTCAGAAGATAAAACTTAGCCTTTTCAATACCTAGGCAAACATTATCATTCTGGCTTTCCTGTATAAAAACCCAAGAAAAAATTTGTCTACAAAATGCTACAAATTCTACTTTCTTGGCTTATTCTCCTTTGATTTTGCCTTCAAGTCTTAACAAAATATCCATTTGCCAATGCTGAAGTTAAAAGAATAGAGAGTAACCATGTCTGAGCATTGCATAAAACATAATAGATAGTGGCCACCTAAAATCAGTAAATACTATAATATTTGAGAAATTGCATTGGAATCACTACTGCATTCTATAAATAAACATTCTTTAAATAAGAAATGAATCTATTATTTATTTTCTTCATCTTAAGAGGTCTTTCTTTTTCCATCTTTTTCTAGGACCTTCACTTAATTCGATTCGTATTACCTTTTATTAATTATATTTATTTTCTATTACCAAGTTAGTTACATATTATCTTCCTCCACTATAAAGTAAGCTCCATGAGGGCAACAACTATATTTGTTTATTTTTGTGTCACTGGAACCTAGTACGGTGCTTAAGAAATGTTTCTTATCATACTGTTGACTGACTGAACATGATTTAATCATCATGGATAGATTTTAGACAGGTGGAAAATGTTCAACTTGACTTTAAGGGTCTATCTAGGCAGGCAAAAGTTTCAGGGATAACTGGTTGTTGTTGTTCTGAGATGACCAATATACTTCTTGACCCCATTTGAGGTTTTGTTGGCAAAGATACAGGGTTAGTTTACCATTCCCTTCTCGAGCTCATTTTACCAATCAGGAGACTGAGGTAAACAGTTTAGTTACTTGACATTGGGGTTACGTAGCCAGTTAAGTGTCTGAGGCCAAATTTAAACTCAGGGAAATGAGTCTTCCTGACTTTGTTCTAGCACTCTATTCACTTTTCCTTCTACCTACCCCACAGGATATTTGTTAGTGGGTAGCAAAGACCACCAAAGAGGAAAATGAGTGCAGAGGAAGCACTCTATTTATTCAAAGGACAAGGGAAGGAGATGATAAAACCACAAACCTGGCAGGATTGGAGTACTAGATAAGAAACCAAATCATATACTTGACTTCAAGAGATAAAACATGGTTTCAAGAATGTTTATTAACTTTAAAAATATTCCAACAATGCTTAAATTTCTCCAAAGCATTTTAAAACTTTAAATAAAATACTGATACTATTTATTGATTGTGGTTGGCCATTATCATGGTTTATGAGTCTCTCAGACATGATTATTCTCCATCTTTTAAATTCAACAGGTGTAGAGGTACATGTTTTAAGACATTCCCGTTGAAATTATGAAGAGAGTTACCATGTCCTCCTTTAAACCTTCTCTTTAGTTATCATAATTTCAACTATATTGCATTACATTTCTAAACAAAGTACTGTAAAAAGTGGAGGTTGTGACAAATAATGTTATTGTCAGGCACCTTAATCGGTATAAGTAAAAAAAATAACACTGCTAAAGACAATCCCCAAATGGCCGATATTAAATACCTGATAAAAATAAGAATAAGTTCTGGGTTTTGATGCAGGCATGAGCACTTATCCACACCAGAGATTTCTATGGCATAGTTCGATAGCTCTTCCAGAGTGGTTAATGTTAAATAAAAAGGGACTGCATAATATTAACAAAGCATACATAATGGAAAGCAGTGTAGATGGCAGCTATAGAGAGAATGTTCTCTTTCACAGCACAACATACCCTTAATTACATAATATGTTCATAATGAATGCTTATTGATTGATTAAATTCTCAACTCTAACTATGCATTTTATTTTAGGTGAAAAAATATAGAATTTATTGGTGGCTCATATCAGTATTTTTCCAGAATACTAAAAAGACATGAAGTGCAAAAGAGTTTTTCCTTTACAGAAGGGAAATTACTTTTTCTCTTATGTAATATTTATGAATTGAATGATCAAACTGTTTTGGCTATGTAAATTTTGTTTACTCTTTATTTCTGTCAGCCTTCATTCTCTGCATCATAAAGCATCAAATGCATCTTTGATGTAGTTCTTCCTAGTCGTTCCAGCTTAGAAAATTTAAGTTTTCTTTACAGATGATTATCATTATAAATGTGGAATATGCAAGGCACACTGTCAAAAATAACTAAAGATGAGACTAGAATTTACTAATGCCAAAATTATAAATTTAATTTTTTTATATTTTAAGTAATAAAAAAATTACAAAGTACAATGTGCATAAGCTACACAACTGTTGAATTTGAGGTTTTTATTGTTTTGCATTTTCCATTATACGGTAAGCAAAATGTAATCAGAATATTAAGAAGAACAATTAAAAACAAACAAACAATATCCAGACAGCTAGTTACCTAAGTAGATAAATACCCAGAACTCAAATTGGGAGGATTTAAATTCAAATCTGGACTCAGGCACTTCTTAGCTGTAGTGACCTGGAAAAGTCACTTAACTCCAAATTCCCTAGCCCTTACCACTCTTCTTCCTTGGGACTGATACTTGTATTAATTCTAAGACAATAGGTAAGACTTTTTTTTTAATATCTAAAAAAAATCTAGTAATTTTGAATATATTTCTTTAGGATACTTTAATTTAAGAGAACATCAGATGAACATATTTTAACTTGGTAGAGAGAGTCATTGTGCTTTTCTTGAAAAGATTTCTGTCATGTGACAAGCATTGAAAGAAATTTTAGTCTCCTTAAAATTTAGGACAGTTAATAACCTCAGAGGATATATATTTAAAATTTTATTTTAAATGCATATATCTTGCCTTCAGGACTAATTTCATAATTAATTGCTTACTGTCCTTCAAGACTCTACCTTCTATGGTGCCATGACACCACATAACCAATGCAATGTTCATGTATAGACACTGTACAAGTTTTTATTCAAGTTTTTGTTTAATGTTTTCAACAGAATATTTTTTATTATTGTTGATAGTGATAAAATTTGGTTTCATAAAAGGAAACCTAAAAAGCAGCACTGAGTAATATTTAAAACAATAATTCTCAAAAGACCATTTTGGAGAACAATCTGAATTATACTTTAAGAGTAATAAAACTGAATACAACTTTTGACACACATATACCATTATGAGATTTATTTCCTAAGGTGATCAGAGAAAGAAAAAGAAACTATATGTTCTACAATATTTAGAGCAGCTCTTTGTGTGGTGTCAAAGAACTGGAAATGAAAGGATTTGGGGAATGGCTAAACAAATTGCAGTATATGACTGTAATGGAATACTATTGTGCCATAAGAAATGACAAATAATGACCACAAAAAAGACCCCTGGAAAAACTTGTATAAACTTATATAAAGTGATGCAAAGTGAAATGAACAGAATTAGGAGAATACTGGACACAGTAACAGTAATATATGAAGATCATCTGGGAATGACAAATATTATCAACAGGGCAAGGATTCAGGACAACTCCAAGAGACTCATGACAAAAAAGGGTATCCACCACTTGTAAGAAACAGATGGAGTCTGAATGCAGATTGAAACATCTCATTCTTAACTTTATTTTCTCTATGAATTTTTCTCCAGTGTAAGCAATATGTATCTTGTTTTACAACATGCTGAACATGGAAATATGTTATATGATAATATATGTACAATCTAAATATTATTACCTGCCTTCTTTAGGAGGGAGAAATGAAGAGGAAGGAAAAAAAAACAGAATAAGATGTAGATTTTTTAACACAACTAATGTTAGAGTTCGTATTGCTTGGATAAGCATATTTATTATTTATTACATATTTATATCATATTATAGTTATGATAGATTTTAAGTTATAAATAACAAATAAAAATCAATGGCAACAAAACCCCAATTATTTTGAAAACACTGGGAATAAATTGCTGTAAGTATAGTATTATACCTACACTTCTGATCTCCTTGGAAGAGGAACTTTATGTAGAAAGAAATGGCATCTTTTTGCAGCCTACAGACTTACAGATTTGCCTAGAATATGCAGAATACCAGACTTGCCCAAGATCACAGAGATGGTATATATTAGAAGCTTCACTTGAATCCATATCTTCCTTGTTTTGAGGCCAGCTTTCTATTAACTACTAATTCATGCTAACTCTTTATGCTATAGTTATAGATTTTTAAAATGGAAATTATTAGCTGATTATCATGTGTTTAAAAAGGTTTTTTTTAGTTATTTAACTTCTTATAATGCTTAAAATCTTTTAAAATGTTTAAAAAACAGTCACTTTATATAAATTATCCTAATTAAAAAAGATTAGTCTAGAAAAATAAACTTTCTAAGAGCTGCTAATGCCTCATTTTCTATTTAGATTTTGAATTTCAAGAGAGGAAAGCTAGGTGAAGAGAGATACTGGTAAGTTAGCAGACTCAAAATTAGGACAACACACCAGAAGGCAAGCAGATGGGTATTTGTGATGTGTGTGCTTAATTTCAGGAACAAAAGGCATTCATAGAAGCTAAAGGAAACTGGTGATTTGCCATGTTCTAGTTGTTGTTACTTGGCTTTTCACTAAGAATATGGTGTTGAAGAGAATCAGAGAGAAAAGTCTCTCTGAATCAAGAATGCTCAGTTGGTAAGAGAAGCTAAATCAAGGAGTAGAGAGAGTTTGCTTCTTGAAAGACACTTAATTAACTTCTAGCTTGTCCCTGATATTTTACATTTAGACAGAGACAGACAGGGCAGACAGAGACATTGACAGACTCAGAGAGAGACAGTCAGAGGGAGAGTCAGAAAGAGAGAGGGAGGGAGAGAAGACAAGAGAGAGAGAGCCTGTCCTTTTGAGGGAGGAAGATCTGATTTCAAGATTTACTTTTGACACATATTGACTGTAACCCTGAGTAAGTTATTCAACTTCTTATTGTTCCAGGTAGTTCTTTAAGCACTTTAAGAGTATAAATGGCAGAGAAGGCATTCGCCTTTATTAGTAGAGAGATATTGCTGATCAAGAAGTCTCTATAGTAATGGAATCATAGCAAACAATTTTTATAATTTCATTCATATAGAGAATTTCTAGTAGGGAAAACTCCTACCAGTACAGATAAGCACTTGCTCATCATCTATTCTTAGAGTATTATTTGGGATACTGACAGATTAAGTGATTTACCTGTGGTATATCAGAAACAAAACTTAACTCTTTGTTGTCCTAATTTAAGGGAGAGTTATGTACCCATTGCGCCATCCTGCCTTGTGTTTACCTCTCTTCCTATCCTTTTCCAGTTCTGAATTCATAATCAAATCAATAATGGCATTGTTTGTGGTATACATATACCAGTCTTTTCCCCTATTCTTCTATTCACTGTTCCTGTAACTCTCTAAATAAAAAAAAAAATCCCTCCCTGGCCTCCATTTCCCTATACACATTCCTATTCTTTATTTGAATGTATGTTCCCTGAGGGTTAGTACTCTTTTAACTTATTTGTATTCTCTTAATGTTATTCATGATTACTACATATAAGCATATAATTATAAAATGTTAAGTGCTGTCCAATCATTTTTCAGCTTTTTTGGATCCTTCGTGATCCCATATGGGATTGGAGTAGTTTGCCATTTCCTTCTCCAGCTCATTTTACAACTAGGGAAACTGAGGCAATAAGAGGTTAAGTGACTTGTTAAGGGGCATACACAATAAATGTCTGAGGTAAGACTGAATTCAGAGAGAGGATTTTCCCTGAAAACAGGACTGGCACTATATCTACTGTGCCCCCTCGCTGTCCCTGTTAAGTACCATGTTGTAATTTCTTAAATTTTATGTCAATTAAATTAGTATTTTTTATATTCACCAACCAATCTAGTTGCTTCAAAGACTTACTATTCTGAATAATATGGTTGGCAATACCTGTTAAAGTGCCAACTGAAATGTGGTTTTACATTATGAATAGAGACTTGGCCTTTGATAGGTAGTCCTGGATTCAAGTTCTGCCTCTGACATGTATTGGTGATATGACCATAACCAAGTTATATAAGTCTTCAATGTTATAAATGATTTTCTGAGACTATTAATTTGTGACATGTAGTTTACATTAATGGAGAGTTTCCATATCAGGTTGATCTATAAACCAACAAAACTATAAATTCTATCCAAACCAAAAAGAAAGAAACAGTTACTAAATGAATATAAGCTGATAAGTATTAGATTACTCTTTTCAGGGCATTATTAAAATATGGACTCTGTTATTCTCTCTCCTCTTCAGGCTACTCATTATCTGGTATTCCCAGCCTCTTATACTGACAAGAACTAGGTTCCTTGGATTCTGTCTCCATATGTCATTGACCAACAGCTCTATCAATGTCACCTCCTCTGCCCCATTTTAGTATACATGGAGTGAATAACTGAAAAACTCATTATCACCAGAAATTTTGCAAACCTTTGCTATAGAACCTATTCTGTGTAACTGCCAGTGAGCCCATTTATTAAGTGTCCATTGTGCGAAGATTCTTAAAGTAGAAACAGTGGAGAGTTAAAGAGAAGAAACAGAAAACATGAGTCCATCCATTCATCAAGGACCTAACCATAAAAATGAGAAGTTTATTTGAAAGACTATACTACTGGATATGAGGACAATCTGATTACAAAATCTGCCATGACACCAATAACCTATATAGATTCAGTATTTAATAATGATGCTTCATAATGCCACTCATGCTAGTTATATTTACATTATAAGAAACCTAAGTGAATTTTTGTAAAACTAGGCAGATTCAGCATTTATTAGATAATAGCCTGCTTTTACATTGTAACTCTAACTTGACTTTAAAACAATTATATTCTTTTCTCTCTCACTACATTAAAACATCTTATACAATAAAAATATACAGTGCCAGACACAGTGGTAAACCAATGTAATCGTTAATACTAACTAGTGAAGCTGAAGCTCCTGAGTCCCTTGTATCAAGAAGTGCTTAGTTTTAGAATAGAGAAGCAAATCAGGTTCTTAAAATATGTTCCGCTTTAGTGGGGTGAACAGTAGAGGGCCATAGGCATACTAAGGAGGAGATGACTGGCCCAGATGGAGGCAGGAATGGAGCAAGTCAAAGCTTTGAGGCTAATCAGTAGAGGGACTGGATCAGTGAGGGATTTGCTTGACTTCCAGTATGAGAAATATTGCATGTATATAACTACAGAGATGAATATGGAATGAATTTCTACTTCCACAGTTTTTTCTCTGGATGTGGATAGTGTTCTTTCTCATAAATTACTAAGAATTATCCTGCATCATTGCATTGCTGCTAACAGAGAAGTCCATTACATTCAATTTTACCACAGTACATCAGTCTCTGTGTATAAGGTTCTCCTGGTTCTGTTCCTTTCAATGTGCATCAATTTCTGGGGGTTGTTCCAGTTCACATGGAATTCCTCCACTTTATTATTCCTTTTAACACAATAGTATTCCATCACCAACAGATACCACAATTTGTTCAGTCATTTCCCAATTGAAGAGCATCCCCTCATTTTTACAATTTTGTGCCACCACAAAGAGTGTGAATATAAAAATGTTGTATAAGTCTTTTTCCTAATTAATTCTTTGGAATATAAACCCAGCAGTGATATGGCTAGATCAAAGGGCAGTCAGTCTTTTAAAGCCCTTTAGGCATAGTTCCAAATTGTCTTCCAGAATGATTGGATCAAATCACAACTATACAAGCAATGCCTTAGTGTCCCAATTTTGCATAGCCCCTCCAACATTTATTACTTTCCTTTGCTGTCATATTAGCCAAAGTGTGAAGTAGTACCTCAGAGTTGTTTTAATTTGCATTTCTCTAATTTTAAGAGATTTAGAACACTTTTTATGTACTTATTGATAGTTTTTATTTCTTTATCTGAAAATTGCCTATTCATGTCCCTTGTCCATTTATCAATTAGGGAATGGCTTGATTTTTTTATACAATTGGTTTAACTCCTTATCAATGTGAGTAATTAGACCTTTGTGAAAGGTTTTTGTTATGAAGATTTTTTCCAATTTGTTGCTTCCCTTCTAATTCTGGTTGCATTGTTTGTACAAAACTTTTTAATTTAATGTAATTAAAATTATACATTTTACATTTTGTAATTTTTCTAACTCTTGCTTGGTCTTAAAATCTTTCCTTTCCCATAGATCTGACAAGTATACTATTCTATGTTCACCTAATTTACTTATAGTTTCCTTCTTTCTATTTAAGCCATTCACCCATTCAGAATTTAACTGGGTGTAGGATGTGAGATGTTGATCAAAACCCAATCTTTCCCATACTATTATCCAATTTTCTGAGCAATTTTTGCCAAATACTCTGGTTTTGTCCTAAAAGCTGGGATCTTTGGGTTTAGTGTGCACTGTCTTGCTGAGGTCACTTACCCCATGGCTATTTTACTGATTCCACCTTCTGTCTCTTAGCCAGTACCATATTGTTTTGATGACCACTGCTTTTAGTACAGTTTAAGACCTGGTACTGTTAGGTCCCCATCCTTTACATCATTTCCCTTGATATTCTTGATGTTTGTTCTTCCAAATAAACTTTGTTATATTTTTTTTCTAATTCAGTAAAAAGTTTCCTGGTATTTTGATAGGTATGGCACTGAATAAATAAATTAATTTGGGTAGGATTGTTATTTTTGTTATGTTTGGTCATCCTAGCCATGAGAAATCAATGTTTTTACAGTTATTTAGATCTAATTTTAATTATATGGAAAGTGTTTTCTAGTTGTGTTTATACAATTCCTGTGCTTGTCTTGGCAGATAGATTCCTAAATATTTTATATTGTCTACCATGATTTTAAATGGAATTTCTCTTTCTAATTCTTGCTGCTGAGATGTGTTGAAAATATATAGAAATGCTAATGATTTATATGGGTTTATTTTGTATCCTGCAACTTTGCTAAAGTTGTTGATTATTTCCATTAGCTTTTAAGTTGATTATTTAAATGTTTGATGGAATTCAATTGTGAATCCATCTGGCCCCAGAGACTTTTTCTTAAGGACTTCTTTGATGGTTTACTTGATTTCTATTTCTGATAGGGATTATGTAGGTATTTCATTTCCTCTTTAGTTAATCTATACAGTTTCTATTTTTACAAATATACTCCCATATCACCAAGATTACCTTATTTGTTGCTATATAATTGGGCAAAATAGTTTCTAACAATTATCTTAATTTTCTCTTCATTAGAGGTGAGGTAACCCTTTTCATTTTTGATACTGTTAATTTGGATTTTGTTTTCTTTTTTTATTAGATTAACCAGTACCTTATCTATTTTTTTTTTCAAAGTACCAGTGGCTAGTCTTATTTATTATTAATTCAATATTTCTTTCACTTTTAATTTTATTAATTTTTCCTTCAATTTTTAAAATTGCCAATTTAGTTTTTATCTGGGGATTTTAATTTTTTTTTCTCTTTCTGTTTTTTTTTTTTCATTAGCATGCCCAATTTATTGACCTCTTGCCTCTCTGATTTGTTGATATATGCATTCAGAGATATAAATTTTACCTGGAATACTACTTTGGCTGCATCACATAGATTTTGATATGATGTCTCAGCACTGTCATTCTCTTCAATGAAATTATTAATTGTTTCTATGATTTATTTTTTAAACAAACAATTTTAGAGAATAATATTATTTAATTTCCAATTTTTTATTTGCCTCTCCATTTATCCTTACTAATTATTATTTTTATTGCATTTTGATCTGAAAAAGTTGTATTTATTTTCTGTTTTTTTCTATTTTTTTTTTTGCAATTATGCCCTAGTACATGATCAACCTTTGTGAATGTACCTTGTGCTACTGAAAAGAAGGTGTGTTCCTTTTTTGTCCCTATCTATTTTTCTCCATATATCTAGTAACTCTCATTCTTCTAAAATTTCATTCACATCTATTACCTTTTTGTTATTTATTTTTTGTTTTATTTACCTAGATCTGATAGAGGAAGATTCAAGTCTCCCTCTAGTATAGTTTTACTATCTCTTTCCTACTAAAGCTCCAATAGTTTCTCCTTTAAAAATCTGGATGCTATACCATTTTCTGGATAGTTGACAACTAATATTTCCTCAATGTCTATATTGCCTTTTATCAGGATTACCTTCCCTATCATTTTTAATCAGATCTATTTTTACTTTGGCTTTGTCATATATCATGGTTGTGACTCCTGCCTTCTGTTTCTCAGTTGATGCCCAATAGATTCTGCTCCAGTCACTTATCTTTACCTTGTGTGTCTACCTGCCTCATATGTGTTTCTGGAAGACAAAATATGGTAGAATTTGGTTTCTAATTCAATTGGCTATTTGCTTCCATTTTATGGATGAGTTCATACCATTCACATTCAGAATTATGAATAATACCTGTGTATTCCTCATTATTCTGATTTCCACTCCTCACCCTGCCCTTTTATATTTGACCATTTCATTCTACACCAGTATTATACTTTTAATCAGTCCCCCTAATTGTCACCTTATTTTAATTCCCTTACCACACTCTCCATTCTTATTCCTCTCTTATTTTCTTTAGGGTCTATTAAATCTCTCCCCTATCTTTTCTTCCCTTTTGTTACTCCTGACCCCACTTTCCCACTTGTGTTTTCCCTCTCAACTTCCCTGTAGTATAAGATAGAATTTTATACCTCAATGGTTCTAGACACTCTTTCCTCTCAGAATTGTTTCCACTGAGAGTAAGGTTTAAGTATTACCTATTAGCACTCTCTTTTTCTCCTTCTTATAATAGTATTCTTACCTCTCCCCCTCCCATGTGCCTTGTTATGTGGTATAGTTTATCCTATTTTTCTTTTTCCCTCAAGTTTCTCTTGGTGCCATCTTCTATTTCTCCCCCTTTTTTACATATCATCTTAAACCACTTAGTACCTCAACCTCTACCTATGAATAATTCTTCTAACTATTATGATAGTGCACACCATTTTTGAGAGTTATAAATATTTTTCCAAATAGGAATATAAACAATTTGACCTTACTGAATCCCTTAATTTTTCTCTCTTACTTGTTTACCTTTTCATTTTTCTCTTAAATTTTGTATTAGGACACCATATTTTCCATTTAGTTCTGGTCTTTTATTTACAAATACTTGGAAGTCTTCAGTTTTGTTAAGTGCCCATACTTTCCCCTGGCAATACAGTCAGTTTTGCTGGGAAGATGGTCCTTGTTTGTAGACCTAGTTCTCTCACCTTTCTGAATATCATATTCCATGCCTTGTGGTCCTTTAGTGTGGAGGCTGCCAGATCCTGTGTAATCCTGACTTGGGCTCCTAGATATCTGAATTGTCTCTTTCTGACGTCTTGCAATATTTTCTCCTGGGCCTGGAAGCTCTTGAATTTGGCTATAACATTCCCTGTGTTTTCATTTGGGAATTTAATGTTGGAGGTGGTCTATGGATTCTTGAAATATCTATTTTGCCCTCCTCTTCAAGAAAGTCAGAGCAGTTTTCTTGGATATTTCTTGTAATATGATGTCAATGTTTCTGTTTTTTTCCCCCTAGGATTTCAGGTAGATCTAGGATTCTCCAATTTTCTCTCTCCTGGACCTGTTTTCCAGGTCAGTCATCCTCTCAATGAGACATTTCATGTCTCCTTCTATTTTGTCATTCTTTTGACTGAGCTTTATTAATTCTTGCTGTCTTGTGAGATCATTAGCTTCTATTTACCCAATTCTAATCTCTAAAGACTGGTTTTCAGCTAAAATCTTTTGATTTTCCTATTCTGTTTGGTCCATTCTGCTTTTCATGGCTTCCAGCAGGTCATTTCTGGTCTTCAATTTGCATGTTTTTTCATGTGATTTCTGGGCTTCTATTTCCAAGCAGGAGGTACTGTCTTTAAAACTGTTATTTTCTTTTTGAACTATTCCCTCCTTTTCTTACCATGTTTCTTCTTTCTTACTTGGTTCTTAAACTCTAATTTGAGTTTCTAGACAGCTTGTGACCAATTTATATTTTTTTTGAAAGTTTATTTGTCATCCTCTGCTATCTCCTCTGTAGTTTGCTGTTTTTCTCCACACAAGTCATCCAGTGTCATAGGCTTTGTCTTTCTTTCTTTCTTTCTTTTTTTGTTAATTGTAGATTTTATTTCTTAGGTGTTGGTGGCCATTGCTGTTAATTTTTTCTTCCCTTCCTAGTCAGAATTCTGAGTGAGAATGGTAGGCAACTCTCTCTATATCAAGCTACAGAGCAGTTTTGCCCTGAGGCTATTTTTCAGTCTCTGCTGCATCTGATTTGGGCAGCCCATTTCTGCCCTTTTTCTGAAGCCAAGCTCTGCATTCTTCAGCCTCCTAGGTTCCTAATTCTCACTACCCTCAGATGTAAATCTGTGGTGTCCTTTGCCAACCACCAGAGAATGTAGAGATTGCCCACCAATTATGTTGATTCTGGTACTGTAAGTGGAGTGGGAGAGGAATGATCAGCTCATGTTTTGGTATATGTACATTTGGTAAATGTAATTATAGATGAGGAAAACCAGATCTATAGACTATGGTTACACAGCTATTAACAATCTAAAGTTGAATTTGAACTTAAGTCTTAAAACTACAATTCAGCACAATAGCCAATGTACTGTTGAACTACCTATAATAATTACTGACAATTCTATTTTTTATCATTACCCTAAAATTTTGTTCTTAGCATCTGTGCAAATTTTAATATAAAGACTTAGGAAATATGAGTAGATATAGGAATATGTATACTTTTCCAATAAAAATACAAGTAAATTAATGGGGGAAAAACTAGTTTTATTTACTTAGTAGTATAGCTAAAATTAGTCTTCTATACTTTTATTCCTTTATTAATGAGGACTATGCCTAAAATTTCAAAAAATAAAATGGAAAAAATAGATGCAGTTGAAGTATTTGAGGGTAATTAAAAGAAATACAAACATATTTCTGTACTAGGGTTATTAAACCTTTAGAAAACACTACATATTATGAAGTTCCACATGGACAACAATAAGAATCAATGATTTTTTTAAGATGATTTTTAAAAATTTACTTCAGCTAAATTTTTGTTTTTGTATGGAAGACATTTCAGCCCCCCTTCTTTATTACCCAAGAAACTAAAGGATTTTCTCAAATATCACGAGTAAAATATAGAGACAACATGAGGTAGCTGGTTGTGTACTAAGCCTGAATAAAGAAAGCTTTTTTCCAAATCCTAAATTTTTGTTACTCACTCTGTAACTTACTAGCTATGAGATTTTGAGTAAATCACTATTTCTCTGAGTCTCTCTTTCCTAATTTATAAAATAGGAGATTAGATGAGTGGAGAGGTATCAAACATGTCACCAACTTCCAGTATGGCAGAAGAAGATAAAAATATGATTGAAAAATAATTAGCAAAATAAATAAAAATACAACATAGAATAAAGATAACGTTAATATGTGATTTTCTAAGTCAACGTCCCACCAGGAAGGATCCTATTGTATCGTTTACTGGTCAACATTTCTATTTCAGTTTGACACAACTGTATTGTTTCAGATTTTCCTAGAGATGCTTGAATTTTGAATCTTCCCCTGAGAATTATATATGTCCTTAAGCAAGTCTTTTAATTTCTCAGTAACTAAGACAGTTCCTTATGATTCATCAGTTTTTAAATAATAAAACTCCTACCTTCTGTCTGAGAATTGACACTAAGTATAAGTTCCAAGTAGAAGAACATTAAGGGGTAGGTAACTGGGTTTAAATGTTTTGCTTAGGGTCACAGAGCAAGGAGATATCTGAGTTCAGATTTGAATGCAGAATCATTATCCTCACTGTCCATGCTCTAAGCCACCTAGCTGTCCTGATTTGCCATGAGTTGCTATCAATATTGAAGGAAGTAGTGTCCACCCAGATGAGTATTCATTTTATGAAATTATTTTTTGTATCAAATACAATACCTTATATTAATGAATATATTCTAACACAGAAAACATATGAATGTTTTAGACATATTCTACTTTATTTTGGGGGATGGATTATAATATAAAACCTAATGAACTTATGTTATTTCTCTACAAAAATAATCGTTATTTTATCATGTATATATGTATATATATGTACATAAAATCATGTAATCTTCCAATCATATAGTAAACATGATTCCCATTCTTGGTATTTTAGCCTATTGTGTTTAAAGAAGTAACTCATTATTCAATACTCAAAGCCAACATTTTCCACTCAACACAGAATTCTAAGAAAATAAAGTCATGTGGAGAAGGCATTAATTCATTCCCCAAAGAAATTGTTTATGTAGTCTTTGACATATTTCATTGTTTCAGTATACAGGGTCAGAAGCTATAAAATTCTTAGCAAGGAAAATGTATGGTGGAAACCTTTAAAAATTACAATTTTTTTTAAAATTGCATTATAGCCAGCAATATACTTTAAAGACGTCAAAAATTATTCTTGTAGAAGTAATATAAGAAGTCAGCCTCATATTTAAAAATTTTAATAAAATCAAGTTCATGCTACTTAATTTAGAAAAAATATAAGTACATTTATTTAAAAAGAATAAAAACAGAAAAAAGATAACTCCTGTGAACATCTCCTAATAATTAAATGAGTTGTACCTTTCTTTAAAGAAATGTGTAAATATATTCATGAATAAATATTAACTTCTCTCTTAGATAACATAAAATAATTATTTTATACAATAATCTTTCATATTAGGTTTCTCAGTTTCTGTGATATAGTTAATGAATTTTTCCAAATTTTAAATATTAATTTAACTTGAAGTTTATAAAACTTATTAACCCTACTAAAATGTCATTCTGAAAACTACTGAAAAGTAATTAAGAACTAGAAGAGTGTAATAAACGAGAACTGATGGTGGTAGCCTTATCATTTCCTTGGTATAGAGAATTCCTGATGAAAATTTCTACCAATGTGGATCTTCATCTTTTAACAATACCATATTAGAGTAGCCTGGGAACCCTGGGAAGTTCAGTGATTTACCTATAGTAACCTAGTTACAGAAGTAAGAATTGTATACATGACTTCCTTTCTTCAATCAAGGTCAACCAACTTTCATATAGATCACACTTTTTCAAGAAAAGAATTACATAGAAATAGTTCCAGTTCTTAGGAGTTTATACCAAAAATCAAGTAAAAATCACACATATTTTTCAAGATCACATTTGAAAGTATCTAGTTTATAACTAGATCACCTTATTTGTCTCCTGAGAAAACTGTATGCAGATCAAGAAAGAGTAGTGAAAAATCCAATATAGAAAAAATGAGTGGTTCAAGATTGGGAAAGGAGTATGAGAAAGGTGTATACTATCACTTTATTTATTCAACTTTTGTGCAGAGTATATCATAAGATGTGAGATTGGATGGAGGAAAGGCCAAACTTAATGGTTGTGTGGGAGAAATTTCAACAAACTCAATTTTGCAGATATACCACTCTAACAGCAGAAAGTGAAGAATTAAGAAGTCACTTGATGAGGTGAAAGAGAAGAGTGAAAAAGATGTCTTAAGGTTTAACGCCAAATAAACAAACCAATGACAATCATGGCAACTTGTCCCATCTCTTCCTAGCAAATGGAGGGAGAAGAAATAGAAGAAGTGCCAAATTGTATATTCTTAGGCTCAAAGGTCACTATAGATGGTGACTTCAGCCATGAGATTAAAAGATGTTTGTTGTTTTGGAAGGGAAGATATGGCCAATCTACACAGCATACTAAATAGGAGAGACGTCACCATGCCAACAAGCTCTGTAGAGTCAAAACTATAGTTTTTCCAATAGCAATGTATGGCTGTGAGAGCTAGAAAATAAGGAAAGCAAAGGGCACAGAACTGATCTTTCAGTTTTTAGTGCTGGAGAGGACTGTTGGGAGACATTAAATAGCAAGGAGATAAAATCTGCCAATACTTAAAGAAATTCATTCAGATTCTTTATTGGGAGGTCAAATACTGAAGCTGAATCTTAAATTCTTTTGCCTTCTAATGAGAAGACAGAATTCATTGGGAAAGATCTTGATGCTGGGGAAAATTGAAGGCAAATAGACAAGGAGACATCAGACAATGAGATGGATAGTGTCATAGAAGCAACAATCATAAGCTTGGACAGATTTCAGGAGATAGTGGAGCGTAGAAGGATCTGATGCACTATGGTCATTGAGTTCAGGAAGAATTGGAGAGAACTGAAAGACTGGACAATAACAAGGTTTTTAATATGTCATCCACAACCATATATTTTAGAGAAAGACAAAATCTATCTGTGATCTTTCTTATATACAAATATTTATGCAGAAACTTCTCGAGATGTTTCAAGGAGTTTAGAACAAAGAAAATGAATGAGAATGGTAATTTCTTTTAAAGATTAAAAATTAAAGCATAAGCTAGATGGCTCAGTAGATTGAGAGCCAGACCCAGAAATGGGAGGTCATGGATTCAAATTTGACCTCAGACACTTCCTAGCTGTATTACCTGGGCAAGTCACAACCCCCATTGCCAACTCCTTGCCATTCTTCTGCTTAGAATCAATATTCTAAGACAGAAGGTAAGTGTAAAAAAATTAAAGTATAAGGCTATTGTTTAGTATATATGGTATTACTTCTTTTAAAGGACTGGAATTTAAGAATAACTTAATGGACAAATTTTTCCAATTGACTCCAGTGAATTTTTTTAACCAGAAGGCAAAGATAAAAGAGATAATAGGTTAAACATTTTTATTTAAAAATAAAATTATTCTTGCATGCAAATTGTATTTAAAGTATATTTGCAGATAGGAGGAATTATAATAATAATTTTTAAAATTTTCATAAATTGATGCTCTTTGTCTTTTAAATGTTAATCTTGGGACAGGAATCTCTGGACCTTAATAATTTAAGGATGTTACTGAACTTACAGACTCAATCAACATTATGAAAAACAGAATAAAGTGTCCAGTGAAAGTGAAATCATCTATAGAAAAAAGAGCTCAAAAATGCCTAGTAAACCCTTCATGCAACCTGTAGCTATTTTTTTGTTATGTAAGTATTTTCAATTATGTAATTCATTTATTATAGTCAAATCAAGTAAATATGTTATTACACACATCTTGGACAGCCATCCAAATCAGAATATGAGATAGAGTCCTGAGGAGTTTATACTAGGAAAAGAATAGCCTAGATTGTTGATTTGTGTGGTATTTTTAAGCATTCCAAGTTCCTCTTTAAACCCAAATTTTTATCTACTAAAGGTCAATATCCATCCAAGCAGAATAGGGTAGTGATAGAGAGACAGTTTAACACTCAGGAAGGTCTCAGTTAAAGTTCTGCCTCTGAAGTCAGATTTTGAATCCTGGCTCATTCAGATAACAACTCAGGTTAACCTCTAGCTATATCCTTCAGATTCACTGAAGAGCTAGTGCTGATTTGAATTGTTAGATAGTTTCCTTACAGAAAATATACTACAAGAAAATTATAGACAACAAACATTGTTTGGATGCTTACATAAAATCTCTTTTATCACTTTAATTTTAAAGTTAAGTGTTACTTCATGATTCAAATAGAAAGATGTTGTGTAATCAAATTTAGAATATGATGCAATCATTGTTCTATGAACTGAAGAAATATTTAAAACTTTCAAAGAAAAAGATAAGGATGTTATGATGTATATCTTCTCTAACCAAAAAGAAAATGTTTTAGCCAATAGGGTATGGTTTATGACATTTTCTTCCCATTCTATAAAAAATAATTTCAGGATGAAAAATATTTTATCTTATTTTTATTGAGTTATCTTTTTTTAAAAAATATATGACAATATATAACAACAATAGAATGCATATTTGTTATAAAATGAGTAATATATAATAGTATGATTATCTAATAAAAACAATATTTGATGTTAGTTAATGAATAATCTATGCCTCATCATTCCCCCTCTCTACTCTTCTTCCCCAGGAAGGCAGGTAATATGAAATAGGTTGGACATATATTATTACGTTAAGATATTAATTCATCTTTTTATACATATATATGTATTATGTATCTCCTCTTATTTTGGGGAGAGGTGATCCATCTACTATTTAATTCATTTTTAAATCAGTAACCTGCTAGCCTAGACATACATCCTTTAACCATATCTATTGTTGCTGTAAATGAAAATTCACAGTGTTGGAACAATATTTTGTGTTACCATCATTTTATGTTAGGATCAGATCCTGGGTAGTATCTCATTTTTCTCAGGGGGGAAACTGAAGTTATCTTAAAAGTCCATATACTAAAATCTTTTTAAAGGAATTTTAGAGAAATATATTTCTAGTAACCTGGACTAAGACAGCAGATATGGAGAAGATGCTGTCAGAACTGTTATGATTCGAGAAAGACTAAAAAAGATGACAGCCATGGAGGATGTCCCCAGAAATCAAACCCTACATCATAAGACTCCCAGTGAATTTTTGGAAGTAATGAACTGAACTGGGGTGGGGTGAGGTTGGGCCCTCTATTCACTTTTGTTCTTTCCATGTGCAGTTATTTTATCCTGATTGTAAAACCCTCCTGCAAAAAAAGGGAAATGTCCTCTCATGGTTCCTTGTCAGCATGCCTATCAGTCATCTTTTAATGGTAAGAAACACTCAAATTGTAGTTGGACCCTCCCTGATATGTATAATAATAGCTTCAGACCTTTATATAACCTTTAACCTGCTGAGACAATCCTGCACTGTATGGATATAATATATGGGATGATTCATTGGGGAGATTAGCATTGTTACTCTGACAAAGAATCAGAGACGGGGATTGAGTGACTTTAATAAAAATGTACCCCTTCCTTGTTCTGTTTGAAAATCCATTTTCACCCTTTGATTGGGTATCTTGTGGCTCTATCTGGCTGCTCAGAAGGGGCTGGCTTAAGTCCCTATGCATGACTGATGGCATGTTAAAAAGACAGGACTCAGGCCAGGACTAAGGTTAAAACTGTCCAACCAAGATTCCCAGGATAAATGACAAAACCTGGCTTCATAAGAAAGGGCAGCAAAGAAGCACAGGCTCTTTTGGGGTGTGGGACTGAAGACCCTTGCTGGCAGCAGCCTCTTTGGTGGATGAACTGAGACAGCATAACAAATATAGATTAATTAGGCACTGCTAGGTGATCCTATGATTTCTTTCTCTCTCTTTCTCTAACCTTTGCTAATAAATCATTATAAATTAATTTATAATGCCCAGAGAATTTTAAACATAATGCATATTTCTCTCCTTGTGTTGTGAAACAAGATTCAAATTCCTTACACTAGAGGGAAATTTAGGGAAGAAATAAAGTAAAGAATACTGCGTGTCAATCTGTATTTGAACTCTCTTTATGTTAATGGATATTCTTTTTGTCATGAGGTCCTTGTTGATAATAGTTAAATCATTAACAGTTGACCGTCCTACATTATATTGCTGTACTGTGTACAATTTGCTCCTGGTTCTGCTCATTTCACTTTGTAATCACTTCATATAATTTTTTTCCAAGTTTCTTTATGATCATCTTGTTTATCATTTATGTTACAATCATACTCTATTATAATTAAATACCACAACTTATCCAGTATTTTAAGAAAAATAGATGTGCAATGGTGGTATATACATAAAATCCATGATAGTGAGAAGTTCTGAGGGTGGTGGATCCCTTGAGGTCAGGTATTCCAAACTGTTGCTTAGTTAAATATGAATGAGGGTTCTGTGACACTAAAGGGTGGCAAACCTGCCTGGGATGCGGAGAAGGTCAAAATCTTTGCACTGATCAATAGTGGATTTGAGCAATAAGTGGCCACTGTGTTTCCCAGTTTGGGTAAGATGAGGGATAAAAGGAATGAAGGAAGGAAGGAAGGAGGAAAGAATGGATGATGGGAAGGATTAAGGAAGGAGTGGGGAAAGGCACAATGGAAGGAAAGGAGAGAGGAAAAAAGAAAAGAAAGGAAGAAAGAAGGAAGGAGGGAAGAAGAGAAAGAAAGAAGGGAATTAAAAGCTAAATATTCTCTCTGATAAACATTTTAAAATAAATTATGTTTACTGTGATTTTAATCTTAAGTTTTACAGTTTCTCCTTAAATAGTAGTAATTTTCATTTGGATGATTTAATCAAAGTGATTTCATATATAATCATTTTCTCATTTATTCCTCAGAAAAATCCTGTAAGAGAGATGGTTTCAGAGGAACACAGATAGAAGGCTAAAATGGATCTAAGGTCATTCAGTAAAACATTCATTTTATAAATCAGGAAATTACAGGGTGAAATAAGTTGCCAAATATCACATAGAGAATAAAAGGAAGAACCAGCTTTTGACCCCCCAGGTCCTTTAACTTCAAACCCAGCAGGAACCTTTCTACTACACTAAACTGGGTATTATGCACATTTTACCTCCAATGAAAATAAAGCCAACATGATTAAGTGACTTGCCAACAAGAACATTGTGTCAGGGCAAGGATAAATTTTTTTCAAACCATTGTTTTCCTACAACATCACTCTGACACTTGGAGATATAACTGTACATATTGCTTCTCCTATAAGCAAACAGAGGACAGGCATGGTAATAAAAAAGGGTGTTAAAATTAACTACTGTTACATGTTACCTGTATAGTGTCTATCTTAATTTTAAAGAATCTCAGATTTGGAAAGAAGCTCAGATGCCATCTGGTTCAATTCTATCTGAACAGCAAATCCTTGGCAATACCTTCAACAGTAAATCAAGCAAATTCCATTTGAAGAATCCTAAAGAATGAGGCTCTAGTACTTTCTCAGAGAACCTATGTTACTTATAGTTTTTAATTGTTTATAAAATGCTTCCTTCTTTCAGGCCACACAAGATAAGAAAAATCCCTTTTTCACATGGCAGCCTTTGATCTCCACTAACCCTTAGGTACTCTCACTTCTCTTCTCTTATGGCTAAACATTCTGGAATCCTTTGAATGGTTCTCATATGGCAACAGAAAGGGGGCTAAAGAATAGCAGGAATCTTTTTTGGAGGTTGGAATTAAATCTCATATCTAGTTTCTTTTCAAATAGTTTTTCTCTCTGTTTGTAAAACCTGAATTTCCTATGCTCCTTTCTTTCTTTCTTTTTTTTTGTAATTTAAATTTTTGTTTTCCCCACTCTAGCAAGAATTAAGGGATAAGCATGGGAACCAGAACTTGATCTGTGATTTGATTCGTTTAGGAAATTCACAAGTGAGGAAACTCCCTCTCCCTTTGAAGACAGGGAGTTTCTCACTAACTTAGTCATCATGAGTTGCCTAGAACTCTGAGATATTAGTGACTTGCCCATGGCCACACATCCTGAATGTGTCACTGGCTGAGCTGTTTAACCACTAGGACATGCAGCTTCTCATAACAATAGTTTAGAGAGTTTAAAATACCAATTCAAATAAAGACAGTTACTAACCACCTCAAAGACTTTTTGTAAAAGACAAATTATAAATCCTAAATATATAAAAAATGAATTATTTAAAAAACTTGAGCTAATTGAATGGCCCAATATTAACCTTGAGGTAGTATTATGCTGAAGTCAGTTGCAGTGACAGCCTCCCAGGATCCTAATAAACTGAATAAACTGCAATGTAAAATTAGGAGACTTTTTTTAGTTAATGAGAGGAGACCAAGTACATAGAAATTAATAAATGATAAATGTACTTAGAGAGAAATTTGACTTTCATATGACAAATCACCATTTTATCTAGGGTTACCAATGTTATTTTAACATTCCCAAGTTCATTTCTATTTCTTTAACTTGTGTCATAAAAGCCATGAGATTTTATCTGGATTTTTGACTAAAATCTCCAGTTAGAGATTTTTCAACTATCATTGGTATTACATTTTTTAACCCTTACTTCCATCTTAGAATCAATACTGTGTATTGGTTCAAAGGCAGAAGAGTGGTAAGGGCTAGGCAGTGGGGATTAAGTGACTTGCCCAGGGTCACACAACTGAAAAGTGTCTGAGGACACATTTGAATTAAGGACCTCCTGTCACTAGGCCTAGCTCTCAATCCACTGAACTACACAGCGGCCCCCTCACATTCTGTTTTTTAACTTCTTGTAACATACAGTTTCTTTTGGAAATATCTAAATTAAAATTTGATGTGTATAATTATAATAATATAGCATAATATATCCACATATTTATAGTGAAATTCACATTAAATTTTTATAGGATAATAGATTTAGGGTTATAATATGGGGCTCCAGAAGCCAATTTATTTTACAAATGAGGCAGATGAATTCCAGGGAGTTCAAGTGACTTGAGGTAACAGAATGCCTGCATACTGGAGGGATGATTTAAACCCCAACTCTCATATATAGACTCATTGTACTGTATAGCTTCCTTTTATATAACCTATATTGATCATCTAATTTCAAAATACTTCCTCTATTTTTAAATTTCTCTGGTGATGTCATCACTATATCTGTTTACTATAATAATCATATAAAGCCTACAGAGTTTAGTAAGCTCTGGAAGGAAAGATTTTTTAAATTAAAATATTTAATTGTCTATCCTGCTAGTTAGGAAAGTAGTGGTAAATATAGTAAGTTACATAGAGGAAAACTCTGCTTTGATTGGTTCTTTGTCAACACAATTTGTTGATCTTCAGCACAGGGGACTCAGCATTGCATCAGAATATCTAGCTTCCACCTTTTTACATTATGAGTTTTCAAAATTTGTCTAATCTGATATACTGTGAATTTCTGTCACAGCAGACACATATACTTCAAACATTAAAGATAAGTTTATTGCCAAGTGAAATATACCACAATACTGATAGAATTATTATTCCTAACCCAAATGCTACTGTTTTACTATTAAGTCATGTCACCTATAGGTAGGATGGAAGAGAAATTATGAGTAAATTATTTGATGATATGGCTCTGATGACAACTGAGGAATTTCTGCTATCTGACTACATTTTTATCAGAAAGGTAGAGATTTACTTTCTCAAAGTTGTAAAGAACACTCACCACCATGTGAATTCAACATTATACCTTACATACTTGTGCATGAGGGGGTTCATTAAACACCTCTCTCCCTATTACTACCACCTACAATTAGTTATTAGATTTAGTTAAGATTTTGCCCTTTTTATTTTTATACCAATCAATAGGATAGTGCAAAAAGTATGATTCAGTGGACAGAGCAATGGTGTTAAGTGTCAGTATGCCTACATATTCTACTTCCAATATTACCACTTCTTAAATTAAAATAAATTCCATTCAATTGTTAAAAATTTAGAATATTCTATATAAAAATTTGTAGGAGTTATAAAGACAAAGCATAGAAGGGCAGAGTCAAGATGGAAGCTTAGTAGCAGGAGCCCTCTGAATATCCTTCCAACCAATCATTACAAAGTGTCTCAAAAGGACAGAAATAAAAACTAGATAAGTAAAGGGGTTCTCCTAATGGATACAGCTTAAAAGGTAGGCAGTGAGTGGCAATTATCACTCTATAAGGGGGTGAAACTGTAGTAAGAAAAGCTTAAGCTGATCAACCATCCCACATACTACCTACTGTTCCAGAGTTGGAGGGAGGGCTGGGGCAATCTCTAAATTCTTGGGGGCTGGCTGAAAGCACCACAAATTTATCTCTGAGAGTAACGTAAAGCCTTGGCAGTGAGACTAGTGGTTTAGTGGTTGAAGAGCATGGAGCTTGGGCACAAACAAAGCTGGCCTCATGGTGCCACACAGGCTGGGAGGGTAGCCTTAGGGCAAAACACACAGTGCAACTAGAAATCCAAACTGTAGCAGCTGAGGAAGATAGCCTCAGGGAAAAACGCTTTAAAGCAGGTGCCACAGAAAGAACATCACAGATCTACATAACCTTACTCAGACTTCTGAAAGGGAAGGGGATATACTACCAAGGAAAAGCTCTGAGAGACAGAAGCTAAGAAAGCAATGACCACCAACATGCATTAATTACAATCCATTAGGGGCAAAAGGAATAAGCAATAGCAAAAAAAGCTCTTGACCCTGGATAATGTCTATGGCGAAAATAAGCAAAATATAGAAGCAATAGCACTAAGAGAGATACTTGTGCGTGAGTGACAAATAAGCAAACTGTAAAGATTAAAATTAATATTCAATACTCCAAGAATTATTTTAAAACTATTTATTAAAATTTACTTAGAGCAAACAGGAATTTAAAAAACTCCAGCAAGCACCCCAAACACTCACTCCTTCCTGCTAGTACAAGGCCAGAGAAAGGGCTTTGTGGGCAGAAAACGGAAACTCAAAACTCCATCCATGTAAGAAGACACACAAACAGGAAAAGGAAAAGGGGATTGTGGAAGGGGATTGTGGGAAATGTAGTCTTTGGGGTTCAAGATTCTAAATTAATACAAAACACATCCAAACTTTCCCCCAAAATGGAAATTGGTCATAAGTTCCAGAGGAACTCAAAAAAGTGTTCAAGAACCAAATAAGAAAGATAGAGGAAAAATGGGAAGAAAAGTGGGAAAAAGAAATGAAAGTGGTACAAAAAGGAAATAACAGCTTAAAATACAAAATTTCCCATATGGAAAGAGGTACAGAAATCAAATAAAGTAATCAGAAAATTGGAGACAAGAACTGATCTCTGGAAGCCATTAGAAGCAGGAAAGAACAAACCACAACAGGAAAATCAAAAGATTATAGCTGAAAATCAGTCTTTAAAGACTAGAATTAGGCATGTAGAATCTAATGATCTCACAAGACAAGAAGAATTAACATAGCAAAATCAAAAGAATGAAAAAATAGAAGGAAACATGAAATATCTCATTGAAAAGACAACTGACCTGGAAAACAGGTCCAGGAGAGATAATTTGAGAATTATTTGTCTACTGTAAAGCCTATTACAACAACAACAAAAAAGCCTTGACATCATATTACAAGAAATTATCCAAGAAAACTGACCTGATATTCTTGAAGAAGAGGGCAATATAGACATTTCAAAAATCCATAGATTACCCCCTACATTAAATTCCCAAAAGACAACACAAGGAATGTTATAGCCAAATTCAAGAGGTTCTAGGCCCAGGAGAATATACTGCAAGGGGCCAGGAAGAGACCATTCAGATATCAAGGAGCCCCAGTCAAGATTATACAGACTTTGACAGCTTCCTCACTAAAAGACCAAAGGGCTTGGAATATGATATTTTAAGAAGGCAGGAGAATTTAGTTAACAACCAAGAATCACCTACCCATCAAAATTGACTATATACTTTCAGGGAGAAATATGGACATTTAATGAAATAGAAGATTTCGAAGAATGTCTAAAGAAAGAAAAGACAAGAACTAAATAGAAAATTTGATGTCCAAATAGAAAATTCAAAAACTACACAAAAGAGAACCATAAAAAGGTAAACAAGAAAGGAGGGAGGATTAAGGGCTTCAATAAGGTAAAATCAATTTTTGATCATTATTACATTCAATTGTTCTACTATGTTTTACTTTCTATGTTATATGATGGTGATGGAATACTTTTGTGATGTAAAGAACAATGAACTGGAGGATTTCTATATGAACTGGGAGAACCTCAATAAAATGATGCAGGGTGAAATGAGCAGAACCAGGAGAACATTGTACACAGAAAGTAAAACATTGTAAAAAAATCCAATGTAATAGATTTTCCTACTAGTAGCAATGCAACAAGCTAGGACACTCCTGAAGGACTTATGAGAAAGAATGCTAACCACATTGAGGGAAAGAACTATGGGTCAGAAATGTAAAAGAAAACATATGACATTACTTATGACATGTTTATATAGGTATGAGATTTGGGGTTTAGGTTTTAAAAATCACTCTATAGCAAAGGTGAATAATATAGAAATAGGTATCAAGTGAAAACATCTGTATAACCCAGTGGAATTGCTTGTTGACTCTGGGAGGCATGATGGAAGAAGGGAAAGAAAGAAAATGAATGGAAACATAGAAAAATAATTTAAAATAAAAAATAAAGACAAAGCACATTATTTATGAAACTTATAATTTGTAAGGGAGAATAAGTACTAGAATGCTACAATGTAAAACAAAATGGGTAAGGTACCATAAGTCCTCTCATGTTGGTCGAGTAAATTAATCTTTCTGGTGCTCGATTTTCTATCTGTAAAATGGAAATATTGCCTGTGCAACTTTGTGGTGAATAAAGTATTTTGAAGACTTTAAAATGCTATTTAAATGTGATTTATTATTTAAAAGATCAAAATGCATTCCTTCTAGATGTCAGCAAGAATGCAAAGGTGCCCTCTGTATACCAAAAGTGATGACACCAACATGATTCTGACCAATAATACCACTTAAAATATATCATTGCTATAAATTCAAGCTTGCATTAGCAAAATAGTTCTTAACTGTCTAAAGTATATGTAGCTGATGCTTTGCGATTTTTCCTCCAAAAGTAGCAAAGTCAGTTAATTTTAAAAGTCTGAATTTTTCCAAAATTTATTCTAAAAAGTGCTGAAAGTCTATTTTGAAGCTCAACAACTAATTTAACTACTTGTAGAGGTTCAAGGACTCTAACTATAATGTCCCTTTAAAAAATGGGGTGAAGGAATAAGAAATAAACAAAAAAATACATTAATCTTCCAGCATATATTTTCACTTTGTTTTTTATATGTTATGCAATTGTTTTCATTGCTATTTGTTTACCAAATTATTAGTTTTGATTTAAATTAAGATTTTTTTCCATTTCCTTATATTTATTAAAAATTTAGAAAATTCTTTGTCAATATTTGTAAGAGTAATAAAGACAAAGCAACTTCTTCAAGAAACTTGCAAATTGGTAAGGGAGAAAAAGAATAAGAATACTTATAATGCAAAATAAAATGGGTAAGTGCCATAAGATGACTTGCATTTGTTTGAAGGGATAGCTCAACACATGTATATTATTTATCCATGAATAAAAGATGAGAATTCAATTTAAAGATAAATCTATTAAAGTGCAAATAACTGCTGATTTAGGTTTTTTCTCCCCCACACTTTTGACCTCATAGTTTAAAAATGGATTTTCTAAGTGAATTTTATTATTAGAATTGTTTTTCAAGTAAAGATGCATCTATTTTATTATTTTTAAGACTGTAACTTAATTTTTAAAATATAGGTACATTTTAAGACTTTCAAAAATATAACTCATTTCTCAATATAATGGTTAGATTTGTTGCTGTCATTATCATGTCTTTATGGCACTAATGAACCTGGGTGTGGGAGAAAGGTTTGCTTGATTTTTAAGATAATTTAACACTTTAAGGACTCATGTTTTCATCACTATGGTTACCACTAGTGCAGATTGTATCTTCACTACAGTGTGATATTAGTACACTATATTCATGATTTACTATAGATGATAAAAAATCACCAGCTTCTGATGGTCAGGATCTGCCTTAGATAAAGTATTGGAGAAAGGAAAGAGTAGAGTTGAAATCTTCCAGGAATTTACTAGCTGTGTGACACTGGACAAGTCATTTCAACTTTTGAGTCCATTTCCTCCTCTCTAAAATGGAGGTAACAATAGTATCTAATTCCTGTGGTTTTTGTGAGTATAAAATGAAAAAAAAATATTTGTATAATTCGTTGCAAATTTTAAAGTTCTATATAAAAGTTAGGTATTGGAACTTTGTTCCAAGGGCTTCTGGTTTAATAGTACTTGTTTGATCTTGTTCTTCACCAGCATAGCCTTTGAGAATTCTTAGTCATTTCAATAGCAGAATGAAATTTGGAGAGGAGTAAGTTTTAGCAAATCATTTTCTAAATCCTAACATATTCTCTCAATTTGCATACATATAATATTCTATATATAAAGATTATAATGTATAGATTTAAATTTTTCCTACATAGATAAAATATATTATATACACAAAGATAAATTATGTAAAATCCAGATATTTAAAATGGCTTTGAAACTGCATTGTCTTTAAAATATTTATCAAGAGCAACATAATAAAAGTGACAAAGTAAACTGATTTCTCTTTTGATATGCTAAATTCATTTAGCCTTTAGTTGTTCTTGGGACATCAAGAATTCTTAGGATATTTCTGAATGTCTTTAGCAGTCCATTTCTGTTTAAAGTGGGCCCATTTATATTATTTTGTTGGATATAATTATGTGCTTCATGTCTAAAGTGATTATTCTTGAAACAATACAGCATTTCAAATTATAGGTATGGATACTTGGATATACCCAGGAAGTATTATGGAAGACTTAGGCTTTCAAATAACTCACAAGCAATTTTTTCCAAATGAATGTGGACATCTGCTTTTAGATAATCCTGACTTGGTTTAAAATCATAAAACTAGCAAAACTCTTGGAGAAATATATTTTAAAATCTAACTGAGAGTTATACTTCTCATGAATAAAATAATCTGATTTTGTATTATTCTGCTATGGACAACAAGCAGGAAATTCTTTCAAAAGAAGTCAAAAACTTCTTGTCAGATGTTTACCATTCTAAGTCACTGTGAGGAAAATCATTCATTAGCAGATTCATATCTTAAGAGAGGATATAGTATACGAATGTGCTGTTCTTTGCATGCAAAATGTTATTGATCCAGAATTAGTAGGGTATGTAACTTTTATTTTATTAATTATTATTTTATATTTATTATTTTAATTTACATTTATTTATTATTTATTAAAATGTCTACTTTATAGTTATGGTAAAAATATTATGTTACTTCTTTCATCCTCTTGCCTGAAATGCCTTGTGACTAAAATCCATAAATAATCAAACTTAAAGACTTAGTGTATGTTATTGGAAGTAAATTCTTATTTCTCCAACATGGCAATCACATCCATGACCTTGATTCTATCAGCACAGTGCTTTTATCTCCTAAAGGACAAAAATCAACTCTTGATCATTATCTAGCATCTCATCTTGCAAATAGTAGGCATTTTAAAATACTTTTTGAATAAATAAACTGACCAAACTTGTCACAGTGCTTAAGATAATACTAGGAAAATTTTTAGATTCATTCATTTATCCTTGTTGTCTTGTGTTTTTTTTTTTTTGAGATAATCTTTTCATTAAGCTATTTGTTTCTAACTTTGGTCCAAACCCAACAACTAAGGATGTTGTAAAATTTAGAAAGCTATTTTCTTATTATTAGAAATCAATCCTGTAAATTATATATATATTTTTTATTTACATAGGCACCACTCAGTGGATAAACCCATATAAAATCAACTACAAAAGATATTTTTAAGTATCTATACTAGAAAGCAAAGAAAGTGTAAAACACCTTATTTTCAAACCAAGATATCCTTCCAGACAGTCATCTCATGAAGTTAACCCATCTCTATACATCTCTATATATCTGTTCAGATACACATATGCACATTCCTCCATTTGAGTCCTACTCCAATCAGAAGACCACAGATTTTTAATGGGAAGGGAATTCAGAGGCCATTAAATCCAAAACCCATAATTTTACAATTAAGAAAATTAATATCCTAGGAAGATAAGTGATTTAATCTCAGATCACACAGATGGTAAGCATTAGAGGCAAGACTTGAACCCATGCCCTATAGTTTCAGAGTCCATGCTTTCTCCATTGCAGGATAGTCATTTCCCTCACTAAGGTATGATGATAATGAAGCCTTCTTAGAAGGACTACTGGCAAAGCACTAACCCAGGCTTACTCTTACCAGAGTGAAATGATTTTGAGTGTGTGTTTAAGGGCAGATGGACTTCTGTTTTCTTGAGACCAGGCAGACTAAGTTTGGAGAGGCTCTTCAAGAGATTGGCTAAAGAGCAATAAAACATAAGTTACAACTCTTGATAAACATTTACTGATTTGAAGAGGGTCAAGATCTAAGTCAGAAAAGAATAGCAACAAAATGATAGAATATATGCATATGTGTATGCATGCATACAAAAGCATATGTGTATATATTCAAAATGTGTATATAAACACACATATATATACATATTTGTATATATACAAAATACATATTCATATATGATATGTCTACACAAATACATGTCAACCAGATGCCACAGAACCTTAAAGTCAGATTTAATGATAGAAGGCTTTCATTTCATATCAGAGAATACAAATTATAATAGCATAGCACTTTTGCCTTCTAATGGAGTAAAATAAAGTCTTGATCAACATTTAGTATTCAATTTGCAAATAGTGTGTATTTAAGAGGTGTTTTTGAATATAATGAATAAGCTGACCAAAGTGGTCTATGACACTATGACAATGGGAAAAAAAGAAATTGAATATACCCATTCATCTTTGTTAGTTCATTATTTTTGAGATGCATATATCAGAGATAATTATAACTGAGGCTAAATGGCTTGCCCAATATTATATAGTGCATCATTTGAGAAGGATCTGAAGCAAAGTCCAGAGTCTGTGTTCTTTTCTACTATACAACAAGTATAACAAGATCAGAAAAATGACCAGGTGAATAAAATTTGGGAAAATGAAAAACACTTAAAAAATCCCAATTTACTACTATAGTAAAACTCTTTTAAGATCAACATTTTCCTGACAATGTGCCAATCATGGAGATCCTAGAGTAATCAAAATTATGAATAATCTAAAGGGCAAAGGGATTACTCATAGAAACTGTAGATAGGCTATAGAATATTTATAATGATAATTTGTTCTTGAGAAGTGACTTAAAAGACATTATCAGTGATATATATGATGGGAAAGGAGGTCATGCAATGTAATGAGGAGAGACAACAAATGGAGAATGCTGTACTTGTATCCTTGAGATATTTAAAAAATGAGACAAGTGACTCCAGGACTCAGGATGAATCATTTTTGGAATATTTATAGATAGAGTAGATAAGAATCCTCAAGGTATAAAAAGGCCTGGAAATATTGAGACTTTTTTTTAGCACAGAGATTACCCATACTGCTGAAATCAGGGATCCATCAAAGTAAGTATAATTATTGTTTATAGTAATGAATAATTTTAAATAATCCTGCTACCTCTCCATAGGAATTTATAAAAACAAAACTAGATTTCTAGTAGATTTTAAAAATTGATTTGATGCAATTTTCACCTTTATTTTTTTTAATCCTACTATATTTTTAAAAAAAGAATTGAAGCTCCTTGAAGTCACAGACAACCTTGCTAAAAAAAAGTCTATTCCCAGAGTCCAGTTCCTAGAATATACATGATTACTAAAAGTTTGTTTATCGATTGATTTGGGAGTTAAAGATAAATGTATTGTATCTGGGTCAATAAATTTTTGAAATATGTATATGTGATTAAAAAATCTTTGTTATGGGTGATATAAATACACTTCAAAATTGTTAATGATGTTAGAATTGAGAACATCTTTGATGGACAAGCCCAAATATGATCAAAGCAGCCTGAATCAATATAGCATTAAAATCTACAAAGGTATTAAGAATATTTGGTAAGGGTTACCATTAATGGTGGTAAATAAATGGAGAAAAAATCAATGGGACTCTACATT
The DNA here is from genome assembly GCF_027887165.1 of Monodelphis domestica. NCBI lineage: Eukaryota > Metazoa > Chordata > Mammalia > Didelphimorphia > Didelphidae > Monodelphis > Monodelphis domestica. The sequence goes on along the minus strand of NC_077228.1, from coordinate 318,519,666 downwards.
TGGAAACAGTAGTAGTGTCTAGGAGGAAGAAAGGCTTCTCTAATTAGGAGAGGCATGAAAGCAGTTACATTTTTAGGAACCAATTGAGTGAAATAAGATGAAACGTTTTTGAGACAGTATACTCCTAACCACCTTTGAGAAGATAAAGAAAGCTAAAAATAGGAAAAAAATAGAAAAAAATAAGCCTGTCATTTTTGAGGTCTATAACTTTTTAAAGATTTTAGTAGGGTAGTATGCTTGTTTCCTTGGCATAGTAAAAGATCTCTGCATGAAATGAGAACAGTTTTGGTCACTACTAGAAGACAAAGGAACTTTTTTTTTTGTAACCTTAATCTTGTCGTACCAGATGCTTTTATTGAAATCTAAATGGATAATGGCTGAGTCTCTCAAAAGCAAAAGCCATATAGATTAGAGAGCTAGGAAGGAAGCTTAAAGTTCTATTTATTGCACTCTGCTGATTGAAATCTGTAGCTGAAATGGAGAGAATGAAGTGGCAGGACAAGTTAATATATGTTGTTATAAATTTCAAGAGGGGAAAAGGAACTCTTTTCCTTCAGTTAATCCCATTACTTTGAATTTTTATGCATTCATTCTTTATCTTTATGCAACACTTTATGTTTCACATGAGAACAAAGAGCAAGATCTTTCTAGGTATCTCACATACATATCATAGATGTAATAGTGTTAAAAAGAGATAATGGGTATTCATAACTTGGGTTGATTGCAATAACATCTCTAATCTATAACAAATGATTTCCCCCCACTTCAGTGAATATAAAAGAACTATTCTCTTTGTAGGCCAAAAAGTATATGTTTACAGAGGTACCTGCTTCTGTAAATGTGCATTCTAATCTTTATCCTCCTTCTTAGGCAGAGTATAATTCTTCACACTGACAATTTGGTGAACTCTGTATGTGTTCCAGTGAAGGATATAACTAGCTATTAGGAAAAAAAAAACAAAAACAACTTACCCTTACATGACTTAATAGAAGCCAATTTTTTTTCATCTTCCAACAAAACAAATTCTATTCAGAGTACTTTATTTTCCACTCTACAGTGGCAAGACAGAGCTCTCTTTATCCCACCCCATGACAGTCACTGAAAGGTGAATATGGAAAATTGCAGCAGTCAAATATTCTGATTTTTAAAGGATTTTTGTTGCATTAAATTGAAAAATTGAATAGAGGTACAAGCAATACCGCATAAAACACTGTAATGAGTTCATATCAGAGAATCATAGACATGCCATGTGGTACTAGAGCACTGAGAGGCCATTTAGGTTATCAAAGCCAATATCTTCTTTTTCTTTGTGAGGAAATGATGGTACAGATGGTTTAAATAAATTGTTCAAGGTCATGCAGCAGGAATAGTCCAGGAAATCAGAATTAGAACACAGTTATTCAGAGTTCTATTCGAGGACAGGTCTACTATAATTTTGATTTACTCATGGAGTATTTATTTGAGTGTATTTCCTAATGCAGTGTAATTGGAGTTAGGAAAACTGTTTCAAGTTTTATCTTTAAATGTCATTGTATAATTAACAAGCAATAAAAATTTATTAATGTCCTACTATGTATCAGGTGCTTTAAGTGATGGGGAAGGAAAGACAAAAAGTGAAATAATTCCTACTCTCAAAAAGTTACATTTTACTAGGGAAAACAACAGGTATACCTGTATAAAGATAGATGTAAAAATAAGTACAATATAATTTCAGGGTATAGGACGGAAGTATCAGCAACTGGAGGGATCAGGAAAATCCTTGTATAGGAACTTGAATTGTGCTCTGGCAGATTCTAAGAGATGAAAATAAAAAAAAAACAACAACTAAATTTAGGAATAGAGGAACAATCTGTATGAAGGTGCTGAGACAGGAGAGGAAATGTAATAATGTTTGAGCAACAGCAAGAATGTGTTTGACTAGAAAAGAGTACATTAGGAGAAAGCCCTGAAAGATAGATTGAGGTCAATTATTAATTTGATCCCAGATACAGTGCTGTTTCTTAAGTAGAGAAATAATATTGTGATTTAGAAATCTCACTTGAAAGAAGGAACTTGAGACAGAATCCATATAGGGCTCTATTTAATTATATTGATCAGTCAAGAGGCTTTTACTAAATGCCAACTATGTACAAAGCCTATACTAGATTTTGGGGATACAAAGATAGAAGTTAGTATTTCTCCTGAAGGAGATTTCATTCTTTTTTCTCTTATATTTAAAAAGAAAATCTGAAAATAAACATATACAAATCCATGTACACACAATAGGACACCAATAAAGAACTCTATATGAAATTATCAATCTCCTCTTGGCTACCACCACTCTCTCTCACTCTCTCTCTCTCTCTCTCTCTCTCTCTCTCTCTCTCTCTCTCTCTCTCTCTCTCTCTCTGTCTGTCTCTCTCTCTTTCTTTCTCCTTCCCCTCTCCCCTCTTCACCATAAAAATTCTATGTTATTTTCCAAATATTATTGTGTTTCTTTCTGAATTCCTTCAGTAAGTTTAAAAATTGTAACAACTGCCCTCTTTATGAGATGTGTATCAATGTTTCTAAACTCCCTCCCCCACCTTCACCTTTATTTGCCTCATACACATACTATACTCAATTATTCATTCGCCTTTTGAGTTTGATATATTTTGACACAGAGAATCTCTAGGTTTAGTATTTATCCCTTTTAGATAAATGAACTTCATCCAATGTACACTTCTCTACCTGTGTAGAATATATTACTCCATATATTTATACATTATTCTCAAATTATAATTACCTACTATGATAATTAATGAGTTTTACCATTTTTATTCTTCCTTTTAGTGTATTCCTCTCTCTACATTTCCTTCTTTTTCTACCTTGAAAATCCTAAAAATGAAACAAATCTACTCTGAGACATTATTATGATTCTGAAAGGACAATCATTTATTTTTGCCTTATAAGAATGTTATTTATCTGTTTCTTCCAAATATTCAAATAAACTGACCTTTCTAGGTATCTGTGAACCAATTTTTATTTTTTAATTCCTGGTCAGCTTATCAAAAATATTTGAAAATATTCCATTAAAAGTTCATTTTTCCTCTGTAAGATTCTACTTAGTTTTTCAAGGTAAGTTATTCTTGGTTTTAAGTATATTTTGCATTTTGGAATATCATATTAAAAATCTCCTTTTTTAAACTATAAAATGCCAGACCATATGTTATCCTCAGTTCATAAACTTCTTACTAGTTTTGTGAAGTTTGCTGGTAAGGAGTCTGGCTTTTTTTAGACATAAGGGTCTTTTCTTTCTGGAATTCTTTTTAGTGAGAAATTAGTGGATGTTTCTCACTGGTTATAATAAATCTAGGCAGTTTTAATTTATAATTTCTTCAAACATAGTGTCCAGGGGGGTTATTTTCATGATTTAAATGGAAGGTTCATAAATTATCTCTCCATAAAGTATTTTCATATCAGTTATTTGTGATCTCAGATAGCTTATTTTTTAAAATTTTCTTAGATTTATTTGACCATTTCTTGATGTCTTGTGGAATCAATAGTTTTTGTTTGTTCTATTATAATTTAAAGAATTTCATCATTTTGGATTAAGCATAATTCTTCTGTCTGTTTTCACCATCCAGTTTCATTTTTTAAAAATCTATTGCTTCAATTTTTTTAGGAATTCATATAGCATTTGTGGGAAATTTATTGAGTGTATGCCTACTTAGATTTGCAATAATTATTGATATGGACTGATTTATTCAAACTCCCTAGCTTTAGTTTCCTACTGGGGCTTTGTGCCAGGGCTAAGAACCTCCCTTTGCTATACTTTTGGGTGGGAAGATCTGACCTGCTTACTCTTACCCAGGGTCTCCTGGATTTTGGCTCAATCTTCCACTTTTTAGGGCTTAGAAACCCTGAATCATTGAGCTGGATCTCCAAGACTACATATCTCAGGAGAGTATGAGGCATTTGGGAGGCCCTGTGCCTGGGATGGCTTGGTTTGAGAGGTAATGAATCACTAAACAGACAGTATAGTGTAAGAAGGTGACCTAGAATCTTGGGTTATGAAGATCACCTGTGTTTAGGAATCAGAAAATTATTAATTCAAGGAGATTTGAACTAGTTGATTAACCTCCTTAAGCCTCAGTTTGTAAAAATGGAGATTTGGACCCTGGCAATTTTAATTTTAACAAGTTTCCACATCTGTACAAAGTTTCCTTTGTACATTGGTATTTGGGATTTTAATCAATCAATCAAAAAGTATTTATTAATAATTTATGTGACAAGCAAAGTTTTAAGTACTGGGGAATATAATGGAAAAGGTAAAATACTATTTCCCCTCAAGCAGCTTACAGTCTAAGAGGAGAGTAAACACATAGAATACAAAAGATAAATATAAAGCAATTTTAGGAAGGACTATACTAGAAAGTGTTGGTAAGAGGGTGAATTGGGAAATACTTTAAAAGATGATTACATTTAAATGGAGATTTGAAGGAAAGATCTTTTAAGGAGTCTTGAAAAATGAAAATGAGGAGGGAATACATTTTAGGCAAAGGTAACAGATTATACAAAGGCTAAGAAATGAAAGAGTGGTTCTCAACTGTGTGGAATATAAAGTAGAGAATCCCATTAATGAACCTCAGAAAATAAAGAGAGGATATGAGTGGAAAGTGAAGAACAGTTAGGATGTAAAGATATTTAAATGCTAAAAAGTACAGTTAATACTTAATCCCCCAAGTAATAGAGAGGCATTGTGGCTTATTTGGGTGTTGCATGGTTTTTTGATAGTTGTAAAGTTCAGCAAAAATATAATCTATTAAAATTCTACAATTAATAAAAATGAGCACCATCATTGTCTGATAAAGAATTTAAAGAAAATTCTATTTTTGAAACATCAGTTTTTTTCTTTGCACAAAATCTGATATTAAGTTATGTTCCAACAATAATTTACTGGCAATAATAATAGTGGTTTCTTAAGTTTGTCTTCAAAAAAATAAAACTTAGTAAAAAGTAAACTTAACCTGTATCCACAAAACAGAAAATTCATTATCTGAAAAGTATTGTATCATTGAAAAATAGTACATCTTAATTCCCCCACTGACTCACCTATATATATTTCTCCAAACTTTATTCAACAAATATCTTTATCACTTGTTTGTTAAATACAATGTTTTATGTGTTGAGAAATAGAATCCTCACTTTAGGCACTTATAATCTATTTATTTGAGTAGATAGACCTTGCACACATTATAAGTACATATGAAAGGAGTCCAAACAATGTGTACAAAGTTCAGAGACTAGAGTGAGGGTGGGAGGGATCACTTGTGGCTGCAGGAATGTGAGATTTCATGAGAGAGGTGGCATTTGATCAGAGTTGAAAAATGTATAGGATTTGCAAAGGCAAAGAACTAAGAGTTATCCCATTCTGGATCTTTCTAAAGCTTTTACTGATAAAAACAAATCAGAAAAAATTCTTAATTTTCCCACATTCAAGTTTCTCTCTTTTTTAAACTCTGGATTGCATTATTTGATTTGTTATATAATATAGACTATTCAATTAATTCTGCACATTTACTTAAGACTTGAAAATGAAATGATGTTATGGGTACCTTCTCCCTCAGTTTATTCATTCAACAGTTAGGTTAGAATGTTAACAATGTCTCTGAGAGAGCAGTTTTAGTAGGATAATAGAGATGCAAGTCAAACTCCAGAAAGTAATGAGTGGCAATAATGCAAAACCAAAGTGTACTGTCTATTTGTTCAATAAGTTTATGTTATTGCATGTGCATCTTCCAATAGTTAATACAGCAACTGATTTAAGTAACTTGGTAATAAAACCAATCAACTATTTCTTCTTTTTCTAAATATATTACCTTCAAATATAAACATCTTCCTAACTATACAACCTTGAGCAAATTGGTGGGTTGACAGAAATGATGTCAACCATTCTTTCTCTCATGCCGTATGAATTTCTTTCTCAAACATATACCAAAATAATCCAGGCAGAAATAGCTACTCTAACTGAGTATTAGAAAAAATGCTTGATTATTACCCCAAAATATGGTTAATTCTGAGAAAAGTATTTTTATGAAAAGAAAAAAAAGGCCAGAGTTGATAAGAGAAAACTATATAACATTAAGGTATTAAACACCTATAATAATAATATTGAAGAAAATTAATTTGTTCTGAATCATTTTAATTTTTACTTAAATATGCATTTGATTCAATTACAGAGGCAATGGTTACCATAAAAAAGAATTATACTAGGAAATATGAGAATTAAACGAAAGTGTTTGTTTACCAGCTGTATAAATTTGGACAAGACAATTCACCTCTTTAACTCTCACTTGGGTCATCTATAAAATAAGGAAAATAATAACTTTTCTTCATGAACCCAGAAGACACTGGCTCAGATAATAGCCTAAGAACCTTCCACTTTTAAACTATATATATTTTCTAGAAAGAGGGAAAAAATCCTCCAAACGTATGTAGATCATATATTTTTAATAATAATATAAAATAAATATTGCTCATTTGAAATATGATGGAATAATTAGAAGCTTACTTTATCTTTTTAACCTAATTGAAAGATGATGATATTATCTTTTGTTCTGGATGGCAGGAAATATGACAAAATTAAATGGGATTCTATAATTATTTCTGCAGCTTTACCAACCTAATATTTGTACATTGAAATTCAGAGACTTTGGTTTTCCTCACTACTCACTCAACTGGCCACATGTGTGGAGTTGGCAAGAAATGTATGTCTTCAAATGGCTTTAAATCAAATTCTTGTACAATAAATCATGTTCAAAATGTATAAGTGAAGATTGTTATTAAATAAAATATTATAGAATATTTTAATAAAATGAATGGGGACACCCTGAGTTTAAAACTTTTAGACTTTCATACATTGTTTGCTTAAAGACTACCTACCCATTATCAGTCACCTAGCATCTTTTAAGTAACTATTAAGAATAATTAAATATGAGACACCTTATTTTTATGAACAATATGCTTATGACAAAAGCATAATAACAACTCACTTTTACAATTCTTTGATATCTAAAAAGCACTTTCCCGAAATAAACCTAATGAAGAAGGTAGTACAAATATAGTTTTCTCCATTTTACAGATGATGAAAGTGAGGCTCCTAAAACAAATTCCACCTTTTCCCCCACTCCCTAGGTCAATATGGCATGTATGCCAAAGATGGTACAGAGTGGTCTCTGTGGGTATGAGGCCAGCTTCCTCCCAGACCTACCCCCAACCCTCCCAGTTCCTTACTAGAAAGGCAGAGAGACTCTGGTGGAGTTCCACCCTTCCCCCTCTCCTCTGTGCCTCATGACATTTTTTCACATCCCCCACCCTTCTGCCCAGCAGTCCAATGGAACCATGGGAGGTGTGGGGGAAGTGGGAAGCTCACAGGTGGCAGAGCTGGAAGGGAACAGAGTACTTGGGACACTCCCCTCCCACTCTTTACACTAACTGAGGACATTCCTTAATTCATTCACCCCTCCACCCAGCAGCCCAATGAAAGCACTTTCTCTCCCACCTGTGTGGGTTAATGGCAAGGGGGGCATGGCACTGGGTCTAGGGTGTGGTGTGGGGGTGGGGCCTGGCACTCCATCTCTAAAAGGTTCTCCATTACTGCCCTACTTGTAACAAGTTTCAACACTAAACTATAAGCAGGGATTGGCTTTACTTTTTTTTTAATTTTATTTTATTTTTAGAATATTTTTCAATGGTTACATGATTCATGATCTCTTCCTCTCCTCTCCTCTCCTTTCCCCACTCCTGGAGATCACAAACAATTCCACTCATTTATACATGACTTATTTCTCAAAATCTATTTTAATATTATGCATATTTGTATTAGAGTAATACTTAAAAAGCCACAACCCTTAATCATATACACATATAATCAAGTGATGAAATATGCTTTTCTTCTGTTTCTACTCCCATAGTTCTTTCTCTAGATGTGGATAGCATTCTTTTTCATATATTCCATGGGATTATTTTTGATCATTGCATTGCTGTTTCAGAGTCTATTACAACAGATCATTCTCATCCCTTTACATACTCATCTCATACAACTGATCACCCCTTTCATCCCTTTCTTCATCTGAAAATTGCCCATTCATATCATTTGTCAATTGGGGAATGGCTTGATTTCTTGTAAATTTGACTTGGTTCCTTATATATTTGGGAAATTAGGCCTTTGTCAGAGAATTTTGTTCTAAATTTTTTTTCCCTATGGGTTGGTTTGAAAAGGATTCATATCTTTTTGGACTGAATCTGATTTCATAAATATAGGTGTCTTTAAGGGAGAAAATTCCAAATGCCATTCAGGCTAATATCTCCATTGTAATGTTTAATCTTAGAAAGTTTCCTGAGTCATTAAGAAGTTAAGTAACTTCTCCAGGTCCACAGAACTAGTTATGTACCAGAGGTGAGACTTGATCCTTTGTACATTTTTTACTTCAAGTTCAACTTTCTAGTCACAAGGTTGTGCTGCTCTTTCTACGTGAGCCTCTGCATGTCGTTTTCTTTTTTTTAAATCTTCTTCAGGAACTTAAATTTCTTCCTTAGATCTGGAATCTAGGCTTACCTCTACCACAAAATAGATGTGTGAAATAACCAGGTTAGTGTAGATGATCTCTAAGGTCTCTTTCTTCTCTACAAGTTCAATAAATCCATAGTAGTTATGAAAGTAGTCAGATACTTCATCACTTGGAATAACTTCATTTATTTTATAAAAGAGTACGCATCTCCATAAGAAAGGTCAAAGTTTTTTTAGCCTGACAATTTTTAGAAAATTATAGGACATGGTTGAGGCAAAACAAAATTGAGAGAAAAAAAAGAGAAGTGGCCTCTAAAGGTTTATTATGCAATGTCCCATAAACAGTTTGGGAAATTTTTTGTTAATTCCAGATTAAATATGAGAAGCAGTTTCACTCTTAAACAATTTCTAGGCCAAATATCCACATGTGTAATCACAAACAATCCTATGTTACTATGAACATACTTTTTAGAACTACTTTGAGCCTCACTCATATTCACCTCACATCAGTCCCTTTCTCCAGGCTAGCATATATCTGAAGCTGTACAAAGGAATTTATTGAATTGTGTGTTTCTTGCAATTTGCTTCTGAACTGTTATCCTTAGGACATTTCTTTCAGATAAATTCTTTAGCACCCCGATATACTCTAGGTGTTATTTGAATTTAAAAATGTTTGTAACAATTGTATAAGTCTGAACAGCATATCTAGTTAAAGAAGAAATGCCTTTCGTTATCTGGTAACTTTTTAGCAAGGATTTTGGAAACTAATATTTTCCTATATGATTTTTTAAAAAAAAGTTTCTTGAAAGGATTTTCACTTTAGTGACGGTAGAGGACCAACAAAATGATACCAACTTTAAAGCTTGAAGAGTCACATAATAGCGAAGGGGTCTAAAATGAAGTGCCCCATAAAATGTTTGGATGATAACTTCCATTTCCTAAGATTGATTCAGAGTTTTTTGAGCTATAATCCAAGGTCCCATAACTGAAACTTTATAGAAGAAATATTCTGAATCTATGTGATGAGATAGATATCCCTTCTAAAATGAGATTGGATGGATGAAAGTAGTACAATATAGATCTTGAGGGCATTAAGTTTAATATAGTTTTCAAATTTTAATGATAACAATCAATAATATTAAAACACTGGCCTTCAAAGGCACTGGTTACCTCTTAGAAATCATTTTTATGGGTATTCATTGCCTTTTATTTAGAGGAAGAAAATTCTTCCTACACAGAAAATAACTCCCAAATACTTCATTTTAAACATCAGATTTCAGGTTGAATGTAAATTCAAGGCAAGCAACCAGTGAGGTACAAGGCCACCCAGGAACCAGTATATCTCTCTGATCAAGATGACATGACCTAAATTGCTTTTGATTACTAGCTTCTGACCCAATCGAGAATTGCTTGGATCAAATTACATAGTTGCTCTACTTTGCTCCTACTTTTTTTTATCACTTTCTCAATGCTCCCTTTGCTCTTTAATTTTAGAAATCATCACCTTTTTTTTCCCTTCAATGTGACCTACTAAACAAAAAAGCTGCTAATAATTTTAATCTTTATCTCTTAGGAACTTCTAAGCAAATTCCTTTCTCCTAAATTTTAGAATAACCACAACTATTTATGTACATTATTTCACTCTGAAGACACAGATATGCTAGACATAAAGGAAACAATGATGGGTTATTATTTGTTCACTTTCCGATCTCTAAATGCTTTCATTTATTATTGAAATAAAAATAATTGTTGGAGACAAAATTATGACATCAACAAAAATGATATTTGAGATTAATTGCCTTTACTAAAGTTCAGTTGATTATTATGTGTATAAAATCATTTTATATTTGGAGGCAGATTCAAAAGAAGCAGTTGAAATCATTCCTACTTCCTTTAAACTCACAACCTAGCTGGAGAAATAAGATGTTTGTATAACAAAATATTAAATTACAAAATAAGGAAGTATATAATTCAATACCAAAATGAGAAATATCTGTGAGTGCTTAATGATTATATTTTTTTAGATATCTGTGCTGAATTTTACAAAGGAGGTATAAGTAATATGCACATTAGAGGATTCAAAATATTGCTTTGAAAACATCATTAAAGTATATTATTAAAATGATAATCTTACTGGCATATAATAATAATCTTCCCTGAGCAAGCTACATCTAGGATATTGTGTTCAGTGATTATTTTTAGTAAAGGCTTGGGTTCATGCAGAAGAGAGCAACCAGAATAATGAAATGACTTGTAATCAACTGCATAAGAGGATCAGTTTGAAGAACCTGATGATGTTTATCTTAGGGACCTGGAAAAAATGTAATGTGTTAAGGGAAAGATGATATGATTATAATTAGGTAACACATAATGTCACTTGTCCAAGAAGGCAGAACTAGAATCAGAGGATTCAAGATTTGGGACCAATATGAGAAACATCTTTCCAGTAGAATCACAAAATCTAGGAATTGGAAGGAGCCTCAATGGCTTCTAGGCTGTCTAGGTCCCAAGCAAAAAAAAAAAAAAGTCTTTTTTTTTTTAAGCCCTCATTATGTGACAGGCACTTTGTTAAATACTGGTGTTCAAACAAATGCAAAACAAAATCCCAAACATAAAAAGAGTCCCTGTTTTTGAGAAACTTACAGACCAATGGGGGGGGGGACATGCAAAAATCTATGCACAAACAAGTAAAAATATATATGTACATATACATAATAAATTGTAGGTAATCACAGAATGAAGGTACTAGGATTAAAAAAGATTGGGAAAGGCTTCTTGTAGAAGGTGGAATTTTAGGTAGAACTTGAAGGAAATAAGGATATGGAGATATGGAAGGAGAAAAATCCAAAATTATGTATCCCCCTGACCTTCACTGGAAGACACCGGGAAATGACAGCACAATAATTCCTAAAACAATTTATTTCATTTTTGCTGTGGTTCAGTGGTTTCAACTCTTTGTGACCCCATTTGGAGTTTTTTGGTTAAATATATTGGAGTGGTTTGCCATTTTCTTTTCTAGCTCATTTTAAAGATAAAGAAACTGGGGCAAACAGGGTTAAGTGACTTGCTCAGACAGTCATAAATATCAGGAATTTTTTTCTTTTATTTGCCCTAGATTTGTTATGCTGCATCATTCCTGGAATCCCTACTTCCTTTGAGATAAGATTCAAGCACCATATATTCTACACTTCCCCTTTACCTTCCCTCTCCCCAGCCACTGAATTCCCTCCTTAACTTTCTTGTATTTATTTTACATTTTATATATGTACATATCATATTCCCCTAGAGAATATAATATGCTCCTTGAGGGTAGGAATTGATTCCTTTATTTCCCCTCTGTCTCCTCAGAATATAGCATAGTTATTGGTATTTAGTAGCTTTTTAAAAAATGTTTGCTAATTCAGTGATTCCTCTATAGACAATCAGAAAAAAATTAGTATATTTTTTAACAAAGCCCTTTGAGATATCATTAAAGGTGTCATTGAATTTTGATTGAATGGCTCATGTAAGAAACACGTGATTTCTCTGATCTTAGACTCTTCATAGAGAGGTTAGAAGACAACTAGGTGGAAATGTCATAGAGTGGATCTATGCTCCAGATAAAGAGTTGGACTAGATAATCTACAGAATTTTATAATTTGAATAATTGTTTATTGACTTTGATGTCTTCATGATGTGGTTTCTGACATAATGTAGGATATATTTAAAGAGTTATCTGAATAAGTCATGCCAACTGGAATCTTGGATAATATACTTAAGAAAAAGCCTGGAAATCTTTTCATTTAGATCTCCTTGGAAATAGACATAAAATTTTAATATAGACAAATATCTACTTTATACTTGTGGTATATATGCTGTTGGTCTAGAAATATAATTTCATTGGCATAGGTACTCCCTTTCTGCATCGATTAAAAGTAACCATTTATTCTAAATTGTAAATTTAAATGTTTGCCAGGGGTTTTGAGAAGTTGTCACTTACCCATAGTCTCACATCCACTATGAATCAGAAACAGAATTTCTCTGAGGGCATGCTGACTCCAAAGCCATCTCTCTATCCATAACTGACACTGTTTCTCTCCTTATAGCCTCTTTTGACTTGGCAGCTTTAATTATTATAGATTCTCCATTTTTTTTAGAAATAGATCTCACTACAATTGTATCTTTCTAGTAGTCATGGAGGGATGTTTATAAATTTACAAATTCAATAATTTATAAGGTATTTCAGTTTAAAGGTTATGCTGAATAGATTTATCAGCTGGGTTGTTGATTAGGACAAAAATTTCATCTCCTCATGTTTTAAGTGTATATGGAATATAAAATTACATTCTAAGATTAAAAATTAGAAAATAGAGCTTATAATATCAACATGGAGATATTTAAGCAGAGGCTAGATAACTACTTAGACGAAATATTGTCAAAGGAATTCCTGTTTTAGTAAAGATCATATTCTATGCCCTCTGAGGTCCAAGTCTGAGGTTTTGTGGTTCTATGATGATATACAACAAGCAAAATGGAATAGGCAGAGATGAAGGACAATGCAGTCACTGCCTTCAAAGAGTTTAAAATCCAATGGGAGAATATGACATTGATACAAATATGTGTGATGAAGGGCAGGATGTACTGGGGGGTGGGGAAGTAGGAATTATACCCTCTAGGGAAATTCAGACTGGTAAAAAGAGACGCACAAAGGAAGTCAGAAATAAAGAGAGCTTTAGCCCTGTATCACCAAATGTTTTTTGAACATTTGAACTGAATTTTCCTTAAAGTCTCAAACTCAACATGTCTAAAATTTTTTCCTAAAATAATTTTCTTTTTCCAACTTCCTTACAATATATAAAATCTCACCAAGGCTCATAACTTTATTGTCTCTTTCCCCCCATATCCAATTTGTTACCAATATTTTTGTTTCTAATGTCATAAAATTTTTGATATATATATAACCTTCTCTCCACTTATAAAGCCATTACCTTAGACCAGGTCCTAAACCTCTTTCACCTGGATCATTTAAATAGCCTTCTAATTGCCTTTCTTGTACTAAGTCTTCACTCTAATCCATCTCAGATGCCAAGATCTGATCATGTCACAAATACACTCAATAGATATATACACCAATGCACACAAACATTCAGTAAATTCCAGGAGCCTTTAAAACTCTTCACAATCTATCATCTCCAAATTTTTCTAGTATTCTTACATTTTACTATCTTCCATTTACTCTATGATCTAGCAATACTGACTAATTTACTTTTCTTCCACTTTATTTTTATTCACCAGGTATTTACAATATCTCTATTCCATAAATGGAACAATCTCCCTCTTCATCTCTACCTCTTAGCTTTGTTGGATCTCTTCAAGATTCAGATAAAGTTCCACTTTCTTCTGTAGGTTGTTCCCAGTCCCCCAACATTTTTCCCCTTACTCTTTAAGATTCTATTCCATTTACTCTGTATGTATGTATGTATGTATGTAAGTATGTGTTTATATATATATATATATATATGTATATATAGTAGATACTTAATTCTTAACAGCTATTTCTCCACTGAATTTCTTGAGAGCTGGGAAAGATTTGTGTTCCTTTTTATCTTCAACACTTTAAACAGTAACTAATTTTGAGTGCTTAACAAATGATGGTTAATTTGATTTTTCCAATTAGTTGCCTTTATGAATATAAAGAACTCTGCTTACACATGTCTATAAGTTTGTGCTATAGTGAATAAAGCACTGGATTCAGAGTTAAGAATAGCCAAGTTCAAATCCTGATACATGTTCTTACAAGTAATGCAAACCTAAGCAATTCACTTAAGCCCTTTCAGCCTCTATTTGCTCTTCTGTAAAAATGGAGATAATAATAATAATGTGTCAAGGGATTTTGTGAGAATAAATGAGTTAATATATGCATACATATACATGAAAATTTTATAAACATTAACATGTTAAATAAGTTAGTTCATTTTGAATATTTGTTGATGCTTTCTCTAAAGATTTGAAGAGCATGTATTTTGAAGACCAGAAGGCATATTGTTCTCATTATTAATGACTAAAAGAAATTCTTATTTCCTTTCACCAAATTATATCCAAAATATTTTCTAATTCTCTTGTGAATGCTTCAAAAATAACATAAAATTGTGTGAAAAATAATTCATATCCACAGCTTGCAAAAATAACCACCTCGAAAAACATTTAAAAAAGTAATGCTGACATTAGACTTTAGAATCTAGAATAATGATTCTTTCTTCTCAAAATGACAACAAATATGCAGTTTCCTTACATATGTGATGATCCTTTGTCATAATTGGTCCTCTGTTACCCATATAAGAATTGAATGAATGAATCATATTAGGTAATCATATTTATGCATACTTAAATGCATAACTTTCATCTTAAAGAGAAAAAATGGTTCTATTCCAAAGTCTCTACTTAGAGTAAAAATTTTGATATGAAAATTGTGCTAGATATTATCTGCAAGGAGATATATATAATGTTTTCTTCATATTCTTGCAGTATGTCACCTTCATACTACCATAGAATACTACATTTCTTAAATTCAATATTCTCAAAGCTTGTTTTTATTACAAAATATAAAAGATCACCATACATGTAGATGTGGAAACAAAAATTTAAGGTATTAAAATAATTTTAGGAAAGAAATCTGAATATAGAATAGATAGTATACAAATAAAAATAGTAAAATTTGAGAATTCTTATTATTAACAAGAATTCTTATTAACTGTGAATATTTTTATTATCAATAAGGAAAGGATCCAAGACAACTTTAAGGGATTCTTATTAACTTGGACAAAATGGGAGGTACAAGATAACTCTTAATAATTAAACTTAAAAGCTCAGAAAGGTTAAATGGCTTTTCTGTGGTAAATTAAAAAATAAAACAAAGCAAAATACTTAGTATTAGAAGTGGGATTAGAATCCAGGTTTATTTTCACTTTAAGTCTAAGATTCTTTCCCCTACAACTCTACCTCCTAGGAAAGAGTAAAATCTAACAAAAATAGGATACTTTAATCAATCAATCAATATTTAATGACTTACTATGTTCCAATGCAAAGACAAAGAAATTGTCATTGCCTCAGAGAGCTAGCATTTTCTTAGGGATGGAAAGCATGCATAAATGTGTGTGTGAAGTAAATACAAGTATTATTTTGAAAGGGTGGGGTGATCTTTAGGAGGAGAGGGATAAAGAAGATTTTTACACAGGAAATGTTATTTATGCTGAGCTTTAAATGAATTTAGGGATCCTGAGAAGCAGAAGAAAGGTGGGTGTGTATTTCAGGTAAGGAAGACAGTCCATGTAGACCAGCTGAGTTTTGACACAGAATCCCAAAGGACAATTATGTATAAAACAGCTAGAAAAGTAAAATTCTAAATATTTTGTTATGCTTGGATTGAGGAATGGTGATGGGAAAGAGGAGGTGAGAGAGCTACAGAGTATAGTGTGCTGGGGGAGGGGGGTTCAGACATGAATAATAGATTTGGATCAGCTAAGCAGAGTGGAAAAACACTGGACACCTAAGGAATATTATTTGAGAACACAAGAAAGAAAGAAAAAGAACTTTATAATTTTATAATCTAATATCTTTATCTTGAATAACAGTACTTCATTCTAATAAAAATATCAGATCAAAAAACAAGGTCATGTAAAAACAAGGCTACAAAATTGTAAGGAGATAGTTAAAAAATAATAAGGATATTTAAATGGATTCAAATAGTGTATATATTTCATGAATATGGCCTGGTAAACAAAACTAATTAATGTAAGTAGAGAAATCTTCCTATTTAATTTTGTCTTCATTAATTCTGCTGGAATTATTTTTATACTCCTGTTGAGTTAATTACAAATCAATTTTATATAATTAGGTATTAATACCTTCTGTTATGTTTTCTAATAACTCTTCATTTAACAGTGGCATAACTCAGTACAGATTCTTAATCATTTCCATGATAATAAATAAATCATATCTTAGATACCAATAAGTATATAGGCTACTTGTTTTTAACTGAGAAATATAGATGGGTTTGTTTCCTTTCTGATTTATTTCAGCACACTGAATGGTTAATCACTTATTTGAATTTTTAATTTAATATACTGATGTATAATAAATGAAACAAGATTATCTTCCCTTCTATGAGCTAATTTCCATTAATTATAAGTATTTTCAAATAGCATTATTTAAATGATTTTTACACTATACGTAAGTGTTTTGTATTAAAGTAGGCAGAATGTTGACATTACAAGACTCAGAGGCATGAACTATGATATTCTACAAGGCAAAGGACCTAAGACTACAACCCAGAGTTATATGCCCAGCAAAATTGAGTATAATCCTCCAGGAGTGTGGGGGGAAAGAGAATGGACATTCACAAAATAGTGGAACTAATGACTTATTTAAACAAAAAACCTGAGCTAAAAAGAAATTTGAAAAGCAAATTTCACACTAAAAAGGATGCATAAAAAGATAAAATGAAATCTTACGGGTTTTAATAAGGTAAAATTGTGTCTAATCATGCCTGGGAAGGTAGTAATTAAAATAATTAGATATCTATAATACTTAAGAAAGGTGAAGTAATTAAAATGTGCAAAATACTTAAAGTACCTAAGATATTTAAGAGTCATATCACTAGTAGAGCACTTAAAAGGTATATACTTAGAAGGAAGGAAGGAAGAAAAATAAAATGGGCTGATATCCCTTTACCCTATCCCTCCACAAAAGAGGGATGGGAAAGAGGAATACATGGGCAAAAGAGAAAAGAAGAGACAGAATGGAGGTAAATTAACTTTCAATAAGAGGCATATAAGAGGCAAATACAGTGGAAGAGAAGATGGTGGAGTGAATATACTTGAAGCTCTCATCAGAAGTAGCTTAGGATGGAATAAATCCCATACTCAGCCAGTTACAGAAACCTACTTTATCCTATATAGAAGTGGAAAGGGGGGGGGGAGAATAATTGAGATTGTGTAGACAAAAAGGAGGGTGAACTGGGAGAAGTAGTCATTAAATAAAACAACCATGAACAGAGAAAGGCTAAAATGAGAGAGAGACAGAGAGACACACACAGAGACACACTGAGAGAGAGAGACAGAGAGAGAAATAAAGAGAGACATACAGACAGAGACAGAGAGACATAAACAGAGAGAGAGAAAACAATATGGAGGGAAAAATACAATTAGTAAACATAACTCTGAGTATGAATGGGAAGAACTCACCCATAAAAAAGAGAAGTATAGCAGATTGTATTAAAAATCAATATCCTATAATATGCTATCTAAAAGAAACACATTTAAAACAGTGGTACACACACTGAGTAAAAGTAAGAGGCTGAAGCTGAATCTATTATGCCTTAGCTAAAGTTTAAAAAAAAAGTGGGGCTAACAATCATGATTTCATATGAAGGCAAAACTGATGCAATCAAAAAAGATAAGGATGGAAATTGCATTGTGATAAAAGGCACCATAGACAGTGAAACAATATCAGCATTAAATATATATGCATCAAATGGCACAACATAGATTCTAAAAGAAAAGCTACATGAGTTACAGGAGGCATTAGATACTAAAATGTTACTAGTGTAGGACTTCAAATGTCCCCTTAAAGAAGTAGATAATTCCAATAAAAATAAACATGAAAGAAGTTAAGGAGATAAAGAGAACTTTAGAAAAGCTACATATGATAGACCACTGGAGAAAACTGAATGGGAATAGAAAAGAACAATTTTTCTCAGCAGTATATGGCATTTTCACAAAAATTGACCATATTATAGAGCATCAAAATTCACATCTAAATGCAGAAAGCAGAACTATTAAATGCATACTTTTCAGATCATAATGTAATAAAAATTATAGTCCACAAGGGCAATAGAAAGTTTAAACATTATTTGGAAACTAAGCAGTTGTATCCAAAATGATGAATGGGTCAAAGAACAAATCATAGAAAAAATTAATTAAAGAAAATGACAATGAGGAGACAATGTTTCAAAATTTATTGGATACACCCAAAGGAGTATGTAGAGAGAAATTCATATCTTTTAATGCTTAATCAAAAGCTTAGAGAAAGAATAGATCAATGAATTGGATATAAAATGAAAAAAAAACTAGAAAGAATAATAAATTTAAAATCCCCAATTAAATATCAAATTAGAAATCTGGCAAATAAAAGGAGAAATTAATGAAATTTAAAGTAAGAAAATAATTAAACTAGTAAATAATAGGAGTTGACTATATTAAAAATAATTAAAATAGATAAACTTTTGGTTAATTTGATTTTAAAAAAGAAAATCAAATTTCAAGCATCAAAAATGAACAAAAGTGAAATCATAACAAATGAAGAAATTAAAGCAATTATTGAATGTTATTTTGCTCAATTATATGCCAATAAATCTAACAATCTTAAGTGAAATAGATGAATATTTAAAAGAATATAAAACTACCTAGATTAACAAAAGAGGAAATAAAGTAATTAAATAACTACATCACATTAAAAAAATAGAACAAACCATCAAAGAACTCCTAAAAAAAAAAGGCCTGAGGGCCAGATATATTCACAAGCGAATTTTAACAAGCATTTAAAGAAAAAATAACACCAATAGTACATAAAATATTTTTAAATATATGGGAAGAGGAAATCCTTCTAAACTATCTTAATAACAAAAATGTGGTATTGCTATTTAAACCAGAAAGAGATAAAAGATATAAAGAAAATTATAGACTAATATTGTTAATGAACATTGATGCAAACATTTTAAATGAAATACTCACAAGGAAATTAAAACATTATATCAGAAGAATCATATACCATTTTCAAGTGGGTTTTATCCCAGAAATACAGACATAGTTTAATATTAGGAAAACCATCAGCATAAATGACCATATCTATAACAAACCAACAGAAATCACATGGCTATTTCAGTAGATGTAGAAAAAGCATTTGACAAAAACCATTCCCTATAATACACTAGAAAATATTGTGATAAAGGGAAACTTCCCTAAAGTGACAAATGACATATACCTAAATCCATCATCAAGAATTATTGATGATGGGAGTAAAGTAAAATAAGTAAAAATAAGCAAAAAATAAGTTTTAAAAAGTAAAAAAAAAAAGAATTAAGTAAAACTCTTCCCAGGTTTAAGTAAGGATGCACATTATCATCACCATTATTTAATTTTATACTATAGCAATATGAGCAGAAAAAGAAATATATGAAATTAGAATAGGCAACTAAGCTATCACTAGCTAGAGAACCCTAGAAAATTTACCAAAAAATAAACTATTAGATATAATTAACCATTTCAATGTAGCAGTATACAAAATAAATCTACCTAAATCATCATTATTTCTATTTACCACCATCAAAATTCAACATTATCAGACAAAAAAGGAAATTCCATTCACAATAACGCTAGACCGTATAAAATACCAGACGGTAAACTACTAAAACACATCTAGCATCTACATGAACACAATTATAAAAACACTCTTCACACAAATAAAATCAGACTGTAATAAATATTAATTCCTTAAGAAATAAACTGAACCAATGTAGTGAAAATAACAATCTTAACTAAATTAATTTGTTTATTTAGTGCCACACCAATTAAACTACCCAAAAATTATTTCATAGAACTAGAAAGAATAACAACAAAGTTCATAACTTTGTTATGAACATAACAAGGCCAAGAATATCAAAGGAATTAATGAAAAATATATGGAAGAAGGCCTGGCTACACCATATATCAAACTATACTATAAAATGGTAATCATCAAAAACCTGGCTAAGAAACAGAGTAGTGTATCAATAAAATAGATTAGATAATCAACACATGAAAGTCAATGTCTATAGCAACTTTATGTCTAATAAACCAAGAAAAGATCCAAGCTTTTGGAGAAATAACTCACTATTTGATAAAAACTTCAGGGAAAAATGGAAAGCATTATGGAAGAGACTAGCTATGAAATAACATCTCACCACCACACCAAGAAAGAGTCAAAATGGATATCTATTCTAGAAATAAAGGGTAACAACATGAACACTTTTGGGAAATATGGAAAAGTTGAAATAGATTTTACCCTTCAACTGAGGTTAGGGTAGGGGATTGGAAATAAGTCATCAATAAATGTTACCTAAATAATTGTTGATCATCACTAGATTGTTTACACCAAAATCCTCAGGATAATGATTCAGTGTGTATGTATAGATACACACATACATATACCGACACATATACAATTTAACACCATATCAGGGAATAGAATTAGAAAAAATCATAAAATAATTCAGTTTTAGTAACAGAAGTTCTAGAACTTCAAGAAAAACAATAGCATTGCTAGACCTCAAAAATATTACAAAAGACAAATCATTGTTATATTTAGTATCTAAAAATGTAGAGCAGTAAAACAGAAAAGATAAGCAAGAACTATAAACTACTGAATATAGTAGCCCATTGTTTAATAAACATGAGACTCAAAAAACAAACATACATAAAAATGTATGTGGCAGACTAGATATTTTTTCTAATTCACACAACCTCTCAAATTTTCCAAAGCAGAAATTATGCACTAAAGATAAAACAACTTCAGCTACTTCCATGATCACAATCTAAGAGAAGGTAAAACAAAATATCCCCACCAAAAAAGCAGGAACTGATACTCACTGATTTTATGGTCATTCACCACCCCTTTCCTACCTCCCTTTCTATGGGTAATGAGAGTGTACTAGCAAACTAAACATAGTTTACATTAACTAGGTTTGACATTAAAACCCACTCCTGTATCCTGTTCTTGCCTCCCTCTTTCTAGAGTCATATAGACCCTCATTCTAAGTGGTCTCAACAGCCAGCTTATCCAAAGCCCTATTACAGAGTTGGTAAAGAGAAGGCACATGTGTTGAGCTGGCACTTGGGGAGCTGTGCAGTTACCCCTCTTCCCAGTGCCCAAGGACATTTTTGCTCACCTCACCCCCTCTGTCCAGCTGCCCAAAGCAAGCACTTTCTCCCTCAACTCTCTCCAGTAATCTGGGGGCTCAGAGACTGAGTGAATTTGCCCTCTGGGCATTCAAATTTGGAAAAGGTTCCCCAACAAGGCTAGAGGAAAAAAAAAACCTGCTAGCTGCTACAGCATGGAAAATCCTGTACTATAAATCTCTGAACTACACATAGGAAAGCAGGAAACTAATAAGAGAGGGAATGACAAAAGTTACCAGTATAGAATACCATTTATGTGGGGAGCTGTGCAATACTCCAACAAGCTTCAGGGAAAGAGCATAGGATTCTGCTGGGGTAATTTTTAACCACACAAAAGTCCACTGGAGCAGACTCATGCTGTTGAACCATGAATTGCCCAGTGTGGGAGAAGTCCAAGACAAGTTGAGACCCAGCCCTGAAGGAATCAGAGGGGAGGAAGTCAGAAAGTGAGTGATAATGAAAATAAGTATGGGTTGGGGGAGAAGATCTGAAGTACCAAAGATGTCAGGAAGAAGCTATCTCTAAGACTTCAAAATAAAACAGATAAATCAATAGGAAAAATTGTAACAGAAGAAAATAGGGACTTGAGATCTAGTAAACTAGTTTAGGCATCTTTGCATAAATACAGAAAAATGAAGGGAAATGACCCAACACATGATGAGACAGAGGACACTAAGGCATTTGAGGAGAACATGGAACCAGAACATGTTGTTCCTGGGTGGTTTGAAAGATAAAACAGGAGAATTATGTGAGCAGAATTTCTTTCCAACACAGTAAAAATAAGAAGCAAAATAGAAAAATATGAATCTGCCATGGTAATATCAATAAAAATTAAAGAGAATAAAATGCAAACACACAGAAGTAAAGAACAACCTTAAAAGAGAAGCAAAAAACAAAAACATAAAAAATATGCTCACTATGCAATAAAACATACAGTTCTTCAAGACCAGATGTGTAGAGATTATTTAAGGCTCATAAGTCTCCCAGAAGAACATGACAGAACAAAAAAATTTAGTACCATCATGAAGGAAATAATAGAAGAAAACTGCTAAGAACTTCTAAAGACAAAAAAAAAATGAAACATCAATTAATGAATTCACAGGTTATTCCAGGAAAAACAAAACAAAACGAATACAAAACAACCACAACAAAAAGCCCAAAATTTCACAAGTAGTGGTGACATCTATTAATTCAATTTAGAAACAACAAGTTCTGTAAGCCATCTGGAGAAAGATCTTCAAATACAAAGGAAAGAATATTTGAATAACTGAAGACTATTCTGCATGTAGTTAAAATAAAAAAGAGGAGAAAGGGATTGAATAATATGTTCTGAAGTGGAGCTCAGGATGCAGCACACTATGACTTATTCTGCAAATCTGACCTTAATCATACAAGGGGGAAAAGGGTCATTCCATAATAAAGAAAAGTTTAAAACATTTTTAGAAAGAAAATCAGAACAGAAGAGATTATTTGATTCTCACCCCCCCCAAAAAAAACAGATTAATAGGACAGGTGAATAAATTCAGATAGCAACAGCAATAGTTGCAACAGAAAAGTCAGTAAAATAATTCTTCCTAAAGATAAACAAGGAGACCAAAGTAGAGGCAGAAATGTGAGAGTGGTATCATGAAGAGGCAGAAAGCGGGCATTATGGAGAGAAAATGGTGATATCTTGCCTACAGATAAATGTTTCTTTTGTGGGATTACATTCCCAATTGGAAGTATGTATTAAAAGGAAGAAGATAAAGGGGAGAGAGTGAAGTATATGCTAGGTCAAATCAAGAAAGGATATGAAGGGAAAACTGTTCCTGTGGTCTCAGAAGGAGAGGATCATACAGAAGAGTAGGTAAAGATTGCAAAAGTAAGGAGGAAGAAGCAGACCTTATTTTGGAGGAGGGAAGGGTTCCAAGGGCTTCTTTGAGTGAAGGGAAATCAAAACCTCATATTGGATGATGCCTAGAAGATTAAGTGTTTGAAGTCTACTTAGCCTGGGAGGGAGGAAATTGGCAACTCTGGAGGCAATTGGAACCAAGAAGAGTAGGAAAGCATATATGTAGTGAGGACATTTCCAGGTAAATGTAGGAATAAAAAGTCAATAAGAGAGGTTTCAAATAAGGGGGAGGAGAAGGGTCCTATCATGGGGTAATGCCTCTCTGATACTTGTAAGAACTGGAATTGTTCTGAGAGTGAGACACAATGGAAAGGGGGAATCTATGGAGTGAGCCCTGTGAGGCACTGGCAGAAAGCACCCACAGAGCAGAACCTGGAAGGACAGAAACCCCTGAAGTTTTGATGGTAAAAATAGTATGGAAGAAAAATAAGAAGAGATGATTATAGGGGTCAAGGATATAAAGTAAACAAGAAAGAAAATGGATAATCCAAAATGGATAATGAAGAGAGTGAGAAATATTTTTTTAGAAAGAAGTTTAAAAATAAAAATGAAGACAATTGATGAACAGGAATAACTGGGAATAGAAGAATGAGAAATCTAATGACTAACCAAGAAAGGGGGAAAACTATACAACAAAAATAAAAACAGAAGAGAGGAACAAGTGAAAAAATCCCTAAAGGGAAAATAATAACAAATAAAAAGAGAAGATCAAGGAGGAAGAGAAGAGAACCAGTGGGAAAAGACCATCTTTAAAAAGAGGTTCATGTAAAATGATTTAAGGACCATAATACTAGGTTTATAGCAAAATGAAAAAAATCATGATTTATTTATGAAAAATAATGCCTATTAGGCACCTATCCTTGAGGATACAGATACAAAGAGTGAGTCTCTATAATCAAGGTTTTTATATTCTTATGGGAAACTACATGTATACACACACACACACACACACACACACACACACACATATATACAGAATAAATTTAAATAAAACAAATACACCTAAATATAAGATAACTGAACATCACATAGAGAGGAAGAATATTTATTAATACTTGGGGAGATTCAGGAAAGGCTTCATGCAGAAGCTGATACTTAACCTATGTCTTGAAGAAGGGCTTCTTTGAGGGAGAACAGAGCAGATAGTATTTTTCAGGTATGGAGAAGGTCAGTGAAATGGTATGAAGACAACAGTGTTATGCATGAGGAAGAGAGAGGAAGTCAATTTGGCAGGATTCAAGATTATAGGCAACTCATTTAAAGCAGCATTTTTAAAAGTAGCTACTATGTGTCATACACTGTGCTAAGTGCTGCAGATACAAAAAAGGGAAAAACAAAAAAAGCCCTGCTCTCATGGAGTAAGTTATTAATAGTCTAACCACTAACAATAGTAATAGCCTAGTGAATTTCTCCAAGGCTTAGGAAGTAGAGACATAGAAGTTCTGTAGTATAGAAATTAAATTGCATTATGATTGTAGGTTAGCATTTGTTAGTGTTAGGAAACTTTTCTTAGTGACTATATAGTCATTAGGATAAGACAGTTGCATGTTCAATATGTGATTGACATTGTTGAGATGATTTGAATGTTGTTACTTGATTTGTTATGCAATAACTATGTTCATGTAAATCCCTTACCTAAATCATTTTCCTATCCCACTCTTAGCTTAGCATTTATGTAGTTAGAATAGCTAAGATGAGTTAGAATTTTGTTATTTTTTTGGGGGGAAGAGTATATTTATAACAGAGCAGAAATTATTATTAAGGTAAGTATCATTGAAAAAATGCAAGTCACATTTTTTTTTCAGAATAAAAGGGGGAATTATGGTAGAGACATGAAGAGAGAGAGGTTTTGTAGGACAAGCCAAGATGCAAGAAACAAGGCTGGGGACCTGTCTGTCAATCAAGAATAAGGTTCCAAACGGAATGTTCCCAGGAGGAGAGGCAGTTGAAGCTGTCGAGGGTGAGCTTGGCTTTGGGCTCTCTGACCAAAGGAAAAACCTCTGCTCTCTGAGATTTGACTGACCAAGAGTTGGAGGAAAACCAGACAGAAGGCAAGACTTTTCTTGGTGACTGGCTGTAGGAGGAAGAAGCTGAACTGATATTATTTAGTTTCTGTCCCAGGTTGAAGGACCCTTGAGGGGAGCTTCTGAACTTAGACTGAGAAACCTTGGTAGCTTTGTGAAGGGGAAAGAAGATTTTAAACAGTTCTCCTCCATCTCTCTATCTGTCCCCCTATCACAGTTGTGACCGGACTGAATTCTCCTTTTCCTCATTATAGATTAGGGAAACCCTTATCCCTCTTTCCTCAGTTTCCCATTCTGTTGTTTCCCAATAAACCCCTTACTTGAGAAAAGAAAGGAAGAAGTGTTTTCTCATGAATATCATAGTCCACTCAGGAGGGAAGGGAGGAAGCCAAAGGCTTCAAGAAGAAACTAGGAGGGAGAGGGTGGAAATGGAGGGAGTGAAAGGAGGAGGAGGTTAGGAAATACAATAATCCATTAGTCATCAAATAGGGATCAATAGGCAAACCTTACTGCATTCCCCTGTACCAGTATCCCTCTATCTCTCTAGCAGCATCTCTCTCAACATCTCTCTGTATCTCTCAGTATCTCTGAAGAAAGTATTTCTATCTCTATAACTAGTAGCAGTTCTCCAGTCACAGTCAAGCCAGAGTACATTCCAGTTAGTTAGTTCAACAACAAATAGTAACACAAATTATCTATTAATACATAATCTTATGGAGTAAACATGCACTATGTGCAAACAAGATCAAATGTAATAATTCATCATTTTTATTCAGTCATTTCAGTCATGTCTGTCTTCATGATTCACGCTTGGGGTTTTCTTGGGCAGAGATATTAGAAAAGTTTGTCATTTTCTTCCCCAGCTCATTTTACAGATGAAGAAACTGAGGCAAACAAGTTTAAGTGACTTGCCCAGGGGCTGGATTTGAACTCAAGCCTTCCTAACCCCAGGCCCAACCCTCTATCCAGTCTCCAGATAATCAATAGGAAATTCTTCTAGTAGAAAGTAGTATTATATGTAGCTGATGAAAATCAATCAAATCATGGAGATGAGTCTGTGAATATGTACAAAGTCAAGAAATGGAATATTATTTTCAAGGAACATCAAAGAAGCCAATGTTAAACTGCACTTTAAAAGTGAACTGGAAAATACATAAAAGACATGAATAACCAATATCAAAAGAAGCTCCAGGATGACAGGCATACTACCTATGATAGTTTAAATTTGTCTAAAAATAATGGACACTCAAATGAGGAATGGCTGAACAAATTAGGGTTTATAATGATGATGGAATACTACTGTCCTAAAAGGAATGGTGAATCACTTGATTTCTATAAGAACTGGAAAGACCTCCATGAACTGATGTGGAGATAAATGAGCAGAACCAGAACACTGTACACAGTAACTGAAACATTATGGCACAATCAAATGTAATCGACTTTGCTACTAATAGCAACACAATAATTAAGAACTATTCCATGGAACTTATGAAAAAGAATACTATCTACATCTAGAGAAGGAACTATGGGAGTAGAAATACAGAAGAAAAACATATGATTTATCATTTAGTTTTATGTGAATATAATTTGGGGTTGTGTTTTTTAAAAGATTATTCTATTCCAGATATGAATGATATAGAAATAGGTTTTGAGTAGTAGTAGTAGTAGTAGTAGTAGTCTCTCGGTAACCGAGGATGACAATTGTCTTTGTGCATTTTCATCTATGATAGATGAGTGTGCACAAAGACACTTGTGTGTGAAGGAGATTTGAGTGGAAAAGTCGGTGCACAGAGACAGTCCCACTCTCTCGGTGTTGGAAGACTGTGTCCAATGGCACGAAAAGTCGGTACACCTGGAGACTTCCTCAGCTGCATTGGATGGCCATGTTGTCTTTTGTGCTCTATCACGCCCTAAGCACTCCACAGTGCTTTGCTGCGTCGCCATCTCAGCCGTTGAACCTTCTTATTGGTTTCTTCCATCTGTTCAGCCGAAGCAGTCTTCACATGCTGGGTGAGCAAAGCCCTGGTTCACCAGGGGTCCACGATGACCCGATGGCTACCCTCACAAGGTTTAGCCAGCCTGTTGCCCGGGGTGTGGCCGCTGCCACATGCTAGCAGCTACTAGGAGCCACAAGTGAGAGCTGGGTGTCAGGTGAGGGTCAGAGGCTGGAGAGCTGCCCTAGGAGGGCACGACAAGCCCTCCGTACCAGAGATACTACCCCTCCATATAAAAACTAATGGAATTGCTTATCACATTCAAGAGGGGGGAGTGAAGAGGGGAGAGAGATAACATGAATCATGTAACCACAGAAAAATATTCTAAAAATATAAATAAAACAATGTCAAAAAATAAATACAAGAAATAAAAATAAAAATAAAAATTATGGACAATTCAGAATGTATAAGTGAAATCACCAAAAAGTCCACCATTAGACCCAGAGATAGGAATATACCCAAAGGAAGTCAAAGACAGAAATAAAACTTTCATACCAATAAATTTTTAACACTTTATGTGATATTAAAGAACTAGAAAAACACATGGATGACTATGGATTAAAGAATTTTTGCACAAATCATGGTATGTGAGAGCAATGGTTCATCATTGTTTTACTGGAAAAAAACTGACAAGAAATTCAGAGAAATTTGGGAAGACTTTTATGAACTTATGCTAAATAAAGTAACCAGCATAAAAATAATTACAATGTAGAAGAAATGAATAATAAAATGACACAAAATTTTATACAATTAGGCAAGTATAAGACCTAAATTTGGTCCCACGGAAAAGATGAGGGAATGTGACTTCTTTTTAGTGGAGAGATGAGAGACTTTCAGTATAGGATGTGATGATACATATTGTCAGAAATACGAGATATGTCCATTGGTTTTGTATAACAACTTTCTTTTCTCTTTGCTACAAGGGAAAGCTCACTTCAGATTATGTATGTATTTGTCAATATATGTGTACAAAAATTATAGTAATGTTTAAAAAGCATCAATAAACTATAACCAAAAATATTAGCCAAACTTAAAAAAAGGAAGTCTAAGGGATTACTAATGATGGCTCACATACTCAACTAGTATTCATGCAAGGACAGATTTTGGGAAAAATATGGACAAGAATTAAAATCATTGAGAATATGGTAAAATATCAAGAAAAGAGAACTTTATTATCATAAAATAAAGAAAAATATATGCCAAATAGTAAGATTACAGCTTAATTCAATGTAGTAAACACATGCAATACATAGAAGTTAGAAACTATATTTAAAATTTGGCCTATATTTCTTTAACAGAAACATGTTTAAAATGTTAATATATTCACATGAAATATTCAAGGTCATTGTAGATTAATTCAGATTTAACATGATTTTACATCACTTGATTTTTTTTTTATCTTGAGGAATCATGAGTTATAAAAGCAATTCACAGATTTGTTATATCAAATAGCTACTTTATTTTGTATAAATCATTTATATATATATATTTGTCCACTTCCAGCTACATTCTGAGGTTAATGTTTTGAGAATAGTTTATGCCATAACAAGAACGACACACAACAACAGAGAAGTATCTTGACACAGTGGATATATGCGTTCAGGACCACCTTCATTCAAGTTGTGCCACTGACAAATACAGACCTTGTGGATTCTGGCCAAGTTCCTTAACCTTTTAATGTTCTAGACAACTCACTAAGAATATGAATTGCAGATGAGATATTGATATTCATAGGTAAAAGAAGTTTCCTCACCCAAGAATTCCCCAAACCCATGAAATCATAGGTCTGGGACATATCCTAATGGTAATAATGTTCAGTTGCTTCAGTCATATCCTGCTCTTCATGACCCCATTTGAGATTTTCTTGGCAAAGATACTGGAGTGGCTTGCCATTTCCTTCTCCAGCTCATTTTACAGATGAAGGAACTGAAGCAAAAAGGATTAAGTGATTCATGCAGGGTCATACAGCTACTAAGAGACTTAAGGAAAATTTGAACTCAATTCTTCCTGATTTTAGGCCCAGAATTTTATGCACTGTGCCATCCAGCTGTCATAATGATAATAATAGCTGATCCTTACAACTACCCTGTGCAATAGATGATACTGGACCAAAAAAAAGTACTCTACAATAAGAAAAAGAATTAATGTCTGGGGAAATTGAGTGGAATGGTGTGATAAAGCATCCTTTTTTTATAAATTATAAAAATCTATAATGTTATTAAGCTCCTTTTGCAGACATGAAACAATGCCTCTTAATGCTAACATGCTAAGTTACTGTGTAGAGGGAATTTCATCGGTTCCCCCCCCAGTTCATCCCATTTTTTACATGCCAGCACTGAGTCCATAAATGTAAATAAAAGAGTGTGGGTAGACCACATCTAGCTCTCTACTTCCCTAAGCAGGCAAGTGAGATGGACTGAATCCTGCAGGATGGGCTACACGTGGTCCAACATAGTAAGAAAGAGACTTTAAATCTATACTTATCTACCTTGTCTATTTCATGTGATTATTAATAAACATTATATAAAACAAGAACTTGGAGATATTAATTTTAATCTAACATTACCTAATAAATTAAATAATTGCTATCTATTCTTTACACTAAAATAAATATAATTTAGGGGATAGGACAATGAATCCTTTGGGGGTATGTCTGCAGTTGGAAAGAAAGAGATAATGTTATGAATCTAGATCTTACTATAAAGTTACTATTTCATTAAAAGTAGAAGAATAATGAGGTACTGAGTGACCAAAGGATATATGAAACTATAAAAATGAACAAAAGTATGATTCCCTAGACTAAATCAGGATGACAATGCATCTCAGATTCCTTTATGTTTTCCTTTTTTCTGTGAGCTAGTATTCATTGATATGATCCTAAATTTGGCTGTTTTACTGATCTATTTTTTGTTTTTCATACTTAAAAAACAGTTCCAATGCTTTTATATCCTATTATGTTCTATCATTAATTGTACCCAGCACCACTCTAATGATCATTTAAGTGGGAATAAGGTATGAAAGAAAAGCAGCTTCTCATGTTCATATACAACTTTGTGGTTTAAAAAGTGTTTTATTGTTAAGTACAATAAATATTGATATTGCCAATTTATAATTTTAGTGAGATCAAACAAATGACTTGCCCATGATAATCTAACTACTAAGTGTGATGTCTTCTCATTCCACACCCTGTGGGCTCATTCTATTATACTGTGACAGTTTAGTCCAGGATTTACAAAATCAATGTGGGAAATAAAAGAATTACAGGTGCTATTTGTAGAAACATTTCTGCAGGGGTTTTTTCCTTTAAGAGAACTGTACATAAACAACAATAAAAGTACTACTAAAATATCCCAAGTATTTCAAAATATTTATGATTCCTCTGTTCCCATAGGCAATCAGTATCATCATGTAATGTAAACATGTATTAAAATCTCTCCAAAATAAACTTACTCATAAAAAGGTGTCTTAAAAAGGTATTAATTAAGAATTATGAAAGAAATTAATCTTTCCTACCCTCAAAATGAGTATTTTAAAAACATACTTTTTACTTATATTAATTCCTGAAACAGGATCTCATTATGTTCTTACTACTTCTAGGTAAAAGTCATAGGATTGTAAGCTTTCAGCTGGAAAAGGCCTTTGGAGCCATTCAAACCAATACCTTAATTTTATAGATGAGGAAACAGAGCCCAGGGTGCCAAATTGGCCCAAACGCAAAGAGAGACTAGTTTTCTGAGGTGTGATTTGAACCCAGGTTTTCTGATTTCATATTTAATGTGGAACTCTGTTACTATACCATACTGCCTTCCCTCTTAGTCTGACATTCCAGTATTTAAACAATATGACCTTTACCTAAATTGTTCTAGCCCCACTTATTGTTACTCCTTTAAAAGAAGAACCTTTTGTGTTCACCAAAGGAAAATACTAACTCTCGAAATAAACTCTCCCATTTTTATGCCTTGGGCATACCATTAATCCCTAACCCATCAACATACCCTTGGATCCTCAGTTTATCTTACCTAGCCATCCAAATTCAATCTACCCTTGAAAGCCAAGCTGGAATCCCACCTTCATGAAGTCTTCCTTATTCACTTTAGCCTGAAGATTCTACTGTCACTCCTTCCAAACATCTATGGCATTTTAAATATCTATAGTTTTCATTTGGGATTTATTATTTATTGCCTTAAACTGTGACTTCTGAATTTAAAACAGAATTATAAATTTATTTGAAGTATGATGCTTTTTAGTGAAAGAATCAGAAAAGAACATAATACTTAGGATTATGAGAAGTTTGAATATTAAGTAGAGTAAAAGACATATAATTGAGGTAATCAGCTTTACCTACCAGGCAGACAAGCCAATCTCTTAGGAGCAAGGCACCCTGAGGGAAATACAGGGAGCTGCATATAACAAGGTTAAATCATTACCAAGACCTTGAACAAAACTTCCATTCAGAGCTCAATGAAGAACAGGCAAGAATCTGAGTCAAAGAACCCTGGGAACAGATTTTTTTGCATGAATAGATCTGTTTTATTTCTGCTTTTTGATTTGGATGAGCGAAGGGGGGTGACT
This sequence comes from Monodelphis domestica, assembly GCF_027887165.1. Taxonomy (NCBI): domain Eukaryota; kingdom Metazoa; phylum Chordata; class Mammalia; order Didelphimorphia; family Didelphidae; genus Monodelphis; species Monodelphis domestica. The sequence goes on along the minus strand of NC_077228.1, from coordinate 318,487,684 downwards.
CTCAAGACCACTTTCCAGGAGGAAGCAGGAAGATTCCTGCTTTTAGTCTAGATCCTATGAGCATCCGCCAATGAAACCACACCCATACCAACGAGATGATCACAAAACAAGCTGGACTGACAGGTATGAAGTGATGAAAAGGAAATGAGCAGAACCCAGGGAGTGTTGTACACCACAACAATAGTAGTGTATTATGATTAACTGTGAATATTTTTATTATCAATAAGGAAAGGATCCAAGACAACTTTAAGGGACTCAACAAAAAAAGATACCCACCACCATAAGAAGGAATAGGCTGAGTCTGAAAGTAGAATGAAGCATAACATTTTTCACTTCATTTCCTCCATGAGCTTATCTCTAATGTAATAGATGTCATTTGATAATAGGATGACTATAGAAATGTGTGTCATATAATACTATACATATAAACTATACTACATTACCTGTCTTTTAGGGGAGGGGAAAAGAGTGAGTAGGAGGGAGAGAACATGGGAGAGAACATCTAATAGTGCCTTGATACATCCTCAGAAAACACACGAGGGTCTGTCCAGACTGGGACCTTAGATATAGACCTAGTGCTATACTGAGTACAATAAGCCTCACGCACCATACTTGACAGAATGAGGGGAGCCTCAGGAAAAGGACTAATCTTTACAAAATAAAGTTTCAAACTCCCAATTAAATAGTGAAAAGAATGAGGCCTCTTCAAAAGAACTGAGTGATTATTCCACAAGTGGGCTGTCTTTCATGTCTCATATATTCCCATTTTGGCATGCAACTAACTCCTAAGCTGGTGTTACATGTTAACTTAGTCCAATTTCTGAGAAACGAGACTTCAAAACAATTCCCATTGATGACCACCATTAATTCTCTGGAGTTGAGAGGGAATGCTGTACTGATGTTACTCTCCATTATTACACAATTCTGAAAGATAGGGGATTTAACCAAGAGAGATCTATGGCTACCAAATTTGCACCTTACTCCTGTTCTCCAAAACCAAATAATTTAGAAATATTATCACTTGAGGGAAATTCCTCTTTCTCTGCCACCCTTCCTTATACTCTGAGATCCAAGGAGTTCAATCATGCCTCTTTCCTCCTCTGCCCTACCTTTCCAAATCATTCTCTACCCCATTCAATAAGCTTTTTTCAAACTTCTTTTTAGTTTAGAAAATATGTTCTTTTTCCAGACTTTCCATCTTCTCGAACCCATAGAAACTTTGTACCTTATCTGAGAGGATGTACCTCGCCACCATTTCTGTATCTAATTATTCCATGTTTCATAAATAAGAACATACATTAGGTCAGGAAAAGGAATCAGCATATTCCTTGCTCCCCCTGCTATTTTTAAATCATCCTAGGCCACTATCCTGTAGCATTCTCTCATTTGAGCTTCATTCCAGCTATTTATGTCATTTAATAGAGATCCTTTTTAATTGTCTCTGCTCTATTATTTTCACTCTCTTTTTTCATGTATTTCTAACCCTTCCTTTAAACTTTTTTTCACTGTTGCCTTTGAGATGTTTGAACTTCTTCCCTTCTTTATCAATTGTATTATTATTTTGTCTAGATTTATAGCATATTCCTTTGATAATATGACTGACACCACAATGATAAGTAAACTATTGTAAGTAATATTGTGGTTTTTGTCATAATGGTTCAACTTATTAACGAGTATGAGTTCCTATCAAAACTTCCTTTAATTATTTGTCTGCCCTTATATCTGTAACCCGTTGGATCACCTAATCTAATTATTATAAACCATTTTCTCAGTAGATTTAGGTAATATACAAACTAAAATGCCTCCAGGAGTTCTCATTAAATATTTGACAAAAAAGCAACATTTCATAATAAATATCCATTTTTGAAAAAAATGATAAAAAACATAAAAGAAATTGTCCATATTAATATCTAGGTGATATTGGAGCCTGAAATTTGGTAATGAATGACAAAGAACAGTTATGAAGTATACTGATTACTTGACAGGTGCTAGACTCATAATACATTATGAACATGAATGCTCTACTTGTGCATAATGGAATTGATTGTAGTGGTTAGTAGAATTTTATTTTATAATACATCTAAAATAAGTTCATAACTAAGTTCTAGGTGTACTTATATACAATATATGTTAATTCTCACTATAATCATAAAAATCACATCTTTAAGGGAACAAAAAATTTAACTCTGTGATAATTCCATGAATTGATTAAATTCTTCACATTTCTAGTAAATACTATTCATAGAAGTTACCTCATTCATATGAAAATATATAAATGACAAACATCATTTATCAATCAATCCACAAGGATTTGTTTTATTGTATTTAGGATGGTCACTGAGGATATAAATTTTCTGCCTGCTAATACCTTATGGTTTGCTGTATTTGGCTTTATTCTATTTTTTAAAAAAGAAAATAAGAAAATCTTAATCCTATATTTTCAGAATTTCAATGACTTTTTCAATAGTAATATAATCAAATCATCTTCTCTACTATTTACTCCCACACAACTTTAATCCTGAAATTAGGGGTTATAGCATATTGTGCTATTTGGACTGCAATATCTCTTACTTATGGAAATTAGAGATAATGTTGACAGTCACCTGGATCATATAGGACTGAAAAAAAAAAAGAAAAAAACATACCCAAACACAAATTTTTTTTGAAAATTTTATTTACTTAGTCAGTTTAGAACATTTTTCCTTGGTTACAAGAATCATGTTCTTTTCTTCCCCTCTCCACACCCCTTCCCATAGCTGACGCACAATTCCACTGAGTTTTACCTGTGTCCTTGATCAGAACCTATTTCCATGTTGGTTGATGTTTGCAGTAGGATGATCATTTAGAGTCTAAATCCCCAATCATATACCCTCGACCCATGTAATAAAGCAATTGTTTTTCTTCAGTGTTTCTGCTACCACAGTTTTTCCTCTAAATGTGGATAGCCAAACACTTAAAAATATTGCTGATTAAAGACTAAAAAAAGTAAACAACAAAAATTCCTATTCTCCTCCCCAAAATTGCAGACTTTTTAAAGTTAGTTTTCACTGGTGAAGGAAGTTCACAACTTGCTTTGGCATCTTTTGTAAAAAAATAATAATTCTTCTATACTATAAAGTGGTTTTGTAAAAAAAATGGAAGAAAGTAATTGTTTTAATGATATAAGCATCTGGATGGGATTGGTACCTGAAATTTGATAATTAATGGAAAAGAGCATTTATCAAGAATACTTAGTATTCCTCATGCATGGGATTTTGTAGCCTGAAGGGACCTAAAAGATCATTTCACATAAATCTCTTATTTTAGAATAACCCAGAATTTTTAATTAAAAAAAAACCCTTACCTTCCATTTGAGAATTAATACTATTTATTAGTTCCAAAAGAGGAGAGTTATAAGGACTAGGCAGTGGGGGTTAAGTGACTTGCCCAGGGTCACACAGCTAGGAAACGTCTGAGGTCAAATTTGAATTTATGACCTTCCACCTCTAGGTTTGGCTTTCCATCCATTGAGTCACCTACTTGCCCCCAGCACAGAGATATTACCTGACTTCTCCAGATCACTCAGCTAGCTGGAGGCAAAAGCTAGACCAAAATGCACATATCCTGACTCAGGTACAGTGATCTTTTCACAGTATTACACTCCTGCTTATTTTCTTTGTGTGTGTGTGTGTGTGTGTGTGTGTGTGTGTGTGTGTGTCCAATTTGTGTTTTGAATCTTTGTATTGATAACTCTTGAGTCATTGAAAGTTGATCATCAGCCATTATTATCATCACTGTGTACAATGTTCTGGCTTTGCTCACTTTACTTTTCAATATTTCACAAGAGTTTTTTCCAGGTTTGGGGGGAGGGATAGAATAGAGGAGAAGGGAGAGGAAGAGAGAATCTTGTTCATCATTTCTTATAGCATAATAATATATTGGTTCAGACTATACATGACCAATTAATGCTTTCCCAATTGCTTGGATCTGACTTTATGTGAAAAGTATTTTGTAGTTGTAATCATATAGTTCTTAGGTTTGTTTTGATAGATATACTCTCAGATAGTTGATATTGTCTGCACTTATTTTAAATGAAATTTCTCTTTCTGTTGGGCTTAATTGGTAGTAAAGTGAAATGTTGATGACTTATGTGGGTTTACTTTATGTCCTACAACTTTCCTAAGGTTATTAGTTGTTTTGATTAGTCTTTTGATGAATTCTCTAGGTATGCCATCATATCAGCTTTAGTTCCTCATAGTCTCTTATAATTCCTTCAATTTATTATTTTTCTCTTATTGCTATAGCTAACATTTCTAGTACAATATTGAAGAGTAATGATAATGAGCATCCTTGTTTCACTCCTGATCTTAGTGGGATGTCTTATAGCTCATTCCCATTACAGATAATATTTGTTGATGGTTTTGGATAGATGCTATTTATCATTTTGAAGAATGTTCCATTTATTCCAATGTTATCTAGTATCTTTAATTGAAATGGGTGTTATATTTTATCAGAAGATTTTTATGCATGTGTTGAAATAATATCATGATTTTGGCTGATTTTATTATTGATATGATAAATTATACTGATATTTTTCCTAACATTGAATTAATTCTGAATTCCTTATATATAAAACTCACCTGATTACATGTGGTCCTTAATATGATCCATAATGCATAATATATTTTTGTAATCTTGTTGGTAGTATTTTAAAATTTTTGCATCCACATTCATTGATTGTAATTTTTTTAGCTATTTCTGTTTTTCCTAATTTAGGTATCAAAACCATATTAGTGTCATAAAAGGAATTTAATTTGGTAGAGTTCCTTCCTTAGCAATATTTACAAATAGTTTATATAGTATCATAAATGTTTCATAGAATTCACTAGTGAATCCATTCAGTTTTCTTCTTTCTTTTTGTCAGATTAATCAATGACTTATCTATTTTATTTTTTCCATAAAACCTGATGTTTGTCTTATTTATTAATTCAATTTTTTTACTTCTAATTTAATTAATCTCTCTTGATTCTAAGGTTTCTTAATTTGCTGTTTAATTAAAATGTTTAAATTTGTTCTTTTCTATTTTTTCAGTTGCATACCCAATTTCTTGATATACTTTTCCCCTGTTTTATTGATATAAGTATCAAGGATATAAATTTCTCCTTAAATATTACTTTGGCTGCATCTCAAATATGTTGCTATATTGTCCCCTTGTCATTGTCTTTAATCAAATAGCTGCTTGTATTACCACTTATTTTTTAAAATATTCTAAAATTGCTTATGCTGTGCATACAACAAATTTTATTTTTTATGGATGTTAATGTAAGAAAGTGCTTGGAGAATTGCTTTGAGTACTAAGCACCATATTTTAAGAAAGGTATTGGTATGATCACACATGTAAAATCTATATGAAATTTCTTGCCATCTCAGCTTGGGGCTTGTGAGGGAAAGAGGGAGGTAAGGAGAAAATATGAAACTCAAAAAAAGTTTTTAAATAAATGTAAAAATTGTTTCTACTTGTAATTGAGGAAAATATTAATTTAAAAAGAAAGGCTTTGACTGGCTAGTCTATATTCATAGGAAGAAAACCCCAAAGGTAAAAAAAAATATTGAGTTCAAGTGATATTAAGTTTGGCTGAAGGAACTGGAGAAGCAAGGAGAAGAGGAGACTCAAAGGTAGCATAATATTTCTCTTCATGTATTATATTTGAAGTGTTGCAAGGTGGAAGAAGGATTTGATTTGCCCTTTTTGGTTGGAGATGGTAGAATAGAGAGTCATGTGTGATATTTATTAAGAAGTAATTTAGGAATGATATCAGGAAAAACTTCCTAACAATTAAGAGCTTTACCAAAGTAAAATGGTAGTAGGTTCTCTGTTGGACTAGGTGGTTGCTACGGTCTCTTTCAACTCTCATATTCAATATTCTTGTGAAGGTAAGATTTGTGAATAAACATATATGGACCCCCTAAAAAAACCCAACCTAACAGTTGATCTCCCTTCTGCTCATATGGCACCTCAAAGAAAGGGAAAGTATTTAGAGTATTATATGACCTTTATGGATAGGGACAGGAAATAGATTCTTGATTTCATGATATAAAGTATATCTAGTTGAGGAAACATCTCTATGAATGTGGTTCATCATCTTTTCTTCAACTTCTTACCTTAGAAAGTTGCCAAGAGCACTAAGTTTAAATGACTTATCTAGGACCACACATGTGAGAGGAAGGACTTAAAGCTTTGTGTCTTTGTGATTTGAAGGCCAGTTCTCAATCCACTACAGAATACTGACTCTCTCACAGACTATGTGAGCGCTAAATCCTCTTGTACATATGCTAGGGACAAAATAACTAGGGACAAAATCCCCTCCTCACTCTGATGCCTAAGGCTCTAGTACTGAAAAATAAAAATGAACTTTTCCTTATGTAATGTATGCTAAAATATGTATTTTTTGACATTAAATTTTTTAGTGCTTGGAAAGAATTGACCTGATTTGCATAATATGCTTGTGTTGAGATTCAACTTCAAATTCAGAAGGAGAGAGAGGCAGAGACTAATGTGTTTTAAACCCCAAATATAAATGCCCATGTCAAAATGAGCTTCATCCCACATGGCTCTTTCCTTATTAATCAATAATCATGGACACAAGTGTTAGAAAAAATGTTTAAATGGAGAAAAATACAGAACTAGCTCCTGACCTTTGGGACCATTAATAGATCTCTTGCTTTTTAATTCTAGATTTTCTTTTATGATAGTGGAAAAAATAGTTTAAATCTGAAAAATATAAAAATGAGTTTTATAACTTTTATTGCCATAATTAAGACATTTATACACCCCCACCCCACTATTTTTAACAAAGGAATAATCATTAACAATAATCAGTCATCATTACATATAATTTAGCCAGTATTCAGAAAATTATTCTGAGCATATGTTCCAATGTCAGCCTAGAGTTGATATGATTTACAATGAAATCTATTGAAATATAACTAGAATTTGGTATTCAAATGCTAGCACTTGAAATTGCTAAGGCGGTGGTGAGGGGGAAAATCCCTAGGCTTTGGTTTTTCATAGGAGATAATACCTACATATTGATGAAGTTATTTATAATTGATACAAAGGGTTAGTCTATAATCATACTTCTATTCTGCTTAAAATTACTTTTAAAATTTTATATATAATAATATATTCTACTATCTCTCCATATCTGCATTAAAAATGACAACCAAAAAACAGTGCTCAGAACTGTGACAGTAAAACAAACCAACAAACAAAACATTTAAAAAACCAAGTGTGTATATATATGTGTGTGTATATATACACACTTGGTTTTTTAAATGTTTTTTTTATGGTTTTTTAAATGGTTTTTTAAATGTATATATACACACACACATATATGTTTACATATATTGTTCAGGGAAAAAATGTTCCCATAAAAGTCTCTGTGTCTCTATAAATATCTCTTGTCTTATGATTTTACATACAGGGCCAAACTACATTCTATGGGCAAGTAGAGAAAAAATCATTCTGTAGATGCCAGGTTGCTCACTTTCCATTTTGCCTAACAAATCTTTTAATAATTATTTGAAATTAATGGAGCCCATGAACTGATACTTATATTTTGTTTTTATGTTATTTCATCACAACTTGTGATTACAAAATGCATTTTCTGCTCATTTAATTACTTTGTATAATGTTTATTATTTTATTATTTTCTGGTACTTAAAGATACATGATGTTTATATTTTAATTTTCCTGTACAATATGCTACAGAATATGTCATGACTAGCTTATGAAGGTACTATTCCCATTTAAAAATATTTCAAGGATTCATGTTCAGCAAGGTATAGTAGAATTATAGGAATATGAATAGAGAGATAAGGGGAAAATTAAGATTTTTATCAATAGGTTCAGAAAAGTCCTTTATCAAAATACACCACAAATTTAGGTTAACATTGCAAAGCATGAGAACAAATAGGCCTTTCATTTTTATGAGTAAAAATATCTATCTAAAATGAAGAAGTATTATTTGTAGTGAAGAAATACTAGAAAGCCTTCCAGTACAGTAAAGGGTAAAGCAAGTCACTTATCACTTTCTATTGGCTCTAGAAATGCTAGCTTTACTCATTAGGAAAAAAAAGGTAATAAGAGGATACATTAAGACAAAGTAGAAGCAAAATTATTTTCATTTGCGATTGATATGATGATTTATTAGAGAATTTAATATTCAATAAAGTCACAATATATAGGGAATTGACAAAGATGCATAAGACCAATAACAATTCCACCAGACATAAGCAGCTGCTGAAGCAATGATACATTAAGCAGCATTAATTGCTCAACTCTTCTAGAAAACAGCATAGCTCATCTAATATTGTATAATATTGATTATTATTCACAATTAATTTAATGAATTTTATATGTATGTACGTATAATACATAAAGATAAGAATAACCAAATGTAGAAAAAGGTGATGTGTGGCAGAGTGAGAAAAATCAGCATTGGCTTGGAAGGGAAAGGACAGAATGCAGAAGGAGAATTTGGAATTCTGTGGGAGTGTTCTGGTATAGTTAATGGACAGCCAGAAGGAGGGGGAGAGAGAGAGGAGTGAGACTGTCACAGTTGTTGGACTTAAATCTCTCTCTAATCCAGATTTCTAATCTACTTTGGTCCTGTTGTCCCTGTGAGCTTCAGCCAGCAAGGGCTCAGTAGTTAGTTGGAATTGCAAAACATTTACCTACATTGTCACATATGATCCTCATAATAATTCTTCAAAGTAGGCATTTTATTAATGTACTTTTAAAGATAGAGATATTGAGACTCAGGGAGAACATATAATTTAGTCAGGGTCATAAAAATAATCATATCTGAATCAGGATTTGAACCCATTTTTTAACTCAAAATCAAGTACCCTATTCACTATGCTTTATAGAATACAATAATATGAATGATTAAAAGTGCAAAATCCACATTGAATCATATTTTTGTTTTCCATTTGGATTGCTCTTAATAAGCAGACTACACAAGGATGTACAATGCTCAATGGCAATAGATTTTCTTTTGTTTTTAACTGATTATTTGTTTGTTACATTAAATTTCCCAGGTAACTCTCTCCTTCCCTGACATTAAACAAGGCATCATTTAACAAAAAAGATATAGACATATATAAAACTATGTCTTGCTTATTTCCTTTTATCATATACAAGGTTTCAACAATATTTCTGTTGCTGTATAGAGTGTTCTCTTGGTTCTATCACTCTTTGGTTGAATCACTCTTCGTAATTTCTTATGGTCCTTTCTGGACCTTGTTTAGCCAGCCCAATTTTAAAGTTATTTGGGATGGATGTGACAACAGTCAAGATAGATTATGAAACACAAGTCCCCAATAAAATTCTTTCATTAATTCTAGCTAATCTGTAATTGCCCTTAACTAAATTAGGATGCAATAATCCCTTCATCCTGAATATAACCAGAGTTTTGCACTTCAATAGCTCAATAAAAGTAATAGAAAACATTGCTGGATGGATGTGTAAGACAGTATAAAAAGCACTGGTTTTGGAGAGAGAAGACTTGGGTTCATTTCTCGCCTCTGTCATCTATTACTTGTATAACCTTGAGGAAATCACTCAACCTTCCTAGTCCTCAGTTTCAACTATAAAATGAGGAATTTGTTCAGGTAACTGCTAAAGTCCCTTACAACTCTAAATTTATGCTTGCATAATAATGTCCAAAAGTGAGGTTCCATAAAGAAATAAAAAATAGTTAATAAACAGGTAAGAAAAAAAAGAGCCTGGCACACTTTGAAGTTTCTTATATATGACTCATTTGGCCAACCTATAATTTATTAGTCTTCTTTCTTCTTTATATTTTGAATTAATATTATTAGATCTTTAGTGTTTTCTAATAAGCACGGAATTCAGCCTCAATAGGTCTAGGTTTGAAGCCCAGACCTGATGGACATCAACTCAATTTGTTGCTTAAGCAAACCACTTGACTTTGTGCATTAGTTTTCTCTTTGGTATCATAGGTTAAATAAAAATGTTCATATTATTTATTTCACAGAGTTCCAGTGAGGAAAGTGATTTATGGCTATAAAATATTATAGAAATGTGAGCCCCGTCATCTTATTATTTATTTTTTATTGAGTTTTGCTATATGATTTAGTACTTCAATTGTGGAATCATAGAATTTTAGAACTATAGGAGACTTCTGAAATCACATTGTCCACAGAGGGTGGAGGGGAGAGAAATGAGAAAGGTAAACGTGATAATTTCATTTATTTATTAGACCTGATTCACAGACCAGAGTTTTTCACCTTCCTTCTATAACAAGCAACCACTTAATACCAAAAATTGTCTTGTTTTGAAATTGTTTAATTTCTTAATTCCCTATCAATTCCTTATGGACAAGGTTTGTCATTTCTTTTTGCATTTATTTATCTGTTCTCCCTTCTCAAGCACTTATAATTCAATAGAATGCATGTTGTCCTTGACAAATATGTGTTCACATACTTATCTTGTTTTCATAAAACATCCTTAATGTTTTTTTTTAAACACTAATGGTAAATATCACAAACTCATATATATGGAATACAACTCATATTACTCAAACCAGAAGTGACCTTTAGGAACTCATATAGTCTGGAATTCTGTCACACAGAGTCTTCACTTTCCTTGGTTCTACATTTCAAAGCTTAAAATGTTTCACTCCTAAGCAATCATTCCTTAACCTGTCACATCACAATTCATTGAATTTTCATTGGGTTTCCATGACACCACATTAGAAGTCTTGCTATTTTTTATCAGAGAAGATAGAAATCATAATCTATTAGACTCTAGCATCTCCCAAACTATTCAAGATAACACTCAAGCTGAATATGTTTTGTGAACAGAGCATTAGTGAAACAAATATAATGTTGGATTTTTATTTTAATATATTAGATGTGAAATTAATGTACAGAGAAAATAAATTGATGAATATGTTATGATTTTCATTATTAAATGTTTTCATTTTCTCAATTTTTCTCTAAAATTTATTTTCCTTCATGAATTTTATAGTATTGGAATCCCTAGGCCAATTGTTATCAACATATTTCAAGTACATAAATTTATTGTGACCAAGATAATTTGAGCAATTTTATCCCAGTAGATCTAGCATGGGATGATCTTCTTGTTTACAGTTTTTTAGTGATCTGTGTAATCAGAATTATACAATCAATACCATTTTAAGCTGTCAACTCAGTATTATCTTGATACTGGAGTTTGAATTCTGCCTTAGCCCCTTACTAGAGGGGATACCTGGGGCAAATCACTTAGCCTCCCTCAGACTCAATCTCCTTATCTCTAAAATTGAGATGATAATAGCACCTCATAGGATAGTTATGAGGATCAAGTGAGATAATTTATGTAAATCTCTTCAAAAATCTTAAAGTCCTGTGCAAATATTAGTATTATTATTTCTCTCATTTGAGAAATGAAACTTCAGTAATTCTTGATAACATTCATTCTTTAAATATAAAAAGTAACAAGTGAATGACATCTGTATAAAGCTGCTACATTTTTTAAAAATTTGAATTGATTGGTTGAACAAGGAATAAGCCTTTCCCTTACTATAAAAAGCTAGGTAGGTGGAGACACTGCTGAAGAAGAGAGAGGAGGCCAGCCCTTTGTGCTCAAGCATCAGACTGAATTTGGATGTCTCCAGAATCACGTCCTTTAGGTTCTCTCACATGCCATCTGTGAAGGCAGCACTCCTTCTCCTGTTGGGAACCCCTAAATGTCATCATGACTGTCTTAGAAAATGGCACCTTTTACTCTCTATCACCACCAGTGGATTGACAAGGGGAGGAGCCTGACCTCAGCTATATCTTTGACCCATGACTCACATACACTGTCTTAGATGAAGCAGCTACTTGGTGCTTGGGACTAGAGGATTCCTTAACCGCCACAACCATCCCAACTGCCATTAAAAGTGTGACTGTACAGTTCCTGGTCCACTGTGCTCCAACAGTGGTATCTCTCAAGGATTACTAACTAGTACATTGAGGCCGAATACTGCCATGAATTAGTGACCTTTAAAAAAAAAAAAAACCCTTACCTTCCATCTTAGAATCAATACTATATATTAGTTCCAAGACAGAAGAATGGTAAGGGCTAGACAATGGAGGTTAAGTGACTTGCCCAGGGTCACACAGCTGGGAAGTGTCTAAGGCTAGACTTGAACCCAAGACCTCATCTCTAGACCTGACTCTCTATCCAGTGAACCACCTAGTTGTCCCTTAGTGACCTCTTTCATCAAATGACAGCTATAACTGCCATTCCCATTGATCCTCCCATACTCTGTTATAATTAAGTGATCACAGGATCAAATATTAGAGCCAGAAGGGACCTTAAGGGTCATCAAGTCCAAATCTTTCATTTTAAAGATGGAAAAGAGCATTACATGTATCCTTAGAAATAATAAAACCCTGAGTTCAAATAATAATAAAACCTAAAACAGAATTGTTCTGAGGATCAAATGAGATATGTTCAGCATTTTGTAAATTTAAATGTATTATATGAAAGCTGGCTATTAATTATCACAATAATTATCATTATCATTATTCTAGAGGGAGAAAATAACTAAAGGCACTGAACTAATTTGTGAAGGACCATAAAGTTACTGAATGCCTGAGATGGGATCCAAGATGTCACAACACCTTTGACTATCCAAACAACTGCTACTTCATCTGTCTTATGGATAGTGAATGTCCACTAAAGAGAATATAATCTGCCCTGGTTGTCTCTTCTCTTACTCTTTCCTGTCCAATTCAGTCCCAGATCTCACAAGGCTACAACACACTCTTTCTTCAGCTTTGATTCAAAACTCTTTATTTTTCTTTATGACTCAACACATTTGGTACCTCCTTGAACCTTTTTCTAGTCCACAACTCCAACCAGATTTTAACTTTACTATCCATCATTACATTACAGCATTGTGACTTAATTTGTTTTTACTCTGAATTCTACCTCCTCCTTATAGATATAATATTCCCTAACCAAGCAGGAACTATTTCATTTTTATCTTTCTATTTTCACCAGTGTTCCAATTCATTTAGAAGAAATGTAATAAACGTCAGACAAGATTTCCACTGAAGAAACTAGTTGATTTAGCAGTGACCTGTTATATTTGACTCTATATAGAAAGAGCAATGGCCCCTGAATTTAATTTTAATACTTCTCATCAGCAAAAATTTATTAAACACCTACTCAGTCTCTGATATCCACCTTTATAATGCCCCTTAAACAAAAGTCTGAAGATGTAAGAACAAAAAAGTGAAATAATGATAGTTTTTTTTTTTGATACATAGTAGGTTATAACACATATACCCCTCATGGTGTTTCCTTATCATCGCACAATGTTCTTCCACTTCCAAATAAAAATGAAAATGATCCTCAAATCCAGCTGAAAGAGTACCAAATGCTCAATTTGAAGCAGTGAACCAAATGTCCTATAAAGCTCCTACCAAGTATGAATATCCTATATGTAATCTTATATCTGTGAGCTGCTTCTATTCACATTCATTTTTCATTTGGGTCTATTATCTTTGCTCATGTTTTGAACACAAATTCATCAAATACCACAAAAGACAATCATGCATTCACTGTTTCCATCTTTGTTAAAAAACTTGGGGCCCAATAACTTCCTAATCAGCTGGGAGAACCAATCTGTACAATCAGTAGTCCATTTATTTTCTGTCACACTAGATATATGCTGGGTTTTGTGTCATGATTCATGATAAATAGTCTCCAATATATCTGCCAAATACCCCTACTCCTCCTTCCTTGGAGACCCTCTTTTGTAATGAGGTTCTAACAGGGACATTTTATACATTGCCCTTCCCATAAAGTAAGAAATTTAAGGTTTTAAGTTGCAGAATATGTGATGATATGTAGCAAAAGAATTTTCTGATCCCGAAGTTTCCTATGCCAATGCGTTCTGATCACTATTCCATTCTTTATATTTCCACTATACCCTGGCTATTAACTTTTGCTCTGTTTTCTTATGATTCATTCAGCTAATTTACCTATCTCTAAGAGAAATATTGTGGAGATAACTAGTTTTGCTCCTATTTTACAAATATCCATAGGCTGAAACCAATCCAGGCTGCTTTGTAATTATACTAATGTTGTTACATTGTCAGAACTGGTGACAAAGGACATGGTACAACCCTTTCTTTTATTAAATTTATTCTACATGCTATATCCTGATTGACATTGTTCATTTAATATGTCATCAGATCAGTGTATATGTGTATACATATATGTGTGTGTGTGTTTACATGTGTATGTGTGTAAAGTTTTCTCTGTAGATAAATCAGGTTTTCTCTAAGTTTTGAACTGTAACTTATAATCAAGACAGAGTTATATGTAAATAGTAAATCAAAGAGGTTTTCACCATCAAAGTGCCTTTTTTAAGAGCCAAAATATTGGAACTATCCTTACAAGGAAACAGAACAGTATGTTCTAACAACATTCCTCTTTCAATACTTATATGACTTCCAACTCATTGTCAAAGATGATATAATATGTACACTCTGAAGTCACTGTCCATTGTCCACTTTTCCTGAACAAGTTGTATTTTTTTTTTTGCCAGTGTCACTTTCTTAGGTATTCATTTCTAAATAATATAAGCTTTCTCCTGCCCAACATGAAGAAAATTATTTTCAATAGAATTGGGCTTCAGTCAATTATTACAATGGAAAAAAAGCTGAACATATAAAGTAATGCAAATATAACATTTGTCCTACAATAAAGTTGTGATACAACAGGTTGTTTATTCAATTTCTTTCTTAATTGGTCTTACTCTATCCTTTTTTGTATTATTTCTCACTCTTTATCATCAGTTTAAGGGTTAGCTAATATAGAACACTCAAAATTCTTTCAACATACCCCAATTCTTTCCTGCTTCCATATCTTTGCCTATTTACTTCTCTTGCCCTGGAAAACCATATCATTCGACTATCTCATTTCTACCAAACTCTTGGCATTTAAAGTATGGAAAAAATACCTCTTTGCCATTCATCCTTCCCTTACCATCATGGCTGAGCTGAAGTAACCTCCTCTAAATATATGTGTGTACCACACATTTATACATACATAATGATTTTCATTATTCTAATTAAGCTTTTACATTATAATTTGTTTCACTATTTTCATATATTTTTCTTTTCTTAAACTATAAGCTCTGATAGGGCAAGAACATTTTCTAGTCATCTTTCTCTCACAGTTTTTAACATTTTCTGTGGTTAATATTGTTGTTTAGTTGAATGTTGCTGCTATATTTTGTAGTTATATTTTATATTTAAAGCTTTACTTATGCTTTTTTATTAATTTATTAAATGAATTGAAACAGATGTTAAAAAGTCAAGATATTTAACTACACAGCTTTCCTAAGAGCATCTAAGCAAGAAAATGTAAGAATTATTGAACAAAAAAGAGAAAAGATTTATAAAATATAATTATAAGAGCTTCTCTTCATCAAGAACAGAACTACATATATCCTAATATCAAATTCCTAGAAATATGTCGGTAGAGACATATTTTTATGTAACCAAGAAATAGCAGTAAAGAGAAAAAAAGTTCTGAAAAGCAACTACTGAACCAAGTTTATATAGAAGGGAAGACTAATGGATATTACATAAAGTTATGAAGGCATTAATAGATTAATTCTATAGGTATCTTTTGGAAGGGGAAATATAAAAAAATGTGGGAAAAGTTTCAAAACTTATTAACTATGAAAAATGTTTGAGACATTTGTAATAACAGAAATTATGAATGCTAATTTATATGTTCAGGCTATATATCAAACTACAAAGGGATACTTAGACAAATTAATAACAAACTTTATTTAAAGAAAACAATTAGTAGAAAATTTTAAGTAAAATAATGGGGAAAATTTAGAAATTATATGGACAAATGTGCTTCCAGATCTTAAAGTAGGAGCATCGAGTAAGTAAATAGAAAAGTAGATCTGTGAACAGATAAGACAAGGAAGAATTAGAATTGATTGAACTCATTAGACATTTATAATAACCCTGATTTTCATATTTGACAGGTATTTCTGGAAAACTGGAAGCAGTCTAATTGAAATTGCCTTATTAAATTTAAATATGCCTCAATAAATTCAAAATAGATATAAGTTCAATATTAAAATAATACTTTTAAAAATTATAAGAGCATCTTCTCACCTTTGCACTTATAGTCACAGAATGGATTCCATCCAATGAAGAAATAGAGGTAATTACAAATACAAATAATAAAATAGATGATTTTGATTACCAAAAAAAAAAAACCCCTGAAAGACCAATATATCAACAGCATCCATGTATTAGGATAGGAGAATCAGTTGACTTGTCTTGGAGAAAGAATCTATCACATATCTAATAGAAATATGTAAAATCAAAAGCTATTCCCTAATAGTTAAGTTGTAAGGATATGAATAACAATAAAAGCTATCTTTCACATAACATTCTTTTGCAGTGATGGCAAAACTTTTAGAGACTGAGTGCTCAAATTGCAACCCTCATGCCATATGTGAGCCTCCTACTTTATCCCATCTAGGGGAGGGAGGAAGTGTTCCCATTGTGCTGCTGGGTAGAGAAGCAGTTGATGAGAGAAATATCTTCAGGTGCAGGTGGAGAGGGGGAGGCGAGCAGCTCCCTTTGGCATAGGTGCCATAGGTTCATCAACACAGCTCAGAAGTTTGCAAATTACTTTACTTATGCTATCTTAATTAATTCTCACATCATACCTGGGAATTAATGCTAATACTATCATTTTATAGATGAAAATACTGTTAATTGATTTGTTCAGGCTTACAGATCTGAGACCAGATTCAAACTTGGGACTTTCTGATCTCACATCTTGACACTATACCACCTGGATGCATTGAAAAGAATTCTAAGTGATTAACAACCATATTAATTAATGGTTTAAATCTTTAATAATAAGAGAACTGAAATGTTTAAAAATGCTTAAGTTTTCATCTCACAGTGCAAATTGGCAAAGATAACAAAAGATTGGAATCATCCATTTTGCAAGCAGTGTAGAAAGACAAGCCCATTGATGCACATTTGGTAGAACTGTGAATATATCTAAATAATTTTGGAAGCAATTTGGAATTATAAAAAAAAGTTACTGAAATAATAGTACCATTTAGCAACAACATCTACAGCTAGGGATTTACCACAAAGCCATCAATAATGGAAAGAAAGCCTGCATATACCTAAAAATATCTATAGCAATATTTATTTGTAGTAGCAAAGATGTCCATCACATTGGGAAATGGCTGGACAACCTTAGGCAGATGAATATAATGAAAAATTACTGCTCTTTGAGAAATATTAAATATAAAGAATATAGACAAAAATGATAAAATATATGAACTGATATAAAATGAAGTAAAGTAGAAAATAATATATGCAATGACTACAGCAAAGTTAATGGAATTACAAAGGAAAACAATTCAAACTGAATATAAAACAAAATAACTGAACTTAGCCCCAAGAAGGAGTAATAAAACAGAACCTCCCTCTCTCCTTTCTTTGAAGAGATTGGTGACTTAAGGTAATGAAATATTGTTTACAATATGAGACATTCTTTATGTTGGTTAGATTTTCTGAATTTTCCCCCCCTCTCTTATCAATGTTTCTCTAGTAGAGTTTGGTGAGGTGTACTGGATGTGGTGGTAAATATAATTATATAAAATCCAAGTAGAGGAATGAATGTCAACATATAATTACTAAGGAACTTTTTTAAAAAAGGGTGTAAAATAGGTTATTAAGAAATTGTATGTTTGGCAGAGAAAATGGGTTGGTCATATGTCAAGGCAATGATAGTGGATAGTTTTAGAATGCTAGTTTTACCCCACATGGTGAAGCTTTTGGAGAACATAGATAAATTGCCATTTTTATTGTTGGAAGGAACTTCCAAATAAATAAAATAATAACATGTATTTAATTAGTTGAATAATTTAGTTAGTTGCCTTTTTATTTGTATTGAAATATTTCTAGATATTTTCCTCCCCCGAGGAACTGTCTCTTATAAAAATACTTTAGGAAAACCAAGTCCTACATTTGTCAGGTTCTTGGCATATTAATTTAAAAGCTCACTAACTCAGACATATATTGACTTCTTGATCCAATAAATCTGATGAGTTACAATATTTAGAAATAGAAATGGATAGGCTTTTATCTAGGACATTCAATCTTACCCAAGTGTACAGTTTAATAACTTTAAGAAAAACTGCAAAGAATATAAAACATTATTGTGCATTTGTAGACTACAGAAGGTCTTTAAATTGATAAAAATAATGGAAGTATTGAATGCATGTAATAGTATTAGAATAGATATAGCATTCTTGGAAGTATTCAGGAGATAATTACCCTAGGCAAAACAGAAATCATGATTCTATAATATAACAAATCAACATCGACAAAGGATTTTGCCAAAAAAGTATGTTGAAGTAATGTTGAATGTTAAATGTTACATTGGTTAAACCTTCAACTATATATTATGAGGAGGGGTGAGAAATAATACTAGAAGAGTTAGAGTGGGATCAATTATGAACAATATTGAATAACAGCCTGTTGTATCCTGTGTTTTTTGAGGAAAAGATGTTCTATTTTTATTACTTTATATGTAATTTTTTCTGGTTATAATAATTTATTAAAGGGCGATTTGAGTAAAATTCCTCCATAAAGAGCAGGAGAAAGTATAGATAATTCAGAAATTAGTACCCAAGAAAGCGAGACTGATTAAAACATGCAATTTGTTCAAGGAAAGTGGAAAAAAGACAATGGCCTCAGATTCGGCAAATTATATAAGTTTTGAAAATAAATTGGAAGTCATCTGAGTCTTTGAAAGGGTAATGTTGTGGGAACATCACCAGGAACACCACACTAGGAAGGGCAAGAAAATAAAGTCAATATGGAATGATTTTTACAGGCCAATTTTAGGCTGAGAGAAACATTCAAGGAGGCATGGTTCACATTACTATTTATCTAATGTTTCAATATTGAGAGATCCCTGATAACAGTAGAGAACAAAAGGTAGATTGTCCTTGGTGTCCTTGATGTTAAATCTTTACCTAAAATTCAGAAACCTTACATTTTATGAATGAATTTGTTTCTCACAGAAAAAAAAAAGGTCCAAGTGAGAAAGCTTTCAGGGCAGAAGCTACTGAACTCTATCAGAATTAAACTGAAGTGACTTCAACCTCCTTCATAAGTAAAGACAGAGAACTTATTTGTAGGATCATTCAAACTTTTACAGGCCTGGGGTCCCTACCTAGAGCTATCCTTAGGAAAAAGACTAAGAAAACAATTAGTCTTACCAAATCAAATTTATATCAACTAGGAAGCTAGAACTCAATCAATTATCATTCCCAAACATAACTGGGTGATTGGGAAAAAGTCAGGCAAGGAAGAGAAATTCGGAATTGACAAATCCTTATATGATTTACATTTATATAGAACATAATCAGGAATCATTTTTTAAAAAATATTAAATTTTGTAAATTTATAAAGTGTTTATCACAATCCTACTTGCATTACCCCTTAATACCCATCACTTAAAATTTTCCCGATGCTGAAGTACCCTTTAAAATTCCTAGGATTAATGGTGTATGTATGTTAGTTGACAGGGCCAAGAAAAGAGAAAAAAAATTCTATGCCTCCTCCCTCAGGTAATGGGTTATCTCAATTAAAAGGAGAGGTGATAAACGTAAAGGAATATAAAGAATTACCAATAAGTCAAGTACTATGGATAGATGATTGAAGAAATATGGAGGTAACTGGGCATAGAAAACCCATTGTTACACAAAAACTAACTTGTTTCAGCATAATTCAATAAGACATGGAAAGCCACAAAATAAGAAAAGGTAATGTGATCAGATATGTGCCTTAGACAGATTAATCTTATAGTACTATGTAGGATGGAACTGAGTACTCTGTAGTTGGGTTATCTTTTGAATTAATTGTCCATTTAATTGGTTCATTCTTAATTGTGACTACACTTTTCTCCCTTTAACTTAAATGCTAAGTCTTGAAATGACTGAATAATGCTCTTTAACATTAAAATGTACCTTTCAGAAAAAATACTTTCCTCTATGGAAATTAGAATAATGGGCATGTGATAGTCATTAGGCATAGGAGGGAGGAAAATGATGGTAATAGGAAATTCATTTCTAAAGAAAGTATAAGCACTATAACTAACCACTGTAGCAGTAAATGGTTGGATGTGATGAATGGAAGCTATTTTTAAAATAAGAAACTAGTGAAACAGAGGAAAAATTATGTTGCTTAAGGAAAATCTGAAAGTCCCAAGACACAGAGAACCATAATGTGGCAGAAGGAAAGAACTTTCATCACATTAAAGCTGAGAGGGAACTCATATTTCTGACCACAGGTAGAAGCTTAGAAAATTTCTTCACAAAACACTCCTACATAGGAATCTGTCATTATCACTGGCTCTGTTGGAAGCACTGGCAAAATATTGGTACACATGCTCAGCCAGAACTCAGGTAGCTGCTCCATTCC
Organism: Monodelphis domestica; assembly: GCF_027887165.1. NCBI lineage: Eukaryota > Metazoa > Chordata > Mammalia > Didelphimorphia > Didelphidae > Monodelphis > Monodelphis domestica. The sequence goes on along the minus strand of NC_077228.1, from coordinate 318,467,128 downwards.
CCCTCTTCCCAGCACCTAAGGATATTTTTTGCATGCCTTACCCCTCTGACCTGCCACCCAAAGGAAGCACTTCCTCCACTCTCTTGGGTAATGTGTAATCTGGGGGGTGGGGGGGCAGGGTGGTGGTGGTGGGGTGGTGGTGACTCAAAGACAGCTTTAATTTGCCCTCTAGGCACTTGAACTTGAAAATGTTCACCAATACTGGGCTAGAGGCTTCTACAAGCCAAGTAGAACAGTTATTTTTACTCAAGTCGCCCTTAGGTATACAAACTAAAGAGTAATATAATTATCCAGGCAGTTGTAACATATAAAAAAATTCTACTGCTGCTAACATGCAAACACCAGTTATTATTGGGTGGTTGAATAAATATAGCATATAAGGAATTCTGCTTTCTATATTTAAACAATGGTTATTAAGAAGATGCTTTTTTTTGCGCCTCTATACAAACTCTTCATCATATATGATAGCTCCAACAAAGCATTGTGCTGCTTCAGACAAGACTGGTGCCATGACTAAAGTTTGGTGTCATCATTAGTATGATCATCATTGTCATCATTATCATCATCATCACTATTAGGATTAACAGAAATAAGTAATAGGCCAGCAAAATTAATAATTTCTTAAAATAAATTTTGTGTAAAGTATGCATGTTAAATGAGTAATGTCATTCAATTTACAGATGATTTTTAAAAAGAATCATGGTGAAAGTTAAATATCACATAATGTCATTCATTAACATTTCTCAATGAGATAAAGAAGGAGAAGACTTTAAAAATATTAAATCATGGTCCTTTTGAAAACTTTCCTTAGGAGATGAAACAGGTTTTCTTTTATTTTCTTTTTTCCCTTCATCTATAATTTTCTTTTATGCAACTAAAGTTAAAATCGACGACTCTTGCTCTCTGTATTTTAACTAACTTGGTACATCTAAAGTAAGTATCTTGTAAAGAAGGGAATGAGAAACGAAACCCATGTATCTGGATTATAATGTGTCCTTTGCAATTATTTAAAGAGGAGCTGGTCTGGAAATAATATGACTAAATCAATAAATTTGTTTTCATTTGGATTGAGCTGGCAGCATTTTCCTGGCTAAGTTTACACTGGCCTAGTACAACTAGGCTTTAACACCCAATTAGTTGAGTAGGAAAGAATGTCTATAACCCTGGAGAAAAGTGGACAAAATTTTCAGGGTAGTGTAGAATGGTATTTGGTTGCCTGGAATTTGGGTCTGCAGATAATCAGCTAAGAGACTAAAGCTGATCCTTGAGATGAGGATTAAGTTTGGGTAAAAGGGAGGTCAGCTTATCATACAACCACCCTTCTCCTTAATGAGATTTTTGTCTAAAGAGATTTTTGTCGTCATGGATGCCATTAAGGAGGGGGTCATACTCAGCATGAATTTCCACATATTCCTTCAGTTCCCCCTATATTTTTGAAATCACAGTTCTTTTATTCTTTACTTCATTCTTAAATTGATTCATCTGTATTTTTAATAGCTCTTTCTGGAGAGGAGTCAAGATGACAGCATAGAGGCAGTGAAAGTTCAGACCTCTGAAAACCCTTCCTTACCAATTACATACAAAATGCTCCTAGGGGACTGAAAATCAAACCTAACAACAAGACAGAGGGAAGGAACACTCATGCTGGTCTCAGTTCAAAAGGTAAGCCCAGCAAAAGTGAGAATCAGAAAAAACTCAGGTTTAAGGGGAAGGAAGAAGGAAGGTCCCAGGACCCCTCCCCACCTAGAGCACTAAGCCTCCAGAAGAAGCAGGAACCTCTGGTTGGACAAAAGCCTTGGGCTGGAGGAAGTACCTTGCAGGTAGGGCTGTGCCAGGCTCAGAATGTCAAACAAGGCAGTGGGGAAGGAGCTGGAGAGAGAGCACAAAGCAGGCAGCCTGGTCACAATGGCGGGGACTCTCCATATTGCTTCAGCCTTCCAGGAGGTTTTAGCCTCAGGGCACATCCAGCCCAAAACAGCTGAACTTAAGCCCATCAAAAGTCTTCAGAGGTCAGTGAAGATCAAGTTCCAACACCTCTTCTTTACAGACTGCTTGACTTTAATCCAATCAAAGCCTCCAAAGGACAGGGAAGTTCCAAGCTCCAATACTCCTCCCCAACAGACTACACTGAGAGATCTCCTGACAAAGCTTCAAGAGGAGAGACTGACAGAAAACCCCCAAACCAAAAAAAAAATGAGAGGAACAAGATCACAGACAACTATAGGGAGCAAAGAAGGGGTAAATATGAGCAAACAACAGAAAAAGAAAAAAATAATTTACAATTGACAGCTTCTATACAGTCAATGAACAAAGAGCAAATGGGAAAGTGGAGGATCAAGAAGCATCAACCAATAAAACAGAAAACCCAGTGAATTGGATACAGGCTTTGGAAGAACTCAAAATGCAATTCAAAACACCATTAAGAAAGGCTGAAGACAATTGGGAAAAGAACTTAAAAACTAAGATAAGTCATCTGGAAAAAGAAAAGAGTGTCTTAAAAGCCAAAATCAACCAGCTTTAAAATGAGGCATAGGAGATGAAAGATAAGACAAAGAAGACAAAAGATGAGGCAAAGGAGATGAGAGATGAGGTAAAGAGAATGAAAGATGACTTTCAAAGAAAATCAGACCTGAAGGAGAAGGATGACCAAAAAGCCAGCTATGAAATCCAGTCATTAAAAACCAGAATATAACAACTAGAATCAAGTGACCTCACAAAGCAGCAGGGCACTATAAAACAAAATCAAAACAATGAAAAAATTAAGGAAAATATGAAGCATCTCATTTACAAAACAGAAGATTTAATAAATTGTTCAAGTAGAGACAAATTGAGAATCATTGGTCTACCAGAAGATCATGACAAAAGAAAAAGCCTGGATGTCATACTATAGGAAATTCCCCAAGAAAAAAGCCCTGATATTCTAGAACAAGAGGGAAATGTGGAGATTGAAAGTATCCACAGATCACCTTCTGTACTCAATCACCAACTGACAACACCCAGGAATGTTATAGCAAAATTAAAGAACTATCACACCAAAGAAAAAATATTACCAGCTGCCAAGAAGTCATTCAGATACCATGGAACCACAGTGAGGATAACACAGGATCTGGCTGCATCCACACTGAAGGACTGAAAAGCATGGAATATGACATTCTCGAAAGCAAGGGAACTAGGTCTACAACCAAGAATCAACTACCCAGCAAAACTGACTATATCCGTACAGGGGAAATTATGGTCATTCAACAAAATAGAAGAATTCCAAGCATTTGTAAAGAAAAGACCAAACCTGAACAGAAAAATTGATTCCTAAGCACAGAAATTGAGAATCAACCAAAGGTAATTTAAAAAGAGGGAAAAAAAGAAAAAAGAGAAAAACCTTTTTTTAAGAGACCCAATAAGTTAAAATGTTATGTATCCCTATAAGAAAAGAGGTCATTGCTAACTCTTAAAAATTGTTATTATCACCTGGTCAGCTATAAAAATTACACTTAGAGGGAACAGTGACAAATTGTATAAGAAGAAATGACAAGACATAAATAGGTATATAGATATATGTATGCATAAATACCTATACATGTGTGTGTATATATCTACAATGAGAGATTAAAAAGTTAATACTAAAAGAAATGGGAAAAGAAACAAAAGGGGGTAAATTTGTATGTCACAAAGAAGCTCATGGCAGAAGGGGGGAGAATATCAATACATTGGAAGGGGAAAGAGGTTGGAGATAGGAAATACTCAATTCTTACGTTCATTGAAATTGAATGAAAAAGGGAAGAACAGTCCAATCCATTGGGGCAGAAAATAGATTTGCTTCCTATAGGGAAGCAGAAGGGTAACAAATGGACTATTGGGAGGGAAGCAATAAAAGGGAAGGAGAGTGCAGAGGGGGGGTGGTTTTAAAAAAGACTGCAAAGAAAATAACAGGGGGAATAAGAAGGGAGGGGAGTAGAAAAGGAATTAAAATAAGGGTGGGAAGTAGGGGGACTGATTAAAAACCAATATTGGTGTAGAAGGAAATAGTGAAAGAAGAAAAGGCAGGACCAGGAGTAGCAATCAAAATGCTGGGAAATACACAGGTGGTAATCATAACTCTGAATTTGAATGGAATGAACTCACCCATAAAAAGCAAGCAATTACCAGAGTGGATTAGAATCCAAAACCCTACCATAATCTGTTTACAAGAAACACACCTGAAGAAGGTAGATATGCATGGTGAAAGTAAGATGATGGAGCCAAATGTATTGGGCATCAACTGATAAAAATAAGGCAGGAGTCGCAATCATGACATCTGACAAAGCCAAAGTAAAAATAAATCTAGTTAAAAGAGATAGGGAAAGTAATTACATCCTGATAAAAAGCAGTATAGACAATGAGGAAATATTAGTATTCAACATGTATGCACCAAATGGCATAGCATCCAAATTTCTAAAGGAGAAACTAGTGGAGCTCAAGGATGAAACAGATAGAAAAACTATACTAGTGGGAGACCTGAACCTTCCTCTATCAGAACTAGATAAATCAAACTAAAGAATAAATAAGGGAAAGGTAAGAAAAGTGAATAAATCTTAGAAAAATTAGAGTTAGTAGATATGTAGAGAAAAATAAATAGGGACAAAAAGGAATAAAAAATTGACCATGTATTAGAGCATAAAAACATTGCAAACAAGTGCAAAAGAGCAGAAATAATAAATGCAACCTTCTCAGATTACAATGCAATGAAAATGATAATCAATAAGGGTACATGGAGAGGTAAATCAAAAATTAATTGGAAATTAAACAATATGATAATCCAAAACAATTTAAAGAACAAATCATAGAAACAATAATTTCATTGAAGAAAATGACAATGATGAGACATCCTTTCAAAACCAATGGGATGCAGCCAAAGCAGTAGTCAGGGGGAAATTAATATCCTTGAGTTGATATATAAACAATCTAGAAAGGGCAGAAGTCAATGAATTGGGGATGCAAATCAAAAAGCTAGAAAGTGAACGAATTAAAAATCCTTAGATGAAGACTAAATTAGAGATCCTAAAAATCAAAGGAGAAACTAGTAAAATTGAAAGTCAAAGAATTATTGATTTAATGAGACTAGAAAGTGGTACTTTGAAAAAACAAACAAAATAGACTAAGTAATAGTCAGTCTAATTAAAAAAAGGAAAGAAGAAAACCAAATTGAAAGTATCCAAGATATAAAGGGAGACCTCACCTCTAATGAAGAGGAAATTAAGGCAATCATTAAAAACTATTATGTCCAATTATATGGCAATAAATATGGCAATCTAGGTGATGCTAATGAATATTTACAAAACTATAAATTCCCTAGACTAACAGAGAAAGAAATAGATTACCTAAACACTCCCATATCAGAAAAAGAAATTGAAAAAGCCATCAAAAAACTCCCTAAGAAAAAATCCCCAGGTCCAGATGGATTCACAAATGTATTCTATCAAACAGTCACAGAACAACTAATCCTAATATTATACAAACTATTGGACAGAATAAGCAAAGAAGGACTTCTACCAAATTCCCTTTATAACACAAATATGGTAATGATTCCAAAGCCAGACAGGTAAAAAACAAAGAAAGAAAACTATAGACCAATCTCCTTAATGAATAAAGATGCAAAAATCTTAAATAGGATACTAGCAAAAAGACTCCAGCAGGTCATCACAAGGGTTATTCACTATGACCAGGTAGGATTCATACCAGGAATGCAAGGATGGTTCAATATTAGGAAAACCATCCACATAATTGACCATATTAACAAGCAAACCAACAAAAATCACATGATTATCTCACTAGATGCAGAAAACACCTTTCACAAAATACAACACCCATTCCTATTGAAAACACTAGAAAGTATAGGAATACAAGGGCCTTTCCTAAAAATAATGAACAGTATATATCTAAAATATCAGCAAACATCATCTGCAATGGGGATAAACTAGAAGTCTTCCCAATAAGATCAGGAATGAAACAAGGATGCCCATTATCACCTCTATTACTTAATAGTGTACTAGAAACACTAGCTGTAGCGATTAGAGAAGAAAAAGAAATTGAAGGTATTAAAATTGGCATTGAGTAGAACAAGCTATCATTCTTTGCAGATTATATGATGGCCTATTTATACAGTCCTTGAGAATCAATCAAAAAACTCGTGGAAATAATCAACAACTTTAGCAAAGTTGCAGGATACAATATAAACCCACATATGTCATCAGCATTTCTATATATCTCCAAACCATCTCAGCAGCAAGAATTAGAAAGAGAAATTCCATTTAAAATCACCCTAGACAATATAAAATACTTAGGAATCTATCTGCCAAGACAAACTCAGGAACTATATGAACACAACAACAAAACACTCTCCACACAATTAAAACTAGTTCTAAACAATTGGAAAAACATTGATTGCTCATGGGTAGGACAAGCTAACATAATAAAAATGACAATCCTACTCAAGTTAATTTACTTCTTTAGTGCTATCCCCATTGAACAACCAAAAAATTGTTTTACTGAATTAGAAAAAAACAAAGTAAACTTCATTTGGAAAACTAAATATCAAGGATATCCAGGGAAAGCATGGAAAAAAAATGTGAAGGAAGGAGGACTTGCAGTCCCACATCTCAAAACTATACTATAAAGAAGTGGTCATCAAAACAATTTGGTACTGGCTAAGAGACCGAAAGGAGAATCAGTGGAATTGACTTGGGGTAAAAGATCTCAGCAAAATAGTCTATGATAAGCCCCAAGGATCCCAGTTTTGGGGACTAAAACCCATTATTTGATTAAAAAAAACTAATGGGAAAATTGTAAGACAGTATGGGAGAGATTGGGTTTGGATCAACTTTGGAGTTGTGAATTGATCCAACCATTCTGGAGGGCAATTTGGAACTATTCCCAAAGGTCACTAAAAGACTATCTGCCCTTTGATCCAGCCATAGCACTGCTTGGATTGTACCCCAAAGAGATAAGGAAAAAAACTTGTAAAAATATTCATAACTGCTCTCTTTGTGGTCGCAAAAAAATTGGAAAATGAGGGGATGCCCTTGGAATGGCTGAACAAATTGTGGTATTATGATGGTGTTGGAATACTATTGTGCTCAAAGGAATAATAAAGTGGAGGAATTCCATATGAACTGGAATGACTTCCAGGAATTGATGCAGAGTGAAAGGAGCAGAACCAGGAGAACATTGTACACAGCAACTGATACACTGTTGTACAACTGAATATAATGGACATTTCCATTAGTGGCAATGCAGTGATCCTGAACAACTTGGAGGGATCTATGAGAAAGAACACTATCCACATTCAGAGAAAAACTGTGGGAATAGAAACACCAAAGTAAAACAACTGCTTTATTACATGGGTCGAAGGTATATGATTCGGGATGTAGACTCTCAATATACATCCTAATGCAAACATCAACAACATGGAAATAGGTTCTGATCAAGGACACATGTAATACCCAGTGGAATTGAGCATCAGCTATGGGAAGGTTGGGGGAAAGGAAGGGAGGAAAGAATATGATTCTTGTAATCAAGGAATAATGTTCTAAAGTGACTAAAAAGTAAAAATTGAGTTAAATTTATAAAAATATAGATCCTTCTCAATGAGATCCTGAGCCATGTTACTACTGTAAACCTTAAAATTTCTTAGACTTATGAATGTTGGAAATTTCACCATTGGGAAATTTCATACTTGGAAAAAATTTTCTACTGATAGTAAGAACTCTATTGGAATGTGAAAACCCTTGGCATGGGAGGGTCCTTCTCCTCCCTACTTAAGATTACTTTAGGACAGAAACCTTTTGCTAAACAATGGAAAGGGCTTTGACCTATGCTTAAGCATAGAACAGGAAGTTCTTTGAGTCATGATTGATTTTAGAATTGATACAATAGAGATACATGGAATGACAGAACCAGGTCTTGAAACTACAATCTCCACCCTACTCAGAGTAAAAGGATTTAGGAAGGGCTGCAGCAAGGATCAAGATTTAATTATTTGAGAATATGACCTTCAACAGACATGTGCAAAGGGGCAGACCTCTGGGCAGTCCTGGGTTAAGCTAGAGCCACCATTGGCACAGGGAAGACATGGACAGTGATTGGTAGATGTGAGAACTGAGGGGAGGGAACTTAGATGGTTTCCTTAAAGATAGCTGGATCTGAGGACTGGGGGTCGTTGGAGAGGTTTTACTCTGAGAGGTTGTGCTCTGAGAAGTTTTGCTCTGAAGGAGTCTGAGAGGAGAGAGGTCCTGGAGGGAGAGCTCCTGTAGAGGTCTGAGAGGAGGGCTTGCTCTGAAGGAGGCTGGAGGTGGAGGCCCCTGAGACTGTTTCTCCATTTTGGTCATGTGAGTGATAGGGACTGATCTCTTTTCTTTGCCTCAGCTATCTAAGGGCTTGGGCCTTTTGGCCCAGCCTAAACAGAGGGGGCACTTAAGCCCTATTCCCTTCTCTCCCCTTTCTCTCTCTCTCTCTCTCTCTCTCTCTCTCTCTCTCTCTCTCTCATACCTTTCTTCCTCCTGTTTGTAATTAAAAACTCCATAAAAGGTTGACTGCTGACTTGAGTTTTCATTTAGGAATTACATAGCTGAATTCCTTGGTGACCTTAAATTAATATATATCAGTCTTTTAAAGTGATTTCCTTGTCACACTACTCAAAAGAAATTCTTTTTGTGTTAGAGGTGATGGTATGAAGTGACACGATTTCACTCTGCCACCTGGAATTAGTGTTTAAAAAAGCAACAGCAAACAAATGTATTGAACTTAGAGTTGGAGGGATCACTTGAGGTTATATAGTCTAAACCATATGTGACTGAGAATTTCCTCTAAGTGTCTACTACTCTTCATTCAACAATCATGTGAAGATATGGAGTGATGGATATTCAAAATTTGAGGCACTTCTCACTCGTAAAGAGCCTTAATTTTTGGACTTTCCCCAATTACCAAAGCCAACTGATTATTCCTAGTTCTGACCTCTGGGACCAAATAAAACAAGTCTAATCCTCATCTTCCTTCTGTATGTATCAATACTTCAAATGACTGAAAACAATTATCTTTCCCTCAAATCTTCCATTTTTAAGGTAAATTTCCACAGTTTATTTAATCTCTATATAGCAAGGAATTGTGGCCGTTTAACATCTCATTACCTCTCTGGCTTTATTAAAAATGTGTGTGTTTTGATAAGATATAGTATGAAAAAATTAGCACGTCAAATATAGTGAAATTATAAAATCCATAGCTTGAAAAATTCTGACTCTCAATTTAAGAGATATGGTATGATATTCCTTCATATTAAGCTTGTAGGAAATTGAATAAAACTCCTAGATATTTTGCAGATGGATTGTTTTGTGTATACATACATACATATATATATATATATACATATATATATATATTTGGGAAAAATCGTGTACTTTTGAAGTTAATTTTTAACTCAAATATAAGGCTTTATGATGAATCTTATTCATTTTAATGTAATAGCTTTAACCGAATGGTTAAAACTATAGAGATGCCTGTCATCCAGAGTGCTAGGTATTCCTCCATGTCATCTGCTACCTTCATAAGTATACCTACCAGTATACCACCTATATCTTCATCCTACTACAATAGATCACCCTTTAATAAACCAACCTATTAATTTGCCAAAATAGCTATAAATACTCCAAAGTACATTTTGTTTAGCCTAGATCATCCTGTTGTCCACAAAAATGGCATGTAAAACTTTAAAATGACTGATAAATATAGGTCAACTATATTTGACTGTTAACCCAGTCCAAAAAGGAAGTGAAATTAATCTTGAATAAATAATACCTTATGAAGTCATGTTGGCTCCTTACAAACACCACTTTCCATTTTAGATATCCAATAAATATTCCTTTAATAGAACATTCTATAATCCTCCCCCATTGAAAAAAAAATAAAGTCAAATTCAATGGCCATCATTGCAGGATCTACTCTTATTCTGTTTCTGTAAATTGGGACTATGAGTGGAATATCTTTCTCATGGTCTTTTTTAAAGCAGTTAATTATTCTTTTTCCAACTCTTTACTCAGAATGATTTCCAGCTATCTATTAGCCATTTTATTTCTGTGCTTTCTACTACTGGCAGGAAAAAACTGAAACCAAATGAATTAAGCATTGCATCTTTCTCTTTACCATTCATTATTCTCATCAACCAGGAAGATTATATATATCCTTTCTTTCAACTTCCCTTTTTCTCATCATTGGACAGATTTTATTTTCTTCCTTCAGAATATCATTCCCAAGAACTTCCCAGTACTCATAAATTTATTTCATCTATCAAATTTTAGTCTACATATCCTACCTAACTATTCTCTGAAGCCTTTGTAAATCTACTCTTCCAAGACTGAAGATGTATATGAAATCATGCCTCTCTTTCCTCTCTTCTCTTTTAAATTCTGAAATAACAGTAAATTCCTGAGAAGTTTCTACTTATTTCTAGTTCAAAACTTGCTTTCTTGTCTGTGATAACCAGGTCTAGAAAATCAATGGCTGCAATATCCTTCACCTTTTAAGGGATTAAATTATGATAGATTGATAGAATTTCAAAATTTAAAGCCGTTTATTTAATTTTAAGTATTATCTAGTTCAACTTATGCTTGAAGAATATCTCTTCAAAAAAAAAACAGGAAATGGTCATTTGTCTCTTCTTGTAGACTTCGAATGAAAGGCAGTCTACTGCAATTAATTCTACTCTCATGTAATTCTATAAAAAGTATATTTCTGATATAAAATTTAAATTTATCACTGTACAACTTCAATCCAATGACCCAGTACTACCTTCTGAGATCAATCAGTAGTAGTAAAATATAACTTCTTATAAAACCCTTTGACAACTTGATATTATGACTCTCATGTTCTTTTCTTCTCCTGATAAATGTCCTCAGTTCTTCAACTAATACTCAAATGAAATAAATAGAAGTCTGTTGCTCATTCTGATAGGCCTATTCTGGAACTTCTCTAGTTTAATATTTTGTAAAAAGGAATTCTTTATTCCTTTTTTAATTTAATGGGGATCCAGGAGGTTCTCTTACCATAGAGATGTGTAGGGATTAACCAGTAGAAACCATAGAGACAGGAAGGAGGAACCATAGAGACAGGAAGTGAGGTAGGAAAAGGGTAGAAAACAGGCTATCAGTTGTTGAGAGTTAGGGCTGGCAGTTGAAGGGAAGTTGGCTGCTGAGAATGCTTTGGGTTTAGTTGCTGGAATATAAAGGTGGACCTGAGCTTACTGAGAGGACTTTTTTGGCTTTAATTTATAAGGGCTTTGTTGACCTTTTCTGGTTCAGGAGGTTGCTAGTCTTTTTTGACATACCTAATTGAGGATGGATTAAAAACTGACTGGGTTGGTTTTGAATCAGCTGGATTGGGTTGGAACTTTGTGGGTTGGTTGTTATTAGTGGTAGTTATAGACAGTTATAGGTAGATATAGGCAGTTTTAGTTAGTAATTATAGGTATTTATAGGTAGTTTTAGTATAACTAGTATAGACATTAGGAAATTTTCTTTCTCTTTTTCTTATATTTCTCTCCTTTACTATAGTCATTTTACTATATTATTTTATTCTCTCTTTTAATTAAACTAAATTGTTAATTGTTAAAAGCTGCTACCAGTTTTTATCTTTTCTAACGTAAAGGGATAATATTAATTTACAACTTGACTATATTCTCATTAAAACTTAAATTATTAAAAGCTGCTTTCTTCTTTTGTCAAACCCCTATTTTAAACCTTACAATATCTTTCCGAAAATGTGGATTTAACACTTGAAAAATACTTGAAATTTGGTCTGACCAGAGAACAGCATAAAAGGTCTCTCTTTTTTATTCTTGGAAGTGAAGATTCCTTATCATAATGTTGACATATATTGAACTTAAAATACTATAAAATTACGAGCTCTGTTTCAAAGGAACTGCTATCTAGCTATACCTTACTTGTCTTATATTTAAGGAGTGATTTTTTTGATCCCTGTATAAAAAATGTATATTTCCCACCCCCAAATATGGAGTCTGGCCTGGAGTGAGGAAGAAGAGTTTACATCTAGTCAAAGACACAAATACCCTGGTCAAATCACTTAAACTGTGTCAGCTTCAGTTTCCTCATCAATAAATAGGAAAAATAATAGCACTCTCCTTGCCAGTTGTCAGGAAGATCAAATAAAATAATAACTGTAAAGTGCTTTGAACAGTACGTAGCAAAAAATAAGTGCTATATGAATATTAGTTATTATTATTGCTATAATTACTATTATTATCCAGTTCAATGCTATGACTTGTTGAAATTTTTTTATAACTTGACCATATTACACCATGCTTTCTGTCATTAGTCAGCATAATAAGCTATTAATATAAAAATATAATAATGGTATTTATAACTTTTTAATGTCATTGGTAAAATTTTAAACAAGAGATTTAAATATAACTTGGTGGAATGCTTATTCCCCTCAATAATTCTTTGTAAATTAGTATTAAACATTAATGAATGTTCATTGGGTATTATAATATCCTAAAATTCATATATTATTCTTATTATCTAAACTTCATTTTTATTTTTCTGTAAGAATAGTAGGAAATATTTCAACATAGTTTTGCTAAAAATATTAATGAAAATTATAACTAAAGCATTCTAATAATCTACCAGTTTATTAATCATGTTCAAAAAGGAAATGAATTTAGTCTGGTTTTTTTGTTTGTTTTTGTTTTTTTGTGATCATTACTCTGTTTCCCAGATGTCCTTAACTATTTCCTTAACATATACTAGAATATTGCCAGGAATCAATTCCCTTCCTCTCCAGGTTTCACATCAAGTACCACCTGCTACACAAGATCTATTCTGATCCAATCACTTGCTAAAAGTCTTTTTTAGAAAATAAATTTGTATAAACTGTATTTTCTTATCTATAAGATAGGGGTTGTTCCCCTACAACAATAGAATAAAAGCTACTCAAAAATGAGGATTGAATGCTCTGTTTTTGTCTTTGAATATCCAATGCCTAAAACAGTGCCTGTGATATAGTAGGTTTTGTAGGCTAATAATAACATTAATGTTTATTATTCTTAATGAATATTTGGTCTTTATTTGGCAATTATATATATATATATATATATATATATATATATATATATATATATATATATATATATATATAAAATCAGTGTATTTGGCCATTTCAAGGTTTGTAGTACCTGTTTTGTTTTCCCTGAATTTTCAAAGATCATTGACAGTGAGTCAACAATCACATTTATCAGTTCTTTTATAACTAAAGAATATAATTCATCTAAACGAGATGCCTTATTATTAAGGCAAACCAGGAAATTATTAGCTGTTCTGATTTTGGCAAAGAGTGCTCCAGCAGATGTCCAGATAATTTTAGTACCCAATTCCTCCTACATCTGGTCTTCATGGCAGGCTTATGATCTGTTGCCCAAACTCCTCAGCAATTTCCTCTTTCTATCCAGGATGACTATATTAAACTCTAATGAAGATAACCATTCTGCTTCTAACTCCAAATTTACCCAAATATTAGCAAAACATCCTTTCTTTCTTTGGTTGCTATATTTCCTCACTTGAATATATATTATTAATAATATTCAATGCTATTTAAGTTTTATCTCTGCTTTCTTTTACCTATTTTGATGCATTTGAATAAAGTATACAATTAGTATGCTCAGTCAAGAGCCCAATGCTAAGATAACTCATTAATATTTTTTAGGTCAAATTTTCCTCTTTATTTTAGGATCTTTAGCATAAAATGGTCTTAATCAAATGTAGTTTTTTTCCTGGCACAAACTTCCATTTCCATAGTTGATTTACTGAGTATACTTGATCGGCCTGAAATGTCTCCTCAAGGAAAGGTATGTATAATCCTAAATTTCATGAATTGCAATTTGCAATTAATATACCTAGTATTTTTGTTAGCTATTTAGCAACTGAAATAGTTCACCAAATGATGGTTTACATTGTGCTGACTACTTCATGTAATGTAAATGTGAACTTGATATAAAAAGTAATGTGGGGTGAATATATTCAGTGTTGGAATAATCATCTTTGTTATTATTTTTAACATTGTTTATTTTTATGTTTTTGAGGTTTATTTGTAGATGTCAAGTAATTTTGAAAAAGCAATATAAATTCTGGGGTAATTTGGTGGGAAGGAGGGAAGGATGGAGTTACAGAGGGAAGCAGAGAGGGAGGGAGGAAGGAAAGAAAGATAGAAGGAAGGAATGAAGGAGAGGTTAAGTGGAAATCTATAGCACATAAGCAATAAGACATCTTAAAGTCTGGTAAATACTAAGGTTTAAGTAATATGTCTGAATATATATAACCTCTTTCCCAAAGCCCTTTGTCACAGAATTCTTGCTATTGATATTAATGAATGACTTGCCCTGAGGGATGGGTTGGTAAAGGAAGGAAGAGTTTAATTTCAATATATCTTTGGAACTTTTCAAATTTTAAGCTACTGCAGGCACCTCTGACTTGCAAATTTGAGAGGGAAGATGAAAAATATCAGACCTATGACTTTTGGTCAAGATGGCAGCTTAGAGAAAGCTAAAGTTCAGAGCTCCAGAAACCCTTTCTTACCATCTCAAACTGAATGCTCCTAGGGCACCAGAATTCAAACAAACAACAGAATAGACCCCGGGAACACTCCTCCTGGACCTGGATCAAAAGGTACGCCCCCCCAAAAGTCAGAACCCAAGATCACTCAAATCTAAGGGGTAGGCAAAAGGAAGGTCCCAGGACCCATCCTCCCCAACCCAGAGTGCTGAATCCAAGGCAGCAGCAGGAACCTCAGGGCAGGCAAAAGGGCCTCGGGAGCCAGCTATTCTGAAGGCCACACCCTGAAAACAACCTGACCCAGTCGAGGGGGCACCCAGACAGCAGGGAAACAGAGAGAGACAGGAGGAGCCTGTAGCCCCCTGACCAGATCCTTCCATCTGAGTCTCACCAAAGGTCCCTGCCTCAGGGCATACTGAGTCTGAGGTTAATCCTATCACCAGCCCTTGGAGCTCTGTGAAGCCTCGGCCCCTCCCCCTCAGAGTGCAGGCTCCTCTGGCCAGCAAAGGCATTGAAATACATCTGAGAGTGGCAAGCCAGGCTCAGAGCATAGAAGTAAGGCAACAGAGAAGCATCAGGAGGGAACTGAGGAGGGTAGTAACACCGAAACACCATCAATTCCAGGCTTCCTGGGGAAGACAGACAATTTTCCTGGGGCTAAAGCCACTGAACACCAGACAGATAACAGAAGAGCCAGCCCCCCTCACTCAGATAGAGATGGCAAACAGCACAGAAGCAAAAAAGCCTCAAAACAACAAGAAAAACAAGAAGGGGGCAACTTTGGACACATTTTATGGAGCAAAAATACAAAATACAGAGGAGATAGAAGAGGAAATACAAGCAAATGTGCCGAAACCTTCCAAAGGAAATGGAAACTCTCCACAAACTTTTGAAGAATTTGAATCGAAAATGATCAAAAAGATGGAAGCCTTCTGGCAGGAAAAGTGGGAATTAATGCAAAAGAATTTCACGCAACTACAAAACTGGTTTGACCAAACTGAAAAGGAAAACCAGGCTTTAAAGGTCAGAATTAGGCTACTGGAAGACAACGAGCAGGTAAAAGAGCAAGAATCAATAAAGCAAAGCCAAAAGAGCAAGAAATTAGAAGAGAACATAAAATATCTCACTGACAAGATGAGAGACTTGGAAAATAGAGGAAGAAGAGATAATTTAAGAATAATTGGACTACCAGAAAATCCATAAATAAACAGCAAACTCAACATCATAATACAAGATATAATCAAAGAACATTGCCCAGAGAACCTAGAACAAGAGGGCAATACAGCCACTGAAAGAGCTCCCAGAACCCCCTCTACACTAAATCCCCAAAAGACAACTCCCAGGAATATAATTGCCAAATTCCAAAGCTTTCAAGCAAAAGAAAAAATTCTACAAGAAGCCAGAAAAAGACAATTTAGATATAAAGGAATGCCAAACAGGGTCACACAAGACCATGCAAGTTCCACTCTGAATGATCGTAAGGCATGGAACATGATTTTCAGAAAGGCAAGAGAGCTGGGTCTCCAAACAAGAATCAGCTATCCAGCAAAATTGACTATATACTTCCAAGGGAAAGTATGGGCATTCAACAAATTAGAAGATTTCCAACTTTTTGCAAAGAAAAGACCAGAGCTCTGTGGAAAGTTCGATATAAAAAAACAAAGAGCATGGAATACCTGAAAAGGTAAATATGATGGAAAGGGAAAAGGAGAAAATTGTTATCTTTTCATTTATTCAAACTCTCTTCTATAAGGACTACATTTATATTAATCTATACATATTAATATATGGAAAATGTAATGTGTAAATAGGGGGAAAAGAAAAATCAAATAAAATAATCTTTCTCACTCAAAGATTCAGATGGGAAGGGGAGGGGAAGAAAACTCCTATAAGAAGGAGAGGAAGAAAGTTTTTACTTAAACCTTACTCTCAGGGAAATCAACTCTGAGAGGGAAAAACATCCAGATCCATTGGGATCTTGAATTCTATCTTACCCAATAAGGGTAGGGAGAAGAGAAAACCAAGGAGGGGAAGGGGAGAGGGAAAACAAAAAGGGAGAGAAGGAGAGGGGGGAAGGGGAGGGAACAAAAAGGTAGGGGCTATAAAGGGAAACATATCAAGGGAGGGGACAAGGGGGACTGATTTAAAGTAAATCACTGGATTAAAAGGTTAGAGCTAAAGAAGAAAGGTTAGAATTAGGGAAGGATATCAAAATGCCAGGGAATTCACAAGTCACAATCATAACTTTGAACGTGAATGGGATGAACTCACCCATAAAATGAAGACGAATTGCAGAATGGGTTAGAATCCAAACCCCTACCATATATTGTCTTCAAGAAACACACATGAGGCGGGTAGACACCCACAAGGTCAGAATTAAAGGATGGAGTAAGACTTTCTGGGCCTCAACTGATAGAAAGAAGGCAGGAGTTGCAATCATGATATCTGATAAAGCCAAAGCAAAAATAGACCTGATTAAAAGGGATAGGGAAGGTAATTATATTTTGTTAAAAGGGACTTTAGATGATGAGGAAATATCACTAATCAACATGTATGCACCAAATAATATAGCACCCAGATTTCTAATGGAGAAACTAGGAGAATTGAAGGAAGAAATAGACAGTAAAACAATATTAGTGGGAGATTTGAACCAACAATTATCAAATTTAGATAAATCAAATCAAAAATAAATAAGAAAGAGGTAAAATAAGTGAATGAAATCTTAGAAAAATTAGAGTTAATAGACATATGGAGAAAAATAAATAGGGACAAAAAGGAATACACCTTCTTCTCAGCACCACATGGCATATTCACAAAGATTGACCATACACTAGGTCACAGAAACATGGCATACAAATGCAGAAAAGCAGAAATAATAAATGTAGCCTTTTCAGATCACAAGGCAAAAAAAAATAATGATCAGTAACGGTACGTGGAAAACCAAATAAAAAATTAATTGGAAATTAAACAATATGATACTCCAAAATTGTTTAGTTAGAGAAGAAATCACAGAAACAATTAATAATTTCATCAAGGAAAATGACAATGGTGATACATCCTTTCAAACCTTTTGGGATGCAGCCAAAGCAGTAATCAGAGGTAAATTCATATCCCTGAATGCATATATTAACAAACTAGGGAGAGCAGAAATCAATCAATTGGAAATGCACATAAAAAAACTCGAAAGCGATCAAATTAAAAACCCCCAGCAGAAAACCAAACTAGAAATCCTAAAAATTAAGGGAGAAATTAATAAAATAGAAAGTGAATGAACTATTGATTTAATAAATAAGACAAGAAGCTGGTACTTTGAAAAAAACAAACAAAATAGACAAAGTACTGGTCAATCTAATTAAAAAAAGGAAAGAGGAAAAGCAAATTAACAGCATCAAAGATGAAAAGGGGGACATCACCTCCAATGAAGAGGAAATCAAGGCAATCATTAAAAATTGCTTTGCCCAATTATATGGCAATAAATACAGCAATCTAGGGGATATGGATGAATATATACAAAAATGCAAACTGCCTAGACTAACAGAAGAAGAAATAGAATTCTTAAATAATCCCATATCAGAAAATGAAATCCAACAGGCCATCAAAGAACTCCCTAAGAAAAAATCCCCAGGGCCCGATGGCTTCACAAGTGAATTCTATTCAGAGAACAGTTAATCCCAATACTATACAAACTATTTGACATAATAAGCAAAGAGGGAATTCTACCAAACTACTTTTATGACACAAACATGGTACTGATTCCAAAACCAGGTAGATCAAAAACAGAGAAAGAAAACTGTAGACCAATCTCCCTAATGAATATAGATGCAAAAATCTTAAATAGGATACTAGCAAAAAGACTCCAGAAAGTGATCAGAAGGGTCATCCACCATGATCAAGTAGGATTTATACCAGGGATGCAGGGCTGGTTCAATATTAGGAAAACCATCCACATAATCAACCATATCAACAAGCAAACCAACAAAAATCACATGATTATTTCAACAGACGCAGAAAAAACCTTTGATAAAATACAACATCCATTTCTATTGAAAACATTAGAAAGCATAGGAATGGAAGGGTCGTTCCTAAAAATAATAAACAGTATATATCTAAAACCATCGTCCAATATCATCTACAATGGGAATAAACTAAATGCATTCCCAATAAGATCAGGAGTGAAACAAGGATGCCCATTATCACCTCTACTATTTGACATTGTACTAGAAACACTAGCAGTAGCAATTAGAGAAGAAGAAGAAATTGAAAGCATTAAAATAGGCAAGGAGGAGACTAAGCTATTGCTCTTTGCAGATGACATGATGATCTACTTAAAGAATCCTAGAGATTCAACCAAAAAGCTAATTGAAATAATCAACAACTTTAGCAAAGTTGCAGGATACAAAAATAAACCCACATAAGTCATCAGCTTTTCTATATATCTCCAACACAGCTCAGCAGCAAGAACTAGAAAGAGAAATCCCATTCAAAATCACCTTAGACAAAATAAAATACCTAGGAATCTACCTCCCGAGACAAACACAGGAACTATATGAACACAACTAAAAAACACTCTCCACACAACTAAAACTAGAGTTGAGCAATTGGAAAAACATTAACTGCTCATGGGTAGGAAGAGCCAATATAGTAAAAATGACCATCCTACCCAAACTTATCTATCTATTTAGTGCCATACCCATAGAACTTCCAAAAAATTTCTTTGCTAATTTAGAAAAAACCATAACAAAGTTCATTTGGAATAACAAAGGATCAAGGATATCCAGGGAAATAATGAAAAAAAAAATACAAAGGAAGGGGGCCTTGCAGTCCCTGACCTAAAACTATATTACAAAGCAGCAGCCATAAAAACAATTTGGTACTGGCTAAGGGACAGAAAGGAGGATCAGTGGAATAGACTTGGGGCAAGTGACCTCAGCAAAACAATATATGATAACCCCAAAGATCCCAGCTTTTGGGACAAAAATCCACTATTCGATAAAAACTGCTGGGAAAACTGGAAGACAGTGTGGGAGAGATTAGGATTAGATCAACACCTCACACCCTACAGCAAGATAAATTCAAAATGGGTGACTGACATGAACATAAAAAAGGAAACTATAAGTAAATTAGGTAAACACAGAATAGTATACTGTCAGAGCTTTGAGAAGGAAAAGACTTTAAAACCAAGCAAGAAATAGAAAGAGTCACAAAATGTAAAATAAATAATTTGGAATAAATCAAATTAAAAAGCTTTTGTACAAACAAAACCAATATAACTAAAATCAGAAGGAAAGTAACAAATTGGGAAGCAATCTTCATAAAAACCTCTGACAAAGGTTTAATTACTCAAATTTACAAAGATCTAAATCAATTGTACAAAAATTAAGCCATTCCTCAATTGATAAATGGGCAAGGGACATGAACAGGCAGTTCTCAGCCAAAGAAATCAAGACTCTTAATAAGCACATGAAAAAGTGCTCTACATCTCTTATAATCAGAAAGATGCAAATCAAAACAACTCTGAGGTATCACCTCACACCTAGCAGATTGGCTAACATGACAGCTATGGAAAGTAATGAATGCTGGAGGTGATGCGGCAAAGTAGGGACCTTAATTCATTGCTGGTGGAGTTGTGAACTGATCCAACCATTCTGGAGGGCAATTTGCAACTATGCCCAAATGGCGATAAAAGACTGTCTGCCCTTTGATCCAGCCATAGCACTGCTGGGTTTGTACCCCAAAGAGATAATAAGGAAAAAGACCTGTATAAGAATATTCATAGCTGCACTCTTTGTGGTGGCCAAAAATTGGAAAATGAGGGGATGCCCTTCAATTGGGGAATGGCTGAACAAATTGTGGTATATGTTGGTGATGGAATACTATTGTGCTAAAAGGAATAATAAAGTGGAGGAATTCCACAGAGACTGGAACGACCTCCAGGAAGTGATGCAGAGTGAGAGGAGCAGAACCAGGAAAACATTGTACACAGAGACTGATACACTGTGGTACAATCGAACGTAATGGACTCCTCCACTAGGGACAATGCAATGTCTCTGAACAATCTGCAGGGATCTAAAAAACACTATCCATAAGCAGAAGATAAACTGTGGAAGTAAAAACACTGATGAAAAGCAACTGCTTGACTACAGGGGCTGAGAGGAAATGACTGAGGAGAGACTCTAAATGAACACTCTAGTGCAAATACCAACAAAATGGAAATGGGTTTGAACTAAGAACACATGTGAAACCCAGTGGAATTGTGCGCCGGCTATGGGAGAAGTTGTGGGAGGGGGTTGGGGAGAGGGAAAGACAATGATCATTGTTTCCAATGAATAATGTTTGTAAATAACCAAATAAAATAATGTTAAAAAAAATAAGAATCCAGTATTTCCAATACCTAGCACAGTGCTTGGCACATAGTAAGAACTCAATAAATGCTTTTCTATTAAAAAATAAATATATATATATATATGTATATATATATATATATATATATATATATATATATATATATATCAGACCTGTTTCAGATTGCTGAAGGAAATGACTGGGAAGAGATGACTGATACTGCCAGCTCCTTTGGTAGTTAATTTGGATTTGATAAAAATGGTCCCATTGAATGATTTCCTCTAATATTGGGGAAATCATGTTTAAGTTGTAAATGGTGTCTTTTATTCTGATGCATGGCATGTTTGTAAATATAAAATGAAACAAAGGTGTTGAGTAAGGAAGAAGACATTTTTGGGGTAATGGGGAAGAATGCAATATTTTCCTTTAAAGAAACTTTTCCTTCCTACAGAATTTATTGTGAAGTTTTTGGGTTTACCTTATTTGAAAACAGACATTACCCAGTTACCTAAACCCCTGTGGATTCTGACCTTGAGATAATTTCCATGAAGAAAACTGAGTGGCCAGTTAAGAGAGACAAAATGTTAGATAGAGAAATATCTACCCCCAGAGCTCTTATGAATTATCTAGAATTCCAGAAATTCAAAGATTCAGGTAACTAGTCTTGCATGTGACTTAGACATTTAGTTCCTGAAATTCCTTGTCTAAATAGTTTTTGATAAAGTTGTTTTTCATAATGCTGACTACTGAATGTAATGTTAATGTCCATTTGAAATAAAAATATAGGAAAATGAATTTTTTTATTTTGGGATAATAAATATATTAATCTTAAGAGGCATTTAGTGTCTATTTGCAGAAGATGTAAATATCTTAGATGATTTGGTAAAAGTGTACAAAACTTTGGTAAAGTATGTGAAGAAAGTTGTCATGTTTTCATAGAGACCTAGTGTTAAACAGGCATAATTAAGTGGTTCTGGCTTTAGATTTTGATGGAACATCTGTGGAGAAATTTAGATAACTAAGAAGATAGAAGTAAATACATACACACAAACATAGACATGCACAGTATGTATATATACACATATATGGATGTGGATACAAGCACGTAGCAGATGGACAAATGTATTTTTTTAATTCTTCATAGATCAACTACCCATTGAAGTAGTTACCATGGAGACTTGGTGTCTACCTGAAGGCACACAGCTATTATCAAGAATTGCTTAAATTCTTGTGACTGTTCTATTAAAGGAACTTCCAGAGAGTAAGCTCAGGAAAAAGGAGGGGCACAAGAATTTTCTAAAGACAAGAATCCAAACATTGCGCAAAGTTCCTTAAATTTGAGGTTTAAGAAATATATATTTAATTTAATTTAGATGATTTAACTTAGTCATTGAATTTGTCAAGTCTTGTCATTTCTATTTTCCAAATATCACATGCTACTTTAATGTGGATTTGGATCAAACACTAATATATTGTATAATTAATTGTCCTGTTTGTTTTAAATTTTGATTTTTAGCCTGATTTCATGTGATGTCTATTTGTAGATTTCAAGAATCTCATGACTTATCTGCAGAGTGGAAAATTGTCAGAGGGAGGAAAGTAGTTCTTGCTTTACTCTACTTTACTCTACTCTTTGCTCTACTCTAGTTAACATGGAAACAATATCTGTTTTCAGAGCAGGTAAGCATTACTCAAAGTCTCCCAGGCTCCAAGTTTTTAAGTAATACATTTTGTATATTATTTAGACATTTTGCCACTGAAACAGTCTATTAAATGATGTTTTGTAATGTTTTCTTCTACATGAAGATAATAATTTGAAGATAATAATACCAAAGGATAACCTGTCTTTTAGCTAATTATCCTGTTTTCTTTAACTATATTTTTTTCCTACTAGTTGTGAGGTCTATTTACAGATATCTAATAGACCTCAGCCGATTCTATGGAGAAAGTCAAAATTGTTGGGTGTGAGGAGGAATGTAGACATTGCCGGTCCAGAAATCATATTTTCCATTGTGTAGTAAAAGTGGGAACTTAGTAACTTCTCACCTTAGCATTTATTACATAGACTTGCCTAAGTTCACCAAAATGTTGATCTTAAAGAGACCTTCATTGACAAATCTGATCACAGAGATCACAGAGGCAGAGGGAAGTGTCTGCCAAGGATAGAGAGGCATCAGGATTTCTCAAATTCCAAGTTCCAGATCTCCTTCATTTATTTTAAACATTTGTTCAAGGAAGCAATCTGGCCAGTCACACTTCATATTGGGCTATCGCCAGGATTCCATGTGAATATGGATTTAATGTAATTAATACCATCCAGTGACTTTTAGTGATAGTAGAATGATTAGCCTTATTGTTTAATTTTTCATCATTATTTTGATGGGTGTGGTGAATACTAGCAGACTCAAAGTATAAATTACCTAACTTGGGAAAGATAATGTCAAATTTCTGGCTATCTGGAACTCCAAATATGGTAATTTCAGCCTCAATTGTGTCAGAGATTGCAAGCAGGCACCACCAGCTGCATGCAATGCAAATAAATATTTAAGAAAAATCAATGTCATTTGATTATTACTTCTGGTGTAGGTATAACCATCTTTTTGTATAGTATTGATTATGTGTGACTCTGTTAGTGGACTGTTTGCAGCATACTTGCTTCTGATTTTTCAAGGGAGAAACAAATTGTTGGTGATGAGGAATAGTGTACTCCTTGCTTCTGAACAAAGGGTAGTTACCATGGAGACTTTGTGCCTACTTGCTAATGCTCTCTACCTCTAAATAGAGTTTTGACTTTCAAGGGACTTCCACTAAGACCTTAGAATGGCCAGAAAGAGAACCAAAGAAGAGTTAAGTGGAATTTCTACCCACAGAGGAGGTAGGCATTACCCAGAGTTCTCCAATTTTCAAGAAGAATATAACATGTTATTTAAATAATATCTACTTGCAAGATCATTGAGCAATGTCTCATATTATGTTGTGTAATAAATTCAATATTCATTTGGATTTAGGGTAAAGGATAGGTATCTGTAATACTGCCACAATTATTCTGTTTATTTTAAGCATTTAATATTTGGGGGATCTCTATTGGTCTTTTATGCTTTTTGTTCCTGTTATTCTCTATAGAGAGCAACTTTGTCCTCGAATATACTCCCACAGTGTGGTAGCCTCCCACTGAGACTTTGTGACTTAAACAATTTTCTTGAGTTCAGTTGGAGTTTTAATTTGAAAGGATTTCCTGGGTAGTAAGGCAAAGGATTGAGACAATGAAGTGAATATTCACACAGCAAGCAGGCATTACACCAAGTTTCCCAAGTACCAAGTTTCAAGTTATACCTCCTGACTGTGACCTAGACATTAGGTAATAAAACATCTTTCACATTATATTTTATTTTTACTGCCTGATATGAGATAGGTAATGTGAATTTTAGGTAAATAATAGCAAGCAATGGTAATGTGTGATGTTACAATAATTTCATCCTAATAATTTTAATGTCTTCAATGGGTAATTCTCTCTTTCATAATGGAATGATTTGATTAATAAAATGATCTTAAATTTAAGTGTCTATTGGAGCTGCTGGTTAATGTGTTAAGTATATGTTTTGACGAGATTACATGCATGAGTAAGTGGTACTGACTTAATGGGTTCTATTTGTTTACTTATATGCTAATTGTTGGTACATGTTTGCAGTTGCTATACTTGCTTTCCCATTATCTTATGCATTCCATTGCCACTAATTTGCATACATGCTTTACTGTTTTACTTGCTATGCATTTCTTATATGGAGTTATTGCCTCATTGTGTGATTACTGTATAACATTGCATCTCTGTACCACAATTTAGCATTGCCTTGCAGAAAATTATAAGCATGGATCGTTTATTTTAGGGAAGTAGACTTTAATACATATGTAGTGGTATTTTGAATGAAGAAGTTAACAGAGATCTCTTAATATTAATAGCCACAACTATAAAAAATAAAACCCTAAAAATCATTTAAAAGGGTTATAAAATAACTTAAAGGTTTTTTAAATAATTCACAGCAACATCAGATCCAAAGATGCCATTCAGATGGGGTTTTATAAATTAGTAGACATTTTGATAACCCAAATATTATTGAATATTTTTGGTAAGAGATAATATCTATAGGGAAATCTTGAGACTATTTTCTGTGCACATATATCAAAGACAAGAAGGGATTACTTAAAAAAATCAGATGCTTTATTGAGCACAGAAGGCTTGTTTTGAGGAGAAAATAAAAACAAAAACTAATGCATATTTGAGTCAGAAAAAGTCTCTGTTATCAGAAGGATATTATAGGTCCAGTATAGGTTTTCTTAGAAATGGAACCATGCTCTCCCCAGGAAATAAATATGGAATGTTTAGGTCAACCATTAAATAGAAATACTATAACACTGGCAAGTACCTTTGTAAAGAGGGGGAGATTGACAGAAAATCTTAAAGGAAGTGCTTTGAGAATTGGGTAGGGCCTATATACTATACATCCTGGAATACCTTTCGATTTTATGAAATGGGTTTATCTTGTAGTGAGTGAAGATGTTAACTCACATTTAGGAGGCATCAGAGTAAACACAAAATTTTCTAAGGAAGTTGTAAATTTCTGTAACAACATGGTGGCCATGGCTCTGGCATGTTCATATTCTGGAACTATTACTGGAATGAAAACATTGATTGTGACCAATTCTAACCTAGTTAAAGTACCAGAAGGTTAGCTTTAGCAACAAGTAGGAACACCCTAACACCTAAAAAATGGAAGGAATATTTGAAAGATATATTTAACAATAGGATAGATGTGTTCTCAAGGTGGTAGCAACAGAAAGCCCCTCATAGAGTCCTGACCATTAGAAAAATGTTCTGGAATATGTCTTTATCTATGACAAAAGATCCTGACCATTAAAAAATGTTCTGGAATATTTCTTTATTTATGACAAAAGATCTTGGAAATCATTTGTGAGAGTTGCTCATTAAGAACAACATTATTGAGCATAGAAGACCATACTTATCATCTAAAATAATATTATAGAAGAAGACTAGGAATGTGTCCACTAAATCCTGAATAAAAGAACTAAACACATTCAATATAAACACGAGAGTTTCACATATGCTGGAATATCTGGTCGGCAGTCATTTGCTTACAATCTTAAGAATTATACCATATATACTCCCATATTCTTTTGACATAGTCAAAGAAAGAGATTTGAGAAACTGGGTATTACCAGTTTGACCATTTACCTCAAACAATTTGGGGATATCAATAAGAATGCTAGTCAGTTAAGCAAAGAGCTAAAAGAAAGGCATGAAAGAATATAAACTCAGATTACAAAAACTCTCATTTTTATACTATTAATGTCATATAAATTGTTCTAGTTTTAAAGCCTTTATAAAATGATGAATAGAATGAGTCACTTATACAGTGACAACAACACTGTATAAAGAAACCACTTTGGAAATAAAGACTATGATAAATACAATGAATATTCATGATTACACAGTGTGTGCATGTATGTAACAAAAATGTTACATATATACATATATTTATATATAGATTTATATGTTACACACATACAAACACCCCCTATGCAGTCATTGTGGTGATTTGTTTTGCTTAGTATGCATATTTTTCCCACATCATTTTAAATTGCTTCAAGTATGGCTAGACTAATTCATAATTCTACCAATGCAATAGTTTGAGAAGGAACATCTTAGTTTTTTAAATTTATATTTCTCTAATTATTAGTAATTTGAAGCATTTTTCATGTTTATTGATAGCTTAAATTTCTTCCTTTGAAGACCTCTGATTCATATTCTTTGATTTACTATTGAGAACTGTATCTTAGTCTTATAAATATGAACAAACTCTTTATATATCTTGGGTATGACATCTTGCTATAAAAGATTTCTCCCCAGTTGTTTATTTCCCTTCTCATTTTAATTTGATTAGATTTGATTTGTGCTAAAATGTTTCTATTTTTTAATAATCAAAATTGCCCATTTTAAAATCCTCTGTAGCACTTTAACCATAAAATCTTCCCTGTCCAAAGACTTGAAAGTTAATTTCTTCCTTGCTCGTCTATCTAGCTTATAACATCACCTTTTATGTGTAAGTCATATATCTATTTGAAGCTTGTCTTGGTATAAAGTGTTGGTCTGCATCCAATTTCTACCAAACTAATTTCAAGTTTTTTCTGGTAGTTTTGGTCATATAAGGAGTCTACCCAATAACTGGAATCTCTAGGACTATCAAATACCAAACTACTATATTTCCTTTTTTCTGTATGTTGTACCCTAATCTATTTCACTGATAGACACATTTATAATCAGTACAAACTGATTTATAATGCAGTTTGAAACCTAATACTCATAGCTTTGCATATTTGTCACTAGAAAACAAATTTCTGATATGCACATTATACCTAGAAATTATTTTTTTTCCTTTTATCTATTGGGATTGTAGGGAGAGAAATTAGATTTCTGTCCTTTTTTTAGAAAAAAATAAAAAAAATTTAAAAATAGGTGTCAAGTGGGAGATACAGATGTAATCATGCACTTTTAGGTAAGTTCACTTGAATACTAATTTTCTTTACTGCTGAACTTTGTTATGAGACACCTCTCAGGTAGTGGGAGTAATCTACAAACTTTTGTAATGTAAAAACAAAATGTCAATAAAACTAAAAATATATAACTTTTAAAAATCAATCTAACTACAGAATAGGGAGAAAATAATCATTGACATGAATTACCTCAAAGTATCGATTTTTCTAGATTTTTGTGTTTGGAAGAGCACAAGAAGAAAAGAAGAGACCTGGTTAAAGGCAGATTTTCTGAAGCTATCAACTTATAAATTTGTGTTGTAGAGACTCTCTCATGTCATAGCAAAGGGATAACCAGCACTCAAAGGAGATTGTTATGGTCCTGAATAGGCCATTTGCAAAGAAATTTCAAGATCTACAGTTTTTGTTTCTTTTGCTTTATTTTGTATTAGGATTCAATAGCTTACTATTTAAAAAAGAACAGAAATTAGAGTTGTGAAACCTAATGCAAGATCAGATTATTACTTATATATATAGGGCACTAAGAAGCAGCTGTTTCTCTCCAGAACATTATAACCACACCATGAATATACTGCATAATGACTATAGAATTTTAATTAAAAGAACCCTAGAAGTAGTAATAAAAATATTTCATTGGTCCACTATTGTAGCAATGTCAAGAAGTGTACGACATATTTGATGTGATCAAAGAAAAATTGCCAGCTCATGCTGCTCATGTGCAAAATGTAAGCATGCATGAACAAACTTTTGAAACTGTTCTACACTGATTGAATGTCCCTAGAAGGAGATAGTAAGACCATAATCTATATCTTAGTGACAAGTTACTTCACCATGAATGCTCAAGCATACAGAACCAGGAACTAAAAAATTTCCCTTACTAGTAAGGTATGGTAACAAAAATTATTCTCAGTGTTTAGATCCCCTGTAGGAATCTGATCAAGGCAGATTTTCAGAGCAAGCTCCTCAAAGAAATGCTGGTATTGGCAAGCGTCAAAAAGGTTAGAGCTAAATTTTAACATCCTGAGGGAGATTTGGACCAAGCATTTCAAATGCCCATTAATGAACACATTAGGAACACTGAGACCTTGAATAAAAATAACCATGGATTCAATACCTGGAATTTTTAGTTCACATTCATAACTATCAGCAATCTTATAATAGATTTTATTTCATACTTGCTATATTTGAATGAGAGCCACATAATTTTTTTTTACTGATTTTTCTACGGCCAATTTAGAAGATGCAAATGCCCAATAACCCACTGATCTCATAATTTTGAATTAGAAAGAAGCCTACAAGGAAACAATGTTCTCACTTCAGAAGAATTCAGATAGAAACTTTGTTATGATACCTATGCTCACTGTCAACTTTCAGCAAGGAGTTTTGTAGAGAAACCTTGGTGTTCAAGAGCAAAGGGTATACAAGTTAGTAGACCTATAGCAAGCTACTGTGTTCCAAGTTACTTCAATACCATGTATCTTTCCTTTTTTTACAAAATAGTCCCAGAAAATAGTGGAGGTACAGTAAGCAAAATTTATTGCAATTACCTATTACTCATTGGAGAGTTAGGTAGATTCTAATGAGTTGGAAAGAAATAATGGACAATTAATTTGTCATTCTCCAAGTAAAATGAGCAAGCCATCTGAAGGATGAGAGTGACACATCCAATACCAGTGATAAAAAGACCATCTGAACTATATAGTGATTCAGAAAGTTAGGTTTCAAATGACAAAAACTGTTAATTGTGACATTGCTTGAATGGAATGAATCCAGAGGCAATAAATATTTAATCTACAAATTCAACTGTAGAAAAATAATCAGCAATAATACATAGAGGAATTATGATAACCTGGATCTTCTGAGTTAGTTTTGGTAATGACGGGATATAGGTAAGGAGATTATCAAGATCAGACCATAAAACAAAACAACAGGGGCATAGGGATAGAACACTGTAATTTATAAGAGAGCTGGCTTGATGCAACCTGGGACCAAACTAGCTTTCAGTGTTATAGAAAAATGTGGAGGGGTCAGCTGTATAGCTTAGTGGATTGAGAGCCAGACCTAGAAATGGGAGGTCCTAGGTTCAAATCTGGCCTCAGACACTTCCCAGCTATGTGACCCTGGGAAAGTCACTTAACCCTCATTGCCTAGCCCTTACCACTCTTCTGCCTTGAAACCAATACAAAGTATTGATTCCATGATGGAAGGTAAGGGTTTAAAAAGAAGTGGAAATTGGTTGCACATATATATATATCTAGATGACAATGCTGATACATAATATATATTTTTGTAAAAAAAACTGAATATATGGTTTATATTGGTATTTCTGAGTTGTGTTCAAGCCTCATATGTACAGTTTTATTCTAGTTACATAGGTATTATTTTGATGTTTAAATTTTATACATACATATACATATATTTACATATATATACATATATATTTTATGGCAGCTAGATGGTTCACAAGCTAGTGGGCTG
The DNA here is from genome assembly GCF_027887165.1 of Monodelphis domestica. Classification (NCBI taxonomy): domain Eukaryota; kingdom Metazoa; phylum Chordata; class Mammalia; order Didelphimorphia; family Didelphidae; genus Monodelphis; species Monodelphis domestica. The sequence continues at coordinate 318,437,156 of NC_077228.1, read as the reverse complement.
GGTCTGCAGTTAGGAAGACAAGTTCAAATCTGGTCTCAGACCCTGGGCAAGTCATTTAAACTCTACCTCAATCTTCTGGAGAAGAAAATGGCAAACCACTTTAATATTTTTGTCATGAAAATCCTATACAGGATCACAAAAAGTCAGATACAACTCAACAACAATGACAATACTACCTATGCCTATATGTTATTATTTTACCTATATTAGCTTTGAATTCATTTTTGATGTTTATACTTGAGTACAATGGGCATGCATGTATCTATTATAATATGTGCTTAAAGCATATCTGCCAAATAACTCAAGACATTTGGTCACTGAAACAGACTATTAAGCAATGGTTTGTATTAGGATGTTTACCTTTAAAAATGGAATTAAGGTAAAGAATAACCTGGATTAGTGATTGGTTATTTGATATTAAGATAATCATCCTGTGGATTATATTAATTCTTTTTGTATAAACTTTAAATTTTGCTAATACATATGAAGTCTATTTGAAGACAGACTTATCCTATCTCCTAGAGAGAACAAAATTGTTAGCCATGAGCAAAAATGTTGTCCTTATCTCATCAGAGATCACTTCTCACTTTGGGTAATTAGCATTGACATTTCATGACATTCCACAGGCAGCTAGAAATTACAGACCTCCCTAAATTCCTATGGCTTTTCATCTTAAAAAGGTGCCCTCTGATAATCCTGAGTTCCTAGGAAAGGGAATGGAGCTATAGAAGTGTATACCCACAAGCAAATAAATTGGCACATATTTCCCAAAGTTCATCATGATTCAATTTTAAATAAATACACACAAACAAAAGTATGTGTGTGCATATATATGCCAAATGTGAAAATTGTATATACATTTTTGTATATTCTAGGTATGTATACATGATATACATGAATGTATATTGTTTATATGTATATAACATATTTAAATATTAAAATGGTATGTCAGTTTATCAAGTAATTTTTTCTTTTCCATTGTAATGGCTACTACATGCAATATTAATATATTTAAGATGTGTAGTACTATGGATTGTCATCTGTGAAGTTGGGATTATTATCCAACTAATTTTCAATGCTGATTATTTTAATGATGTTTGAAGTAAACTTGGAGATTCATGTATGCCTCCACAGATTTTACAAAAGAGTTAAAAAATTACTGGTCATTGAGGAAAAATGGAGACTTTGTTTTCATGTAGATAAACCTAGTCTTGTGTAGTTTTCATGGAACCTTGGTATTTATCTTTAAACAAGTCAGAATTACACAGAACCACTTAAGTTCCCTTGGATTTAAATAGGAAAGGCCTTCCAAGGAGAAAGCTGGATGGTGCACAAGATTAAAAAGAGATAAGACATAGAAGAGTTTTTACAAGATCAAATGGAAACTAACCAAAGTTCTTTTAACCCCAAATTTCAAATGATATATCTGCAGGTATGTTTGATATAAATGTTTCCATGGGATGAATCTGTGTGATATTGAAATACTCTTCCTTGTTATCTTAAATATGAATCTTTACTACTCTAGTAATAGCTATTGATAGTAGCCATATCATAGCTGATTTTGCAAGGACATGAAAAATTACAAAGTCTTTACCTCTGCCCAGATCAACCCAGACAAAAAGTAGTTATTATGAACATTTGTTTTCTACCTATTAGTAGGAATGTCTAACTTAGAATGGGATTTTTATCTTGAGGGTGCATGGATAAAGAAGACTGGGTGGCTCAATAGACATATAAAGAAAGGAAACATGGAAGTATCCATCCAACAGCAGACAGGCAATGGCCATGGGTACCCAAGTGTCAAGTTTCTAACAATATATCCTGAACTTCGTAAAGATACTGAACCAGTAAAGCAGGCGGTTGAGAAAGGTTCTGCATTATGCCTTCTACTATATATGTTTATTGTGACATATTATAATATGAATCTGAGGCAAAGAGAAAGATGGGGTTATTACCTATGAAGTTACTACAATCATCCTAAACATTTATAGTGTAAACATTATTTCTATATTTATGAGGCCTATCCAACAATGTTGCCTCAAGTTTTTTTAGCAAAAGAATGTGAAAAAAAATTGTTGGATATAGGGAGAAAATGGTCCTTTACTTTGAATAGATTAGTTCAGACCTAGAGTAGTTACCATGGATTTTTATATCTAACTGCTGTCTGCCTGAAGGTAGGTAAGAATTAAGGAGATTCATAACTTCTGGGAGATTTGAATATTTGCAGGGGTTTCCAAAGATAAAAGAAGGTTGCCTGGAAGATAGAAAAAAGGAGTGGGATGGAAATCTCCCCAAAGAAGAGAAATGCATTCTCTAGATTCCCTCAGATTGGAAATATCAAGTACCAGTCCTTCATATGACTTCTTTATTTGGCCACTGAAACATTTTTATTGATGATTTACATTATGATATCTACTATATGCTACATTATCATTAATTTGTGGTAAACAGCAGCAGTGTGAAATGACTACTTTTGATGTTGGCACAATCATACCTATTAATTAAATGTTGTTCCTTTTTATACTTGTGAAGCCAATTTGAAGATATGACATTGCCTAAGGCTATTTTCCATAGGAGGGCAAAATTATTGGCTTAGGAGAATGTAGTCCTTTATTCTATACGGATCAATATAGACTTTGAGTAGATAGCACAGAGAATTGATGTTTACCAATACAAAAGCAGGCAGTTATTGTCCAGAGTTTTATGAAGTCCTATGATATTTTACCTTTGAAAGAATTGTCAAAAAAAGAAGGTTGGCCAGGGAGACATAAAAAAGAGCAACGTCAGTCATCTTGTAGGGCAGGAATTCATTATCCAGAATTCCCCAAATTGCCCAGAAAATACATTCTGCTTTGGCCAAATATTTAAATACTGAAAAACTTTGTCAAGTGAAATTTCCATGGTGTTGTCTACTGCATGACACAGTTCATGTGGATTTTATAGTACCCGTACTGTAGCATAATATCCTCTGAAGCTAAGATAATCTGTTTGAAATGTTGACATTTATTTTGAAATCAATGCTGCCCTTTTACACATGTCTAGTATACCTCAGCTGATTTTGCAAGGTTATTAGAACTATAGGGGAAAGTAATTCTTCATTAGAACAAGTCAACCCTCCTTTAGTGGAAACTATGGAGACTTGATTTCTCCCATTAGGCAAGCAAGAATTAAGCAGAATTATTTAAGCTGGCTTTGATCGTGAATTAAATTCCATGGAGGTGACCAAGTAGACAGACCAAAGGGGTAGGAATGAAAATGTATGCCCAGAATTAGTTTGAAGTTACTGAGGTTCCAAAATTCCAAGTTTCAAGGAACATATCCTGCATGTGATTTAGATATTATGCCATTAAAGCCAAATTTAATAGAAAATTTTAATTATGCCTTCTATTTCATATCTATCTACAATGTGAATTGTAGATAAAAAGTAGTATGGAGTGATTAGTTCTAATATTAGTGTGAGCATCTTTATTTTAAATAGTGATGATTTTTTTTTTCTTTTTTAAATGCTAGGGAGACTTCAAAATATTATGCATTACTCAACTATTTTGTAAGGGAGTGAAAAATTACTGGCCTACTTTCACAAACACTCAGATATTAACCAAAGTTAATGTAGTCACTATTTCAAACTGTAAAAACCACATGATTGCTATAGTCATCTACATTAACAATCTTTCAAAGAATACTTTTTTAGTTGTTGTTTTACTGCATGTGGTATTAATGCAAATTTGAGCCAAAAAAGAAAATGAGTTTGTATAAATGGAGATTTTGAACCCTAGACTTCATTCCTCAGAAGTATTTGGTTTTTCCCAGAATTCCCTATAATCTCTCCTGAGTCTCCACTTGGTGAGATCATAATTGGTATTTAATTGGCAGTAATGCCTCCCATGTGCTTTTCCTTTGCAATGATGTAGTAAGTATAGTGGTAACCTAAGCGAGGGGATTTTAAATGGGCTAATCAGTCATGGGCACATGGTCTTTATTTTGTATCTTCTTTATTCCTTGATTTCTAATGGTCCTTAATAAACCTCATGAAATATAATATTTTTATTATTAGAGATATAATTTAATTTTTTACAGTTATGACAACCACAAGTCAGACGAGAACTTCTCAAATTTTTTTAAGATAGCTTAGATAATTTTTTTAAGCCACGTTTCTCCTGCCAAGGCTTTTCACCCACCACACCCACCTACCCACCCACCCTCGCAAACCTGCTTCTCCTGATTCAGCTTACTCCTGTTGCCTGCTCCGGGCTCCAGCCATCTACTCCTGACCTTCTTGACCCAGATCGCTCACCTGGTCCTGGACCCGGCCCTAGCTCAAGCCTCAGGTGCCAGAAACTCTACTCCTGATCTCTGGCCTCCAAGCCAGATCGCTCATCCAACCCAAGACCCAGCCCTAGGACCCAGGCTGCTGGTAGCTGTCCCTGTGTCTTTGGAATCGCAAACCAACTGGTAAAAACTGGGGTGTCCTTTCCTTAGACTACAATTAGCCTCCACATGGCTGGGGACCTGCGGGGGGGGGGGGGGCGAGGAAAAGGAAGAGACTTTTCGAAACAGGAAGTTGATTGCAAGCATGGTGTATTCTATGAAAGAACAGTGCATTGCCTATTTCAAAGCATATTTTTTGAGTGCACAGATCCTTTTACTTATCTTACCTGAGATTAAGGAGAGAAATTCATCCCTCTGCAACACGAATCTCAATGGATTAAAAAAAAAAACTTTAAAGAGACTGGAAGTTATATTTTTAAGGCTTTTCAGACTCCAATGTTTTATAAAAATCTGTATTTTATTGCATTTTGCTGATTGTTTTGTTTAAGATTTAATTTTGTTGGTTTTAAGTTCATATATTAATTTATTCAATACTATTCTGTTACACTGAATCATTTTAATGTAGTGGGTTTTAATTACTGTTATATTCTGTTGCTTTCCCCCTATAACTATACTGAACAAACATTATTGAATAAGCCCATATTAAAATAATAGCCTTTTTTCTATTTTTATTTTTAGATTTTCTTTCAACAACTCTGATCATTTTGCCTGCCTCTTACAGGAGGTAAGGTCCATTTTAGTAGCTGAAGTGAAATACAATTATAATCCCCACCTCCCCCATTTATAAAATTGTGAATGGATGGGACATCCCAGTCTCATACCAAAGGAGTTGGGAAGTTAATCCCAGGGCATGGTAGCCCTGGATGGCTCCCAAAAAGGGAGCATCTCTCATTTATAACTCTTCAGATCTCTTTACTTCCACCAGAACAATCTAGATTCCTTGATGATGTTCTAGACACAAATATGTTTTACTTTGTTTAAAAATGAATTTGCCAAGGTTGAAAGATTTGCTATGTCTCTAAAAATTGTGACAAATATCTATCAGATCATGGTTTTTTTTTTTGTCATACAGCAATGTATATGAAATATGATAGTGGGTTTGTTTGCTATTGTAATTAACTGGGCTATTGTGAATTTTGGGGATTTTGGTACTTTTTGAATGTGCATTACCTGTTGTACTATAAAAAAAACTGTTACTTTTGAAAATCATTTGCTTGTACTCACAGTGGATCATGGCCAGGTATGAAGAGGAAATGGATCTCATTTTTGGTGAGAAACCTTTATGTTCTACATTTCCTTTGCTGACCCAGTGTGTCAATGATTATAAGCTATATAGAGTTTTTTTTATTTTTAAAAATATTTTATTACTATTTTTTGCATATGCAAAATAATATTTCAGTTTTATTTTTTCTCTCTTTTTTGTATTTGAAGCACATGTCAACAGTATTGAGATTTTCTTTAACTTTTTTGATTTTGCAGTAATGTAAGTTTAAAATATATTTGCTATTATGTCAATGAATGCCCCCAAAAGCTTGAGACTATAAAAATGATGCCATCAATTGTTTAAAAATTTATGGGACTTTGCTTAATGATTCTGTCTGATTCCAGGACAAGAGAATACAAAAGAGCCATTGCACAATGCCAAAGAAGCACAAAGCCAAACTGCATAGTGCCAATGGAGCACAAGATCAAAGAGACCAACCAATCTCTATGGGGTTGATGAAAAATTTGATCCATGACAAGAGTACTTGAACATGTTTGGGGTTCAAGGTTGTGTCTATTTAACATGTGTTAAAGGCAGGTCTTCCTTGTCCCACATTCTACCAAGTATCTCAAATTTGGCTCCTACCTGGCTCCTAAAAATCTAGTCCCTGTTCTGTTTTTCATAATGTGGCAACTTTCTGTAGTCCTGGCTACTGATTGGGTAAATGCTTAATTGCTTATATCATTTTAATTGAGCCCTGATTCAAGGACCTGTTATAGATTTATTGTTCCTTCACGTAGGATTTTTACACATAGGACTTTGATAGTCTATATTTCATCCAGAAATTATCTTTTTTATTTGGATTTTTTTTGATGCTTTTAATTTCTCTTGCCAATTGATTCATACACCTCATAACTCAGCCATGCATCCCTAAGTGATCCCTGTGTTTTTTAATCACCCTCTTCAAGGGGGAATATATAATTATTATTATTTTAAATTATAAAGTTTAAATTCCTTTTGAGAGTGATTTTAGGTTAAGAAACATGCCACCTCTCCAAATATAGAAAGTGAACTGTTTGGAGAAGACACCATGAAGATGCCTCCACAGACCACACACTGTACCAGAAGATCCAGAGTGAAATTTGGGATGTGGTGATTTGAACTGTGTGGGGTTGGAATGCATTTGTTTTGAATGTATACTCTTATGCCAAAGGGTCTGCCCCCTAATTGGCTTTTTGTCAATGCACCCAGGAATTATTGGTTTTGTTCTCTTTTCCTCTTATCTTCAAATTATTTTAATTTCAAAGTTTGTATTTTTATAAGACCCATAGGATAAACTAATCTTCCTTGGTTCTCAGGAGGAAATGTATAAATGCTGATTTTGAACCCTAGACTTCATTCCCCAGAAGTATTTGGTATTTCCCAGAATTCCCTATAATCTCTCCTGAGTCTCCATGTTGGCAAGATCACAATTGGTATTTAACTGGCAGTAACACCTCCCACATGCTCTTCCTTTGCAATGATGTAGCAAGTATAGTGGTAAGCAAAGTGCAAGGATTTTAAATGGCTAATCAGCCATGGTCACGTGGTTTTTATTTTGTATCTTCTTTATTCCTTGATTTTCTAAAGATCCTTAATAAACTTCATAAAATATAATATTTGTATTATTAGAGATATAATTTAATTTTTGCAAGTTACACATCATATTGGGAAAATCAACATTATTATATTATTCACCTTTTTTAATGCTATTGACATGTATTTGAAGATGTCACATAAGGCTCAGCACATTTTTCACAGAAGTATAAAATTATTGGCCATTGGCAGGGCTATAGTCTACATGAATCAACGCCTTCAGATGGTAGTTATCATAGAAGACTTGGTGTCTCCCTGAGGCAAAGCAGAACTTTAAAAATACTTTTTCAGAGATGGGAGACTGGCTAAGGAGAAAGATTAAGAGAAATGGAAATATATACAGATGCAAGGAGGCATTATCCAGAAGTATTCAACTTCTTGATGCAGTGCATTTTGCATGTGATATTGATTTATTTACTTAAAGAATTTGTCAAAAAATGTTCTACACTTTGTTGTCTAGTGCATTCAATCAATGGCTGATGTAGAATTGATATATACAGAACCCTGGCATGACTATCTGTGATATTGAGATAATCATCTATGCTATGTTAAAAGTAGATGTTTAATCTTAAATGTCTGTGATATCTATTTGCAGATGTCAAATTTAATTCAGTTGACTTGGCAAGGAAATGAGAAAATGTTAGCCTGAGGGAGGAATATAATCCTTGATTCTGTACAGATCAAAACCCTATTGTAGTTATCATGGAGACTTGGTGTCTACCTGCAAGCAGGCAAGGTTTACTCAGAGAGTCAGAGTAGGTTTTTTTTCCCCTTTGGAGAGACTTCCAAGAAGGCAGGATAGCCAGTCATACAGGAAAAGGAGGGAGACATGGAAAAGTCTACCCAGAGGCAAGAAGAAATTATCCAGTTATTCAACATTGCAGTGTTAATATATCAAGTCTTGTTGTTTTAAATGTTTATTTCTTTAAAATGTTTGTATCACCTATTGAAAAATGTCACATAAACCTCAAGATATTTTGTAAGGAAATAAAAATGTGTTGGCTATGAGGAGGATAATATTTTTTGCATGTCTACTGATCAAATCAGCCCTAGATTAGTTTCCATGGAGACTTGATGTCCACTTGTAGGCAAGCAGAAAAATTAATCACTCAGATTCCTGATATTGAGTAGATTTTGACCTCTGAGGAGACTTCTAAGGAGACAACTGAATGAGCACAGGGAAAGGAAAATCAGATGTACATAAATAAGTATACCTCTAGAGCATGAGTGCATTACCTATGATTACATTGGGCCAAAGTTTCAAAGTAATATATCTTTCATAGGTTGTATACATTAGGCAACTGAAAGAATCTTTTGAGGACTAGTTTGTAACATGTTGTCTACTGCATGGAATGCTTAATGTGGATTCAGCAAAAATAGTTCCTTGGAATTGTTATTTGTGATTTTGAGCTGTTTGTTTCTGTTATTTTGAATTTGGTTGTGTGATATCAACAGGCAAAAGTGAAGCATATCTCAGATATATTTGAAAGAGGCAATAACTTGTTCCTCATAAGAAAAAAGATAATTCCAGGTCTCTAGATATATTAATTTTCCCTGAGAGTAATGTGCAAATGGAATATTTGCAACACCTGAGCTACATTCCCAGCATCCTTTTAAGTTACATCCTCATTTTATATAAGGATGCTTAGAAGGTCAATTTGACTGAGACCCACACTGCGGGGCTCTTTTTTCAGAGCTTGTGCTTTTGGTAAAGTGCTGCAGGTGTGAGTCTCTGTCTCTCTTTGCTCTGCTCACTTGACTGAAAGAATCTTTTTTCTTTACCATCTCTTTTGATTTCATATTAAAAAATCATGAAATCATTGCTTCTTATGACAAAATATTCATTCCTGTTATTTTATTGTTTACATTTTTATTTTGATATTTGTGTGTGATAGCTTTTTGCAGACACCAAATAGAACTTCACATTTTTTTCAGAGTCTGAAAATTTATTGACTAGGGCAAAGATGGTTTTCCTTACAAATCAACAAACCTACTGTTCCTAAGAGCAGTTACCATGAAGATTTGGTGCCTACCTGCAGACAGGTAGGTAATATCCACATATTCCTATGATCTTTTATATTATGACCACTGAAAGACTTTTCAAAAACAACACTAGATGGCCAAACATACAAAGAAAGGAGACCTGGAAATGCCTACTCCCAGACAGATGGCATTTAACTAAAATTCCTCAAGTTGAAGCAATATATAACATATTTTGCCAGTATTGAAGCACTAAAACAGTTAATCAAATAAAGTTTTGTATTATGATTTGTTTTACCAAGCAATATAAATTTATTGTAATCAGTAGCATGAGATGATTATATGTTATTTCTATGATCATCTTTGTAATTTTAAATGTTAAATTTTTTTAATGTTTATAACACCTATTTGAAGATGTCATGTCAGTTTATTTAACAAGGGGGTAAAAAGTTGATTGCCAAGAAGAGAATAATAGACCTTTTTTGTGTAGAGAGTAACTTGGTACTGAAGTAGTTACCATGGAGACTTGGTGTCAACCTGTAGGCAGGTATCACTGAGAGATTTCTAAGATCCAGTAGCTTTTCATCTCATACAGTGGTCAATGTGGATTACATATTAGTGGTACCATGGGCTTATTTCTTGGGATGTTTCAATAATCATTCCTATTTTTGACTATTGACACATAATTTTTTATTTGTATGTGATTCTTATTTGCAGATATCAAATGGATCTTAAGGCTTTTGCAAGAGATTGAAACTTTTTGTTGTCTGGAGGAGGACTCATCCATGTTTCTAGATAGATCAACACTCCCCAAGATAGTTACCATGGAGACTTGGTATTTACCTGCAGGCAGGTAAGTAACATCCAGAGATTCCTAAGATCTAGTACTTTTGATCTTTGAAGAAACTTCAAAGGAAAAAGAAGGCTGACAAATGAGAAGAAAAAAAATGAGAATGCTAATGAAGAGATACTTCTAGAGCAGTAGTCCATTAATCAAAATTTCCCAAATATTATGTTTCAAGTAATATATCCTTCTTTCTGTGCATAGTTATGGACAATGAGCACTTAAAATATGCCAAACATTATTTTCTTTTTTGCTCTCTGCCACAATCAGCAGTTAATGTTAATTAGATATTCAGAATATTGTGGGATAATTGCTTTTAATGTTGACATAATCATTCTTTTTTTTTGACTGTTGAAATTTACATTTTGATATTTTTTTGCAATATCTATTTTGGATCTTTGTGCTTTTGGAAAGATTGAAACTTTTTTTGTCCAGGAGGAAGACAGATTTATGCTTCTGGACTGATCAACCCTTCCCAAGAGTAGTTACCATGGAGATTTGATATTTACCTGCAGACAGGTAAGTAATACACAGAAATTCCTAAGATCTAGTAAATTTTGAGCTTGGAAATACCAATTCTAGAAAAATTCTGAATGACTGGGCATACAAAGAAGGGACACCTGTATATATATATATATATATATATTTTTTTTTTTTTTTTCACAGACAGAAAGACATTTAGCTGGAATTCCCTAAGTTCATGTAATGTACTTGCATATGATATTGGTATTGAGCCATTGATGCAGTATGTCAAGAAATGTTTTGCACTGAGTTTTTCTTACATATATTAATACAAATTTGAAATAAAATTTACCTTGACATGATTACTTTTGATGCTTGTTTAAACATTATTTTTAAATAACAGCATCAAATGCTACCTGTGGTAATGTAATAATCATACACATAAGTATCAACCTTTCTTTTTCTAATTTTTTGGACACCTAAAATAAAATGTTTATACTTCAGTTTATTTTGAAAGGCAATATAAAATTCAGCATATTAACTCTATAACAGACAGCTGAAAGTAATACTTATTTTAGAACTCATTTTCATGTTTATAAAATTCCTGAAAAACATTAATTTCCCCCCTTTCTTTTTCAACTATTTGCAAGAGACTATTTATTAGAATTTTTGAAATGATAGTTCACCTAAAAGAGATAATATAAACCAAAGACAGACTTCAAGTCCAACAGTTGCCATGCTGCTGAGTTTTAAGACTAATAACCATATTTAGGTCATGAAATTTGTATTTCATGATAAGTACTGAGGAAGATAACTGCATATTTAAATGTACAATTGTATTCCCCAGGTTTAGCAAGAAGAGATTTTAGCATTTACGCAGAACTTTAAGCCAGAAGATATTTCAGTGGTTTGTTACTTCTCTTCTGTAAGTTTAGAAATTTTGTATTATATTGAATTGTCATGAAGAAAAATGATTTTTATTTGTTCACAGATCAACCTAGTCCTGAGATAGATAGCATGGAGACTTGGTGTGCATCTTCAGACAGGCAGGTATCATCTAGAGATTCCTAAGTTGCTGATTTTGAACTTTAAAGAGACTGACCTGGAAAATGTTGCATGGCCAAGCAGAGAGTAAAAGGGGAAAAAAATTAGAAATCCCTATTTACAGGCAGGCAGGTTGCCTATATAGATTTCCTCAAGTTCCAAGTTTCAAGTAATAAATCCTACAAGAAGCAGCTCATTCAGAATGGTTAGGACTCTGGATATGGAGACAGAATGACACATGTTCAAAATGAGAGAGAGAGAGAGGGAAGGAGAGAGAGAGAGAGAGAGAGAGAGAGAGAGAGAGAGAGAGAGAGAGAGAGAGAGAGAGAGAGAGAGAGAGAGAGAGAGAGAGAGAGAGAATAAAGGAGCTAAGAGATGCAGTCCTGCAATTGTGAAACAGCCAAGAGACCAGTGTCACTGGATGAAAGAGTACATGTTGATAAGTTAAATATAAGAAGACTAGAAAGAAAAAAGGGGGCTAGGAGAGCTAAGTTTTGAAGGATTTAAATTTGTCTCTGTATCCCTAGGGCTTAGCACAGTACCTGGATCATAATAAATGTTTAATGAATTTAATTGAATTTGAATACCAAAGATATCAATTTATATTTGTTCTTGGAGGTAAAAGGGAGACACCTGGGTTTTTGAGTAGAGGGGTGACATGACTGGACCTGAATTTAGGATAATCTGTTTCATGACTGAGTGGAGAATGGTTTGGGATAGGGAAAAACATGAATCAGACATGCTCACCAGTAAACTATTGAACTAATTCAGACATGAGATGATTAAGACCTGCACTAGTGTAGTATCAGTGTCAGAAGAGCAAAGGAAGTATATGCAAGAAATCTCTTTTCACAGATGATATGCTATACATAGAAAATCCTAGAGATTCAACTAAAATTTATTGAAACTATCAATAATTTTGATATTTAAAATTGATATGATATTTAAAAATTATAAATATCTGAATATAAAATAGACCCACACAATTCATCAATAATTCTATATATTACTAACAATGTTGATCATCATAAATTATTGTTGTAATTTTGTATGACATTTTCTTGGTTCTGCTCACTTTACTTTACATCATTTAATAGGACTCTTTCCTTGTTTTATTTTGTGGTCATCTTATTTGTCATTTTTAATGGCATAATAATATTCCATTACAAACATATACTACAACTTACTTAACCATTCCCCAATTGAAGAACATTTCTTCAGTTTCTAGTTCTTTGCTACCATGAAAAGAATTTCTGTAAATATTTTTGTACATATAATTTATTTTCCTTTTGCATCACCTTAGGAAATAAATCTAATTGTATTATCACTGGGTCAGAATGTAAGCAGTTGTTTAACTCTTTGAGTATAATTCCAAATTGCTCTCCAAAATTGTTGGATCCATTGACAGTTTTACCAGCAATGTATTAATGTTCTTAACGACAGCTGGCTCTTAGATTGTAAGAAGAGATGTTAAGAGTGAGCAGAGAAATAAACAGAAGCATGTATTATAGATAGATTTTTTGAGAAGTTTAACTGCATAGGGCAGCAGAGATACAGGGTGATGGCTGACAGGAATGGAAGGATGAAGTAAGGAGTTTTTTCTGTTTTCAGGAGAAAGACATATATTTATAGAAAGAAGGAAATGAACAGGCAGAGAAAGAAGATAGTGAATTAGTATATGGGGATGACAGAGGGGACAATATATTGGAGGAGATGGGATGGAATTGGATCTCTTGGTCCAGTAGTCTTAGTAAAAAAATAAGGCTACCTCATCACGTGAAACATTGATCAAAGAGGAGAAAGTGACAGAAAGCATTTCTGTGATAGGAGACTAGGAAGAACTGAGAAGAGGGAGTTCACTTGGCACACAGTAGGCACTTAATCAGCCTGTCCTTTCCTTCCTTCTAATTCTCATACTGAAACACCAAATCTGAATTTTTTGAATTTTGGTTTCTACTAAGAATGTAGGTTTGAGTTAAAGAATAGTACAGAATGATTACCTGTGATGTGTGTACAATCATCCTTGATATTTTAAATACCAATTTAAAATATATATATATATATATGTGTGTGTGTGTGTGTGTGTGTGTGTGTGTGTGTGACTCTTATTTGAGCATGTCTCATATTCCTTAACTTATTTTTTAAAAGAGAGCAAAATTGTCATCCGTGGGGAGAAATAAATTTCTTGCCTGTATACAGATTGATCTGGTAATTCCTAGAAAAGTTACCATAGTGATCTAGTGTCTCTGTATAAACATGTAGGTATTACTTATTGTCACCAGAGGTCTTGTGGCTTTTGAATTCAAATATACTTCCAAAGAGAAAGTCTGGGGACCAGGCCAACCAGCAAAATGGGAAGACATGGAAATGTCTATGGGAAGACAAGCATTACTGAAGTTCAAGTAATGTTACATTAATTGCATATCTTCATGAAACAGTCTAGTGAATTTAATGTTAATACATATTTAAAATAAACAGTACTACAGGATAAAGAACTGCATGTTATCTTGCTTATTTGACCTCTTCTGGTTTATGTTTTTGTTTTTGTTTTTTTGCTTTGTGTGACATCTGTTTATAGATGTTACAATTAACTTTGCTAAATTTGAAAGAGAATGAATAACAATCAACCATAAGGAAAAACAGTCCTTACTTGTAATCAACATAGCCCTAGAGTGGTTACTATAGATTTGTTGTTTACATGCTAGCAGAGTCACATTACTCAGGGATGGATATCTGACTTCCTCTGTTTTGTCTTGTTTTTCTTTCCTTCATGAGATTTTCTGGAAAAGATTACATGACTAAGTAGACATAAGACAGAGAGAACCATTCAGATATAAATCAGAATGCTCAAATTTCTAAATTTCAAGTAGCATATTTTCCATATGATTTAGATTTTTTCTTTGAAATACTATGCCAAGCAATGCTTTTTTATTGTCCTTCAGAAGATATGTACAACCAATGTGAAATTGAGGTAAATTATACCATGAGGTGATTCATTGTGATTTAGGAATTATTAATCTTATAATTTAATATCTTTTTAAGATTTATGACATCTATTTGAAAATATAGTCTTTAGTTTATTTTTCAAGAGAGCACAAAATTGATGACCACAAGAATTACTATCTAGTCTTTTTCTCTGCACAGATCAACCCAATCCTAAAGTAGTTATCATGGAGACTTGGTGTCTACCTGCAAGGCAGCAGGTATTGTTACCCAGAGATGCTTATAGTCCCATATCTTTTGAGATGAAAGGGACTTCACAGGAGAAGGTTGGGTGACCTGGCAGACAGACAAAGGAGGGTAAGACTGAAAACTTTACCCTCAGTCAAGCAATCAGTATATCTAAGAATTTGTACAAATTTCAAGTTTTAAGAAATATGTATTTCAATTTATTTAGCCATTTAATCATGGAAATTGTTTGTCAAAAGATGCTTGACACTGTGGTCTCTACTTCATGCAATCGTCAATGTGGATTTAATATAAATAGAATCATGGGATGTTTACTTGTTTGGATAATGATTTTTTTAAAAGTTCATATTTTTTTTTATTCTTGTGATATCTGGTTGCAGTTATTAAGCAAAACTTCATTGAATTTTTTCAATGTGAGTGATTTTTTTTGACTATGGAGAGAATAATATTGTTTTTATTATGCATAGACCATCTCTCTTCTATAGTAGATATCATGCAGTCTTGGTGTCTCCATACAGGTAGATAGGTGACCATAACTGCCAAGTTTCTCATGGCTTTTAATTTGAAGTTATTTGCATGGAGGAATCTTTTAGGACTCATATAAAATTGAGAAAGAGATTAAGATTATTTGGGGATGAGAACTTCATCATTTGATAAATTTAAAGTTATTTGGGGCAATATTCACACCCCTAGATTAGATAAGAATCCAGGAAAGCACTGGGATGGAGACAATAAGTGGGAGATTCTGAAATAGTGGTCCTGCTTGCAAGTGCACTGAGTTAGAGAAAAGGAGGCTCAGGGCTGAGAATGCCAGGAACAATTTACATATGCCAAACTACTCAGCATGAAAGCATTGCCTTGTGGCTTATATACAGCTGGAACTCAGGTGTCTACCTTTAAATCTGACGGAGAACAAGTATCCTTCTGAGTGTGCAATGGATACGTTATAGTTAAATGAATCTTGCTTGGAACTATGTTCCTTCTTGGTGAGGCATAAAATAAAAAGTTTGGTGAGAAGTCATGAGCTACTTCTGATGAGCTACATTATCACTCCATATGGCTCAGCATAGAGTAGCATTCTAGATATTCTTATGTCAGGAGGGTAGGACTGTATTTAACTTTTAGGAAAATCTGTGGGTTCAATCTATTCAGTCTAGCTTAGACTTATTATATTACTCCAGCTGTTATTATAGTTCTTGGTTCTGTTGTTCACTCATTTTTCAATCACATCTGTGACCCTGTTTAGGGTTCTCTTGGCAAAGATATTAAATATTGCTGGATACTGATATTTCATTTTCCAGATCATTTTACAGATGACGAAACTGAGGCAAATGGGGTTAAGTGACTTGCCCAGAGTTATACAGCTAATAAGTGTCTGAAGTCAGATTTGAAATCTTCCCCACTCAAGGCCTGGGACTCTCCATTGTGTCACCTCTGTGTCACTATTATTAGTACTAGCTGCTCCTGTTACCAACAACTAAATGAGATTTAGTGGTACTTACAATTTCTATTTTCTCATTACATCTTTATGCCTGATTTCTAGATGGAATAAAAATGCCAAGGAAAGACTTTTTTTTTTTAAATGAGGGCATGAGGTCTTTGAGTAGATGAGAATAAGATGATAGTATAACTGTTAGGTATTAAAGATATATGGGGAAAAAAGAAGAGGAGTCTGCTAGACTCAGATCTTAAAGAAGACAAGATAATATCACAGCTATCAGCTAGAGTGAATTATAAGAATACTACTTCTTGTTTGAGCAGAGAGAAAGAAAAGAAATTGATATGTTGAGAAGTTTTGAAGAATATAAAAAATGAATCCAGGAAACTTATACCCAGTGACCTTTGTCTTAGAGAGGTAGGAGGATATGATATCATCAGTTATAAGATAAAAAGAAAATAGATATCATTTTAGGTTTGAGGAAAAAAGAAAAGGTTCATAATATCATAGGGAATGGAATAGGAAGTTGATACGTGGAGATTAGAAAGACTGTCAAGCTATACTGAGAGGGCTTCTAAGCAATCAAGGTCCAGGCTATGTACCTTAAATCTGAAGTGACTATAATTACCTAATTTCTTTTGGAGTTTTATAGCTTTTGCTTTATTTTTTTAAATTTCTGTGAAGTTTTTAATCAATTTTTAAAAAATCCATTCTAGATTATTTCTCTTTAGCCAAAATTATCAAACATAATTTTGCATTTCTATTTTATCACTTTTTTATTGACACTGGAAATTTATAGTCTCTTTAAAACATTAACTATTTGTCACTATCAAAGTCAACAAATACATCTATGCATATCCGAAAATTCAAAAGTTATACACTTCAAATAATTGTTTGGTTCTACACAGACTGTAAACATTTTGAAACCTCAAAATACTTTCTAAATAACACTGTGTTAAATTGTATATAGTCTCTGTATAGCAATAATTACGATGCTTGAAAATCACTGTTGTAACACTAGATTTCTTTTCTGAATGCTCAAGAAGTGAATCCTGAAAAGTATATACAAGAAAAGAACTAATCCATTTCTGGAAGAGCTTAAGAAGTGATGGAGAAAGTGTTACTCTTTTTAAACTAGGTCACTTAAAATAAATTAATGAGTTCAATGTTTATAAAGAATAGAATGAGATTTAATTATTGGTCTCATCATTACTCTATGCTCCTCAACTTCTTTAGAAAAAAATCACTTAGCCTTTCAGTTTTTATGATTTTTGCTTTCCTGGTCTAGTCTCTTTTGGATTCATTTTAGATGATGAGTTTCTATGATTAGGTACCATGGTTTGAAACTCTCCTATAGCATGTTAGGTAAAGCTACTAACACTGGAAACCGGCCCTCTTGACACTAGAACCAGAATGTATTTTCCTTTTTATTATTGATAAAAAAAAATTGAGGCTTTTTTTTCCCAATTTTTGGTTATTTTAATCATTTTTTTTTTTTACAAATCTATGAGTTAGTTCATTAAAGGAAGAAATTCCCAAAGAATTTGGCATTTGGAATTTGGTAGAAACCAATGTAGATCAGCAAATCTTCTGCAAATTATCATGGGACAGTTTCCTGGTTCATTAAAATAATAAGTGGTTTGTCCAAGATCACACACCCTCTACTCATTGAGGTACAACTTAAATCAATGAGATTGTACTACATAGGACTCCCCTTTTGCCCTCATCTCCCTATCCATCTTGATGAACTTACTCTCTTAGCAATTCCTTCTCTGCTGCTCAAAAGCTAATCTGGTTAAGGTTAAGAGGTTCTCTAACTACTAAATTTAGAATTCTAGCTTAGAGCAAGACCTGGGACTCTAGAGGCTTAATGTTTTCCATTAACAATATAAAGAGATAGTATTGGAAAGACCTTAGGTCAAGACTCAGCTTAAAAAAACAAACAAAAGACAAAACAACTCCATAACATTAGAGTTAAAGGTATTTTGCAATGAAATAAACTCTTAAGTTTCAAGGAAAAACTTAGATAATTTGTTAAAGAAACATTTTATTTAGAAGTGATTCCACCAAACTAACTCTTGAATTTCTTCCAAACCTAAAATTCTTTAACTTACTAAGTTCTGTTCCTGGAGGACACATTGAATTTCTATGTCAGTACTTTGACATGTCTAATATGCATTGTACCTTCCTCTATATTATTATATCCTTATAATTCCTTAAAGATCATAAATCCTCAATGGTGTAATAATTCTGAATTATAAAAAATACACCAGAAAGTCTATTCTTCTCAACAAGTGGGCCTCTGCTTTTTTTCCCAACTATAAACATATATACCTTAAAAATAAAACATATACAGAAAAGTTTCATCAGCCTCTGCCTTAAAATAGTGACAGCTCTGGACCACTTTATTGATCTGTTAATTCTTTCCTATTTTTATTGATATTCTTAGACTTTTGACTCTTATTTGCATACCTAGGTCGAAAGTGTCATAGATTATTTCTATCTTCTTCTTGCCTTTATTCACCTCCATATATTTAGATCTTGGAAACATCAATACCATATTGCTGAAGACTAATGAGCAGAAACAAAGAAGGGGACCAAATACATACTCATTAGGAAGCAGGAACAGGGAACTCACCATGAAAGGAAATTTTGTAAAATTCTTGACCTGTCATTCCACTAACAGCTTTCTTAATCCTCCCCATCAGTCTTTGTGTGCCTTTTCATGAAGTTTAGAAATCTTGGTTTTGAACCAGGCCTGGTTACTTAATTGGCCTCATAAGCCCTAACTTTATCCTAGTCCTTTCTATAGCTTTCCACAGGTAACCTTTTATTGCCTTATCTCCTTCTCTTCTCCTTGTAGTTTAGATTTTCGTCTCAGAAAAATCTGACTCTGTTTAGCAAACCACATATACCTTTACAGTTAAGTCTTAACTTTCCAAGATATAATCATCATGTATATTTGCATGTCACATACAAAAAGCAAATGCAGTTTCCATAGAAAAACTACAGCAAATGTGGAAACTGGGATAATCAAAGGAAGGCTAATACACCATTTGGGTCACCTGTAACTAAGGATCTATCATATTTGGATAAATCTATTAAAATATCAAACTCTAATGCTTCTAGGGAATTAGAATGTTGTTTCTTCCGTTGCTTGTATTGTTAAAAATCAACAGCTTAATGTACTCAACTATTTTTTCTACTCCCCTCAATTCACATCATTTGCTTTAAGCACATTACCTAGTAATGAATATGGAATTGCTGACATTTAAATAAATGAAAAGAACACTGTACAACTCTGACAACCAAAAGAAAACAGAGAAAGGAAATGGAGTATTTCAATAACAAGAATGGGTTTTACTTTGATGAAATGAAGCTGCCTCCATTGTAACACACATGATGTATAACTCAATCAGTTTCTACAAGGAAATAAAATCAAAGAAAACAAAAAAGAATTTGTCATCTGTTACTGATCAGACAAAAGTACATTTCCACTGCTAAAGTATCTTACAACATAAGAAAACCTAGGTGAAGCTAAGTTTAAAGTCTCCATTAAAGTGTTCTGCTTTTTATTTACTAAAGAAAAATGGCATAGTTGACAAGTGACATTTCTGAAATGATAGACAATAGCTCATGGAAAAAATAAAATTCATTTGAAAATTTTCTATAAAGCACTAATATCACTGAACATATCTAATAGGAAATGAAATTCATGGGAATTTTTAATGGACCTCTTATTAAAATAACACATTTTTCTTAGTTTTAGGGTTATAAAGCACTTTATATGGATTTTTACTTGATACTCAAACTTCTAAATAAAATAATAGCATATATATGTATATATGTATAGGTGATCCATTCATGATATGGAGGTAACTCTAGGTTTTCAAAAGTTAGGCCAGTGTAATATATCATAAGTCATATTAAGCAAAAATTGTATTAAATACTGGCACATGTAACAAACTATATATCTATTATCTTGTGATTGGTTTAGCTAACTTTAGAAAAATGTATTGCTAGGTTGGCTGGAAGAAAATGAATGCTGTTAACACAATGACTCTAAAAAACCTTTGCTTGGATCAGAGAAGTTGGTATCTGTATTAGTGTAGGGAATCATGACGATGAAATATCACAGATCACTGAAGTATACAGATTTTTTATTATATGTTTCTAGGTTAAAGAGACTTTTGGTGATCACCAAGTCCAACCTCTTTATTTTGTGGAAAATGATACTGAAAGCTAGAGTATTTAAGAATCTTTACTTGCTTGAGGTCAAACACATATTAAATAATAGAGCCAAACTTTGAACATGGGTTCTCTGACTCCAAAGCCAATATTCCTTCCACACTGCCTCCCTTTCTATGTGTAATGTCAAATCTATTTAATATGGGAAATGGTCCCCAATTAAGTTAGAACCATCTCACTCAGCCCATAAAGTGCCCAGTAAATTACCAAAGACTATGTGAACATAGAATGCATACTTTGTTACTTAATTATCATTACACAGTTACATGACAAGGGTTGCCTTGTTTGTGTTCCTGAAAAACATCTCAATCAGATTTTTTTCTATTAAAGGCTTCTATTGTTCTCAGTGCAGCAGTTTGTTGTCCTCAAGTACACCATACCACAATGAACCTTGACTTAGATGGGAAGGTCCATTAATGCATTTAATTCTGAAAACCTGAATTGACTTCCATGGATTCTTGCCATTATAACCTAATGACTCACAAATGGAGATGATGCCTGACCAAGTTCATACAAGTAATATATAGTGCTATCAACACCCAGAAGCAAATGAACATAATAATGTAGTGTTTGACGAACTTAAAGATTCAAACCTTTGGAAGAATTCACTATTAGACAAAAATGGCTGGAAAGAACCTAAAAATCTGGATGGTACATACTAGGCATAAACTATTATCACATGCTATTTACCAAGATAAAGTCAAAATGGATACATGATTTAGAAATAAAGGGAGATTCTATAAACAAATTAGAGGAGCACAAAGTAGTTTGCCTGTCAGACCTACAGATAAGGTAAGAAATTATAAACAAATAAGATATGGAGAACATTACAAGATATAAAATAAATAACCTACCATATTAAGCTAAAAAAAGTTTTTTGCACAAACATAACCTAGCCAAGTTTAGAAGGGAAACAAAAAACTGGGAATTTTTTTTATAGGAAGTGTCTCTGACAAAGGTCACATTTCTCAAATATACAGAGAACTAAGTCAAATTTATAAGAATAAGAGTCATTCAACAACAGATAAATGATAAAAGGATATGAACAGTTTACAGATGAAGAAATTAAAACTAGTTTTAATCATATGAAAAAAGCTCCCAATCATTATTAATTAGAGAAATATAACTTAAATAACTGTGAGATACCAGTCTACCTCTATCAGACTTGCTAATTATGATAAAAAAGGAAAATCATAAATGTTGGAGGGGATGTGGGAAAATTGAGGCACTAATCCACCGTTGGTGGAACTCTGAACTAAATACAACCATTCTGGAGAGAAGTCTTGAGCCATGCCTAAATGGCCAAAAAACTGTGCATACACTTTGACAGAATAATCTCAGAGATCAAAGATAGGGGGTATAATCAACTAGTACAGAAATATTTATAGCAGCTCTTTTTGTGGTGGCAAGGAATTTGAAATTGATGGAATTTCCACTAATTGGGGAATGGCTGAATAAGTTGAAGTATATGATTGTAATAGAATACTATTGTGCTATAAGAAATAATGAACAAGATGACCACAAAAAAACAAAATAAAACTGTATAGATATATAAGAACTGACACAAAATGAAGTAAGCAGAAACAGGAGCATGTTGAGCATAGTAATAGCAATAATGTACAATGATGAACTATAAATAAATCACCTATCAGCAATTCAAGGATCACAAGACCACTCCAAGAAACTCATGACAAAGAAGGCTAGCCACTTCCAAAGAAGGAACTGATGGAGTATGAAAGCAAATTAAAGCATATTATTTTTCATTGTACTTTCTTCATGAGTTTTTGTTGTTTAGTATAAGCAATATGTTTTTGTTTCCACATGATAAACATGGAAATACATAATACACTGAGGGGGTATGTATGGTTCCATGCAACCCGTATTTCAGTGGAAGGACTTGAACTCAAGTATTTCTGACTCCAACATTGGCTCTAATCTCATATCACATGGAGCTCTTGAAAATGCTACTGAAGCCAAATTAAGAAAACCTGTTGAAAACTCCTCCAAAAAGATTTAAAATTCATAAAAATTGAAAATAATAATTTCATTGAAGGCAAAAAACATCATGGAAGTGTTCAGTCTTTGATTAGTGATTAATTATTCAGAAAGGCAATCACGATGTTTAGTAAGGAACACAGAGTTCAGGCAGCTGTATATTCTATGGTTCTCTTTGATGAAAAGCAGCAAATGTAGAGAAAGAAAAAAAATAAATTTGATTTTGAAAAGTTATTCATAAAAATCCAAAATCCAGATGTTTGAAATTCATACCAAATTCAGACTAATATCTCAACCAAATCTATATAACACTATAAATAATATACCATAATAAATATAAACCTTGAGACATCAACATTCTTACTTAAAGGGCACAAGATTTCATTGGTATGAGTATTCTCTCTACATTTGCAATTTTGATTTTTTTCACTAAAATATTATCCTTCAGTTACACAGAATACATTGCCCTATCTATAACTCAAATTTTTCTAAACTATATTAACACTTATTTTTATTATTGTTTGAGAAGTTTTATGGATCCCTAAAAAAATTTCTGGCTTTATTGGTGTAATAAACTCCAAATATATCTCCTTCCAGCCTTTTGATGGACATCTCTAGATTAATGCCTTAAAGAGATATCTGATGTAATGAAAAAGTAAGAGACTTACTCAGGAGTGCATAGCTAGTATGTGTCAGGAGTAGGTCTTGGACCCTTGGTATCCTTGATTCCAAGGGTAACACTATCATTTTATCATACTGCATCTAGAATTTTGGATATTCTAATGCTTAATTTCTGTTTGTCCTTTGATTAGTAGTAACTCTTAAAACATTAATTTTCTCTTTTTTTTTTTACTTTAAGTTGCCCCAAGCACATATAATAATTATTATTATCTAAAAATCTGTCTACAGCCCTATTACTCAAAAAATAAATAGGCAATGTCTGGATTATATATTAGGCTGTCATTTTTTTATTTTTCATGCTTAGTTTCTTAAAGTTAGAAGATCTAGGTTCTATTATAAAAGGCATGAGAAAAATGTCCAATTTGAATTTGGATAATTAGACTAACATCTTATTCAGTTAGCTGTTTAGGTCTCTTAAGGTTGAAATGCTATGCTTCTGCTATTATAATGTTAGAGTTTATCTCAATGGCTGGGCATCAGAGAAAATTTTTAATTAAATTACACTCTGATATTGAAATATACAGCTACTTGAATGTTAACCTTATGCTATACATGGAAGCATCTAGAGGATATTGATCTTTCACCTATATATACTTTTGGCTTGGGCTATAGAATCACATGTCATCATACAACATCTTGATTGTGAAATGTAACAAGACATCTATTTATATTGTCTGTTTTAGGCCCTTACTTTCTGTCTTAGAATCAATACTTTGTATTGGTTCCAGGGCAGAAGAGCAGTAAGAGTTAAGCAATGGGGATTAAGTGACTTATCCAGGATCACACAACTAAGAAGCCTCTGAGGTGAAATTTGAACCCAGGATCTCTCATCAATGGTCGTGGCTCTCAATCCACTGAGCCTTGCTTCCTCTATATTTTCTTTTGATATAATAAAATATATCAATTTAAAAGAAATGATGCCTGAATTCAATGATTATTGTGTCTATTATGCATAAGACATTAAGTTAGGCACTAGAAAAGAAAGAGGCATAGAGGGGAAGGAAGAATAAAAGAAAGAGAGAAACAGAAAGAGAAGTGGGGGAAAGAAGAATTAAGTCTATTTTCAATTCAATTATATTCTACTAGAATTCTGCTTTGAATAAGTGGAAATAATTCAGTTCATATTCACATAGTCCATTAAGTTTTATTTAGAATTATCCTGATAACATGAAAAGCAAGTATATTTATCCTTATTTTAAAAATCTGGAAAATACTGCTTTGAGAGATCTTAGGATTTACAGAGTTACAAAATTAGAGTATACTGACACAAGGCTGAAAAAAATATATATATAAACCGTATCCAGGCTCCAAATCCAGTACTTCTTGCCCTAGGCCATGATGACCTTGATCGTGTATAATTTCACTATCAGTTGCCAAATTGTTATTCTACCTGAATACAGCTGAAATCTAAATGAAAAAAGGGGAAATAATAACTTCTCCAACTAGCCTGCAGATTAGAAACCTGAACGTTTAATTCCCTACACATGAAGAAAGAAGAGTAACTGGGTTTTCTTCTTCCTTTTCTCATAACTTTTCATCTGTTTAAGGCAATAGGTAGCGCTTTCTTTTTCCTTTTATGGTATCCAGCACTTAGCACTGAGCCTAGCATACAGCAGGCACTTAATACATTTTTAATAAGTGACTAATTGGATTTATGTCTCAGTTTCTAGAAATTTACATAGCAAAAAATAGATTACCTTCATTACATAGAAACCGGAAGTTAGCTTCTTTGCCTAATAGATAGCATCCATGTTACAAATAGGAGAAATGGTGGCTGTATTGTCATATATTTATAATTGAATGACTGTACTTCACCACATTTCTAATATGAGGGAAATTGACAAAGCGTCATATTATGAGATGTAGATGTGGTTTAAGTATGGCTTGGAGTGCTCTTGGAAATTAAAATGAACAAAAAACTGGAATTATTTATACACTTGTTAGTAAATAGTTTTATAACTTTTAGATTGCTTCATGCAGTAAATAGCACAACACATTTATAAACCCCTACTATGCAGAGATTGTGCTAGATGGTGAAAAAATACAAAATCTGAATAAGACATAGTGATCTCTTCTCTCAAGGGTCTTGAAAAAGGCTTCAAATTAGGTTCATCTTTCTGTAGTTGTATACCTGGAAATTCATAGTTCTGCCATTCAAGGAGATTGCATCTTTCTAACACTTCTTTCTTATTATCTTGTTTTTATTTACTATATTTCAGGTTATCACCTAGTAAAAACATTATTGCAAACCATTTCTTATTTAGATATGTTCAGTGTCCCTCTTGATCACCAATTTCCATTTTGGTGGCTAGTCTATACTCCAGGCATGACCTCATACTGAATGCTCTAGTCTTACAATTTGTAGCTAGTAAATGACATTAATTCAATTCCATCTACTGCAAGAAGCTTGGGGTGACATCTTTGTCAAACCTAAATTTGGGGGCTAAACGGAAGAAAGGATTAAAGTCTCAATTTGTAGAATACCAACTATATATGGACTTGAAGCTACTCTGGCTTCATACTGTTAGTCTACTACCTTCAAGGAATAATGTAATCAGATTTCTACTTCTAACTCCTTTAGATCAGCACAATCTTTGTTAGCTTGCTTCATATAGTAACTACAATAAAACACAGTATTAGTGTTAAAATCTGAATTTCTAGACCATGCCTCTGTGTATGAATGTGTGTGTGTGCATCCATGAACAGACAGACAGAAAGATAGATCTTAGACTTAAGGGTTTGCTAATGGAATACATTAAAAAACTGTGATCTGATATCAAGCATAGCTCTCATGCTCACATATTGTAAGTGGTTTTCCACTATCCCAAAACTTGCAGTTGATATATGCCTCCTCCTCATGTCCTCCAAGGCTTTATCTCCCTTATGTCAGAAAAGATCATGGATTTATTTCTACCCTCTGTCACATTTTTCATGTCCCAAGAAATCCCTTATAAGAGTGCCTATTTCTGTTGATGCAAGGGATTCTAGTTAATTATAGGAAGATAATGGGAGATTCAGATTTCTTTGTCTTGTTATTTTAAATTATTTCAAAATGCTTAGATGTATAGAGTCATCTAAGCACTCAGTCGTATGCCATCTTCAAAATTCATTCTGTCTATAATTTCAAATTCAAAATATTATTATCTATACCCGCAGTACTGTGAAGGTATACTGAGGTTAATTGATGACACAGAAAATTGCATTTAATTCTCAGAACTTTCTGGTATCATACACAGAAACAAATAGACATGCAATTTCATTGTCATGGGTTAATGGACCAGGTCTTCAGTTACTAATTTATATATATAAAACCAGACGGATCTAGCCTATCAAGCCTTATCTTTTAAAAAATGTATCTATCACTCACACACACATCCATACACACATTGTTTATGACATTATGAAAGGTACAATCTTAACAAAACTGTAGGTATGGTGCTTTTATTTTTTCACAAGATTTTCTTTCCTGCCAAGAGCTAAATGAGTCAGAGCAAAATATTTTATATCTGTTACTAACCCAAGGTCATTTAGAGATTTGACCTAATTGAAGTCCTTTGTAGAGTTCCTTAATCGTTCCATTACCACTCATTTTGGTTGGTGATGAAATAAAGAAGGTGATTTCTTTTTGATTATTTCATGGCACAATTCTCCAGAAAATCAGTGTAGTTTAACAGGTCAGGAGTCAAGCTAACTTTAAGTACTACTGTATGCTTTTTATTGAGATTATTTATTATAGTTCTGGATAACATTTTTCTTAGCTTTGTTTACCTTCCACTGTTTGTAATTACTTCTCCTAATTGGACCAAGCTAGCTTAGTTTATACTTCCCTTGGGACTGCTGTTGGCAGGAGTGATTGGCAGTTCTCTCTCCCACATAGTGCCATTCTGAAATTGCAAATGTCATTTAACAGACTCATTGTCTCCTCTATTTTAGAGTGGGAGTGTGCATTAGAAAGGCACAGTTTGGGTGCATATATTTATATATAAATGTGAAATTATGTATTCACATAATAAAATCATAGGACAGGAAAGGACCTTGAAAGGTCAATGATTCCATCTCTTGGACTTGAGGCACCATTTCAAGAACATCACAAACAGGTGAGCTTTTGTTTTATTTTCAGGCATCACCCTTCACAGTCAACTCTCAATCATTTTTGATAATAGGGTATAAAAATGGTATTAATAACATTTCTATCCCTCATTTCATTCCACAGTTATGATTTCTTCCACCAGTAAAGCTTTTATCAGTGCTTATAATAAGAAATCACATTACTTGGCTTACGTTTTTCATATCCTTTTAGTTCTTCTGTCCATTTCTGATCATGTTGCTACTAAGCAATGCAATGGTCAAAATGATAGACATTTCAAGGAAAGGGAAAACAAGAGAAATACTAGTGAGGTATGTCAAGTCCCCCGGATCATGTCTGAAAATTGACTGCATTCATATTGTGCATAGAAATGTATTAAATGATGTCTTAACAAAAATATTCAATCCAAATAATGAAACTGAATTTATTGCACAAAGAGTACTAGAATCTTATGTGTATCATTAAAACAATGGCAAATGAATAGGAATTTTTCAGTTAAAGACTCTTCCAGGTAAAAGAAGTCCCTTCTAAAAATTAGATAGGATTAAAAACAACAATAACAACAACAAAATAACAGGCAAGTGAAACAAACCAAAACTTTGTGCAAGCTTAGATAAGAGACACGAGAGATAAACAGCCCCAATCCCAATCCCTAATAAGGGATTGTCTCATTCTTTGTGTTTGTTTCCAAAGCTTAGCTGAAAGCTTAACACTTTGTAGATCCTTAATAAGTGCTTATTGAGGTCTTTGGGTAAATATCACTGGTAATAAAATTATAATGACAAGAGGGAAAAAAATCAGGTTTTCCACCATGATCAATGTATAGAAAGGACATTCTCTAGTTCTCAGGTCCCAGTTCTATTCACCTCCTGAGACAATTGAGCCTGTATTACATCCACAATGGATTGACATATTGATTAGTTATATCTTGATTAGTAGCAGCATTAATACAAATATCTAAGAACATATGGGCTTCTTGAAAATGTCACAGCATAGCATACATGATAAGAACCAAATACACAAGTTTTTTTCCCCCCCTCAACCATCAGTGAACTCACTCTCTTTGTTAACCTATAAAGGTATTGCTAACTTCCTCAGGTTTCATTCCCTTAGGGTAGTACTTCACAAACTTTACAATAATATTTTTAATGTGATACAGTATAAAAGTAATTGAATCTAGAATCAGAAGACTAGGTTCAAATGTTGTCTTTGACACTTGGTGCCTTATGTGGGACATTTAATAGATCATTTAATATCAGCACGTTTCAGTTTTCAAGAGAGCAATAGATTAGATGGCCTCCAAGGACCCTTCCAGATCTGGATCCATGATCTATTTTCTCAGTGCTTTTAATAAATCTGATCAATTTATGCTAGTTCTCTATTTCCATCTTATCATCCACAAACCAGTGGAACTCTATCCAATAGTCTCCATAACCCCAGTTATACATAGAAGTATTTCTCTGGAACAGTTCAAAATAACAGAGCACAAGGTAGTCACATAAATACACTTGTAAGGGGCATGTATTCCTGCACAATACAGATGTTCTCTAGATGTAAATGCTCTCTTTTGATATCATCAATGTCCATGAATTCAAATATCATCTAGATCTGTATCAAGTTCTTGTCTCTCTCCTTAGTGACTGTCTTGCAGTCTGCCAATATTTCTATATCTCAGGTATCTCAAACTCTACACATCCAAAACATAATTTAGTATCTTTCCTTCTTAGAACACCCCTCCATTTGAGTTATTTTTATGTCAAAGGCACCTCCATTACCCAGTCATTTAGATTCTGAACTTCAGACATTGTTGACTCTTTACTCTCACTGACTCACCATATCCTATTTGATGCCAATTCTCATCCATTCTGCTTTTTCACACTTCTCCTATCTCTTCCTTTCTGTATAATCACATTATCAACAACCCAGTCCAGTCCCTTGTTTCTTTAAACTTAAGAAGCAGGGGTCCCCAAACTTTTTACACAGGGGGCCAATTCACTTCCCCTCAGACCGTTGGAGGGTCAGACTATAAAAACCTAACCCTACTCCTAAATTCACTGATTACTAACCCTAACCCCCACTGGGCAGCAGTATACACAATGTGGAATCCCCTCCCCCACATCATCGCTCACTAGGCTGAAGGTTTCCATTGTGCAGCCACGTAATCTTTTGCTTTGCGGAACCACCACATACAGTGTTTCTCTCACTGACCACCAATAAAAGAGGTGCCCCTTCTGGAAGTGTGGTGGGGGCCAGATACATAGCCTTAGGGGGCCACCTGTGGTCCTTGGGCCATAGTTTGGGGACCCCTGCTTAAGAGCATTGAAATAGGCTCTGATGAAATACAACCTATGTTTCTAGTCTCTTCCCTCTCCAATTGATCCTCTACATAGCTGCCAAAGATAGTTTCAGAGAAATTTGAAAAGGCATAAACTGGCAGTAAAATGAGAAGAAACAGGAGAGAAATTTTTACAACTTTATAGAGAGATCTTTGAAAAATCTTTTCAATCTACACTCAACATGTGGACATGATTCATCTATGTTGACAAGAGGATCATTGATGATCCTGCCAGTGGAGCTGCCCTGAACTAAAAAGTCAAAGAACTCTTATCAGTGCTATGTCCAACAATGATTCCAGGAGACCAATGATGAAGCATTCTACCCACCTCCTGATGAAAGATATGATGGTCTCAGGGTGGATATGGCCAATGTATAAATGTGTTTTAACAATAGGCATATTTCTTACTAAAGTTGTGTTTTTCTTCTTTTTGCTCATTTGAGACGAAGTAGGAAGAAGAGGAAATAGATGTGTGTTAATTAAAGAAAAAAGTTGAAACGAAAATAAAATACAGGTCTATACATTTCATTTTTCTATTTAAGTTTTGGCAGCTCTTCCTTGCCTTTGGAATAAAATATAACTCACCTTCCTTAGCATTTGCTTCACAATTAATGTCCAAACCTCCTTCTCAAACTAATTTAAAATGATTATCTCAAGACTTCTGGGTAGACTTCCTCTCCTCAGCACCTACTGATATAGACTATCTCTAAAGACAAAAACAAACAAAAAAAAACCAAATACATATGAACAAAGGGACTCTATAGTAGGGCACAGAATCAAAGATATGTGGGATTTGGGCATTTCCATACTATAAAGGGGTGAAAGACCTTCCACCAAAACACAAGCTGATCTACCCTCCCCCACCCCACTTATGGAGCTGGAGTCAGAGCCAGCGTGTGCTAGAATCAGTGAATGAGTGAGGGGCACCTCTAGAGTGAGTGAGGGGCACATCTAGGTCCTAGGCAACTGACTAAGACCACCAAAGACCTACCCCTCAGAGCAACTAGACCTGAAACCCCAGCAGGCTGAAGAGCACAGACCATGGGCATCTATGGGGAGATAGCACAGAGAAGGGCAGCAAACAGAAGAAGCTGCAGATATTCAAGAGTTGACCTCAGGCAAAATAACTACTCCTTAGCTCCATACACAGAGAGTCGACTTTTTTCACTCAAATTTCTGACACGAAAGGGAAGGAAAAACCACCATCATGATGGCAAATAGTGCCCAGGAAAAGCAACTTCCCAACACCAAGAAAAACAAGAAGAAGGGGTTGACCCTGGATAATTTTTACAGAGGAAAAACCCATGCCACAGGGGAAATAGAAGAGGAAATACAAGTAAATGCACCAAAACCTTCCAAAAAATGGAAATTGTCTACAAGCTCTTGAAGAATTAAAATAGGAGTTTATCAAAAAGATGGAAGCCTTCAGGCAAGAAAAGTGAGAAATAGTTAAAAAAGAAAATAATAGTTTAAAGGACAAGAACTCCAATTGGAGAAACAGTTGGAAACCATGAAAAGCAGGATAGACCAAACCAAAATGGAAAAAACAGTTTTTAAAAACCAGAATTAGGCAATTAGAAGCCAATGGTCTTGCAAAACAACAGGAATTAATAAAGCAAAGTCAAGAGACTGACAAAGTAGAAGAAAACATAAAATATCTCAATGAAAAAATGACACATCAGGAAAACGAATCACGCAGAGACAATTTGAGAATCATTGGTCTATCTGAGAACCCAGAAATAAACAGAAATTTTGACATTATACTACAAGAAATTATCCAAGATAGCTGCCCTGATTTTCTTGAAAAAGGGGGCAAAATAGACATTGAAAGAATTCATAGAGCACTGTCTAAACTAAATCATCAAAAGACAACTCCAAGAAATGTAATTGCCAAATTCAATAGCTTTCAAGATGAGGAGAAAATTTTACAACAAGTAAAAAAGAGACAATTCAGATATCAAGGAGCATCAATCATCATTACACAAGATCTGGAAGCTTCCACACTAAAGGACCACAAGGCTTTGAATATATTCAGAAAGGCAAGAGAATTGGGTCTTCAACCAAGAATCACCTATCCATGAAATCTGACTATATACTTCCAGGGGACAGTATAGACTTTCAACAAAATAGAAGATTTCCAAGTATTTGTAAATAAAAGACCAGAACTAAGTGGGAAGTCTGATATCCAAACACAAAGATCAAGAGCAACATGAAAAAGAAATAAGAAAGAGAGGGAAAAGGGGGAAATATTTTTTTATTCAAACTTTGTTCTTTAAGGGTTTCAATAAGATCAAATTATTTATGTTAATATATGGGGGAAATATTATTTTTAACTCAAAAATTATATTCACTTTTATACTAATTAGAAGAATAATTCACAGGAAGTGATTGGGGTAATAAGTGGTATAAGATGATATGCAAAATAAGAGAAAGGGAGTAGAGAATCGAAGATGGCACCAAGAGATACTTGAAGAAATAAGATAAATAGGATAATCTTTATCACACAAATATACTCATGGGAAGGGGAGGGGAAGAATACTCTTTTAAGAAGGAGAGGAAAAGAGTGCTAATAGGTAATACGTAAACTTTACTCTCGGTGAAATCATTTCTGAGAGGAAAAAGCATCTAGATCCATTGGGGTATTGAATTATATCTTGGCCTGCAGGGAAAGTGGGAAGGGAAAACTAAGGGGGTTAGGAAGGCAGGGAAAACAAAAAGGGCAGAAAATAGAGGGGGGAAGGGAATTTAACAGAACCTAAAAACAAAATAATAAGAAGGGAACAAAAAGGGAGGGGGCAGAAAGGGATGCATATTAATGATGGGGATTATGGGGACTGATCAAAAACAAGCCACTGATTTAAAAGGATATAGCAAAAGAAGAAAGGGCATAACTAGGAGATATTATCAAAATGCTGGGGAATACACAAGTGGCAGTCATAACTTTGAATGTGAATGGGATAAACTCACCTATAAAATGAAAACAAATAGGAGAGTGGATGAGAAATCAAAATTCTACCATATTCTGTCTATAAGAAACATACATGAGGCAGGTAGACACTCACAATGTTAGAATTAAAGTTGGAGCAAAACCTATTGGTCCTCAACTGGGAGAAAGAAGGCAGGAGTTGCAATTATGATATAAAGCAAAGTAAAAATAAATCTGATTAAAAGGGATAGGGAAGGTTACTGCATCCTGATAAAAGGCAATATAGACAATGAGGAAATATCAGTAATCAACATGTATGCACCAAATGGCAGAGAATCCATATTTCTAAAGGAGAAACTAGTGGAATTGAAGGAGGAAATAGATAGTAAAACTATCATAGTGGAAGACCTGAACCTACAACTATCAAATTTAGATAAATCAAATAAAAAAAAACAAATAAGGAAGAGGTAAGAGATGTGAATGACATCTTAGAAAAATTAGAGTTAATAGATATATTGAGAAAAATAAATAGTGACAAAAAGGAATGCACCTTCTTTTCAGCAGCACATGGTACATTCACAAAGATTGGCCATGTACTAGGGCATAAAAACATGGCAAACAAATACAGAAAAGCAGAAATAATAAATGCAACCTTTTCAGATCATAATTCAATAAAAATAATAATCAATAAGGGTACATTGAGAGCCAAATCAAAAATTTATTGGAAATTAAATAATATGATTCTCCAAAATTGATTAAAGAACAAATCATAGAAACAATTAATAATTTCATTGAAGAAAATGACAATGATGAGACATCCTATCAAAATCTATGGGATGCATCCAAAGCAGTACTCAGGGGTAAATTTATATCCTTGATTTCATATATTAACATATTAGGGAGGGCAGAGGTCAATGAATTGGGCATGCAAATCCAAAAACTTGAAAGTGAACAAATCAAAAATCCCCAGGTGAAAACTAAATTAGAGATCCTAAAAATTAAGGGAGAAATTAATAAAATCAAAAGCAAAAGAACTATTGACCTTACAAATAAGACTGGAAGCTGGTATTTTGAAAAAAAAAAAAAACAAACAAAATAGACAAAGCACTGGGCAATCTAATAAAAAAAGGAAAGAAGAAAATAATTATCTTCTATATTCTATATTCCAATAAAACTGAATTCATTGTGTTCTCATTCATTTTGTACTGCCTATCATCTCCCTGCCTTTGCATAGCCTGTGAACTACAGTTGGAATGCTCTCCTTCTGAACTCTAGTCTCCTGGAACTCCTAGACACCATTAATATTATATTTTAAAATTTTACTTATTTAGGAATATATTAACATAGAATATGAGCTCCTCCTTGAATACAATTTGTATCCTCAGGGTAGTACAATGGATGAAGTGCCACACCTGGAGTCAGGAAGACCTAATTTAAAATTCAGGCTCAGCCACTTACTATCTATGCAATTCCGTGCAAGTCATTTAATCCTGTTTGCCTCAATTTCCTTATTTGTAAATAAGTTAGAGAAGAAAATGGCAAGCAACTCCAATATCTTTGCCAAGAAAAGTGTAAATAGGATCATGAGGAATCAGAAACTGAACAAGAGTCACTTAATAAATGCTTGTTGATTGATTTAATTGATTAAATGAATGCAGAATTCTCTGATTCACAAAGTTCTTAATGAGCTTCCTGTCAAGCAAACTGAATAGTGCTACAATATAATATTATGTCTTAGCTAGGCAGAGATAATCAGACAGAATTAGATCACCAGAATAGGAAGTAGTTATGGTTTACAGAACCCTCCTCATCTTAAGCAAAGTGCTCTCTTGAAACATAGTCCTGAAAAAAAAATAAAAAATATGAAGATCCATATGAGTAACATAATTATTAGTCTTAACTAACACTAGCTTTAATCATGAAAAATGGACAAAGAAATAGAATATAACTGCTTCTAACTTAATGGTTAAATTCCAATTTGAAAGCAAAATTAATGTAAAAACAATATTTTTATAATATAACCTTCCTTTGTTTATCATGTCTGGAAATGCATCCTTGTACTTCTGATATTATTTCCTTTGGTAATTAAGTTTCTGACAAAGAAGTGTGTCATTGTAATACATCCAATTCATTACCTGATGTATTACTGTAAAAATTAGTATATTTCTCTGTATAACAAGATTCTAATATCATTTGCAGATGCACAATAGGAAATTGGGAGGAAGAGGGAAAGTTAATCTAATTTCATTTTAAGTTGACAAGCCCCTAAAACTCATTCTTCCCTAGAGTGTTATCAAGAGATAAATGTTAAAAAAAAAACCCTTAGACAACGTTTTAGTGATTTCAGATCAAGAAACCAAAGGAAAAACAGGAAAATCATCAATATGTTTGCATAAAAAGAAGAAATGAAGGAGTTCCTGGCAGATGATGAGAATGTTAAACTGCATAGATGTTACTTTAGTTAGATTTCTAGAGTCCAATAGAGTCTATCTCTTTCCACTCTATTTCTGGTGCTTTTACTGATCCAAGTCAAGACACAAGAAGGTACTGGAACACTTGGTTCATTTGTTTAATTTTTTTTTTCCGTAAACAAGGCCACAAATGAAGAAAAGAGCTACTAATGGTTCTTGAGTAAAAGAATGGTATGATGAGATCCATGTGTAAGAAAGATTGAGTAGTAAGTAGTAAGTAGTAGTTTAGAGGGGAAGAATGGAGGTGGGAAACACAGCAATTTTGTTTTATAATGGAGAACCAATAATCTGTCCTAAATCTCTATCATCTTTACGTATAAGTACCTTTCCCTTGGATTTGGGCAAATTCTGAATAATTAAAATGGACATAACTTATAAAGTTTACAGGTTCTGTGACAGGAAGGAAGGTCAGTTAAGATATATAGGTATAACCAAGTAAGAGATAGAGAACATTACAAAGTTTAAAAAAATGATTTTGATTACATCAAATTAAAAAAGCTCTTATGCAAATAAAATTAGACGGAAAGCAACAAATTGGGGGATTTTTTTATAGGAAAACTCTCTGACAAAGATTTAATTTCCTAAATATATAAGGAACTAAGTCAAATTTACAAAAAATCAAGCCATACCCCAATCAACAAATGGTCAAAGGATGTCAATGGGCAGTTCTCAGATGAAGAAATCAAAACTATGAATAATTACATGAAAAAGTGTTCTGAATCCCTCTTGATTAGAGAAATGCAAATAAAAACAACTTTGAAGTACCACCATATCCCTAGCAGATTGCCCAATATGGAAGAAGGAAATTGATAAATATTGGAGGGGATGTGACAAAACTGGGACACTACTAAACTACTGGTGGGGTTGTGAATTAATTCAACCATTATGGAGGGCAATTTGGAACTATGCCCAAAGGGTGCTAAAAGACTGTCTGCCCTTTGATCCAGCCATACCACTGCTGGGTTTGTACCCCAAAGAGATAATAAGGAAAATATCTTAAAAAATATCTATAGCCATGTTCTTTGTGATAGCAAAAAAATGGAAAAAGAGGGGATTTCCATTAATTGGGGAATGGCTGAACAAATTGTAGTATCTGATGGTGGTGGAATACTTTGTGCTAATACTTTGTGATGGTGGATTTCTATGTGAACTGGAAAGACTTCCAGGAATTGATGCAAAGCAAAATGAGTAGAACCAGGAGAACATTGTACACAGAGACTGATACACTTTGATATAATCAAATGTAACAGATTTTCCTGCTAGTAGCAATACAATGATCTAAGACAACACCAAGGAACTTGAGAAAGAACCCTATCCACATCCAGAAAAAGAACTGTTGGGAGGAGAAACACAGAAGACAAACATATGATCTATCACGTGGTTCGATGGGGATATGATTGGGGTTTTGATCACTCACTTGCAAATATTAATAATATGTAAATAAGTTTTGAACAATGATACATATATAACATAGTGGAATTGCTTGTCAGCTCCAGGAGAGGAGAGGGAAAAGGGGTTGGAAAAATCATGAATCATATAACCAAGGAAAAATATTCTAAATAAATAAAGATATATAGGTAGAGAGCTGATAAAATTCCACTCACTAGAGGCTGTAATTATAGCCTCCATGATCATTGATACCATCTGCCCATTGAAGATATGAATACTCCTTCTAGATTCAATTATATGGGATTACCTCTCCTGTTACTTCCCTCTTCCTTCACAAAATATTGTCTCAAAAACAAGGTCACTCAAATCACAAAAAAAATGTCTAATTAACATTGCAAAGTCATGTAATTTAAAGGTTCTGCAATATTTAAAGAAAGTCAATTTGGAAATTTCTCACAATATGTTGCTATTTTACTTTTCCAGCACAACTTCCTCTTATCCCTTCCAAAGCTAACACCAAACCTTTCCTGACCTAGCATTCTAATTTCTTATATTGTCTCCTCTATTGCAGCATTATAAAAGTTGTATTTCATTATTCATTTTGAGTACTCTCACTGCCTTTCAAAAAGTATTGCTTTTTAATTTAGGATTATGGAAATAAAGTAGTTAGAATATTCATGCCATTTGATATAGGAGACCCCCTTCTGGGCATATATCCCAAGGTAAATGACAAACAGAAAATCTCCATATATACCAAAATATTTATAGCAATACTTTTCATAGTATTAAATAGCTGGAATAATAGTATGTGCCCATTAATGAGTGCAATAGCTGACAAAATATAGGACACAAATGAAACAGAATGCTTCTGTGCAATAAAAACGAAGAATCTGATGTATTCAAAGAAATGTGGATTTACTGATTCAAAGTAAAGTAAGCAGGGGTGTGAATCTTAAAACTACTCAGACTCTACTTCAGAAGATTTGATTAAGCTATTCCCCATTTTTAACAATGGAGGTACTTGGTCAGGAATGTATTGAGAACTTTTAAAATTATTCCACCCTACTCAGACAGTGCCTTAGGGGAAGATAAAGTTGAAAACTCCTGATTGGACAATGAAAAGTCCCTAATTCATACTTATCAAGAAGCTAAAACCTTAAGCTAGGTCTATTTTTAGATCTAATACAAAAGGGTGCTAAGTACCCATTAAGGTTAAATTAATCACTAAAAGGTCAAGCAACTTACAAAAGGCAAGCTTAACAAAAGAGGTGTGAAGTTTTAATCTAACTAGAGAAGGTGAGAACCAAAGAAGATGAGAACTAAGAACAGGCAGTCCTGGGAAGTGTCTACTATGTTTGGTAGATGTGAAAATTTAGGGGAGGTGATATAAGAGAAAATCCTCTTTAAAAGGAGGTCAATTGAATTGAGTTGGGGCTCTGAACTCAGTTCAGGATTTCAGTGGAGGACTAGAGCTTGCTTGGGACAATCTTATGGTGAGTGATAAAGACTGACTTGCTCTCCCTTAGGCTCAGACCTAGGCCATTTGGCCTAGGCCCTTTCTACAATTCTCTCTCTCTCTCTCTCTCTCTCTCTCTCTCTCTCTCTCTCTCTCTCTCTCTCTCTCTCTCTCTCTCTCTCTCTCTCTCTCTCTCTCTCTCTCTCTCTCTCTCTTCTCTCTCTCTCTCTCTCTCTCTCTCTCTCTCTCTCTCTCTCTCTCTCTCTCTCTCTCTCTCTCTCTCTCTTTCCCTTAATTCCTTCATTTATATTAATTAAAATCTCCATAAAACCCAGCTGACTTGGGTATTTTCATGTTTGGGAATTTTCCCATTGGCAACCACTTAATTTTAGATTTAAAATTCAAGACACTAAAAATCATCTCTACAGTTTGGCTGAAACCTTTACAGTTTTGGCAATTTACAGTCTTGGCAAACCACATTTTTACAGTTACAGGAGGCAGCTGTGTGGCTCAATGG
Organism: Monodelphis domestica; assembly: GCF_027887165.1. Taxonomy (NCBI): domain Eukaryota; kingdom Metazoa; phylum Chordata; class Mammalia; order Didelphimorphia; family Didelphidae; genus Monodelphis; species Monodelphis domestica. The sequence continues at coordinate 318,398,926 of NC_077228.1, read as the reverse complement.
ACTGAAAGTCAGGTTCTAGAGACCCGAGGTCCTAGGTTCAAATCTGATCTCAGGCACTTCCTAGCTGTGTGACCCTGGGCAAGTTGCTTGACCCCATTGCCTAGCCCTTACCTCTCTTCTGCTTTGGAGCCAATTCACAGTATTGACTCTAAAATGGAAGGTAAGTGTTTTTATTAAAAAAAAAAAGTAAAGTAAGCACAGCCAGGAAAAAATACAAAATTATTATAACAGTGTAAATGCAAAGAAACACCACCACTAAATAACTGAAAATGATTGAAAAACTATAAAGGGCATTTAGGTTCTCCCCAAAAGATATGAAAAAAAACATCTTTCCTCTACTTCTTTTAAGGAATGAGGGGCCAAATTAGGGGTTTATGGAAAAGTTTACTTATCAGACTTATGGATAAGAGAAGAATTTATAACTAACCAAGACAAAAAGAACATTATGAAAAATGAAATCTTGATTACATTAAATTAAAAAGGTTTTGTACAAAATAAGCCAATATGACCAAGATTAGAATGGAAATAATGTTCTTTTTCTCCTTTTCTAAATATTTATTTTGAGTTAAAGGGAGGCTTACAGGGAAACCCTAGGTTATATAAAACCAAAATATATCAATTAAAAACAATGAAATATTTTACATGAAATATTCCCCATAAGGTACCCCCACTCTGAGGAAACAAATTTAACATTTTTAAAAAGCATAGATGGTATCTAAAAATAGGCTTTGATGTCTTTCTAAAATATTTTTTACACTTCCTTTCCTTTTGGGGCATAAGTGCAGTTGCACTATTTCAGAGGATAAGACCTAGATTTGGAAGGGACAGCAGAGTTCATATGAGCCCAATCCTCTCATTTTACAGATGGGAAAACTGAAACATAGAGGCCAAGTGGCCTCCCCAAGTATTTGAATATAGGTCCTCTAAATCCAGAGACAGTGCTGATTCTATTGATGATCACTAATAAAATATAGCAAATATAATGACAGAATGGAAGAAGAGAGAATTGGCATTTATGTAACACCTACTATGTGCCAACCAATGGGCTAAATATTTAACAAATATTTCATTTGATCCTCACAACAACCCCATGAGGTAGGTTATTTTTCCCCATTTTATGATCCAGGAGACAGATGCAAGTAGATGGTAGATGACTAGCCCAGAGTTACATAGCTAGTAAATATCTAAAGATAGACTAAAACCCCTATTTTACTGATAACATGCCCAGGGCTCTCCCCATCATGCCTTTAGGTGCTTCCTAAAGCACTACTACGGGCAGAATAAAGTGCTAAATGAGAAAAGGACAGTGCTAGGACCTTCAGTGAGCTTATAGTCTGAGAGGATGCTAAATAAACAACATGCATTATATATCAGAGAGCTGAAAAATATACCATCTGAGAGGATGGCCCTTATTTTCTAGAGGATGTGGCATTTAGGTTCCATTTTGAAATCAGTAGGAATAAGTTGAACAGAAGTAAAAGTGTACATTCTCTGTTTAGGAAACTTTGACAGCAAAATGTCAAGGGAGAGACATTTTTGGCAAGCAACTTTGGTTGGAATTTGGAGTCCAAGGAAGGGAATTATTTGAAATAAGGTTGAAAATTTAGGGGGATACAAGATTATAGAAGTGCTCAAATGGCAAAAGAAATCATTTCAATTTAACTTAGTAAACAACAGGAAACCACTGGGTTTTTTTTTTTGTTTGTTTGTTTGTTTTTCAAGCAAAGGAGTGACAGGACCATACTATTCTGGGAACAGTATGAAGGTTAAATTAGAAGAGGAAAAAACTAGAGACAGGAGGACCTGTAAAAACCAAGGTGGATTGTACTAAAGGATTAAGGGTCCCCATCTCCTTATGGGTAACAACACTTACCCAATTTAAAAAACTGCCCAATAGCAGGGTTTTGTTGAAAGAGCTTTATAAAACATAAGGTACTCCATGTAATTCATGATTATTTTAAGTGAAAATAATAAAAAGACTTCATGAACAGAAGTAAAACTTTTTAAATTGCTTAAGGTCATCTTAAATATTAGAGTTTTACCCTACAACAGGAGACATCAGATTAGTGAATATGTATCATATGTAGCTCCACTCAGATCTCCCTTGCTGTGGTAGCTATTCCCCTATTTCTACTGTCTTCTCCCTTTAAATGTAAGCTACTTGAAGGTCACTATTGTTTTGATCTGGGTATTATAACTGCAGAACTAAGCACAGTATCAAATCTAGTCAGTACCTAATAAATACTTTTTACAAAATTCATTCATCTATCTTTATAGTATACTGTGAGATAATATAATGATGGTCTCAGTGATAATTGAAATGAAGAATACAATATTTATCTTGTACTTCCACAGAAATGCCTCATCCATACTGTCTTGTGATTGAAGGGGGCTACTGGGATGTGGGAGCCTGTTTTCCTCTATCCTGCTAAATTGTTGAAGTTTTCTTCAACTTAACCCATTCTTGAGTTCTCCTCTAGCTTCTCAATGATATCCCAGAATGTTTCTTTCCCTCCTATTGCCAATTCTAATTAATTCTAATCTTATTGCTTTGTCCACTTCTAACCTGTCATTCTTTTTTTCTTTGTTTTTATTTCTAATCTTTCTTCTTCTTTAAATATTCTCTTTTCTTGCTCTTTCCTCCAATTCTTGATTTTCATATCATCAGAGCTCTTTGTTTGAAAATTAATCAAAACTCCATTAATTCACTATAAAATAATAATAATTAATTATGCCTAACAAAAGTGGAGGCTTTAAGTTTTGTGAAGCATTTTACCTACATCACATCATGTATTTTCATTTTTACTGAGTGATGAAAATTCTCTCTTTTGTTTTAATTTGTGGTATAGCATTATTCCAGATAATTAAGGTTGTCACAATTTTCACAACCAGGAAAGTGCATTGTGTGTGTGTGTGTGTGTGTGTGTGTGTGTGTGTGTATAGGTGGAAGGATGACATCTCTATATTTAAATGAGCAAACAGAGTCCCTTAAAGGCTGATAACTTTTACATATGACACTTATAAAACTAGTAAAATCTAAAATACAGAGGCCAAATTATATTTTATACCCAAAAAGGAATAGTGAGAAGAAAAATAGATTTGGAGTTCAAGGAATTGGGCTCAAATCTTGGCTTTAACACTTCTTAGCTATGGGATGTTGGGAAACAACTTCATAAATGATTCATTCTAATTTCTTCCTTTTACATGTAAAATAACTAAGGCCTGGAAGAGTCTAATTCCTATAATGGTGTTGAGCAGTCCTTCAGTTGTATCTGACTCTATATGACCCTATAGATAATAGCATACCAGGTCCTTCTATGCTCCACTATCTCCTGAAATATGTCCAAGGCCACATTCATTGCTTCTATTATATCATCTACCCATCTCATCTTCTGTTGTTCCTTTCGCCTTTTTCCTTCAATCTAACAACCAAACATTACAACTGGAAAAACCATAGCTCTGACTATACAGAACCTGAGTCAGCAAAGCAATATCATTGCTTTTTAGTATGCTGTCTAGATTTGACACAGCTTTACTTCCAATGAACATCTTTTAATTTCATGGCTGCATTTAATTTCTATCATACTAAGATATTAAAAGAATAAAAATAAAATATCTGCCTTGCTCAATATAGTATTTTTTTTAGTTTAAAGTGGAAGATTGGTTTCTTCTTTTCCTTTTTTTTTTAATTAATAGACTGTATCCACAAGTGCCTCAGCCCTTCCTAACCCTCCCTGCATCACAGAAGGCATCATCTGAGAGACAGGCATGTTCATACAAATTAAGTCTTTCATGTTTCCACCTTTCAGTTTGCTCTCTGGAGGGCTGAGTATAGTCTTTATGAAGAACTATGAAAAAACAGAAAAGGGGCAAAAATCTTATGTAGAATGAGAATGAGATAAAGGGATTTGGTCTATTGAAAGTTGGGGGAATAAGCACAACAATGATATTACAGATACTCAAAACTACTAAATTTTTTATTATTTTAAAAATTTCTAAAGGCAGGGGAAGAGTAAGAAAAGGGGGTGGTAGTGAACAGAGTTCTGGACTTAAGAGTCAGGAAATTAGTCCTATAATTTCCTCTCTGTCACATTTTCCCTCCTTTTTGGCAAGTCATTTATTTGTGACTTGGCAAGTTATTTATTTAATGTGAGTCTCATCTCTAAAACAAGTGGGTTTGATTATTTAAATTTAGTCTTCAGTCTACCTTTCAAAACATTATATATTCTTCCCCTTCTTTTATTCTGTACTCCATCTAAACTTGCCTTCTTATCATTTCTCACACCCAAGTCATATCCCAATGTCCAACAAAATGCACAACTTCCCCTTAAAATCCTTTGCTTCCTTCAAACCCCATCACAAATGCCTCTTCCTATTCTATATTAATTCATACACATGCTGTTTCCTTTAACTTAATGTAAATTTCCCAAAACTTTTTCCTTATAGAATTTCTGGAATCTAGAAGGTGCTTAATAAGGGATTGTTGTTTGATTAACAAATAACCTAATACTACTTGGTCTCAGTTTCATCTATAAGAAAAGGTTGGACTGCACAATTTCTAAGGTCTATCCAAGTCTAAAATTTCTGAGATTCAAAGGAATTAGCAATAGATTAGAAACCTAGATAACAGATATATCACTAGATAAGAGATTGATACCTAGCTATATAGAATGCTTCCCAAATTAAGATAGTAACTACTATCAAGGAGGTTACATTCTAAATAGAGGATAATAAAGCAAAAGGTAGGATAGGTGTCTGGTGTAGAGACTGAACAGTCAAGAGAATGAGATAGAGGTAATGAAAAACAGCATAGCTAGAGTTCTTTAACCTTTGAACATTCTAAGCAGGGTCTTGCCCATCAGTACCCCTCCAGGTAGAGTTGCTTTGCTAAAGCAGTTAATACAGAAGTGGAGCAAATCTACGAAAGAGCAGGAGGTTTAGTGAGCAGTGAGTCGACAGCTCCTCGATTCTATAATTCTAGGAAGAACATTGTACAATTTAAAGGGAAAGACATTGTTATATTCTTAATGCTTTAGAAAGCCTGTAGGGCTAAAATAAATGTTTACCCGCTGGTAAAAGAAGTATATCAATTCTCAATTAGGACTGATAAAGGAAGCCATAGCTAATTGTCTAAATGAAGGAAAATGATAAACCAAAGAAACACAACAGTCTGAAATCTCTGTTCCTTTTGTATCCTTGGCTCTTCTTCAGGTGGAGATGCTAATGATGTTAAAGGCCAGAAGACAGTAACTGGGAGGATGTGAAACAGGTTTATGTAATCCAAATCATATAATCGACTTTAGTTGGAAGATCGGTATTTACCAAAATTATCCAAATCAGTGGTTTGGCAAACACTTATCTTATCAGTGCAACAAAATGTTGTTTCCTTAATGTATTACTTCTAGAGTGTCTGTCTTCCTGGCCAGACAATCAATAACAACTCTAGAGGAAAATGAGACTAGAGGCTCTGAATCTAATTACTGAAGCTTGAGTGTAGAACACTGAAAAACAAAATATGCAGATTTTTCTCATATTGTTAAGAAGATAAAGACAGTGATTGTCAGTTGAAAATGAATAAAACAAGAATAATCAGTACATTGAATGCAGCAGGATGTGTAATGCAGTAATTTGATGATATACAAATCATTTAGTTTCAGCTGGTGTCAACAGAAAGTCAATCAGAAAAGTAGGAAGCATCCTTAGCTTTATTTAAACAGCATCTCAGATTCAGTATATTTTCTGTTGCTGTTTTAGTGAGGAAGAAAAGAATGTGAATCATATTCTTGTCTGAAAAATTTTGTTTTACTTTTTAGCTGTTATGTCACTCAACTAAATATTCCCCTGGAATAAGTAGGATTTTTTTTTTTACAATCTACATTTGTTGAGTGGTATTGAACCCCACAAACACCACAACCATTTTTATATATTTTCATAAAAGTGAAGGCTAGATATTACTGAACTAATATTATTTAAATGGAGACTAAAATCTCTCTATACAGATCAATAAATGTTAATAAAATGTACGTGATAACATGATTAAGTACCCTTTCACAGGTATTATTCATTTGTGCATTAAAATTTTTAAAGACATTCACAATAATAACTATTTTATTCTAAATTATAAGTGCATCCATATGTTTTTATTTTTAGAACCTCAAAAAGCTTACGTTTACAAAAAAAAAACAAAAAAAAACAACCCACAAAATTTAAATGACTCATATTTTTCAAATGAGCCTGAAGGAAAATGCTAGATGTGAGTTAGTTTTCCTCTTTAAGTTACAGTTGAATCCATTTGGTGATTTTTGAGGTATGACAGGTAATACATATGCATTTTTTTCCATTTTGCCCACAAGCATATTTGAATGCAAAAATCCAAAATGACTGTTTTAAAGTGCCAAATGGTAGATTTTGCTGTTTTGATGAAGAAGAATTTTAAGGTGGGTAGGGGGGTGTGAGGGGTTTGGGGGGAGAGGGGGTTGGTAGAGTATGATTTGCAAACAACAAAAACCATATTACACAAATGTTTAATAGCACCAGTAACTGCTGTTACTTATTTTAGCTTTCTTAGATCATTTAATGCAGCAGCAAGGGAGGGTTAATGCTACCAAGGTTATCTCACTGTTTTTCTTCATTTTCCTTTATTTGGAAAGACCTTTGGAAAGACCTCACAGTTGAAGTGAATAAAATTCAATTGCCACAGCCACTCCAACCTTTATAAATTTACCATCTTTCAATTTTAAACATTGTGGTTAATTATAACATTTTAGTTTACAAATACTTTAGATGAGAAAAACAATAAATTTATGTTTTGCCTTAGAGGATTATGCTAAACTATTTTAATAGCTCTACTGAGTTTCCATGTGTATCTTTTACTCCTAAAATATACAGAAGGGTTAAACTGATCTTATCCTTTTTCACTTGGAAATGCAGCAATGATGCAGCACTATTTAGTACTCATGAAATTACTTTGATTTACCTGCCATATATGTTGCATTTCCTTCACAGTACACCCATTTTTCTTCTCAAATTTTAGTACCTTGAGGGCATGGACTTCTGCCATTTTTGTCTTTGCATTCCCTTTAACTAGCAGAATGCCTAGTAAATATGGATAGAGATCAAATATGTGAATTCTTTGGTGCAGTGGAATGCCTATAAAGGGAAGATTGGTATAAGTAACATGCCTTTTCAAATTCAAGGCTCTATCTTTTTTGTAATTCAGTCTTAGCTCCTAGTACACTGAGAAGTTAAGTATCTTAACTCAGGAACAGAGAATGTTTTTAAGGTATATATGCCATGGCTGGATTTGAACCCACATCTTCCTAACTGTGGGCTTGATTTTCTTGCTCTCACATCATGAGTAGATAATAAATGTGTGTTGATAGATTGACTGATTGATCGCATACATTGGTATCCACAGAGGAAGTCGGCTTTACATTGGAGAGAGCACTTGGTCTGGAATCAGACCTCAATTTAAATCCAGCCTCAGACACTTCCTAGTCATGTGACCCTGGAAAACTCAGTCTCTGGTTTAGTTTTCTCAAGTGTAAAATGGGGATAATATACTGCTTAGCTCTCAGGGATGGGAGAATCAGTTGAGTAACATTTGTAAAAATGCTTAGGATAGTCCCTGATGCACAGCAAGTGCTATATCAATGCTTATTCCCCTCCCTGACTCCTACATACACAAAGGACAGAAAACTGCTGAAGAAACTTGAGCCTTCCTAAGCACACAAAAATAAATTTTGAAATACCTCACTTTTATGCTTTGGGAATGCCACTGATCAAATTCATAGCTAATGATAAAACAATACTATCTCATGAACCAGTTTCCTCATTACCTTGCAAGTCTCTTTTCTACATACTTCTGCTCTGTTCCTAACCCTAAAACTACAGCTCAATAGTAGAGTAATACAATAGCTATTCAATCACACAGGTTATCTCAAAGAAAGTGGTCTAACTTGTGAAAGAAATAAACTGGGATATAATCTGCAGAAAGCAGAAAAGTAAAAATCCATTTTCCAGTAGGGAACCCTAAAAACCTAGAGCACCCCAAAAGTACAATTTTTTATGGAATTTTTCTCCAATGGGTTTCGAAAAATGCACAAATAACTTAAACATGTCCCTGACAAGGCCCCACAGTTTAGTATCCCTTCTCCAAGGTACTTTCTTCTTCCTTGGTACAAGTAAGTTTTAAGACAGTTTTCCTTAAGGGGTTCCACTCCAGTATCTTTGCCAAGAAAACCTCAAGTGGGGTCTCAAAGCGTCAGACAACAACAGTACTTAACAGATTAATTTTCTTGGGCTTTTAAGCATAATACTGATGGTTTTCACTCAACAATAGAACTAAGGAGCTCAGGATGGACCTTTAATAAAATGGAAAAGTAATGATATTTTTAATATCACATGTCACATGACTAGGAAGTGTCTGAGGCTGAATTTAAATTGAGGTCTGATTCCAGACCAAGTGCTCTCTCCAGTTATTTAATAAAATGGAAAAAGGAGTTAAGGTAAAAAAACCTTTCCCTAGGAATCTGGGGTACACTGTCCCACAAATACACCATATCATCTGTATGAAGAGTAAGCACCCTTTGAGTAATTAAGGTGCAATGATATTAGGGCACACACACATTGAATAAAAATGGCCAGCCCAACTCACAATATCTGGCTTTGCAAGACCTGGAAGCCCTCTCTCTCCATAAGGAACCTTCATTGCAGTCCAGATCAGGGCTACTTCCTTAAGTAGTTGGCTCTCCTGTCAGTTGCCAGAGTACCCACTCAAGGAGGCTGTTATCTCCATCCACCAACTGCTACTCTTGTCTGTATCTAAACTGCCTCTGGCTCTGCTAGACAGCTCATCTGTTACACAAACTCTCTCCCACCTTCAATCTTCTGGTTGGGGTTCCTCCTACTGGTCTAGCAGCTCTACTTCAAAGTGCCACGTCTACATGATGGAAGAAGTGGAGAAACCCTGCGCTTCACCCTCTACTGCTCTTGTTTAGGAGAAGCAGGCTTTTCCCCAGGTGCTTTGAACTAGGAAAATCATCTGGTACTATGCTCTTTATCATCCTACAAGTCTATGCTAACTTTGTGCTCAACCAATGGATTTACTCACTTCAATTCTGGTAGAGAAAGTTGTTTCAAGTTCATAAAAGGGTTACTGGATATTAACTTCTTGTTAATATTGTAATACCACATTATCTTTATTACCCACTCTTTGCTGTCAATGACTACGACAACTTTTTTTGGTAGAAGGAACAAAATTCCCCCTCAAACCTACATAATGATCCTCAGAACAATCCTGTAAGGTTCTCACTAAACCCAGGATATTTTTATACTTCTTTTATAGCATCAAAAGCAGTATGATATTGAGGTTAGAAAGTCAGACTTAAAGCTTGGAAGATCTGCATTTAAATCCTTGTTCTTTAAAATTGTAATTTGCAGAGAAGATAAAAAAAATTCCATTGGTAGTGGGAGTTTTTCCTATACTAATGAAATCATAGGTTCAATCCCAAGGACTCCAAGTTAAGTGCCTTTCCCAAAATCAAAGTTAGTAATGCATAACAGAAGCAGGACTTAATTCCAAGTGTCTACCTACTTTAGACTCTATTCTTTCTGCTATTCTGCAAATCTCTTCCCAAGGATACTAAAGCCTGGACACTTTATATAACAAATTTAGGACCTATATCATCAGTGAGATTCAAATCAGATAAACCAAAAAATATCCAAAATTGTGCTAACTTCAACCATTCAACTGGTAAAATTACAATGGTAAAACTTATAGAACCACCAACTTCCAGAAACTTTAGGCCTTTGGAACATGGTAGGCAATCTAAAAGTGAATTGTCAAAAGGACAAGAAAATGGCTTCTAAGGTGATTAAAACAATTTCATGAAACCTATAAGTTACAACTTTGTGACTGCTATTTAAGAGAGGTCTTTACCCACTCCTCTAGAGACTAATTTTACAAAGAATTTTAATAAACTTTATTATCTGGTTTCTCAGTCTAGTAAATCAGAATGAGAGAAGCGAAAGAGGCAAGGAGACTGACACAAGGGAAAAGTGACCATTGTCAGAATGAAAAAAAAAAGATATACAAAGAAACAAAATAGTTACTGCTCTGGAAGGATTGATTTTTTTCAGTAGTGACAAGCTCATTGGCTGGGGCTAGAAGTGCTTAAAATATATAAAGAACAGAATGTAACTAACTGGTTCATAAAGAAACTGGGTGCAATAACCTTTCCTTGAGTAGAGCTCTTAAATAGGGTACCATTAGAACTAAAAGAAATTAGATAGGATACAATAAATTGAAGATAGTTTTTACTTTTTATAAATAATAAAGAAATTTTTTTAGTTTCATTTTTGAAATTGAAGAAAATTATGTTTGGTATCAACATTATCAAAATAAGTATTTGTGATCCTTTCTTTAAAAAATACAATTCTAAGTTTGCATGAATAACATATTGTCTTTATTTTTGTCTTTGTCTCTTCAGCCGTTAGCCCAGTGTTTGGCATATAGTAAATATATAATATATTTTGTTGGTTTGTTTTATTCATATAATAACAGTGAATAAAGTGCTGGACTTTATGTCAGGAAAATCTCATTTCAAATTCTGCATTTCCTTTTTACTCTCTATGAGATTAAGGGCAAGTAAGTTGCTAACCTCTTCGTGCCTAAGGCAACCAACCAACTCCCTAAGAATTCTCTGCTAAGAGATGGACTGGTTGTGTATGCTTTGTTCAGCTTGAAAGGATGGAGCTCTCACATCAAGAGTTCCTCATGCTAAAAAATCATAAATCCTTCATGTATTTGTTATACAAATTTAATAAACATGTGGCAAAATCCAAGGTTTACATGTAAACAAAGGAATCCTCTTGCATTAGCCACATAGTGTATAGAAGACGTGAAGGTAAGAAAAAACCAGTATTTACTAAAGTAAAAAATAAAATTTCACTTTGTCATTACGGAAACATCCTATACTACTTAGCTGGAAGGTATGCCAGGAAATAAGGAATTCTGTATTTTAGAAATTACAAATGAAGGCAAAGAAGCAAATGTAAAAGTTTCTACCATTAGCCATGTCTAGATAAATTTACTCAAAGAACAAAATATAGTGCTGGGATATGCTAGCCTCTGGTCGGCTTAGTAATTGGACAAAGACTCTAGCTAGAATTCATTCAACTAACTTTTTTTTTTTTTTACAGTGAGACAATACATCCTGGAAAATGGGATGAGTCTTTCTAGTTAAAATACTAATAAAGATTCAGTCAATCTGTACAGCCAGCTGCTACGTTACAGATTCTTTACCACTGACCACTCTTTCATGAAGTCATGTGAACATTACTGTACTTGTTTTCTAACCCCAAAGATACCAGAAGTATGTCTAGGATAATCTAGATCCAGGGGCTTGGCCCTGTTCCTTTTCATTGTTCCAGTGGTTTATTAGGAACATTATTTCTGTGTAGTTTTCTCCAGTGTCATTTTACTTAATTCTGTCCAAAGCAATCCTTTGATACTTTATGAATTACTTATTTTACATTAATAAGGCTTAACATGGAATATTAACCTCCTATACATTCCTAATTAGTTTTTAATGAATTTTAGTTTCTCTGTTAGGAAAAAGAGCTACCCAACTAACTACCAGAAATTTAATCTCCATTACTGAAGCATATGACAATCTCCCCTAGGGATGAATGTCCTTGAGAATATTTTTGTGTTAAAGTGCCAGTATATAAAAGACTGAAATTAATACTCACCAAATCTCTTCAATTTGGATAATTTAATGAGCTAGTTAACATGTAGAGATAATGCAATTATTTGTTATCTTTTATTACTAATACATATAAAAGCAAACAATGCACAGATACTGCAAAAATATTTGGAACTGGTTTTATTATAACTAGTGCTTTTATATGGCATCAAAAGAAATAATGTGAATTATTGGCTTTATCTATTAAACACATTTTCTATTCAAAATTTTCAGTGAACAAAATTAGATCTCTAGGAAAAAAATAAATATATAAAAATAAAATATATAAAAAATAAAGTATAGAATAAAATGGATCATTAATTTTTGCATGATTTTAAAGCAACAAATGAAAGTGTCATATGATATTTTATGGTTAAAATGGTCAAATCCAGAGGAAAATTAATACATATATTTCAATTATAATCATTACTTTTCTTCTCCTATAACCCTAATTATTTTGTTTTAAAATTGAGATCATTTATCTTTTTATTTGAATAATATCTCATTTATATTATTTTAAAATGCCACCACCAAAATGTATTTTTGAAGAGCTGCCTGCTAAAAAGAAAATAAAAGCTATTATTTATTGATATATTTTAAATAAATGATCATCTGAAAATATTTGGAATAGAAATTATTTAGAAGATGAGATATTGTAACATTTTCCCTTTAAAATTAGTTCACTTAAAGATAGAACAATTCTGCAATAATGTGAATACTTGCTATATAATTCTTATATTGGATAAGTACCTACTATGTGTCAGGCACTGTAGTTCATCGTAATTATATAGTCTATTTATATGAAGCCAACAGCAATGGCAAGGATAATACAATAAAATTACTGAAAATGGAAAATATCTAAAACATTGATTAAAATCACATTTATCCCTGAGTAAAGTTAATAATAAACAAAATTATAGCAGAATGCCCTACAATGCAAAAATACACCATGTGCAGCTGCTGTATATATGCCATTCTTTGAATATGGAGATATTTAGCATTAAATAATTTTCTATATGTCTAGGTTACTCGAGCAACTTCTTTAACCATTAGAGGCCATATGAAAAAAATACCATTTATCCATCTGCTCTGTGTGCATCACATCACAGGATATGTGCATATGCCCTGAATTAGTGTTTTGTTTTTTTTTTTTTGGTGTTGAATATTCCCTGAAATTAAGATGGTACCTGCTCTAACCAAAAATAAATACATAAATAACTTTTGAAAAAAATCATTGCTATTAATCACATATGGATTTGAGCATAAGGAACTTGTGCCCTTATTTTATTTATTACTTTATGTTTGGATTTAGGCAATAAGTTTCTTTCTCAGACCTAAATTTCTCTATTGGCTCTGTGAACAGAATTCCTCTTGGATTTGACATGTGCCATGTACAGAAAGGGGAGTAATGGATGTACCTGAAATATTATCTTATTAAATTGTTTTATTTTTCAAATATCATACCCATGGGGTAGATGAAAGCAAGCTGCATTATTCAATTATAAAGTAACTTCTCCCATAAGAGAATGCTTTATATTAAACTGACTGTTATTTTTCCAATTGGTGGCATTCATAATGACATTTTCTAGTTGCTCAGGGATTTAGTTTTCTGCCTTTGAGCTCCCCTCATCCTTTGCCAAGTGGTGTCGATTTCCCAAAGCCAAGTTCACCTGTAGGTAAATTAAGAAAAAAACATCCAGCACTTCTATCAATAGAGAACACTGAGAAAACTTTCAGTTTTTTAAAAGTTACTCAGGAATATTTGCACCCTGAAAAGATTTAGCCCATTTTTATCTAGAAGGACACATCAGCAATATATATCTCTAGTTAATCCTCTGTGTATGAGGAAGCCTCTCTGGTCAAGGGCAGTCTCCTCATCTAAAGGTGAATACAACACAGTGCTGTAGAATGTATAAAAACAAAAGATAAAAATTTTTGCAGGAAATGTGATGTCTTGAAGAATAATAAGAAGTCGAAATGGAAAAATAAAAAAAGCTTCTTCCTTCAGAAACTAATACAAATTTCAATATTTTTCCCACTGTTATGCCTTCCCCCATGAAGGAAAAAAATGGAGTTGGGGGGGGTCATTAGGCCATTAAGCTGAGGCACATATTAATAGACAAAGTGAGTAAGTTGGCATTGTCTATGATGTAAAATACATTATTGTTAAAATTATGTTGAACTTAATTTCTCATTCATAATAACTCACATTTACATAGAGTTCTGAGGTTGCTTCCTAATATTCCTGTAACAGAGCCAGTATATTAGTATGCCTTTTTATAGATGAGGAAATTCAAGCTCTGAAAGTTAAGTGACTTGCCCCAAATATTCTAATACTGAATTCAGTTCTCTTTCTCATACATTTGCAGTGACTCAAGGTCAACAGAAAGAACTTCATGGCATATTACAGCTGTGCAGAGAGGTTGCTTAATAGGCATTTCCTTTTGCTGGAATGCCTGATAAACCAAATTTTGCCTTATATTAGACTACTTCACTGTAATCAGCAGCAGTTACATTACTTGATTTGAAATGTCTAAGAATCATTTTTAATAAAATGTAGGCTGCATCAGCAACACCCTCATTTCCACTATAAGAGCAGAACAACTTACTGTAATGATTAAATCATAATGATTTATAGTGTTTAGTAATGCTTTCTTTTGATAGTCACTCTAACAGGACAGATTCACATTAATATAAAATTGGATACAATGTAGTTATTTGAAATCACTTTCATTCAACATTATGGTACTTGACTCATATAGATGAAATAGTGCCAGTGTTAGTATAACAACATCACTATTTTTGCCAAATTATGGAAGATGGTCAATGGGCCCTATGTTGCTAAAGCATCTTTCCTCAGGCTAAAGTTGATTTTTTAAAAAGGTTTTACAAGCTCCAGTAAAATATATTAAAATTCTTTCCTCTCACTCTTCATCATATTGCTCTTCTGTTCAGTGTATTTATTTATGCCAAATATGCACATTGACTGAAATGATTCCACTTATATTGCTTAGATGGCCAAATTAAGATACACACAAACAATGGTTTCTAGTCCTTTACAAAATGAAGAAATCACCTTTTGTTAACTTGACATTATAGTCTTGAAGAAGAATAGCCACTCATATTTATATAGCATTTAATGTTTTACAAAGTACTTTTCTGATAACTATGGAATAAATAATGTTAGTGATAATTTCCATATTTTGTAGAGTAAAGATGAAAATATGTGTAAAGATAAATATAATCCTGACCCTTTGTGCCATAGGGCAGCTAGAATAAAGTTAACTCTAACACCTAGAGTGGTCTCACTCTCCTTGATCAACATAGGATTAGGTAAGACCCAGTCAGAGACTTATGGGAAATAGGAGATAAAGAGACACAAAGCTATAAGACCTTTTCCCCTATTCCTATTTTCTATTTTCACATTAGTATAATGATCCCTCTGAGCTACTCCTCCAAACATGCACTTGAACTCAGAGAATGGTTCTCTAAAGAGAGGCTTGTGGACCCCATAAGTGGCTAATCCTAGAATACAGTTCATGAGTCCTCATTGGTGTAGATCCTATTTGAATCAACTTTTAGTAATTGATTTTGATAAGAGGTATGTTATAATAACAACTGGTAAAAAAAAAAACAACATTCCTCCTATAACCTGTTCTTCTTTCTTCCTACAAATAATAGCATCAATGGGAAAATAGGCTCAAATACCAATCATAATGGTAGTCAGGCACATAAATGGGGATTCACATGTAGCAAATGAATGGTAAACCATAAACTAGGTTCTTCTGTTTTGGAAGTCCTTTCACTCTGTATTACATGCTAACAGTTTCTCTGGATAGTGAGGCCACTCAGTTGGGCTCTAAGGGGCTGCTCCTTTCTCGAGTCCAAAACCAGTCCTTTTCTTTGTTGCCAAGAGTCATATTCCTTGAAACTTCTTCTGACACCAATCTCTGTATTTGCCTCTGCCTCTGAGTGTATCAGGGTTTCAGTCTGGAAGCATTGTCCTCCATTGGTCCAGTACCTCTGATAATAGGGTTTTTGGAGAATGGTGCTTAAGAGGTTCCATTGGATTCCCCCTAACAGTGATCTTCCTCACCATGCCTGAATTTATGAAATATATCTAGCTAATTAAAATAACCTCAAGGTAGGGTTTATCTTTTTGCTCAGCCAATTGCTAAGCAAATGAGTTCTTGCTCCAATCAAAAATTGTTCACATATTAAATCCTCATCATTGGTGATGACATTCTTGATTACATCAGTTTTGCTAAGGAAAACGATCATAGCTCTCTCTGTCCCATCTCCCTTACCCCAACCCCATATTTAAACGAGTATTATGTTTAGCATAACCCCACAATTTCCTTTAGTGGGTTTCTAATATATCATAGTCATATATGCATAGAACTGAAAGGAGGTTATCTTAAACCATCTTCATTTTCTAGAAAATTCAATTGGTAACTCATAGATCAGCAAAAAAGGATTTAATATCTCTCTGGAAGTATCACTCAACATAATTGTGAAATTGGCAAAATAGGTCTTTATAGCTATCCTTTCTCCTTCTCATTCCTTTGCTTCTTTTCTCAATAGCAACATTTCCTCTTCCAGTACTTCATGATATCAAATTCCCCCAAATCCTCAGAATTCAGCCATATCACCACTGTGGTGCTACTCCATTTGAACAATGTTTATTTAATACACGGAATCCCATATTTAAATATTGCTCACCTGTTTAAAAAGTCATAGATCAAGACAAGAACCTTAAAGGCTATTAAATCCAACCCCTTCATTTTATAGACGATTAAAAACAAAGACAGAGAGATTTAATGACTTGCTCATGGTCTAAGAAATAGTAAGTGCATGGCTCAGGATTCAAACATGGATCTTCCTGCCTCCAAGTCTAGTGCTCTCTCCATTGCACCACCTAGTGATCTTCTACATACCTTCACACACCTCCTACATTCTCCACTCACTCTCCATTTGACATTGTTTCATTCTAAACATTTGTATCCCAGCATGTAGCACATGGTAAATGCTATTTGACTGATTGACCAATTAGCAATGAGCTTGAAAATCCTAGAAGCTAATTATAAAACAATTAAATATTAAATCCAATTCTTAGTAGCATCTCAGTAACATCTGATATTATTTGGGATGGGTTAGGGTAGAAAATTTCAGGCATTTATCATAATCACTTTATATTATATAAGCTAATGATTGTGATCTAATCTTAGAATAGAAAGAAAACTGCCTTTTTTGTTTTTCTTCTTTCTTTTCCTTTCCTTGAGAGTGAAGGTCCCAGAGGAAGAAGGAAAGTCATCAGATTTCATTTCAACTACATATCACTTATCCATGGCAAGGCTTGAACCTTTGATCAGACATTTATGTTAAGATTTAATGTGGTAAACAGTGTGTTTAATTGGAATCCAGGGAATCTATGAAGTGTATGGAATTTTAAAATTATTTTTGTAGCATAAGGAAGATACTCATTAGGTAGTGATTTGTGTTGATGAGACTGAAGAAAATAGAAATGATTTACTTTATAGAATTTCTCCAAGAGCTGATTTGAAATAAGAATAGGCAGTCAAGTCATAGATATTGTGAGTGTTATTTTTGAGAAGAGGTGTTGCTGTGTCATTATTCCTTTTCTTCCTACAGCTACATTTGTCATGTCAGAGACATACATATTCAGCCCTCAGAGACAATTTAACCTAGAAAAAAATGATTCCAGTTTTGAGAAGGATTTTCTGAACTTCTCCTATTTAATAAAACAACATACAATTATTTTAAAGCGATGGCTAAAGAAAATTTTCATATTTACTTGAATAACATGTTAAGTTTACAGTAAAATTTAAAAACAAAAATAAAGTATATTACAACAAAGCTTCAAGGATATCAAAAGATAAATGGTAGGGTGGGGTGGAAGGATAAGACATTTTAACTAGCATTTTACAAAATGAAGCAGCTGTGTGGTATGAAGCTAGATTGGGAGCCAGGAAAATCTGACTCCTGAGACTGAATCCTTTCTCTGATAATTACTATTGTATTGTGTGAACCCAGGCAAATCTCTTTAGCTCTCCTCAGCCTCCATTTCCTTATCCTCAAAATGGGGAAAATAATAGCATCTAACTCACAGAGTTGTTATAGGTACCAAGTGAGATAATATACATTGTTTAAAGTGCTTTACAAATATATATAAATATGTATATATATAAATATATGTGTGTATGTATATATGAAATATATGTGTATAAACAAATATGTGTATATGTAAACTATTATTATAACTACTACTAGTATATTATTAAAATACATTTTATATCCTATGATCTCAAGAGCAGAAATTTAGAAAATCATAATATAATAAATCATTTTAATTAAGTGTGTATTTTTTTAAATTTTAGGGTCATAAGATGATAGCTCTATTCTAGTGAATTTCCATAACCCCAATGGCTGAAATAAAATCTCTTACATGAGAGAAGATCCAATAAAAGTTTTATGATATTATTTCCTTCCTCAAACCATGTTCCATTAAGGAGTGTCTCTGAAGCCATAACTTTAAGCCCCATATTAGATTAATTAGATCTAAAGATAAAGAACTACTACTTATTGAAATCTGCCTATCCTCTCAAGAGCATTTTTCATATGTTTAATCCTGTTATCCCTCTTGTCATAACTATCACTTTTATTTGTCCCTTTAAGAAAACTAGAATACTGAATTTAATGCAAAACTACTAACAAGCCTATTTCCCAATGTTTCTGCCTTATTAGTCAAAGTTCTTTTTTCTGTTCATTGGGATAATATGACATTATTAACTTGTGCTCAATTTTGACGCTTTGGTGTCCTCAGTTAAACTTGTACCTCACCATTCTTGTAGATATCCCAGCGTGAAATCTCAAAGACATTTTTGACACTAACCTTTCTATCATTCTACATACCCAATCAGGTTGATGTTTGGTTGATTTTATGACCCAAATTACTCCAGAATTGACTTCTTGAGACTGATAGAAATTAGGCATAGACCAATACCTCACATCAAATACCAAGATAAGGTTGAAATGAGTTATATGATTTAGAAATAAAGGGTGATATAAACAAATTAGGTGAGCATGCAAAAATTTTCTTTTCAGATCTATGGATGAGAGAAAAGCTTATATCTAAACAAGGGAGAGAGAGGATTGCGACTATAGCAAATTAAAAAAAAAAGGTTTCACAAAAACAAAATCAATGTAACCAAAATTAGAATGAAAGCAGAAAACTGGGGTGGGGAACATTTTTAAGCAAATACTTCTGATATCTGTCTCATTTCTCAGATATATAGAGAACTGAACAAAATTTATGAAAATAAGAGCCATTGATAAATGGTCAAAGGATGTGAACAAATTTTCAAAAGAAAAAAATCATATTTATCTATAATTGTATGGAAAAAGCTCTAAATCACTACTGATTAGTGAAATACAAATTAAAACAACTCTAAGTTACCGTCAAACATGTATCAGATTGGCTACCATTACAAAAAGGGAAAATAAATAAGTATTGGATGGGATGTGGAAAATTTGGGACACTAATGTACTATTGACAGAGTTGTGAATCAGTCTAACCATTCTGGAAAACGATTTGGGACCACTCCCAAGGGTTATAAAACTATGCATACCCTTTGTCCCAGAAGTACTACCAAAAAGTCTGTATCCCAAAGAAATTGAAGAAAAAGTCAAATAATTAATATACACTATTGAAATAGTGTATATTAGTTTTATAGAAATATGTATATATACAATAATAACAGACACACATATATACACATAAACAGTGGTTTTTTATGGTGGCAAAAATTATAAATAGATGGGAACTCTATCAACTGAGGTATGGTTTAAAAAATTATGGCATTTGGCTCTGATGAAATATTTTGGGGGGATAAACTGTCAACTTTTATGGTATGAGCCAAGTTTAGACGTATTAAATACAAAGGAGATGGGGGAATTATTTCTTAATATACTCCTGGGACAAAGTCTTGATGATTTCTTCTTTCTTAGTTTGTAAATGCTCTTTTCCAACACTTCCAACCTTCCTTAATCCTGAATCTTCAAAACAGACCAGTCACTGAGGGACTTCTTCTGGGCCTTGTCTGCCTTCAGTCTATGAATGTGCTTCATGCACATTAATTCATTTTTGAACACATTTCCCTTCACTTTCAAATACAGACTGTGGCACATATATTGGCCAATTTATTTTGGTTCTCCATCTCTTTGGATTAGATAGCAAAAATTCCCATTCTCCTCATCCAGATCACATTCTCAGGCAAATAAATATTGACAATACCCTTTCTCCTACCAGTGCTCATGTACCTTGCCTTTCTGTTGAGCTAGAGTATTTTCTCAGCATCAGACATGAGTGTGGATAGTAACAGGTTCCAGATCAACCCATATTAGTCAGCTACCAGATCTGTTGATGTGAATTAGGAGTGACATTTTTACTGATCTCTTTGGAGTAGAGTTATACCTTCTTTCCACATTGAAAGACGCTAAAAGTAAACCTCTTCTAAAGTCGAAGCATACTTACGACTGTAGCCACAGTGCAGAAAAGAAAAGGAAAGCGAACCGATGGAATACTTAACTTGTGATATATTAAAGTAATGGTTTCAGAAAAACCAGAGAAGGCTTAATGAATTGACATAAAGTGAAGTGAGCAACACCAGAAGGTTGCCCACAGTAACACCCGTGGACAAGATAAGATAACCAATGGCGAATGACTTATCCACTCTGATCAATAAATTGATTCATGAAAATTCCAAATGATTCATGATGAAAAGTGGTATCTAACTCTAGAGAAAGAACTGACAAACTCTGAATGCTAGTTAAAGCATATTTTTTCATTCTATTTTACTTTTTTTTCTGGAACCTTGCTAATGTAGATACATGCTTTGTAGGACTTCACCTGCATGATGGATATTATTTTGCTTGCCTTCTCAAAGGATGGAGAAGGACTGAGAAGAGGGAAAGAATTTTGAAACTCAAAATTTTTAAGTGAATGCAATTTTTTTCAAAAATATGATTAAAAAGAAATGATTCCTCTATTTCATTCTATTGCAATCTGTTCTTGAATATTAAGCTCTTTCTAGACATCAACATTTAAATGTACCACAGAATCGCATCCAACATATCCAAAATACAACTAATCTTTTCCCTCAAATTGACTTCCATTCCCAACTTTCCATTTATAGAAAGGATGCCACCAATATTCTAGTGACCCAAATTTGAAATCTCCTTACTTAAAATTTGCCTTCAGCCTCCAAATTTAACCAGCTGTCAAGTACCTCCACAAAACTTTATCTGTTGTCACCTCCTTACCATTCCTAAGGCCACCACTGAAATTCAGGTTCTACTCATCTTTCACCTAGATGATTGCAAACACTCTATTAACTGACCTCCTTGCATCTAGTCTCTACTATCCTTAGTACATTTACTATCCATCTCCAAAATATTCCTAAATTTTAAGTTTGATCATGTAACTTCCCTGCTCAAGAATCCTCAATCTCCATTGTTTCTAGGATAAAATATCATCCCTGCTGTTGGGCATTTAAATCCCTCAATACTTTGACTCAGTCTGTAATTCTAGATTTTCATATTATCCCCTTCATACACTCTTAAGTTTCAGGGGAAATAGCCTATTTACTATTCCTAATCTAGGACATTACTTCTTTGCTTTTGTATCTTTAAACTGCCCTTAATATTTAAAAAATTCTTCTGACCTCTGTTCTTTGAAATCTTCAGTTCCTTTCAAGGATTAGCTCAATAGTTACTTCCTATATAGAACTTTCCTGATTCTCTCATTGTTTGTGCTATCACATAATTATTAAATTCTTTAGATATTTAGATATTCTTTAGATAAATATAAAATTCTTTAACTTCAATTTATTTTGGTACCTATGTAGATGTTGTTTTCCTCAAGGACATTGTAAACTCTTTGGGGGAAAGAGTAGGCTTTGCTCAATTTTTAGTGTGACTATATCTGAAAAATAGGCAAATGTTACAAATCAAGGCTTGAGGTTTTGTTATACTGATTGTCTAGACTTCATAAATGGATGGAGAAAATGTTAATAATACAGATTAAACTTAAAAGTATATTCCATTTTCAGAGTTACAGTTGTTAAAGTTTACCAATACACCAAGAAAGGATAACATATTCAGACACAGAAAGATATTCAGAGGATGTTTGGAAAATCATTTTATTTTTGCCATTGAACCCCTATCCCTTAGCACAGTTCCTGGCACAAAATAGGCACATGAGAACTGCTTTTTGAGGCTCTCATTTATATAGCAACATATAGTTTTATACTGCTTTCCTCACAATAACTTTGAGGTAACATTTTTAGTTTAGGGATGAAGAAGGGAAACTCAGTCCATTAAGTGAAGTAATCAGGATGACACAGCTACCAAACAGCAAAGCAAGGTCTTAAATTTAGTGTTCTTATTCTATGTCTCTTCACTCTGATAGACTGAGAATAGCAATCGTTTCTTTCTTTGTCTTTAAATCCCCAGCACCCAGCACTGAGTATCTGGTTCAGAGTAGATACAGAGGTAACTAGAGATACAAAAAGAAGTAAAAAAGAAAAAACAGTCCCTGACCTCAAAGAGCTCACAATCTAATGGGAGAGTCACACAAGAACTGGGAGAAAACAGGTATGTACAAACAATTTATATGCAGAAAATAGAAAATAGCCAAAAGAGGGAAGACATTACAATTACACTGGGAAGCACTGGGAAATATTGAATGTAAAAATGGAATTTTTAACTATGATTTGAAGGAAATGAGTTTGAGGAGATGAGAAAGGAGAGTTTTCAAGGCATGAGGAACAGACAGTAAACATGTCTGGAGCCAAGAGATGCAGTGCATTGCTGTAGGAACAGCACAGAGGCCAATGTCACATACATATAAGAAGACTGGGAAGGTATGTATGTGTGGCAGAGGGACAGTTACATAGGGCTTTGAAAACAAAAAATGATTTTGTATTTGATCCTAGGTGCAATAAAGAGACACTAGAGTTTATTGACCAGGGAAGTGACATGGTCAGACCTACTTATTTATACATATGTATACAGATATATGTGTGTGCATATATACCATTATGTATATATAAATATAAATGTTATATTTTTATGTATTAAACACAACCTAACATCATATGTTCTCTCTTCTCTCTCTCTCTCTCTCTTTCTCTCTCTCTCTCTCTCTCTCTCTCTCTCTCTCTCTCTCTCTCTCTCTGTCTCTCTGTCTGTCTCTCTTTCTCTCTCTCTCTGTCTCTCTGTCTGTCTCTCTGTCTGTCTCTCTCTCTGCCTCTGTCTCTCTGTCTCTGTCTCTCTGCCTCTGTCTCTCTGTCTCTGTCTCTCTGTCTCTCTACCTTTCTCTATCTCTGTCTCTATCTCTCTGTCTCTGTCTCTCTGTCTCTCTCTGTCTCTGTCTGTCTGTCTGTCTGTCTGTCTGTCTCTCTCTCTCTCTCTCTCTTTCTTCCCATATCACCTACTAAAGTCACTGAATCACTGAAAATCTGCTTAGCTTAGCTCTGGGACTGGCTCCCTTTCCTGTCTGACTGCATTACTGGTAAGAGAGATTCAACGCTTTAAATGGAGAGGTCTTTGTTTCTGTATTCTTTCACTTTTTGCATTCATTTATTTGGTTTTAAGGAAAGGACTATTAGTGCCAACTTTGACTGCATGAACTTCAAAAGACCAAAATGGTGAGCCCCCAGGGATCCAAGAGATGGAGACTATGTCAGGTTTTTAGCCAGCCAGGAGGCTCTGTGGAATGAGTTAAGGGACACAGTCAAGGTTATTCTAGGCCAATTTGGGATAATGTTCATTTATCATTCTATAAACAGAACTTAGCACAAAATAGGTTTATTACCTTCCTGGCAGAGGAGGAAGGAGTGGAAAGGAGGGGGGAAATATTTATTGATCGACTGTTCACCTACTATCTGTAATTTCACCAGAGTGGGTGTTCGCTACACCAATGCAGATCACAATACCTCAATAACTCAGTCTTTAGGAATGAATATAGCCTCCAAATTCATCACCTAATAGCCAGTTTGATAATGATCTGCTCTGATAGTAATCAAATGGTAGCTTCACTGGTCATTGCCAGGCCATACTTCAAAACCTTTCCAGTTTGGTAGAGCCTGTAGAGTTTGAATTCTAATGCAAAGTTCTCCATTTAAGTAAGCCATTATTACTATGAGCAAGACTTTTAATGCAAAGATATTCTTTTATTCTTATAGAAAATGTTCTTTATATGAGAAGGGACTTTGGGAAAGGAAAATGGAGTAAATAGGAGTAAATAAATTTTTTTCCAGTCCATAATTTTATGATTCTGTCTCATCCATATCAACACTATCCACGTTCTGTGACTTTGGACAAGTCACTTTATCACCTTGGGTCTCAGCTTCCTATATATAAACTAATGTATTAGAATAGGTACCCTGAAGTACCTTCCAGCTCTAGATCTATAATCATGTTATCCTATGAACATATTAGCAATTGACTACTCTCAAATGACATAAGGCAAACATTGATTCAAATATTTCTAGGAGTATTTTCCATTATTTTCTACCTCTCTGTGTTGTAGTTCAGTGTAATATCAGTGCTTTGGAACATCCTTATCATAATATGCTATTGCTTATGAATATAAAATAATCATATATAATATAAAAATAACATATATAAATGTTACAACCTAAATAAATGCAACATAAACTAAACTATATAACTATAAGCTATATATATAACTATATGCATAATATAAAATATATAAATATAATATAACCTAAACTAATCATCAACGAAATAAGCAGTGTTACTAACTAAAGTCATTGGAATACTCTTTATTTTTGAGAGGAAATGCAGAAAAATATTAATTTATGGTACTGAAACAGTGACTGTATTTATCAACAGAAAGCAGAGTAGCTGCTATTTCAGCCTAATTAGGGGGTGGAATATTGAATAAAAAATAGAAATGTCATAAAGCTTTATCTAGGCTCTCCCATGTCTGAATAATATAGAAGTAGTCATTTTCTATTTTACCTATTAAATATGAATCTTGTCAGCTACTTAAATATATCATACTGGTACCTCTCTTAATTAGATACAACTTTTTGAAGCTAACAGTACAGCACATTAAACAAAAAGCACAGTTAATTAAAACTAAACAGGTAAGATAGTGAACCAAAATTATTAATGGTTGCTTAACATTCCCAATGAACTACATGGCTTGGTCAAGAACTATTAGTGATTAGCAGATAAATTCAATATGTAAGCACAACATGGTTCATACTTATATCACAGCATTTCTTAAATTAAAGATAATACTTAAGGCAAGAAAGTATGGTCTTCTGAAAATTAATTTATAAAGGCATCCAGTTCCATTTACTAATCTATAACGTTAACAGGTAAAACCTTTTTTTTTCTGTTTTTGAGTCATAAGGCTATAAATTACTTAGAAAACATACATACAGCATTAACAACTTAACTTCTCTTCCTCCTCTTTCTTTGAATTCAGGTCTATTCAGGCTACAACTTAAAGGTAAGTAATGTCTATATTTTAGAGTTACTTCAGCAAAATAAACTGGCAACACACTAAATCGACAAAAAACAGAAGACAAATTCAGGACAACTTATAGCCTTTTGTGCCCCAAAAGCCCAAGAAACAGTTATAAGTCACTTATGAATAAGTCATTTTTTTAAAGTAATTGGCATATGTCACTATTGGGTTTGTACCCCAAAAGAAATAATAAGGAAACAGACTTGTACAAAAATATTTTTCGCCACACTCTTTGTGGTGGCAAAAAAAAAAATGGAAAATGAGGGGATTTCCATTAATTGGGGAATGGCTGAACAAATTGTGGTGTCTGATGGTGGTGGAATACTTTGTGATAAAAGGAATAATGAACTGGTGGAATTCTATGTGAACTGGAAAGACATCTAGGAATTGATACAGAGCGAAATAAGCAGAACCAGGAGAAAATTGTACACATAGACTGATACACTTTGGCACTATCAAATCTAACAAGACTTTTCTACTAGTAGCAATGCAATGATCCAGGACAACACCAAGGAGAAAGAACGCTATCCACATCCAGAGAAAGAACTGTGGGAATAGAAACACAGAAGAAAAACATATGATCCATCATGTGGTTTGATGGGGATATGACTGGGGTTTGGGCATTAAAAAGATCTCTCTATTACAAATATGAATAATATGTAAGTAGGTTTTGAACAATGATACATGTATAACCCAGTGGAATTGCTTGTCAGCTCTGTGAGGGGGGAGAGCAGAGAGGAGGGAAGAATCATAAATCACTTAACCATGGAAAATATTCTAAATAAATAAATTCATTTAAAAAATAAAGTAATTGGCAGGCTAGTACTTCTATCTAGAGACCAAATAAGGTGATGCCCCAAATGTCTTCTAGTTATTTCAATGCTATATCAGTTTCACTGACTTGATGGCAAACTAGCTAATCTGGTATGTGAATTTAATAAACAAAAATGTAAGGAACTCAGAGAAAGGGGGAAATAAAAAGCTCTCAAGAAATGTATTCTATTTTCTCCACTGGAATGTTTTCAAAAAATATACTCTCATCTTAGAAAAAAGTGATCCAATCTATTTTTCCATGTAAGATATATATTTTAAAGATGGACATCATACTAGACTGCCCCATAAATGTGCTCATTTTCATAGGGCTAATCTTGTGAGACGGAAGAACAGAACACATATGTTGTTTGAGTTGAAAAGGCAGTGAAAATATACTAACCAATATTAATACTATGCTATGCCAAACATGCCTAACATTCCCACAAACAATTGTGGTTAGATTAAGCCATTGTTTCAAAAAAGGCCACTTTAAAATGCATTTCTTTTTTTTTTTAAGACTCAACACTTCCCTAAGTAATTTAGTAATGAAACATTTTAATTCTTGAGTTATTTTGATAGAGCCCATATATAAATACCAGGCTCCAATGTCTAGGCATATTTAATATTCAAATAATAAAGATAGTTCAGGGAAATTGTTTTATCCTAGATGGGAGGTAGGGTATTACAGTGGAAAAATACTACTATTTTCAGAGTCAAAGTACCCATGTTCAAAACCCACCATGGACACTAATAGGTATGGCATTAGGTAAGTCACTTAAACTTACTGGGACTTACTTTCTTCAAGTGTAAAAGTGAGGTTGGATTCAAAGTTCTGTAAGCTTCCTTCAGGCTCTAGTTCTGATCCATTAGACCATATCTGCAGAATGTGTTCAAAACTGGGCACTGTGTTTAAGGAAGGACATGCATAAGTTGAGAATAATTAGGCTGCTAAAACTCAAAGGAATTGAGATGATGCCATATGAGAATGAGTAGAAGGAAATAGGGATATTTAACCTGAAGACAAGAAAACTTCCATCAGACTTAATGGCCATCTTCAAACATGTAAATGGGAGAATACATTTTTTCTGCTTAGCTCTGGAAAGCAGAACTAAAGGCAATGATTAGGAAAGAAAGTTTAGAATGGAAATTAAATTTGTTTTTCTGACTAAGTTCTATGTCCTGCTTACAGCAGTTTGTAAAATCTTGCTCACTGGAATTCTTTAAATAGGGCTGAATGGTCACTTCTAGTATTTTTTCTAGATGAAATTTACTTTTTAGATAAAAGATTAGATGAGATGACCTCTAGGTTGCCAACTTGGAAATTCTATAAAATTTGTAATGATCCTAACTAACTTCAAACAATTTTGTCAAGCAGCAGTCATCAAAATCACTTTGGATTGGTAAAAAAAATTAAAAAAATTAAAATCAGAGGAAGACTATTGGAATAAATTAGATGAAGAAAAATCAGAAACAATGGAACTAAATAACCCAGCTCTCAGTAATTTAGAAGACATAAATTACTTAGAAAAGAATTGCCTGTTTCATAAAAAACTTCTGGGAAAATTAGAAAACACTGTGGTAGAATTAGGCTTAAGTTAGCACCTAATGCCATATTCTATGGTATACTTGATATAAATATAATGCCATAACATTAAAGTTTGTACCACAAATAAATGAGACAGAAACAAATCGCAGCATTCATACTTATGGGAAGATTTATCAACTAATAGACCCTTAACTAAATAAGGGACAGAGACAATTATAAAAAAAGATAAAATAGTTAACTTTGACAAAACTGAAAAGTTTCCTGCATAAATGAAATAACTATAATTGATATAAAAAGTAAAATGGTGAAAGGAGGGAAACAATCTTTTTGTTTTTCAAAATTCTCTGACAATTATTTCATATCAATGATATAGAAACAACATATCGACCAAATCTACCTATTTTTATTCATCAATCAATCTATCTAATATCTATATCCTTATCTATCACCAGAAGTCATTCCTCAAATGATGTCGTAAAAAGGATATAAACAAGTGGTTCTAGAATAAAATGCCAATTATTGACAATCATATGATACAATGCTCAGAATCAATAATAATAATAATAATATTAATAGAAATGTAAATTTGTAATCACATCAGAGCAGTTAGGTGATACAGTAGATTCAGTGTTGAACCTGGAATAAGGAAGACTCAACTTTCTAAGTTCAAATCAGCTTTGCACATTCACTAGTTGTGTGGCGGTTAAGTAACCTCATCCTATTTGCCTGAGTAAAAAGAACTTAAGAAGAAGATAGATATTCATATTAAAGTTCATATTAAAATTAAATATTCATTAAATATTCATATTAAAGTGATTTCCTTGTAACACCCTAGTATCGCTCCCCCCCAAAAAACAAGCCAACATACAAACCCACATGGGGTCATAAAGTATCAGTTACCACTGAAAAAAAGGACTAAAATAGTAAGAAATCAAATTAACAATAAGGTTT
This sequence comes from Monodelphis domestica, assembly GCF_027887165.1. Lineage (NCBI taxonomy): Eukaryota > Metazoa > Chordata > Mammalia > Didelphimorphia > Didelphidae > Monodelphis > Monodelphis domestica. The sequence goes on along the minus strand of NC_077228.1, from coordinate 318,370,284 downwards.
CCTCATACTCTATAAATTGACACCAAATACAAAATATGGGAATAGTCAATGTTGGAAGAATTGTGGGACGATAGATACACTAGTGCATTGTTGAAGGAGTCATATTGTGAGTCAATGGAATTATGTAAATAAATTGTCTAAAACATCTACATTTTTGTTCCAGAGATTCTCTTATTAAGTATACACTCCTAGAGTCCATTAATAAGAAGAAAGCTCTCATGTACAGAAAAAAAAGCTTTTAAAATGGGACTTTGCAGGGATAACAATGAATTAGAAACAAAATAGATTTCCATTGTTTGGGGAAATAATTAAACAAATTGTGGTATATGATTGAAATTGTCTTTACTATGACATAGAAACTATGGATATGATTGATAACATTTACAAGAACTAATACAGGTCTAAGTAAGCAGAGCACCACAAGAAAAATACATTAAATGATTACAACCATTTAACTGGAAGGAACTACAAGAAATTTTAAAAAGAGTCAAGGTTGCAAAATTGCTAAGTACAAGCAAGATGCAAAAACAATATATAAGAAGCAATCATAACTCTACTCCTTTGTAGAGGTGAGAGGTCTACAGTTGCAGTATATTGCCTATATTTCTCAACCTTTTTATTTTTACTCAAATGATCAATTTTCCTTATTTTTTTCTTTTTTCCTTTAAGATATTATGTTATATGGGATAGCTTTCTAAAAGGAGGGAAGAGAAAGAAAAAAAGGGAAGGATATTGACAAAACTTGGGAGGATGTAAGAATACTAAAAGATATCAATAAAATTATTTTTAAAGTACAAATGGAGCAAATTATAATAAATTCAATCTATTTTCATACTCCATATCATGTGTAAAGTACAAAAACAGTTCAGAGTTCTATATTTAAAGTTTTAGAGAGAAACTATTACTGGAATTAACATTTATTATTGAATTCCTATGTGGCATAGAGGAAAGATATATACTTCTATATTCTTAGGGCTTGGGTTTAATTCCTGTCTACTAATAATTAGTAGTGTGACCTTGTACAAATCATTTCACTTTAAAGAAAATCTTTTTCTGCAAACTGAGGGAGTTATACTATAGTTTCTAAACTACTAATAAACCTATAATTCCAGAGAATCAGTTAAAATCCATTATTACACGTTGGGTTTTGTGGGGAGAGGGCTACTTATATAGTGACTCAGGGTCACCTTCATATTTGAAATACAGCATTCATAACTCTAGATAACATTTTGACATTTCAGAATGAAATTTCAATTTTGCTTTATAAATTACTCATAAATATTTCAATTAAAAGATCATATACCCATGATCACTAACATCTCTATTGAGGAGGTATATTATCTTTACATTATCTTTATAGCTTCTTTGATTGTCTATTTGCCAGTGGCTTTGCACTGACAAAATCATTAATTTTAGAGTTGTTGGTTTTTTTCTTTTCCCCACAGTGGCAATGAAATGAAATGTTATCCATTCCATGGATCTTTTTTCAGATACCTTCCAGAAAGATTGGATATAACTTCATTCTATTATCAAATTCATTTTCACATACTTTACTACACTGAATACGGTCTCAGCCTATGGTTGTAATAGAAATTAAATCTCTATGGCTGTCTTTTAATCTGGATTCCAAATTTCTGTAAGGATCTCTAATTATTTTCTGTTTTAAAAGTTCAAAATTTTTATTCTGTATGATGAAAAACATATAGAAACTCAATATCATGAGAATAATTTAATAATTGTAAAGCTCTGGCATTTCACCACTTCCTTAGATTATTCTCAATTTCTTTTGTCTACATTTTATACACTTTTTCATAAATTTTTTGCCCTAGGATTTCATTTGGCCAAATATAGTCAATTAGAATCGGGGAACTCTTCTTTTACAGAACCTTTTTTCAACACTTTTATTACCTCTGCTCTTTTTATTGAGTACCATTTGTCCTTTTGTGAATCATTCCTTGCAAGAACCTTGCTTGACTACTTCAGGTACTAAATTCCTTCTAAATCAAATTTATTTTCCTTATTAAACTTTTTATAGTTTAATACTATTGTTAATCTTCCTTAGACCAACAGCCTTTTAAATTATGTCTTTTTATAAACTTTACAACATATCACTCAGCTTCTGCCTTATATTACTAACACTTCTCAAAAATCAATATTATAGTTAAAATGAACATGGTAGCTAAGCAATAATGAGTAATTCTCCAGAAACTCTGTTAAATAACCCAGGGGGGAAAAGTAATCTCATTTAGGAAAAATGAGTTGTTAAATGATGTATTTATTTGTAAAGTGTCAAATACTGTGAAAGCAGTTGTTTCAGAAATAAAGAGGTAAAAGTAATAAAAGTTATCTAACATAAAACCAAAAATATTTGAAATGTTCTTCCTGCTTCATAACAATAATATTCAAAATTGATATTTTACTACAATATAAGGATATGATAGATGAGTGACATTGAGGCTGTCATAACAAAATGAATCAGTCTTGTTGTCTTGTTCTTTCAGTGAAACACCTTTGGTGACCTAGATGTTCTATATTAATACCAGGCAGTGGAGTGGAAGAAATACAGGCAAAAAATCTGGATGACAAGAATCAGACCACAAGAAAAATTGCCAAAGGAAAAAAGACACTAAGAAATAATAAAGGCATCAGAGGGTGCAAAATGAAGTCCCCAATCCCAGAGCCATTTCTGTGATTTTTATGGAGACAGGAACCAATTCTAGTCTGGTCAAATGAGGCTATATGGAGTTAAACAGGAGTAACTTGATGAGTAGTGAAGTGATATATAGCTGGTTAGTTTTTCTCATTCTATTTAATTAAAATTTTCAATACCTCTTACCTTAAAGGAAATGTTTTTGTTTTATTTCAAAACTACTTACTTAAACTTAATGATTGCCAAGGTATTTATATCAAAGGAGATTATCTGTTTAGGCTGCTTAACATGCACATTATTACTGAAGGCCCAGCTACTAAGAATTATATAATTGAATTGATGAGTGGTACCTAATAAAAAATCAGTCCAGTTTTGGATATAGCTAAACTTACTCTGGAAAATGTGCTGGTGTTAGCTTTTTTATTCCATTTCATTAAAGAAGTCAGTATTTCTAAAAAGATATCTTGGAGGAAAAAGAATGGCACCCTTGAACAAATGTCCTTTCTGTAAACATGGTCTATTAGTGTTTACATTATTCAGAATTCTTTTCTTTGAATCATTGAAGTCTATACCTCTTTTTTTTAATGTGTGATTCATCTTTGGCCTTTAGTGAGAACAGAATCAATTTTCCCATTAAACATATATGTATCATTTATTCATCATTCTTGAAGCTAAATAAAATGCTATGTTGCAAAAGCAACTAAGATTCTATAACTCATATTACTATAAATGCAAATAGTTTGACTTGAATATATGTCAATACATTTTACAAATTCCAACTGAATACACCAATAAGAGGATAGAGGATAGATGTTGAAAAATTCAAAGCTAATACATTGTTATGATATCAATAAAATTAGAATTAAAGTTATTTATTTAAAGCCATAAATAAAAGAAGATATTTAAAATATTTCATTTATAATGTCTTTGAAGTTTCCAATCAAAGCATCTACTTTTAAATATACAATCGAGTTAGGCAAATTAGAAAGCTTGATTTAAGGAAGACAAAAGATATGGTATAATGTTACATTTCCTATTCTTTCAGATGAATTTTTTCACCAGCATAATTGTTTGATTATTTTAGCTTTTGGAGACAGTCTTAAGAAATTATTTAATGCACTGTGGCTATAAAACAGTAAGATAGTAAATGGTTCCCTAGTGAAGTGCATATAATTCTTTCTTAGAAAAAATATGGGTGATATGCCAATGAACTGAAATAAATCATTAACTCATGAATGAAAAGTGATATAAAATGCCACAAACTATTCTGATAATGCTGGTCAAATATAACAGAATTCTACATATTCATTTATCTATTTATATTCTTCTTCTTCTTCTTCTTTATATTCAGTGTAAAAAAGCCATAAAGGTCACATAAACATTTAGGGTTTTGTTTCCTACAGTCTCTTAAACCTGCTTAAGCATCACCCAATTCCTTGGCTATAATCCAGAAAAATCATTAGTTTCTTCTTATGTTCACCCTGAAGAAGCTTTTCTTTGGCTTTCTGTATAATTAGCTTTTTTTTTCTTCCTCTGAACACAACCTTGAAAGCCTATGATTGATGCAGCAAAGCAAGTAGTGCTTCTAGAGAGCAATTCTCTTTCTGAATCTATAGATTAATATCTGGAAGAAAATCTAACTTTATGTTGTAGCTAATGCAAAACAAGGATTCCATGTATAAATGAAAAACCACATATAATTGAAAAATATCATTTGAACTATTAGTTTGAGATTTTCCCTACTCCCAAAATCATTGATATTTATAGATTTGACTGCCTTAAGCTTGTTATTCTTTCCAATTCCCATGCTAGACCTTTAGAAATACTAATAAACAATAAAATTGTAAAGTAAAAGGAGAAATAAAGTAGGCTTGCAAATTCCACAAAATATATTAAAAACTTAAAGTGAAATTGTTTATAAAGTTTTTTATTCTTTATTAATTTATCTGTGGATAATTTTGATATCCTATGTACCAGTTTCCCAATGACACATATAGCTGCATATATATAGTCAAGTAAGGTCACTTATTGTTTGCTAATAGTAATTAGTATATTATGATCTGTTGATTACGGTGCATAATTTTACTTCTGATCAGCAAAACTTTAGGAGCTAGTGATGATACTGTGTTTGTCTGTGTGCATGCACATGCATGCTAATATGGAAAGCATGTTGTTTACTATAGCAGCATTAATTAGGAGAGTGACATATAGAGCTCTGTCCTTGGTCCTGTTTTGTTCAAAGTTTATATCAATGTAAAATGAAAATGTGACAGAAGGCATAATTCTTTTCATTGTTGCTCCAACAATTATTTTCCTTTCTCAGATATCTCCTCCACCCTTGTGTATCTTTAGTTTTCTATTTGCCTACAAACTTGCTCCAACCCCTTCAAAAAACCTTTTAAATCTTTCTTTAGTCTTCTTTCCCAGTTCATATTCCATCCCTTTGCTCTCTTTTTCAGGACCAAACTTCTTTTAAAAAAGTGGTCTACCCAATTCTTCCACTTTCTTACTGCCATCCATCATTTTCTTCAACTCATTAAAATATGAGTTGTATTCCAATTCAATAATTTAATTATTCACTCAGATTATCATTCCACCCAATAAACCTTAAAATAATTTATTATCCCTTTCATTTTCATTAAAAAACATTTTAGGTCAGATTTATTATGTATCACAAATGAAAATAATTACCACAACTGGAGGCTCTAGACTAGTACTTCCAAAAATTTTCATGGCAGCTAATGCAGATATTTCATCATCGTTTCAAACTCAATATGTCTCATACTGAATAGCTTATTTCCCCTTGCAACCTAACTTTCCTTTTCCTTTTCTTCTTTGTTATTTGTGTGAGTAGCACCGAGATTTATCTGGGATCACATTAGGGGAAAAATCAAAATCAAAACCAAAACCTTTACTATTATTATTTATTCTGCCTACACAACATATTATCCATTTCTTATCTCCTTCTTATCATACTTATAAAGGCCTTTATTATCACACAAATGGATTTCAGTAATACCCTGCCAATTAATTTTCATATTTCCATTTTATCCCAACTCCCTTTTTGTCCCTATCATCATGGGTAGTATCATCCTTCAAATCTCCCAGATTGGAAATCTCAGACAATCAACAATCCTCACTCTTTCACCCTACATCAATCGCAAAATCCTTTAATTTTCTTTCTTCATAACAAGTTTTCCAACTGCTTTTTTCAATCTACTGATTCAGTTTCTTTCCTAGTCTAAGCTCTCATCTATTCTCACTTGGTCTTTTGTAATAACTTCCTAATTGGTCTCTCTGCCTCAAGCCACTTTTCTTTCCAATCCAGCTTTGAATTTCCCAAAGAAGAGGTCTGAGTATGTCATTTAAAAATGTCACTCAATAGACTCCACTGGCTCCCTTTTACCTCTAGGATCAAATACAAAGTGCTGGCATATAAACTTCTTCACAACTTAGCTTCAACCCAAATATCCATCCTTGTATTATGTTACTGTTCTTCCCACACACTATAATCCTGAGAGACTGGCCTTCTTACTTCTCTTTGTACTGTACACTCTATCTCCTCTCTCATTGCCTTGCCCTCTTAGTCTCCTCTTGCCTGAAGGGTACTTCTGGATCACTTCTGTATTTTATAATTCCTAATTTCCTTTGGGGGGCATTAGATGGCTCCATGGATTGAGATCAAACCCTGGAGTTAAGAAGACCTAGATTCAAATCCAGCTTCAGACCCTTATTAGTTATGTACCCTGGGTAGGTCATTTAACCCTGTTTGCCTCAGTCTTCTCGCCTGTAAAATGATCTGGAAAAAGAAACAACAAACCACTACAGTATCTTTGCCAAGAAAAATCTCAATTGAAGTAACAAATATTCAAATATTACTGAATAACAACAATTTCCTTTAAGTACCAATTTCTAAATAAAACATTTCTTGAAATATTTTATATATAATATATTCACACATATATTTTGGAATGTTTATACACACAGTACATACATATTCATAATCAAACCTATGTGTCTGTATAAGGTGAGGAGTATTAGATTTCTACCCCTCAAGGTGATTGATACAGTGCCTTCTTATGATGAGATTTTAATATATTAGCAAACTAAAAGACCCCATGATTCCTTTATGAAGGGCGAATACCCTTTGAATTAAAAGTTTACAACACTGGCTGAGCAAGAAGCTCAGAAGTTTTAAATGGCCAAATCTTGAGAATTTCCAAGACTTTATATCATATAAGGTACCTACAGAAGAGATTAAGAGCAAGAGGGAAGAAGGAATTTCTTTCCCCCTCCCCTTTATGGCCCACTACCATACTGACCATGTAGCTTTGAAGGAAAGTGAAGGTAAGAGAAGGAGATACTATATCCATTAGGGAAACAAACATATATGTACTTCAGAAAGGCAGGGAGACAGATAGATATATAAAGAGCAGCTCATAAAAGGAAGGAAACAGCTTCAAGAATTATCACTGTTGGCATCAAAGAAGAGAATAAGATTATAGAAAAAAACAAACCCTGGTAATCCAGATAAACAATCTGCCCAGTAGAGATGCTGCTAACAAGGGCAGTTGCATAATGAATCAAAAAAGAAATTACTTTTAGTCTCAGCAGTTACAACAGTTATCTGCTTTATCCTTTATTATTTATTCTTGCAGATTCTTTTATCTTACACTTCTCTTTTTAATGTTATATTTATTTTAGAGAGAGTGTAACCTAGTATATGGAAGTGCTATTTTATAATAACTATTCTTTCTTTGTCAATCAAATAAATTATTTTCCCAAGACCAAAGTGAGCCTTGTAAGTTAATTGCAAAGGTCCTGGAGTCAGGAAGACTTAAATTCATATCCAGTCTCAGATACTTACTAACTGCATGACCCTGGACAATTCATTTAATCTTGCTTGTCTCAGTTCCTTTATCTGCAAAATGAGCTGGAAAATGAAATGGCAAATCATTATATTACCTTTGCCAAGAAAACTCCCAACATGGGGCAGTGAAAAATTGGACACAACTAAAATGACTGAACAACAATATATATATATATATATATGTATATATGTATATATATTGTGTGTGTATTAATTACATTTCCCCTAATATTATATTGGATATTATATTGGTTCCCTCAGGGCAAAGATGGTTTCTTTTTTGCATTCTCTCTTAGCAAAGTTATTGTTAATAATAGAATGATAATATTTAGTAGGTTCTTAATAAATGCTTATTTATTTAATTGAGTCTCACAATAGGCTAGAGAGTGAACTACTACTTTCTTCTGAGGTCAAAATTCTCTACTACTTTATGTTTATTGCTATCTTTAACATTAGGGCAACAAGAAGGGTTGAAGTCTATATAATTCTTATTGGGTTGGGAACTTCACCTATGAAGTGAGTTCCCCCTGGATGGGTCTTGATGTGTTATTTTATGATACTTTTTGAGCAATGGTAATCATAGTATTAGACACAAGTAGTAATGACTTCTGATAATAACTTGAAAAAATTTTAGTCAATTAATTAATCAAATGATCAGTAAATTAACAAACATTTATAGTGTCTACTGTGGCAGGTATTGTGCTAAGTGCCCTACAAATATCATAGTATTTGCAAATAATGACCAATTGATCCTCAAAATAAACCCGGGAGATAAATATTATTTTTCCTCTCATTTTACAGTTGAGGAAAATTATGCAAACAGATGTTAAATGACTTGTCCAAGTTCATACACTAAGCATATGAGATATGATTTTAAACTCAGGTATTCCCAATTCCAGTTCCAAGGCTGTTTACACTACACTTTCTAGCTGTTTCTAGAAATGTATGAAAGGTCCAGATTATATAGGGGATTGAAGGCCAAGCAGAAAATTTTTTATATTTGAACTTGGAAGGAATGGGGAGCTCCCAGGAGTTTATTGACTGAATGGAGAACAACCTGAAGTGGGGAAATACTTGAGACAAGAATGCTAATCAGCAAACTATTGGAAATGATGGGAGCATACACAGGCAAAGTGGTAGTGTCATAGGAAAGAAGCAGGTGAATGAAAGAGACCCTATAAAAATAGAAATGACAGGATTTGGCAACTGATGGATATGGCATGTGCCTGTGTGAAAGTGAGGAATTTTTGAGCCTGGGAGACTATGGATAGTGATGTTCTTAACAATAGCAGGAAAGTTAAAGGGAAAGGGGAGACAATGAGTTCAGTTTTAGATAGGTCCAGTTTAAAATTTCAAAAGGACATCCAATTTGGGATGACTAACAGGCAGATGGGAATGAGAGATCAGAGGTCGGGAAAGAGATTAACATTGAATGAGGAGACCTGATAGTCATTTTCATAGAGAATAACTAAAATTGTAGGAATGGATTCAGTTCATTCTACTTCATTATTTAGGAAGAATCTAAGCAGTAATGCTATAATAATGAGCCATTTTTATTTTGGGCATTATAACCCAAGTATCACTGGGGAGTCCTTCATGGATTCATAGCCATTTAGAGAATTCTGCTCTTGGAATTATCTCTACTGGATATTCCTTTCCTAGATTTTCTCCCTGTGTGGTTTTGGAAGACACTTTATTATTTGCTGCAGAGCCGAGTCAGAAGATTCAAGCTACCCAGTGAATAATTTTCAAGTGTGTAGATAAATCCCAAAATAGGTCAATATACAATACCTCATCAAAATTCCATTTGGACTGAGTCATAGTTGGGAAGGTACCTACCTTCTCTAAATTCACACATTACAAAGAAAAATGAAATGCTTCTCAAAAGGCCCTTCCATATATTATTTCAATGTGTTCTTTTTAAAAGCTATATAACCTATCTTCTAGGAATTCCATTAATGCATTAAATCATCAAAATGTCATTTTAAAAGAAACTGAAAAGACAAAGGGCAAACACAGCCATGCAATAGAGAAAAATCAAATCAACTAAAATTGAAAAAGAACAGTCAGATAAAAGGAAGCAGAAAATTTCATATTAGATTTCTGGCAAATAAGAGCTTAATTATTTCATTCTCAAAGAATATTAAAAGTTCAAGATTTCTCTTTTGAGAAAGAGTTAATTTAGACTGTAACATGGTCTTCAACTGACAGAATGGCCATTTTATCAGCCCTGCTGTCACTAACAGGGGCATGGGGCTATAAGTCACACAAAAATCTTCTAGTATCAATTGTCCAGTTGGCCATGCAACATTTTGATCTGCCAGGAATGCTAAGGGCACATAAAGCTCCAGTGTTTTACATGCATATTTATTTCTATAGTCCCTTCAAAATTAGGCTAGATTTTGTATTGGAGTATAATAAATACAGAGCTATTCTGAAATATATTTCATATGGCACCTTATTGTTGCCTTGGAAAGTGATCTTTTGGATAATTTGTCAGCAAATAAACAAAGATATATAGTAGAATGGCTTCCTAAATAGTCCACTCCTCTTGAACATATCCTTATATTCAGAAAGGTGAAGAAATTTAAAAGAGATACTTTCTAATACATTAAATGAAAAGTATAAATTCTGTGTGATCACTTTCCCTCTACTAATATAAATATAAACATATATTTATTTATTTACATTTCAAATCTCCATATATACTTTAAAATCTTTATTCTTTTACTTTCCATTATTGGTTTTCCATTTGTTTAATGCTGTGCCAGGTAATGAGCAGTTAACAATATTAGAAACTATTTTGTATTATCATGTTGGCTACATAAACATATTGATAGGACAATCTTTTCAAGCTAGTTTATTATAACTAAAGAACATTGGCCTCAGAGAGAAAATGACACCCATTTTATATAGTCTGGTATTTTCTTGTACAATTTGGTAATGGTTATACTATCTAATATACTAAGTCTAATGAAAAAAGGAATTTAGATGACCTGCCCTGGGTCATAGAGAACATTAACAAGGGCTGAAGACACTGATCAGTAGAATGGAGCCTATTTCTCTGAGAGTGTACCTTTTCCCCTACTCTCACATCTCCTCTGTGATTATACTCTCCAAACAAGATTTATAGAATCACAGGAACCCAGAGTTGGAAGGGTCTGCAGAGGATAACTAGTTCAGTCACGCTATGGTTAGCCTATGTGCTCAGGCTTCTCTGTGATTGTCCAGATCAATCTTTTATACAGATAGTAAAAAATATATTGGGGAAGGAGGAGAGAGGAAGAGGAGAAGGAAAAGGAGGAGATGTGGGAGAGAGAGATTGTCTTTCTACAATTATCAAGCACATACATCAGCCCTTGTGCTAAGCCATGGAGATTAATAATGCTAGTTAATATCTGAGTAGTAGTACTTTAAGGTTTGAGAAGCAATTTTCTTATAGAATAAAGTTAGAATAAAGATATATATATATATACATATATATGAATATGTGTGTATATCTACATTGATAGATATATACACACACATACCAGCCATGTTTTATAAATTTTATATCATTTGAGTGCTTTAACTCTTTTTCAAACTGAGGTGGAATATATGGCATCTGGAGATCCAATTCAGAGGGTGTTGTTTCAGATGTGAAGAGGGAAAAGCAAGAGAGAAAAACATCCAAAGAGAAAACAAAATGTTCACAGTAGATATATGTGGCCTTCGGAAAGTTAGTTAACATTTGTGAATGTCAGCATCTTTATTAGCGAAATAAAGTAGTTGGTTTAAGATGATATTCCAAATGCCTTCAAGATCTAAAAGTAATAACTTTTGGCAAATATACTTTTATAAAAATGCATGATTATCACAGATAAACAGTCTAACATTTAATTTCATAATCTTATGTATTGAAGACTATAAGAATCCAATGCTGACTGTTCACATTCATTCAAAAGTCAAAACCAAAATTTAAGTATTGAGCCATTCTCTGATGGTTGGGGAGAAGGAGCTTGAACAAGTGGGGGAAGTTTTTATATAAGAGCACTGATTTAGGATGAAAAGAGAAATTAGAGATCTAGGACAAACATTCTCGTTACATAGGGAAGGAAGGAGATCCATTGATTTGCTCCCACTCTCCTCCTGTAATTTAAAAGTAGTTAAATTTGGTAGGTGAGAACACTTCTTGAATTAATCAATCAATCAGATGTAAATGTGATCAAAGGGTTTATCTCTCCTTTAATCAATCAAAATCACTTCAGTTAATTGTGACATGAAATTTGTTTTGATTGAGTGAAGAATTTGGTTATTCTTTGAGAAATTTCATCACATAAGGCTCTGTTCAAGATCAGAGTTTTCAAGGGATAGGCTATGACCTATAAAAAGCTGGAGTATCAAGAATTGAGCTAGACTGAGTCAACTGTACAGGGGCAAGCATAAAAACAGAAAGAGAAATCTAAACTAAACTGTTGAATAGAAGGGAGAGATCAAGGAGGACCATCCACACTAAAACTATCTTGGAGAAAAATCAGGATGAAGTCATGAGTTATAGCCACTTTTTCAAAAATGAAGGAAATTATATCTCACTCTCCCCAAGTCTTTTGGTTAACATACAATGTAATATACTTTTTACTCCAATCATTTCCTATAACCTGACTTTTTTCCCTTAAAAATTCAGGAGTTATGAAAGATATAAATATAAACTAGAATATCATCAAAACTCTGCCCATTGAGAATTGGAGTCTTAGGGCAATTGTGACTATATGTCCAATTTTGGGTTTAATGTAAACATCCTAAAGGAGCAAGGTGATATTATAGTGTCCCTAAGATGAAAAATGAACTACATATAATATTGAGATATTTCACAGATAAAGAAGCTTAGGTTTGACAAGGTTGCGTGTTACATTTAAGGTCAGAAAGGTCACAAAGTAGCAGAGGCAAGATTCAATATATCTAGTTTTTTATTGATTTGGAGGTTTAATTTCAATCTGTCAGTTAAAAGTCAATTTTCCTCATCTTTGAGTTTTAGCATTATATAAAGGAGAGGTACCAAATATTATGTAAAGGAAAGAGATCATGTATTCTTCCCTAAAGAAGTCTTCAGGTAAACACTGTCTGACTGAATATCTATTGTGTATAGTTAGTATTTACTTCAGTTCAGTTTGGACTAAATAATCTCTCAGGTTCCTTTTGTCTCCCGGAATTCTATGATTATGTCACTATGTCAATATATTTGGGGTATGAAATTCACTTTAATTTATCAATTTTTTCCTCAGTACCTGACTGAAATAGCAATTCTGGTGAGTTCAGTTGCCTAGAAAAGATATTAGTAAGTCAAAAATTATTAATTGTGCTTATCTATAATCACAGACTAGATCATAAGCATGAGCCAGTCATCTAAGAAAATTATGAGACTGTTTATAAAAGGAATTGATGAGTTTATATAGAGAAGTCAGAATAATAGTACAAACTATTTCTATTAATGGAAAATAAGTATAATTTGTGACTTAATGATGGAATGTTAGTAATAGCACAATTTATAGTCATTACTAGCTTCCAAAATTTTTTAATTATTATGTATTTGGATATTTAGTTTCTTGGTCTTTTATTTATTATTATTATTATTTGTCTTGTTGGCATCTGTAATTATGTAATGTTACACAATAGAACTAAATTAACAATATGGACTAATGTCTAGGCAATTGACCTCAGACAGATGATGACCTAAGAGTAAGTCCTGCCCCTCATATACTGACTGTAATCCTGAGAAAGTAAAAATCTGTCAGTGCCCCTGAAGTTCTCAAATAGGAATTTAAAAAAAGGTATTAAATTGTTACTTTGAGATAGAGTAAGCACCTGGCCTAGAAACAGAGAAGAGGAGACCTTCCTTGCTTTCCAGTTCACATCACAGACAAAATCACACAGAAGGTTTCAGCAGCAAGGCAGATAGAAAGGTTCAATGGTCATTAGTGCAATGACAAAGACGATGATAACTAATTTGTTTGATACATATACCTTAATGCCATTTCTACTGATAAAGTCATATACATTTCTGATGTTGAATCATTAGATAGTGCCAAAGAGTCTGGCAGTGAGAACTTTCTTTTCTGGGTCTTCAGGAGCCCTGGCTGCTCAGAAGACAAGCACTACAGAATCTAAAGAAATAGTTGCCAGGTTTAGCCTTCATGGTGATTGCTTTCCAGGATGAAGGTTGCTGCATAGTGAAGAAAGAGTACTAATTTATATTCAAAGAGGAAGTTACTAATGGGCAGCTCCCTGTATCAAGAAAATTGAAGGTTCCTTTTAAAAAATCAATTAGAATCAACTTGGAAAATGTATACAAATTGAACTACAAATTTTAAAATGAAGAAGGGAACTGGCAAGATGAAAAGAATGTGTGGATTTGGAGTAAGAAAAAGAGTGTTTTGGAGCAACTAGGTGGCTCACTAGATAGAGAATTAGGCCTGGAAATGGGAGGTCCTAGGTTCAAATCTGACCTCAGACATTTCCTAGTTATTTGACCCTGGGCAAGCCACTTAACTCCCATTGCCTAGTACTGACTGTTCTGAATTGGAAATGATACTCAGTATGGATTCTAAGACAGATTCTAAGACAGAATTTGCTAAGGGTTAAAAAAAGAAAAAGAAAAGAAAACCAGTATTTGAATCCCAGTTCTGAACCCAAAAAGAAGTAAATCACCTATTCTTTCTTATTCTACATTTCCTCATGCACAAAAGGGAATTAATATATTAATTTTTCTGCATTGTTATTTGGAAGAAAATACTTTGAAAGTGTTAAAATGCTCACTGTCATTTGAAAACAAGATTATCTATAAGACTTCACTGGAAATCTCTCTTTTGCCAGCTCTATTTGACATTGTCTGTGACAGTGGCAACAACCTGTGGCAGACATGAATCTCCCTGTTTGAGGTTATATTAATAGCCCCAAGATCATCAAAATTATCTTCATTAAAATGTAGTTCAAGGAATCTCATGTTTTTATGAAATATACATAGGAGATAAGTTGGTAAAGTGGAATCTTTAAAGTGGTATTTACTCTGACAAATCAAATGCCCTACTACCTCCAACCTGAAAAGAAACAAAAAAGAACAAACTCCAAAACAAATTAGAACTTATCTGAGCATTTAATAGTTTCTTAACTTCTTTCCATTATTCCTTATTTTGGCTCTTTTTGCTTCTTGAGTTATTGCCAACCCCAACAATGGTAGCTAACATATTGAGATGCTTTGAGGCACCCTACTTTTGTGGAGTCTGGGCCTCACAAATAGTAGAGATTCAAAATCTCCAGAGAAATATTGTATTTATAAGAATTTCAGCATAGTTTTATGGGGATTTATTTTCTGAATGGACAAATAAAAACCTTTAAGAGCATAGCCAAAATACAACTTGGAGATTTATGTTATTTAAATATAGGAATATCTTCAGTTGGTGATTAGAAGATTGACTACTATAAAACCATAAGTATGATTCAAGTGAAAGAGAAATGGATTTAGAGTCCAGGGTTCAAATACCTACCTCTGCCACTTACCAGATCCACATACTCGAAAAAGTCATTTGATTTCTCTGGACCTTAGTCTCCTCTTCTATAAAATTAATTGGTTGGAGTAGATTTTCTTTTAATTCACTACCAGTTCTGAACCCATGACATTAGTTATTAATTGTGATTTCAATTATTAAGATACTGTGCTATGCACTTTGGTTTCAACACGTATCAATGATGCTCTAATTAGTTCTAATTAGTGAAGATTTTGTTTCAGGAAAGAAAACAACCCCCTTCTCCCACAACTACATATAAATTATCTATAAGTTGATATAATTTAATACATGTTAATGCCAACATTAATGTATTAATATTTTAATAAGTACATGGTAAGAAAGTAATCAAATGGTTAACAGGCAAAATTTTATTCCCTTGTAAGAGAAATAAGACTTAGAATAAAACAAATTACCAACACATTTTTTAGGTTTTTTTTTTTTTACTAACACATTTGTAAGAATCTTTTGCATGTATTGAGCACATGTTAGAGACATAGAATTGAAATAAAATAAAATCTCCTTCTCCAGTATTAGACTATATTACTCATTATTATCAAAACCATTTATGTGTCTCTGGATACTCTGACATTAGATGCTATCTGAATCAATGGAAATCAGTAGTAGTAGTAGTCTCTTGGTAACCAAGGATGATGATTGTTTTTGTGAGCTTTCATCTGTGATATAGACGCGTGTGCACAAAATCACTTGCACGTGAAGGAGATTTAAGTGGAAAAGTCGATGCACAGAGACAGTTCCACTCTCTCGGCATTGGAAGCCTGGGTCCAGTGGCACGAAAAGTCGTTACACCTAGAGACTTCCTCAGCTGCATTGGATGGCTATGTTGTCCTTTGTGCTCTATCACGCCCTAAGCACTCCACAGTGCTTTGCTGCGTCGCCATCTCAGCCGTTGAACCTTCTTATTGGTTTCTTCTGTCTGTTCAGCCAAAGCAGTCTTCACATGCTGGGTGAGCAAAGCCCTGGTTCACCAGGGGTCTATGACCCGATGGCTACCCTCACAAGGTTTAGCCGGCCTGTTGAAGCCCTTTCCCAGGGTGTGGCCGCTGTCACATGCTAGCAGCTACTGGGAGCCACAAGTGAGAGCTGGGTGTCAGGTGAGGGTCAGAGGTTGGAGAGCTGCCCCTCTCCAACTCTTCTTGGGGTGTATGGGGTGCTCAGGGAGGAGTAGTAACAGCTATACTATAACTATAATTGACTGTAAAAGATTTAGTAATTCTGATTAATATAATGACTAATCAAAATTCTAAAGGATTCATGATGGAAAATACTATCTACCTCCAGATAGAGAAATGATGAACTGAGTGCAGAAGTATGGATTGAAGTCAATATATTTTTTCTCTTAAACAAGGGATTTGTCTAGGGACCCACAGCTATTAAGTGACTTGATGCCACACTTGAATTCAGGCCTTCCTGACAAAAGCCTCAATACTATCCATGCACTGTTATTTCACATACAATCCTCTATAAATCCCTATTCCAATTTGTTTATGATAATATTCTTTCATTTTAGGTTTTTATTATTAAATTGAGTATGAAGAAATTTAAAAGAAAAAAGCAATATTTAATTTCAGATGAATCCTTTTTCTTGTTTGTTCTTTATCATTTTTCTGATGACTGTCAAATTAAAAATTAAAAAGTATTTTAACTGTAAAATACTTTGAGCTATTTCCCAGATAAAGAAAATTTAATTACCTTTTAACATAATTTGGCAGGACCAAGCAAAAGAAGATGATCGAGGAGAGTATCTTTCCCTAGAACTCTGCTACCTCAAAGGATATTCCAGTGGAGAGCATGTAAAGGATGTTCTTTGGAACCAGAAAGACTTTTGAACAGAGAATATATGACTATGGTCCAAGTCCAAGAATCAATATATTGCTGGTCAGAGTTCTAAGAGTTATAACGATCTGAGTGGAGTGGCAGGGAGAGCATCACACAATTTCTTTTTTTTTCCCCCTAGTAATGCTGTTGCAGAAATAATATACCTTTCTCCTCCCTCTAATTATGCTCTGTAAATACTTCATTTTAAAAGAAAAAAAATGTTACTCAAGAAGCCCTACAACATTTATTTATAAATATGTCACAAAATATAGCAACATTTTTGGGGAACGGGGTCATTCCAAACTAAAGATTCATTGAATAGTATTTTGAAAATCACTAAATATTCCATGCAGAGTGAGATAAGCCCCTAAGTAAGAACCAGGGAGAGGGAGCTTTATCTTTATGTCTCCTCATTTTCATAAAGAACTTGAGAGAATTTAATAGATCCTAGAATAAAGAAAAGAAGATTTTGAATCTGAAGGTTAGACTCAAGGAAAGTAAACCACTGCTTTGGAAAGTATAGCTTATCTCTCTGGAACAGGGTGGCAAATTATTCTGCTTAAAAGCTAATTCTTAACAAAGCTCATAAACATTCCAGGCAGGCTTATCAGCAAAAGAATTAACATAAACCTAAGTATTTCTTTAATGTAAATATACTTATTTATTGACATGAAGAAATAAATGTGTGGAGTTAGTGCTATGCTACAGGGCAAATATAACATTAGTATAAAAACTTGTTGTGCCCAACTCACTTTGAGATCATTTAGTCTTATTTCAAATAGTAGATATTTATGTTTGCATGTGGAACAGCTAAATTAATGAGTTATAATGACAAACTATTAAAATCAAAAATAAAAAGAAATTTAAAAGGTGACAACTATTGGTCAAAGGTTTTCCATATCATTGTTATTTTTAAAAATTTTGGTCCAGAGCTGTGGGAATTTATTCATGAATATCTTCCAATCAATTTTCAACTAGGAAACTAGGGCAAAGGATAAGGAAGGAATAACAAAAATATCTACTTACAAATGTATAAAAAGAACCACCAGCTGTTGGAGCATTG
Source organism: Monodelphis domestica (assembly GCF_027887165.1). NCBI lineage: Eukaryota > Metazoa > Chordata > Mammalia > Didelphimorphia > Didelphidae > Monodelphis > Monodelphis domestica. Next base: position 318,352,324 of record NC_077228.1, on the reverse strand, counting down.
AACTTACAAATTTGAAGACTTATCTTTATAAGTTCAAGTCCATCCAGTGACACTTACTAGCTGGCACTGTGTGATCTTAGGCAAGGCATTTAATCCCATTTGCCTTAGTTTGTCATCTGTAAAATGAGCTGGAGAGGGATATGGCAAACCATTCCAGCTCCTTTGTCAAGAAACTCCCAAATGGGGCCATGGAGAGTCGGACATAACTGAAAACAACTGAATGACAAATAAAATACTACTATCCAAATAAAGACAGTAGTTTCTAAAAATGCTCATTTCTCTCAGCAGTTATTGATAAAATATTTATTATCTATTACCCTATACTAATGACATGTTCTGGGAATTTTAAGATTTCTTACTTACTATATCATATTTATGCCTTGCTTCATTAAATAAATATTACAAAAGAAATACTTGCACTTAACCTTATCCTTTATTTCTGTAACATGGTTTATTCCAACACCAGTATTGTTATCATTGTGGAATACAAAGAAGTCAGTTGTGCCATGTTCCTCTTTACCTCATCAGAATTTTTTTCAACATTTTCCAGATTATAACTAAATTGGCCTATATGTAAATGAGTGAAGCAAATAGCAGTTGGAAATGATGAAACGTAAAAAATATATATTTTTAGAACTGATTAGTAAAATAAAAATTACATCACTGGAAACCTAATCTTGGTTTTAGATAATTTTCCTCTTATTTTTATACCTTTTGGTATTAACAACATCACTTAGAGCAGAGTTTCTCAACTTCTCAATTTGTAGCAATGAAAATACATAATGCATACCAGATATTTACATTCCTAATCATAACTGTAGCAAAATTAAAGTTTTGAAGTAGCCACCAAAATACTTTTTTGGTTTGAGGTCACTGCAACATGAGGAACTGTATTGCAGGGTCACAGCATTAGAAAGAATGAGAACCACTGACTTAAAGTATCAATAGATAAGAATGATGGATATATCACTATGCACTGAAAATTAATAGATTTATTTATTATATTTTTATTTATATTTATAGATTAATAGAAAATATAGATAACTATATTTTTCAACAGAGATTAAATATTTTGTAGAAATGTAGAAGCATGAAAATTTTAAGATAAGGAAATCTGCACAAAATACTTAATTTTAAGTTTTTAAATTAAGATTTTAAGTTACTAGAAGATAGATTTTTTAAAAAAATTTTAAGTTACTAGAAGATAGAATCTTTTTGTCAGTATTACACGTGGTGAGAAATGAGTTTCAAATAAATATACACTCTGAGTATTTATACTTCAAGTAGTATTATAGACTAAAACATGCCCCTTTGCTCAAAAAACCATTAATAGCTCCCCACCATATAATAAATAAACTAAATTTGATCCTAAGATTCAAGGCTTTCCATCATCTGACTTCTATTGATGTTTTCAGCTTCATTTTATGTTACTGTTCTTTAAGTTTTATGCTTCAGCCAAACCGGGTTATTCCTTTTCCCTTTTGCTCATACATTCAAGTCAGTCAATCAGCCATCATTTAATATATATATGCATATATATATGCATATATACATATATAGATAGATAGATATAGATATATATGCCTCTGTGCCTTTGTTCACACTAGCCCCCTTTCTAGATTAGGGTCCTCTACCATGTATATTCATTGAAGACCTTGCCTTTCTTTAAGATGCAATATAATTAAAAGAACTACCTAAGATAAAATCCCCAGGACCAGATGGATTCACAAATGAATTCTATCAAATATTCAAAGAACAAATAATCCCAATACTATACAAAGTATTGGACAGAATAAGCAAAGAAGGAGTTCTACCAAATTCCTTCTATGACAAAAATATGATAATGATTCTAAAGCCAGGCAGGTCAAAAACAGAGAAAGAAAACTATAGACCAATCTCCCTAATGAACTTAGATTCTAAAATCTTAAATAGCATACCAGCAAAAAGACTCCAGCAAGTGCTCACAAGGGTTATTCATTATGATCAGGTGGTATTTATACCAGGAATGCAAGGATGGTTCAATATTAGGAAAACCATCCACATAATTGACCACATGAACAAGCAAACCAATAAAAATCAAATAATTATCTCAATAAATGCAGAAAAAACCTTAGACAAAATACAACACATTCCTATTGAAAGCACTTGAAAGTATAGGAAAAGAAAGGCCTTTCCTAAAATAATAAACAGTATATATCTAAAACCATCAGCAAACATCATATGCAATGGGGATAAACTAGAAACCTTTCCAATAATATAAGGAGTGAAACAAGCATGACCATTATCACCTTTATTATTTAACATTGAACTAGAGACACTACACTAGCAGTAGCAATTAGAGAAGAAAAAGAAATTGAAGGTATTAAAATAGACAATGAGGAGACCAAGCTATCACTTTTTGAAGATGACATGATGGCCTACTTAAAGAATCCTAGAGAATCAACTAGAAAGCTAGTAGAAATAATCGACAACTTTAGCAAAGTTGCAAGATACAAAATAAACCCACATAAGTCATCAGCATTTCTATATATTTCCAACACATCTTAGCAGCAAGAATTAGAAAGAGAAAATCCATTTAAAATCACCCTAGACAATATAAAATACTTAGGAATCTATTTGCCAAGACAAACACAGGAACTATATAAAAACAGCTACAAAACACTTTCCACATAATTAAAACTAGATCTAAATAACTGGAAAACATTAATTGCTCATGGGTAGGATGAGCCAACATAATAAAAATGACCATCCTACCCAAACTTATTTACTTATTTAGGGCCATACCCATTAAACTACCAAGAAACTTTTTTTACTGAATTAGAAAAGCATAACAAAATTCATTTGGAAGAACAAAAGATCAAGGATATCAAGGGAAATAATTTTTAAAAATGTGAAGGAAGGTGGCCTAGCAATATAAGATCTCAAAATATACTATAAATCAGTGTTCATCAAAACAATTTGGTGCTGGTTAAGAGACAGAAAGGAAGATCAGTATAATAGACTTGGGGTAAGTGACCTCAGCAGTCTAAGATAAACCCAAAGATCCCAGCTTTTGAGACAAAAATCAAAACTTCTGAGAAAATTGGAAGACAGTATGGGAAAGATTGTGTTTTGATCAACATCTCATACCCTATACCCAGTTAAATTCAGAATGGGTGAATGACTTGAATATAAAGAAGGAAACTATAAGTAAATTAAGTGAACACAGAATAGTATATTTGTCAGATCTTTGGGAAAGGAAAGATTTTAGGACAAAGCAAGAGTTAGAAAAAAAATTACAAAATGTAAAACAATTTTGATTACATTAAATTAAAAAGGTTTTGTACAAACAGAACCAATGCAATCAAAATTAGAAGGGAAGCAACAAATTGGGAAAATATCTTCATAACAAAAACTTCTGACAAAGGTCTAATTATTCAAATTTATAAAGAGCTAAATCAATTGTACAAAAAATCAAGCCATTCCCCAACTGATAAATGGGCAAGGGACATGAATAAGAAATCAAAACTCTTAATAAACACATGAAAAAATGTCCTAAATCTTTTATAATCATAGAAATACAAATCAAAGCAACTCTGAGGTAGCACCTCACACCTAACTGGCTAACATGACAGGAAAGGAAAATAATGAATGTTGGAAGGGATGTAGCAAAATTGGAACATTAATACATTGCTGGTGGAGTTGTGAGTTGATCCAACCATTCTGGAGGGCAATTTGGAACGATGCCCAAAGGGCACTAAAAAACTGTCTGCCCTTTGATCCAGCCATGGTACTGCTGGGTTTGTACCCCAAAGAAATAAGGAAAAATACTTGACCAGGAATAGCTGTGCTCTTTGTTGTGGCAAAACATTGGAAAATGAGGGGATACCTCTCAATTTGGGAATGGATGAATAAATTGTGGTTTATGTTAGTGATGCAATACTATTGTGCACAAAGGAATACTGTACTGGAGGAATTCCATGTAAACTGGAAAGACTTGTAGGAACTAATGCAGAGTGAAAGGAGTAGAATCAGAAGAACATTGTACACAGAGACTGATACACTGTGGTACAATCAAATGTAATGGACTTCGCAATTAGTAGCAATACAATGATCCAGAACAATTCAGAGGGATTTATAAGAAAGAACACTATCTACATTCAGAGGGAAAACTGTGGGGGTAGAAACACAGAAGAAAAAAACTGCTTGATCACATGGGTTGATGGGGATATGATTGGGGATGTAGACTCTAAATGATCATCCTAGTGCAAATAAATGGGTTTTTATCAAAGAAACATGTAAAACCCAGTGGAATCGCAAGTCGGCTATGGGAGGGGGTTGGGGGAAGGTTAGGGTAAGAACACAATCCTTGTAACCATGGAAAACATTCTAAATTGACTATATACAATTAAAAAAAGACACAACATAATTAGATGTCACTGTCTCCATAAAGACTTACTTTTAAATATATAAAATAAGGTGGGGAGAATTTTTACAAAGACTTCCTCTATCCCCTCCTTTTGAAAGAGATCTCTCCCTCTTCAATCTTACCTTGACCTCTCCTTTGTATTCTTTGTAACCAGTTACTTAAGCTTATCTCCTCACCACTCTATTAGACCATAGCTAGTTAAGAGTTGAATCTTTGATGTATCTTTTTTATATCATCAATACCAAGGACAACACATTATATTTCCACTCAATAATTATTTGTTTAATTAAAATTATTTGGAATTTCTACAGGGGGAAGTTGATCTCCTTTCATTCTGATTTTAAAAGAAAGGAGAAGAGTATCTTTTTTATGGGACCAACTAGGAATTGAGACAGAATAGGGAGTTGAATACAGGGGGCAATACAAAAATAAGAGTTGATGCATTGAAAGATACATTTCTAGGTTATAAGTGCCATGAGGACATGTTTTATTTTTTGTTCATGTTTTATTTTTTTAATAACACCTAGACAGTGTGTTAGATATGGTAGATGCTCACAAATACCCAATGAATAAGTGAGTGAATAGTAATTAGAAAGGAGCTACAAAAGAAAAGGAGGTCAACAGTAATCCTGAGGAAAGATATAGGAGAATGATCATCAAGTTGAGAGAGGCTTTAAGATTTCATCCAGCACAGCACTATCTGAATATGGGTACTTAATAATAATTTTGACAATATGAGAATAGACTCTGCTAGAGGCAAAAATGCATATTTGTATTATATAGTGCTGGTTTTAGACTACATTAAAATGCACAAAAATAAGTTTTAAAAAAACTGAACAACCGCCTGGCAAGACTGCCTGTGGTCTAGATCAAGGCCAAAATTGAAAATATAGATATGCTCTTTGTCTTCTCATTTTTAGTCACCAGAAACCGCTGCCTCTTTATGTATGAAAGGATTTTATCTCCTTTGAGCACAGATAACACAAAATGGTGACTATTCATGCATAATCTAAGCCTCTAACTTCTGTTTTGTAATTTCTATAGCTCATTCAAAAAGCTTATTTATAATGTATTTTTATTTCAATACATGTTTTTGATGCTTTTATTCATCTAGTCTAGAAATATTTGTCCTAGAGTCATCTTTTCCACAAGTTAAATAGTTAAGCTTGGGAAAAGCTTCCTATAGTTAGATATAAATTTTATATAGCTCCTATGACTTTACTACAGAAATAGTTTAGTATTTTTATTAGTATAGAAATTAGAATTTAGCCAATTGTTTGAGAAATTACTAAACTGGAAAAAATGTCTCAGAAATTTCCTGATGAGAAAAATATACTTTATTTCCTCCAAGGACTCCAATTTATTTTTTAATAGGTATATTTTATCCCACAGGAACACAGATATCACCATATTAAAGATAAGCTTTGGTTTCAATAAGATAGGAAACAGAATTCTGCAATCAAGCCCAGGAATTCTCATCCTGCTATCTGTGAACAGTTGTTTTTTTTTTTTCATGTGATAACTGTATTTCAGCACAATTGAGTTCCTTTGGGAACTATGCATTTTATTTTATGCATTTAAAAAGTGTTGTTTTTTTTTTTTCTGAGAAGGTATCTGTAGGCTTCACCAGAATGTCGAAAGGGTTTATGACACCAAAAAGATTAAGAACCCTGATCTTGTCAATACTACCTAGTTGATATATTTGGAATTTAAAACTTCTGATCTGGTTTAATCCTATTATAATTCTGGTGCTCAAACTGCAACTTCAAGTAGCCTGTGAGTACTACAGCTATCTCTCCCCTCACCACCAGTTTTCCCAGAGAGCAAGGGAGGAAGTGTTTGCTTTGGGCAGCTGAACAGAGGGCCAGGGCATGCAAAATATGTCCTTGGGTGCTGGAAAGAGGGGGAAGGGAGCAGCTGCCTACCCCCCACTCTCACTCTGAATGGGTGCCTATACCCTGCCAATGTTGAATTATACTGATATGATAAATCAATGAAGCCATAATTTTAATCCATGTCCTTTGGTAAAATCTGCACATCCTTTGTTACACCATCCCACACAGAAGTTAAGTGGCTTTTCACTTGTCAAAATGCTAAAAGAGCTAGGCCACCACCCTCATATTTCCTAATTTCTAATCAATCAGTTAATTAAAATGTATTGAGTACCTACTATGTGTCACAAACTGTGCTTAAGTGCTGGAGCATGGGAAGGGATAAGGAATATAGTAGCAGGGGAGATAAAAGATAGGTCCTTCCCTCAAAGAACTTACAGTCTAATGGGTTAGATAACAAGCACACAACTTTGAAGAGGATAATAATCCTAAAAGGCAAGGCACCAGAATTAAGTGTTGGGAAAGACTTCTCATAGAAGATGGAAATCAACTAGGACTTGAAAGAAGTCAGAAAAGTCAGTGCTTTTTCTGATATACCACATTTTCATGGTGCCACCACACATTTCTTTTAGTAAATCTGTGTAGTAGATGTCCCAGTAGAGGGTTTAAGCAGTTAGTTGAGAATTTTTTAAAATTTTATTATATATATATTATACCTGGGAAAAGAGAGAGGAAGCATCTTCAGGGGAAGTAAAATCTAGGCATGGAGATCAGCAATTGCAAAGACATGGAGGTAAGAAAGGGCACACAGAGTTTAGGGAATAGAAACTAGACTATTTTGTTTAGAAAGTAGACTTATTTCATGAAAGAGAATTATAGGAAATAAGTCTAAAAAGATAAACTATCCAAATTGTAAAGGACTTGATTCCATAGGCAATAGGACACTGCTGAAGTTTCTGTAGCTAGAGAATAGTAACAGTCAAATATGCTTAAGGATGATAATATTAACAGAACTTTAGAGGAGTTATTGGCAAGAGCAGAGACCATAAACTAAGTAAGTCCAGGTAGGAGTCTTTTGCAATAGTCTAGAAAAGAAAGGATGAAATTATTCATAACCTTATTAATCTCAATCATTGCTTCTTTCCTCCCTCCAAATCCTAAGTATACTCCAACTCTCATTGCCCTCAATCTCAAGAATTTATCAATTTGGTCAAAGATATGAAAGGAAAACAAAGTGAGGGGGAAAAGGAAAACAAACGGAAGAGAAAGAGCTGTCCACTGCTTTGCTAGTTGTTCCTAAACTCTTTGACTTCATCCCGCGTGATCATTGAACTTCACTGAAGATGTCTAAGCAGCCTGCTCAGTTCACAAATCCAGAAACTCCTGGCAATGTTGGATTTGCAAATCTTCCAAATCAAGTCCAAATTTGAGTTCACTCTGATGGTGGTTGGGGAACCCGGCTTGGTTAAGTCTATGCTGATAAATAGCCTCTTCTTGACTGGTCTGTACCCTGAAAGAGTCATTCCGGGGGCTGCAGAGAAAATAGAAAGGACTGTGCAGATTGAGGCCTCCACAGTGGAGATCAAGGAGAGAGGGGTCAAGCTCAGTCTCACTGTCGTAGACACACAGGCTATGGGGATGTGATTAACTGCGGAGACTGTTTTAAGACCATCATCTCCTACATCGACAAGAAATTAGAAAGGTATCTGCAGGATGAAAGCAGTTTGAACCAGCAACACATCATAGATAATCGGGTGCACTGCTGCTTCTACTTCATTTCACCTTTTGGATACGAGCTCAAACCATTAGATGTTGAGTTTATGAAAGCAATCCACAATAAGGTGAATATCGTGCCCGTGATTGCAAAAGCTGATACTCTTACCCTGAAGAAGGAACGATTGAAGAAGAGGGTCCTGGATGAAATCGAAGAGCGTGGCATCAAGATTTATCATTTGCCCGATGCTGAGTCCGACAAGGGCAAGGATTTCAAAGAACAGACTGGACTTCTGAAGGCCAGTATTCCGTTTTCAGTGATGGGATCCAATCAGCTGATTGAAGCCAAAGGCAAAAAGGTTCGAGGCCATCTTTATCCTTAGGGAGTCGTGGAAGTGGAGAATCCAGAACATAATGACTTTCTCAAGCTGAGAACGATGCTAATCACTCACATGCAGGATTTCCAGGAGGTGACCCAGGATCTTTACCACGAGAACTTCAGCTCGGAAAGAATCAAGAGAAGCGGCAGAAAAGTGGAAAATGAGGAAGTGAATCAAGACCAAATCTTGCTGGAAAAGGAAGCAGAACTTTGTCGTATGCAGGAGACTATCCAGAGGATGCAGGCTCAGATGCAGATGCAGATGCAGATTCAAGGAGGAGGCAAAGATATCTTCGTGCATGGGCACCAGGCTTAAGAATTTCACTTACAGAGAAGAAAAAAAGAACATTCCAGTGTGTTTTTTCATGAAATCCCGGAAAGGAAGTCAACCTTCTTTCTACAATACCTGTGGCCTGAAATTGTTGCTCACCATTTTTACCCAAAGGTCGGTTGGGGTACCTTTTGTAATATGGACCTTGTATTTTATACTTTCCCATAACATGTCTGTTCCTACATAACTACTGTTAGGTAGACTTGGTTTTCTAGGATTACACTGTAAACTCATTCTGGATTCGTATGGTCTCTTTTGCCCTGGCCAGTCTGGATATTTCTATTTTTGATCTGCACTGCCATGGAGTCTCACACAGGAGTGAATTCTCCTTTTTCATCCAGCAGGTGTCAGAGCTCCAGACCTCTCTCATTAGGACCCCTGGGTAGGATAAGGAATTTCATCTGGTATAAACTAGTGTGTGTAACACCCAACACCCAGTTTTGTTGCTGCCCCTTGGGGTGCATTTGTTAACACATACATATAGTAACCAGCATCACCAGTTTGAAATAACAAAGAGGAATATGTACCTTTAAATAATTCACATTAAAATGTAACCTTTTGTAAAAAAAAAAAGGAAGAGAAAAATGGAAGATGAGAAAAAGGACAGGAGAATGGGGTTTTGCACAACAGTTTTCATTTTCCTAGAGAATAGGGAAGAAAAATGAAAGGTAATGTGATACATTTTTCCTTTTTCCATATGCCTTTAAAATAAAAACATTTGAAGTATGAATGTAGAACAAAGTTTGCTAATTTTTGCTTTATTTTATTTTTTGTTTTTTTATGTGAATAAGATGATAAATATAGAAATATTTTTATATGACTCCCACATGTAAAACCTATATCAAATCACTTCCCTTTTCAGGGAAGTGGGAGAAGGAGGTGAAAAGGAGAGAATTTGGAACCCAAATTGTTTTTTAAAAAGTTAAAAAAAATGTTTTCACATATAACTAGAAAAAAAGGAAATATAAATAAATAAACTAATCCACCACAAAAATAAAATAAAATACATTGATGGCATCTCTAAACACTCACTCCTCTTCATATATATAGTTACAGGTTGTTGCTATTTCAACCTCTCTAACTCTTTGTGACCCTGAGGATGATACTTGGCCATGGGGTTTAATGCAATGATATTGGAGTAGCTTGTCGTTTCCTTCTCCAGTGGATTTTTTTAAAACAAAAGAGTTTTAGTTACTTGCCCAAAGTCACATAGCTAGAAAGGATACAGGATAAGATATGAACACAGGGTTTCCTGACTCCAGGACAAGAGTTTCATTCACTGAACCATTTAGCTGCCCCATATAGTTACAAACCAAAGTATAACTCATGACAGTTTAAGCTGCAATATGAAGGTTATATTCCCAAGAGAAATAATATTCTTTTAAAAGAAATAAATAGGGAGAGCTTGCCTGTTCTATAAAGAAGACATAGCCTACTAAATATGGCACCAGCCTCAGTGCAATAATCTGAAAATACTAGGTAATCTTTGCCTCTTCAAACTTCATAAATGATTAAAGGGTTCAATCAAGACCCTAATTTTCCCTAGAACATTCATAAATGGGAACAAAATACACTTAAAATGGAAACCATCTTATTATTCCATTAAGTTATGCAAATACAGAAGTTATTAATATAGAATACAGACGGGATTAAAGGAAATAATTTTATCATTAATATGAAATCAGTTTTTAAATACCATAAGAGAACACAATATAGAATTTTGCTATTTGTAAAATACAGAAGAATAATATTAGTATACAGTACTGCACCTCTTCTGGTAAAGAAAAAAATCAACATGAGCAATGGAAATACTCTTTGAGATTGGGTTGCTCTAATAGCAGATGACACCAAGTACCAGCTTCTCATTCAAGGTCTAGTTAATGAAATAACATTTCATTTGTTTCAAAGTATTATAATTAGCTTTTCTTAAATTCAGAAGTATTTTAAAATGAATGTGTTTAATGAAGCAAAGAGTAAAACAAAATGCCTCAAACATTGAGTTTTGTCAAAGAACAAACTATTTTATACTAATTATTATGAAAGTATGCAAGTTTAATGGATCTCCTTTCATAGAAATCCCAGGATGTGTGCCCAAAAGATTTATAATGATTTTTTCTTGTAACAATGGAACAAAGTAAAACATTTATGTAAGGTACAAATTGATAATAAGCATTGGCATTAATCAAACGTTTTCTTTAAAAAATCCTTTTGCCTTTCAGAACTTTTCAAGTCACAATTTTCAAAGCATGAAATAGTCACTTAATTTTCTCTATGATAAAATCATTAAAAGACAAATCAAATGAAGCTTCAAAGCTGGGATGTATCAAGAGTAATATATTATCTTACACATAATTAGTTCTACATAAAATAACTCAAAAATATATTTGAAGTGTCAGTACAAAGGTTGGTGCTAAAATCTTGTATAAAAGAGACATCTTTCATCCTTGTTTAAAAAGAAAGTAAAACTTCTTGTGACAAGTCATAGACTTCTGCCAGTCTTAGAGGGCATCTATTCCTTTAATCAGTTCCTTTGTTTATGTCTTTCCAAGTATCAGTAAATACTTTTAGACCTTATGATATTCCCTTTAAACAATTTAGTTAGCATTCTTCATCTACTTTATAGTCATTTAAAAATAAATATTATGATTAATTTATTAAGAACAAAAATTATAATTTTTAATTCACAGTTTTAACCATTGACTACTTCTTCATGGTTAAATTTTATGAAATAATAAAAGCATCTTCATAATATAGAAATTGAAAATGTCACTTATTCAACAAATGAAATATAAGCTTATAAGAAAACATGTATAAGCTTAAATTGTAAATTATGAGAAAGTTCATTTCAGTTTTGTGATATTTTTAAGTTTGAAAAATTTTTTTAAAACCATAAGGCTTTAACTGGCAATAACTCCTCCCATTCCCTCTTTGGAATGATGTAGCCATCAGCAATGATGGTGGTAAGGTGGGGATTTTGAAAATGACTAACCAGCCATGGGCATATGGTTTTTTTTTTTTGTTTGTTTGTTTGTTTTGTTTTGTTTTGTTTTGTATCCACTTTGTTCCTTAATTTCTAATGATAATTTAATAAAACTCCTTAAAAAAAACATAAGGCTACAAAGATTCTCTCTAAGAGTTAATTGCAGGCTGTTCATTTAAAACAGTTCACAAATTACTTAAATCCATTTTGAATATATGATTACAATGATATTTATATACAGCAATAGATTTGCAATATCTGCATTATATATTTTTTCTGAGATGAATTTACCAGCTACACAAACATTAGAAATCCAAATTGTCCATAAAATGGTAGAAATGATGAATATAATAAATATTATAGTTTTTTTATTACAAATACTGTCACTGATAATCCAGCTCTTTTTTAAAGTGAAAAATGATATGTAACACTTAATGGTTTATTATCTAGACAAATATATTTACATATACGTATATGATGATTTGTACTGATATAATTAAATCAAAGTAGACACAGAAATAGGGTAGCTAGATAGCAAATAGATAGAGAGCAAGGTCTGGAGATGGGAGGACTTGGATCCAAATACAGCTTTAGTTACTTCCTAACTGTGTAACCTGGGGATAGGTCACTTAACCCCAGTTGGCTAGTTCTAACTGGTCTTCTGCCTTGGAATTGATATTTAATACCAATTGTAAGACAGATGGTAAGAGTAAAATAAAAAAAAATGTCTTCCTGAGTTCAAATCTGGCCTCAGACACTTCCTAGCTGCCTGACTCTGGGCAAGTTATGTAACTGCATCTGTTTCCTCATCTATAAAATGAGCTTGAGAAGGAAATGACAAACCACTCCAGTGACTTTGCTAATAAAACCCCAAATGGGGACATAAAGAGTCAAAAAGGACTGAAAAATGACTAAACGACATACATACAAATACAAATTTACATATCCTCAGTCTTTTCTTAATTGATTATAAACAACTCTTCAATGTAGTTTACCAATCTATATTTTCATCAAATTGTTTCTATGTGTTTAATGGTGTTTCCACAGCTTTTAATTATTCAACTTTGATGACTTTATCACTTTCAATTTTGACTCTCCATCCAGAAGGTAGCCTGGAGCAAAACTGTATGTCTTGTATGTGCCATGTTTTGTCTCTGACCTCAAACTTGGTTCACCTACATAGGAAGATTTTTGAAAATAAGACAGTTTTTATGGCATTTGAGTCAGAAGCTTCTTAGAAACTAAAAATACGCACTCTCCCCCCTCCACCACCATTCTTTGTGTTTTTGATTTTTTGCCAAAGAGATAGTGTGGGACTGACTAGCCTCAAACAAGTACAGAAGGAGAGGTCACACAAGAAGGCATGAGACAGAGGGACTTTTGAAATGGTCATTGAAACATTTCATGAAACTTTTTCTATCCCTCTAACAGGAGTGCTTTCCTTTCCATACAGGATTCTTCTGTTCCCATGCTTTCAGGGCCCAAACTAGCTGCCTTAGTGTTTGTTTGTTTGTATGTGTGTGTGGGGGGATTGGTGAGAGGTGAAAGCCTTTACATATTAATTAGAGAAAATTAAACTTAAAGTGCCAGTTTAAAATTTTTCAATAGTTTCAGTCTGAAAATCAGCATCATCCAGCAACCAGAATAGAGTGTATATAGAAGGGGAACAATTGACTGATTCACATGTAGGATGGTGAAGGTGGAACAGTCAGGAGATTTATTTAGTTTAGTCTTCCATCATTTACTCTGTGATGTTATTAACTCCCAGACCTGGTAATGATAATATTAAATTATGCTTTTTATTACATTAAAGATATGGTAGCTAAACTTCTGGTAATGATGGTCTAAGAGCTAAATCAGCTAGGTTGATCCTCAGATCCACTACCTACTCTGAAAAATTTTTGTTGTTAGTGCTGTTTGTATGTTTGTTGATTTTTGTTTTACCTCCTCAGTCATCCTCAAAGGTAAGAAACTGCTCTCTCACCAGGTTTATCCCAGACATCTCTATAACTTTGCAGGCCTTAATAGATCAGACAAAAATCCAAAGATTATCCTCACACATTTATGAGGCCCTGAATATGATTTTAATAGAGTAAATAAAAAGCAAACAATCCCCACAATAAAACTTTAATTATATAAGGTTACCATTACCATTTTTAACATGAAAAATCTACATTAAGTTGATCATGGTTGCTGTCCATTTGGTAATAAAAAAATTATGAAGGGTGAAAAATAGTAAAACCAGTCTATTAAAAGTGATTATACTATGGGTGAATGACCTGAATATAAAGAAGGAAACTATAAGCAAATTAAGCAAACACAGAATAGTATACTTGTCAGATCTTTGGGAAAGGAAAGACATTAAAACCAATCAAGAGCTAGAAAAAAACCACAGACTATAAAATCAATAATTTTGATTACATCAAATTAAAAAGTTTTTGTACAAACAAAACTAATGCATCCAAAATTAGAAGAGAAGCAACAAATTGGGAAACAATCTTCATTACAAAAACCTCTGACAAAGATCTAATTATTCAAATTTATAAAGAACTAAACCAATTGTACAAAAAATCAAGCCATTCTCCAATTGATAAATGGGCAAGGGACATGAATAGGCAATTTTCAGTCAAATAAATAAAAACTATTAATAATAATATGAAATATTATATTTTATAATGTAATATAATATATACTTACATATTGGCTAACATGACAGCAAAGGAAAGTAATGAATGTTGGAGGGGATGTGGCAAATTTGGGACATTAATGCATTGCTGGTGGAGTTATGAATTGATCCAACCATTCTGGAGAGCAATTTGGAACTATGCCCAAAGGGTGCTAAAAGACTGCCCTTTGATCCAGCCATAGCACTGCTGGGTTTGTACCCCAAAAGAGATAATAAGGAAAAAGACATGTACAAAAATATTCATAGCTGCCCTCTTTGTGGTGGCAAAAAATTGGAAAATGAGGGGATGCCCTTCAATTGGGGAATGGCTGAACAAATTGTGGTATATATTGGTTATGGAATACTATTGTGCTCAAAGGAATAATAAAATGGAGGAATTCCATGGAGACTGGAATGACCTCCAGGAACTGATGCAAAGTGAAAGGAACAGAACCAGGAAAACATTGTACACAGAGACTGATACACTGTGGTACAATTGAATGTGATGCACTTCTCCATTAGTGGCAATGCAGTGACCCTGAACAACTTGGAGGAATCTAGGAGAAAAACCACTATCCACATTCAGAGGAAAAACACCGGAGAAAAACATCTGCTTGAATACATGGATCTCGAAGGGATATGGTTGGGGATGTAGACTCTAAATGAAAATCCTAGTGCAAACAACAACATGGAAATAGGTTCTGATCAAGGACACAAGTAATACCCAATGAAATTGTGTGTTGGATGTGGAAAGGATGGGTGGAGGGGAGGGAGGGAAATAAAGTGATTATTGTAACAAAAAAAAAAAGAAACATGTCTTTCAACAAAGAGAAAGAACAAACATATTAATCACAGTTAAATAGAAAAGTCAGTGTGATAGATGACATCAATAAAGTCATATAAACAAAAAAGTGATTATACTACCAAAACATTTTGCTACATATAAATTGTGTGCCTATACTAAGATGACAATTTATATTGTTCCTTCATGCAACATAAAATTGCAGAAGAAAAGGAAACATTAGAATGTGAGCTCCTTGAGAATAGAGATTATGTTTTTGCTTTTATTTTATCCCCAGGACTGGCATAAAATATTTAATAACTGCTTTTGAACTGAATAAGGAGATTGATGAATGAAAAACAGTATCTTGAAAAGTTCAACCATAAATCTGTTCATTCACCCCACACCAAAGAACAATGTAAAAGGACAAAAATTTTTTTCCTATTGTGCAGTTGCTACCAAAAAAACCTGGAAATAGGCATGTTAAACACTTCATTAGGAATAAACTCAGAATGTGCCAGAATGGGTGAAGCTTTACTTTGTTGAATGGCACTTCAGGGATGGTTCTAGGTTACTGAATCAAATCAGAATTGTTGGTTCAAGATTAGAAGTTTAAGTCAGATTATTGTCATGTAGCATTTATTAGGTGCCCACTGTTTTGGGTCCTGTGCTTTGTATCAGAGATACAAAGAGAGCCCAAAATAAACAAAACGAAAATCTGTCCCTATTTATAAGGATCTTTTAGTCTAATGAGGGAGACAACATACAAATTATATACAAGATAATTCAGGGGCAATTCAGAGGTAAGTCACTAAATTTAAGGAGGGTTAGGAAAGACTTTCAGTAATTGTGACTATTTTAGACTTGAAGGAAACCAGGGAACCTAGTAGGCAGAGATGAGAAAGAACAGCCTGGGCATGAAAATGCCCTCAGGATGAAGATGGAGATGGAGTGTCCTGTCCTGGCTGGACATTTAGAAACAATCTAATTCAATCCCTTCGTTTTACAAATGAGGAAACTAAGGCCAAAAGAAGTTAAATGGATTTTCAAATATCGCAAGATAGGAAGTAGCAAGGATTTGGGCAGGTCTTCTGAATCACCATCCCTCTCCATCACTGTACCATGCTGTCTCCCTTCTCAAAGGAGCAGACAAATTCACTAGTCTGTACTATTCTGACACTACAATTAATTTTGTATATATATGTAGTATTATATGTAATTTTAAATTTGCATTTCAGAAATCTCTAAAAGTAAGAAGAGAGTGTTAAGGAAATGGGAATGGGAGCCAGATAGTGGAAAATAGCTTGCTATTGTTTTGATTACTAAAAGTTTTTCAGAATTTTATAGCATCAGTCTGTGACCTTCAGAAATATCTATTGTTTCTGAAAGCTTTTGTGCTAAAAAAACTCATCTAAATCATATCTTTTCAAAATAGCAATATTACTTCCAAAAATATAAAAAATGATGTCATTGAAAGGAATTTTTTATAGCTTAGACTTATATACAGGTATACAGCCCATAACTAAACTGAAACTGCATAAAACAAACTAGAATTTCAGTGATGCTTCTGTGCTCCCAGTTTGATATGGCTTGGTTGGCTTCTGTCTGATCTAACCTCATCATCCTCTGAGCTGTGCTCATCAGAGCTTTATTCCAGTTTTCCTACTTCTTTGTGTATGCCTGACTTTGACTCTATTGACCTTTTTGTGATAATTTTTATTCCCCAGATCCTGAATCTGGATTTGACCACTACTTTTTATAGGACTTCACATTCTCTGATTCTAAATCATTTCTCTCCTGTGCAAAAGGTCCATAATATCATTAGAGTTGTTACTCCCTCCATTGACACCAATCACAACCCTTTCCATACCTGAGTCACTGATCTTTATGAGGTACTGTGACCTAAAACTTCATCATTTGATCCTTATCTATCTCGACTTGAGTTCCTTTCCACTAGGCTTGTACTAGGATGCCAGACACCATCGCAGGATTGTTAGAGGAAACTCAAAAGTTTCCTCAGCTTTGATGGACCTCTCAGAATCTGTTCTACCTGGCTTCAGCACCTGATAACCCAGAATTACTTCCATAACACTATGAGGCATCAAAATTAGATTTCCACAGAATAAGTTTCAATTGTATCAGTACACATTATTTAAGCCATCTGATTTACAAATGATTTTTAAAAATTAATTTTAGTAAGATATGTATACATGCTTGAATCTTTTGAGTTTTTGCATTTTCTAGTATCTTTACTTGAAAATTTAAAAATTATAAATTATTATTATTAAATCTATTATCAAGCCTTGTGGATATCTAATTAATCTGAATAGCTCAATTTTGACTCTAGGGTCAATATGTAGAGGCATATTGCATCATCTTCATTGAGAAAGAAAAATTCAACAATAGGAGCTTCCTAAAGCCAAGAGAATTGAAGATTTAAATAAATGTACAAGCTGCCTTTTCACTCAATCACTTACATTTAAGGAAACCTTTAGGTCATTCATTAGCTTCATTTAATTGTCCAATGTTAAAATCTTTGTTAAATGGAGGAATGAAGAAAGTCTTACAGAATTTATTTCCATAAGGTCATTGCTTTAATTTTCCAAAATCAAAGAAAGTGTTTACATGTTTAGGTGAGCTCAATTCAGGCTATGATAAAAATAGCATTTTGTTTTTTTCACTTAACATTTTAATGACCTCTTGAGAAAGCACTTGAAAATTACTGTGAGGTTGCCATTATTATCCAAGTACCAAAAAACCTTTTTAAAAAAAGATCAGCACTTTAAAAATTTTTGAAATGTATATGATATAATATATGAGATGCCAATATATTATCTCACATGTACATATCTTTTTTACTTTATAAGCAACTACATCAGGATCAGGAAATGGTTTATCATTTAATTCAAAATTACTTTCCACTTTCTTGTGTATTTCCGATAAAATGAAAATGAGATATCCAAACATCAAAGACCAATTCTATACCATGGATTAATATAAAATTTTTCATAAAACATTCATTATAAATAAGAATTATATTGGTTATCATTTTATTCTAAATACTACTTATATGTTGACAGCATTATTCATCAGTTTTATGCTAAGAACTTTAAATGGAAAGATGATTTTAATTGCATATGTACTTATCTCAATAAAATCATTCCCTAACTTCTGTCATTTATGATATTTTTATTGACAATATTCCCTCAGGGAAAATATGAATTTAGATCTTACCATAGGGAAGGCCACCAATTATATTCCACCAATTAAAAAGATAGTAAAGCATGTAATTGGGATTTTTTAATTTGATAAAATGAAATACTTTCCCATCAAATCCTGACACTTGTAATGAGGCAACCATGTTACAAAAGTCACATTCTACAGATACAACCAAAAGGTTGAACATTTATTATGGAATTATATATTTCCTAGGACATTTCAGTTTAATTAAATTTGCTGTATTGATCTTGAATATTCTGCCAAATGATATGGAACGATATAGAATAAAGCATAATTTTCTGTACTCTAATTCAACTTCACAGTTAGAAGTAGGCAGACCTTTTTTCTAGATCCTGTTTGTCTTTCAGTCTTCAGCTTTTGGAAAGAGTGAAGGTTGGTTCCACATTCCTAAAGCCTTCTCTGTCTCTACTCCTGCCATGTGCAATGGAGCATTTACAGTGCACAAGATGAGATACATATTTAAAGCTAACATGATCATAGAGGTCCTCTAGTTTAATTCTTTTATGGTACCAAAAACTTATGCTCAGTAGGTGGCTAGCCCATAGTAGGAACAAGGGAAGCAAGTAAGAAAGTTTAAGATTTGAAACCAGTTAAGCCAAGGTGAGAAAGAATAGGCAAAATATTGCTAGAACTGCCATAACTGAATTCCATGAACCTTTGACCATATTCATATTAAAAAGGAAATCATTTGGTTCATAAACTTGTTCTTTTTGTTTCTGTTTTAATATGTTGATAACCAGATTTCAAACTAACCTGTTTCTTTTGAAATCTCATTTGTTTTATATTATGCATTTAAAAAGTCTATTCTGAAACAGGGGTTAAGAAAATAACAATAAACATTTATATAGCACTTATTATAGACCAGGCATTCAAACTCAAAATTATTATCTCAAGTGATCCCTCACACACACTCTAGGGGAATTTATTCATTATACCCATTTATCGATGAGAAAGCTGAAGCAAACAGAAGTTAAGTGATTTGCCTTTGGCCACATTCTTAATAAGTTCTTGAGGCCAGATTTGAAGTTGGGGCTTCCTGACTCTAGATCCAGTATTCTTCACCACATAGCTACCCCTAAACTCCATAGACTTCACAAGACTGCTCAAAGAAGCCAGGACTTTGAAAAGTTTAGGATCT
This sequence comes from Monodelphis domestica, assembly GCF_027887165.1. Lineage (NCBI taxonomy): Eukaryota > Metazoa > Chordata > Mammalia > Didelphimorphia > Didelphidae > Monodelphis > Monodelphis domestica. The sequence continues at coordinate 318,332,857 of NC_077228.1, read as the reverse complement.
TCTGTTTTAAAGGAACTGAGTTCAATGGATAACTTGACTAAGATTCCCAAAATATTTGTAAAAGCCTCAAATCAAAGAGTTTTAGTGTTGTTCAACTATTTCAGTTGTGCCCAACTCTGCATGATGCCATTTAGGATTTTCTTGACAGAGATACTGTAATGCTTTGCTATTTCCTTCTCCAGCTCATTTTAAAAATGAAGTATTTGAGGCAAACAGAATTAAATTACTTGCTCTGGATCATATAGCTAATTAAATATCTGAGGCCAGATTTGAACTCAGGAAGACTCATCTTCCTGGTTCTGGGCCTGGTGCTCTATTCAGCTGTGCTACCTATCTGTTCTTCAGAAATTAGAAGTATAGAACTTATGGTTTAAGAGTGAAGCCTGAAACATTGCTAACATTGGCATAAATGTATCTTAGAGGCAGCTGGGTGGCTCAATAGATAAGAATCAGCCCTAGAAGATAGAGGATACTGGGTTCAAATATGACCTCAGAAACTTCCTAGCTGTGTGACCCTGGGCAAGTCATTTAATCTCAACTTACTGGCCCTTACTGCTTTTCTGCCTGGGAACCAATACTTAGTATTGATCCTAAGACAGAAGGAAAGAGTTTAAAAAATAATAGGTATCATAAATCAACATATTTTAATTATTTAAGAAATAAAAAATATATATATACTTTTGTTCTGTAGTTTTTAATTGAATATTTCCCATTAATGTTAAATGTTAAAATACTATAATATTTCAGAACTGCTAACAGCAAAAAGACATGTCACACATACAGACAGACAGACAGACAGATAGAGACTCCACCAACCAATAAACCAATAAAGCAAAGTATTCAATAAGAATCATCTCAAATGGATTGTGGGGCCACTTAAGAGAACTCCAGGTATCCATGTATGTTTGGTTAGCATTTCCTTTCTTAAAATATTGACATGATTAATCACTGAACATAGAAAATAAGAATTTCTCTGGTGTTGCTTTGCAGAGGTATTTATTCTAATTACTTTTTCTCCTTCCTTCCTCTCCTTTTCTCTTCTCCTTTTCTCCTCTCTTTTTTCTCTTTCCTTCCTTCCTTCCTTCCTTCATTCCTTCCTTCCTTCCTTCATTCCTTCCTTCCTTCCTTCCTTCCTTCTTTCCCTCCTTCCTTCCTTCCTTCCTTCTTTCCTTCCTTTCTTCCTCCCTCCCTCCCTCTCTTCCTTCCTCCCTCCCTTCCTCCCTCTCTCTCTCTCTCTCTCTCTCTCTCTTTCTTTCCATTATTTAACAAAATTAATATTAAAAATGTATCATATTTTAAGTGGTTTTCCAAGCACTGAGGAAGGAGTGAGGGGGAATGAACCAAGACTGCACTAGAAGAAGTCAAACAAACAAACAAACCAAGAACCGGTAGGAAAATGGATTGTAGAAATAAACATTGGTTTGTAAAGCAGATAGAGTTAAAGGTCTGAGATATGCCAGGATTTCACTTTTAGTCTAATATTTAAACTGAGACTTTGAAAGAATGATCTGATATGAAATCTCTTTTCTAAATAACAACTCTTTTGCTCTCCTCGTTTTCTCAGTGGTCTTCTCTACCACATATACACCCAGACTTAAAGCAGACCACCTGTCTTCCTACTTACATTCAGAGTCCCCTTTTTCATGAAAAAACCTATCTGATCAAATATTCAACATTTTCCCTTTTATCTTAGAAGAATAAACACAACAAGGATCATAGGATCAATGTTATAGAATTGGAAGGAATTATTTTGGCCACATAAAATGCCCCCCCCTTTTACAAATAAGAAAACTAAGACCTACAAAGGTTAAGTTATTTGCCCAAAGTCACAAAGGTGACTAGTAGCAGAGCAGAGATTTGGAGCTGACTCCAAATATATTCCTCTTGTGCCTCCCTAAAGCTAATTCTGGTAACTGTGTTCTTAATCCTACCCCTTTTACTTGCCTCAGGAGTCCTTTATATAATTACTATTATTCTTTCTCCCATTCATCTTTGGTTTCTCCCCTTTACTGTCTCTTTTCTAATTGCCCAGCAAACATGCTTAAGTCTGTCCGATCCTACTGAAGACTTCTCTTGATCCTTTGATACCTTTTAGCTACATATAATCTCTCCTCTTAATTACACTTCTTGAGAAAAAATAATTCTACATTTAATACCTTCATCTCCCCAGGTCATTTCCACTTCTTGTAGTTTTCTTTCTGTAACACTGTTGAAACCAATTTTCCAAGAGACTCGGAAAACTCACTACTAATTCCCATATCTTCTGAACTTTTTGCTTTAGATTTCCACAGCAACTGAAATAGTTGATTACCCATTACTTCTTCATGTTCCTGCCTTAGTTTGCACATGTTACATTCTTCAACATTTCTAACTGTTCATTTTGCCTCTTTTGTGAGTTTTCATCTTCATTCCTATTCCTTAAAATTGCACAAGTATCTATCCTCGGCTGACCCTATGCTCTTCTCTATCGGTCATAGTCTCCTTTTTGTGAACTCAGACACTGATTCAGTTTCAGTCACTTTGTAGAGATGTCTCTTTTCAGCTTGGAGCCAATATCCTTACATCAAGACATTTGTAACTAGATATCTCATAAGTATATCAAATTTTGTTTTATAATTTTATAAGTAAAATCACCATCTCCCCCTCCCACCATGTTCAAAACTTTGCTTTTGTCTTTGACTTTCCTATCCTCCTTCTCTCCTGCATATTCTGGAATTGATTCTTCTGAATTCTTCCTCCATAATGTATCTTCCATCTGTCTCTTACTTCTTATTCCTACTGACCTACACTGTAGTCTATTGATATTACCACTTATCTTCACTATTACAACTGCTGAATTAGAAACATTTCCTGTCTTCACAATCATCTCACCACTTCTCAGAGACTAATGAAATAAAGTTATTTTTCCTATACAAGTTTGCAGAAATCCTAAAATTTGTCCAATCTTTTTAAGATGACAATACTCCAACTGTGCTCTGACCAGAGCAGAGTGCAATACAATTAGCTATTCCTTATTTTCGTGCTTTTTTATTTTTTTAATTCACTTTTCCCTTAACTATAAGGATAGCACATTCCAGGCTTAATATTGGGAAACAGATCTTTTTGAACTTCCTTTTAATTGTGGATAACAATGCGTCATAGGAACTCATTTTTGTTGCAGTCATAGAAAAATTCAATGAGAAAGAGCAATGATGTAGAGTTTAGCAGTAAACAGGGAGTAATTTCATTTTGAAAATATGTCCATGACAGTTATTAGAATGACAAGGTCATTTGGTCAGTTCTCAAGTCTTATGAAAAAAAGAACTTTCATAAACTCCATTATCATGTATTCTAATCCTCAACTAAAAAAATGTCACCTAACTTTAAAAAGTCCCTGTTATAATTTTCATTTTTCTTTCTTCTCACTGGTTACTGGTCTTTGTATAATAATATTTTCTATAGGAGAAAAATAATTTATTCTATATTTTGCTTCTAAAAAGCATATTACCCTGTTCCTTTAATCTTTTCCTAGATTTATGTAATAACAGTTTGCTTGAAGAGGCTCCAGTTAAAATATTCATAGGTTAAAAGGAAACAGATATAAAATTAAATAAAATTAAGGATGATAATATTTCAAAGTTCTAGTTATCAATTCAAAAACCATAATGGTAAAAAGTAGTCTTATGCCTGTGGAGCAAGGCAATAGGGAATTTACTGAAAAATATGCCCTGTTTTGTTTTAACAAATGTTAACAACCAAAAGAGTGGCAGAAATAAACTACTTCACCAACTAGAAGAATGGGTAACAGTCAAAAGTTGATGGAACAAACTGGATTGGAGAATAAAAACATGACAAATACCTTTTAATGTGTGGTCATAACCCTCTCAAATTAAATAAGTTATGGAACATTAAGCATGCTAGAACAGTTTTACATCAGAGCAACCTGTAATGGCTCCCTATTCCTTTGAGGATTAAATACCAATATTTTTGGTATTTTGGCATTTAAGACCTTCACACATCAACTGGCTTCCCTCTATAATCTTAGCACTATTTCATTTTATTCTTCTTATACATTTCAACTAAATGAGACTCACTATTCACCAGATTCAATACACAATCTCTGATCTCTATTAATTCATGCAAGGCATGACTCTTCCCTGAAATATATTCCTATAACTTTTAAAATCCTTATTTTTCTTTCAAGACTTCACATCAGATGCCAGGTTCTCCATGAAGTTTTTCATAATCTACTCAGTTAATAGGATTCTTCTCCTATTTAAAATACCTTGAATTCAACTGCATATAGATTATTCCTTGTAAATTGAATGTAAGCTCCTTGAGGGCAAGAATGTTTCTTTTTTCATCTTCGTGTCTATAGTGCCTAGCATCAGGTAAAGGATATAAAGATTTTTTTCCTAACTTATTGGTTCCAAGGCAGAAGAGTAATAGGAGCTAGGAATGGGGGATGAACAACTTGCCCAGGGTCACACATCTAGGAAGAGTAAAGATATTTAATGTTTGCTAAATTGAAATGAAATAAAATAGTAGGATGCTAGTATAGTGTGAAAATATTTAGCATGATATAGGCAGGTGGGAGAAGAATCAGAGAATAAGATAAAACATTGGCTCAATTTTTATTGAAAAAATATAACATTATCCAAGTGTTAAACAAAAAGTCCTGCTTTCCATGAATAAATGATGAAGCTAATTTCCAGTTGGAAATTTTTGAAAAGATTTATGATCTTTTATTCCTTAAGAAACAGAGTAAATTTTTAATATTATACTTTAAAGCCACATGTAGCTTCTCACAGACCCTGTTTATATCATTTTTTAATCTCTTCACCTAATTCTTCCTTCTACTTCTCATCTCACTGTATAGCAAAGGTGTTAATACTCCTAGGGTAAAAAGTGCCACACTGCAAAAGATTAGCAGAGTAGAATCAGTTTGTTGGAGAATGAAAATTCCTTTAATTATATCAAAGCCATTTGGAAATTTGAGGGCACATATAGAGAAACAATGCCCAAGTACTATTTGGTCAAATTGTCTTCACTTTTCCCTCCTAAAATGAGAAAATAAGTGGCCTAATTTTCTTTAGTGTAGGACCTATGTACTCCTTGTTCTTTTAAGTAGGTTATATGGACACATTGGTTGCTATGGTGGAAACTTTGGCTGCCATGTGAAAATTGGCCTTTAATTACTTTCTTTACTGATAATGTAGATCACTTAAAAATGTGATGCTCATATTTCAATACAACACAAAATAATTGAAATTACTCCTTCTTAGTGGTGATGTTTTCTTGTCCATTTAAACATTATCCTAATCCAAAGAGGAGAACATAAAGATTTTTCTTCTGTATCAGACAGATGGCCCAGGATTCTTTTATCTGACTGTGTGAAGTGATTTTCACTAGGTATATTCTCTACCTAAAAAGCAGTCTCAAAGCATCTCTTTAAAGGAATTATCACATTTTATTTTGTTTTACTGTTATTTGTGCATGCAGTTTGTCTCTATTGTATCTAAAATCTTGGAACAGTGTTATGGGTCTTGTTGAAAGCTGTATCTTCTCAGGAGCTATTAAAGTCCTGACTATACTCGATGCTTACTTGTTTATTGAGTGGAGCTAGGTTTTCCTGGAAGGCATGGCTGTCCTCCATAATAAAAACAAATCAGAAAAGTAGTGATATTTCTTATAACTTATGTATTTCTTCAGGATAACAATAAATAATAGGCACTTTCATAGTATTTAAAAAGGTTTTGCTCATTCTTATATTTTATGATTTAATACACCATTTTGTCAATTTTATTATTTGTTATTATTGCTGGGTCATTTCAATCAATTGCAATTCTTTTTTTTTTAACCCTTACCTTCCATCTTAGAATCAATGCTGTGTATTGGTTCCAAGGCAGAAGAAGGTAAGGGTTAGGCAATGAGGGTTAAGTGACTTGTCCAGGGTCACAGAGCTGGGAAGTGTCCGAGACCACATTTGAACCTAGGATATCCCATCTCTAGGTCTTGCTCTCAATCCACCGAGAAACTCAGATGCCCCTGTATATAACTCTTAATGACCTCCACTTGTGGTTTTTCTTGGCAAACGTACTAAAGTGGTTCACCATTTCCATCTCCAGGTCATTTTAAAGGTGAGGAAACTGAGGCAAACAGAGTTAAATGACTTACCCAATGTCATTCAATTAGTATGATATTTCTGAAGCTAGATTTGAATCCAAAGAAGATGAGTCATCATGAATTCAGGTCTAGCACTCTATCCACTTCACTACCTAGCTGTTCATTTTATTATACTCATTATATACTTGGATCATTCCTCTGATCACATTCAGTTAGGTATCTAGTGGAAGCAATATGTGTCTTGTTTCATGATATAATGAACAGGGATATATGTATTATGTGATAATATTTGTACAATCTATATCATATTACTTGCCTTCCTGGGGAGGTGGGAGGGATAGAAGGGAGGGGAAAAAGGATTGATACTAAAAGAGAAGGTAAGAGTTTAACAATAAATAAATAAATATCTTTAATTTAAAAAAAGAATAGATAGAACATGAACTCAGAGTCAGGCAAGCCTCAGGTCATTACTAGGAAACCAGAGTCAGAGTAGTGTCAGACTTAGTTCATGCTGACTCACACATTAAAATTTCAGGCTGAGCATTTATATTTCAGACATCAACAACCTACAATTCAGGGCCAGACTTATTCTTTTGTTGATTGTCTAAATTGAAGAAAATGGTAGAGAAATATATGTCACCTTGCTTCACACTTACCTCTTGCTGTTTTTTGAAACATTTACCAGAACACTTAGGACCAGAGTAATTTATTTCACCTCTCTTAGCTTCAGTTAATTCATCTAAAAATAGCAATAATAATAGCACCTACACCTAGCTCTATTGCTTACCTAGGCAGTAGCAGTGGATAAAGTCAGGCCTGGCATCAGGGATATCTGAGATCAAATTCAATCTCAGATACTTCAGAGTTGTATGACCCTGAACAAGTAAATCAATTTCTGCCTGCCTCAGTTTCCTCAACTGTAAAATAAAGACAATGACAGTTCCTACGTCAAAAGGTAATTTTAGAGCATGAAATCAGATAAAGCATAGAATAGGCACCCTGTAAATGCTGATTCCCTTCCCTCCATTACCTTTTCCATTCCATCTCCCTACAAGTGTGTCATAAGGAGTGAATAAGATAACATATGAACTGTGGCAGCAGGTCTTAGCTAGGTACATGCCAGCTCTTACTACCCAGGCAGAAGAAAGAGAATATTTTTTTAATCTTCTCTCAAAAAGGAGCTACTTTATCCCTTTGGCCACTTGCACAGCTCTCCTGGGAAACTTCTCCAACTTCACTCACAGTTTTTATGAGGTTCAGAACCTCAAGGAACAGCACACAGTTCCTAGCACACACGAACTGCAGTTCTTCTACAAGGAAAGAGAGTGTTTGGGGAAGGATGCTGTTTGTTTTCTTTTGCTAGCCAATGCCTTTTCTTAATTATACCAGATTTTGGAGCAGTAGAACCTTTGACTGTGGTCCCTATCTTCTGCATCTAGTAATACATTGCTTTCTTCTCTCATCTCCCTTCCTTTCCTTTGCTTCTCTCTTTTTTTTTCCTCTTTCCTTTTCTTTAAGTAAATTTTGGGTTATTTCCTTTGTTATTTAAAATCTAAAAGAAAAAAACAATGAATCACCCTATGATAAGAGGAAAATGTTATTTCAAAACATTTTTGACAAAATTAAACTCCAACTTATAACTAATTCTTTTACAAATGAAAGAGTTTTTGATGAAAAGCACTGTGGTGAAGTATAAAGGGTGACCCTTCAAGGCAAATCAACCTGGAATCAATTCCTGCATGTTTGTTATGTGACTCAGAACAAAGTGCATCTAGGTGGCTGATGAATACAGCTTTGGACCTGATTCAAGGAAACCTGAGTTCAAATGTATTCTCACACGCTTGTTCCCCGTGTACCTTAGGCAAGTCATATAACTTATATGTATTTTAGTTTTATCAACTGTAAAGTGACCTGGCAGGGTTGATGTGAATCTCAAATGAGATAGTATTTGTATAGCTCTTATCACAGTCCCTGGAACATAGTAGGTGCTTGATAAAACTCATTGCTTTCCTAGCAGAGTTTTTTTAATAGTTCATTTTACTTGCTTTCTCTTCTCCTCTTTAAAAAAAGCATATTTACTTAAGGGTTCAGAGATAGCTGGTTTAGCATGAAAGTGATTCCCTGGTATCTGTTTTCCTCATTGCTTCTAAAGTCATATGTATATTTGCCTGTATTTCTTTATAAATAAACACATTTTCAACATTCCAAAATTTAAAGTGTTATTTCATAATTTCTTTTAAATATCTTCATAGAGGCCATCTATCTCTGCTCATTTATCTGCAGATGGTTTGATGGTTATCTATGGTTATGTAATATATGTATTTCTGGATACCATAAGTTACACTAAACTACAACTGCATGAGTTACTTGTGACAAGAAATAATTTTGATAGGACCTCAACAGATTTTACTCTAAGGAATCGTAGCTTTTAATGTACCTTTTACAAAGTACATTTCAATGATGAGAAATACTACAGTAAATATTGTGGGAAAGAATTCAAGAATTTCCTGGATCATTCAAATCTTCAATGAAGTATCAGTCACACCAAGTTTCTTTGGTATAGCTAGATGTGAAAAGCATTACCAAAAATTAGAAAACTATTATTGCAAAAAGAGTCTAATTAATCTTTAGAAACAACTAGAGCAGTTAAGATAGACTTGGCAGCAGTGAGGAATGGACTTCTTGACGTTGGAAGAATAAAAGACAAGTTAAAAAAAACAGCTACTAATAAAATTAAAACAAACAAACATTTCTTAGGTAAGACAATACAGGAGCATTGAACATTGATTTTAAATGAAAAAAAAACATTTAAAATTACTCAAGGCTATTCTAAAGCTTTCTATTATTACAATGAAGGAAGCCTACAACATCTAGATATCTCCATTATATTGCAAAGTAATCACTCCCCAAATGAGGATATTTTTCCTACTTATGATGGGTCTAGAAATCTTGTCTCCAATGAAGGAATGGTAAAATCTGGAAAAATATTCTAAAACATTAAGAAGTAGCATTGCTCTAATATTACAGAAATTCTAAAATGGAGAAAATAATTTAAATATAAGAAGTAAAAAAGTTTATTTTATAATTCAATAGATTTAACTATGTGCTTTATGGTTAAGTCATGATATAGTAATTATATTTATAAGAATAACTGGATTAAGAGAAAACGGACCTAAGTTTCAGTTCTAGCTTTAGTGCCCTTTAGTAGTGTGACCTCTTAAAAAGATCGCAACTGCAATGTTTGGATTTTTAAAGTGATAGATTAAAGTTTCTTCCAATTCTAAAAGATTAAAATACCCCAAATATTCTTCCAAAAGAGAGGAAGAAATCATATGCTTTTTTTCTAGTAACTTATTTCCTATAAGATGGAAGGTTCTGACAAGATCTATTCAATAATTTGTAATTTATTAAATGTTAAAGTCCACTGCTCAAATTTAGGAAGCAATATATGCTCCTTAAAAGATTGATGATGTTCTTGTGAATGCATTGATAGATGGCCAAGCCCCAGGCCTGCCAATTCATTTAATTCTATTGCTTTTTTGTACAATTATTTCTGTACAACTAAACTCCAGACTTGGGGGGGGGGAAATGGACCTGGTTGAAAATGCACATTTTGAAGAGATCTTTTTGAAAAGAAATTTATTATGATATTTCATAACATTGCACTCACAAAAGAATAGAAATGTCCATTATGAAATAGACTGACTTATGGCATTTTCCCCATTTTATTTCCTTCAACAACACTGCCACCATCAAAACTGAGCTCTGTCAAAAACCTAAACATGTGATCTGCTTTAGAATGATTTTATAATGCTTGAATGAAAGAGCAACTCAGAGGAAAACCTTTCTGTGGATGTGTGTGAGTGTAAGTGCTTCAGAGATCTTTTGAAAACATTATTTCATTGTTGACATTTTCAAAAGCCAAATTGTGTATTATAGTAGGTACCACTTTTGTTTTTCTTTACAACCCTTCCTGCAAAGGGAAGAGTCATTCTCCCATTTCTAGATTAGCAGGCAAACCCAAACTTTTTTTTTTCTTTTTAACAGTAAATGGGTTTTAAAATGCTATAAATTTCAAAAATATAATAGATACACCAATCAAATGTTCCCTAATCCCCAGCCTGCATTCATCTCATGCTACTATTGAAAGCATGACCAAGATTTTCAGTGTGGTTTATTAAACAATGCTTTAATTGTTGATCCATGTTTTCTGAGTCTTGAGCTGTTCAGCTATTGAGAAAGTATTTCACTACCTTCAGTAAACAGTAAGCATTTAATAAAAGTTCACAAAAAAGGTACAAACTTACTTCTTAAAAGCAGAATTATAAATTGAGAATTCTAGACAGTGGCTAATATGTTTACCATTTGAAGAAGGCATGAATAGGGATGGGAAGCTTGCCTTCAACTCCTTTCATTGATTTTTTCTCTTTATTTTTAGATTAGTAGATTCCACTGAGTTAAATATTAAATTAATATGTCCTAAGGAAATAATTGAAGCATTTTACTCAATATGCAAACTACATTTGAACTCATTTAAGATAGACTTTAAAAATTGATTTAAAAGATTAGAAATATCAAAGTAAAAAATTTTTATGATTTCCAAGCAATGCAATATTATAATATTATTCCTTTTATAAATAGCTATACAATATCTCATACCAAATATACTATATGACCATTTATGGAAGGTAATATGATATATAGAAAAGAGTGTTGGTCTCAAAGCTAGGAAGATCTAGGTTCAGGTCCTTCCCCTGACACATATCAGCTACATAACCATAGGCAAGTCACTAATTTCTCAGTTCATGAGGTAACTCTCAGAATAAATTGCAGAGAGATGCCAACTTTCCTTTGTTTAGGGAGTTCTCTATTCCAATGTTCATGTCCCTAAATCTATATATGGACAAACGTTTATGTTCACTTATATACAAATAGTTTGACTTAAGGGATAGACTGCTTAGACTGGAGTCAGAAAGTTTTGGATTCAAATGATGATTCTGAAATTAACTAATTAGGTGACTCTTATAAAAGTCACTTAATCTATAAATATGACCCAAATACACAAAGTGTTGGAGCTATTGTCCATCCCTCTCAGTGGTTCCCACATGAGGAGGTCACTAAGAGGACAAAAGCACAATACTTTAAAAAATAATTATCAACCTTAAAACTATATGTTTGTGTTCTGTCATACATGTACATTTAGTTCATAGGGCCTTTAAATTCCATCCATTCAGAACTGAACAGCTCATTTCCTAGAAGTAAATCATTCATTTTATATGTTCATGCAATCATTATATTTAAGTCTCAAGTTTTCACAAAATTCACGTCACTCATGATATAACTATAAGATGCTACATTGGGAAGTTATCTATTGATCATATTAACTGTCATCATAGGGAGTGAGGAGAAGTGGAAGGGAAGGAGAGAACATGGGCTTCACAATGTCTGAAAAAATATTAAAAATTCAATCTTCATGTAATTTGGGAAAGAAAATGTAATAAACAATTTAAAAAATAAGATAATAATAGCTGAATAGGTAATTTTGATGACCATTGTTTCTATCTAAACACCATCAAACAAAATAAGAATTTTTCTCTACAAATAACAATAATAATATAGTGCATGAGTGGTTATCATTCAATGAGTTGGAAATATGTAAAAAATAAGCACAAAATATATTAATAAAAATAAATGCACACACTTTAATATGTAATGTTTTTTATTTCATACATTTTGACTTACTTTCTTCTGAGACATAACAGCACTCCACTTATTTGTTGTTGTTAAGTCATTTGAGTCATGTATGACATTTAAAATCCCATTTAGGGTTTATTGGCAGAGAATGGAGTAGCTTGTTATTTCCTTCTCCACCTCATTTTATAGATAAGGAAATTGAGGCAAACAAGGTTAAGGGATTTGCTCAAGGTCACACAGCTAAGTGTCTGAGGATGAATTTGAACACATGCCTTCCTGAATCTAGGTACAGCATTCTATTTACTGCACCACCTAGCTGCATTTATGCATTACTAAAATTATTGGGATTGAAAAAATGTACTACGTAGTGGCCAACATTTTGGCAAAGAGCCTCTTGAGAGCTATGTTGATCCTTGCAAAACAGACATGAGTTCTATCATTGGAGCAATTCTAAAACTATAGTTTTGTGGGACAGAGACAAGATGGCAGAGATTAGATGAGATAAGTATTCAATCAAGCTCTCCCAACATTCCCCTCCAAATAACTTTAAAATAACAATTCAAATAGAATTCTGGAATAATAGAACCAACTGAAGTTCAGAATGAGACATTTTTCTCAACGAAGACAAAATAGTAGCTCAGAAAGAGATCTGTGACACAGGAAATTGGCTGGTCTAGAGGCCATGAGGATGCAACATCAATAGTAAGATAGCAAATAGTAAAATAAGTGATAGTTACAGAAGGAACAGCAGCTTCATGAGCTCTCTAGACACAGATGGTAAGGCAACATAGGAACTGGTCAGAAAGAGGTTACAGGGCACCCAATGCTAGCACTGGATATAGGACCAGATATTATTTAGCAACTCCATTACCTTTATTGACTTCTGGGTCACAGTTCAAGGTTAGAGAGGAGAACATTCAATCAAGAAGGAATAGGAACCCTGAGATAGAGTATCACTTCCATTCCAAGGGATCAGGAACCCTGAGCAATTGTATAATTTCTTGTTCCAAGTGTAAAATGGGCCCTGAGGAATAGTGTTGATTACAATCCCATTGGACAAAGACTTTTCCTTGGTAAGGACCAGTATTCTGACCAAGTGAGAAATGGCCATATCAATAACAGAAAGAACAAAAATCATATGACTTTTTCAGTAAATGCATAAAAAACTTTCACAAATATATGTAATTGGTATTTTTACAAATACCCAAAGTTAAAAATTTAGTTGAAAAGTTAAAAACAACACTAGAAAATACAGGAATCAAGAGAACCTTTCCTAAAATGATAAAACACTTTTCACACAAATAAAAACAGGTCTAAACAATGATATGTTAGAGAAATATTATTATTGGATAGGCCAAGCCAAAATAATAAGAATGACAATTCTAACTATCTTGATTTATCTATTCAATTCCTTACTAATCAAACTTCCAAAGAATTATTTTATAGAGCTAGGGGGAAAAAGTAACAAACTTTCTCTGGAAGAAAAAAGGTAAAAAATATCAAAATAATCAAAGGAAAAAATGTGAATGTTGGCTGTTTGTCATTTTCAGATTTCAAATCACATTACAAAGAAGTAATCACCAAAATAATTTGATATTAGCTTAGAAATAGTTTGGTGGATCGGAGGAATAGAATAGGTACAAAGCAGTCAATTGTAAATGACCACAGCAGAATGGCATTTGATAAACCCAAAGATCCAAATTTTAGGGGTAAGAACACAACATTGAAAAATTTACATTGAAAATTTTACAGGAAAAACTGAGATGTGACTGAGCAAAAACTAGGCATATACCAACATTTTACATTGTATACCAAGATAAAGTCAAAATGAATTATTGATTTAGACATAAATGATAATATCATAAGTAATCTAATGGGGAACAGAAAATTTTATTGTCAGATCTATGAATAAGGAAACTGTTTAAGACTAGACAAGAGATAAAGGAAATGTAAGTAAAATCTAAGGATCAAATAGAATTAACAGGCTTTTGCACAAAGAAAACTAATGCCGCCAAAATTAGAAGGAAAACAAGAGTTAGTGGGGGAATATATTGCAACAAGTTTATTTCATTAAGGTCTCAGAACTCAAATATATAAGGAACTGAATCAAAATTATAAAAATAAAAGATATTTCTCTGTTGATAAATGGGTGAAAGGATACTAATGGGTAGTTTTCAGAAGAAGAAATCAAAGCTATAGATAGTCACATAAAAAACTCTCTAAATCACTATTGATTAGAGAAATGCAAATTAAAACAATCCTGAGATACCCCCTCACACTTATCAAATTGGTTAAAAAAAGACAAAAAGGTAAATGGCAAATGCAGGAGGATATATGTAAAAACTAGGACATTAATTCTCTATTGGTGGAGTTACAAAATCCTTCTGGGAAAAAAGAATTGGAAATTAGAGGATACCCATAAATTAGGGAAAGTTTGAACACATTGTGGTATATGATTATGATAGAAGGCTATTGTTCTATAAGAAATGATGAGTAGGACTGTTTCAGAGAATCCTGGAGACTTGTATGAACTCATTAAAAGCAAAATTAGTATAACTGGGAGAACATTGTACACAGTAATAGCAATAGTGGAAGGATGATCAATCTGTGAAAAATTTAACTACTTTGATCAAGACATGAACCAGGGCAATTCCAAAATACCCATGATGAAAAATGCTATCTGCCTCCAAAGAGAAAACTGATGAAATCTGAATGTAGTTTGAAGCTTGAATTTCAAAACCTTTATTTTTATTATTTTATTTTGTTTCTGTTTTCTTTTGCAACATGGCAAATATACAAATATGTCTAGTAAGACTTCACATGTATAATTAAAATCAAAATGCTTGTTTTCTCAAGGAAAGGAGGAAGGGTAGGAGGAAAAGAGAAAATTTGGAACTTAAATGATTATTAATTTTTATATTTAATTGGTAAATATTTAATGAAAAAATAATAATTTATTAAAATATTATTTACTGTTACATTGTTACATTGTACTTGATAATGTTGTGCTTAGGGTTATTTACATCAAGTATCTTAAGAGTGAAGAGAGGGGGACAGCTGGGTAGCTCAGTGGATTGAGAGCCAGGCCCAGAGATGGGAGGTCCCAGGTTCAAATCTGGCCTCAGACTTCCCAGCTTTGTGACCCTGGGCAAACTACTTAACCCCTATTGCCTAGCCCTTACCACTCTTCTGCCTTGGAACCAGGTATCCAAGATAGAAGTCAAAGGTTTAAAAAAAAGGGTGAGAGGACTTTATTATAAAGAAGAAATAATAAAAAGAAATAGACATTCATGGTATGGTATGTTAAGATTTGTAAGCATTTGGCATAGATTCTCTTTGACATGGACAATAATAGTGGAAGGCTAATATTGCAAGTATTATTCTCTCATTACAAAAGAGAAACTGAGCCTCAGGGAAGTTAAGTTGTCCATGGTTACATAGCTAAAAATAATTGAAAGAAGGAATAACAGTAATTTTCACTTAAATAGAATATTTGTGAAATTCATCCTATTATTTTCCACATTTTAAAGGTTAAGTGATTTGCCTACCATCACAACTAAGAAATATTTAAGTAAGATCTCAGCTTGGAATATAAGGAACTGATTCAAACTTAAAAAAATAAAAATCCTTTCCCCAAACCAACAAATTGTCAAAGAACAGTTTTTAGAAGGAAAAAATCAAAGCTATCAATAGCCTTATTTTTTTAAAAACATGTTCTAGATCACTAATAATTAGAGAAATACAAACTAAACAGCTCTGACATTACCTTAAACTTATCCAATTAGCCAAGATGAGAAAAAAAAAGAAAAATGATAAATGTTAGTAAAGAAGATTGAGAGAACAGGTATGCTAATGTACTATTGATGAAAAAGGAAATTAGTCCAACTATTCTGGTAAGCAATTTGGAACTCTGCTAAAGGTCTACATTTTTGCCCCAGAGATACCACTAGAAGAACAGTATTCCAAATATATTTTTCAAAAGGAAAATAATCTCTAAGAATAAAAATATTTATAGAAGGTTGTATTTTATGGGAGCAAAGAATTGGAAACTGAAGGAAGCCTTACAACTAGAGAAGAACTGAACAAACTTTTTTTTAAATCTTACTTTCTGTCTTAGAATCAATACTAAGTATTGGTTCCGAGGCAGAAGAGTGATAAGGGCATTGGGGGTTAAGGGATTTGTCCAGGATCACACAGCTAGGTAGTGTCTGAAGGCACATTTGAACCCAGCACTTTCTGTCTCTTGGCATGGCTCTAAATGCACTGAATCCCCAGTTTCCCCCTGAACAAACTCTTAATGGTATACATATGTGATAGGATACTGTTGTGGTATAAGAAATGATGAACAGGATGATGAACAGAAGAAAGAGAACAATTTACTCCATAACAACAATATTGTAATGATAATCAACTGAGAAATACTTAATAATTCTGATCATGATAACAAATAGCCACAATTCTAAAGAATTGATGTAAAAATTCTATCTTCCCCAGAAAATGATCCAATGGACTCAAAGTGCAAATTGAAACATAGTTTTCTTCTATTCCCTTTCTTGTCCTTTCCCCCCTAGAAACATGGCTATTTAGGAAATTTTGTTTTGCATGTCTATGCATATTGTGAAAGTTTTATTTTTTTTTTGTCTTCTCAAGGCAGAGGTGAGGGGAGATGGAGAAAGAGGGTATAACTGATAATATAACAAAATTGAATTAAAAAAATAAATTTAAAAATTGGATTTGAACTCTGAGCTTCCACAAACAGCATTTTATTCATTTAGTAATAATGCAACTTATTAACAAAATTTCTAATTCTATAGCTGCTGGATTACAAATTTGAAGTTAAATATAGGTAGTTAAAATATTTAAATGGCTTCTATTATGTAAGAGAATTGAAAATGTATTTAGAATGTCCTAAAATTTCTATGTCTACTAACAAAGGACTCTTGGCAATACAAAAGCTTCACACAGCGACTGTAAGTCACTACTAGCAGTAACCTCATCAATTTCCAGTTTTTTTCGTATGGGTTGTGACTCAGCTATTCAACACTCATTTGTCAGTCGATCATATGCCAGGTCACTGCTTCAAGCATTTTCAAATGCTCATGAAATTGTGATTTTTTTCCCCCTTAAAAATGAATGGTAATTTACAGATTGGGGGTGGGGGAGAATGAAAAAAATCACAAGGACAACATAACAATCTTGGTGTGGTAAAAAAGATAAGAACAGAAAGTCGGGGCAATTAGTCTAAAAACAAATTGAATTAGGTTAAGACACTTTCAACAAATATTCTTGAAACTAAAATTTAAACATTAATCATAATAATTAGGTCTAGATTTATTTTAGTCATCATTGTCTTAAAAATAGTTTTTAATAGCCAGATGGAATATAATGAAATAATCAAATGGGTCTGTAAGAGCTAGCTCTATTACAACTTATAAAATGCAGAATTTCAGAATAATTATTAATTGACTACATACTATGTGAAGGGCACTGTATTAGGCACTTCTGGACAGTGTCTTAAAAGTTATCTCAGTTCACAAAATACCATTGCTCTTATTCAGAGTTTGATCACAATAGGATATTTATCTAAAAAAAACTGATATAAATAACATGATCAAAGGCATCATCACTAAAAACTGTTTATAGCCCAAAGCCCATTCTCTATGTAACAGAGATAGGAAAATAAATATTTTAATCAGTTAAAAAAACCTTATTGTTTAAGATAGAAAAAATTATATTCTTAACATTCTGCTATAAAAAATGATAGGAAATATGCTACCACCCACCTATACACACATATATAGAAATTTATACATACACACATATATGTATATATATGGCCTTAGACATATATCTTTCACTCCCTTCTATTATCGTCAAGCATATAAATAACTTAATTATCTTCCTTATGAATGGCCATAAATGTATGTTACATATCTATGGTTTAAAAAATCTTAACTTTTGCTTTGGTCGACACAGGAAGGTATAATAAGTGAATTTGGCTAAAATGGTAAAACATATTTATATGTGCAATAGATTACCAACTATACAAAACATACGAGCTTTGAAACTATATGACTTGAGTTGATAAAATCACTTCACAGTGCAACAGCAACCAAAAAAGAATAAGAAAGACATAACCCATGATTTTGATATTTGAATCTTAACAGAAGCAAACTTCTCCCAAATATTAATTTAAAACTTGTGGCAAATATGATTCCTTGCTTCTAGAAGCTCTGCAATATATAAAAACTGAGCATTGTGCTCTCCCATGAATTGTTCATTTCATGGACTATTAGAACATAGCACAAGCCACAAACATAAACTGGGAAAAAAGGCAAGCAGGCTTTCAATAGCTGCATGACTATAACCTATCAGCTGATCGGCAATCACCACACTGACAGAAGGAAAACTACATGTAAACTTTTCTGAGACCAAACAAACCTGCTAGAGTTCTGGCTACTTATTTCCTGAGGTGTTTAAAAATTGAAAGTAGTAATTTCAATTATTTTTAAGAGTAAAAAGAAACCATGCTGCATTGGGAAGAGCAAGGTATATTTGATGACAGAGTACTATAGGTGTTTTTAATGGTTCAGTGAGTTCACCTGGTTCCATGTCAAAGCCACACATATAAAGTCACAATATCATTGGCGTTCATGTCAAAGTAACAAGCAACATCCTCATGTTTGCTTATCTCCTGGCAATTGAATCCAGTTTTAAAGTCATAGGAAATTTAAATTTATCCCCCTTCCTCTCCAGCAGCAGAGAACATTTCCTCACTAAAGTACATGTACATAATGAGGGACCTTGTTCACAAGTTTTTATGGGGCCAAAAAATTTAATTTTCAATAAAGTCAAATGACTGAATTTAAATGATCAAAGGCTGTATGGGGGCTGGAACTGCTTAGGTCATGTTTAGAGTATCTTTTCAATGAATTCAGTAATTCCAGAGTGACTGGATTACAAATCGATAAAATAAAATTTTAAGCAGTAAAGTGTGATCAAGTACACAGAGTACTGAACTTTAGATGCAAAAGACCAGATTTCAGGTTTAGATTATGTCACCTGTACCAGAGGAAACATGGAAACTGGAGAAGAAAAATGCAAGCCACTCCTATATCTTTGCCCCCCCCCCAAAAAAAAAAAACCCTGAACAGTGTCAAGAAACAAAATGACTGAACTAAAAGCAGGAAAAATTATCTAACCTGTCCAAGCCTCAGTTTCTCCATCACTAAAAAAAATGGTAAGTGTATTGGAGCTGTTATTAGAGTTACCTTGCCCATGCTAAAATTATTATAATCACTTCCAAAATACATATTAAAATAAATGTTATATGGACATTTTAAAAACACTTTAGGACTAGTTATTGATTAAATATTTATGGAGTTTTAGTTGGAAGGGATCTCAAAGTACAACCTCTTCATTTTACAATGAGGAAATCAAAGCCCCAGGAAATTAACTGAATTTGGCAAACTTATTGTTCAAGAGTTAGTCTTTGGGCATTGATACTTCAAGCAAAAATGTTGACCTCTGGAAGAGTAAAATATACACTTTTAATTCTTTTATTCTGGTACAGAGTGGGAGAGAGGAAAAAAGGAAAGAAACATACAGAGAGAAACATGGAGCTAGAATCTCAGAAACATTAAAAAATAAAATGAAATTGAAGTGTTAGTTAAAAGAAAACTAAACACTTTGAAAATATATTAATTGAGGAAATAAAACATGAGCCTATATGAATGACAACACGTACTCTGATGCATCCATGGTTGTGAAATGACTGAATCACTGAAAGCTTCTGCGATAGACCACAAAATCAGGAAAATCCTACCGAGATGCAAAGAACTGAAGTACCATAAAGATATATAATACATAGTTGTCATATAAAGATCAGTTTAGCTAAGTGCAAAGGGTTTTACCACCAAAAATTTGACCACTATGTAATTAATTTTTTTTGTCATAGCAGGGTATAAATACTGTATACACACACACAGAGGATTTTGTCTGCTTCAATAGACAAATATAGATACTAGATATATTAGGTTGGTATTCCAGAGGGGGCAGCTGCATGGCTCAGTGGGTAAGGGGGAGGACCTAGAAGTGGGAGGTCCTGGGTTCAAATCTGATTTCAGATACTTCCTAACTTGTGTGACCCTGTGTGACCATGTAACCACAATTGCCCATCCCTTATTTCTCTTCCACCTTGGAACTGATATTAGGTATAGATTCTAAGACAGAAGGCAGGGGTTTAAAAAAATTATATGCTAGAGGCAGTATCACTCCTGAAAAAATATGAATGAATAATAAATGAATACATATGACTGATGTGCCCATAACTGATTAAAGTTCCACCTTTATGAACTGTTCATTAGTAATCTGAGGTATTATCAGAATTTGTACAATTGAATCTTTTAAAAAGTTTCTGTATTTACCTTTTCTTGCATCAATGTAGTATATAAATTGCAGTGTCCTGGGGAATAATGTGATTAGAACTTCTGGATCCTACATGAAGAATAGATCTGGGAGATGAACAATTGGTAGCAGGGAGACCAGTTTGGAGGTTTACTTTAGTGTATAAATGCTAATGATACAAATAAGGGTAGGTAAAGAAACTTGTAAAAGTACAGAATGGTACAAATCTTTTTAAGGTCACAACTACTTATTGATTGGTTAGGTATTCACTGCTAACACTTATATAATAGAATTTTAACTGGAAGAGACTTCAAATTTCTATCTGAGTCACTTCAATATATACACCATCCGGTCTCTACTTTAATATCTAATAAGATAAAACATGTTAAAATAGTTAGAAAATGAGGAAACATGAAATGAGTTTAAAGAAGTCCAAGCATTACTGAACAGTAGAAAGAGGAGTGGGTCTTCAATCCAAGGATCTGATTGGTTCACATGCTATCTCTAATGCTTGCCATTTGTGTAACCCTGGATAAATCACTTAACTTTTATGGGCCTTAATTTTATCATCTGTAAAATAGGGAAGTTGAATTAAATGTCCTCTGAAAGAAAAATGCTATGAGTTTAAATATATTTTGATCATTCGTTTCATAAGTTTTTCATAAACTTCAAGTTTCAATGAGTTATTAAACCAATAAATTAATCAATAAATATTTATTAAGTGCCTACTATGTGTTGGCATTGTGTTAAGTACTAAGGATTCAAAAAAGTGACAAAAGACAATATATGCAATCAAGGCACTTAAAAATTTAATGAAGGAGACAACTTGTAAACAAATATAAACAAATTGTAAACAAAGATAAGTTACAAACTTGATAAACAGGAAATTATCAATAAAGAGAAAGCACTGGAATTAAACAGTATTGGGAAAGGCTTCCTAAAAAAGATGGGATTTTAGTTGAAATTTAAAGGAAGCCATGGAAAATATTTGGCAGAGTTAAGAAGAGGGAACATTCCAGGGATGATAACCAGGGAAAGTACCTGGAGCCTAGAGATGAACCAAATGATCTCTAAAGTCTTTTCCAGTTCTAAGATTTTGTGACTTTATAATTCTAAGCCAGCTGGAGCCTTCTAAGTACAGTGAACTTCATAAAATTGACATTTAATTTTGGACCCTTTCTATTGTTCAAGAAGTTTTTCCTCATTATTAATTGAACTAAAATTTTTCTTGCGAACTTTTAACCTTGAAAGATTTACCATATCTTCCAATTCTAATGGTTTGTGAAACCAAACCAAAGAAAAGAATGAAGCCCTGAATCACTCCAGAATTTGGTATGGATGACAATATCCTGGTGAGGAGAAAATCTGTGTTTAGGTGGTATATAGGGTTTCCTGGAAGTAATTCTTCTGTAAGCATTAATACTGATAGCCAATATAAAAACAAAATGCTTCTCTTAAGTTTGTACTCTCACTGCAGACATAAACACTAAAGGATTTATATAATGATGCATAACAAATGAAGAATATAAAATCAATGGAATGGATAACAGATTATATAAAAGACCAGGAAGTGATTTTTCTTTTAAATGGAATTTGAAAAAAGTGTAATTCGATTTGGTGGCACGAGGTGACAAAGCAGATAAATCCTGATCTTAAAGTCAGAAAGACTCCCCTTCCTGAGTTCAAATCTTACCTCAGACATGTCCTAGCTATGTGCCCTTGGGCAAGTCACTTAACTATGTTGGTCTCAATTTCCTAATCTGTAAAATGAGCTGGAGAAGGAAATGGCAAACTAATCCTATATCTTTGACAAGAAAACCTCAAATGAGGTCGTGGATATGACTGAAAATGTCTGAACAACAAGAATATGATGAAATATTTAGCTGTGATTATAGAACCAACTCTAACTTCTCTGACCTAACCAATGAGGTAAAAAGGTATAATAGAGAGAAATTTGATTTGCAGTAAGAAGGCTGAAAGTCAAAGTTCTGCTCTTCTAGATATTCTAGGTATTCTCATATCTATATATAAATAACTTTTTCCTTATTAGGCA
The DNA here is from genome assembly GCF_027887165.1 of Monodelphis domestica. Lineage (NCBI taxonomy): Eukaryota > Metazoa > Chordata > Mammalia > Didelphimorphia > Didelphidae > Monodelphis > Monodelphis domestica. The sequence goes on along the minus strand of NC_077228.1, from coordinate 318,310,599 downwards.
TTCTAGATTCTAGAGAAACTAGACTCCTAACTCCCTCCAAACTTTATATTGTATTTTACACCTTTGTTTCTGTACAACCTATATATTGCATACCTGGAATGTTGCCTCTTTTTTTAAACATTTCTTCTTAGAACACATAGATTCCTTCAGATGACAGCTCCAAAGAGAAGCCTTCTTCAACTGTTAGTGTTCTGCTACTTTTCATGCTATCATGAAGATTCTGATATTCAGACAAGTTGTATTACTTGCCCCCATTCTCCAAGAGAATATGTCTTGGAGGTCAGAAGATTTTTGATTTGGGGCTCTATGTCTCCATTACTAGACAGCGTCTCACATGTATTTGGTACTTAATAAGTGATTGTTAAATTGAATCTTCTTCAATAACTAATTCACTTATTAAAGGGTTTCTCATTCAATAACTATTCAAGACCTATAGAAGCAAATTATTTCAATATAATAAATGAGCTTCTAAGTATTCGAAACACATCATTAAGTTTATTTTAACCATCTTTAATGCAGTTCATTATAATGTTGTAAATCTATTTCTTACATTGCTAAAACATTTCACTTTGTATTTTAATGAACACTATATTGTTTGTTAATGGGGAATAAATAATTTTAGAGGATATTATGACACAAAGTCTTGTTTCAGTTGAAAGGTTTTCATGCTGTTGAAAAGTTTAAAAATCACTGCTCCAAATAATCATTAAGCTTACAATTGACACCATGGAAACATTATGTATATAGTGATCATGAAATACTTGATATCTCTAAGAATTATGAAGACTATAACACATTATTAATAAGTACATAAGAAGGCAAGAGATTACAACCTGACAACTTTAAACGATATCAATAAAATAAAAAGAGGGTTTTGTTTTTTTTAAATCTATCTCTTAAGTCCTATGAATGCTAAATGGATTGACTTATTTCTGTAGTTGGGATTATAAAGGCATTTCTGTTTAAAAGAAATCTCAGTCGATAACAATGAATACTGTAATCACACCATGACTCTTTACCATGAGCATTTTCTAGTCATGTCCTTCCATACACATTTTAGAGGCCTTCTCCTTTATCTTTTAATTTTCATGAATACTGATGCAACATATGACTCATCCATTACTCCTTACTTTCTCTGTGTTTGTAGCACTATGATGGCAGTCATATAAGACACTGATGACATACTTAACAGAGTTTCCCACACATGAATTAGTTAATGTCCTGCAAGTGTTCTTAAATACTCAACATGTATCTTTCCTCTGACCTTTGAATCACCTGAATGTTTGATCCTTTGGAGAGTGGGGTGACCTGTGATTCATAGCCATGTGAATCATGTACAATTATCAATAGAAAATATTATATCAATATGAGACCTAGTGACATGGAGCATCTTAGGGTTATTGGAAACAATGTCCAGTTCCAGTTAATGAAATGGCTCCAAATCATTTTGTCCCTTTTTATGTCACATTAAGTGGAAAACATTATATAGATCATTTTAATTTAATTTAATTTAATATTTAATTTAATATTCCATATTCCTTTAATAACTACTATAAAAGGACAATTATCAGGAATAAAATAAAGGGAGATAAGCTTTGAGAAATTATTGAATGATTTTAAAGACTAAAAATTCTTCCATGAAACAAAGTCCCTTAATTCTAACCACAATATTTCAGTAGTGATGCTATATAGCTACAAGTCATATAATACTACACCTCCAAAGTACTAAAATTGAGAGCCATCCAAAGGACAATAAAGTAGCATATGATGGGTATATGTAAACTACCATACCCTATAAATGATGACTCTATAGGAGAAGAGAAAGAAAGGGTATCACAAAATAGATATAAAAAAGGAAAAAATGGAATAGGAATCTAACAGAAAGAAAGGATAACTGATATGTACCACTTTGGAATCCACATAGTGCCAAGGGAATTAAATTAAGGTTCTCTGAACAACTAGTTCTTCTACTTCGATTTGGATAATTTATAAGAGGAAGTAGACAAGAGTCATACAGGATAGACAGATATGAAGGTGTTCTGATTTGCATCCCTGAAGATAGTGTCCTAATTAATGAAATCACATATTAATTGAAGCAGGCATTTTAGTATTCCATGACAGTACTGTGGAAAATATAATTTTAATTTATCGTATCATTTTTTTACTTATAAGAATATTTGTAACATGAAAGTATATTAAGGACATATTGTAACATGTTCTACACATGTTACAGATGTTAAATACATCTGGATGTCTCTGTGACCTCTAATATGATAAAATATTTGTGATTTAAGAAAACTTGACTGTATAGCACACTGAGAACACGATGTCTAAATTTTGCTGTATACACCAAAATAGTTTTCTAGTTGTACACTGAGTATTTATTGGCAGGTCTTGATTTGTTTGGTGTCTATTAAAAGTATTCTTTTTAAGGAATGTATATTTTTGAAGTGGGAAGTTGATGTAATTACAAATAATTTTAGGAAACTATGGAGTATTTTAGGATAACTTGAGGGTAACCAGTATTACTACTATTTTTGCTATTTTTCTTATGATTATATGGCACTCCTATTTTATTTATGCACAGCCAAATACACAGTAAGCAGTTAAGAGCTAAATGAATGGAATGGCAAAAAGCTAAAAATTATAAAGGGAAAATAAAGTGAAAACTAATTAATTTGAACCAAGCAAGACAGTTTGACCAAAGTTGATCATAGTTATTGAAAATTAATAAAATAAAAATGAAAGAGTGGGTCCTTCTAGTCGATCTAGGATAAAGACATGAATTTTTACTTATGGAATGTCTCTTTATCTATTGTGCATGTGTTTGTACCTATAGTAATAATCCTTTCAAGATATTTTTCTTGAATTATGTTTAATGTATTTATCTTGGAAGAATTCTGTACTATATCTGTAGACACCCATCTACATAGGGTGTATATAGATTTCGCATACAATTCAATTTAGAAATTTGGACAATTTGGAAAATTTATCAATTAACATTATCAGTAATGAACAGAAGTCCTAAATATTAGTGATTAATAGTAGTGATTAAAAAGATAAAATCCACAGAATCAAAAATTAATAATTTGGCTTTTCAAAAGTTAACCTGACTCAATCTATAAGAAGAAAATGGTCATCAAAGAAGGAATTATAGGAATTTGAGAAATTAGTACTCCATCTATGAATAGTCATTTCAAGATGCTGAAAGTCCTAATAGATAGGATTGTTGATCCATTATATATCAACTTTGAAAAATCCAGGAGAAGGATAGAATCAAGATTGGTAATGGAGAATTATTCCAATTTCCAAAAATAAGAAAGGAAAATATTCTTCCGAAAAGAGTACTAAGCTGACATCTATTCCCATTACTATAGAGATAGATGGTAGGTATTTAAAAAGGAAAGTGATCATTAAGGGTGAATATTTAGTGGAATGATAAAGATATAGAATGTCTAAATTTCAGCAAACTATCTGACAAAATATCTTATGAATGAAAACTCAAATCAAGAGGGTGACATGACATCTCAAAAAGCTAATGTGACTTTTGACTTCCATCAACAGAATGAAACAAGGGAGGTAATAGTTCTCCCATACTTATTCAATTTGGAGTAATGTGTTCAGTTCTGGCCTCACATTTATAAGGAGAAATGAAACTAAAGGGCATCTGTGAAAAATGACAAAGAATTTAAGATCATTTCATATGAAAAATGGTTAGAGAAAAATCAGGGTATGTTTAACCTGGAGAAAACTTGAGAGAGGAATATGAATAGGGTTAAAGTGTTCTGCATGATCCAGGAAACCACAGTTTAATACATAGAGAAGAATGCATGTTAGTTTAATATAAATAAAAACAACAGTTCTTCTAGATTATAATGGGCTTCTTTATAAAGCATGAGATTCCTTGTGATTTACTCTTTAAAATAAGTTAAATGACCACTAACATAGTTCATGAAGAAGAGATTGTTGGTTCAAAATTGGGATGAACTAGATGACCTTTAAGGAATCTTCCAATTCTTAAGATTGTCATTATGAATGCACATGTCTGACATATGTGGATATAAATACTAGAAGTAATTGTTTTCATTCTCAAATATTTTACTATCATGTTTTTAAAAATTTCTATTTGTCTATTTCTTAAGCTTTCTTGATGATATATTTTAGAATCTAAGGAGTCTTACTTGGGAAATTATTCTATTAATGTTAAATTCCCTTCTGTTTTTAAACATTTCTTCCTTTGTTCTTTCCAAAGGGAATAATTCTTCTATCTCATCTCCCATTTCAAGTAAAATTAGACCAATAGATCTTAAATTAAATAGAATGACTAATTTTAAATGTCATTCATCTAGATCTAGTTCCTCAATCCCTATTATAAAATATTCCACTAAAACAATAAATAATAATTTTGTAGCATTATTAGGTGAAGGAGGGAAATAATAGCTATTAATATATTAGCTTTTGGCCTCAGATAATTTCAGGTCAGACTACATTCAATACTTTTTTATTAAATATTTATGTGTAAATCAAGGTATAAATGGCTAGTAATACAAAAATGCAAGATTGTCCTCAAAGACATTACAGTACAATGGATGAGAAAACATTGATATAAGCTTTGCTGGAAGATAAAGTTTTACAAGTATAATGGAAAAATAAAATAACGTCTTAAAAGAAATTTAAGGGGGAAAAGAGACAAAGAGGAGAGAGAAAATATGCATTTATTAAGTATTTACTATGTGCCTGGCACTGTGCTAAATACTTTATAAATATCTCACAGGAGAGAATCTATAAACAATAAGGAATTATATATGTGTACATAGATATGGAAATACATATGTACTAAAGTTATATATATATATATATATCAACTTATTGTCTTAATTTTCATACTATTTTTGCCTTCAGATCACAATAGGTTAAAAGGAAACAAACTGGGGGAATTGTGTCTACTAATGGCCTGTAGGCTATAGAAGCATCATAAAAAATTGTAATCCTAATGAACAAGATATTATAATAAGTCATCAAAAATAAATTATTTCTAATATATTCATTAAATTAACAGGAAGATGTAGGATAGATTTTAGAAATATTTTCAAAAGAAATTTTTAAGAGTATATGTACTTCAAGAGGATAAGCTTCATATATGTAGAAAGTTTACTTCTATTGAAGATTTCATTTAGCCAGAATAATAAACATATGAGAGATTATTTTGTATGACATTGAAAAAATAGGTAAAGTTCTTGGTAGTTAAAAAAAACCCTATTTTTATTCTAATTTATTTTTTGTATTTCATGTGCAAATATACAGATTCTTCCATTTCTTTGCATTCTTTGTTATCAAATCCCACACTCATTATTAACTTCAATATCTTAATTGAGATAATAAGAATAAAGACTTGTACAAGAATATTCATAGCTTCACTCTTTGTGGTGGCAAAAAAATTGGAAAATGAGGGTATGCCCTTCAATTGGGGAATGGCTGAACAGATTGTGGTATATGTTGGTGATGGAATACTATTGTGCTCAAAGGAATAATAAACTGAAGGAATTCCATGCAAACTGGAACAACCTCCAGGAACTGATGCAGAATGAAAGGAGCAGAACCAGGAGAACATTGTACACAGAAACCAATACATTGTGGTACAATTGAATGTAATGGACTTCTCCATTAGAGGCAATGCAGTGATCCTGAACAACTACGAGATTTACGAGAGGGATTTACAAGAAAGAACACTATCCACATTCAGAGGAAAAACTGTGGGAGCAAAAACACAGAAGAAAAACAACTGCTTGATTACATGTCAATAAAAAGTTGATGAGGATATGATTGGGGATGTAGACTCCAAATGATCATCCTAGTGCAAACATCATGTTACAAGAAAAAAGTTTTTGACCAAAGACACATGTAAAATCCAATGGAATTGCGAGTTGGTTATGGGAAGGGGTGGAGGTTGGGGAGGGAGGGAAAAAATATGATTCTTGTAACCAAGGACTGATGTTCTAAATTGACCAATTAAATAAAACTAAAAAAAGAAATATCTTTGTCAAAACTAGGTTTTGCTCTTATCATATCTTTTGTGTAACATTGTGCAGCTTATAATAATAATTATTATTAATAATCAATATAAATATGCATCTGAATTATTACTTTCCCAGGACAAACTAAGGAACGTGTACTTACACATTTTAATGTAATTTATAATTTCTTTCCCTAAATTCAATATTTACCTTCCTCTTTCCCTTTGTTGTAAATACTATGTTAAATATATAGTCTCAAATGGAACTAAAAGAGACAGTAAAATCTCCCTTTGGGCAACTTAAAATTTAGGAATCCAGTAATGACATAGTAGTTTATTTACTTCTTCAAAATGTCCAAACATAAACATTGCATAATTTCATTTAGGGACTTTGGGTGTCTGGATGATCAAGAATTTTATGATTATGAATAAAATTCCAATTTAATATATGCCTTTATATCTTGTTTGGTTTTATTGACATAAAGAGATCAACTGGGAATATATACTACAAAATTAAAAACAACAAAAATTAATTAGTCCTTCATATTCTTGAAGATAGTATACAAATCACTAACTGTACAACTTTTAGAAAGTCAGTCTTTAAATCTGGGACTCAGTTTCCTTAACTGTGAACTGAAGCAAAGGTTAGACTAGATGCATTTGCATGTATCTATTCAAGCTCTGATAGATTATATGTCTATACATGGAAATGAACATTTCGTTTGTTCCTCTCCATGCTAAAAAGCAACAACTAAATTTCACTTTAATTATTATTAATCACAACTCTTTTTTATACCTTTGGATACTTTTTATTCTACTTTTAAAATTATGTGTCAAAACTGAGCAGCATACCCTAAATGTGATCAGACAACATCTTTGATGGTCATTTTAGATATTCTTTAGTAATAGGGAAGCCAGGAAAATGGAAAAGAGTCCTGTAGGTGCTTTTGAAGGAAAACAAATCTGACTGTTCTATCTTTTCCCTGACTTTTCCCATTCTTTTTGATATATATCAATAGACTATTCAGTGTCTTCAGAACAACAGAACATCACTGACATATTAAACTGACAATCTGCCAAGAGCTCCACTTAAAGGGAGAATATGGAAAGAACAAAATAGGATTCATAATGCATGGAACCCATGACTAAAAAGGCTATCTGCTGCCACAGAAGAAGATGATGGGTTGAAGCTTACTATTATTCACTTTATTTTCTCTATTAATTTTTCTCTTGTATAAGCGATGTGTCTTCTTTCACAGTACCATGAACATAGAAATATGTACCCTATGATAACACATATACAACCTATATCATATTACCTGCCATCTTGGGGAGGGCAGAAGTATAGGTAGGATGGAGAGAACATGGATCGCAAAATGTCAGAAAGTGATCATTAAAAATTTTTATTGACATTGAATAATCTTGAAACCTTGAAAACTTGAATCTTGAAAACTCTCAAAAACATTGAAAATTCAGATTTTATAACTTTTGAAAATCTTGATCTTGGAAACATCTTGAAATCGTGAAGATTTTCTTGAAAAAAAATTTAAAGAACAATAGAGGTAGAGGGAGAAAAACTGTATTAAAGTCCTGTCTCCACACCAATCTAATATGAAATTGGTCAAGTCACTTACTCCCATAGTCTGCTATTCATTTCAGGCAATTTGAACTACTCACCACCCATTAAATGTCCTTTACTTTTCTACCTCCTTTTCTTTGCTCATATTGTTTGCTACATTTGTAATGCCCTCAATCTGTCCATTTCCTAAATTGTAACTCAGCTGTTAAAGCAACACCCAAATGCTAACTAATTCAGAAGGTATTTTCTGACCTCTCTAGTAAGGAATAATATCCTTCCCCCTCCCCAGATTTCACTTTTGTACTTAGTCTACATTATTCTATATTGTAGAAATAGGTGTACATGTCCTATTCCTCTACTCAATTATTGAAGTGAGGAGAGGCTCTCACTCTTCTCTAAATTTTGCACATCTCCTGAAAGCAAGCATAAAATGTGCTTAATCAATGTTTTCCAAATTGAGTTGAATTGAAAAAGTTCCTCAAAACAACCCTGTGATTCATATAATGGTCACATTTATATAATTCAGTTAGGCTGACATGAACTTGTGTCACAATATCCCTTTGAGATTGATAGTAAAATTATTATTTCCATTGTACAGATGAAGAAACTATGGGATACGGAGTTTAAATGACTTGTCCATAGCCACGCCAGCAAAAATCAGATGCAGAGTTTAAACCCCAGGTTTTTTTTTTTACTCTACATTTGGCATCCTTTTCACAAAACCAGGAGACACTTATTTTACTTCTCAGTTGACAATTTTTTTTTCTAGAGGGTTGAAACTTCAGAAATCCTGACTATCAACTACAGAAGTATTGATATGTCATTTGAGTGAAGATATTCAATTGGGAAAATCAAGGTAAGTTTTGAAGCCTGAGAATGAAAATTGATGATAACTATCCAAAAATGTTCACTGCAGGGAATTTTTTTTCTCAGATGAGCCTTCTATTTTTTTGTATTATAATCCATTTTTACTTTTATCACCTTGGGGACTACATTCAACCTAGGAGCAAGTAGTAAAATCCCAAGCAAAAAGACCAAATGTAAATTTTTAAAAATTAAAAATGCAAAAGTAATAAGAAGGAATAAAATGTATAGGTCACAAAATAACACTATTGATGGGGAAAATTCTGAAATTTCAAAAACAAAGAAACTACTTATACCTGATAAAAATGGAAGACTGGAGGCAGAATTAAAAAGAATGTAACAATTTAAAGCTTTTATTTTTCCTTATTCTCCTTGTTATAAGATTCTCTCCCCATAGTCCTCTTTCCTTGATACTTAGATTCACAGTTTTCTCAATCACTTTCTTTTAGAATAATAACTAGAAGCATACTTAAATAGCATGACTGAGATCTACAGATTAGGATATGATCTTAGACAGCATATTTGCTTGTTCCTTCACAGGTCTATGTTGTCTAGAGTATTAGAAACACTAAAACACAACTCCATCTTGCCCCCAAAATATATTGCTGAATAATGACACACAAAGGGAGATGATACATAGAACAAATTCTAGGAAACATCACATATACAAGCTCCAGAGTCTCTGTATTTTCTTGGAACTTGCTATCATGTGTTTTAAAAAGAATTCATTAAATGCTTAATATGTATCAGGCAATATACTAAATTCCATGGATAGAAAGGCAAATGTAGTTTTCGATCTCTAAGAGCTCACATTCTAATAGGGAAAACAACATGTAAATAACTAGGTACACAGAAGAATTAAATAGAATTAGATAGAAAATAATCTTAGAAGGAAGACACTAGGCAGCTAGGGTAATGGGAAAAATGTCTTCTTGGGGATGTGTTAAAATGAATTTTGACGGAATTCTAAGAAGGCAGGGTTTAAAGATTGAGGAGTAAGATAATTACTCCTCATAAATTCTAGGTTAGGGTGATAGATTTTTCAAAGGCATGGAGACGGAGTGCCATACATGAAGAAAAAGTAGTAGACCATTGTTGGTGTATCTTAGAATAGATGAAGGGAAATAAAATGTAAGACTTGAAAGGCAGGAAGAGGTCTGGGTTCCAAAAGCCAAAAAAACAACTTGACATTGGACCCTGAAGTTAGGCACCACTAGAATTTATTGAGTAAGGAGAGAGTATCAGCAGCCTTTCACTTTAGAAAAGTTACTTCAGCAGCAGAGAGAAGGACATGTTGCAGTGGTAAGACAGTTGATGCATGAACACCCAATATAAGGTTCCTTTCAAAAGGCAAAAATCTCACCTTCTAAAAAAATATTTTTTACTCTCCCTGATCTTATTGTTTTCCTCTCTGAGAAGAGTCCCCAAATTCCTCCTTATATATCACATTTGGAGATAGTTGTTTGCATATTTTCTGTCCCATAAGACTCTGAGCTCCTTGAAAGCAGAGAATAGGAATGTTTGTCTTTTTTTTTGCTTTGTTTTGATATCCTTAGTGCTTTACACAGTTTTCGGAACTGAAGAACAGTTTAAAAATTTCTAGTCAATTAGTTGATTGATTAAAGCCTGCTCATTAGGTATCAGAATGCCACCTAAATGTTGTTAATCCTTAACTAGACATAACGATCCCCATAGACAATATGTTATAATGGAGAGAATTGTCTAGGAAGCCAGAAAAACCTAGGTTCAAGATTCACCTAAGACATAATCTGTATGGTCCTAAGGAAGTCACTTAACTTTTGAGTGTGCCAAGCAAAGCTGCAAGAATTTCAAGTTTAAAAGAGACCTTAGGGAGAATGTGGCTGCCAATTTTGTACTGGCATCAACAAACATGCATTGCTATTTCAAAAGAAAAACCACTTAACAAAAATGAGGCTTTGACAGTAAGTATATAATATGATTTTGCTAATTTAAATCCACTAATAATTTTTAAGATACTTGTCTCAGCATTATTATTTCTCATTCCTTCACTCTAAATCACCTCAAAACATGTGATACTTTGTGTTATATTGTTATAAAATGCCAAATGAATTTTCAAAAACATTCACTCAGACCTTTATTATTTATATTCATTTATAGAATTAGATGGTATGGTGGATAGAGCACTGGGCCTGGAGTCAGGAAGACCTGAGTTTAAATCCAGTCTTAGACACTTTCTAGCTGTGGGACTTAACAAGTTACTTAACACTGTTTGGCTCAGTTTCCTGTCTGTAAGATGAGCTGGAGAAGGAAATGGCAAACCATTTCAGTATCTTTTCCAAGAAAACCTCAAATAGGATCATAAAGAGTTAGACAGGATTAAACAACAAGAGAGAATAAGACTTTGAGAAGAACTGAGACATTATTTCTTTTTGTTTTACTAATGAATTAATCTGATGATTACATTAAAATTTCCAAGAATCTTTTAAAAATATTTTCTAAATCACAATGCAAAAAGAATACTGGAGATATAGCTGTAGTCTCTGGTTTTCAGTATCAGTCAAACATAAATAGTCAAAGTCCTTTTTGTCAGCCAAACATAAAATGAGGAGGGCTGAAATAGATGACCTCTAAAATCCTGTTCATTTCTCTATGATTCAATATAATCAATTTCAGTATGTATTTACTGAGGAAGGATGATAAATTCAATTATTTGGTTTATTTCAAAGAGAAATCTTTAATGCTAATCTATAACTTTCTAAGTGATAAGAGTTTCATTAGAAAGGTGACTGTGTTTCACTGGCACAACTCAGAAATAGTTAAGGCTTTTTGTTTTAAAAATTGAAGATTTAGGTCAGTAAAGGGGGGAAACCCCACAAAACTCAACCACATGACAGAAATATCTAAATCCTGTTACTCATTCAGGATGGTCTAATGAATGAATAAAATTCTCTGAATATTTTAGAGCTAACTCTTTATATAGAGTTTCTCAAAATAGCTTTAATAAGTTTAAAACTTCCCTAAGACTTTTGGGATACCCTGTGTCTGTGTATGTATCTATATAAACACAAATGCACACAAAAATACCTTCTTGTAGGGCTTAGCTTTAGGCAATTATTTATTTTTCTACTTTGTTTAAGTGAGCAGTACCATATCCACATCAAAAACTGTAATGTAGCCTTTATTTTAATTTTAAGTCAAACTATTTTGAAATATTACCATCTTATTGTTTTATGTCTGTTCCATTGCAATCAATTCTGAATTTATTTTTTAAATAGGATGAAATAAAAATAGGGTAGGCAAATTAGAGGTATTTGGAGGTGGAGTGGAATCCTGAACTGGAAAAGATTTACTGAAGGAGAGTCATTAAAAGGACAAGAATAAATATTGTAAGAAAATACTGCAAGTTGCATCCTGGGAGCTAAGTATTCAGAGTAAAGGATGCCCCTCCTGGTCTCTCCATGTACACAGAAAAAGAAAATAAATCACTTCAAAACAAAAAAGAGCTTAAAAAACACATCTTGCCGAGGTAAGAGGAGAAAGCAGCCCAGGCAGCACTGCATCTGCAAAATCTTGAAGCAGCTCATGACAGTGCCAGAGGCAACAAAACTGCAGAACACGTACAAACCCAGCTGGAGCCACTCCACACTGGTAGAAAAGGCAAGAAACCTACACACTCTCAAGTGACATCAGAATCCTGGGACTATAAGAGAGAGGGGATGGGGAGAGGAGTAGAACTATCCATTCCCACATGGCAGCAGAGCCCTGGTATACAGGGGATCAGAGAGAGGGAAATGGAACCTCCATGAAGTAACCTACTCACTCCCATATGGTGTCAGACTGACTGGGGTAGCAGAGCACAGAGCAGGGGACCTGTCTAGCTTAGGCCACTTGGCAAGGACAGAGAAGTAGCAGTGTGGGGACCAGCCCAGCCCATAAAATAACAGGAGAAATGGTAGCACAGGGTGCTGAATATAGCTGGATAAAATAGCTGCAAATCTCCCTAAGTCCATATTGACAAACCTATGGAATGTGTGCCAGAGTGTGTGCTGGAGGGGGCTGCTCCCTTCCCCCTCTGTATGTGTGCCTCTCTTCCCAGCAGCCCAATGGAAGTGCTTTCTCCCTCCCCTGTCTAAAGTAAGGTGAGGGGCTCACATGAGGTGTGAGGGTTGCATGTTGGTCACTTGGTCTCTAAAAAGTTCACCAACATTGCCCTAGAATAAGTTAACAGGACCACCTCCTGTCACCAGGAGACTATTATAGAATTAAAAACTCACATTGTATTAATGTTATCACTTAATTATGCCACGTGGGACTTATGCCAACCAATCAGGTAGAAGGCTTGACAGGCACACTGTGAGGAACAAGTCCTGTGAGGAAGGGCAGTCAGTACTCTCCCAAATCGCAGAGATGAGTACTCTGCAGGTTTGGAGCAATGTGCCTTCTCCCCCAGGAAAAGAGAAGGATTTCAATAGACACCTAAGTTAAATGGAAATGGGGGACAACTAAAAAAATGGCAAAATATAAACAAACAAACAAAAACCATACCTTACAAAGTTACTTTAGTGACAGGGAAGTAAAAAAATTAACTCAGAATAGAACAAAAATGCCAAAATGGAAATATGTTAAGCCAAAAAGGAAGGCATGAAAAGATGTCAGACCTCAAAAGAATCTCTAGAAGTACTTGAAAAGAGGTTAAAAAATAAAAACTAATAAGAAAATTAACAGAAAAACAACAACTAGGAAAAAAATCATTGAAGAAAACAATTCCTTAAGGAATAGAATAAACCAAATGAAAATGGGAGAGGGGAAGAAAACAGAAGAAAACAACTCTTTAAAGAGTAGAATTAGTCAAATGAAAAAAGAAACAAAAACTTAAGGAAGAAAATAATTCCCTAAAAATTTAAAGTGGACAAATAGAAGCTAATAAAACCATAAGACATCAGGAAACAATAAAAAATAATAGAAGAAAAATGGGAAAACATCTAACCTGGAAAATAGATCCAGAAGAGATGATCTAAAAATCATTGGAATACCTGGAAGCCATGTTTTTTAAAAGGGTATAAACACTCTATTATAAGAAATCATTAGAGAAAACTTCCCTGATATTCTCAACCAAAAGGGGAAAATAGTAATAGAGAGAATCCACCAATTAGCTGCTAAAAGAGACCCCAAAATTAAATATCCTGAGATTATTGTAACTGAATTCCAGAACTTCCAGGCTAAGGAAAATGTACTGCTGCCAGAAAGAAATTATTAAAAAATTGAGGAGCCATAGTCAGGAAACACAAGACCTAAAAATTATTCTATATTAAAGAACCAGCAGGTATGGGATATAATATTCAGAAAGGCAAAGAAGCTATGACTACAACCAAGAATTATATACCCAGTAAAACTGAGCATTAACTCCCAAAGGAAAAAAAATGATGTTTAATAAAATAGAGGGATTTCAGAATTTTCTGACTAAAAAAAACAAATAAAAAGAAAATCAAATGAGGAAATTCAATACTCAAAAGAAGCATAAGGAGGTAAAGTGAAACTTAAGAAAGTAATGTAGTGCTTTCCAAAAAAATGAGACTTGATAGGGAGACAATATGGATGAGTAGCCAGTAACTATGTTCCAAAGATAGCAAGTCACTTCCTTTTCCATAGAAACAAGTTATCCACAGTATATGGAAATAAATGGTTGGCTTCCCAAATTCAAATAAACTTTCAATTTACATAATGGAAACTGTATTTTGATTTGTTTTATGCTTTTAAAAATGTAAATTACTGAATAAAAGACACAGGAGAAATTTGTCAATATAAAATATGCATTCATGCCAAAAATAATGTAATGTTTACCCAATAAGCATATTTGTCAAAATAAGATTTAATTCAAATTTAGAAAAGTAACCATCAAGATACAAATACAATAAAACATATCTTAATGTACTTTAGTAAATTCTTACAAATTAAATTACCATCTATTAGAGTTCAAAAAAGTGGACGAAGTAAGCAATCAAGCAATTTTTAAAAAATGAATATGTTTGCCAGGCAATTAAAAGAGTTTTTGTCAAGTGTTTTCTGTGTATTTTAATTAATGAGATTACATACTGGGAGAGACATAAATATATGTTATCATTAATTGAAAAAAATATTGAGCATATAACATTTTCTGAGCACTATTTTAGGAGCTATAAAAGACATAGAAAGAAAGGAAAAGGGATGAGTTTTATCCATGTGCTAAATACTTACTTTACTGTTATTATGTCATTTGAGACTCACAAAAACCTGAGAAGCAGGTGCTATTTGTATTCTTTATTTTAGAGTAGAAGACACTGAAGCAGATAGAGGTTAAATGACTTGCTCAGGATAATATGGATAATAAGTATCTCAAGTCACATTTGAGCATAAAAGATGATTTATTTAATCAGAGCATTTTTTCAGATACCTTTGAACCATTCCTCAATTTATAAATGATCAAAGGATATGTATAGGAAAGGTTTTAGAGAAAAAATCCAATCTATTAAAATTTTTTTAATGCTCTGAAGGACTAATAATTAGATAAATTCTTATTAAAGCAACTCTGAGGCTCTACTTCACACTGATTAGTTTGGCAAAGTTAATTATAAAACCACATGTTGGAAGAGCTGTGGGAAAACAGGGACACTGATGTACTGATTTGGAAGTTATTAATTGATCCAAGTATTCAAAAGCAATTTAGAATTATGGCTTAAAAGTTACAGGCCTTTACAACCTCTTTTATCACCCAGTCTTTGTCACAAAGAAAGAATAAAAGAACCAATATGTACAAAAATAATTATAATGAATTTTTTATATCAATAATCTAGAAACTATGGGATGCTCATCAATTGAGAATTAGCTGAACAAAATATGGTTGTAATATTAATATTCATCAAAATAATAATAATAACATACTAGTTATTAAGGCATAGACATTTTTGTACATAATGTATTATTAAGATATAGATAGATAGACCTTAAAACACTACACATATAAGGTTTTCAAAGCATTTTACATGGGTTATCTCTTTTGATTCTCATGACAATAAGAAGATAAGTGTTACTATGTTCATATTATATAAATAAAGAAGCTGAAGTTGAAAGAGGCTAAGTGATTTGCCCAGTGTCATACATTTTCTGAAGTGAGATTTTAACTCAAACTTCCTGACACTAAGTCCATCACTATGTACACCATGCCACCCATCTATCTATAATATAGGAAAGTAATGGAATTGTATTGTACTCAACAAAAGAAACAACAAAGGGAATATATCCTGGGAAACCTGGTAAAAAACCTGGTATAAACAGATGCAGAATAAAACAATCATGGTCAAAAGAACAATTCATACAATAACAAAATTGTAAATACAAATAATTTTGAAAGACTTAAGAAATTTGATCCAAATAATACCAAACACAATTCCAGAGGACCCTTAATGAAATATGCTGTTCCATTTCTAATAGAGACAATGAACTCACTGTGCACATTTAAGACATCTGCATGTTTTTGTATATGTGTTTTATATATATGAATATATATATATATAACACACACACATATATATATACACACATACGTGTATGGAAATTTGTTTTGTTTTGATGTGTAGGTTGTTAATTTTTTAAATTTTATTTTCCAATTGGGGAGTAGGATGGAGAAGGCATAGATTTTTTTTTCAATTATTTTTTAAAACACTTTAGGAGAACATCTCCCTGAGCTAACCTTAGACAACAAATACATGGATCAAGCATCCTTGAAACCTTAAAATTTAGTAGGATTTTCATTTAAAACATTCTTTGAGAATCTAGAATCACCATGATACCACAATGAATTATAGAAGGACTTTAGTATAGGTCAGTGATGGTGAACCTTTTAAAAGGGCAGGTATTGTGAGAAATTTCCTCAAGGGCTCTGGCAAACTCTGTGCTGGGATGATGGCTCCCATTCCTACAGAGAGGGCTCCAAATTCCCCCCTGGCTCATGTGCTATAGGTTTGCCACCATGGGTAGCAGTCATTGCCTTGATTTTGTGAATGAATATCTGATTTTTTTAAATCACAATACTTCTCTATATGTTGATTCTGTTTATAGACAAAACCAAAAGTTGTTTTAAACATCTCTGTCATTTGCCTGGCTGTTGGTCTCAGTGGAAAAATAAATATTGTTTGGCCCAATCCAATTGAATAGCATGATATCAGTGTTAATAATAATGCAAATTAACAGTAAACATTTATATAACACTCAAAGCTTGCAAAGAACTTGTCATATATTACTCTCCTTTCTCACAACAACCTTCTGTAGTATTCCTGTTATCATTCTCATGTAGTATGATACAATGGAAGAAAAATTAACTTGGAGTCATAGAACCTGGGTTCAAATCCTCTCATTGATTGGAGATCTGTCTAGAAGCTAAGTAACATTAAATGAGCTACCCACTGTCACATAATTATCAAAGGCTAGAGGTTAGAGTCTTCTCTCTGTTGCTCTTGTTATTCTGCTTTCAATCTAACTCACAGGAATTTCAATTTAGTAATTTCACATTTCAAATGAAATATTTTAATTTTTTCTGTGAAGGATCCTATATGTTAAAAGAGAGGTAAATGCCATTCCCTGTCTCCTCTGTCATACACAGACATGTATGTGCACATATACACACAAGCTTGAAAAGGGCTTAGATGAAATAGCAATATTTACTTCTTGAGAAACACATCTTAAAACATTTCTTGGTATGAAATGACATCTTTTTATTACAAACTTGTCACACATATAAAGAAAACCTCATATACAAAACTCTAGACTGACACAATAATTCAGGTGGTGGTAGGGAGGGTTATTATTTACTATAGAAAAGGATTCTTCACTGTGCAAAAAATTTACAAGAGGTTCCTCCTAATACATTTAAAATATGATTTAATTTTCAAAAATTCATCCTATACATAACTTTTCAAGACTGTATCTATTATGAAAAGTTGGATGCATCTCAAATAGCCTAGCTTAAAATTGAATAGTAGGTAGCTTTACCAAAAATAATAATTCCATGATAGCTAGACATATTTGACAAATTTTAACATTTTACAAAATTACATTAAAGTGAGATTGCAAAGAATGCATCACTTAACCACATCAAATGTTTTCTCTTATAGTCATATACTAAAATATATTCATAATAAAATATATTCACAATTTCCAAATCTTGTAGTGCCTTATCTTTCTTTCTCCTGTAATACTCTAACTTTCATTATTATAATAAACTATACCTGAGTCATGATTATTAAAGACATTAATCAGTAATACCAAGCAGGCCAATAAAAATCACTTTATTAATATGAGATATTCTTTCCTACTATGTAGAATATAAAATGTCTGGATATTTTATGAAATATCCCAAGATGCATGCCTTACAGTATACTGTAAATCAGGCAACTTGCAGCAATTCCAACCATTTGAGTATATAGGAGAAAGATATTATCCGAGAAGGTTCTAAAGAATTATAGATATTCATAATCTTCTTTAGCTTTTTCTCATGAAGAATCCTATTTTGTGTCTGGGAAGAAGATAATCCAATTTCCTTGGTATACCTAACTTACAAAGATTTGACAATCCTAGCAGACACAGATTCTATTATGGTATATTATGGGCCACTGGGCTGCCAAGCTCACAATTAATGTTTTCTTAACAAAATTTTTCTTTGACCTTTTTTTTATAAAGTATCCCCAACTTAATGAACTTTTCATTTCAAATCGGTTCACAGCAGTAGATGAAGTAAAGAAGGGATTTCTAAGTGGGGTTATCCAGTCAATTTGGAGGGGCAGTCCTGCCATGAATGAGAGGCAAGAAGATATCCTGAGACTAACTTACACTTTCTCCTTTCACAGAGCAATTGCTGGAGAAAGGATTACAATTAAAATTGAATGACAGTTGGTAATTATTATTTCCTAAGTAAAATTTCAAAATAAGGTTTCCTTTGCTGCTTTTTCTACAAGGTACTCATTTTTATCAGTGCCATATTATTTCCTCAAATCTTCTCTAACCATATACACAAACAAAAATTCTGGTAGTAGTTTGTAGTATGAATCACACTCCAAAATAAATTGTTAGTGAACCATTGTTCCCTCCCTATTTTATCACGGAATCAAGATGTTAGTATATAAGAGCTGGAAGGATTTTAGATATTATCCGACTCTACTCCTTCATTTACAGTTGTCAACCAAGGCACAAAAAAAAGACTAATTAGTTGTATAGTTAAGAGTAAATTAAAGGGACAGATGGGTGGCTCAGGGAATTGAGAGGCAGGTCTAGCAATGGGAGGACCTGGGTTTGAATTTGACTTCATACACTTCATAGTTGTGTGACCCTGGGTAAATCATTTAACTGCAACTACCTAATTCTTATTGCTCTTCTGTCTTGGAATCTGATTCTAAAATGAAAGGTAAGGATTTTTTTAAAAAGTTAATGAAGACTAACAGTCCCATATCACTGTCAGTTCTCAAACTTTTTGGAAGCACTCCTTTACACACTTAAAGGTTTCCAAAGAAATTGTTGATATTTATCATATTTTAAATTATAAAATAAGTATTTAAACATTTATTAGTTCTTGAAAACTTAGAATTATAAGTCTATTGTTAAGTCTACTGTTAAGTCTACTTACTACTATAAGTCTACTGTTAAGAGAGAAAAATGTATTTTCCAAAATATAAAGCCATGACTAGTATTATTTTTCATACTTTTGCAAATGTCTTGAATATTTTTGGAAATATGCTTAAGAGAAAAGAGCTAGATTTTCATACCTGTTTCTACTGGGATATATTTTTGAAGTATTTGAAGAAAATCCAGCCTCACAGGGATTTTAGTTAGAAAAGGAAGAAGCATTTTAATAAGCAAATAACATTTCAGCATTATTATGAAAATTATTTGGTTGCATGGATGATACTTTGAGAATAACATCTATATCATACAACCCTTCAATCAAAACTTTCATTCCCTCACTGACACAGGAAAGCAAGCTATTTATACTAATGTATAGTTGGCCTTCCAGTAGTATGTAGTTATTTACACAAATAAAGATTTGATTAGTAAAATTTCATAACAGAAAAATGGCTAAGAGACACAAACTCTTACTCTTCTTATTTTTTTTCCTGATAATCATTCCCTTCCACACTACTTGATTCACTGTTGGAGATCAGTCATAATTAATCACTTCTTTCTTTCTCCTCTTCTTACAAGTCATGTTTGGAAACAAGGCCTGGGTTACTTGATTGGATTTTGGACCTGGTTTCAAATGATGGCTTAACTACTTATTATTACCAGTGTGACCTTTGAAAAACAGATTAATGTCCCAGAGCCATACTCTCTTTGTTTGTAACATGAAGGAATTGGATTAGATAACCTCTGAGGTTCTTTCTAGTGCTAACTTATGATCCTTCAATGCTATTTTCCCTGCAAGTGGGAAGAGTTTTGCATAGATTAAGCCAAATATGATTTCTACTCTGATATTCCTGTTTTCTTATATTTGGAACCATGTTTACCTGTCAACTACTTCTCTTGGAACATGGAAACCATAGGAACACACCCTTTGTCAGAAAAGTGAGAGGTATAAATATTTAGATAGCCCTCAGTTCTTCAAGTAAGTCTCAGAGCTGGATGAAATGAGACTAATTATAGCTTTTTAGGGGAAAATCTTACCATTTATGATATAATTACAATGATTCTGTAGCTCATGCTATCACAGTAACTTTGCTGTGAGGTGTTTATCTCAACATTATACTCTATTCATGTATTTCAGTCTGTATAATCATGTAGTCACAACTTTAAAAAATAAATCCATCTATATGTATATATGTGTATATATATATACATATATATGTATATATCCTTTCACATATGCACAGAAATGTTGGCAATTTTGAGAGGCAGTTATGTAAATATTTTAAAATTAAAATTATGTACTTTAAGAAAGTAATGAAGAACAATGTAAATAAAACTACAGCTATAAAAACCAAGTACCAAAAATAAAATTATAAGCATTTGTGACATTTAAGATTTTTATCTTATGAGACTGAAAAGGGCATTCGTTTGAGTTAAAATTATCATTTCTAATTCTGCTTCAGTAAGAAGACTTATTTTTCTGTACACAGAAAATATAGATTATACATCTATTTTGTTGTATAATTTTTGAATTATAAAACTCAAGTTATTAAAATCATCCATTTAATAATAATATATTTTATTCATTAAATATTATCTGATGGAACATTTGGATAGAATGTCAGGCCTAGGATCAGGAAAACTCATTTTTCTGAGTTAAAATCTGGCTTCAGACATTTCTAATTATGTGACTCTATGTACATTACTTAATCTTGTTTGCCTCAATTTCCTCATATATAAAATGAGTTGGGGAAAAAAAAATGGCAGACTACGCCAGTATCTTTGCAAAACAAACAAACAAAAAAACCCTAAATGGAGCAGGAAGAGTCAGGCATGAATGAAAAATAGCTGAAGAACAATAAAAATATTCATATCAGTTAATTAGAGCATACTAAGTAATGAAACAATATAATTCTCATAAGTTAAAAATAAAATTAAAATAATAAAAATATTAAAAATAAGTAGAATGTATGATTCTCATATGATCCTGTTAGTTTTAACTTTTTTCTTCCCTCCCCATTGCCATAGACCATACTTCTATTTGTGGATACATCATCCAGAAGTATATGGCTCACTGGCCAAGCAGAACTAAATTTTTAATCAGTAGAAATGTAAACTTTTAAAAGTCCATGGAAGGCACAAGTTGAATTAATGAGAGCAGATTATTTTTGCTAACAAGGGATTGAGTCAGTTAGTCAATAAGTAATTATTGTGTCTAAATTCCAGGTGCTGTGCTAAGCACAGTAGATACAAAATGAGACAAAAGAGTCTCTGTCCTCAAGGAGCTTAAAATATAACAAGGGAGACAATGAAAAAGTAGAAAATATGTACAAAATAAGCTATCTATCAGATAAGTAGGAAATAATCTTCAGAGGGAAAGCATTTTAGTTAAAAAGGATTGGGAACAACTTTTTGAGAAGATAAGATTATAACTGGGACTTAAAAGAAGTTAGGGAATTCAGGAGGTAGAGATGAGAAGGGAGATATGGCCTGCAGCCTAGAGATGGAGTTTCTTATTCTTGGAATATCCAGAAGGCTAGTGTCATTGGATTGAGGAATATGCAGTGAGGAATATAGCAAAAGACTGAAATAATAGAAAAGGAGTTAGGCTATAAAAGGCTTTGAAAGCCAAATAGAGGATTTTGTCTTTGATTCATGAGAAACTAGCTAATGGAGTTTACTATGAAGTGTGGATAAGCTGGTCAGATTTGCACTTTTGGAAAACCACTTTGACAGGTGGTATGGGGAGAGACTTGAGACAGGCAGACCCAAAAGTAATCTGTTCCAGTAGTCCATATACGAGGTAATGAGGGCCTGCATCAAGGTAATCACACTATCAGAGGAGAGAAAGGGCATATTTGAGAGATGTCCCAAAGGTTAAATCAATAGACCTCGGTAGCAGATTGAAAAGGGTGGTGAGAGGTCTGTGCCAGTTTAGGGATAAAGAAGAGTTGAGGAATATTATACCCTTAGATAATCGTTTAAGTATAGGTTGTGTGTCTATTCTGTTGCTTCAGTCTACCATGGAAATGAGACTGGCTAGTTCAGTGAAACAAGTGCTAGCAGCTATCAAGCAGAAAAGTTGTTGAGAATGAGCTGATGATAGCCTATGTGTCAGTTTTTGGAGGAGTAGACTAGCTAAATTCAGAGACTTGTTAACATCAGGTCATAAATTTATTGGCAACATCAAATTATAAAGTCTACTAAGATACATAAATAAATGGGAACTGTAGGAATGGAAAAGAACCTATACTTATGTAATCACATTATCTATGTATGTATGTATGTATGTATCTATCTATCTATCCATACCTAAGACCCTTGTCATACTTTTGTATATATGTGTTACTTTATCATAATTCTATTTAGTAAAGTCAGTATATAAAGAGCCATTTATTTTTACTCAAAAAGATGAAAAATAGAATTAAATTTCTTGATAAATTATTCCACACAGTATTAAATGTACATTTTGGTTATATTGTAGCAAACATAAGTTTCATATATAAACTTATCAATCATTTAATATAATACTCATTTAAGATGGGAGAAAATTCTCTCCTAAGCATACAAAACATACTAGCGTAACTACTTTAAAAGAAATCTGCTGTTATAATAATGAAGGCAGAAACACGGACTTCTGCCACATAGTAGTCTCCTTTGAGAAAGAAAACTTAGCAGATGCACAGCAAAATGGTTGTTTTGGTTATTAATTAGATTCTTTTAGATTTCCTGGTAAATAATTAACACAACGAACTATCACAGAGGCAGAAAAAGAAAAAGAAAAAAAACAGCTTGAAAATAAACCACTAAGGATAAGACAACAATACATCCATTAAGAAAAAAAAATACTTTGTTAATTCATAAATGCTTTTGAACATAACAGAAGATTTAAATGAAACCATTATGTAGCACAACTACAATGTTTGCATAATACAAACTGAGCTACAGTGTAATTCCTAAGACCAGAAGATGCTAATGAGGTGAGATCTAAAGAGGAAAATGACTTGACTGGAAAATAGGGCTGCAGTGTCAGATGAAACGGAAACATTTCTTGTGAATGACTCAGAGAAATGACTGTAAGTTTGACTTAAGACCAGGACACTCATAGTCAGAGAAACTGGATGATTAATTGACACTAGGCTCTAACTGAATTTCAACATTTGGTAAGGATGGGAAAACTTGCCTCTAAATAAAGTTAGAGATCCAATTCAAGAGAAAGTAATAAACAAGGAAAGAGGAAAGTAAAGTTATATATAGATATAGATATACATATAGACATAAATATATAGATAGGTAGATAGACACATAATTACTATTACAATTATAATTCCCTGGCAAAATCAATACATAATGTTGCATTACAAATGCAGTCCAAGGAGCTGTTATATTTCCCATGCATTCTGACACATTAGCAGAGGCAATGAAGCATAATAGAAAGAGTTCCTGGCTCAAAGTTGGCCAGCTTATAGTAGTGTGCAAATTACTTGGGAAAAGCACAATTCTTATGATTTCTTTATTAGACAACATTGATCTGACTTTTCTACTTCTACTGACATTAAGCTGACACAGAATATTTGACCTTGGCCAGCTGAACCCAGATTATGGATTGAACTATTTTCTCCAATATTGGTTAGTTCTCTCTCAAATGAGTTTTGGAATTCTTGTCATATATGCATATTTCATTGCTTTCATGCTGTGTTTTAATATTATGGTTTTTAAGAATGAATATTACTTCAAAGAAACATACACAAATTTTAGCTTTAAAGGCCACATTGCAATGACTGTTACATATGCTACAGCTGGTACTGTTTTATGGAAGTTGTGTTTCAAATATCATTCAAGCCCATAATGAAATAATATCAACTGATCTCAAAAGAAAGTTTGCTTTAAAGTAATTTTATTAGAATGTTAGCCCCTTGAGTGGATGGGTAGATGTTGGTATTTTTTGCCTTTCTTGGTAAATCCAGTATTTAGCCCAGTGCCTGGGACATATAAAAGTACTTAATAAATGTTTGTTGACCTAAAAATCTAAAACTACAGCAATAAAAATGAGCTCATAATTAGTGATAATTGACCCCCAGAAACAATCAAAGAATCTCAAAGTATTTGATAGCTAGATGGGTTGTTGTAGATTTATCTATAGTGTAGTGTAGGGTTCTTGAATTTGGGAAAAAAAGTGCAAAGACCAATTAAATAAATGCACCTTCTTATTACTATGATGAAGAAAAAACTGTTCATCATGGACAAGACTACAAAGAATGGAGCAAGGAATACTGAAAATGGTGATTTTTTTACCAATGAAACTCGTGTTTTCATTCAAAGCAATAACAATCATTGTCAAAAGACAGTGAGGTGAGACTGTAAGAGCTAAATACCATAATCACACTGAAAAAAAAAAAAGATCAGCCCTCCATTCCCCCCAAAGTGGAGACTGTTAAACTTTAATTGGATGTGGGAATCTTGTCCCTATTAAAGGAATTGATGAACTCTCACAAAATATACTGATACAAAGCAGAATTATTGTGGAATAGAGAATTACCCAAATGGAAAGAGGAACTCCAATAAAACCTTGGACTCTGTCACAAGTTATGAATGGTTATTCAAAAGAAATTGATCATACTCCAATGGTCTAGAAAATGCAGATTGAAACTCTCATCGGGGCAATTAGGTGATTCAGGGGTTTGAGAACTAGGCCTAGGGATGGTAGGTCCTGGTTCAAATCTGTCTTCAAACATTTCCTAGTTGTGTGATCCTGGGAAAATCACTTTAACTCCCATTGCCTAGCCTTACCTTCCTTCTACCATGGAATCAATACACAGTATTGCTTCTAAGACCAAAAAAAAAAAAAAAACAACCCATCAACTCCTATTGAAAGCTCCATGTGCTATTATTATCAATGTAAGACTTACAAAAAAGTAATGATCATCAATGGAATCTTGATAGTTTAAAGTTATCAAATGATATAAGTGTAAAGTATTTTGCAATCCTCAAAACACTTTATGAATTATGGCTATCATAATTATTATAATTGTAATTAAAATCTAATGTGATATATAGTTCATGATAAATGAAAGTATGTTAAAATGCTGCAAATTTATATCAAATTTTATAAAACAAATGATTATAATAAAAGGACATATTACCTCTTAAAAGTTGTGAGATTTATTGCATATATCAATAAATCTATATTGCTGTGTCCCAATTATTTCACTCTACTGTAGTTATAAATCCCAGTTCTTTTGTTTACTTCATGACCTTAAGCTAGATACCATGCTCTCTGGGCCTAATTTTCCCATTTCTAATAGGGGAAGGGACTAGGACATACGAGTGCATATGAGAAAGAGAGAAGGCTTTATCTTATTTTGAAATGTATAACCTTGTAACATGATCTACAGGGAGTAGGGAGGTCCTGATAACTTTATTAAAGCTCAGAAGCAGGCACGGAACTTTATATTCAAATATTTCCTAAATTGATTATTTAAAATTAAATTTTGGAGGGCATTTTAAAAATTAAAAACATTGCAACCAGAATTTATATTGTTCTTTGTAAATGTCTCATTTGATCTTCATAAAAACCCTGGGAAGTAGAAAATAATATTCTGAATTTGTAGATTGGGAAATTGACAGAAGTTAAGTGACTTGCTCTTAGTTTAATAAGTATATCAAGCCACATTTGAACTTCCCTTATCAACTCTATATCTAAAGTTCTATATACTGGCCATATAGCCCCTAGTTATTTTGGGGTGGGGACAGGGGAAGCCTCCGTATCTTTGTCTTTTACCTTCCCTGGATTCTTTCATGTCTCAGCATATGTCCTTCCTTTATGCAAGAATCCTATACTAGTCCTCCTTAACTTTAATTTCTGCCCTCTGAGACTAACTCCATTATATCCTCAATAGATATGTTCTGCTTTTATATAGCTGTTTGCATGTTGTCTCCCTTATTCAACTGTGAGCTCTTTGAGACAAGGAACTATTTGTTTGCCTTTCTTTGAATCCTCACAACTTAGCATAGTAGGTCATTCAGTTAGCCAATTGATAAGCATTTTTAATACTACTGTTTAGACCTACTAGCAGTCACTTAATAAATGCTAGCTGGTTTATTGATTTAAACTGTAAGAAGGATTACACATAAGCTAATTTTGATATTCTTGATTATCTTCAAAAATAAAATAATAAGAGAAAGATAATTTCATTAATTATCTGCACTATTTTAAAAATATAATCAACTTGTCCGAGATACAATGTTTTATTATGGAATATATACAGTGTTGAACCTGGAGTGAGGGGAGACTGAGTAATATCCTAACTCTAACATCTACAATCTCTGTAATTACAGGCAAATCATTTAAGTTTCCTGGATGCAAGTTCTCTCATCCATAAAACAAAGATAATATATTTGGACTTCTGGATGTGGTGGGGCATGTGTTTAAAGTGATATGCATAGGGGCAACTAAGTAGCACAGTGGATAGAAATCTGGGCTTAGAACTGGGAAGACTCATCTTCATGAGTTCAAATTCAGCCTCAGACACTTACTACCTATGTGACCCTGGGTAAGAATTAATTTTGCTTCAGTACCACATCTAAAAAATGAGCTGGAAAAGGGAAAAGTAAATCTCCCCATTACCTTTGTCACAAAAACCCCAAAGTGAAGGCACAGAATTAAATATGACTAACATGACTGAACAACAAAAAGTTGATATGTAAATATGAAATTTGAGAGACTGATGGAGCTCATAGTGTTTTCCTAGTTTTTCTTCCTTAAATGTTAAAACATATTTCTTTTTCTAAGTGAAACCTTATAAATACCAAGTATTTATTAATTGCCTAATATGTGCAAGATACTGTGCTAGGCACAATGAAAATACAAAGACAATAGAAAAATTATCACTGCACTAAGAAGCTTATATTCTACTTGGAAAGCTCCTGGAAAACTTTTCTAAATACTAAGTTTTCTAAATACTAAGAAAATTTACTTTCCCCTTTTAATCATTTTGAATCAATCCTTCATAAAGTATACTTTATATCTCTTAAACATAACATATGGAATATAATTCAGACTTTTTTGTGAATCAAAATTTAATTAATCAATACATATTGCTATATGCAAGATTAGTAAGGCCACTTCTTATAGGGAGACATAGCATAATAGATAGTCTTAATTTCTAAGTTCAAGTCCCACCACTGGCAAATACTTTTTGAGTGACATTGGGCACGTCAATTGCAGTTTGGCCTTCTCTAGGCAGCTAGGCAGCTCTTTAAGAATATGAGTCAAAGCACTGAAAGAAAGCCAATGAAATCATTGGTCCAATTATATTATTACATGATAATATAAGGATGCTTTAAGTGACTAGTAAGGTTTGCTGTTATTAATATTTATAGTATTATTTATTCTTTTCATTTTCTTCATTTTAAACCCTAAAATCATAATTTTAAGTTTTCTGCTTTTTGTAGTTTTTTCTAAGTGCTCCCTTTGCTATTAGGCTGTCAACTATCACTTCTTATTGATGTCAGTATCACTTGCCTCAAGGACCTTCTAATTTACTGCCATAGAAACTAGTTAAGTTTATTAGTGTATATTAAGTAAGAGCAAAAGAACTTTCATTCAAGGAAAGGGGATTCTTCCAGGCTTATAATTTCATTCTTCTGACTGCTTAAAACATTTATACATACATATGTGTGAAAATACATACTTAGGTATTGAGAATGAGGCTCCCCATAGAATATTTTGGAATAGAGATAACTTCCCAGAAATCCTATGAACCAAGCTTGTCCTATGAAGCCATAGGGCCACAATGAAATTCAATTTTGCTGAACATTTTAAAGCACATACTTTGTGTGAAAAATCACATTAAGTGCTAGATAACTGAAGAAAAAATGAAATATCTCTGCCATTAAGAGAATTTTATTGTCATATCTATGTTCATGACAATATAGAAATGAAAAGAATACAAAGAAAGAAATCAAGCTTAAAAAGAGAGATCAAAGGAGTCTAAGAATATCTGAGAGAGAGAAAACTTTAATAGCTTCGGAAGGGAAGGGGAGAAAGGGTAGGCTACTACACAGAGCAAATGGCATCTCAGCTAAAACCTGAAAGAAAATAAAGATTCTAGAAACTATAAATGAGGAAATGCATTCCAGGAGTGGAAGATAACTTGTACAAAACTATGGGGGCAAGAGAGGGCATGTCACATTCAAGAAACAGCTAGATGGTTGCTGAGTTTCTTGTAACTGAGTATATGAAAGACAGTGATGTGAATTAAGGTTATACAGTTAATGTGAAACTAGATTGTGGAAATCTAGTCATAGGAACATTCAAGAAGCCCAGAAACATTTTTAAATGAAATCTTGTTTTACACACATGTAAATCTTCACAATTTCATTTTCCAAACTACTTATTTACCATTTTAAAATTTTGCACTTTTTGAAAGAAGCATTTAACACTAGTTACAAAATCTCACAGAAAGACAATACTCTTCATCAAGTCTTTTATCTCTACAGTCTTCTGTCAATGAACATGTTATTTCTGGGATGCAAATGCTCATTACAAAAACTCAAACTAACCATTTATTTGATGTTTAATAGAATGCTCTAGACTGACTAGATTTGACCTCTCATGTACAAAGGAATTAAAAATATTCTTTCTGAAAGAAACTCTGGAGACTTCGAAGTTACTTTTATAGTCTATGACTAATAGTGACATATTACAAAAGTTATCTCAAAAAGTAGAATGATTTTCTCATTTATTCTGTAATTAAAAGTCATGTTGTGTAAGGCATTTCTCATAAGGAGATATTTAGGCCTTCACACAGTGCGAACTATCTAAATATAGGTTGTACTTTAATCTGTTTTATCATTCTACTTGGGATAAAATCAGCTACTCTCAATATTCTAGAAGTCTGATATATGGTCACTGATATATATGGTAGTCCTACAAGATACAACTCAGCTTCAGCAATAACTACTGGTGAGGTGTGCCTGTCATTTTGAATTCTAGTTTGGCCAACTAGTTCTTAATTAGATTAGTTTAAACAATAAATTTCATAGTTATATTCTTTTTCACCAAGTGAATAATTGAAGAGTGTCTATCACCAGAGCAGAGCAGATTCCTGATATTTCCTCAGGCTACCTTTGGATTGTACCTACCCTTGATTGTATCTGATTGATAAGTGCTATTCCAATGTTCACTTAAAATTTTTTCACTACAAAAATTCTGGAATTATATGCTGATGTCTAAAAAAAGTTACCAAAAGGAATAAAATATTGAAAAATGTTTGTACCTCCCAGTAATTTTAACAATGCTCACTATATCTTATTTCCTATAATGACAAACTGTCTAAGTTAATGTTTGAATAACAAAACATATTAGCACCTATATCAAATAAACCCTCTCCCCACCTCTTCCCACCTATACATTGCTCTGCAAACATTTCATCACCATCATCACCTCATCACTGGGGAACTCTAATATGGAAACTGGAAACTTCAAACTAGCAACACATCTGACAGTCTAACAGATCTTGTTGGGAGGTCCTGAGACACTAAGTGATTTGCTCATGATCATATATTTAGAATGTGTCAGAGCCAAGACTTGAGTCTTCTATCATCCTAATTCTGAGTCCTATTCTTTATAAATTTTCACAGACTACCTCTCAGAGGAAAAGTAAATTAATACTAAAATATAAATTACAACATATGAAAAATTCTGACCACAATTTTTTTAATCCAGCATTTTTGCTTTGATTTAAAATAGTTTATTTATCTCATGGGAAAAATCATGTTCAAAATTTACTAGCTGCAATCTTACTATTGACTTCTGTGCTTTGAAAAAATCAAATTGCACTAAAAAGAATAACTTCAGGGTTCATAGTCTATGTTGTCTTAACATCTTTCACTCATCTTTTCCTTTCATATAATGAGTTACAGAATTTTAGAAATGTAATGCCTGAACCTCTCCTTATTTATTCATGTTTAATTCTACTGAAATCAACAGAAATATGCTTACCCAGAGTTGCAGAATTTTTCTCAGCATAAACTTTTATTTAATGATTTCTTTTCAGAGCTATTAATAAATCTTCCCCAATAAGGGAAAAAAATTTCAAGAGGGCAATTCTCAATTCTACCTTTATAAAGGGTAAAACATTTCTTTCATAATGTCCCTGGATTCCTGCAGTTTCCTGCCTCGTATAGGCAGAACACCCATGGATGCTAATGGCAAATTTGAATAGATACAGAATAGATCAGAAGTTGGTTTTGTGGAATAATTCCTTTTAAAATGTATTAGTTGCCTAAGTTGCTCATAAGATATAAATTTTTCTTTCTTTGAAGTAGCTCATACAGATTTTCCTTTTAAGCATGATTTTCTCAAAACATATTAATACTTCTTTCCACTAAATTATGCTTTATAAAAAATCCCAGGAAACTATAAACTAAAACTTTAGTCAAAGATAGGTAACTATGATAGTAATATTTCTCAAAATAAAGCATTGTGAGTGAAAAGTAATTGTTCTGGATTGAAATTATGCAATTTTGAACTGTCACAGATTTTTTTCATTTGTCAAATGCAGTCAAAATTATTTCACATCCATGATATAATGATCTATTTACCACACATGAAACTTTAGAAAAGTGGGAACTAATCCAATTAAATGAAACTGAAGATGGTGTATTTTTAAAAACTCAAATAGTTCAATTCTCAGTAGATAATAAGATTATTGATCACATGAATTTCTTAATAAACATTCTCTATTGGGCAAACAGAATCATTTCTTATATCTGAAAAGCTTGTATTTCCTTTTAAAAATTACAATGTCAATAATATCAATGATAACCCCACATAAATACTTTTTTCCCTCTCTTTTTCAATATGCATAATAGTTTTGGAATATACTTTTAAAAATTACAGAATACCAAAATTTAAATTAAGATGTAATTTCAGAACTGATTTAATTCTCTTTGTACTTGAGGAGGAATTGCTTCTATAACATCTTTCAGAAGTGCCTATCTATCTTTTGCTCAATGCCCATAATTCTATTCATTTTGGAAAGTATTTAATTTGTTA
This sequence comes from Monodelphis domestica, assembly GCF_027887165.1. Classification (NCBI taxonomy): domain Eukaryota; kingdom Metazoa; phylum Chordata; class Mammalia; order Didelphimorphia; family Didelphidae; genus Monodelphis; species Monodelphis domestica. Next base: position 318,279,453 of record NC_077228.1, on the reverse strand, counting down.
AGATGTTTCTATAATTTTATAGGTAAATTTTTTCAATCTTATATTTTTACTAACTGTTCAATGTTCTACCTTTTTGAGCTATTGTAAGTACAGTAGTTATAATATCTCTTCCACATGATAACATTTCTACAGGACAACCCTAAATTTCTTTTTCTCCAATATTATCATGATTGTTATAAAGTTATTTCAGTCATGTCTGACTCTTGGTTACTCTACTTGGGATTTTTTTTTGTGGCAAAGATAATGGATTGGTTCACCATTTCCTTCTCTGGCTCATTTTACAGATGAGCAACTGAGGCAAACAAGGTTAAATGACTTGCCCAGGGTTTATTGCTACTAATTATCTGAGGTCAGATTTTAACTTCCTAAAACATGGCACTAATAATGAAGAACAAGACTACATATGCTATTTGATGTAGGCAGAATATGATGAAAAATTCCTTTCTGTATAATGGAAACTCTACAATATATTCTCTGATTATGATTTTTGGCCATACTACATTGCATATACTTATTGAGCTTGTCATCTACTAAAAGGTAGTTCTTTTTTTCTGATGCTATGCAAATCTTTTGAATATAATCATATGACATGATAATTGTCATCCTATGAAGACACAATAACTTGTCTTTCATTAATTTACCTCATAGTTTTCTAACACTTTGATAAAGAAGCAAATTAGATTTCTATGTCTTATTCTTTCTAAATGAGTAGTCATAGGTTCACTTCTCTAAAACTCAATCTTCTGATCTCTAAAATGACTATGTATTTTATAAGTATGTCAACCAAAACTATTTCTTTACCACCCATTACTCCCTTGTGCCAAAACAATCTGATTTTAATCCCTATCATTTTACTGACATTGCTTTCAAATATAGAAAAAAATAAATAGAGTGGGCAGTCAAGGACTGGAAGTATTACTTACAAATAAATTGGATTTATCTGAGGAAGAAGAAGGAAGATGGGACAGGGTCATGTATTGTGAGTAGAAAGGGGAACTGATTGATGGAGATGGTGAAAAGTCTTTGAGAGTACAGGTCAGAACAGGTAATAAGGAAATAATTTTATCAACTTGCTGGGTTCTTTGGAGATAGCAAAAATTATCAGTATCTAAGCTTGAACTGACCATGGGAGTATAAGGGTGGTATATAACCCTGACCCCAGAAGTCCAAGACCTCATTCCCAATAGCAGTGGCTTAACAGTTCATTCATACAGATATTCATTTCAGGGATGCCAGACCCTTCAGTTGTTAGGCTGCTCTGTAGAGGAGCAAATGCTTCCCAAGGCCTAACATTTTTCCAGCAACTTTTCTGCATATTAGTCATGGGTTGGGTGGAGGGATATAAGAAAATTCAAGTGTGTTATAGTTGTAGAGGAAATTAGTCCCTGTAGTAGACTTTGTAGAACTGTGCTTCTATCTCTTTCATCCCAAAGACTTTATTTTCCCTCAAAGCTTTAGTCACCCAAGTTGTATTTCTAAAAGTAAAGCATCCTGAAACACAACATCACAAATACACATAACTATGTTTCCATGGCAGAAATGGATTAAATGTTTCTTCATTGTTTTTCTCTTCTTTCTCCAGTCTTCCTTACCTGAAATATATTTGTTTCACTGTCTCTTTCTGCTTTGTTTAGGAAAATACAGCTGTCAATTACAGAGATCTACTACACAGATTTTGTTTTATTTCTACACTACAAGTTAAATAGTTGCACAAGGAATCAAGGCAAGTTGAAAATTATTTGTTTGAAATTTTGCTCTAATTAACAAGGCAAAACATGGGACAAAGAGAATTTTAAAAGTTTATTAAAAGTATGTTAATGCAAGAATACCTTGACAGGATGATCACTTGACATCAGCAAGGGAACCAAAATGAAGTTGGCTTTTGGAATACATTCATGATGAGATAAAGGCAATTCAGATAGATCCAAGTCTGCAAAGGGGGATGTTATTGCTAGTAAAAGAGCCTACAAATATTTAAAAAGTACAAACAACCAGGGGGTGACTTGATACACAATAAATAATAGGTAATAGAAAGCTGCAGACTAGATGATGCCACCCCAACACTGATGACTGATAATCAGGTCTCAGAATAATGGATCAGCATAACTTTCAATAAAGTAATGTCAGATTATCTTTTAAATACTTAGTCTCTACCAGGCATGGAGTTATTAAGCACTGAAGATAAAAAACAAACAAATGGCCAGTCTTTGCTCTAAAAGTGCTTACATTATAATGGAAGAAGACAACTAATATTGTAAATATCAACTGTCTTTTTTTGGGGGGGGAGCTTAGCACAGTGCCTTTTACAAAGTAGACACTTGATAAATATTGACTGATCGGTTAAGGATCATAATTTGTTTAAGCGAGTGAAGGATATCATTTGAAATAGTCTTGTTAGTTTCTGAAGAATTATTTCTGTCAATCAGATAAAGATAACTAGGTTCTCTAGAGTACCTACTACAGGTATCATTATCCTGTATTAGAATCACAGAATCTTAGAAGTAAAAAGATAATCAGAGTTCATCTACTCCATTTAAACATGATCAAGAGTCTCTTTAAATTATATAACTGTCCATTTATATTGCTTACATGACTGTCAAGGACATCATCAATACACTTCTAGAATACTGTAAAAACATTTGAAATATTTTTCGTCCCTGTATCCAATAGTTGATACACCATCTGACACATTGTTCCTAGATTAATGTTTCTTCAACACAATTTACCAAAACATTAGGACTACAACTTCTGTCCAAATTTTCCTCACTGATTAGAGTTTAAATTTCAAACTCTGAATGTAGATTACCAGGTCCTTCTCTACCACTACATATAATCCTTTCCTCCATGAAGTATCTTATCCTCACTATCCTGGAAAAAGATGTTCATTTCAAACTACATAACCTCATTGGTAATTATCCCCAATAAAGAATATCTTACCCATCTTCTCTTCTTTTCAAAATCCTAAACATCTGTCAAGTACTGTTTCCTCCATGCGTAAAAGATTAGTCAACTATTGGCAAGCAAGTAATACTAAATAAGTATGCATTTACTATGTGGCATACACTAAGCTAAGTAATCGGTGAAGAAACAAAGAATGGGCTAAGGGTAGTTATACATTTAGATCTGCAAGGTTAAAAGATATAACTTTCCAAAGTCATATTCCTGCATGAGTGAAATCCCACCATTGTCAAAAATGCTCATGAAATGAAATTTACCTCCATGCATTGCCATCTCTAGTTCAATTTTTAAATCTATAATTTATGCACTGATATATAGATATCTGATAAATATCACTCATAGAAAGCATCAAAAATATAAACCTTTTCCAAAAAGAATAGAATGGATTTAAAAAGATGATGAAACAAAACTGAATTCCAAAAAATGCACTCATAAGGCATTATAAAAAAGTCAATTCATACATTATGATAGAACATTTTATATGAGGAACAATGAAGAGATAAGCACAAGTAATAATTACAATTAAATAATTATGATGATTATATTAGTGACTACTTAAACAAGAAAAGGAATTACAGGAGTTTAGGGAACATGTATAAATCTGACAGAGAGGAGAGATAATGTGATGATGAAGAATTTCAGTTACATAAATATTTGTGGTAGTTGACTTGCTAAGAAAAACAAATTGCATGATTTTTCACATAATTTTATGACAAAAACATTCATCAATAAGTGTAGGAAGCAGTAAGTAGAATTTCTATTCTGGATCTAATTATGACCAACAAAGAAGGACTAGTTACCAAAGTAGACAACATGATGGGAATGTAGGGCATGACTGGCTCCTTCAATTTTGAATTGAGGATAGAAAAGGATAGGAAATATGTACACAGGAAATATGTATGAAAAAAGTTGATTTTGATGAGTTTGTAGAAAAGATAAACTTAATTCTAAAAGAAAAGTCCATCAGAGCAGAATGTGAAGTTTTCTATAATGAAATTATAAAGTCAAATAAATTTAAATAAGGATGGAAGTGGAAGCTGTCTAAAGGAAACAATGTATTTGAAAAAAGAACTCATTGATAAATTCAGTTTGTAAGAGACATGTACAGAAGATTGAAATATAGAAAGACAAATAAGCATTTATATAAAAAATAATATTACCAAGCACTGAAAATCCCTATATCCTGGGAGTTCTAAGCTACAGTGGCTAAGTCAATAAGGTACCTGAGCTAAGTCTAGCATCAATGTAGAGCCTTTAAATATAAGGTGCTTCTGTTAATTAATACTTATACTAAAGGTTTATATTACTTTTTCCTTGATAAGTACTGATCAAAATTTCCTAGCTATTTTATCTCAATGTTTGGTAGCAAATATCTCTTCACATGAGTGATTCTATGATACATCAGCCACCACACTAATGGAAGGGGAGGAGGACAGACAGAATTCCCATACATAAAACTTACATATCCAAATGTTTTTATTGCCGAATATTGTTTATAACAGACCCAAAGGCCTTGAGAAGACTGAAGATGGGCACTTCACAATTAAAAGTATGCAGCCAGTATGACATATGTGTGAGTTGAGGAGGGTTGAGATTGGGCACTTTTGTGAGCTTTTTAATAGGAGAGCAATGATCATTAAATGACAGAATGGTTTCATGAAGTATAGGGCAACCCAGACTAACACTGCATTTTGATAGGATAATACACCATGTTGTTAAATGCTTTGCTGATATTTAGTTATAGATTTCTCATGCTATCCAAAAGAACAAGATGAAGAAATTTCACTAATAGTCGAATCTACATTTAGGCTGATTTCAGAGCTAATTGAATAGGTTTCAACTGATTAAAACAATTATCCATATATAGAAAGATGAAATGTAATATGAATAAATGTAAAGTCTTTCTGGATTTTTAAAATCTCCGTAATGACTGGAAACAAAAGAACCAACTAAGGATTCATTTTTATGAAAAATACCTACCAGTTACAATTACAAGCTCAAATGAGTCAATAGGATAATATAGCAGACAAAAACTTCAAGGCTATCTTAAACTACAGAAAATTTGTGGCAACCCAGATAATGATGATGAAAGTTCCAGTGTGGTGTTCCAGGGCAATTTTGAACATGGGTTTTTTGGAAGAAAATTGGTAATCCAATGCATGTTCTGAAGAGTACAGGACACCGAAAAGAGGAGACTAAAAATGATGAGATATGCTGATTAGTTAAAGGAACGATCTGATAGAAAGGGAAGTTATTTTTAATTATTTGAAGGGCAATGAGGAGGAAGAATAAATCTAAAGATGTAAGCTGCTTAACCTCAGGAAGAATGAAGAGCTATGAACAAGAATTATAAGGAGGTAGATTTCACCTTAAAAAAAGGGAAAAAATTTAATAGGCAGAACTACACAAACAAGGAGTTTGTGATTTACTTCTCTCTGAAGGCTTAAAGAAAAGAGTGGGGATCTATTTCTTTGTCAAATGAAAGACACTTGACTATGATATATAAATTTTTTATCTGATTTGGTAGGACTAGACGGTTTCTGGCATCCCTTTCAACTCAGATTCAGTTGACTCTGGTTATAAAGGAATTTAATGGTAAAATCATAACTGGAACTCAGGACACCTTGACTCATATTGCTCTTTCCACTATACTAATAATCATATTAACAATTTTATAAGGTTGTTGTATGAATCAATTGAATTAATGTCTTCATAGCACTTTGTAATAATAAAACACTGCATAAATATGTTTACTATAGTTATTTTAATTTTGGCCACAGTAGAAATATGCCCTTTGTTATCCGAACTAATAACAGGATAGGGTTTATTTTGCTGTTTACCATTAATTTTAGCATTTCTTCATTTTAAAAATTGATTATGTTTTTGTAATGCCCAGTGGAATTACACGTCGGCTATTGGGGGTGGGGGGGAGGAAAAGAAAATGATCCATGTCTTTAATGAATAATGCTTGGAAATGATCAAATAAAATATAAAAAATGGATTATGTTTTTTATAAATGTGGCTATGTATTTAGAATATGTGTTATAGAATTACACATGTGGCATTTTGTAGTTACTTCAATGAATTAAGAATCCATGTTTCTTCATGTATTTGCTTTATTAATAGACTATAAGTTTTTGCAAGTTACTATGGGATATTTATGTGTGTGCATTTGTATGAAAAATCACATAAATAAAATCACATGCTGAATTTACCTAGACTAGTATTTTGATGACTGGCATAGCAAGCTAGAATGTGTATTAAGACTTCACACAAAGTATCCTCTCTTGGCATGTTGGTCCTATAAAAGGTCCTTAAGTGAAAACACACACTCATCTTCACACCCCAATGAGACAAAGTTTTAGTGGAGACTAAAATACTGTACATGATATTAAACAAATTTTTAGTCAATGAACTTTTTGGTCAGAAGCAAAAAAAAATTAGAAGCTTTAAGAAATATAATTTTCTTTCAGTCCTGTTTTAAGCTTTGTACTAGAATTACTTAAATATCCACCTAGAATCTCATTAATACTGACAAGAGCTCAGTAGTAGTTGTTGATGGATAGAAAAAAGAAAATTTATTTTATTTATTCATTTATTTATCAAAATTATTTTGTCAAATACTGAAAAAGAGAATTATTATAATTTCAAACTACAAACATTTAGGGGTACTAAATGCTATGATACTTTGTCATGGCATTATGATTTGCCTAACAGTGGATTCAAATTTATACAAATTTTATTTTAACTATCTGAAATATGTCTTATGATAAGTTTACCTAGACTCATAAAGGAAAAGAAGTCATTAGGCAGTTGAAGAAAAGTGCTGGAGAAGTAAATGCTAGGGAGGGAAATAACAAAAATTCAAATATTTAAAGTTCTCTGTCACTGTCACAAAGTCTAAAGGGCAGGCTCGAACTATCCCTTTCAAAGTGATTGTGTTAAATGGAAAGTAAGTTCTTTGGAGTCTGGAATTATTTTTTTTTCTTTTGCCCTTTTATGCTCAATGGCTTGTGCATAGTAGGCACTTAATGTATTTGCTAAGTTAAATTGAAATAAATATATGGAGACTACTTGCTTTTTTTGTTTTCCAAATAAGAAAATGTGGGTTTCTCTAAGTGATGTGAGTATCTAAGTTGATTTTTTTTTTCCTGAGTTAATATTACTCAAATGTCACACTAAAGTCCAACTTCAATTGGTCACTATGCAAGAAATAATTATAAAGTCATGAAGGTGATTCCACCAAAGGGAAGTTAACCAAGGTCCCATATACCATTTCATATAAGAACATAGTATATTTGTTATCTGGAAAGTGCAAAAATGTTGCTCATTGCTTATTAACAACATAGCGCACTTATCATTGGGACACCATAAACATTATATACAAAGGAAATTTTCCATCTAACGTAACTAAAAAGGTTGCTCCCAGCAAAATATTGAGTATGGAAGAGATGCTTAAAATACTGAGCAGTTGATTCATTTTACATTATTGTTTTATATGTCATCAATTATCATAATATTTCATTGCAAAATATGGTAATATGTCAAAAACTTGTATAAGTAAGACAAATTAGCTTTCTAGAATCACTGATAAACTGTAGTTTCTTATTTAAATTAAATGATAAAAGACACAAACATGACTTGTGTTCCCTAAACCCTCATATACAAATACATGATCCAAACCCCTTTTCCCACTTAATTCTTTGTATAATTTTAAATAAATCAATATGGAGGGAAAATGTAGGAAAAAACAGAGTCAAAATTCTTCTTATGCAAGCACCATTAAAGTAGAAATCAGAAAATATGGGGTCAAGATTCTGGATTCTTCCACTCGGTAATTATAGCTTTAAACAAAGTATTTAAGATTTTTGGGGTCAAGAATTGCCTTCTCTTTTAAATTAGATGGTCAGACTTTCAAGTCGTTTCCACCTTGAACTTGCTGTGTTTCTATAAGTAACTAGAAATTAATTTTAAAGTTTAGTTATTGAGTTTGTTTTGTTTGGGGAAAGGGAGAAGATTCATTTTTGGTTGTAGAATCAGTTTAAAAGATAATGTTTTGTAAGCTTTCATTATTCCAGCTGTTAAGCAGATGTTCAAAGGAAGTAAACAGTATTTGAATCATTTCTTTAACTCTTTTTCATAACCTGTTAAATCATGCGTATTCTAGAACATTCTTTAATCATGTGACTAAAGTCTTATAGATATATAATTAGCATTGCATGCCAATTTTGGAATAGATTCCCATATCTAAGCTCTGAAACCTAAGGACTTGGGTTAAAACGGTCAACTATTTTTACATGGCATACTTTAGATACCATAAAAATAGAGACAGGTGGAACAAAAAGTAGCAAGAAAAGTAAAAGAAATAAGAAAAGTCTAAAAACATTTGTAGGAAATGTGCCTTACACATTAGATATTCAATATATTGTCCTTATCTCAGAGAAATGGAAGAAAATATTGACTATAAATACCAAGAAAAAGAGATAGCATTTTAACAGCATATTTGAGAATACTTTAAAAAAAAACTTTAAATTATCTTTATCTTTTCTTACGTATGTATTAAGCAAATATTTAGGAGTGACCCAATAATGTCATTCAAATCCAATTCTTCGGAGAAGATTTTTATTATGAAAAAAAATACATTTTTGTGTTTCTAGAGAAAATCTTATTCTTTCTCCCAATAGAGAGAGAATAAAGAGAAAACCCTAAATACTGAGTTTTTGAGTTTCTAAAATTTTATCAAGGTCAAATTAGCTACTGATTAATTAAGATTGAGAAATATTTCCACAATCTTACAGTTCTCACAATTCAAGCTAGATTGCTTTGCATGATTTTTCAATGACTGACCAAAGATGAGAGGGGCTTTCAAGTAACTTATTTTCTAATAAGATAGAAATTTTTAAAATGTTCCTCAAGATAGCTAATACACTTAAAACTTTTTTTGTGTGGATATATTTAAGTGTGTGTGTGTGTGTGTGTGTGTGCATTTTCTCTTGTTACAAGAAAAAGAGAAACTTCAGCAAATTCCGTTGTTGTTCAGCCATTTTCAGTGGTATCTGATTCTTCATGACCCCATTTGGGGTTTCTTGGCAGAGTCTTTCTCCAGCTCATTTTACAGATGAAGAAACTGAAGGATACAAGGTTAAGTGACTTATCCAGGATAACACAACTAATGTCTCCTAATTCTAACCTACTTTAATCTAAAGAATGGTATACAAAACAGAAATCATTAACTTGGATAAGAAAAATAATTAGGCTAAGTTCTTTTTTATCATCAATGATCAGTCATTGAATATATTTTCTTAAACACCTACATTCTGTTAGGTGAAATAGAAAACTAAATTGACATAATCATTGCCCTCTGGGTGTTTGTAATTTAAGAAAAATCACACTTATATGGACAAGAATATTAAGGACAAACTATGAAAACATATAAACTGAATAAATGTTTTGCAGCAATTGAAAACATAAGAATTTCATGTAGTTAATGAGGTGGTGAGTGAAAATCATTTCACAAAAATCATATCAGTGAGTGAGAAGGGATCAAAACTAATATTTTATTCAGTTGGTGACTTCCTAGAGATGGTATTTGAGATCAGACTGAAATGATAGATTTGTCTAATGAAGGATGCATGTTCCCTTACCAAGGGAACAGATGCATTAGGGTTATTGGGGAAAATAGCTAAGAATGGGTGTGGAATTTTATTTATTTATTTATTTGTTTAGTGTTCTCCTCTTTGTGACCCCAGGCCAGGTCAGTCTCACCTGATCCACTTCCCTTTCCAACTTCCTTCTATGCATTGTCTTCCCCTATTTGGTTGTAAACTTCTTGAGGGCAAAGACTTATTTTTTCCTTACTTGTATCCCTGGCATGTTTGTTGTTTCAGTCTTGGCTGTTTCTTTGTGACCCCATTTATTTTTTAGATGATATCATTTTATAGATGATAAAAATGAGTCAAACAAGATTAAGTGATTTGCCTGTGTCAAAGGCCAAATCAAAACTCAGGAAGATGAGTTTTCCAGACTTCAGGCCCTGAACTTTGTCTACTGGGCCACCTAGCTGCCTTACTTGGCACATAGTAGGTACTTCATGAATTATTACTGAATTTAATTTATTGAACTTTCTTGATAATGAGATATTAATAGAGTGAGAGAGCATAGAAGTGATGAGATCTATTTTAAAAAAGTAAAAGTGAGGGCAGTGAAATGGCTCAGTGGATAGAGAACCAGGTTTGGAGATGTGAGATCCTGGGTTCAAACATAGCTTTGCACACTTCCTAGTTGTGTGATTATGGGAAATTAATTTAATCCCTGTTGCCTAGTCCTAGTCTTAGAACTAATACACTGTGTTGATTCTAAGATAGAAGGTGAGGGTTAAAAAAAAGAAAATGGTAAGTTTTAAATTAGTTTGAAGTTGGCATTAAATGCTAGCATATTTCAATGGACAGAAAGATGACCATGCAGTCAGAAAGCCTCTGGTCCAAAACCTGCCTATAGCACATAGTGGCTATGGGACTCAGAGTAAGTAATTTACCTCCTCAGGCTCCATGCTATTCTTTAAGAATATGTTGCCAAAAAAGGTTCCAACATACAGTGGTAGAGAGTTTCCTTACCAGAAAGTTCCTTATACCATGAAGTTACATATCTAGTCTCTTTCCTTGAACTTGCTATCAAGGTGTAGCATAAAGTATACAATTAACTGCAATTTAAATGCTTTGTTTTTTTAAGCATTATTTTGCCACATTACTCCTATAATTGGCAAATCTTTGGAACTCAGTAACCTCCAGTATATAAGGAAGATATTAGACTAGGTATTCATTAAGACCCTATCTCACTCTCAAGGATTATGAATCTAAGGTCAATATTTAGGTGAAAATAACATGAAATAATAATGGTTAGAAGAGTATATAATAATTTCCAAGAAAGTTGTGAGTACTTAAAAGCAAGTGGTAGAGTGGGCAGATACATGACTAGTGAAAAATAAATATTATTAATAAACACATTAGGGAATAATTCACATAAAATAAGAAATATGTCTTAGAAAATCTGTGCTTAAGATATGGTACTCAATTCTGGAATATTTATAAAAATTAAACTGTAAGGAGAAAAGAGGTAATGAAACCTTGTAATCAGATGACATACACAATGTTAAAAAGCTTCTGCAAAGAGAAATTGATTTATAGGGGCTTAATGGAACCAAGACATCAACTTTGGTATATGGAAAATAATATCACACAAAGTCCACTATTTTGAAAATCAGGATATTAGAAAAATAAAGTTTAAATCAACAGTTGCATTTTACCTTGAGTCTTATACAGGGTCAATTTGAAAACAATCACTTTTTGTGCCTATTTCATTCATCAAAGAATCTTTTAATACCTCTGATTATTTCTCACAGGGAAAGGAGGAGGTACTGATATTGCAAACAAAGTATACTTTTAATTCTGTATGAGGAAGGAAGGTGTAGAGAAGGAGAACAAATAGGTAAGCAAAGCTCAGATTTCTTTTCTCTGAAGACTGCCTTGTAAGAGTTAAAATATATTTCTAAACTTGCTAACTTGATAAATGCTTATAGGTATTTTAATTTAGCCAATATTAAACTGATGTGTTCATATTATAAACTGAAACAATATTTGTAATATTATTATATTTAGGGCAATGAAATGGAAATTTCATTTTCCACGATTCCCATATAAATGGTGGCTGTGCTCTACTACTAACTCTCTAAAATCAGAAAGTGAGATTAGAGCTTTGGGATCTAATATGTACAAAGAGTTTTAAATAAACAAAATGTCTCTGTGATCCTGGGAAAATCACTTAACCTTATTTTCCTCAGTTTTTTTCATTTACAAATTGAGCTAGAGAAAGAAATGTCAAGCCCCCTCCCCCCCAGTCTCTTTGTCAAGAAAATCCTAAATGGGGTCACAAAATCAGACATAACTGAAAAATGAACTCTACTTTATACCTGTACTATACTATACACTGCTCTCTCATTGTTGTTGATATTCTACAATCAAGAGTAAAACCAATTAGTTTATTAAGAAGATTCTAATGGATTTTCAGACAAACTACATTTTCTTTTCTACTTTTGTCTCATTCTTTAATGTTATCAAGACAGCATTAGATTGAAATGAAATTTTAAACATACATAATAAGCTACAATAACCTACTGAAAAATGTTTAGTTCTTAAAATTTTTTGCATGGGGGGGAGGCGCTATATTGCTCTTTAATTTGTCTGTGATCCTCCACCAAATGAATTGTACAATTCCTCAGAGTTATCTCATCACTGTTGAAAAGCCTGTACTCATTAACAAGACCTCAGACAGGGAGACACAATTTCCATCTCTGGATAAGAAACTAACCTATTTCTATTTGAAGTAGAGGTGAAAGTACCACGACTTCATCATTTAACATTTAATAACTCATTATCTAGAAACTCCGGTTTAGATATGACCTAAATTCTTCATAATTTTGTTCAGAACATTTCATCTTCTTCAAATATGTCATTAATGTCCTGCTTTTTAGCATCCTATATATCATCAATTTCTATCTTCACTGACATGCTGTCTACCTGGTCATCCGTCCCAAACTGTGTATCCTCTCCAAGTCATAAATTGTTACTTATATTCTTTAAAACCTCAGTAACCCTTTGGGTCTATTTTTCCCCCTTTTGAATTCTAGAGTGCTCTGTAGCATGTCTAGGTTTTAATCATGTCTCCTTTTCAGATTAGAAGCTGGGGTGGGGGAGATAGGGGAATTGGTAGGAGAAGCAGCCCTACATAAAACTATTCTATATATATATATATATAAGGAAAGTAAAGAGCTATCAATCCCTGGACTCATTAAGTTCATGTATGAAGACAAAAGTTCATAAGTCTATTTTGCTTTCATGACTATCACAAGAAGAGTAATTGTTAACATGACATTACCCCACCTTCCCAAACCAAAATCCTAATTAATTATGGTTACACAGCTAACGTCATGGCAGCTAGGTGGCACAATGGAAATAGTGCTGGACCTGGAGTCTGGAAGAAAAATCTTCCTGAGTTCAAATCTTATCTCTGACACTTCCTAGTAGCTGTGTGAGCCTAGGAAAATCAACTAATCCTGTTTGCCTCAGTTTCATCATCTGTAAAGTGAGCAGGAGAAGAAAATGGCAGTTCACTCCAGGATCTTGGCCAAGAAAGCTCCAAATGGGTCACACAGAGTAGGACACAATTAAAAAATTAAACAATAACAACAAAATTCTAACTTTAAAAGGAGATGGCAAAATGAATGATTGTCCTTGAAAAATGTAGAGTACTCTAAATGTATATTTTGGCATAGTGATGCAGTTTGGTCTTGATATGTAGATGTTTTATTTATCTAGGTATATAGATGTTAGATTTATCTAGGTTCAAGATATCCTGTGCATTTGTACTACAAAAAGTCTAGCTCCTGAAACCTCACTGATCTTTCACCTTTCAACAGACATCCAGAGTACACTAATGGTTCAAAGTAGACTCTTTTGCCAAACTAGTTGGGTCTGAACAGTAGAAATAGAACATTCTTTCATAAAACTGGGGCATATTTCTCCCCAATAGAGTCAATACACAATATGTCACCTACTATGTGCCAGGCATTGTGCTAAACCCCACCCAAAAATAAATAAAGCAAGTTAAAATACAGTCCCTTCTCTCAAAGGGCTCACAGTCTAATGAGGAGGATAACATGTAAATAACCATGTACAAATATATAGGAAATATTGTAAATAATCAAAAGAAAGAAGGCACTGGAATTTGAGGGAATCGGGGAATAGAGCCTTCATCACTGAGAAAAGTCAACACACATATTGACTTAGTAGACTTGAGTAGAGAAAGAAGATACCCAACAAAAGGCACCTATATGCAATACTGTAGTCTCCAATAATTTTTCTTTTCTCAAGCTATCTTCATGCTATTCTCCCTAGGTATAAAGTATCTGGATCTATTATCAGGTCTCCTAGCCTGGCTGCCTGGATCTATTCTCCACAGCTCCATCCAATTCTTTTATTGGACTCACTGATGATGGGGATGGAGGGAATACTATGATACCTCCCTTTCCTATGCTCAGGGAGAGACACAAGGTAAAAGATGAAGTGTAATTCACTCTCAAGTGTTACATTCTATCTCCATCTCTGGTTCTTTTCCCCCAATAGTAAAGATGGGTCCCCATCCACCCCAGAAAAAAGTCTTTGCCCAATTCATGATATATATTGATGTTATCCACAGTCTTGACAAAGAGAAAACTAAACACACCTTCTAGCTTTCAGCATGTCACCAATATCCCTTCTCCCTACATATTTTCTCAAACACAGAACAAATAATTAAGTAGGATGATGCTTTTAAAGTTTCTAATAATATGTTATTCAATATACAGCTATGTAAAGGAAGAATCTGAAAACATATTGTGCAGTAGGGATTATATGAAAATTCTATTGGAAATATATTAATTTTTCAGATCCATTATGCCAGGGAGGATGAAAGAGATGAAAATAGGGAGAGTAAAAGAGAAACTGGGAGAGAAGGTGTGGGGGAAAGACAGAAGTTAATTAGCATTTATGTAGTGTGTAAAATGTGTCAGGCACTTAGCACAGTTATTATGCATTTTACAAATATTATCTCATTTGGTTATTACAAAATCCCTGAGAGATAAATACTAATATTATCTCCATTTTACAGTTGAGAAAACTGAGGTATACAACAAACTGAGGTAGGTGCTTTGTCCAGGGTCACATGGCTAGCAAAATGTCTAAGGCCAAATTTGAACTTGAGAGAGAGAAGGAGGAGGATGGGGTGGGAGGGAAAAGGGGAAAAGAAGGATAAAGAGGAGGTAAAGAGAAGGATTTAAATCAAAGGAGTCTATACTACTTGTAAATGAATTAAACTTGAGTCATCAGTTTTTTATTAAGAAAATAGATTAAATATAAAAGTTGTCATGAAATATTATTTTTAAATTTGTAAGTCAAGTAAAATTTAAAATTAGAACTAGTGTAACAATATCAAGATGACAGAAACATTCTCATTAAAAATAAATTCACTGATCACTAAAGAACAAAATCTGAATAATGTACACAAACTTCAAGTGAACTAGTTGTGTCAAATAAAAAGTTCCCAAATCACATGCTTTTTATTACCAATTCATTCATTACTAATAAAAGCACAAAAATTTTAAACTATTAAATTACCTTCTTTTTTGGTGACAGAGTAGATACAGCTCCAAGCCTGGAGTCAGGAAGCCCTAAGTAAATTCGAATGTGGCCTCAGGCAATTACTAGCTACATAACTCTGGGCAAGTTATTTAACATTTGCCTCAACTTCTTCATCCAAGAAATGGAAATAATAATAACATATACTTTATGGGATTGTTGTGAGAATCAAAAGAAATAATTATTGTAAAATGCTTATCACAAGGCCTGATATACAGTAGACACTATACAAATTTTGGCTACTGTTATTGTTTATTTCCCCTTTGAGGTCGGTAATGTTCTTGGTGCAATTTTTGTGAACAATGATTTGAATGAAAATATATATGTCTCAGGAAATTCAGAGTGAATTAGCTAATTGTTGGATGTGATAACTGGGATGAAAATATGATTTCAACAGGCCTGAAGAAAGATGACATTTTAATAAGGATACATGTAAAGTCCTCTATTTGGTTTGAAAAAAAAGTCAACTCTACTAGAACATTGGCTCTATAAATAGGTCCGCCAAATATCATGAAATAACAAGAACCAGTGTCCTTACTCTCCAAAGGGGTAATAGCCCTCTAGAGTTCCCATTTGGTCATTCAGTACCTGTATGTAGTACATTGATACAGTGAAGCATTTCTAGGGGAGGGTGACCAGGCTGACAAAAGGTTTTTAAATACAAATTTTATGACTACTTATAAATGGAACTGTAGAAAGAATTTCTGTGTAAGATTGAGATTGGATTAAATGAGAAATGAGATCTTTTGCTGCTCTTGGATTACATAATTCTAAATTGCTGGGGAATATGACTAAAAATTCATTTGGAAACATCTACTACTCCTGCCCAAATAGTAACCTTCAGGAAATCTTGATAGAAACTATGATTTAAGAAAATATTTAATTATAATATTAAAATGTATGACAATGGAGCCTCTATCACTAAATTGGCATGTGGTGTGTCTCGACTATATATTTCATCATACATGGAGGTATGATCCTTGTAAAAATAAGCTATAATCATTGATTAATATCAGGAATCACTCCAAAATATATGCTAATGGTTCTCTGAGTTAAGCAAACCAAGGTCTGCCAAACCATGCTGACCACAGGCTAACCTGTCTATGGAAGTATTTAACCTTCCACAGGAGACAAAATAAACTGCAATTTTTCAGCCTCCATTACAGAAGCAGAGTTGAAATCTGGGCCTCCTAATCTTTATATCAAAAATTGTTTGTTTGAAATACTAGAAATGTAGCATTTCCCCCAAAGCAAGTGGAGTACACAGGGGATATTCTTTATTCTTTATTCAAAATATTTATAATTATAATTTTATTCCATGTAAAATTCACAAAAAATAAAGACAAGTAGCAGTTTAATTGAAGTCATTTTCTCTTTTCCTTTTTGCATCCATCATGATTACTTCCTAATTTAAACACATAGTCACCAATCAGTAATTAAAAATCACATTTTTCCTTAACATCATAAAATGCTTAAGTGTGACAGGAGACAAAAAATAAAAGGAAGATTTTTTTGCCTATAATTGAAGTATCGATTTTAATTTCATCCTTGATAGAATATCTTCTATTTTGGAGGATTTCTGATTTCACTCATATTAGCAAACTTCCCTAATAATGATCAAAACTCATTCATAGTTTTTCATCCTGCATGATTCTTGTTCATGGTTTTCCAAACATTCTCCATAAAGAATCCAACCAATTTGATAGATGCTATTTTCCATTCTTTTTTAATACCTCATCCCTGCCAATGTACCCCTTGTTGAGTCCATCTGTTATGTTCCAGTATATATACGTGAATTTTCATCCACTTCTTGTATGAAAATCATTGACTTTAATATGTTACAGCCCCCTTGTAGCTAACATATGGTTATCATAATTTTCTGTATTTTATAAAGTAGCATGATTTAGACATATAACCAAGAGTGTGGCTACTAAAAAACAAAGTAGGATTTTTGGATCATTAGTATATAGGACTGAGAAAAATCCACAAATTTGATTCATCCCAAGATCCATCTCAGTTCTAGATGCAGTATATTGTCCATTTTTAGCACCATCCATGATATTATATTAATGAATTAAATCATTAGGCTGTCATCCAGCTATAGATCATAATCCCCTAGAATGGATGGTTAGATTAATCTTTACACTGCTTTGGATTTTACTGAATAGATTTTCTCCCAATATTAGGGAATCCACTCTTTTATTTGGAATTTATGAAGGGCATTTTCCATGAAATTGATAAATAAATAGCTTGATCATATAACTCCTCATTTAACAACAATACCCTTTATGTCAATATTTAGGTCAATTTTGAAAGTTATTTCTGCAATCAAACCTGACAGAGTTTTATAACAGTTGTAATGTATGAGTGCAAGATATTTAGGTGGAGGTTGAATTTTGCTCTTCCACATCAAATACTTGCTCAAAATTAAAAAAACAATAAACAAAGTAGGATTTTATATTCCATTCATCTCTCAGTCCACTGTGTGACCCTAAAATGAGGTCCAATAAAGAAAAGCATCTAGGAGGCCTTCTTATTTCCTTCTCATCCTTCATGAGCAATATTACAGTAAATAATATAAATCTCTCATAAATGTTTGATAATGATGAAAAAGCTAATATTTGGGTCAGATGTTATTGATACTTTCTCACAACTTTTTCTTGTTATTGTTGAAAAAAGAAAAAGATTGTCTTCTGATCTTTTTCATTATTTAGAAAAGTTCTCCTCTATAACAGCTAGAAAATTAGTTCCCAAATAACTATAAAATTGTGTCAAATTTGTCATTGATTTATTCTCTATGTATTAGTGCAAATCTACTCCGTTTTTCCAACTCTATGGGCTCCTTCAACTCTTGTATGCTTTAATGTGTATGGAGGGTAGAATGTCAAATTGCATTATCCTGATTAATTCTGGTAAATAGTCCTTTGGGAATATGATGGAATAGCCAAAATAGCTGGTTTAAGAAATTAAAAGAAATAAATGAGATTTTTATTGAATTGACAAAAGAGTTAAAGTGATTCAATTCACCAAACGAAATCCCAATGAGTTTTCAAAGTGATTGAAGTATTGATTGTTACTAAATTGATGCTTTTGAAAGGAAATACAATGTTTTATTATAATATTTCTATTTTTCTATAAGAATTTTGGTATTCTATTTCCTGATCATTTGAGCACTTCCTCCCTGTCAAATCTGTAAAAGCCAGGTTTCTTCATAACAACCATAACATGTCTAATAGATATAGCAACATGAAAATTGGTGCTTTTAGTGTTATGGATCATGCATGGTTCCAATTGTTTAATTATGGATTTTAGTAGGTCATATTTCAGATCCTTTTTTAAGTTAAAATCTGAGACCTATATAATTTCTTTGATTTTCACTCTAAGAAGATCAAGATTGTTATTTTCATGCACATTTTTTAGATGAGGAACCAAGGAATTTAAATGTTGTCACTTGCCCAGACACATGATTAAAAAAAGAAACCATCAAAAGCAAGGTTAGAACACAAATCATTTTTTCCTTTGCCCCATCTAGTTATATTTCCATTTTATAGCGTGACTATTTCTATTATCTTGCTTAATTTCCACTTGAAAGAACTTCATTATAATTACTTTTCAAATAAGAATTCAAAATTTAAAATTTATTATGGAGCCTCAAATAAAAGTTAAGTAGGGGGCAGAAAATGTATTTGCCTATAATCTATAAGTAACTGTCCAACATAGTTTTTCAGTACTACCACTTCCTTATATCTAATAAAAAATACCCATGCTTTCAGAACTTTGAGACTTTTCCCCAAGTGACACAAATTCCTTGATATAATTGACCAAACAAAGGGTTGGTGAAGACAATATATACCACTCTTAATAATTATTTTCTAAAATCCTTAGCCTTGGAGAGGTATAATGATCTGTTTCCAATGAATAATGTACGAAAATGACCAAATAAAATAATGTTTAAAACAATAAAAAATAAAAATAAATAAAAAACACAAATTAATTAAAAAAGACAACAAAGATTGAGAATATTAAAATTTTCTTTAAAGGAAATGGAAAGCAAATTGGATAATTTCAATTAGTAAAAATATATGAAAGACACATTTATTCTATTCTATCATTACAAAAGTTACAACACCAATTATTTACTTTAAAAATTGTTTCATAAGGAATTATTACTAGCAAAAATTGATGAGAAAATACTCCAATTTTAAAATGCTCCAATGAAAAACTATTCTGCCTAAAACACATAGAAAAGTTAGTTCATCATGATTTGTCAAGAATTAATTATATTTGCTTATATGCAGAGAGCAGTTCAGTGGAATGAGCCCTGAATTTGGAGTTAGAAGGCATGGGCTTGAATCCTGGATCTGCTCCTTATCCCTTCTCATACCACATCAAAAACTGAACAGCCTCAATTGTCTGATCTTTGAAATGAAAGAACTGGACTAAATGCTCTGTAAGGTCAAGTGAAGTTCTAAATCTATATAATACCTTAAGGTTTATGCAATGCAATGATCCAGGACAATTCTGAGGGACTTATGAGAAAGAACACTATCCACATCCAGAGAAAGAACTGTAGAAGTAGAAACAGAAGAAAATCACTGCTTGATCACAGGAGTTGATGGGGATATGCCTGGAGTGTAGACTCTAAATGATCACCCTAATGCAAATATTAATAATATGGAAATAGGTCTTGATCAATGACACATATAAAATCCAGTGGAATTATACATTGGCTATGGGTGGGGAGGGGGGAGGAAGGGAGGGAAAGAACATAAATCATGTAACCATGGAAAAATATACTAAATTAATTAAATAAATTTTAAGACCAAAATAAATAATTTAAGGTTTATAAAGTAGTATCTATCCTATATGGGCAATGAAAGTTAGACTCCATTTTACAAACAAAGGAGCCAAGATTTAAAAAATTTCAATAACTTGGCCCGGGTTACACAATTCTTAAGCACTAGGATTTAGATCCGGGCTTTAAGATTCCAGACCACTTTCCAAAATGCTCAGTTACTTCCAACATGTTCAGGAAATTAACAGAAGAACATTCATTTTTGTTAACTGTTGACTTTCACAAAATACCATTTGTACCAACGGTATACTTCCTTTTATTCTGTCTTTTTAAGATTTATTCATTCAATAAGGAACTATCCTAAAAATTCACATTCTGATGTATTCTCTGCCTCATTCTCATATTTTTTTTTTCATACTGTCTCATACACTGTTTCATCTCTCTGGGTCTGTTGCTGTATTTTTTCTCTCCATCTTTATTTGTCTTTCTCTTTGTCTCTCTCCTTCTATCTCAGTGTCTTCCTCTACCTCTGTCCTCAGCATAGAGGAAAAGATTCTATATACATAACATCTCTAATGCCTCACGTTTCTGTTTTATTTTCACTGACACCACCCTAAATCATGTTTTCATTTACCTCTTTATATATTATTATAATATATACTATTGTAATGATTCCAAATTCCATTTTTTTACAGTCAGTTCACAAGAAATTAAGTATCTACTCCCTGCCAGGCAAAGTGCTAACCACTGGTTATACCAAAAACTGTAAAAAATAGTTGCTTGCTTTCAAGATTTCACATTCTAATGGTGCAGACAATATGCAAACAAGAATGTGCATACATGAGATAGACAGACAGACAGACAGATAGATAGATAGATAAATAGATAGATAGATAGATAGATAGATATAGATAGATAGATAGATAGATAGATAGATAGATAGATAGATAGATAGATAGATAGATGACAAATTATAGTTTATCTCCAAGAAAGGCATTAACAATTCTTCTCTATTACCCAATTTCTAGACTGTTGTGCAAATAATATTCCTAAAGAAAAGGTCTGGCATTATTCCTCTTCTCAGAAGCCTTTACTGGCTCCCCATGTTTTCCCACATGAAATAACTCCTTAGAAAGACATTCAAAGCTTTCCAAAAAATGTCTGAAACCTGTCATATTAGGATTATTATAGTATAGATACTGATTTCCTTTGCCCTAATCTCAATTCATTTTTATCTGTTTCTATATATTTCCTAATGAAATTAATAACACTTCCAAGTATGAAATGGTTTCATGACTTTGGTTGATGAAATCTTTCAATTTCTTTAAGGTCCAACTCAGGTTATACCTCTTCCATTAAGATTTTCTTGACTTTTCTATTTTTAAACCAGCTCTTCCTCTTTGAATTCCTTATGCCATTTTGACTCTCTCTTTTATAGTTACAATTTGTTACATGCTTATCTCTACATCTGTCTTATTTCTTTCATTGTTTACAAATTCCTTTAGGGGACTATGACTTCATAAACTTAATAATAAAAGTAATAATGATAGCTAACATTTATATTGCACTAACTATGTGCCAGGCATTGTACTAAGTACTTTACAATTGTTATCTAATTTTATCCTTATAATAACTCTGGGAGATAGATGTTATCCCCATTTTACAGGAGAAGGAACTGAGGCAATAGAGGCTAAGTGACTTGCCTGGATTCACACAGCTAATAAGTACTTGGAGTTGAATTTCAACTCACATCTTCATGTCTAAATCCTTGTACTCTAACCACTATGCAAACTATATATTACATCTAATAGGCTCTCATAAATGTTTTAAATCACATGTAATTAAATTTGGGAATATTAAGTGGCAGGAAATAGATAAAAAGATTAAAGAAGCTTTGAAAATATTTTTAATCACTAAAGCTGCAAAAATCTCATTTGGATAATAAATTAACACTATCTACACACTCATTTGCTGAAGATACTTTGTCCATTTCAAACCAGAGTCCTCTTTCTATTATTGGACAAAAACTCATACTCAAATAAAAAACAATAATATATTTAAGAATATCTTCTGTAAGATAGAAGCAGTATATTTGTACAAAAAAAGTAACAACTCCACAGTCTAGCAAAAAAAGAGGTTATCCATAATATGCTTTACCCTACCTATCTAGCCTTGTGTATTACATCACTTCACTTCACAGTTCACAGATGGGCCCACTAGCTTTGCTAACTTGATAAACACTTCTTAGCTTTGCAGTTGCAGGCATGTTCCAATTCTCTAAAATGCTTCCTCCTTATCTACACCTCTTAGAATCCTTACTGTACCTTTGAAGTTCAGCAAGTATCATGCCTCTTGGTAGCCTTTCCTGATAATTTAAGGTGTTAGTGCTTTTTCCTTTTCTCAAATATTTCTAGAACATTTTGCCTTTTGGTACAATTTCACTTTTTACATTTTATTATACTAATTTCTGTAAATGTCATATCTCTATCAGAATATATTAGTAGGATTCCTGAGGTCTGTTTCCCCACTTTCTTAGCTTCTCTAATACTGTCTCTTATATGTAGTAGGAATTCAATAAATGTTTATTCAATATAATATTAAATTTGTTAAACCTTTAAAATTCTTCTTCACATTCACTACTTAGATACAAAGTTGTTTTCATTTTCATGGCTATTATTTGAGGTATTTTCAGTGCTGCACAAAAGAAAACTACTGGCATTGTTGATTTATTTAATATTTTCTCATTTTGGTGCATTATATATTAGCATCACACCTGAAGTTAACATTTCAAAATAATGCAAAATAATTTATCTACTCTTTTAAAAAAAACTTACTAGTCTGTAAACTATGAGCCCCTAACTTTTACTGCTTTTCAAAAATATCTCAAGCCTATCTTTAAATTGACTTATAATCTTTCAATCATATATTCCTCATAATCTGAGGTCTATTATTTTTTTAAAACTCACAACTATTTCAATATAATGTTCCCTTTGTAGTACTTTGTGTTTTATTTTATGTATTCAAAAGCATTCTGAAGAAAAGGGTTATTGAATTAACTAAACAGTCAAAGGAGTTATGATCCATTTTTGTTTAATAATCACTGTTCTAAGTACAAAAGAGTATAGCTTCCTAAATGGCCTGTGTATAATATAAGCATTTATAATATGTATATTTATAATCTCTCTCCATATATGTGTGTGTATATATTATATAAATATATATAAATATATATGTATATATAATTTATATATATATATATAAATATATATATATTTAACAGTGAATACAAATAAGTATTGGTAGACTTCTTATATTATTAGTGTTTACATTTTAAAATAAATAATGCCATTTAAATTTCAAATTTTAAAAATATGAAATTTTAATTTAGATTTTTTCATAATGAAAACAACTTATAGAATGAAATGTCACAAACCTAACCTTATTTTTTAAAGCAAATTCAACCATTGTGAAATCACCATATGATTTTCCTGAGAGTGGGTATATAATTAAAATTTAAAGTACTGTAGCAACAGAAAAAGAGTTGCAAGTGGACTTAATATCAATCTTGTCTATCAAGAGTAGGGAAAATAGTATATTCTGAAAGTCCAATCTATCTTTCTATCTGAATTACCTATCTTTATACCTATCTTCTTAAAGAGATCTCACTCTATGTTTACACAAGTTTTGTCTACTTTGGTATACTTACAGTGTTAAATATTTACCAACTTCACCTTTTAAAGGATTAAATGTAGTTCACAGAAGCTTAAATTATTTGTATGGAAGTTGGTATCTCCCAAAACACTGATTAACAAAGAAATTGATTTCATATGCAATTGTAACAAACAGATAAATTTTTCCAAGTTGAATTCAAAATGGTATGCTAAGATAAAATCCTGGAATTATTTTGAAAAGAAAACTGATCAGAAATACATTAACTTTAGTTATTATCTGAGGTCTTTCAGACTTAGACACTCACATAGTTAAACTGGAATGACCATTTTACTCTTTTATTTTTGTGTTAGTATCTATAAAATAACCTAGTACATATAATAAATGTTTAGATATTTTAATGCCCTCTATGAAGATAATCCAAGACCTGAAATATATGGTAACATTTTAAGTAGCAAAAAAGGAGAAGAAAAACATTGTCTTTTCACCATTCCTTTCTTCTTTCCCTTTCATCACTGTAAATTCATAGGTCATGTTCAAGGTCCCTACATCTCTAAATCCTATGATCCTTTGATCCTAAAGGTAGATAATGGAAGCACTGAACCATACATTCTTTTCCTGTTCTCTCTATAAGAGATTCTGTATACCTGTTATATGTTTTCTTAAAGCTGTGGAAGACAAGATTTGAATTTTTTTCCTTTATGCCTTCCTTTCTCAGGACTCAAATTACTCATATTCAATTCAATAACCAGTTAAATTTATATTGTTCAGTGGTATATGTTGAGGACGCAAAGGTCCCATCAAGGGACTAATAAATAAGTAAACTACATGCAAGTACATTAAGATACATATATGCATATATGTAATATGCTATATATAATGTATTTATGCATATATTATGCATTTTATATATGTGTATGTCTTTTGTCATAGGCCAGCTGACATGTTCAAATCTAATGGAGACTGCCTAGGATGACTGGTCCTCAGGAGACTCAGATTGTTGCCAGAGTAGTACTCAAAGTTCTTCTAGCCTATAATAGCCTGTCATCATCTCCACACCCCAAATCAGTATATGGATACTTAAAATAATCATTAGCCTCAGGGATTTCTTACATAAATATTCCTTTTGCTTTGTAAGTGGTTTCACCAACAAGTCTCTAACTGGCATCAGGTTCAAAAACTGGTTTCATTAGAATAAAAACTGAGATGAATGGTTTGCATAAAGTCAAGAAATATATCTCAGTGTTTTCCCTTCTGCCATTTTGAATCATATTAATTATTCTGCATAGCCTATAAACCTTAATAGCAATGATATGAGATACAGTATTCCATAGAGGTTAGCTCCCATAAGGAATAAATTATAGGTTTTGAATATACTCCTCCACCCCAAAAACTTTTCAATCAGACTTTAAGAAAAAATAAGTGGTCCAGTTCTAAAAATAAAGAGTAGTGCCAGCCTGAATGAAATGAAACCATGCCCAAGACCTGCCTTTGACACATACTAGTTTTGTTCTCTGGATATCCTCCATGCATGGAATTCTCTCCAGGTACAACTCTTGACTCTTGACTTTTCCTATTTTCTTCAAATCTATGCTAAAATTCCATCATCTCCAAGAAGATTATCCAAGTTCCCCTTAATAATAGTACCTTCCATTTGTGATTATCAGCAATATATATTGGTACATAATTGTTTGCATGTTGTCTCTCCCATTTGGTCAAGGGTTCATTAAAGTTTGGGACCCTTTTTGCATTTCTCTGTATCCCTGGAACTTAGCATAGTGCCCAGCACACAGTAGGCACTTAATAAATGCTTGATGGCTTGATTTGACTTTGTGTCAATGAGCAAGTCTTTTAATTTCTCAAGGACACAAGCAATTCTCTAAAACTCTAACAAATAAATCACCTATTTGCATCACTGGCTAGATTTTTCACAGAAGTTTTCCCAATGAAGAAATTACAGGCTTGGAATATACACCTCAACTCAAGAATAAGCTACTTTTTCAGACTTGGTTATTTTCAACTGGTTTGAATTAAACCCATTCATATCTATTTCTCTTGTGTCCCGTACCTTTTTCAGTTTAGGGAAGGAAGCTATGTCCAGGAAGGGGTGAAGTAAGGTATAGAGACAGAGAGACAGAGATACAGGGCCAGAGAGACAGAGACAGAGAGATAGCGAGGCAGAGAGAGACAGAAACTCTGACATTGAATGTAGATATGTTTATTTGTATGTGTACATATATATGGAGGATGACATATAGGTCAAACAATATACACACTTATGTAGGCTTCCTGCTTACATTTTTATATAGTTATGCACATATGTGAATATATATGCACACACACATATATTTGTGGGGGATAATGAATATACATGCACATATGGGTACATAGGTACATAAAAACATTCATTGAATATGTTTATAAAGATATTGATATATACATTATATGTGTGTACATACATACACGTATTCACATATGTATATGAATATATACACAAACACCCCAAAGATGGCAAGAAAAACAAATATGTCCAGTAATCCTAGAAATGAATGAGATACAATTAGACAACTATTTTATCCAAGGAGCTCTTTTAATAGCAAATAATGGAGGGAGCAGCTGAGTGGCTCAGTGGATTGAGAGCCAGACCTAGAGATGGGAGATCCTAGGTTCAAATCTGGCCTCAGACACTTCCCAGCTTTGTGACACTGGACAAGTCACTTAACCCCCATTGCCTAGCCCTTACCACTCTTCTGCCTTTGAATAAATACACAGTCAGATTATAAGACAGAAGGTAAGGGTTTTTAAAAAAACAAATAAGGGTATATTAGGTCACAGTATTCTAAGATTGAGAGCCATAAAAGATTTATAGATGACCTGTCTCAATTCTTTCATTTTACTAATGAGGAAATTGAGGCCCAAAGAGGTTAAGTCACTTGTCCAAGGTCACATGCTAGTAGCAGAGTCTGGATTCCAACTAAGAACCTCTGACTTGAAATCCAGGGTGGTAAGTTTATACTCTTAATAAGTAATTTTGACCTTCATTCTACCAGTACCCTTATTTTCTTGTACAACCTAGTTTATTATGATCTTTCAAAAATTAGAAATCTGAAATAATAATAATGAAGTGTAGTGTAAAAGCTTTGTCATATTGGTTTGATTTATCTTTAAAAAGAGAAAATGCACTTCAATGTAGGCATGGGCATTAAAAAATGGAGGAAGTTCTTCTGCATCAGGTCCAGTTATTCCACTTGTCAGTTTTGAATATTAAGTTAACTAATTTTATTTGAGGGAACTTGTAGCCAAATCTACTTATTCTATAGTGATTTTTGTTTAAGAGATACCTGAAGAATACCCGAGAATAGAACACTAGGCAGAATAAAAGAGGTTTATGTCATTGAATCACAGATTTTAATTATTTCATGTAAAGAAGAAAAATTGGGGTCCCATAATATACATGCTGGACAGAAACTCTAAATTATGAATTAAAGACAACTTAAAAACCATATAAACATAACAGTTTCTCAACCATGTATCTGTAGAATGATCCAAATAGTTCATGTCATAAACAAGTTTTTGAAATTCTCAGCTTCATTATAAAACTAATGAATTTTCATTTCCTTATACTAATCCAATATACAAACTGTTATTAGATTAATATTTTATTAAAAATAATTATAAGAAAATTATGGTCTCAGGACAGTTTTCATATTCTTCCATAAGAATATTTGGTATTCTTGATAAAAAAATGACTAGTTATCCAAAAGACAAAATTAATAAGATTCAGCTGTTGATTTTGTTTTGAATTTGCATATTTGCAAAAAATTTAATTATTACTACTAAATGTAAATGTTTTATCAAAACAGACCTACCTATGCAATGCATCATTATTGGTCCTTGTCATGATAACATACATATCCCTACATCATTGTATACTTGTGAACTCTGAAATAGTTTTTCAGTTGACTATAAGCCATCAGGGCTTACTAGAAGTACAAAGCTGATTATTTAATACATGTATCATTTATTATCTCGACTTGTAATTCTAAAGAACAGAAAATACATCAAGGCAAAATGAAGATATTGATGGTTTGAAGTCTCAATTTTAAAATTATGCATTACATTATCATATTCTGTGAAGATAATTTGGTAGAAACTGAAGCTACAAATGATAGAAAACAAAAATAGGAAGATATGGATTGAACTTTGATTGGAGTAGAATGAAATCATTCCCCTATAAATCTCTTTATTAGTCATTTACTGTTAGAAATATATTTTGAACATTATTTAACCCTTTTAAAGTCAATCTGACTTTCTTACTCCTTAGCTTTCATTGTAGCAACTAATGAAATCTCCTCTCAGCCTGTTGTGTGAAACACAGCATATAACCTTTTAACAAATGACTAGCAAAACACAACAGTTCATAAGTATATTATGAGTGTCTTCTTGTTCACACTTTTTATTCTGATTCAGGTAGCCTAAAAAGATTAAAGAAGGCTTAAGATCTAAATTCAGAGAATAGATAGTGTACTTGGTCACTGATCCAAATAAGTGTTTGCCCAAAAACTGTTCTGTTCAATTATTCAGTTCTCTTATGATGTTACTTGTCTGACCACCATCATTGCTGTTTTCATGGAAACATCCCTTGCCCATTTTTTCCAGTTCATTATGCACAGAGAATAGAAATTGTCAGTCTTCTAACCATGGACTAGCTGTGAACTAACTGAATTATTCATTTACTAAAAATGTTAGTCAAGCCAGTATACTTCCTCTAATCCTAGAACTACCTTCATTCATGACTCTTAATCATGACCAGCAAATTCTTTGTATATCATGCTTGTTGTACATAGAGCAACTTCCCTTGTCAGCTGCTTCCTTTCAAGGGCATTAGCATGAAGGAAGTGGACTTGTGACTCATTCTCTTCAGGGATGAATTAAAATATGAAGATTTGGAACTATTAATGAATATGGATTTTCTGGGTTTTTTGGGGGGGAACATTCACCCTTCCCCCCCCAGTGCCTAATTGTTTTATGCAACCAGATTCTTCTACCTAGGCATTTTATATGCCTGTGTATGTGTGTGTGTGTGTGTGTGTGTGTTTGTCTCTGTGTGTATGTGTGTGTGTGTAGTAGTTTCTTATTCTAAGGGACACTAATTAGTTTTAAATGGTGTTAAATACCATCCCTGCAGTTGCAAGTGCTTCTCTGGGAATTTTACCAGAGAAAAGAACTCCTGTAATTTAAAATCACTTTGTTTTCTTCATTCACAGTTATTAGTGAAACAACAACCTGTGGAACTCTTAAAGTGCCCCTATACACACACACCCCACACTGCCCATTAGTCTGTATGGCTACCAAGTACATCTCCTTCCCCAGCTCCATCTTCCTTCAGCAGTCCCCATCCCCCAAAGTGCCTCTAGCAGAGGAATAGCTTGAAGCAAGTTCAGCTTTTCCTCTCACAAAGCCTTGGCTGGCCTTAAAGGAAATTCTCTTAACAACGTGTCAATTTTATATTGGCCACAAAGACAACTTCTGTTTGGGGGGAGGGGAGGAAAGAGGGACTGGAACTTGGCTGTCCCTTTCCACAGACAAGGATCTTTGTGGCAATCAGAAAACATTTCCTGAATAAAAAATCAACACACTCTCTCTCCCACTGCAGGATGGGGGAGCAGGCCCAAACATATAACATCACTACCCTCACAGAGCTGAAACACATCCAGGAACTTCCCAAAGGGGGATCTATTTCCTTCTTTGCTGTCCATGGGATCCCCTCTACCTCCATTCCCCAAATCACTTGTTTCACATAATCCACAGCTTCAAAACCTCTATGGAGAGTGCCTGGTAGGAACTGAAAGAAGGCTATAAATCACTCCTGCACTTTATCTCCTCCCTCTGCATTTCCGTTACACTCTGCCTTTCCAACCAGCCCATCTCTGACATTCTCCCTCTCTCTTTGTGCGGATCAACAGGGGATCAGAAGCCAGGGCAGAACCCCTTTGCAGTAGGTCTAATAAAAGTCTGCTAGTTCTCATCATACAACAATAATCCTACTAACTAAAAGTCCAGTGGGGGTGGCAGGGCAATCAATTTGCATGTGTGCTTTAATTGAGCCCCTTCCTCCCACCCATCCCTCTGCTCCCTAAAACATGTGACTTCACAGCCATTGCGACACAGTGAGCTTGTGCTTCCAACTGAGTCCCACGTGGGCCTCTCCTTAAGGACCAGAGAGCATGGGGGGGTTCCTGGTGCAAAGCATCTCAAATAAAATCATAGATCTATGCCATTGCTCCTCCTGTCTTGATTTTTAAGATGGAAATGGAATTCAATATTGAATTATGTCGTTTTTCACCATTCTGTATTAGCTTTATAACTTTTTTCCCCTTTTTATTCTTTGGGGAGGTTTGGGGTGACAGAAGAAGGGCCCAAAAGGAAAGGGTTAAAGAAATTTTTTTTCTAAAGATCTGGTTCAAGGGATTCTGCATCTTCCGTCACTCCTTGCTTGCCTTCCCCATCTACTTCCTCACTTCTAAGGCCAAAATTATGATTTGGCTTCCAACCTGTGACTATCTCTTGGGCAGTCAGTACACTCAAGGAATGGTTTGGAACTGACAGAGACTCTCCTTTATATGTGCAGACACCAAAAGATACCTCTGGATGTGTTCACCAAGCTTGGGGTACCTCTCATTTCATTTCAGTTTCCAAGTGCCTTTAAAGGTCTCTGTGGGTATGTTTCATTCTAATCAAACTTGCTCTCTCCCTCCCACCTCCATGTTTCCCAGATCTCAAATCAATAAAGACCTTCATTTCCTTGGACCTAGGCTCAAATCAGAGGAATCCAAATACAGCAGAAAACTAGAAGTAGTAAAAAGGAGACCTGGGCTTGACATAAAACCTTTTTTACATTTTCTAAGCATCTCCCTTCTCACTTCAACTTGCTGACCCCTCAAACCCTATTTTCTCTGCACTTACCTTCTTTTGGTGGGCGCTTGGCTTCCCTGGTAAGATTGCAGACCTGGGTGGTTTGCAGCTCCTGGGTGAGGCAGCCCTCAGTTTGCTCATTGAGGGGAAGCACCACATTATTTAACAACATCAGAGACTGGTCGTCTATTCCCCATTCCCCTAAATGCTGAGGACAGGTGCATTTTGTGTACATGATCCCACACGACTCCGTTCTCCCATTTTCAGATTTTAAGCAGCTCTCCAGCCAAGTGCATAATACATGGCAACCAAACTGGCTTGGGCTCACCTTGTTCAAAACCAAAAACTCAAAAAAAGATTTTTCATCTTCATCTCCTCTTTTCTGTAATCCTGGAAATTCAATTGGATATACCCGACGTATTTGAATAAAATTTTTATCATACTGTAGAAATACAAAAGCATTCTTGGAATTGCAGAGTTGCATTATAGAATGGTTATTTTTTAAAAGATCCTTTATTTTTTCATGAGAAAAATGATCAAACTGATAAGCCAAGAGAGAAAAGTTAGAGCAGCTGAAGTCCTTCTTGGAAAATTTCAGGTATATGCTATATTTGGTTGGATCTGGATTTTCCAGCGTCCAAGTGCAGTTTGTAAAGTTTTTTGGAAACATTTCACTTACAGAATACGATCCATAAATGACTCCCTTCACCAACGTGGAACACCAGAAGTCTTGGGCAGCATTAAATCCAAACATAACCAGGAAATAGGTGGAAAATATATAAATCAGCAGATTACGAACAGCCTTCATCCTATGTCATTTGGCCTGTAAAAATGGGGATGAAATTACAATGCAAAGGTAATTCTGCATGCATTGAAAAAGAAACTCCTTCCAATATTGTGGCCAGCTGTTTTCAAGATTTCAGTTAAAACCCTTTACAAAAAGAAGGGCAGGTAATTTTTATTTTATAACGCAAGGAATTTGTTCGATTCTGTGTGAACAGCGCCACCACGTGGCCATTCACAATCGTCTAATTCTCTAAATTCAAATTAAAAATAAGATTTAATAGATTATTAATAGGAATGTCTTCACTCATCTAGCAGCTATCCCTGCCTCCCACAAAATTAAGATAAAATATATAGATTTCACAAAGTGCAACTAAAGGTCAATTGTTTAAAATTTTCAAAAATCAATTTACATGTTTTTCCCCTCCCTAAAATGTTCAGGGAAATATATCATCTCCCATAATCTAATCTGGAAATTTAGAAACAGCTGTCGTTAAATTGTTTCTTTACTATTAAATGTGCAAAGCAATTGTGATAAATTACAGCCGCAATTTTAAAATGCACAAATTATTATTTGTTGCAGATGGAACATTATCTCCCATATGTCTACATGCCTTTGCAGGACCACCTGGTATACAAAGGTCTCTGTAATGATCAATTCCTGTGAGAAAACATAAGTGTCAATATGTATCCTCCAAATTTTGTAAATATTATTTAGCAAAAGTCATAGGTGGGTAAGTACATAGACAGAACTTATTTTTACATGCCACTAAAAACCAGGATTTAAAGACATTCATTTCAATGTGACATGCCCTCTTGGGATACATAAAGTGGATCACTGTATTAGTATCTGTATCCAAAGGCGATGTCAGTGGAAAAAATCTCAGAATCACACTAATTGAACTAGATTCAGGCTCTTAAATGCTTTTTTTTAAATTAGTATTTTTATCTAGATTTATCTACAATAATTTGGAGATTTGAACATCACAGATGAAAAACATTTTTTATTTTCTATCTTAGCACATTGCAGGTATTGAATGGATCCCTTCCCAGTAATGGCCCCAAACCCTTCCTGTTCTGTTGTTGTTGCTGTTATTTTACCCAGACTTTTCATAATATAAGAAATAACCTTGATTATATTTACCTCTGTATGTTGTTATCCAAAAATAACTTGAATATTTTCGGCTTTAACCTTTAAGAAGTTTTTGTTTTCCTTTAAAAAATGACTGACAGTTCGTTTTCCAGTTAGTGTCTGGGCTGAGAAAAGTGATGCCAAGTTAATTTTAAAAGTCTTTAGACTGCAGCCTCTTCCGCTGTTCTGTAAACAGAGACAGACAGAGGCAGTTAGAGTTTTGAATCTTGGCTTTACCTAGGGTCTCTTCTCCCAACCCAAGAAAAAAAGCTTCTTCCTTCCCATTGCATAACGCACACCAACGCATACACACACACATACAAATTGACAGATTGAAGTCCCTGAAGAGATCTCTGCGCTTTCCAGATTATAATTTAAACTCTTGGTCTTGACATGGGTAATACAGCATCAACTCTAAACCTCTTTATAGCTGCAGTTTAAAATAACACCAGAACTGCCTGAGCTATCAAAAACACGGGCTCTACTGTTTCCTCCCAAACATATAGCCCAGTGAATAAAACATTTTTTTTCTTGATGAAGTGAAGTTACAAAACATCTAAACATTTTAAAAAGGAAGAAAGTTAATGGAAATTCTGAGAATAATCTCCTTCTCTTCATGTAGCACTTTGCAGGCAATGCAGGTCTGCGCAGTATTCTACAGGATAGAGTGTAGGCGTTGAAAGCCAATGTGACAATAAGTGTCTAAATTAGGAATTCCAACCATGAAAAAGGATTCATTTTATAATCTGCAACTCAAAAAGAGGTCTTCTTTCTCTTCCAAATGAAACCCCCGGACTTTTTCTTCCACATAATGTGCCCGGGTCCATGTCTGCAGTGCTCTGCTCATCTCGATTAGAAAACCTGGCAAAACAGCCCTGATTTCACTTCAGCGTTTGCTCTGGCGAGCTCCCAGAAGACTGTTCTTGATTTTTAAAAGACTCAGTACACAAAATCTCATTTTGTTCTTAATGCCAGTAAAAGAATAACTGGAATGGCCTCTAGGAAGGACTGCAGGGTCAATTAAAACACCTGCTTCTCCTCTTCAAGAAATAACGAAGAAAGGGGAGTGGGGGGAGACCGATCAGAGTCTTAAGATTAGGTCATTTATTTAGTTAGTTAGTGATCTCCTGCTGAAAAGCAAAGGGGCATTTAGTTGAGCTATGCCTAAAACTGATTTTCTAGGTGACACTGTAGTTTTGTCGAACATAGACGGCGCCATCACTCCACTCATTTTTCCCCACTACAAAATCCACTGACTTCCCTTATCTTAACTTCCTATTAACCTAAAAATCCACCCCCCTTCATAAAAATTACTCCAATCACCCACAAACGTCATATTTTCTCTGTCTCTCTGGAAATGACTCCCCAAGAAGCAGATCTCTCGCAAAACACACTTCTCTAACTTTTCAACTGCAGCGTATGAGTAAATGCAGAGATTTTTTTTAGGGGGGGAGGGGGAAGATGATTAGGTGAGGGGGTTGTTTTTGTTTATTTCCCCCTCACCCCCAGTTTCTCAATCCGCCAAAGCCTCTTCTTTCGTTCCCTCCCCAAATCCCAGGCTCCAAAGTCTATGGCGATAATCCCTAGTAATGGGTACGGAGAATGAATACCCCAGACCCCCTTACCTTCCACTCCGAAAGCTGAGGGAGGCTATTTCTCTAAGAGCCTAGCACAGGCACACGTCCCAACAACAGTGATGGAGAGACTCCCCTTCTGGCCGAATCACCGTTGCCCATTTTCCCCGGCTCAGCTTCCAAAACCAGGATTGAGGGGGGAGAAAGAAAGAAAAGAAAAGAAAGGAAGAAAGAAAGAAAAGCACATTCACAAGAAGGAAAGGAAGGGGCAAAAAAAAAAAAAAGGAGGGGGGAAGAGAGAAAACCTCCAGCGAACCCAGAGCTTGGCGCCGTATCCAACTCAATCCAACCTCCCAAACGGAGAGCGGAGGGGGTGGGAAAGCCCAAATCAAGAGACTGCAAGGGGAAAAAAATGGAACTGGCTTAAGAGCGACGATTTGTTTGACCAAATCTAACCCAACAACCCGAGTAGCCAAGATGTCAAGGAAACGCCGAGGCGAGAACTCAAAAGCGCTGGAGCTGCTGCTTAGGCGGGTTTGTTGGGTTGGTGGGATTTTATTGGTATAAGATTAACAGGCTTATTCTTGTTCCTTTTTTCTCCCTCCTCCTCTTCCTCCTCCTCCCCCCTCAGGTACTGATGGACGGACAGCGTCTAGGAAAAAAAAAATCCTTGGCTGATGATGTCGGAAAGCTGTTTGAATGCCGAGTGAGGAGGGAGTCGAGAGAGGGAGAGGGAGAGAGATAGTAAAGCTCTGTCTGTGTGTGCGCGCGCGCTTGAGCTCTCCTCTCCCTCTTCTGTGTGTGTATGAGTGTGTGTGTGTGTGTGTATGCGCGCGTGTGTGTGCTCGCGCGCGCGCAAGAGGGCTCTCGCTTTTTTCCAGTATCTCAGGGTGCGCGCGCGCGTCCAAATGCGCTGCGCTCTCCTCTCCAGCATGGGTGCGCTTGGCTGCTCTCCCCGAGCTTGCTGTGCGCTTCCCCAGGCGCTGTGCTCTCTTTCTTTAGTGGTGTCTGTCTGTGGTGTTTGTGTGTGTGTGTCAGTGTGCCTATGGTGTGTGTGTGTGTGTGTGTGTGTGTGTGTGTGTGTGTGTGTGTATGAGAGAGAGAGAGAGAGAGAGAGAGAGAGATAGAGAGAGAGAGAGAGAGAGAGAGAGAGAGAGAGAGAGAGAGAGAGAGAGAGAGAGAGTGAGTGAGTGAATGGGAATGGGAATGAGAATGAGAATGAGAATGAGAATGAGAATGAGAATGAAAATGGGGAGGTGACAGGGGGCGCGAAGTGGGGGCGGCAGGGAATGGGGAGGCGGAAAAGGCGAAAGAGGGAGGCCGCCAGAGGGACTCCAGTGTGCTCCAACCGGGCCTGAACGTCACGGCTACTCAAAACTGAGCACGTTCGTCCTGCAAACGTTAGTTTCTGCGTCTGGGAGGTTTTTCCAGCCTAGGTTCCCACCAAGAGGGACTGGTTGCGACCTACTGTAAGAAAAACTCGGAGATTGGGATTGAAAGAAGGGGGCGGGAGAAAGGGGTGGGGGTGGGGGGGACGGTGCGGGTTGTGGGAGGAGAAAAAGGAGAGGGGAGAAGTAAACGGAGCACTTGATCTTCTCCCTCTCTTAGCAAAAACCTGTCGCAGCCCCAAGAGCTGTCAGTTGAGCCCTGCGATGCAGATTAATTGATACAGTACTCTAAGGAGAGTGATCATCCTAGCTTTCAAACTGCTGCCTGTCCCTGGCTGGAACAATAGCAATTTTCTCTGTGAGACTGCAATTAACATCTTATTTGTTCCGGCTACATAGCGGGTTTGTTCTGATCAGGGCTTGGGCTACTCAGCTTTGGACATCTTTGCATTGCTCTCTGCATGGCAATGGGATCATGGCTATGGGGCTATGGGCTCAGAACTTTTTTTTTTTTTTTAATTACGCCTCAAGTTATCCTAGTAAAAGGTCGAATATGGGGAAACAAGTGAGAGGAAGAGGAGGGAGGAATATGGCAAATGCATCGAATGAATAGATTATGCCGAGATTATGTTTTTTTGCCTCTTGTTTAGCTCGCTTGCTGAAATATTTGATTGAATAACTACAAATAATGCTGCAAAAGGCTATTAGCCTCCTGGTTGTTTCTCTGCCTGCAAACTTTGTTTATAGTTGCCAAAAGAATCGTTAGAATATTTTAGAGATGGAGTTGGGAGGAGGATTCTTAAAGTGGAAATTAAAAAAAAGAAAGAAAGAAAGAAAAAGGAATGGAATCATCAAAAGAAGAAAGCACCGTTTTAGCTTCAGGTGGAGTTGAATAAAAGAATTTTCATTCATTTCCTCTTTCCTGATTTTTCCCCTCTTTTCTTTTCTCCCTTGGCTATCCCTCTCCCTGGTGCAGACCAGGCAACTGAAAGAGCCTTAATAGGAGAGTTAAGGAAATAAAGAGGGTTTCCTGAATCTCACTCCAAGCAAATTGTTTGGTGTAAGATAATTTGAGTTCCCCCCCCCCCCCCCCCCCCGATGAATATTAACATCTCACACCTCCCCTGAGCTAGGGCCAGTGTCTATGGCTATTATGGGTAATATTATGCAAAGGAAACAAATTGTCAATCTATATCCAACCAGCTTTAAAATGTTAGAATGATCAACTCATGAATTGATAAATTAGATCCTACAAAAAGATGATAAACTTTGGTATTTTTTCACTGGGTTTTCAGTACATTACAACACTTCTTATGATCTCTATATATAGAAAAATAAAGTTTTTGCCCTGGATGTATTGTAAGACTATTTCTTAAAGTGAAGACATTTTTCTTCTTCCATTCACTTCCACTTCAACAGAGGTTTGTATTATATTATTAACTTTCCATATTAAACAAATTCTGATCAGTAGAGTTATTTGTCAGCAATTACAATTAAGGAGAAAAGATGCAAGGAGTGGAGTATGGTTGCTTTTAGAAAAAGAGACTCAAAAGATTTCCCTTAAAATAGTGAATAGTTTATATAATTGTTTTGTTTTTTAGAAGGAAAAAGATGAAAGCTTTACATCAGCTATTCCTAAGAAAAGAGACAAAGAGAGACTGGATTTAGTTATATTTCTCCTTTATTCCTAGAAATCCCCTTATTAATTCTTATTAATTTTCAATGTGGATGGTCTCAATTAAGAATAGAGAAATTCCTAAATTTATTTAAAAAAAACTTTTCACACTAATAATGACCTCTCCGTAACAAACTGAGAGACAACCTATAAAGTAGCAATACTAATTGCTAAAGTGTATACATATGTTCATTTATATTCAAGTTGGAACATAGGACTAGGTCAGAGAAGAAAGCCACCCTTAATAAAGTGTTTCACCCTTCACACTATTTCCCATAACCTTCATAAATTGCAGTCTACTGAGCTAGCCTGATGATGATTGTGGTAAGGTGTATTTATAGCAGATGATTTGTGGATAATAAATATTCCTGGTAAGCCATTGTCTCTAGTAACCCCATAGACATTCTGACCCTGTAATTAACTTCCTCAAGGAGGTCAGCATCAAGAACTACTAAAAGGAATTTATGTAGAATATCTGTGTCTGATCTACTGACTTTGATGATGATAACCCAATCCAAAGAAGAATAAAAGGGACAGGTCTGAGGGGATATTTTTTTTAAAATTTCTGCAACTTATATGGTTTTAAATGAATGTGGAATCTAAATAATTCAATATAAAGAGACAAGAGTAGGAATTGATGGTGTCCTGGGCTCTTTTATCAAGCAGTTTTTATGACAAATTTTAATGTCTGAATAATTACTCTTCCTCAGCAAACTTTCATTCTGAATGGTACATAGTGGTCTTTATTGTTCTCTCAATATTACAAGTAACATATGTGGAATTATATAGTGAAAGGAGCCTGAGACTTTAAATGAGAGAACCTGGGTCCAAAAATATATTAACAACTCCCTTTGAAGGTGACTTTTGCTTTGTTTCTCTACTGAATTAGATTAAATGATCATTGAGATTTCTATTACCTTTAAATCTATGATTTTGTGCTCTTCAATTAGTTTCTACAAATATTTATTAAACACTTATATTCAAGTCAATAGGATGGATCAAAGAACAAAAACCATCTACCCAATAATACTGTATATAGGAGGGAAGGGAATAAACATGAATCTAGTACTTATTATGTAATATTTTACAAACATTATCTTATTTTATCCTCACATCAATCCTATGAAATAGGTACTATTATTATTCTCATTTTACATTTAAGGAAATGGAGATAAGTATAGATGAAATGAGTTGCCCAGAATCATATACATTATCCATATGAGGTCATAGCCTTCCTGAGGCTAGGCCCAGTACTCTACTGAACTGCCACACAAATAAGAGTATACAAAAATAAAAATGTACATTAATAAGAATTTACAAAGTTTTTACAAACTAATTTTTCAGTGAGGGTGGAGGAGGGAGCAGTGTACAATATTAACAAGTGGAGATTGTGGTTTTAAGTAATTCTACCTGTAGGTTATAGAATCTAAGCTAGGCTAAGGATTCAGAAGGAAGAAGTATGGATGCCTGTACAAAAACAGAGAAACAAAGACATTAAATATTGCATACAAAAAGCAGCCAAAATATCAAGCTGCCAGAAACTAAGAGAGAAAGGTGAAATAAATATGGAAAAGTAGATTTGATCCTGACAGTGAAGGGCTTTACCTACCAAAAAGAGAATTTTTAATCCTCCCCTACCCCATAGCTAACAGGCAGTCACTGAATATTCTTAAGCAGAAGGGCAGCAGTATGTGTCATTAGGGCCATCCAGGTAACTGTTAAACAGGATAGATTCCTGTTCAAAAACTAATATATATTTAGTTGAATGGAAAGCATGTTGGTTCTGAAGTCAGAAGTCAGTCTTCATGTCCCAGTTCTATTATACCTGATAACTGTATGATTTTGATATGTTACTAAAACATATTAAATATTAATTTTCTTATGCTATGAATTGAGCTAATAATGCTTGTGGTATCAATGTCACATTGGAAGAGTTTTGAAAACTGTTGTTTAAATGTGCATAATTATTATCATCCATGTCATCATCATCAAGATCATTATTGTTATTTTGACAGGATCTGTGCTTTTATTTGTATAGGAAGTTTCTTGGAGGAAGAGCTTCCTCTACCAATATGCAGCTTATAACTTTTTAAAGTTGGCAGTTGGCATTATATGGTTAAATGATTTGACCATGAACAAATAGCCTATGCTCATTAAGGTCAGGCCCTTACCTCAAGATTTCCAGGTTTTTCTACTCTGTAACTTCTTTGCTACACAGTCAATCTATCAACAAGCATTTATTGAATGCTATGATTCAGATGCTAGTGTTAGAGATAACCAAAAAATGAAATAGTCCTTTTTTCTAGGAAGTTTACATTTTAGTGGTAGAATGTTGAAAATATGTACAGAAGAATAAATACAAAATAAATGTTAGATAATTTGGAGTTTATCACTAGTCTCTGAGTGTATCAATAAAGGCATCATGTGGAAGGTGACTTTAGGGATGTGTTAAAAGGATATGAAGGATTCTGGAGAGATGGAGATAGAGGACCATCGTCCAAATGTGAA
The DNA here is from genome assembly GCF_027887165.1 of Monodelphis domestica. Classification (NCBI taxonomy): domain Eukaryota; kingdom Metazoa; phylum Chordata; class Mammalia; order Didelphimorphia; family Didelphidae; genus Monodelphis; species Monodelphis domestica. Next base: position 318,239,829 of record NC_077228.1, on the reverse strand, counting down.
GCATACAAATGTGCACAGAAGTGAGACTAGTATGTGACAAAAAGAAAGATCAGCTTGGCTTGAGCATAGATTTTGGAAGGACAGGAATAGTCAAACATAATAGACTTCATATTTAGTTTAAAAGGCAATACAAAGCCATTGAAGTTGATCAAATAGGGATGACAGTCAGATCTGTACTTTAGGAAAATAAGCTTTATGATGGATGGATTGTAGAAGGGAGAGGCATAATACAGAAAGAACAATTAGAAGATTCTTTCAATAGTCTAGTTGAAAATCTGTGAGTAGAAAAAAATGGGAGGAATATGAGAAATTAAAAGATAAAAATGATTACTTGGCATGAGAATGAGAACCTGAGAATAATAACATGCCTTTTGGAATGTAATGACTGAAAGGATTTCCTTGACAGAAAAAGACAAATTCAGAAGAAAGCTAAAGGGATGCAGGATCACATAACCAAAAAAATTCTTTTAAACTTGACAAAATATTTTCTTTATACCCCATTAACTAAAAAAAGAAAAATATATATATATATATGTCACATATAAAGCAATTCTTGCTGAATCCAAAGGGAAAAAAAGAACATACCCAACAAGTTAAAACTTTATGACCACACTAGAGACGTTTAGTCCTTAAGACATTCACTCAGGACCCTTCTTCAAACTTTCATACTCACATAAATTGACTCATGAAGTTCTGATCTGATACTCATACAAGGATTTCCTTTCTGATGCAGACTATTTTTTGGTTTTGTTTTGGTTTTAAAACCTTATTTTCTTTTAACCAATACTGTGTATTGCTTCCAAGGCAGAAAAGCAGTAAGGGCTAGGCAAAGGTGGTTAAGTGAGTTGCCCACAATCACACAGCCAGGAAATATCTGAGAACAGATTTGAACCCAACACCTCATATCTCTAGTTCTGGTTCTGATTTGAACCCAACACCTCAGATCCCTAGTTCTGGTTCTCAATCCACTGAGCCACCTAGCTGTCTCCTTCCTGCAGAGATTTTTTTTATCACATTCCTATGTCAATTTCAAGTGCTAAAAGACTCACAAAAGATTCCTGCTGTATAGACTATTAGGGCTGCCATTCTGCTGCAATAAGCAACAGACATTGATTTTGTCCCAAAATGTTTATTAGTAGAAGGGAGTGGGAGGAGGAATCAAATGTGAAAAAAAAAATGTTTTCCTCTGCTTGGTTCAATGCCCAGGATAGGAAGTCCAAAGGCTGAAAAATCTCTGCCCAAAACACAAACCTCATTTTCTCTCAAATGCTAGGAAAAGTGTTAGACAGGGAATCATAGAAGTAAAGAAGGTGGAATTGGGTATGACACCAGCACACATAGTTGCAATAAGCTTTAAAGAAAGTAAACTGAAATCCACATAACACAACCTTGTTCTCAAAGAAACTCTAGGAGGTACAGTAGATAAAGAGCTGGCCTTGGAGTCAAGAAGACCTGAAATCAAATTTGACCTCACACACTTATAAGCTGTGTGTCTCTGAGCAAGTCACTTAACCCTATTTGTCTCAATTTCCTCATCTATAAAATGAGCTAGAAAATAAAGTGACAGACCACTCCAGGATCTTTACCAAGAAAACTGCAAATAGGTTCACAAAGAGTCAGACATGACTAAAATGATCAAACAACAACAGAATGTCAATGAAAGGGAAAAATGGGCTAAAACAACCAAAGATTTCAAGCAGAAGAAAATTCAGTTAAAAGTCTATAGCACAAGCAAATTAATTAAAAGAGGATACTGAGATTAAAAGAAATGATTATTACAACCTTAAAAATATTGCAACCTTCCAAATAAATAATTCAAGGCAAAGGAAATTGAACTAATGACTGATGAAATGAAGAAGTCTGTAGGTAGAAAATGTTTTGTGCACTTTTAGAGGTTACTATATTATTAGACTTATTTAACTATTTTACTTTTTTATAAAAGGCCTCTCATCAAGTGGTGTAATCTGTAAATGTTTGCATAAACATACGAGTTTACAATGCGATTCCAAATGACCTATTCAGGACACCTGAGTTTGATTATAAAAGCAGCAAAAAAGATGGATTAATTGTTGAGTGGTATTTGAAGTATTCCTTCAAAAAAAAAGATGTATGAACAGATTACTTGACTTATCAACTACACTCCAAACAATATAAATGAAAGAAAATTAATAAAGACAACTGTCTGGAAAAGAATGAATACAGGAAGACAAAGATTCACCTATTGAGTTAAAATAATCCTTTGATTTTAGACATTTTAGTTTTGAATATGTTTAACTATGTTGATTGTTTTCTTACTTTTAATCACCCTTGTATCCTTGGTATGAATTCTATTTGATCATAATGAATGTTTTCTTGGATGAATTATTGTTATCTGCTTGAAAATATCTTATTTAAAATTCCTAAAGTGATATTAATTATATTAACCTATACTTCTTTGCATTTTCCTTCTATTAGATTCTACATGTCATATATTTGAAAGAATGCTTTCTTTCTTAATTTTTATAAATATATCCTGTTTTGTGCACTAATTGTCTTTTGAAGTTTAGAAGTTTAACGGAAATATCCTGTAAACTTATTAAAGTCTGGGTTTCCTTCCTTTTATAACTAGTTCTATTTCTTTCTCTGACATTGGATTTATTTACAATATCTATTTGTCCATTTGTCAGTTTGGGTACTTTTTACATAACCTGGAGACAAAAGATAATACCCATTATTTGGTGAATATCTAAATGAATTTTGATGTGAGGAAGAATGTAATGGAATATTATAATGTAAGAAATGATGAATATTAGAGAAACATAAAAAGACATACTGATATAAAGAAAACATTTTTTCCAATTTACAACTAAAAACAAGTTACTGTAATTATTTTTTATATGTGAAGACTTTTTTTACCTCCTAGTAAAATACTATATGCACATCAATAAAATCTCTGAATCAAAGGGTATGAACATTTTAGAAACTTTCCTTGTACAATCCCAAATTGCCCTCCATAATGGTTGGACCAATTTGAAGCTCCATCACCAATGCATTAGTTTTCTTGTCTTTTTAAGTCCCTTTCAACATTGATTATTCTTGGCTTTTGACACCCTTGACAATTTTCCAGATATGAGGTGAAACCACAGAGCTGCTCTGATTGCATTTTTCTTATTAGTGATCTGGAAGATCTTTTTCATATATTTGTTCCTGGTTCATATTTTTTTCCTTTGAAAAGTATCTTTTCCAATCTTTTGACCATCTGTTGGAGATTAACATCAGGGATTATATGTTTTCATAATTGCCTTTACATAATGGGTACTTAAATAATCAAAGATATTTGATTTAAAAATATTTTGTTAGTGGATTGCTTTCCTTTTTAACCCACTTTTATGGATTTCATTCAAGAAAATTTTTCCCTTTTATGAAATTGTAAATATCTTCACCTATAAAATCATATTTGTTCCCCTTTGGGGTAAAGAATTCATACCCTAATCATAGCTGAGAAAGGGATATGAAATGTTTCTCTACTAATTGTTTCTTGCATGATCTTTAATATTGAGGTCATTTTCAATTTTCAGTTTATTGTAGTACATAGCACAAGTTGTCACTCAACCCAAATTCTGCTAAGTTACCTTACACTTTTTCTCACAATTCTGCTCAAATTCAGAGTTTTTCCTAGATACTCTTTAGGAGTTTATGGAACACACTGATAAATAATTTCCATTTCTTTTCAATTTTGATCAGTGTCAAATAACTTTTAGGACAGTTATTTTATGATATAGTTTGAGATATACTTGTTCTATTCAATATGACCTTTCTCCCCACTATTTGTTTTTAGTTTTAATTGTTTAATACTGCCAATCAAAGTTTGTTGTTATACTGGTAACTATTAAAGTGTCTCCTTGATAGTTTCATATGTAAGTATATCAAAATAATTTTGGTAGTTTTATAATTTTTATAATATTAGCATTCCCAGTCATGAGCACTGAATATTGGCCCTATAATGTAAGGTTTTTTTTTTTAAAGAAGCACTTGGTTATATTATTTTATGGGTATCAACTATAATTTGACAAATGATTTTGATCTCTAGTCATATCTCTTTGTCTTATAAAGATTAAAAAGGGGTTTTGATCAAAATAAGAGCGGCTTTTAATAATTTAAGTTTTAATGAGAATATAGTAGAGTTTTAAATTAGTATTATCCCTTTAAGATAGAGAAAAGAAAACTTCTAGCATATAGTAAAGGAGGGGAAGATAGAAAAGAGGAAAGAGAGACTTCTAATCTATGACTGTACCTAAATTCCTAATACTAACTAAAATTTCTAAAAACCCTACTCTGTCTCCTCAGGACAGGTTCTTCTGCCTGGCACACCAGGCCTACTCTACTCTACTCTATAAATTAATCACTAACCACCTAACACCCTAAAATAATGGGTAGCCACCACTCACCCACTCCTGTCAGTTTTTTATAGCAGCCCAAATTATCAGTAGCCAACTGATAGCAGATCACTGCCTATGAGGTAGATCTCCTGCTGTCTACTGTCTCAAGATCCCAGAGGCAAAAAGCTCTCCAAAGTCCTTCTCAGTCATCTCAGGCCCGTGTTTATATAACTAAACGAAATGCCAGCCCACACTACCAGCAACCACCTTCCCCCCCAAAGACCAATTCATGCCCAGCAGCCAACTTCCCCACAACTGTCAGCCCTAACTCTCAGCAACTGACCATCCAACTGCCAGCATTACCTGTCAACAATTGACAGCCTGCAACTGACACTGGCTCAGCACTGGGCTCCCAGGGTCCTATTTCCTGTCACTGTGAGCTGGTTAATCTCTTCACATCTCTATGATAAGAGGGCCTCCAGGTCTCCCATTAAATTAAAGAAATTAAAGTATTCTTTTTTACGATCTTAACCTCTAATTTAGATATTAGGACTACAAATTTCTGCTAAAAGAAATAAGCAATTATCTCACACTGCTGTACCATATTACTCTTTTTTTTAAAAGTAAGTTTCCCCCTTGTAAAATATGAGAAATTGATTTTAAAAACCAAACACAAGACAATATGTATACTTACTGAATTCCATTTATTAGCTCAATTCAACCAATTTTTCTAACATGTTGGGTTTTTTAAAATGCCATTTAATTTGAATATCTAACATAAAATGGAAGATTTCCTTCACATAGAAAAGATTTATCTTCATGGTAGGAATTAGAGTAGATAACTTCTGAGGTTACTTCCAATTCTAAAAGTCAAAGAAAAAATATGTAGCTTTCCCTTTCCTTTATTGACTAAAATTATCTTAATTTCTATTAATTAAAAATAAAGTATTCATTTTTCACCCCATCTACCTTCAATCATTGAAACAACGAAGTACAAAAAATCTTTTAACAAATAACGACAATATTTTAAAATTAGTTATTTGCCTAGCCAAAAGCATGTCTCCTTTTGCATATTAGTCCATTATTTCTATATTCTAAGTTGGACAAGTTTTTTTTTTCATCAGCTATCCTTTGAAATCATGTTAGATCATTGATTAGAGTTCTTAAGTCATTCTGAGTTGCTTTTTTCAGTATTTTTATTATAGTACAAATTATTTTCAGGTTCAGCTTCATTCTGCATCAGTTCATACAAATCTTCAGGCTCTTTTTTGCAACTCAATAGTATTCTCTTACTTTTACATGCCCTTTTAAGTTATTTTTAAATTAATGAGTACTCCCTTATGTTTCTATTATTTGCCACAATGAAAAGAATGACTATAAATATTTGTGTGTATATATAGGAACTTCTTTTCTTTTTTGATATCTTTAATGCACAGGTTAGTAAATTTCTTGACATAGTTCAAAATTTCTTTCCTGAATAGCTAGAGCAATTGACAAGAGTCAATAATTCTACTGAGTCAATAAATGTACCTATTTTATCATAATACCTCAAAACATTTGTCTTTTTTATATGTAACTTTTAAATATTAATTTCCTGATATTTTGCAATTCATGTTCTCTCCCTCCCTCCCACCTCTCCCCTCATCCCCAATAAGGCAGATAATATGATCTAGGCTATTACATATATTATTACATAATATATATTTCTATGTTCATGTTGTGAAAGAAGGCTTATATTGCTTACACTAGACAAAACATCAAGGCGGAAATAAAGTAAAGAATGTTTCAATAAAGAATGGTATGTATCAATTTTCCTTCCTTCTCTGGTGATTGATATTCTATTTTCTGTCATAAAGTAGCATCTTGTAGCTGTCCTGGATCCTTGCCTTGTTAATAATTGTTATGTCATTCATAGTTGATCAATATACATTACTGTTGTTATTGTGTACAGCATTCTCCTCCTGCTCATTTCAAATAATTTCATATGTCTTGTTTTTTTTCAATTTTTATACATTTTGCCAGGCAAATGGGTAGGCAATAGAAACTCTAATTTGACTTAACTTGCATTTCTCTAATTATTATTGATTTAGAGTATTTTTCAAATGTTTGTCATATGCCTATAGATAGCTTGGATTTCTTCCCTTGAGGATGCCCAGTTATAACCTTTGACCAATTGGGAAATGGGTCTTAAGATTTAAAAATTTCAATCAATTCCTTACATAGTTTGGAAAAGAGGACTTTTTCAAAGAAACTACTCTCAGTTATCAATTTATCTTTTAACCTTATGTGTATTAAATTTATGATAAATCTATACATATCCATATATGTTGTTATATGTGTTTGTGTATACACATACATCAAATTAATTCAAATATATGCATATTATATATAATTTGTCATATTCCTATATAAATCACAAACATATCTACTTCCCTCCAAAATTGAGGTACATTAAATTTATTTGTGCAACATATGCATACATAGATATATGCATTAAAATAGGTTTTGAGATATATATCCACAAACATTTGTGTATACATATCCACACATATATTATACAAACTAATTAAATGTACTTAACACTGGAAGTTAAATAACTAGAAAAATCACAGGAGATGAAATGGACAATATGAATTACATATAATATATGTGTATAAATATGTATATATATATTAAATTTATGTATATGCATGCACATGCATGTGTGTATATATGTATATTTATGCAATGAAAAATTTTCTGTTTATCTTCTATGATCTCCATGAACTCTTATCTTTTTCATATGCCTAAAAGGTACTTTCTTCTTTGTTCTTCTAACTTGCTAATTATGGAACCTTTTATTTCTAGACCATTTATCCTTTCAACAAAGCTTAATTTCTTTCAAATTATTGTCGATTTTTCTAAGTAGTTTTTTTGTGTCCTTACCACAGCAGCTAGGCAGATAAAATACTGTGATTGGTTTTGGAAAGATGTGAGTTCAAATTAGACTTCAGAAACTTAAAAGTTTTGTTACCTCAAAAAAATAATTTAACCTCTATTTGCCTGGAACATGAAAGGCACTATATAAATACTTAGTCCCTTCCTTTTTTCCCCTTTTATTTCCTTAATCCATTCTACTGAAAGATATTTCTATCTTTTAACCTAATACTTATTTTATTTCTTAGGGGATGAGGCAGATTATTTTATTTTATTATATTTATTTGATTTTATTTTAATATCAAATTTTATAAAACCTAATAAACATTTTAATATACAAATGTAAATAAGATTATACATAAATGAAATCACAAATCTAATATATTTAGCTACTTTTCTTCAAATCTACATAATAATTCTCATCCACACAAGTGGCCAAGCCTCTCCTTACCCTTCCCACATCACAGAAGCTATAGTCTGGGAGACTGAAATTCATATAAATTGTCTTTCATTTTTACCTTTCAGTTTATTCTCTGGAGGTAATATTCACAATTTATTCTTCTAGTATTAATTCTGTAGCTGTGTATAATGTTCTCTTGGTTCTACACATTTCACTGTTCATTATTCCTTGTAATTCTTTCCAAGTCTTTTTTAATTAGCTACTCATCACTTCTTATTGGCACAGTAGTATTCCATCATAATCATATACCAGAATTTGTTTTCCCATGCTCATTGATTGGCTCAATTTCTAATTCTTTGCCACCACAAAGAGAACTTCTAGAAATATTTTGGAACATAGGGGTTCTTTTCTTTTCCCCCTCATCTCCTTGGGAAACAGACACAGAAATGATATACAGAACTTTCTGGGCATCATTCCAAATTGATCTCCAGAATTGTTGAATCAGTTCATAGCTCTACCAACAGTGTATTATTGTCGCTATTTCCCCACCTTTCCTCTAACATATCATTTTGTCCTTCTGTCATATTAGTCAGTCTGATAGGTGTGAGGTGACATTTTGATATCAAACTTTTGTTACTATTTGGCATTATAGCCCTTCTTGCCATTTTTTCATTATTTCAAGATCCTTATATTTCAGAACTTTATTATTTTTCTAGTTTTATTAAGTAATCTTTTGGATGTTTTATTAGTATAACATTATATAAAATAAGTTAATTTAGTTAGAGTTGCCAATTTTATTATGCTGTTTGCCCTATCTATGAGCAATAAGCATTTCTCCAGTTAGTATCTGTCTTTATTTCTGTAGACAATGTTTTATAGTTGTAGTCATATAGTTTCTGTGTGTGTCTTGGTAGTAAAAGGTATTTTATACATTTTACAGTTATTTTTAAAAGAATGTTTCTTTCCACACCTTTATGCTGAGTTTTGTAATTTCCAAATTCTGTAAGAACACCTTTCATAGTTTTAAACATTACATTGATTAAAAAAAAAAAACAAACAGCAAACCTTAAGCATCATTGGACCAAGAGCAAAGCCCTACAATATGGAACTAAAGTTAGTGAGCAGTTTTTTTTTTCTGCCTCCCAAATCTGGGATTTTTAGGAAACTATAAATTTAGAATGACTCAACAGTTTTGTAAAATGGCCAAAAAATCAGAAACAATCTTGAAATGATATAAGGAAGCTTCCAGGAACAAGTAGGTGACCATCCAATTGTACTCTACCCTGTTTAGACAATATTTACCATACTGTTCTACTTTGTGGGTGATACAGTAAATGAAGAACATTCATAAACGGGGATGGAAACCAGAATACTGAAAGGCCTTAATTGATGCTATATGATGATCAGCTGATGAAGGATAATATGTCTTAGTTAAGCATGATAGGTCTCTTTAAGTCTTTGAAGGACTATCCTGGGATAGATTAGAAATGTCCTCTTTTTTATTTCAGAGGAACAGAGTGGAAGTAGCAAAAAGTAAAGGATTTCAGATATATACACATATATACATACATACACACAAGTATATATACCTACATACATGCATATGTTCATATCTATATGCCCATGCATACAAATATCCTAAAATGTAGAGGTATTAAACATAAAATTTTCTGCCTTTGGAAGTAGTGGTTTGCTTTAAAGGATGAGAGGGATTCTTTGAGGTGGGGATAACAAAAGATGGCATGGCAGGCATGGGTGCTGACTAGGGCAAAGTTTTGGATATAGGAAATAGAATGTTCCACATAAGGAATAGAGAGGCTCCTTTGGACTTCAGAATCCAAGAAGAAAGCTACATAATGAAGCTGAAAAAAATGTTTGGGGCAGGTTTTAACCGAATTTAAGATTCAAAGAGATTTTGTTTGCTTTAGTACTAGAAACAATACGGAATTACTGAACATTATTGATTAATAGAAATACATGTTCAAAACAGTCTTTGGTAAATATGTGGAGAATAGTTTGGACTGGGGAGAGACCAGACAAAGAGATAAATTATGAAGCCACTGCAATAGTCTAAGGGAAAAACAATGAGATCTTGATTTAAAGTGTTCTTTTTAAAAAGAGAGAGATGATTGGGTATTAGAAACATGCAAGTAAAAACTAACAATTTTGCAACTGATTGGATGTGTGGTTAAAAGCAGAATGAGGAACTGATTATAATTAAGTTATATCAATGCAAAGGTAGACTTAGGGGAGAACAGGAGGAAAAATAAAACTTGAAAATGTGATTGAGGAGTAAAAAAAGGAAATCCAAAGACTTGCAGACAACGTTGAAATCTTATGTTAACATATCATGAATATTGTTTTAAAAGATATCAAGAAAGGCTAGCCATGATGCTCATCAAATAATATAACCTAAAAGGAAATGATTATATTTTTTATGACAGGAAATGGCTATTTGCTGATGTCAACAACCCATTAATTTATAAAAAAGAGAAGAAAAAATTAAAACAAAGCTATAGGTTTAACAATTTTAAAAGACAATGACATGTAATTTTTAAAAGTATGACCGGCCTTGTTTAAATGAGCTGTTGGTGCTAAAAGATGGGAAATATGTATAATAATAAATAGAGAATAGCATAATTTATAACCATTTCCTAAATAAATTAATCTGTGATCAAAATGATGGATTGGACATTTTCTCAGATCTCCATGAACCTCTACAAAAGAAATTGTATGCCAAAGATTAAATTACTTGAGCTGGCTCCATGGTCTTTGATATCCATGATCTAAAAGAAATTTATAAAAATGCAGGTATTGATGCTTACTAATCTAAGATCATTGAGGAACTCTCCCCCACCTCCTAAACTATTGGCAGTGAGGCTACACTACCAGACCCAAGGACTTGCACAAGGTTTATTTATATAAACAATGTCCCTGACTCCATTAGCCTCTTCCATTGCTGTATAGATCCAGGATCAAGGGTGTAGAAATTTTCTCCTGACTCAAGAGCCAGAAAGGCCATTGTCTTTGAGAAGCAAAAGCCTACCACAGCTACAACCAAGAAGAATCAGTGCTGCAAAACATTAAATTGCCAGTGCTCCAGGTGAGAAGGAGTGGGGGAGGGGGGATTGAAAAGCAAAGGTAGAAGATAAGAGGTCTTCTTTGGAGGCAAGAGAGGATTCCAGAATGCTCCTATGAATTAATAGAGATGATAGAAGAAGGAAAATGAAGTTTTTATACTGGATGGGACCTGGGGATTTGGTGCTTGCAAAGTCCACTTGTTCAGGGAGTAAGAAAGAGATTTCCTGATAAATGTTGAATAAAAGGGCCAATGATTGTATGGATGAGGAATGGGCTACAAAATCTGGAAGGGATATGGGAGAAGAGCCCTAACAAAATGCAATCTTCTGCCACCTAAAATAATTGGCATTGTTCTAGGATTAAGGCACAATGGAAAAAGTGAATCCTTGGAGCATCCATATAAGGCAGTGGCAGAAAGCACCTACAAAGGAGAACCAGAAATTAATACCTTGAAAGCTTTAATTGAATGAATATGGATGAAGAATAGAGAGAAAAGAGAGAGACCAGACAATTATAAGGGTCATAAAACAGAATTGGGATCTAGAGTAAATGGGGTGGGGGAGTATATAATGAAGAGAGTCAGATTTTTTAGAAAGGGATGGAAAAAAAAATTTAAATTTAAAGATCAAGGATCACAACTAGCTGAAGAGGACAAAAGGAAGAAAGAATATCAAGGAAGAAGAGATAAAAGGTGAGCTGAGGGGAGACAAGGGGAACAAGGATACTTAAAAAAAGTTTAAAGTAAACAGCTGAGGAAGCATAATATTGTGTCTACAGCAGAAGAAAGAATTTGAAACTGAAAAACTTCTCCCCAGATATTAATGTACATAGGATAAGAAAGGAAGTGTTAGAAAGGGATAAAAAAATCTTCATATCAAATTTATCTGAAAATAACTTGTTACCAAGATATATAAACAATTAATAAATTTATATGACTAATAGTTACTCTTCAATAGATAGTCAAGAGATTTGAACAAATAGTTCTCAAAAATCTGCAAAGTATTGACATAAACATAAAAAACTCAGTCACAAAATAAGAGAATAAAATAAAAATGTGGTTTCACAAATTCTGAAAATTGGTAAAAATGATATAAAAATGACAATAGTTTACATTGGAGGTGTTGTGGAAAGAGGCATATAAAGAAGTCATTGAAAAGGAAAATAAGTCCCCATGTATCCCACAAGTTTATAGCAACACTTTCTGGGGCAATAGCTTAAAAATTAAAACAAGTAGATGTCCATCAATTGTGGAATGGATAAACAAATTGCTAAAGATGGATGTAATCAAATTCTATGAGAAATAATGTGTGTGGTAATGTATAGAAGCATAGAAAGATATATTTGAACTAATGAAGAATTAATTAGCAATCACAATAATGTACATAGAAAAAAGCAAATGTAAAAATTATTTTAAAAAATTAGAATCAAATGAAGAAATAGAAGATACCCTCTACCTACCGCTCTAGAGGTTTTATATACTTTTTCAATGTCAATCAGTTTTCTTACATTTTTTTTTTTATTTCTAAAAGATACCATCATATGGTATGGCTCTCAGGAAAGGGAAGAGATACTTGAGATATTATAGCAATATAAGAAACAGAAAATATCAATAATCTTTTGTTAAAAGAAATTAATTAGTATAAGTCAAGTAACATAATGAGGAAACCAAAAGAGGCTAGACATCGCTCCAGCCAGTAGATACTTTATTGACTTTCCATTCTAAAAAAAATACTGAGAAATCCCAATATGTATGTTTGCATCCACAGAGACATATACAATTACATATGTGCAATATACACATGTATGTAACATTGACTAATTTAGCCCCCATTGACTGATGGTCAGATATGGCCATTACCAATCTCTATGGATTTCTCCCATTTTCCAAGTTTTCCAACACCCTTAAGGGAGTTTGGGGTATGTCTAGCCTTTCCCAGTGAAAACTCGGATGAGGCACTAAGTGGCAGAGTGTATAAAGCACTAAGCTCAGTGCCAGGAAGACTTTAGTTCAAATCTAGCTTCAGATATTTACTGCCTCTGTGACCCTGGACTAGTCCTCTAAACTCTTCCTGACTTAGTTTCCTAAGTTATAGGAATATAATTTTAACTTATATTATATAATATATTAACTTATAACTAAGTTCCTTAGTTATAAAATAAGGATAAAAATCGCCTCCATCTCCCGTGAGAATCAAACGAAATAACATTTGTTAAATGCTTAACAGAGGTCCTCACACATAGGAGGTACTGAATAAATGATTGTACCCTTCCTATTGACTCTAGGCCAAAATCAATAGTATTCTCCCATTTAATCGTCCCATTAGCTTTTACTAAGAAATAACCTACTTTAAAGGTTATGGCAACAAAAAACATACAAATATACACACATAATACTCCCATCCTTCCCCAAACCTGGAGGCATTATCTGCCTTTACAACAACTCAGTCTTTGGAGAATAGAGGGGAATTAGAGTTCCAGGTTAGTTTAGTTCACATATACCGTTATTCTTACCAAGTTCCAAGTCCAAATCCCCCTTGAGTTCCAATTCTAGCACCCTTGACTTTTCAGAACTTGTCTGAAGGACTAGCCAGGATCTCTGTTTCCAAGGTAACCAATGCCTAAAAGTCCTTGGTTCACAGACGATACTGATTGTGCCTAGAACTGAAAAAAAGGATAAATGAAATAGACAAAAACTTAAATTCTCACTGTCGGCCAGTTTTTTTTCTGTAACCTGTGCTATGACTTGATAGGATCTTCACCCCACTAGGAATTGACAGGAAAGTTGTATCAGTGATAGTTTTGAAGACACAAACTGTTCTAAACTATCATGAAGCAGGGGGAAAGGGGTTCTTCTTACATGTTTGTTGAGGGAACTCAAAATGTCTACTTCCAGAAGCAAATCCTTGGCATATTTCATGAGGATTCTAAATTAGGTAATGAGTGTGCACAAAGTATTAATACATTCTTCTTTTGGAATATTTGAAATTCCTGGCAAATAGTAGAGGTGTATATTTTTTAAAAAATTTTAAATATTTTATTTGGTCATTTCCAAACATTATTCACTGGAAACAAAGATCATTTTCTTTTCCTCCCCGCCCACCCTACAACCACCTTTCCCTCTCCCATAGCCGATGCACGATTCCACTGGTTATCACATGTGTTCCTGACTCAAACCCATTTCACTGTTGTTGGTATTTGCATTAGAGTGTTCATTTAGAGTCTCTCCTCAGTCATATCGCCTCAACCCTGTAGTCAAGCAGTTGCTTTTCATTGGTGTTTTTACTCCCACAGTTTATCCTCTGCTTCTGGATAGTATTTTTTAGATCCCTGCAGATTATTCAGGGACATTGCATTGACACTAATGGAGAAGTCCATTACCTTCAATTGTACCACAGTGTATCAGTCTCTGTGTACAATGTTTTCCTGGTTCTGCTCCTTTCCCTCTGCATCACTTCCTGGAGGTTGTTCCAATCTCCATGGAATTCCTCCACTTTAATATTCCTTTTAGCAAAATAGTATTCTATCACCAACTTATACCACAATTTGTTCAGCCATTCCCCAATTGATGGGCATCCTCTCATTTTCCAATTTTTGGCCACCACAAAGAGTGCAGCTATGAATATTCTTGTATAAGTCTTTTTCCTTATTATCTCTTTGGGGTACAAACCCAGCAGTGCTATAACTGGATCAAAGGTCAGACAGTCTTTTATCACCCTTTGGGCATAGTTCCAAATTGCCCTCCAGAATGGCTGGATCAATTCACCACTCCACCAGCAATGAATTAATGTCCCCACTTTGCCACATCCCCTCCAGCATTCATTACTTTCCATAGCTGTCATGTTAGCCAACCTGCTAGGTGTGAGGTGATACCTCAGAGTTGTTTTGATTTGCATCTCTCTGATTATAAGAAATGTAGAGCACTTTTTCATGTGCTTATTAAAAGGTTTGATTTCTTTGGCTGAGAACTACCTGTTCATGTCCCTTGCCCATTTAACAATTGGAGAATGGCTTGATTTTTTGTACAATTGATTTAGTTATTTGTAAATTTGAGTAATTAAACCTTTGTCAGAGGTTTTTTTGAAGATTGTTTCCCAATTTATTGCTAACCTTCTGATATTGGTTACATTGGTTTTCTTTGTACAAAAACTTTTTAATTTGATGTATTCCAGATTATTTAATTTGCATTTTGTGACTCTTTCTAAGTCTTGCTTGGTTTTGAAGTGTTTCCCTTCCCAAAGGTCTGATATGTATGCTATTCTGTGTTCACCTAATTTTCTTATAGTTTCCTTCTTTATGTTCAAGTCATTCACTCATTTTGAATTTATCTTGGTGTAGGGTGTGAGGTGTTGATCTAAGCCTAATCTCTCCCACACTGTCTTCCAACTCCCAGCAGTTTTTATGAAATAGTGGATTTTTGTCCCAAAAGCTGGGATCTTTGGGTTTGTCATGTACTGTCTTGCTGAGGTCACTTGCCCCCAGTCTATTCCACTGATCCTCCTTTCTGTCTCTTAGCCAGTACCAAATTGTTTTGATGACTGCTGCTTTATAATATAGTCTGAGATCTGGGACTACAAGGCCCCCTTCCTTTGTATTTTTTTCATTATTTCCCTGGAAATCCTTGATCTTTTGTTCTTCCAAATGAACTTTGTTATGTTTTTTTTCTAAATCAGCAAAAATTTTTTTGGAAGTTCCATGGGTATGGCACTAAATAGATAGATGAGTTTGGGTAGGATGGTCATTTTTATTATATTGGCTCGTCCTACCCATGAGCAGTTAATATTCTTCCAATTGTTCAAGTCTAGTTTTAGTTGTGTGGAAAGTGTTTTGTAGTTGTGTTCATATAGTTCCTGTGTTTGTCTCGGGAGATAGATTCCTAAGTATTTTATTTTGTCTAAGGTAATTTTGAATGGGATTTCTCTTTCTAGTTCTTGCTGCTGAGCTGTGTTGGAATTATATAGAAATGCTGATGACTTATGTGGGTTTATTTTGTATCCTGCAACTTTGCTAAAGTTGTTGATTATTTCAATTAGCTTTTTGGTTGAATCTCTAGGATTCTTTAAGTAGATCATCATGTCATCTGCAAAGAGCGATAATTTGGTCTCCTCCTTGCCTATTTTAATGCCTTCAATTTCTTTTTCTTCTCTAATTGCTACTGCTAGTGTTTCTAGTACAATGTCAAATAATAGAGGTGATAATGGGCATCCTTGTTTCACTCATGATCTTATTGGGAATGCATCTAGTTTGTCCCTATTGCAGATGATATTAGCTGATGGTTTTAGATATATACTGTTTATTATTTTTAGGAACGATCCTTCTATTCCTATGCTTTCTAGTGTTTTTTTTTAAGTTATATTTTATTTGATCATTTCCAAGCATTATTCATTAAAGACATAGATCATTTTCTTTTCCTCCCCCCAACCCCCCACCGCCCATAGCCGACGCGCAAATCCATTGGGCATTACATGTTTTCTTGATTTGAACCCATTGCCATGTTGATAATATTTGCATTAAAGTGTTCATTTAGGGTCTCTCCTCTGTCATGTCCCCTCAACCACTGTATTCAGGCAGTTGCTTTTCCTCGGTGTTTCCACTCCCATAGTTTATCCTTTGCTTATGAATAGTGTTTTTTTCTCCTAGATCCCTGCAAATTGTTCAGGGACATTACACCGCCACTAATGGAGAAGTCCATTACGTTCGAATATACCACAGTATATTAGTGTCTGTGTACAATGTTCTCCTGGTTCTGCTCCTCTCGCTCTGCATCACTTCCTGGAGGTTGTTCCAGTCTCCATGGAACTTCTCCACTTTATTATTCCTTTTAGCACAATAGTACTCCATCACCAACATATACCACAATTTGTTCAGCCATTCCCCAATTGATGGGCATCCCCTAGTTTTCCAGTTTTGGGCCACCACAAAGAGTGCAGCTATGAATATTTTTGTACAAGTCTTTGTGTCCATTATCTCTTTGGGGTACAGACCCAGCAGTGCTATGGCTGGGTCAAAGGGTAGATATTCTTTTGTCACCCTTTGGGCATAGTTCCAAATTGCCCTCCAGAATGGTTGGATCAGTTCTCAGCTCCACCAGCAATGAATTAATGTCCCTGCTTTGCCACATCCCCTCCAGCATTCATTACTTTCCTTTGCTGTTATGTTAGCCAATCTGCTAGGTGTGAGGTGATACCTCAGAGTTGTTTTGATTTGCATCTCTCTGATTATAAGAGATGTAGAACACTTCTTCATGTGCTTGTTAATAGTTTTGATTTCTTTATCTGAGAACTGCCTATCCATTTCCCTTGCCCATTTATCAATTGGAGAATGGCTTGATTTTTTGTACAATTGATTTAGCTCATTATAAATATGAGTAATTAAACCTTTGTCAGAGGTTACTATGAAGATTTTTTCCCAATTTGTTGTTTCCCTTCTGATTTTAGTTATATTGGTTTTGTTTGTACAAAAGCTTTTTAGTTTGATGTAGTCAAAATTATTTATTTTACATTTTGTGATTCTTTCTATATCTTGCTTGGTTTTAAAGCCTTTCCCCTCCCAAAGGTCTGACATGTATACTATTCTGTGTTTACCCAATTTACTTATGGTTTCCTTCTTTATGTTTAAGTCACTCACCCATTTTGAATTTATCTTGGTGTAGGGTGTGAGGTGTTGATCTATTCCTAGTCTCTCCCACACTGTCTTCCAATTTTCCCAGCAGTTTTTGTCGAATACTGGAGTTTTGTCCCAAAAGCTGGGATCTTTGGGTTTATCGTATACTGTCTTGCTGAGGTCACTTTCCCCCAGTCTATTCCACTGATCTTCCTTTCTGTTTCTTAGCCAGTACCAAATTGTTTTGATGACTGCTGCTTTGTATTATAGTTTTAGGTCAGGGACTGCAAGGCCCCCATCATATGTGTTTTTTTTTCATTATTTCCCTGGATATCCTTGATCTTTTGTTCTTCCAAATGAACTTTGTTATGGTTTTTTCTAAATCAGTGAAGAAGTATTTTGGTAGTTCAATGGGTATGGCACTAAATAGATAAATAAGTTTGGGTAGGATGGTCATTTTTATTATATTGGCTCATCCTATCCATGAGCAGTTAATGTTTTTCCATTTGTTCAAGTCTAGTTTTAGTTGTGTGGAAAGTGTTTTGTAGTTGTGTTCATATAGTTCCTGTGTTTGTCTTGGGAGGTAGATTCCTAGGTATTTTATTTTGTCTAAGGTGATTTTGAATGGGATTTCTCTTTCTAGTTCTTGCTGCTGAGCTGTGTTGGAGATATATAGAAAAGCTGATGATTTATGTGGGTTTATTTTGTATCCTGCAACTTTGCTAAAGTTGTTGATTATTTCAATTAGCTTTTTGGTTGAATCTCTAGGATTCTTTAAGTAGACCATCATGTCATCCGCAAAGAGTGATAACTTGGTCTCCTCCTTGCCTATTTTGATGCCTTCAATTCCTTTATCTTCTCTAATTGCTACTGCTAGTGTTTCTAGTACAATGTCAAATAGTAGAGGTGATAATGGACATCCTTGTTTCACTCCTGATCTTATTGGGAATGCATCTAGTTTATCCCCATTGCAGATGATATTAGCCGTTGGTTTTAGATATATACTGTTTATTATTTTTAGGAATGACCCTTCTATTCCTATGCTTTCTAGTGTTTTTAGTAGGAATGGGTGTTGTATTTTATCAAAGGCTTTTTTTGCATCTATTGAGATAATCATGTGGTTCTTGCTAGTTTGCTTGTTGATGTGGTCAATTATGTGGATGGTTTTCCTAATGTTGAACCAGCCCTGCATCCCTGGTATGAATCCTACTTGATCATGGTGAATGATCCTTCTGATCACTTGCTGGAGTCTTTTTGCTAGTATCCTATTTAAGATTTTTGCATCTATATTCATTAGGGAGATTGGCCTATAGTTTTCTTTCTCTGTTTTTGACCTGCCTGGTTTTGGAATCAGTACCATGTTTGTGTCGTAAAAGGAGTTTGGTAGAACTCCCTCTTTGCTTATTATGTCAAATAGTTTGTATAGTATTGGGGTTAGTTGTTCTTTGAATGTTAGATAGAACTCAACGGTGAATCCATCGGGCCCTGGGGATTTTTTCTTAGGAAGTTCTTTGATGGCTTGATGGATTTCAATTTCTGATATGGGATTATTTAAGAATTCTATTTCCTCTTCTGTTAGTCTAGGCAGTTTGTATTTTTGTATATATTCATCCATTTCTCCTAAATTGGTGTATTTATTGCCATATAATTGGGCAAAGTAATTTCTAATGATTGCCTTAATTTCATCTTCATCGGAGGTGCTGTCTACCTTTTCATCTTTAATGCTGTGAATTTGCTTTTCTTCCTTCCTTTTTTAAATTAGATTGACCAGTACTTTGTCTATTTTGTTTGTTTTTTCAAAGTACCAGCTTCTTGTCTTATTTATTAAATCAATAGTTCTATCACTTTCGATTTTATTAATTTCTCCCTTAATTTTTAGGATTTCTAATTTGGTTTTCTGCTGGGGGTTTTTAATTTGATCGCTTTCGAGTTTTTTCAATTGCATTTCCAATTGATTGATCTCTGCTCTCCCTTGTTTGTTAATATAAGCATTCAGGGATATGAATTTACCTCTGATTACAGCTTTGGCTGCATCCCAAAAGGTTTGAAAGGATGTTTCGCCATTGTCATTTTCCTCGATGAAATTATTAATTGTTTCTATGATTTCTTCTTTAACTAAACGGTTTTGGAGTATCATATTGTTTAATTTCCAATTGGTTTTAGATTTGGTTTTCCATGTACCATTACTAATCATTATTTTTATTGCCTTGTGATCTGAGAAGGCTGCATTCATTATTTCTGCTTTTTTGCATTTGTGTGCTATGTTTCTGTGACCTAATGTATGGTCAATCTTTGTGAATGTGCCATGTGGTGCTGAGAAAAAGGTGTATTCCTTTTTATCCCTAATTATTTTTCTCCATATGTCTATTAATTCTAATTTTTCTAAGATTTCATTCACTTCTTTTACCTCTTTCTTATTTATTTTTTGATTTGATTTATCTAAATTTGATAATGGTTGGTTTAAGTCTCCCACTAATATGGTTTTACTGTCTATTTCTTCCTTCAATTCTCCTAGTTTCTCCATTAGAAATTTGGGTGCTACATTATTTGGTGCATACATGTTGATTAATGATATTTCCTCATTGTCTAAAGTCCCTTTTAACAAAATATAATTACCTTCCCTATCCCTTTTGATCAGGTCTATTTTTGCATTGGCTTTATCAGATATCATGATTACCACTCCTGCCTTCTTTCTATCAGTTGAGGCCCAGAAGGTCTTACTCCATCCTTTAATTCTGACCTTGTGGGTGTCAACCCGCCTCATGTGTGTTTCTTGAAGACAACATATGGTAGGGTTTTGGATTCTAATCCATTCTGCTATTCATCTACGTTTTATGGGTGAGTTCATCCCATTCACGTTCAAAGTTATGATTGTCATTTGTGGACTCCCTGGCATTTTGATTGCCTTCCCTAATTCTAACCTTTTCTTCTTGGGCTCTACCTTTTAGTCCAGTGATTTACTTTGAATCAGTGCCCCTTGTCCCCTCCCTTGATGTTTCCCTTTTTAGTCCCTCCCTTTTTCCACCCTCCCCCTCCCCCCTCTCTTTCCCTCCCTTTTTGTTCTCCCTCTCCCCCTCCTCCCCTTGGTTTTCCCTTCTCCTTACCCTTGTTGGGTAAGATAGAATTCAAGATCCCAATGGATCTGGATGTTTTTCCCTCTCAGAGTTGATTTCCCTGAGATTGAGGTTTAAGTAAACCCCCCCCTCTCTTCCTCTCCTTCTTATAGGAGTTTTCTTCCCCTCCCCTTCCCATGTGAATCTTTGTGTGAGAACCATTATTCTATTTGGTCTTTCTTTACCCCCTATTTATACATTACATTTTCCCCACATGTTAGTATACATAGATTGATATAAATGTAGTCCTTATAGAAGAGAGTTTGAGTAAAAGAAGAAGATAACATTTTTCCCCTTTCCTTAATATTTACCTTTTCAGGTATTCCTTGCTCTTTGATTTTCGGTATCAAACTTTCCACAGAGCTCTGGTCTTTTCTTTGCAAAGAGTTGGAAGTCTTCTATTTTGTTGAATGCCCATACTTTCCCTTGGAAGTATATAGTCAGTTTTGCTGGGTAGCTGATTCTTGGTTGGAGACCCAGCTCTCTTGCCTTTCTGAAGATCATGTTCCATGCCTTACGATCATTCAGAGTAGAACTTGCAAGGTCTTGTGTGACCCTGATTGGCATTCCTTTATATCTAAATTGTCTTTTTCTGGCTTCCTGTAGGATTTTTTCTTTTGTTTGATAGCTTTGGAATTTGGCAATTACATTCCTGGGAGTTGTCTTTTGGGGGTTTAGTGTAGAAGGTGTTCTGTGAGCTCTGTCAGTGGCTGTATTGCCCCCTTGTTCTAGAATCTCTGGGCAATTTTCTTTGATTATATCTTGTATCAATATGTCGAGTTTGGTGTTTATTTCTGGCTTTTCTGGGAGTCCATTATTCTTAAATTATCTCTTCTCCCTCTATTGTCCAGATCTATCACCTTGTCGGTGAGATATTTTATGTTCTCTTCTAATTTCTTGGTGTTTTGGCTTTGCTTTATTAATTCTTGCTATTTTACATGATCGTTGTCTTCCAGCTGCCTGAGTCTGGCCTTTAAAGCCTGGTTTTCCTTTTTAGTTTGGTCACACCAGTTTTGTAGATGCGTGAATTTCTTTTGCATTATTTCCCACTTTTCCTCCCAGAAGGCTTCCATCTTTTTGGTTATTTCTGATTCAAATTCTTCATGGGTTTGTGGAGAGTTTCCATTTCCTTTGGAAGGTTTCGGAGCATTTTCTTATGCATCATCTTCTATTTCCTCTGTATTTTGTATTTTGGCTCCATAGAATGTGTCCAAAGTTGCCCCTTTCTTCTTATTTTTCTTGGGATTTTCGGGCTTCTGTGCTTCTGTGGAGTTTGCCATCTCTGAATGGGGAGGATTAGCTTTTCTTATCTCTGTCTGGTGTTCAGAGGTTTTACTCCTGGGCAGATTGTCCTTTCTATGAGCTTTCCCTGGGTTAAATTGACTATGGGCAATGACTTTCACTGGAACTGGAATGGAAGTGTCGGACCAGGGAGCCACACTCTCCCCCGGCTCTATCTGCTTCCCTGCAGGGGTCGGGTTGCTTTCTGGAAGTTGCCTTCAGAATAGCTGGCCGTGAGGCAGTTTTGTTGGCCCTGAGGGTTGCTGTTGTTTTAGAGGCCCCTGCTCTCTGCGGGGGGATGGGCCACACCTTCTGGAGCTCCAAGGGCAGTGACTTTCACTGGGACTCCGATAGAAGGATCCAGCCCGTGAGTCTGTCTTGCCCGCCCTGAGGGTTGCTGTTGTTTCAGACGACCCTGCTCTCTGCCCGGGTATGGGTTATGGCTTCCCGGAACTTTGAGGGCAGTGACTTTCACTGGGACTCGGATAGAAGGCCCTGAGGGTTGCTGTTGTTTCAGACGACCCTGCTCTCTGAGCGGGGCGGGACTGAGGCTTCCCGGAGCCTTGGACTCTGAGCTCCTACCCCTTAGGTCCAAGTAATCTTGGGTTCTGGCTTTTGAGGGGGGCCGTACCTTTTGATCCAGGTCCAGGTCCAGGAGGAGGATTCCCAGGGTCTATGCTGTTGATCATTTTGAATTTTGGTGCCTTGGGAGCTTATAGTTTGAGATCGGTTGGGAAGGGTTTTCCGGAGATCTGAACTTTAGCTTTCTCTAAGCCGCCATCTTGACCAGAAGTCGTCTAGTGTTTTTACTAGGAATGGGTGTTGTATTTTATCAAAGGTTTTTCTGCGTCTATTGAGATAATCATGTGATTTTTGTTGGTTTGCTTGTTGATGTGGTCAATTATGTGGATAGTTTTCCTAATATTGAACCAGCCCTGCATCCCTGGTATAAATCCTACGTGATCATGGTGAGTGACTCTCCTGATCACTTGCTGGAGTCTTTTTGCTAGTATCCTATTTAAGATTTTTGCTTCTATATTCATTAGGGAGATTGGCCTATAGTTTTCTTTCTCTGTTTTTGACCTGCCTGGTTTTGGAATTAGTACCATGTTTGTGTCATAAAAGAAATTTGGTAGAACTCCCTCTTTGCTTATTATGTCAAATAGTTTGTATAGTATTGGGGTTAGTTGTTCTTTGAATGTTAGATAGAACTCAACGGTGAATCCATCAGGCCCTGGGGATTTTTTCTTAGGAAGTTCTTTGATGGCCTGTTGGATTTCTGTTTCTGATATGGGATTATTTAAGAAATGTATTTCTTCTTCTGTTAGTCTAGGCAGTTTATATTTTTGTAAATAATCATCGATATCACCTAGGTTGGTATATTTATTGCCATATAGTTGGACAAAGTAGTTTTTAATGATTGCCTTAATTTCCTCTTCATTGGAGGTGAGATCCCCCTTTTCATCCTTGATGCTGTTAATTTGCCTTTCTTCTTTCCTTTTTTTAATTAGATTGACCAGTACTTTGTCTATTTTGTCTGTTTTTTCAAAGTACCAGCTTCTAGTCTTGTTTATTAGCTCAATAGTTCTGTCACTTTCGATTTTATTAATTTCTCCCTTAATTTTTAGGATCTCTAGTTTGGTTTTCTTCTGGGGGTTTTTAATTTGTTTGTTCTCAAGTTTTTTGATTTGCATTTCCAATTCCTTGATCTCTCTCCTCCCTAATTAGTTAATATATGCACTCAGGTATATGAATTTTCCTCTAAGTACTTCCTTGGCTACATCCCATAAGGTTTGAAAGGATGTCTCACCATTGTCATTGTCCTCAGTGAAATTATTAATTGTTTCTATGATTTGTTCTCTAACTCACTGATTTTGGAGTATCATATTATTTAATTTCCAATTAATTTTTGATTTGGCTCTCCATGTACTCGTACTGATCAATATTTTTATTGCCTTGTGATCTGAAAAGGCGGCATTTATTATTTCTGCTTTTCTGCATTTGAGTGCCATGTTTCTGTGACCTAGTGTATGATCTATTTTTGTGAATGTGCCATGTGGTACTGAAAAGAAGGTGTATTCCTTTTTGTCCCTATTTATTTTTCTCCATATGTTTATTAACTCTAATTTTTATAAGATTTCATTCACCTCTTTTACCTCTTTCTTGCTTATTTTTTGGTTTGATTTATCTAAATTTGATAGTGGTTGGCTCAAATCGCCCACTAATATGATTTTACTGTCTATTTCCTCCTTCAATTCTCCTAGTTTCTCTATTAAAAATTTGGATGCTATACCATTTGGTGCATACATATTGATTAGTGATATTTCCTAATTGCAATACTCCCTTTTAACAGAATATATTTACCTTCCCTATCCTTTTTCATCAGGTCTATTTTTGCTTTGGCTTTGTCAGATATCATGATTGCAACTCCTGCTTTCTTTCTATCAGTTGAGGCCCAAAAGGTCTTACTCCAACCTTTATTTCTAACCTTGTGAGTGTCAACCCGCCTCATGTGTGTTTCTTGAAGACAACAAATGGTAGGGTTTTGGGTTGTAATCCAATCTGCTTTTTGTCTACATTTTATGAGTGAGTTCATCCCATTCACTTTCAAAGTTATGATTGTCATTTGCGAATTTGCTGGCATTTTGATATCTTCACCTAGTTCTGATGTTTCTTCTTTAGCTATCTCCTTTTGAACCAGTGATTTACTTTAGGTCCTTCCCCCTAGTCCCCTCCCTTGAGATGCTTCCCTTTCTAACCCCTCCCAGTTTATGCTCCCTTCCCCTCTTCCCTGTCCTTCCCTCCCTTTTTATACTCCCTCCCTCTCCCCCTCCTTAATTTTCCTTTATTTCCTGCCCTAATGGATAAGATAGAATTCAGGATCCCACTGGATGTAGATGTTCTTCCCTCTCAGATTTGATTTCACTGAGAGTAAGTTTTAAGTAATTCCACTTCACGCTCTCTTCCTCTCCTCATATGAGAGTTCTTCCCCTCCCCTTCCCATGTGTATCTTTGTATGGGAAAGATTATTATATTAATTCCCCCCCCCATTTCGTAAAGTAAATCTTAGTGTTATCGATGGTTCCCCACCTCCCTTTTCCTTTCTTTCCCCCCAAATCTTCTTCATGCCCCATTTTTTCCCTATGCATGTTTCTTCTAATTACTCTTATGATGCATACAATTTTTGAGAGTTACAGGAAACATTTTCCCCAAATATTAATATATATATAATTTGATGTAAATGTAGTCCTTATAGAAGAGAGTTTGACTTAAAGAAAAAGATAAGATTTCTCTCCTTTTCCCTTTCTTTCATATTTACCTTTTCATGTTTCTCTTGTTTTCTGTGCTTGGATATCAAATTTTCCACTAAGTTCTGGTCTTTTCTTAGCAAATGCTTGGAAATCTTCTATTTTGTTGAATGCCCATACTTTCCCCTGGAAGTATACAGTCAGTTTTGCTGGGTAGTTGAGTCTTGGTTGGAGACCCAGCTCTCTTGCCTTTCTAAATATCGTGTTCCATGGTTTGTGGTCTCTTAGTGTGTTAGCCGCTAAGTCATTTGTGATCCTTATGGGAGCCCCCCTATATCTGAAGCTCCTCTTCTTGGCTTCTTGTAGGATTTTCACCTTTTCTTGGAAGCTCTTGAATTTGGAGATTACATTCCTGGGGGTTGTCTTTTGGGGATTTAGTATAGAGGGTGTTCTATGAACCCTTTCCATTTCTATTTTGCCCCCTTGCTCCAGAATGTGTGGGCAATTTTCTTTTAGAATCTCCTGTAGAATAACATCGAGTTTATTGTTTATCTCTGGTTTTTCTGGGAGACTGATAATTCTGAGGTTGTCTCTTCTTCCTCTGTTTTCCAAGTCTGTGACATTTTCAGTGAGATATTTTATGTTTTCTTCTAATTCATTAATTTTTTGGCTTTGCTTTATTGATTCTTGCTGTTTTATGATCTCACTTTCTTCGAGTTGCCTAATTCTGGTCATTAGGGACTGGTTTTGCTTTTCACCTTTGTCTGCCCTTCTATTGGATGCTTCGAGCTCTTTTTCCAATTGAGCAGTCTTATCTGTCAGACTGCTGATCTCTTTCTCCCATTTTTCTTTCCAGGTTTCCATCTTTTGGATAAGTTCCAGTTTGAGATCTTCCAGAGCTTGTTGATAATTTCCATTTATGGATGCATATTCTGATTTTTTTTTTATTTCCTCCTCATTCTCTTCTTTTCCTTGGGTACTTCCACCATAAAAGTTTTCAATAGTCACCTTTTTCCCTTTCTTCCTGGAGGCTTGATTTTGGGCCACGTGAGCCATCCCTTTGGTGGTTTTATCCCCCTTTCCTTTTTGTTCTGGGGTCTGGTTGATATGGGGGGGGGGGTTTCTGTGAATTTAGGTTGCCTCAGACTAGTTCTTCCCATCCTCCAAGGTTTCTTAGAGTGCTGGGCCCCTGATCACATCCAAACTGCCCAGGTGTTCAGCTCTGCCCAGATAATCAGCATGTTGTTCGCCCCTGGTGTTTAGCTTCACCCAGATGCTCTGTGCAACAGCCCCAAGTATGACTCCCTGGGCCCCCTGTGCTCAGCGCAGGATTCTCCCATGAAACCTCCCTGAGATGTTTTTTTCTGGCAATCCCCAGATCCCAAGGACCCTGGAGTGCCCCCCAGACAGAGACATTCCCCACTCACTCGCTGTCCTAGTGAGAGCTCTGGTAGCTCACTCTGGTTTGGTGGGAGAGTTGGGGGGGGGGGAAGGGCAGCTCAGTTCACGTTTCTGTGCAAGCTTTTCCTCCTTCTTATTATAATGTGGAAATGTTCAAACCCCACGTACCTTCACCTCTGTGGGGTACTGGGGAGTCCTGTTCCGTCAAAGGTGATTTTTATGTTCCTTTGATGTAGTCTATTTCATTCGGTGCCAGGGAGAGGAAGCATGTGGCATCTAGATTGCAGCCATGATTACCCGGAAGTCCAGGGGTGTATATTTTTAAGACAGTCTTTGTTCCCAATTCAGAAAAGTTCCCCAGACTCTCTGAGGAGGCATTAAGCAAAGAACTGTCACTTCTTTCCCAAGTGCCATACAGGAAAGTTTCAAAACAACCACTATGGCATGATCATATCACACACCTGTACAGATGGAAGTCACAATTATCCCAGAAGCATATCCTTCTGATTCCTACATATTTGTCTTCTTAGGTTATCTGGGTTCACAAGAAGATCATTTACACATGTGTACATGTATGCATGTATATATGCAAACAACATGCATATAATTTGTAAAATTGTATAAATGAATACTTAAAAATGATGAGACCTGTAGTATCATAAATCAGTGAAGAACTATGGCAAGGGGGAAAATAGTCAGAGAAATTTTTCCAAGTAACTGAAATAGGAGACTCATCTTTAGGATATTTGGGGACAAAATTGAAAGAGATGCAACAAATGGATAAATATATATGTATATATATGACTATATATATTATATATATGACATATATATATATATATATATATATATATATATATATATATATATATACTGTCAGTGGAAGTCCTCCATATCTAGAATCTAACACCAGTCCCTTCTTGGTTAAATGGTGAAGAAGAAAAATACCTTTAAAAACTAAATAAATACTCTAGAGAAATTCAAAGAGCTTGGAATTAGAGCAAAATATGCACAGTTTAAGTTTTTGCTGTAGATGACTCAATTTTGAGGGTAGCAATTGATTCTCAAGTTATCAAATAAGAGGTGAGACACTAAAGACTTGGAAAAGCTTGAAAAAAGTCTTGGACCTTGGAATTACTAAATGTAGTTTTTCTGTGTGGCAATTGTGGG
The DNA here is from genome assembly GCF_027887165.1 of Monodelphis domestica. NCBI lineage: Eukaryota > Metazoa > Chordata > Mammalia > Didelphimorphia > Didelphidae > Monodelphis > Monodelphis domestica. The sequence goes on along the minus strand of NC_077228.1, from coordinate 318,212,261 downwards.
AGATTATTTAAGACATTAGTTGTTCCCCATCTCAAACCCTGCTGATGAAATTACAAAATGAGATGCAAGTAACAGGGGTTAAGATGGAAAAAGAGGGACAACATCATTTGATGGCTCCTTACTTTTTAACAAAAATGAAGCTAATGTTTTAGAGGAAGTCTTGTATAAATTCAGTTTTAATATGAAATCCCTATAGATGGTAAGGTACTCCAAGTACCCTTGGTTTGTGAGTAGAATTTTGCTCACTATATCAATCCCTGCAAAACTGAAATATTCCCTAAATGAGATTAATACTCTCTAAGAAGATTCTTACTTAGCCTCAGAGGGAAAAAAACAAGTAGAAAAAGAATGCCAGTTATCCAATTTTGGCATAAAACTTGTACATCATTACATATATCTTGTGCAGATACTTCTCATAGACAATTATAAAAGTATCTTGCATTTATATAATTCTTTACAAATGTCTTATTTTATCCTCACAACAACCCTGTGAGGTAGAGGTTATTATTATTCCCATTTTATATATAAGGAAACTGAGGCAGAGTTTAAGTATCTTGCCCAGGGTAACATTACTAGTAAGTCCTTGAGATGGAATTTGAACTCAATACTTTCTGACTTCAGGGACAGTGGTCAATTCACTATACCACTTAGCTGCCTAAGCTGAAATGGACCCAGAATTGAATCAGAAGGAAATTGTGCTCTTCTTTCTAATGAACCATACCTTCTTCTTAAAACAAAACAAAACAAACAACAACACTATCTTTTGTAACAACATTCTTTTGTCATATGACTATCACTGGAGAATTAAAGTTAAGAATTATTCCAAAGGTTAATGGAAAGTCACATGATTAGCATAAGCTGGTTGCAGCTCATTACAAGAAGGAATTCTGTAGGAAAGGAAATATAAATCCTGTTTTTAGGAGATATATATAATATCAGGAAAATGGCTGACTGATCATATAGAAAGAGTATATGATGACCAAATGGATAGCATGATTTGAAATGTTATGAAATTTAAAGGACAGTCCCTAAAATATATAATAGACCTATAATTATTAACAATATATAGATATGAACACACCTACATAGGTAGATATTTAGGTAAGCAGATAGACAGACAAACATAGACAAAGAGAGAGAGAGAGAGAGAGAGAGAGAGAGAGAGAGAGAGAGAAACTGAATTATTAAAATACCTCCTATGGACTTGAACATAAGCCAATAGTAATGAAGGGGAAGGGCAGCTAGGTGGCACAGTAGATATAGAATGTCATGCCTGGAGTCAGGAAGACTGTTCTTCCTGAATTCAAATTTGGTCTCATACACACAAGCTTTGTGACCCTGGGCAAGTCACTTAAGCCTGTTTGTTTGAGTTTCCTCGTATGTAAAATGAGCTGGCGAAGGAAACAATAAATCACTCAAGTATCTTTGCCTGAAAAACTCCAAATGGGGTAATGAAATTCAGACATGACTGAAAATGAATGAACAAGTTTCATGGTCCATGAAGAATTGAAAAACTGAAAACTATAGTTCCTCTTTGGTTACTGAAAAGAGAAAATCAAAATATAAAGAATGTTTGATTTAGAATCTCTAAGGGTCTGAATTTAAAACCTAACTCTGCCACTTACATGTTTACATGTAACTTTGGGCAAGCCAGGTAACACTCTGAGACTCAGATTCCTAATCTGTAAAATTAAGTGTTTAAAAAAATCTCTAAGATTACTTCTAGATCTCAGTCTATCATCCTATGAAATTAACAAAAATATGAAATATGATAGTTTCTGGCTTCATAAAATATTTTATAAAAAATTTGCCAATGTATTCCCAATATGTAAAGTTTTAATCAGGTGTGCCTACTTGAAGTTAATGTTAAATGACCTAAAATCTCTTGGATAACATTAATAGAATATGACTTTAGCAGTATAATTGAGTATTTCTATAGTAAAACTGAAGTGATTGGAAAATTAAATTTCTGAGACCTGCTTACAGTAAAGGCAAATGATAATGAATCATTGAAAATTTCATGTGAATTCAAAAATTAATGTTAAACTATAGCTGTAATTCAGAACTGATGCTTTTGGGAAAGGTATTAGAATCTGTTTTAAGGTAATTATAAGGTGTGACTATTGACATTTTCTTTCAAACTAATTATTAAATTTAAGAGAATATTTAAGTTCAATAATCACAATGTTCATTCTCTATAATAAGAGATTCTATCTTAAAAGGGGTGAGAGAGAACAAGAGTGAGCAAATGAGAGTGAGTGAGTGAGTGAGAGAGAAAGACAGAGAAAAGCAAAAAGATAGGGAGAGGAAAGGGTGTATGTGTGCATGTGAGTCAGAGAGAGAGAGAGAGAGAGAGAGAGAGAGAGAGAGAGAGAGAGAGAGAGAGAGAGAGAGAGAGAGAGAGAGAGAGAGAATACTCATATTTCCCCTCCAAAGAGAACACATGGAGTCTTCTTACCTGAATTCTCATGACCTTTACTGAGATGCATAAAATCTTCTTCTACAACCCTTTTGAAGCAAGTACATCACATTGTTCCCCATGGTGTTGATGGAGTTCCCTTTAAAGTCAGGATCCCATCAGCTGTTCAGGATCAAATCAGCTCCATAGGTATGCAAAGAAAGTTGATGCTCTGACCCTGACAGTGAATAACAGCATTTAAGTGAGTTTTCATTTATTTCTCTTTGGTTCAGATCCTTGTCTTTCCTGTTGAATCATGGAGTGAGACTAGCATTTAGGCTCACCAAATGGGGAAAAACTGTTTTGATCAGACTTCCATATCATTCATGTGATACCTGTGATCTCATCATCTATCATTTCTTTCAAGGTAGGAATTTCCAAGTCCACCTTTTCCCAATCTGTTCAGTTATAAATTTACATGATGAATGGAGTCATTGGTACCTTTTATATTACATAAATTATTCAAAACTAACACTTGTATCAATGTATAACTGTTCCTGAGAATGAATTCTAGTTTATACTCTTTTATGTAAAAGTATATGAAAGAAGGGCAGCATTACCTCTTACTTCAAATTTCCTGGTATTTAATGTATAGTCTGATACTAATTCTGGAGAATCTATATAATTTTTGAAGAAAGGTCGATTACCTAAGTAACTTGAAAAGTGTAAAGAGCCAATGTGAATAATTTAGGCCTTGAGCAAGATGTAAATATTTCTGTCTGTTTTTCTGCATTTATCAAAATAATTAGAAAATTCATAAACCTTAATCTCTCTGCACTATTTAGAGACTATATAAAAATAATTAGTTGGTTGTTTTTGTTTTCTAATGGTAAGTATTTATCCAAATGATTCATAAGTAACTTAATGGAATTAATTTCCATTCACTATCCTATCGTATAATACCAGGACAACTTGAAAAATAAAAGAAACATTTCCATTGCCCAGCTTTCTAATTTCAGAAACTAGGATCATATGGTCATAAATAGTTCAAATTTAATATATGAATCAATAGAATTTCTCCATGGTCTCATTAAAATATATTCTTTTTAGTAAACAAAGCAATTAGGAAGAAGTGGCAAATTTTGATTAAAATTAATATTATTTACCTTTTAAAATGTCTATGGACAGTTTTCACATATAAACATGAAATGATCATAGATTCAGAGCTGAAAATTGACCTTACAGAGCTTATTGATTTTTTTTTCCTGCTTCTCAGTAGGAAGCATAACTTGGTTTATTTTCAATTTTGGGATGAAAAGAGTTACTTGCATGTCATTGAGTATTTAACAATGGATGAGGTTTATTTTACTCTAACTCTTTAAGAATACACAACAAGAACCCAGTAGCCCTGAGCTTATCTATGTGTAGAACCCTCTGTCTATATCTTGATTCATTTTGGCAGTGTCTCCAGAGTATGGCAACTGATATTGTTTCAGGTACAGTCCTAGACTACAAACAGGGCTGGAGCTTTTTATACTTTTCCTCCAAGAAGCTACCAGTGAAGCTGGTGCCCATCAGGTTGCATGGAGGAAAGAAGGTAAATCAGGAATGTAGGACCTAAGGAACCTGTATAGAGAGAAGCAGTGAAATCCATAAGGCCATCAGAGGGAAGAAATCAATGGCTCTTTCAACCATTTGTCATGCATTTTATCATATATTATCACATGAACTAAGATGATTTTACTAAAAGCTGGTATAGAGTTTATTTGTTGTTTTTGTTTAAGTTGAATATGAAATATTCAGGCAAAATGATAAGTGAAAGGAACTAGAACAGTCTATAAATGTGGCATTAGTCTATCAATTTCCTGGTAGCAGAAGAACTTTTCATAAAAACAGTGATGCCAAGCAACAAATATGAGATGTTAAACTTTGTGTATTAACTCATTTATTCTTTAATTTAACACACTCTAGTAGAGTGGAAAGAATACTACAACTGGAGGCAGAGGACCTGGGTTCAAATTTGATTTTTGTTACTTTGTTGATTATGTGTCCTTGAACAAATGATTTAAATTTTATGGGTCTTCATTTTCTCATTTGTACAATGAGGAGTCTAGAGTAGCTTCCCTCTGAGGCATATAGTGGAATAAAAAAAAAAAAAACCTCTCTTGTTGGCATATCAGATTGCTCAATATTTTGATTAGATAATCATCTGGAAGATAATCTTATAAGACTACAGTTGTTTTAGTAGCTTAGGAATTTTTATATAGCAGTCAAAAAAGGAAGAGAAAACATTGGGGGTGAGAGGGTAGTGAGTTGCAATAAGTTTATTGATATCAGACCTTAATGAATATGAAAACTGGAATTTCTGGTTTTGGTGAAATGAGAAAAAAGAGACAATATCTTGACCCATTTCTTATTTAGAGAATCAGTTCATTAAGTTATAAAAACTTCGTTCTTTTTCAATCCCTTTTTATTTCTTGTATGTACTGACCATCTTATGTTCTCTTCAATCCAGAATTTATGTTTCAAATTTCTACTTTGCTTTACTTTGGTTTTTTTTTTTATTTTGTGTATTTGGAAGTGCTCTTTTCATTGAGTGATTTTTTTTCCTTTTGCTGTATAACTTATTTTTAGTTGTGAATACACATCTAGCTTTTTTGTGATGTCATATTCTGAACTCTGGGAATTTTTTTTTTTTGGAGTTTCTTTCAGGAGGTAACTGAGAGATTCTATTTTCACTTTGCTTTCTAGGTCTAAATGATGTGGGCAGTTTCCTTTCATGATCTTTTTTTTCCAGAATATTATTCTGCAGTATAATGTTCAAGTATTCCAGGGATTTTAAAATTCTCTCTCTTTGATCTGTTGTTCAGGCCATTAAAAAAAATATACTGGGTGACATGAATTTCCTTCTCATTTGTTAGTTTCTTTTCCCTTTGTATTTGTTGCCTCTTAACATCATCAACTTCTTTATGGTACATTTTAATTCTCAGGAAGTATAATTGCTTAGTAAGATTATGTATCTTTTTTTCCTCAACTGTTAATTCTCCTTCCTATATTTTCTTTGAGAACCCTCAGTTCTTTTCTAATTATTTCTTTTAGAACTCTTATTTAATTTGTAAAATAATTTTTATTCTGAAAAGGAACATTTTTTTTCTCAGAATTCCATTTGAAATTGAGTCTAATCTTCATTTTACCTTGTGGCTTTCCTTGTAGCTATTTGGTAATCATTCTCTTTTTCAAAGTTTGTGTCCTGGACATAACAGTCACCACAATAGCTTTTTATGGTGTGATTTTTGCTGTTTTGGTTTACTTATTTTCCAGGCCTTTCCTCTCCTCACCCTCCCCACCTTCAAAATATTATTAGGTCTATGTTCTGCAAATATTTGGAGAAAATGTATTTATTTTGTTAAGTCCTATTTCACATTTTCTTATTTTTGCTACTGTTTTCTCTGGGCATTGAGGAATGTATTCTTCAGAGTTCTCAGGGTGGTCTCTGATTAGCTACCTGCATGATATCGGTGTACTCAAAGCAGTCTGATCCAGAGCAAGCATTGATCATAGCATTTCCACTTCCAGGCCTGAATTTTTCAATCATCTGATCATGTTTGGATGACTGGATACCACTGTGGGCTTTCCCCTGCCTGGTGCTCTAATAGACTGCTGCTGCCTTCATCTTCATTTAGCTAGCTAAAAAGCTATACAGTTTTGAGAGACTGGACTTTAAGTACTGCCTTGATCTGAATTATTTGCCCTAACATTAAAGTTAAGCTTTAGATTGGGTTGATTGCTAGATCAAAAAGTTTGCCCTAAGATTAAAGCTTCAAAACTGCTTTCTGCTTCTCTTCCTGTTCCTTAATTAGAACATAGCCTCAGGCTTATGACTGATGCCTTCATGATTTTCCACCTAGATCTGGAGTCAGGAAGATCAGAGTTTAAATTCAGTCTTACACACTTATTAACTGTGTGAACCTGGGCAAGTCACTTAACCCTATTTGTCTCAGTTTCCTTTTCTGTAAAATGAGTTAGAGAAGGAAATGTAAATACTACTCCAGTATCTTTGGCAAGGAAAAGATAAATGGGGACATGAAGAATTGAACTCAACTGAAATAGCTGAACATGTAAACTTAGGGGAAAAATGATTTCCTATGATCTTTCCTTGAGTTTAATGATCAGGACTTTGTCCTGTGCTTTTCTTAATCTTGGCTAGCTTCCACAAGTTGTTCTTGTTCTTTTTTTCATGAATAATGATTTTACTTTTCCCCTTATTTCAAGAACCTATAAATGTATCTCATTCACAGGGTGGGTCTCCATGATGATGACTACTGTATTAAATGCAAAGGTACTCTGTGGATCCACTATCCTAAAACTATAACTTATAAGTCTCTGCTTGAGCACTTACTTAATAATGATGCAGCAGTCACAATTAGCTCAAAATAAGGACATGCATCAAGGTAGCATAGTCAAAACAGTACTACAATACACTAGTTCTATACAACTTTCATACCTTTTCCCACAAATATATAAATCAATGAGAAGAGTGGACACATAAATATAATTCAGTGGTAATAATGGGCAATTTTCAGAACTATTTACCTATCTTTGGTGTCCATCTCTCACCCATCTCACCTATGGCTTCAAGAAACTGTATCATGTGCAGCTTCCACCCTTCAGTAAACTGTCTTGGCAGGTGCATTAAAACAGGTAGCGGATAACAGATGGGCTACAGCCTGATTCTGAGTTAGGGGAAAGTGAAAGAAGCATATGAAGACTTCCCCTGTTTGGCATGGGCAGATGTGAAAAATTTGTTCTGATATCCATGAATGAGACTGCAGCATGTACCATGGTGTGTTTAGAGCTTGATTAATCATTAAAAAGACCTCAGTCATCCCCTGTATCTAAGGTCATCACCAGTTCTGTCTTTTATTTTGTCACTGGACTTGAAAGAGAGAATGAGGCTGACAACTTTGTGTATTTCTGCCTTGCTTAAATACAATTCATGCACAAGTCAAGACATCACCTGATGATGTCATTGGCCCTCTTTGAAAATGAAGGACAAACAACAACAAGAATAATAAACACATGTAGGGAATATAGGTGGTCAAGGAAACTCATGCTGCTAGCACTGCAGATCTCTGATGTCTTTTCTCAGGTTTTCTTCATGCCCTCTTCTGGACAAAATTTCTGCTGGGTTTAGATCCTCAGCTATACTCTCAGACCTCTGCAACTTAATACCTGACTGCTAGGGATGCTTATTTCTGGAATCCATGGCTATTTATGTTAATTATTGCCAAGGGTCACATTCTTTCAATTTGCCTCCATTGACTGTATCCTTGACTCCTTGAACCTGATTTCCAAGAAGTTCAGTAATTCCTAGTGGAAGAACAGTTCTATAGGAAGATGTCATGAACTATTAGAAAATTCTATTTCTATAGTCTTTCAAGGTTTATAAACTGCTTTTCACTCACCCTTTTGAGGAAGGTAATACAAATATTAATACACCCATTTTACAGATAAAAAAATGAGGCTCAAAGAAATAAGCACCATTCCCCAAGGTCACATAACTAGAAGATATTAGATTAAAAATCCAAACTCAAAGCAACACCATAGCCTCCATAAACACCTGAACATAGATGCATACATACATGCACACACACACACATCACACAGAGAGTGATTTTTGCTTTATGTAATGTAATTTCCTAAAGAACAAAGTTGATAATTGATGTAAGAAAGTGCTCTCAAAGTGTCTCTAATCTGAGTGTCTTTAAGATCAGGCCAAACTAAAATTCAGATGGGTTTAGGGAAACTCCTTTACACTTAATTTGTCAATTTTTGGGAAAATAAAAGGAAAGAAATGAGAAACCTTTATAATATCCAGTATTATCTTCCTTCCTTTAAATGATAATAGCTCATATCTATAGAGTGATCTTATATATTACAAAGCTACATCTCAGATATAGTAATGTTAGAAATATGAAATGCTTTACCCAGTAAAGCAGAAACAGAGTGTGATTAGCCCTTTTTAAAGATAAGGAAACAGACATGAGAGGTTAAGTATCTTCCTTAATGTCATCTACCTAGTAAGTGTTGAATGAGGTTTCAAAGCCAGGTTTCCTACTTCAAATCAAGGTCTTTTTCTTTTATTCTAAGCTATCTCTAAAAAATAAAGTGTTCATCTCTTCAGAACCATTAGATTAAAAATTATGAACTAACTACCTACTGTGGAGAAGGGACAGTGTGGCATAAACATAAATCCTATAGCTTGGTTAAGGAATGTGCCTTCAAATATTCAGAAAAAAATGTGCTTTTAAAAAATATCATACCTGAAAAAAATAGGGGAAAAATCTCCTGCAACTTTGCTAGAATGGCATAAAAAGCATAACCTCTACATATAAATCTTGACACTAAAACCAAGAATATCTGTTGAGAAGATAAAAGAAGTGACTTTATTACCAAAGTATTACTCTCTTGATTTAAATGAAGAAACAAAAAATTATTAAAAATTATTATATTTTCTTTCTTTTCAAAATATACTTAAAACTTATTTTCATAAGTATCTCCCTTCTACACTGATAAATTGGACAAAAAAATAAAGAAAAATAATTCTTAATAGTTCAGTAAAATAAAGTTTTCAGGTAGACTAAGACAAAAATGTATATTTGCATTCTGCCTTTTAAATCCATCTATTCTTTACTAGGAAGTGGGTGTTATGTTTCATTCCCAGTTCTATGACTTCATCATTATAATAATCAGAGTTCTACAGTGTTTTAAATTTTTTCTCTTTTAAAATATTTTTATTTGTAATATTTGAAATATTAATATACTCAGCAAACTCTACCACTCCTCCTCCCATTTGAGAAGGAATCATTTGACAAAAAGATATATGTATATATAAAATTAAATCTTATTTATTTCTGTTTATCACTTCTTTCTCCGGAGGTAGACATAAATAAGTGATTCTTTAAGGAATATTTCCATTGCTGTATATAACATTCTCTTGGTTTTTCCTGTTTTGTTCATAATTTCATGTAGGTTTTCCCACATTTTTTTTCTCCAAAGTTAACCTGTTCATTTTTTTACAATGCAGTAGTATTTCATCACAACCACGTGCCACAACTTCTTTAGCATTCACCAATTAATGAGCATCATTCAGTTTCAGTTCTTTGTCACTACAAAGAAAGGAGCTATAAATATTTTAAACTATATAATTTCTTTTCCCTTTTCCTTACCATAGAAAATAAACCTAATGGTGCTATTACTGGGACAAAAGTAATATATAGTTTAATAACTTTTTGTGTATGATTCCAGATTGCTCTTCAAAACAGTTGGATCAGTTCACATTTCCACCAGCAATGTATTAATGTCCTCATTTTTTCACATCCCCTACAACATTTGTCATTTTATCCTTTTATCATTTTAGCTAGTCTATCAGGTATGAAATGAAATCTAAAACTTGTTTAGATTTGCATTTTTCTAATCAATAATGATTTAGAGCATTTTTGTATATTTATTCATAGCTTTGATTTCTTCATCCAAAAACTTTCTATCTTTTTACCATTTATCTGTTGGGGAATGACTCCTATTCTTATATATTTGACAAAGTTCTCTATATAATTTAGATATGAGACCTCTGTCCAAGAAACTGTCTATGTGTTTTCCCCCCAACTTAGTACTTTCCTTCTAATATTGCCTACATTCATTTTATTTATACAAAACCTTTTCAAATTAATATATTAAAATTATTCATTTTACAATCCTTTCTGTCTCTTGTTTATCCATAATATTTTCTCCTATATATAAATCTAATAGATAATGTGTTCCTTGTTCTAAATTGTTCATAATATCTCAATTTTTATCTTATCTTGGTAAATGCCATAAAATGTTGGTCTCTAGTTTCTCTAAACTACTTTCCACAATATTTTTTATGAAATATTGAAATTTTATTCCAAAATTTGAATGTTTACTTTTGTCAAACACAAGGTTACTATAATCTTTACATCTGTTTGTTGGATGTCTATTCTTTTCCATTGATCTACTTTTCTATTTCTTTGCTTTCTCAGTTATTTAAATCTGACTTTAATTGTATGAAAAGTGTTTTATAATTATGTTTACATAGTTTCTGAATTTGTTTTGGAAGATATAATCCTAGATACTTTATGCTTTCTATGGTACTTTATATGGGTAATTTTTACTATCTCATTTTGTAAGCCATTGTTAATGATATATATATATATATAAGTGTTTATGATTTATTTGAATTTATTTGATATCCTGCTACTTTTCTAAAATTTATAGTTTAAATTAATTTGTTAGCTGAAATCTCTAGGATTTTATATCTGTCTATCTATCTAATGTGTGAAAAGAGATGGTTTTATTACTTTTTTGACTATTCTTATTTCCTTCAATTTCTTTTACTTCTTTTATTTCTATTGCTAGTATTTTCCCCCTTTTTTAAATTCCAGAATTCATACTAAATATTGGTTCCAAGGTAGAAGAATAGTAAGGAATAGGCAACTGTTGTTTAGTGATTTGCCCAGGATCATGAAGGTAGAAAGTTGCTGAAGCTAAATTTGAAACCAGGACCTCCTGTCAATAGGCTTGGCTCTCTATCCACTGAGCCACCTAGCTGTCTCTATTGCTAACATTTCAAGTGTAATTTTAAGTAACATTGGTGATAAAGGGCATCCTTGTTTGTCCCCTGATCTTATAGAGAAGATATCTAAAATCGCCATTGCCGAAAATGTTTGCTGATGGTTTTAGATATATACTTCTTACTCATCTAAAGAAAAAATCTATGCCTGTATTTTTAAGTAGTTTCAATAGGAATGAGTGATGTATTTGATTTAAAGTTTTTCCTGCATCTGTTGATATAATCTTTTGATTTTTGTTACTTTTTGATGTAATCAAGTATGTCAATACTTTCCCTTATATTAAGCCTTCCCTATATACCTAGTATTAGTTCTGTGATCATAATGTATAATCTTTGAGATATGCTGTTGTAGTCTCCTGGTTAATTTTTTGTTTAGAATTTTTGCATCTATATTTATTAATGACCTATTTTCTTTCTCTGTTTTTGCTCTTTCTGTTTTAGATATCAACACTATATTTGTTTCATAAAAGGAATTTGGTAGAATTCCTTTACTAATTGTTCTAAATTGTTTTATTTTGGGATTAGATGATCTAATAATTAGATAATGATAAATAAATAGTAAATAGAAATAATAAATAATTAGATAATAATTATCAGATAAGAAGTTCATTTATGGCCTCTTCAATTTCTTTTTCTAAAACAGGTTTTTCTAAATATTCTATTTCCTCCTCTGTTAGTATAGGCAAATTATATTTTTACAAGTATTCAACCATTTCATTTAAATTTTTAACGTTATTGGCATCTAATTGGGGAAAATAACTGCTATATAGCTGCTTTGATTTCATCTTCATTAGTGGTAAATTCGCCATTTTCAATTTTTATGCTAGTGATTTGATTTTCTTCTCTTTTTAAAAATATTACCAATGGTTTATCTATTTTTCTCATGAAATCAACTTTTAGTTTTATCTATTAATTTAGTGGTTTTCTTATGTTCAATTTTTTTAACATTGCCTTTCATTTTTAGAATTTCCAATTTAGTATTTAATTGAGGATTTTTAATTTGTTCTTTTTCTAATCTTTAAAATTGTATACTCAATTTGTCTGTTCTTTATTTTGTAGATATGAGCATTTAGAGATATAAATTTCCTTTTAATTACTGCATTTGCTGAAGTTTTTCTTAATAATATTGCTGTCTTTGTATAAACTGTACTCATAGTTTTTCCTATTGCACCTTAAATAGATCACACTGATTCCTCTGTTTCCTCTGAAGCTTTCCATTTTGTAATTTCTTATGGCCCAATATTATTCCATTCATATGGCATACTTTGTTTTCCTATTCCCGGTTAGATGGACACCTTCAATTTCTAGTTTTAGGTCACTTAGAACTACTATAATTACTTATTCTCATGAAATCTTTTCTTCTTTCACTGATCACTTCGGAGAACAATTTTAGTATTGATATCATTGCATCACTTACTTACATTACATTATCTTGCTTTAGGGTATAATCCAAACTTATTTATAGAATGGCTGGAGCAATTTACAATCCACCAACAGTGTATTAATAACTATTTTCTTTCAATCACTATAATGTTTAGCATTATCATCTTTTTTTCTTTGCCAATTTGATTGATGGAATGTCAAAGTTGCTTTAATTTGCATTTTTCTATTAGTGAGTTGAAATATTTTTATGTGGTTGTTAATAGCTTGAATTTCTCCCTTTGAATACTACCTATTAATAATTGGTTGGTCAGTTATTTGTTGGAGAATGTCTCTTAGTCATGAAAATTTGCCTGATGTATCTTAGAAATCATATTTATCTTTATTGTAGAAAATTGTTGTAACGTTATTTGTTCATATGAATCACCTGTTTCTATTAAAATTTTAACTGAATTGACGTGTAAAAACTTTAAAATGTCATATAATGAAAATTTTCATTTTATCTTCTATAATCTGCCCTTTCTTTGCCCATGACCTATTATTTCCCTATCTATTGCTAAAGACAACCATTTTTTTCAAGTAATTGCTTTCTTGATCTTCTAATTCACTTATATCAATTTAAAAAAAACTTAAGTCATCTATTTATTATTACTTATTATTATTATTCACTTGGAGTTTACATTGGTATATGGTGTGAGAGGTTCATCACTAGCTAATTTTGGGGAAAATTTTCCCAACTTAGTCAAAAGTCGTGTTTCTTTATTTTGTCAAATTGTCAATATTTGCCCCAGTAAAACCAAATATTTACATATTTTCCACATCTGAAGGATTAAAATAGTATGAATTGAGATTCAGAGGAAGATGAGAAAGTAATAGATGTAATGGAAGTTAACATTAAAGCTTCCCTGAGGGTAACAAGATAACTGATATTTTGTTTGCCTTATTCTTAGTAGACTAGTTAAAGAGCATAAAAGGCCAGTTATGAACTTAAGAAGACTGGACAATGAACAGAGCTTCCTTCAACTGATAAAAATAGCAAACAGCTTGCAGAGAGACCTTATATAGTCTAAAGGTAAAGATGTTTTGGAATTGGAAGCTTAAATGCACTGAATTTTCCGCTTATGACAACTTATCTACCTAGCCATTGACTACCTTTTCTTCAATCAACAATCTATTTCTTTTGCTCTATAATCTTATAATTAGTATTTATTAATCATTGGGCTATTTTAATTATTATATTTTTATTTTTTTAAAATATATAACATGCACACATTTTAAAAATAATTTACCATTATATTCACTAAATACCATTTTCTTAAATTTGACCATAGATTTCTTAATCCTAATTGTGAAGTTTAGCTATAAGATTTGTATAAGAAAAGTCCAGCACAGCTTTTCACAGGGTAGTAACCAAAATAATAGCAAGCAGAGTGCCTAGGGAAAATCTTCAGGCTTTTTAGAGTTTCTTTTGCATATCAAAACCTATTAAAAGAGACAAACTTCACAACCTGAAAGGATAATCTTGAAGCCTCACTTCAGATTTCTCTCATTTGTTTGCATAGGAAAAAAAATTTGAGTGGTTTTTGTTGTTTTTTTTCCCCCCAATTCAAACATGGCTTTAGTTTTGATCTGCATTGACTGCAATAGTTGTTTAGATGTTGATTGCATTCCTATTCTGAACAAACTTAAAGACACATTTTTAGACCAATCTCTGCTAAAATGTCAGTGATTATTAACCTCAACAGTAATTCATAAAAGAAATCCAAATTTTAAAAATAGTAATTTAAAAAATTATAGATTAATCAATATGTGCATATGTGTGGATAGGTGTGCTAAAATAATCAAGTTGTTCTACCTGGTAGCTGGAATAAAGAACAACACATTGTCTTATAACAAGTTAGCAAATTAAACAATTATGGATAATATGAGGACAAAGTAGATTTAAATATTTCTGTGAACATTTAAATCCTAATTTGCCATGGCTGCAAGGGCCTTGAACCATTCCCTAAGTATCTGGCTTACTAAACAGATTTTTCTAGTACAGAAAACAAATCTTTTACTAGTTAGTACTTGGAAGGATTTATGTAACTCAAATCAAAGTCATCTCCAGGTTTTCCAGGCATTTCAGAACTATTCTTCTACACAGCCAATCACACTTCTGTATAAATTCGTACTTTTTCTCAGTCATGACAACTTTTAATTGAATTCCATTTTAGTTTAATGACTCCTTAGAGGTGTCTACCCAATTTGCTATCCTAGATTTCCTGTGAGAAGTCATATTGTCCCTGCTCAGCATTCCCAAGCACACAGCAAAATTTCAACCCTTTCCCTTCACAACCAACAATGATACTTTAATGCGCACTCTTCATGTGCTTTGTATTTCAATTATAATTTAGAATGGATTAAAATCTGTTTAAATGGATAGGATCATCTCTCATTACTCTTGATGGAAATCCATTTAAGTATATCAAATATGTGTAAAGTAGCATGCCAAAAAAAAAAAAGATTCCATACCATTTTAACTTAATCTTTAAAATGTACTTAATAATCTAATCAAAATGTAGACATATTTGCTAAACTTTCTTGCTAAATATTTCTACAGCATTGTCTGTTATGTATATGTTACCTACTGACTATATGGATTTTTCTCTTTAGTGACTGGAAAAAAATGTGCATGTATTCCCAGATAATTTCACTATGGCACTTCTTTTTTCAGTCTAGACATGTAATTGCATTGGTTTAAGGAGGCAGTGTTGAAACTCCCTTGATAGATACATATTTGTAAATGCTATAATTTATACTCCAAGAAAGTTGCCTAGGGCACCAAAAGTTTAAATGATTGCTCATATTTATTATCTAGAATAGAGGCAAAACTTAAACCTAGGTTTTTTTGACTGATCACCTAGATCAATTGTATTCAAATATTTTAAATAGTGCATCTCTTTTGGTAAGTGATTTTTCAAGCATGTCCCCCTATCTCTCAGTATATGAGAGTATGCCCTAATAGATATAAACCCTGTCTAGACTTTGATAAATATTATCTGTGTGATCCTAAGCAAGTCGTATGAACTGTTCATGCCTTTAGAGCTCCCTAAGATCATAAAATGAAATTGATTAAATGCAACAATAAAGGGAGATTCCTACTCCTAGAGTTCGTTAAAATGATGGAATCAGGTCTTTATCTCTGTCCCTCTATGTGGCAGTCAGTCAATTAACGTTTAAGCTTCTATGTTCTAAGAAGTAAAGGCTGAGGATACAGCAATAATAAAAAGAATAATGAAATGGCCCTCACCCTCAAGGAGCTCACAGTCTAATGGGAGTGACAACAACCAAATAAGTACATATGAACAAGCTAGATAGCAGGATAATAGTAAACAATTAAAAGACAAAAGCACTAGATTCAACAGACCTTAAAAAGTCTTTCTATAAAAATTGGGTTTTTAGTTGAGGCTTGATGGAAGCTAGAGATGCCAGAAGACTGAGATGAGGGTGGAAGGCATTGTAGGCCTAGAGAACAGCTAGAGACAACTTCCAGAGGCCAGAGATGAGACTATCTTGTTTGAGGAACCGCAAGAATAGTATCATCGGATCAAAGAGTATGTGGCAGAGAGTAAGGTGTCAGAAAACTGGAAAGTTGGGGGAAGGACAAAGTTATCCAAAATCTAAAAATGCCAAACAAAGAATTTTGTATTTAATCCTAGAGGTGATAGGGAATTAATTGAGTTTTTTGGTTGGTGATAATAGTATCTGGATACTATGGTCAGACCTACACTTTAGAAAAATCACTTTGGCTTATGAATGGAGGATGGAATAGAGCAGGGAGAGGTTAGAGGCAGGTAGATCCACCTGTTAAATAGTTCAGGCAGGAGGTGATGAGTAGCTATATTGGCATGGTGGCAGTATTGGAGGATACTACATAAAGCTATATTAAGATAATAGTTATCAGGGATGGAAAGATCAAGTGAGGAATTTTTGTAGTTAGGAGAGATGTGGGCATGTTCTAGGAATGTTGCAAAGATGAAATTGATAAGCTTTGGCAATAGAATGGATATGTGATAGAAGAGATAATGAAGAGTCAACAATGACACCTATGTTGGAAAGGGCCTGGGAATTTGGTGTGGCCTTCTACAATAACAGAAAAGTGAGGAAGGAGATGTAGGGAGAAAATGAAAATGTTCAGATTTGGACATGTTAAATTTAAAATGCCTACTGGACATACAAGTTTAGATGTTTGAAAGCAACTGAAGATGCAAGAATGGAGGTCAGCAAAGATTGTGGGTCAGGATAAGTAGATTTGAGAATCATTAGCACAGAGATGACAATTAAATCTATGGAAGCCAACATGATCATCAAATAAAATAATATAATGGGAGACTAGAAGAAAGCCCGAGATAAAAAATTGGGACTGTGGGACTCATATGATTAGAGGGCTTAATCTGAATGAAGATTCTCCAAAGGTGATTAAGAAGAGTTGGTAGTTTTATAGGTAGGAAGAAAACCAAGAGAAAGTAGTGCCCCAAAAATCTACAGAAGAGTGTTAAGAAAGAGGGTGATCAAGACTGTGAAAAGCTTCAAGGATGTCAAGGAAGACGAGCACAGAAAAATGGTTTTGGAATATGAAAATTAAGAGATTATTAAACTAATCTATTTATTCAATGCTCTCTAAATATATTTTATCAAATTAGAAAAACAAATATCAAAATTTATTTGGAAAAAAATAAAAGGTCAATAATATTCAAGGAAATAATTATTTTTTGTTTTTCTTTTTGTTTTTTCACTTTAAATATTATTTTATTTGGTCATTTCCAAACATTATTCATTGGAAACAAAGATCATTTTCTTTTCCTCCCCCAACCCCTTCCCACCACCTCTCCCATAGCCAACACATGATTCCACTGGGTTTCACATGTGTTCTTGGCGTGAATCCATTTCCATGTTGTTGGTATTTGCATTAGAGTGTTCATTTAGAGTCTCTCCTCAGTCGTTGCTTTTCCTCAGTGTTTTTACTCTCAGTTTATCCTCTGCTTGTAGATAATGTTTTTTTTTTTTATCCCTGCAGACTGTTCAGGAACATTGCATTGACACTAATGGAGAAGTCCATTACCTTCGATTGTACCACAGTGTATCAGTCTGTGTATAATGTTTTCCTGGTTCTGCTCCTCTCGCTCTGCATCACTTCTTGGAGGTTGTTCCAGTCTCCATGGAATTCCTCTACTTTATTATGCCTTTTAGCACAATAGTATTCCATCACCAACATATACTACAATTTGTTCAGCCATTCCCCAATTGAAGGGCATCCCCTCATTTTCCAATTTTTGGCCACCACAAAGAGTGCAGCTATGAATATTCTTGTACAAGTCTTTTTACTTATTGTCTCTTTGGGGTACAAACCCAGCAGTGCTATAGCTGGATCAAAGGGCAGACAGTCTTTATCACCCATTGGGCATAGTTCCAAATTGTCCTCCAGAATGGTGGGATCAATTCACAACTCCACCAGCAATGAATTAATGTCCCTACATTGCCACATCCCCTCCAGCATTCATTACTTTTCCTTTGCTGTCATGTTGAACAATCTGCTAGGTGTGAGGTGATACCTCAGAGTTGTTTTGATTTGCATCTCTCTGATTATAAGAGATTTAGAGCACTTTTTCATGTGCTTATTAATAGTTTTGATTTCTTTGGCTGAGAACTGCCTGTTCATGTCCCTTGCCCATTTATCAATTGGAGAATGGCTTGATTTTTTGTACAATTGATTTAGCTCTTTGTAAATTTAAGTAATTAAAACTTTGTGAGAGGTTTTTATGAAGATTGTTTCCCAATTGGTTGCTTCCCTTCTGATTTTAGTTTCATTGGTTTTCTTTGTACAAAACCTTTTTAATTTGATGTATTCCAGATTATTTATTTTGCATTTTGTGACTCTTTCTAAGTCTTGCTTGGTTTTAAAGCCTCTCCCTTCCCAAAGGTCTGACATTTATACTATTCTGTGTTTGCCTAATACACTTCGAGTTTCTTTCTTTATGTTCAAGTTATTCACCCATTTTGAATTTATCTTGGTGTAGGCTGTGAGGTGTTGATCCAAACCTAATCTCTCCCACACTGTCTTCCAATTTTCCCAGCAGTTTTCATCGAAAAGTGGATTTTTGTCCAAAAAGCTGGGATCTTTTGGTTTATATACTGTCTTGCTGAGGTCACTTGCCCCAAGTCTACTCCACTGATCCTCCTTTCTGTCTCTTAGCCAGTACCAAATTGTTTTGATGACTGCTGCTTTGTAATATAGTTTGAGATATGGAACGGCAAGGCCCCCTTCCTTTGTATTTTTTTTTTCATTATTTCTCTGGATATCCTTGATCCTTTGTTCTTCCAAATGAATTTTGTTATGGCTTTTTCTAAAACAGTAAAGAAATTTTTTGGAAGTTCAATGGGTATGGCACTAAATAGATGAATAAGTTTGGGTAAGATGTTCATTTTTATTATATTGGCTCGTCCTACACATGAGCAGTTAATGTTCTTCCAATTGTTCAAATCTAAGTTTAGTTGTGTGGCGAGTGTTTTCTAGTTGTGTTCATAAAGTTCCTGTGTTTGTCTCGGGAGGTAGATTCCTAAGTATTTTATTTCATCTAAGGTAATTTTGAATGGGATTTCTCTTTCTAGTCCTTGCTGCTGAGCTGTGTTGGAAATATATAGAAATGCTGATGACATATGTGGGTTTATTTTGTATCCTGCAACTTTGCTAAAGTTGTTGATTATTTCAATTAGCTTTTTGGTTGAATCTCTAGGATTCTTTTTTTTTTAAATATATTTTATTTGATCATTTCCAAGCATTATTCGTTAAAGATCATTTTCTTTTCCTCCCCCCCACCCCCCATAGCCGACGCGTAAGTCCACTGGGCATTAGATGTTTTCTTGATTTGAACCCATTGCTTTGTTGATAGTATTTGCATTAGAGTGTTCATTTAGAGTCTCTCCTCTGTCATGTCCCCTCAACCTCTGTATTCAGGCAGTTGCTTTTCCTCGGTGTTTCCACTCCCATAGTTTATCCTCTGCTTATGAATGGTGTTTTTTTCTCCTGGATCCCTGCAAGTTGTTCAGGGACATTACACCGCCACTAATGGAGAAGTCCATTACGTTCGATTATACCACAGTGTATTAGTCTCTGTGTACAATGTTCTCCTGGTTCTGCTCCTCTCGCTCTGCATCACTTCCTGGAGGTTGTTCCAGTCTCCATGGAACTTCTCCACTTTATTATTCCTTTTAGCACAATAGTACTCCATCACCAACATATACCACAGTTTGTTCAGCCATTCCCCAATTGATGGGCATCCCCTCGTTTTCCAGTTTTGGGCCACCACAAAGAGTGCAGCTATGAATATTTTTGTACAAGTCTTTTTGTCCATTATCTCTTTGGGGTACAGACCCAGCAGTGCTATGGCTGGGTCAAAGGGTAGATATTCTTTTGTCGCCCTTTGGGCATAGTTCCAAATTGCCCTCCAGAATGGTTGGATCAATTCACAACTCCACCAGCAATGGATTAATGTCCCTACTTTGCCACATCCCCTCCAGCATTCATTACTTTCCTTTGCTGTAATGTTAGCCAATCTGCTAGGTGTGAGGTGATACCTCAGAGTTGTTTTGATTTGCATCTCTCTGATTACAAGAGATGTAGAACACTTCTTCATGTGCTTGTTAATAGTTTTGATTTCTTTATCTGAGAACTGCCTATCCATGTCCCTTGCCCATTTATCAATTGGAGAATGGCTTGATTTTTTGTACAATTGATTTAGCTCATTATAAATATGTGTAATTAAACCTTTGTCAGAGGTTTCTATGAAGATTTTTTTCCCAATTTGTTGTTTCCCTTCTGATTTTAGTTATATTGGTTTTGTTTGTACAAAAGCTTTTTAGTTTGATGTAGTCAAAATTATTTATTTTACATTTTGTGATTCTTTCTATATCTTGCTTGGTTTTAAAGCCTTTCCCCTCCCAAAGGTCTGACATGTATACTATTCTGTGTTTACCCAATTTACTTATGGTTTCCTTCTTTATGTTTAAGTCACTCACCCATTTTGAATTTATCTTGGTGTAGGGTGTGAGGTGTTGATCTATTCCTAGTCTCTCCCACACTGTCTTCCAATTTTCCCAGCAGTTTTTATCGAATAGTGGATTTTTGTCCCAAAAGCTGGGATCTTTGGGTTTATCGTATACTGTCTTGCTGAGGTCGCTTTCCCCCAGTCTATTCCACTGATCTTCCTTTCTGTTTCTTAGCCAGTACCAAATTGTTTTGATGACTGCTGCTTTGTAATATAGTTTAAGGTCAGGGACTGCAAGGCCCCCATCATATGTGTTTTTTTTCATTATTTCCCTGGATATCCTTGATCTTTTGTTCTTCCAAATGAACTTTGTTATGGTTTTTTCTAAATCAGTGAAGAAGTATTTTGGTAGTTCAATGGGTATGGCACTAAATAGATAAATAAGTTTGGGTAGGATGGTCATTTTTATTATATTGGCTCGTCCTATCCATGAGCAGTTAATGTTTTTCCATTTGTTCAGGTCTAGTTTTAGTTGTGTGGCGAGTGTTTTGTAGTTGTGTTCATATAGTTCCTGTGTTTGTCTTGGGAGGAGGATTCCTAGGTATTTTATTTTGTCTAAGGTGATTTTGAATGGGATTTCTCTTTCTAGTTCTTGCTGCTGAGCTGTGTTGGAGATATATAGAAAAGCTGATGATTTATGTGGGTTTATTTTGTATCCTGCAACTTTGCTAAAGTTGTTGATTATTGCAATTAGCTTTTTGGTTGAATCTCTAGGATTCTTTAAGTAGACCATCATGTCATCCACAAAGAGTGATAACTTGGTCTCCTCCTTGCCTATTTTGATGCCTTCAATTTCTTTATCTTCTCTAATTGCTACTGCTAGTGTTTCTAGTACAATGTCAAATAGTAGGGGTGATAATGGGCATCCTTGTTTCACTCCTGATCTTACTGGGAATGCATCTAGTTTATCCCCATTGCAGATGATATTAGCCGTTGGTTTTAGATATATACTGTTTATTATTTTTAGGAATGACCCTTCTATTCCTATGCTTTCTAGTGTTTTTAATAGGAATGGGTGTTGTATTTTATCAAAGGCTTTTTCTGCATCTATTGAGATAATCATGTGGTTCTTGCTAGTTTGCTTGTTGATGTGGTCAATTATGTGGATGGTTTTCCTAATGTTGAACCAGCCCTGCATCCCTGGTATGAATCCTACTTGATCATGGTGAATGATTCTTCTGATCACTTGCTGGAGTCTTTTTGCTAGTATCCTATTTAAGATTTTTGCATCTATATTCATTAGGGAGATTGGCCTATAGTTTTCTTTCTCTGTTTTTGACCTGCCTGGTTTTGGAATCAGTACCATGTTTGTGTCGTAAAAGGAGTTTGGTAGAACTCCCTCTTTGCTTATTATGTCAAATAGTTTGTATAGTATTGGGATTAACTGTTCTCTGAATGTTTGATAGAATTCACAGGTGAATCCATCAGGCCCTGGGGATTTTTTCTTAGGAAGTTCTTTGATGGCTTGATGGATTTCAATTTCTGATATGGGATTATTTAAGAATTCTATTTCCTCTTCTGTTAGTCTAGGCAGTTTGTATTTTTGTATATATTCATCCATTTCTCCTAAATTGGTGTATTTGTTGCCATTTAATTGGGCAAAGTAATTTCTAATGATTGCCTTAATTTCATCTTCATCGGAGGTGCTGTCCCCCTTTTCATCTTTAATGCTGTGAATTTGCTTTTCTTCCTTCCTTTTTTAAATTAGATTGACCAGTACTTAGTCTATTTTGTTTGTTTTTTCAAAGTACCAGCTTCTTGTCTTATTTATTAAATCAATAGTTCTATCACTTTCGATTTTATTAATTTCTCCCTTAATTTTTAGGATTTCTAATTTGGTTTTCTGCTGGGGGTTTTTAATTTGATTGCTTTCGAGTTTTTTCAATTGCATTTCCAATTGATTGATCTCTGCTCTCCCTTGTTTGTTAATATAAGCTTTCAGGGATATGAATTTGCCTCTGATTACCGCTTTGGCTGCATCCCAAAAGGTTTGAAAGGATGTTTCGCCATTGTCATTTTCCTTGATGAAATTATTAATTGTTTCTATGATTTCTTCTTTAACTAAACGGTTTTGGAGTATCATATTGTTTAATTTCCAATTGGTTTTAGATTTGGTTTTCCATGTACCATTACTAATCATTATTTTTATTGCCTTGTGATCTGAGAATGCTGCATTCATTATTTCTGCTTTTTTGCATTTGTGTGCTATGTTTCTGTGACCTAATGTATGGTCATTTTTTGTGAATGTGCCATGTGGTGCTGAGAAGAAGGTGTATTCCTTTTTATCCCTATTTATTTTTCTCCATATGTCTATTAATTCTAATTTTTCTAAGATTTCATTCACTTCTTTTACCTCTTTCTTATTTATTTTTTGATTTGATTCATCTAAATTTGATAATGGTTGGTTTAAGTCTCCCACTAGTATGGTTTTATTGTCTATTTCTTCCTTCAATTCGCCTAGTTTCTCCATTAGAAATTTGGGTGCTATATTATTTGGTGCATACATGTTGATTAATGATATTTCCTCATTGTCTAGAGTCCCTTTTAACAAAATATAATTACCTTCCCTATCCCTTTTGATCAGGTCTATTTTTGCATTGGCTTTATCAGATATCATGATTACCACTCCTGCCTTCTTTCTATCAGTTGAGGCCCAGAAGGTCTTACTCCATCCTTTAATTCTGACCTTGTGGGTGTCAACCCGCCTCATGTGTGTTTCTTGAAGACAACATATGGTAGGGTTTTGGATTCTAATCCATTCTGCTATTCGTCTACGTTTTATGGGTGAGTTCATCCCATTCACGTTCAAAGTTATGATTGTCATTTGTGGACTCCCTGGCATTTTGATTGCCTTCCCTAATTCTAACCTTTTCTTCTTCGGCTCTACCTTTTAGTCCAGTGATTTACTTTGAATCAGTCCCCCTTGTCCCCTCCCTTGATGTTTCCCTTTTTAGTCCCTCCCTTTTTCTTCCCTCCCCCTCCCCCCTCTCTTTCCCTCCCTTTTTGTTCTCCCTCTCCCCCTCCCCCCCCTTGGTTTTCCCTTCTCCTTACCCTTGTTGGGTAAGATAGAATTCAAGATCCCAATGGATCTGGATGTTTTTCCCTCTCAGAGTTGATTTCCCTGAGATTGAGGTTTAAGTACCCCCCCCCTCTCTTCCTCTCCTTCTTATAGGAGTTTTCTTCCCCTCCCCTTCCCATGTGAATCTTTGTGTGAGAACCATTATTCTATTTGGTCTTTCTTTACCCCCTATTTATACATTACATTTTCCCCACATGTTAGTATACATAGATTGATATAAATGTAGTCCTTATCGAAGAGAGTTTGAGTAAAAGAAGAAGATAACATTTTTCCCCTTTCCTTAATATTTACCTTTTCAGGTATTCCTTGCTCTTTGATTTTCGGTATCAAACTTTCCACAGAGCTCTGGTCTTTTCTTTGCAAAAAGTTGGAAGTCTTCTATTTTGTTGAATGCCCATACTTTCCCTTGGAAGTATATAGTCAGTTTTGCTGGGTAGCTGATTCTTGGTTCGAGACCCAGCTCTCTTGCCTTTCTGAAGATCATGTTCCATGCCTTAGGATCATTCAGAGTAGAACTTGCAAGGTCTTGTGTGACCCTGATTGGTATTCCTTTATATCTAAATTGTCTTTTTCTGGCTTCCTGTAGGATTTTTTCTTTTGTTTGATAGCTTTGGAATTTGGCAATTACATTCCTGGGAGTTGTCTTTTGGGGATTTAGTGTAGAAGGTGTTCTGTGAGCTCTGTCACTGGCTGTATTGCCCCCTTGTTCTAGAATCTCTGGGCAGAATCTCTAGGATTCTTTAAGTAGACCATCATGTCATCTGCAAAGAGTGATAACTTGGTCTCCTCATTGCCAATTTTAATGCCTTCAATTTCTTTCTTTTTCTTCTCTAATTGCTACTGCTAGTGTTTCTAGTACAATGGCAAATAATAGAGGTGATAATGGGCATCCTTGTTTCACTCATGATTTTATTGGGAATGCATCTAGTTTATCCCCATTGCAGATGATATTAGCTGATGGTTTTAGATATATACTGTTTATTATTTTTAGGAACGACCTTTCTATTCCTATGCTTTCTAGTGTTTTTAATAGGAATGGGAGTTGTATTTTATTAAAGGTTTTTCTGCGTCTATTGAGATAATCATGTGATTTTTGTTGGTTTGCTTGTTGATGTGGTCAATTATGTGGATAGTTTTCCTAATATTGAACCAGCCCTGCATCCCTGGTATAAATCCTACTTGATCATGGTGAGTGACTCTTCTGATCACTTGCTGGAGTCTTTTTGCTAGTATCCTATTTTATATTTTTACATTTTATTCATTAGAGAGATAGGTCTATAATTTTCTTTCTCTGTTTTTGGCCTGCCTGGCTTTGGAATAAGTACCATGTTTGTGTCATAAAAGGAATTTGGTAGAACTCCCTCTTTGCTTATTATGTCAAATAGTTTGTATAGTATTGGGGTTAGTTGTTCTTTGAATGTTAGATAGAACTCACCGGTAAATCCATCAGGCCCTGGGGATTTTTTCTTAGGAAGTTCTTTGATGGCCTGTTGGATTTCTGTTTCTGATATGGGATAATTTAAGAAATGTATTTCTTCTTCTGTTAGTCTAGGCAATTTATATTTTTGTAGATATTCATCCATATCACCTAGGATGGTATATTTATTGCCATATAGTTGGGCAAAGTAGTTTTTAATAATTGCCTTAATTTTTTCTTCGTTGGAGGTGAGGTCCCCCTTTTCATCCTTGATGCTGTTAATTTGCCTTTCTTCTTTCCTTTTTAAAATTAGATTGACCAGTACTTTGTCTATTTTGTCTGTTTTTTCAAAGTACCAGCTTCTAGTCTTGTTTATTAGCTCAATAGTTCTATCACTTTTGATTTTATTAATTACTCCCTTAATTTTTAGGATCTCTAGTTTGGTTTTCTTCTAGGGATTTTTAATTTGTTTGTTTTCAAGTTTTTTGATTTGCATTTCAAATTCATTGATCTCTGCCCTCTCTAATTTGTTAATATATGCACTCAGGGATATGAATTTTCCTCTATGTACTGCCTTGGCTCCATCCCATAAGGTTTGAAAGGATGTCTCACCATTGTCATTTTCCTCAATGAAATTATTAATTGTTTCTATGATGTCTTCTCTAACCAATTTTGGAGTATCATATTATTTAATTTCCAATTAATCTTTGATTTGGCTTTCCATGTACCCTTACCGATCAATATTTTTATTGCTTTATGATCTGAAAAGGCTGCATTTATTATTTCTGCTTTTCTGCATTAGAGGGCCATATTTCTGTGACCTAGTGTATGATCTATTTTTGTGAATGTGCCATGTAGTGCTGAGAAGAAGGTGTATTCCTTTTTGTCCCTATTTATTTTTCTCCATATGTTTATTAACTTTAATTTTTATAAGGTTTCATTCACCTCTTTTACTGCTTTCTTATTTATTTTTTGGTTTGATTTATCTAAATTTGATAGTGGTTGGTTCAAGACTCCCACTAATATGGTTTTCCTGACTATTTTTTCCTTCAATTCTCCTAGTTTCTCCATTAAAATTTGGATGCTATACCATTTGGTGCATATGTGTTGATTAATGATATTTCCTCATTGTCTATACTCCCTTTTAACAGAATATATTTACCTTCCCTATCCCTTATGATCAGGTCTATTTTTGCTTTGGCTTTGTCAGATATCATGATTGCAACTCCTGCTTTCTTTCTATCAGTTGAGGCCCAAAAGGTCTTACTCCATCCTTTAATTCTAACCTTGTGAGTATCAATCCACCTCATATGTGTTTCTTGAAGACAACAAATGGTAGGGTTTGGGGTTCTAATCCAATCTGCTATTTGTCTACGTTTTATGGGTGAGTTCATCCCATTCATGTTCAAAGTTATGATTGTCATTTGTGGATTTGCTGGCATTTTGATATCTTCCCCTAGTTCTGACCTTTCTTCTTTAGCTATCTCCTTTTGAACCAGTGATTTACTTTAGGTCAGTCCCCCTAGTCCCCTCCCTTGAGATGCTTCCCTTTCTAGCCCCTCCCTTTTTATGCTCCTTTTCCCTCTTCCCTCTCCTTCCCTCCCTTTTTATACTCCGTCACCCCAACCCCTCCTTGATTTTCCTTTCTTTCTTTCCCTGTTGGATATGATAGAATTCAGGATCCCACTGGATCTAGATGTTCTTCCCTTGCAGATTTGATTTCACTGAGAGTAAGGTTTAAGTAATTCTACTTCATGGTCCCTTCCTCTCCTTTTCATATGAGAGTTCTTCCTCTCCCCTTCCCATGTGTATCTTTATATGGGAAAGATTATTCCATTTAGTCCCCCCCCATTTCTTGAAGTAAATGTTAGTATTATCGACGATTCTCCCCCTTTTTCTTCTTTGCCCCTCCTTTCAACAAATCTTCTTGATGCCCCAATCTTTCCCTGTGCACGATTCTTCTAACCACTCTTATGATGCATACAATTTTTGAGTTACACAATACATTTTCCCCACATATTAATATATATATAATTTGATATGAATGTAGTCCTTATAGAAGAGAGTTTGACTTAAAGAAAAAGATAAGATTAATCACCTTTTCCCTTTCTTTTATATTTACCTTTTCATGTTTCTCTTGCTTTCTGTGATTGGATGTCAAATTTTCCACTAAGTTCTGGACTTTTCTTAGCAAATGTTTGGAGATCTTCTATTTTGTTGAATGCCCATACTTTCCCCTGGAAGTATATAGTTAGTTTTGCTGGGTAGTTGATTCTTGTTTGGAGACCCAGCTCTCTTGCCTTTCTAAATATTGTGTTCCATGGTTTGAGGTCTCTTAGTTTGTTAGCCTCTAGGTCGTGTGTGATCCTTATGGGAGCCCCCCTATATCTGAAGCTCCTCTTCTTGGCTTCTTGTAGGATTTTCTCCTTTTCTTGGAAGCTCTTGTATTTGACGATTACATTCCTGGGGGTTGTCTTTTGGGGATTTAGTATAGAGGGTGTTCTATGAACCCTTTCTATTTCTATTTTGCCCCCTTGCTCCAGAACATGTGGGCAATTTTCTTCTATAATCTCCTGTAGAAAATCATCGAGTTTTGTCTATCTCTGGTTTTTTGGGGAGACCAATAATTCTGAGGTTGTCTCTTGTTCCTCTGTTTTCCAAGTCTGTAACTTTTTCAGTGAGATATTTCATGTTTTCTTCTAATTCATTAATTTTTTTGGCTTTGCTTTATTGATTCTTGCTGTTTTGTAATCTCACTGTTTTCCATTTGCTTAATTCTGGTTGTTAGGGACTGGTTTTGCTTTTCAGCTTTTTCTGCCCTTCTATTAGATGCTTTGAGCTCTTTTTCCAATTGAGCAGTCTTGTCTATCAGACTGCTGATCTCTTTCTCCCATTTTTCTTTCCAATAGGTTTCCATCTTTTGGGCATGCTCACTATCTTCCAGTTGCCTAATTCTGGTCGTTAGGGACTGGTTTTACTTTTCCACTTTGTCTCCCCTTCTATTAGATGCTTCCAGCTCCTTCTCCAATTGTGAAGTCTTGTCTATCAGACTGCTGCTCTCTTTCTCCCATTTTTCCCCAAAAGGTTTCCATCTTTTGGGTAAGCTCCAGTTTGAGATCTTCCAGAGCTTGTGGATAGTTTCCATTTTGGGAAGCATGCTCTGATTTTGTTTGGATTTCATCCTCATTCTCTTCTTTTCCTTGGGTACTCCCTCCATAAAAGTTTTCAATAGTCACTTTTCCCCCCATTTCTTCTTTGGAAGCTTGATTTTGGGACATGTGAGCCATCCCTTTGGTGATTTTATTCCACTTTCTTTTTTGGTCTGGGGTCTGGGTGATATGGGTGGGTTTTCTGTGAATTTAGGTTGCCTCAGACTAGTTCTTCCCAGCCTTCGAGGTTTCTTAGAGCATGGGCCCCTGTCTTCAGCCCAACTGCCCAGGCAATCAGCGCAGCCCACCCAGGTGATCAGCCCAGCCTGCCCAGGTGTTCAGCTCCTCCCAGGTGCTCAGTGCAACTGCCCCAGAGTTCAGTTTCTCAGCCCCCTGTGCTCAGCTCAGAATTTTCTCGTGAAGCCGTCCTGAGAGGTCGCTTCCTTGTAGTCTTTAGATCCCATGGACCCTGGTGTGCCCCCCCCTCCCCCCGATAGAGAAGCTTCTGGGACTTGCTGTCCCAGTGAGCGCTCTGATAGCTTACTCTGGTTTGGTGGTGGGGGGGGGGCTCAGTTTACATTTTTGTGCAAGCTTTTTCTCCTCCTTATAGTGTGGAAATGTTCAAACCCCATGTACCTTCATTTCTGTGGGATACTAGAGAGTCCCTCCGTTCTTCCAAAGGTGATTTTTATGCTCTTTTGAGGTAGTCTATTTTGTTTGGTGCCGGGGAGGGGAATCGAGAGTCATGTCTAGATTGCAGCCATGTTTACCCGGAAGTTCCCGTAGCCTCAAGGAAATAATTTTTAAAAAAAGGTTAAGGAAGGAGATCTAGCAGCACCAGATTTCAAACTATATTATAGAGCAGTAACTATCAAAACTATATGGTACTGGCTAAGAAATAGGAAAGGAGACCAATGGATGAGAATATACATGCAACAGTCATAAACAATAATAGTATATTTCACTTTGACAAATGTAAAACCCCAAGTTTTTAGAATAAGAATTCATGATTTGCAAATGTTATTGGGAAAACTGGAAAGCACTTTGGCAGAAACTGAATATAGACCAATATATTGCAGTATTTATTAAAAAATCCAAATAGATACATGCATAAAGGGAGATATTATAAGCAAATTAGAACAGATAACATATCAAACATAACATATCAAATATGTGGATAAGGGAAGAATTTATTAATAAATAAGAAATAGAAAGCATTGTTAAATATAAAATAGATAATTTTGAATACATTGAATTGAAAAAAAATTACAAATAAAACGAATGTAGCCAAGATTAGAAGGAAAACAATAACTTGAGGGGAGGTCTGTAGAAATTTTTTTGGATAGAAGTCTCATATCTAAAATATATATAGACAACTGACAAATATATAAAATTATAAACTGTTCCTCAATTAATAAATTGTAGAAAGATATGAACAGTTTTTGAATGAAGAAATCAGAGCTATTTATAACTATTTGAAAATTGCTCTAAGTAATTATTGATTAGAGAGATGAACATTGAAACAATTAAGGGATATCATACCTTTCAGTTTGGTTAAAATGATGGAGAAAAATGTACAATATTTTAGAGGATGTGGAAAAATGAGGACACTTTTTTTGAACTCCAAATTTTTTATTTTATTTAAATTTTTTTATTTTAAAAATGTTTTCCATGTTTACATAATTCATTTTCTTTCCGTTCCATCTTCTCTCCCAGATCCAATAAGCACTTCCACTGGGTTACACAAATGTTATCACTTCTATGCATTTCTATATTATTCATTTTTTGCAATAGAACAATCTTTTAAAACCAAAACTCCAAATCAGATTTTTATATAAACAAATAATGTCATTTGTTTTTCTTCTGCGTTTCTACATCCACTGTTCTTTCTCTCAGTGTGGATAACATTCTTTTTATAAGTCCCTTGGGATTGTCTTGTATTAGCAAATTACATTATATTGTATTGTTCCACGATGTTTCATTTTCTGTGTATAAATGCTGTCTTGGTACTGCTCATCCCTGCATCAGTTCCTGGAGGTCCTTCCAGTTTATATAGAAATTCTCCACTTCATCATTCCTTATAACACAGTAGTATTCCATCACCAGTCAATATCACAATTTTGAAGGGGAACACCCCTTCATTTTCCAATTTTTTACCACCACAAAGAATGTGGCTATAAATATTTTTGTATAAATATGTTTCATTATTATCTCTTTAGGGTACAAGCCTAGTAATGGTATTGATGGAGCAAAGGGTATGCATTCTTTTAAAGCCCTTTGGGCATAGTTCCAAATTGCCTTCCAGAATGGTTGGGTCAATTAACAATTCCAGCAGCAATGAATTAGTGTCCCAATTTTGCCACAACCCTTCCAATATTTATTATTTTCCTTTACAGAGATTGGCCAATCTGCTAGGCGTAAGGTGGTACCTCAGTATTGTTTTGATTTGCATTTCTCTAATTATGGGAGATTTAGAGCACTTTTCATGTGTGATAGTTTTGTATTTTTTATCTGAAAACTGTCTATTCATATCCCTTAACCATTTGTCAATTGGGGAATGGCTTGATTTTTTTTTGTACAATTGACTTAACTCCTTATAAATTTGAGAAATTAGACCTTTGTGAGAGGTTTTTGATATAAATTTTTCTCAATTTCTTGCTTCCTTTCTAATTTTGTTTGCATTGGTTTTGTTTGTACAAAACCTTTTGAATTTAATGTAATCAAAATCATACATTTTACTTTTTGTAATGTTCTCTATCTCTTGCTTGGTCTTACATTCTTTCCTTTCCCATAGATCTGCCAGGTATACTATTCTATATTTGCTTAATTTTCTCATTATTGCTATTTTTATATTTATGCCATTTACCCATTCTGAAGTTATCTTATTAAAGGGTGTGAAATGTTGATCTAAGTCTAATCTCTTCAATATTGTTTTCCCAATTGTCCCAGCAATTTTTGTCAAATAGTAGGTTCTTGTCCCAAAAGCTGGGATCTTTGGGTTTAAAAATGAAGACACTAATACATTGTTGGTAGAGATGTGAACTGATACAACCACTGTAGAGAGCAATCTGGAATTATATATTGATTAAATAGTTTTAAAGCTTTATATGCTACTTGATCCATTAATATCACCATTAGAGTTATTTCCTGAAATGATAAAGGAAAAAGGAAAAGAAACTATATGTTCCAAAATAGTAATAGCAATTCTTTTTGTGGTAGTAAAGAACTAGAAACTGAAGGGATGTCCATCAATTTGGGCATGGCTGAACAAGTTTTTGTATATAATTGTAATGGAATCCTTTTGTGTCATAAGAAATGACAAGCAAAATGATTGCAAAAAAACTTGGAAAGACTTTTATGAAGTAATGCAAAGTGAAGTGAGCAGAATCAGGAGAATGTTGTGCAGAATAACAACAATAATATACATTGATCAACTGTGGATGATTTAACTATTATCAACAAGGCAAGAATCCAGGACAACTCCAAGGGGATCATGATGAAAAAAGATATCCATGTCCACAGAAGGAACATATAGAGTTCAAATGCAAATTGAAGCATACAATTTTAATTTTATTTAATTCATTGATTTTTCTCTAGTGTAAGTAATAAGTATCTTGTTTTATAACATGACAGACAGGAAAATATGTATTACATGATAATATATGTATAATCTATATCCTTGATGGTGGATCTATGGTACACTTGCCAAAAAGGGCATAGAAAGCCCTCTCTATGAATATACCTGCAGTTGCCCACCAGAGTTCATTACTAGAAAAACAGAGGGATTCAGGGTAGAACTGTTTCCCTTCCCTCTCCATTCACCTAAGGACATTCCTTACTTCCCCAGGTCCTCTACCCAGCAGGAAATAGAGTGCTTTTTCCCTCCCCTTTGGGGACTAATATGCTGCATGAGGGTATAGCATAGACAGCAGCCTGTTGAGCCTTTGGCGAAGGTGAATCCCATGGAGGGGTTGGAGAGGAACTAGATTTGAGGGGAGCATAGCTCTCAGAATGGCTATTACTGTTATGTTACATATCATCTATATAAAACTAAAAAAATAGATCATTGATAACATTTAAGAGAGCAGTTTTGGTGGAATGATGAGGTCAGGAACCTGATTATAATGCATTAAGAAGAGATTGAGAGGAGAAAGTAAAGATTCCCATTGCAGAAGGTTTTTTTTTTCAAGGAATTTGGCCACAGAGGGCAAAAGAGAGACAAGACAATAGTTAACAGGTTTGGAAAGATCAAATAAGGAATAATTAAGCATCCCCCACAACTGCTTCAACAACAATCCTTCTTCCTTATCTGCAATCTTCATTCAGGGACCCAGTAGTAAACTTTTCCTGATTTTTTTTATATCATTCTCAGGTACATATTCATTATCTACTTCTTTCAATCATAGGTTTTACCCTGTTTTACACTTAACATTATTAATTCTTAGACACATTCAATTATTAGTTCTAAAGACTTCCAATTCAGCTATTTGTTTATTTTTTTTTCCATTTTTACCACATGGAGTCTAAATATGTTGTCTTGGCTTAAGGTTTCATTTTGCTATTTTGAAAGGAAAAAAATAGAAAGTGGAGCAATTCATTTTATTATATGTCCAAAGGCAATAATAAGCAGTATTTTACAGGATGTTTGGTCATTTCACATTATAGCATATTTAATCATTTGCTATATTTAAAAGGGAGTTCCCTGTGAAAGTTCAGAAAAAGTTGAAGGTCTATGGTAGTTAAAAGACAGAAACATTGACTTTTAAACAGGAAGGTGAAAAATAAACATACCCCAAATAGAAGCAATCTCTTTACTTAAGCCACCATTAAATCCAACTGCTGACGCTACGTTTTTATTGCACAGTTCTTGATACCAAAAGCTCTGCTTCTAGCTGCTGAACTCACATCCAGTTTACTTTCAGTCTGACTTCAATGGTAGTCCTGTTTATACAGTGCTGTCAACAACAGCCAAGGAATGTTGGCCTTGGCATTTTCTCTTCTCTTCCAAGCAGCCTCCTTTAAGATCCACTGAGCTACTTCCTCTGTCTGAGTAGGACCCTTCTGTGGATCCCACAGAGAAGGATCACCATATACTATCAGGAGGGATCTGGCGACAGGCAGTCGGGCAGTGTCCCTCCATCCAATCCCATATCCTCCCTCTTCCTCTGTTTTTGCAGAGCTTTTCCCTTAACTAAATTATGAGGTATGTTAACTTGGAAATAACACAGAACTATTAAATAGTCAGAGAAACCAAATCTTTAATCAGGATAGGGATAAGTCCAATTTGGCCCTTTACTCAGAGTCGGCGCCACAACCTTTTCAGGGTGCAAACCCTGGACTCTGGGGATGTTATCCCTAGGGAGCACCACAACTCTAGATGACAACTCTGAGGAACAAAAGAATTTGGGGAACTTATATACCATTTGGGAAATCCAGGGGCAGGGAAAGATGATTGACGTTACTATGGCTACAAGGAAAATGGAAGTGTTCAAACTACATTAACAAGATACAATCAAACTAGGGGAAAGAATCATAGCTAGAAGCTAGGGTGCAAGAGAAGGGGGCTGCTTACAATAGTTACTAAAGGATGGTTCATGCCCAGGTCTGACCTTCCTGAGAAAGGTTCTAATACAATAGGGGACATTACCTAAAACAAAGAATGTCCTTAGCATATGCTTATCTCACCCAGGGTCATCATTTCCCTTCAGGCTAGATTTCTCTTGGGAACAGGGAACAAGAACAAGTTTTTGGGGTCTCCAATCTACAAGATAAATCTAAAATTGGGGTTCATCAGATCCCACTAGGCCACAAGTTTGGGATTCCTAAATTCCATGTTGACAGGTAATACTGTAGGAGTACCAGCTTTGTCTTAGCTTAGACTTGATATTGGGACAAAATAAGGCACTTTCAGTAATTTAATTTATTTAAATGAATTGATGATGATAATTTATGATATGATGATAAATTAAATGAATTTAAATGAATTAAAATTCAAATGAAAATTTAACAAAGGAGGACATTTACTTTGTCCTAATGCAATAAGGAGGGCAGTTAGGTAGCATAGTAGATAGAGTACAAGTCCTGAAGTCAAGAGGATTCATCTTCCTGAGTTCAAATCTAGCCTCAGACACTTACTAGACTATGTGACCCTGGGCAAGTCATTGAACCCTGTTTGTTTTGGTTTCCTCATCTGTCAAATAAGCTGGAGAAGAAAATGGCAAGCCACTCCAGTATCTTTGCCAAGAAAACCCCAAATGGGTTCACCAAGAGTCAGACATATGGAAACAACTAAATAGCAACAACAACAACAACAAAAACAATAAGCATTTGCAACAGGAATAAAATAGCACTTTGCATCTCTGGAGAAGGCCCCTCTTGTCTTTGTTCAGAAATGTATATACTCCTTTATCGGGCTATAGTGACATGACTTTTATTGTCTTGGGCACACATCAAAATCAAGCAAGGGCTGCCTGGAGCCTATATGTTTTGAGTTTTGTATTGTCTCCAGGTCAGGAAGCTGAATCAGAGAAGTTAGGGTCAGGTAGGTTTTGTGGAATTAGGGAGATTCACCAGGGAAGACTAAAGGGAGGCTGGAGCCCAAGAAAGTTGTGGAAGAAGAATAAATATCAGGGTGAGTGACACTGCATCAGCATCAGGAAATTGCTGTCCTGCCATAGCTGGAAGGGTTTGAAGTCTGAGGGCAGGATTTAGATTTGGTTCTGCTATTTGTTATCTATATGACTGTACAGATTACTTATACAAATGAGGATGTCTGGGCACACCCCAATCTCCTAGGGTAGAAGTGCTCCGAATGGCCTTTGGAGGATACCCTCATTGCTCAACAAGGATGTTTATCAGTTGTTCTCTGCTTCTTCTTGTTGTGTCCAAAGAGTAAAAACCACAGTTCACTCAAAGTACCTGAATTGAACTGTTGCGAGAAAAAGGACTACTTTCCATTGCTCTTCCTCTCTTTTACCCAGAATGAAATGAGAAAGAGGAATGGTCCTGCCTGTTTCTATTCCATTCTGTGTGCTTTTCTTACTTGCAGATACGTAGTGCTGCAGTGATGCCCATTTGACCTGGAGTTCAAACCAAGGTGACCTTGTTGCCAAGATTGCAGGCAGGATGATTCACTGAGCCAGCCTGGCAAGGGAACATGGAGAAACCAGGGTGCCAAAGACCTGAGCATTTGGATTTAGAACTAGGATTAGGCACTATAGGAACGGAGCTAAACTATAAAATTAATCTCCTTCCCCATTGAAGAGACTGAGATAGTTTGGGGAGAAAGTGGGGGAAGTTTGTATATTCGTGATTATGCCTGGTAAAGTATTTCATCATAAAAGCTAATCCTACTATCAGTGGCTACATGGAACTGGAGTTCAAGCCACTTCCCCCTAAACTTGGGCAAATATGATTAGTGGGGACTAGAGCCAAAGGCAGTGAGCCTAGATACTCCCTCACCTCCCCACATTAAGTAATGAAGAACCCCCTGGAAGAAGTGAAAATGTGAAACACCTGGATTTCAGGTATTAGAGTGCAGGGTAGTTATCTAGGCCTCAATTTCCTCTTCTTTAAAATGACAGGATTAGACTTTTTTCACTTCCAAATGGACCTTCCAGCTCTAAAAATGCATGCTCTAGGACTGTTTCCTCCTTTTGCTTCTTCTAAGCTGCCCATTCATTTACAGAATTGGTAAAATAAAATTCTCATTGACTTTCTTTCTCTTATTTAATCCTTTAGAATATGCTCTAAATTAGTAGCTTGCATTTACATAGCACTTTATGGTGATAGAATGTTTCCATATACACTTTATCTCATATAAGTCTTAGAATAACCTTGCACAGTAAGCACTACAATGATTATTGCCTCCCCCCTTTTCCAAATAATAAAATTATACTAATAAGATTTTGTTACTACAAATGTAGGACATTATTTTATTAAATTGCATTGGCAAAGCTATCCTTATCCCTAGATGAATCTAAGTTCTAGTTGGTTTAAGGCTGAGGCCAAATCAAAATGTAATTCTCCTGCTGTGTTTTAGTTTCCTGGTTTTATAAAGATGAACTCAAGCCTGGAAAGGATAAAAAAATCCTGAGAGGGTTGCAAGTGCAAGGGCTTGTCTAACTCCTTACTTCAAAGATGTTAGAGCAAAAGTTTATGACCTGAAAAGATGAATAAGAGCTTCAAATATATTTTGATTTGAGTCATTTTTTTCTTGCTGCTTTTGCCTCAGTTTTTCACTCAGGCCTTGTCCTTAAAATTGAGAATTGTCCTGATTCACTCTATCATATGGAAAATTTGTGTAATTAAAAAAAATAAGACAATTACAGTTTTATTTATTTTTCCCTTACTGATTCAGAGGACATACACATTCTCAAAATTAAAGATACTAAAAAGAAATTTTCTTTGGGTAGTCATTTCAAAGTCAGAATATGATACTTATTCTTCATAAGACAATTTCAAATTCAACTATACATTTTGAACTATCAATATTATCAACTGAGTATAAAAATTAAAATTTCAAAAGAACATAAAGATAAGTCTAAATCACTTTATATTGCTGTCAACTTAGCATTCTCTCCTTTTTTGGCTAAGATCAATGTCTTAAACTTGTATGAGGGACAGGGCAAAGTTAGCAAGAGAAGGAGAAAAGAGAGCTCTTCAAGTCTTCAGACTGTTCTTTGAGTCACCGAGTCTCTTTAGAATTCAGATGCTTTTGTCTTCAAGAGAAAAGATGGAAGATGCCAACCTCATTCCAGCTTCCTGAAAGAAATACAGTACTCTACTGGTCAAGCTGAGTTACCTGGCTCACATTTGGTGAGTGCCTTCACTTTGTATTGTTTGGTACATATTATTTTTTTAATTTTAATTTTATTTCATCAATTTAGAACATTATTCCTTGGTTACAAGAATCATATTCTTTCCCTCCCTCCCCTCACCCACCCATCCCATAGCTGACATGCAATTCTACTGGTTTACATGTGTCCTTGATCAGAACCTATTTCCATGTTGTTGATATTTCCACTAGCATGATCATTTAGAGTCTACATCCCCAATCATATCCCCCTCGACTCATGTGTAATCAAGAAATTGTTTTTCTTCTGTGTTTCTACTCCCACAGTTTTTCCTCTGAATGAGGATAGTGTTCTTTCTCTTACATCCCTCCAAGTTGTTCAGGATCACTGCATTGCTACTAATAGAGAAGTCCATTATGTTCGATTGTACCACAGTGTATCAGTCTCTGTGTACAATGTTTTCCTGGTTCTGCTTCTCTCACTCTGCATCACTTCCTGGAGGTTGTTCCAGTCTCCATGGAATTCTTCCACTTTATTATTCCTTTTAGCACAATAGTATTCCACCACCAACATATACCACAATTTGTTCAGCCATTCTCCAAATGAAGGGCATCTCCTCATTTTCTAATTTTTGCCACCACTAAACTCAGCAGTGCAATGACTGGATCAAAGGGCAGACAGTCTTTTAGTGCCCTTTGGGCATAGTTTCAAATCGCCTTTCAGAATGGTTGGATCAATTCACAACTCCATCAGCAGTATATTAGTGTCCAATTTTGCCACATCCTCTCCAACATTCATTACTTTCCATTGCTGTCATGTTAGCCAATCTGCTAGGTGTGAGGTTATACCTCAGAGTTGTTTTAATTTGCATCTCTCTGATTTTAAGAGATTTAGAACACTTTTTCATGTGCTTTTTAATAGTTTTGATTTCTGGTACATATTCTTTTATAGTTTCTCTCTGTTTTGCTACTGATTTAGGTAAATGAGTTCTATTGACTAAGTGCTGTTTATTCCTTCTGGAACTAATATTTGGTGGGAAATAGGTCACAGTGGATATAAATCTTGAGGTTCCCCTTCCACCAATATTGAAATGGCATACAGAAGTTTTTTGATCCTGAAGCTCCAATTCCCTATACCAATAATATTTAAGAGTGTAGATAGATGTATCTGCTTGTTCTGAGAATATCAGAGTAGCCTACAGTCCCTACGTCCTACCTGGCTCCTGGAAGGAATTATAGCCCCTCTTGAACAAAGGTAGGGGAAGAAAACCTAGCAACATTCCCATACTAAATTCAAAGATAAAATCCTCATAAGATGTATCTGTTTAGGACCTCAATACAATAATAATACAGAAAGATGCGTTGAGGTCATTATTTTATATAAACTTTTCTTAGAGCCTTTTATTTTAATTTTTAAAATGAAATTTTACTATTTTCAATTTACAAGTCAATAAATTTAATGTTCATTTTTTGATATTTTGCAATCCATATTCTTTCCCCCTCCCTCTTGACCAAGAAGACAGGTAATATTATACAGGCTCTACAAATATTATCATCTAATACATATTTCCATGTTCGTCATGTTTTGAAAGATGCATATAGTTTACACTTGACAAAAGTTCATGGAGCAAATGAAGAATGGAATGTTTTAATTTTCATTTGGACTCTGACTATTTCTTCTACAATGGTGAATAGCCTTTTTTGTCATAAGTCTTTTGTAGTGTCCACAATCCTGATTGACACCAGTTAAGTGATTCACAATTGAGTATATATTATTATTGTTACTGTGTACAATGGTCTCTTAGTTTTTCTCACTTCACTTTGCTTCATTTTATATAAATCTTTCTAGGCTGTTGTTGTTCTGTGATTATCTTGTTTGTCATTTCTTATGGCACACTAGTATTCCATTACAAGCATATACCACAATTTGTTCATCCATTCCACAATTGATAGATATTCCTTCAGTTTCCAGTTCTTTGTCACTATAAAAAACAGCTGCCATAAATATTTTTGTACAATTACATTCTTTCCCTCTATCTTGAATCTCTTTGAAATACAGACAAAGTAGTGGTTTCCTGTAGGTTTAAGAAATACTGTATTTTTCTAAAGACTTTGCTCACATCCTCCAAGTTATATGAGAAAGTCTTTTAACTTAGGAGCTCAAAATTGCTGAGTCAGAGCATTGTATTGCTTATGCATTAAAAATTATGATGCAGAAGTCTTTACATATAAGCAAGTTACAACAATAATTAGCTGGGTAATTAGACTTTTACCATAGATTCAGAAAGAGGCCTGAAGAAAAAGATTGATGTGGTGCCTTAAGGCTTGATGTTAACTTGACATAAAAAAGGAATTCCTTCATAAGAAAAGCCCACTGACAACATAGCAAGAGGTGTTAGTCATTTTCAGTTGTATCTGATTCTTTGTGACCCCCAATTGTTATTTTTTTCTTCTTTTTTGTTTCCTTGAAACCCTTAATTTCTGTTTTAGAATCTATCAGTTCTGAATCAGTATCAGTTCTAAGTCAGAAGACTGGTAAAGGGGTTAAGTGACTGGCCTTATAAACATAGGATCTGTCTGAGGACAGTTTTGAACCCAGGACATCCAGTTCCTACACCTGACTCTTTATGCATTGAGTGATCTACCTTCCTCTGCCCCACAATTTCTTGGCAAAGGTACAGGAATGGCTGTCATTTCCTTCTCCACTTCATTTTCCATTTGAGGAGATGGAAGCAAATAAGGTTAAGTGACTTACCCAGGGGCACACAACTAGTAAGTGTCTGAGGCCAGATTTGAACTCGAGGAGATGACTTTTCCTGACTTCAAACCCTGACACTCTATCCACTGTACCACCAAGTTGTCCCAAAGCAAGAAGTAGTCAGAATTTGTATTTAAATTCATCAAAAATACATTAAGCATGTGCTATGAAAGATGAAAAATTGAGGTAAAATGTAGTCTCTGTTATCATCTAGCTTATGTTCTGATTTGTCTTGTGTATATACTGATAAAGTAGTTATTTATATGTTGTCTTGCTTATATGTGATATACTTGAGAGAAGAGACTGTTTTTTTGTGGTTGTTTTTATTTGTTTATTTGTTTTCCTTTTCCCTTGATTTTTATCTCCAGCACTGATACTGGGCACACAGTAAAGGCTAAATAAATGCTTCTTGACTAACCCAAACACAAATTTGTAAAAGTAATATGATGAATTCATATGATAAGTTTATAGGGGGAGTGTAATTCAAGTGAAATAATCACTCTAAAAGAGGAATAATCTTAATTTATTCATCTGTGAAAGGCAGAGGCTGAAGCAGATAAAACTCTAAGGTTTATCTAAATTTGTAATCTGTGATGATTACTTAGGATAACAAGTAAATTTTTGAGGAGAAAGTGACATGTGACTTAAACTTTAAA
Organism: Monodelphis domestica; assembly: GCF_027887165.1. NCBI lineage: Eukaryota > Metazoa > Chordata > Mammalia > Didelphimorphia > Didelphidae > Monodelphis > Monodelphis domestica. Next base: position 318,171,893 of record NC_077228.1, on the reverse strand, counting down.
GGATGGAATTTAAAAGGTGGAAATTAGAAGGGAAAGAGCAAAAACAGAGGATAAGAGTGATACTTTTCAAAGAAAAACAATAACATAATGGGGGAGGGGGATATCTTTACTTGCTTCTGAACTGGATTTAAGTGAGGTAGAGTTACACAAAGTTATCAGCCTCACTCTCTCTTCCAAAGCCATCCAACTCCAGTAGCCAAACAAAAATCAGTATTAGTGCAGATGGCCCAGGATGCAGTGGATGGTCTTGGTAACTTCTATGCATGACCAAGCTCTGGGTTGCTCCACAGTTGCTGCTTTAGCCACCTTTATGGCCTTTGGAGCAAATTGTTCTCATCTCAGATTCTGGACCAAATTGTTCCAGGAAAGTCTTCACATGCTTGGGGTAGACAACTCCCTAAGTCCCTGATGGGTATGAGGCATGTCAGTTACCTCTAGCTTGGTTTAGCCTCTCTGTCAAAGTTTTGCCAGGATGTGTATATGCTGTAGCTTCTTAGAACCACATTTAAGAATTGAGTAACAGGTAGACACCAAAGGTGGATGCGATGCTAGTCCTTCTTGCAAATGATTCATGCACCCCATGCCCTGTGGTATTTGTATAGGAATAATGAATAAGACAGTTTCATTGCATCATAGAGGTTGAGAAAAGGGAATATTAGGAGACAAGCCTGGGAAGCCTTCTCTTTATTAAGCATCATTGGAAAGGAGTTTGAATTTTACTCAGTTTTCAAGTTCTAAGAATCATTCTTACTCATCAGAAAAAGAGCTGTCCTTGTAATTAAGAAGATCTGTATTTAAATCTTACATTTGACACATATTGCCTGTGTGATCCTGAACAAAACCTCTTTATCTTCTAAGAAACTTTTAAAGGTCATTAGTTGCAGATTTGACTTGTAATGGTAGAAATTCCTATCCATGAATTCCCTATAAATCAATAAAATCATGAGTCCAGTCCCTGTTTAAGAAATAACAGTGTTGGCATTAAGTTAGTACAGATGAATGATAGTAAACCATTGCAGGTGTTTAATCAGAGGTGGTGAGGAGAATCACTAGATTTATACATCCAGGATATAAATCTGGAAGCATTATAAAGGATGGACAGGAGTGGCCAAAGAGCAGAAATAGAACTTGTTAGGAGGCTACTGAAATAATTTAGTGTGTGATACTGAGAATCTATAGCAGGATGCTGACTAGGAATAACAGAAGGGATGATTGTGAGAGATTCTATGGAGATAAAATCTATAGTAGTAGGTAAACATCAAAAATGAAATTTGGAGAAAATGAATCAACCATAAAAGCAACCATTCATAGAAAAGAGTGCATAAATGTTGTTAACATTTTTAGAGATAGTAAATCAGTAGTGATTTGGGAGTAAAACTAAAAAGTTTGATTTTCAAAATTTTACATCTGATGGGGAAGTAGGATCTTGAAGTCTGGAAGCAGAAATACCATTTTTATCAAGCACTTATGGGAGGAGGAGCATGATAGACAATTTGGCCAAAAAGAGAAATATGATGGAGCAAGAATATGTATAATAAGAATCACAAAACAATCTCTCTGTATTGTAACAGAGATCTCTTTCCCATATTCAAAGTGCTTCTGCCAAAAGAAAATAACTCTGTATGTTGGCTCTTTCAGTGATTATAAAAAAAAATAAACAAAGGTAATTTGCATTGCAGGCAAATGGACACAGTGTAGAATTGTGCCAAAAGGGGAGAACTGCATTTTATATGTCAAAAATCAAGTGGGAAACTTCTGAGAACTTGGGTGGATGAAAATTAGTGTCTATGGGCTTATCATGAGCCTATTCGGATAGAAGTAAAAGAATTACTTGTGCTGTTCAGGAAAGATGTTTTGTGTGGAGAGTGGGATCCAAATATAAAACAAATAACTCAAATAATTTGGGGGACTTTGATAACAAATAAAAAAGATGAAATAATTATAGCTATATATATATATACACACACATATTATTTCTGAGTACTATGTTTTAGGGAGTATATTTGCAAAATGGAGTGGCTGTCAGTACAATAAGGGGATGAGAGGCTACATTATAATATAGCAATAGTTTGAGTGGCTTAAGCTAGGGAATCAAAGAATTAGGTGGAATATGATAGCTATCTTCAAATGTCTATAGTCTTGTCCCATGTAATAAGGATTTGACTTATTCTGCTTGACTCCAGAGGGAAGTACTAAAAGCAATAAAATTTTCATTAAAAGATTTTGATTTTACATAAGGAAAAGGTCAATCTCTCAGCAATTTGAACTGTCCAAAAATGGAAGACTATGACTAAAGGGACCAAGAGCATTAGTTGTATTGACTGACAAATTTTTTTTAAAGTTAAAAGTAAATTGAATTTTAAAAATTAGTTCTATCCATATAAATGTATTGTAAATACAAGTAATAAAATAATATATTTTTACTTTGAAATAAAAAAATCTTCCTATATATAGCATATAAAATATATTAATTAATTAACACAACTTGGTCATTTGAAGTATTCCTAAATTCTGGTCCTATTAAGAGCAGACATCTTGGAACCTCAATCAGAGACTGGATAATGTCTTATTAGAGACATAGAGATGATTCTTTGTTTAGGATAACGAACCAAATATACAAAAAACTCTGAATTCTCTAGCAATTCTGAGGTTGATATTTGTGAGTTAAGAAAGAATGGGTGATGATATGCTAAAGTTTGGAGGAATTTAGAGAGGAATTAAGTAAACTCTTGAGATAGACTATCATGGAGAAGATAAAGCATGCCAAGTAACAGGGAAGGCCTAGCTAAGGTTATGTACCATAAATTTCCAAGATGTGAAATTAGCTAGTTTTGTGATATTTTTCAGTGCCCTCAAGACTGTCTATGGGCCATTAAATCCCACCACCACTCACTTGCTATCCTCTGACAGTGACACTCTCATAAAAGATAAAAAAGGCATCAGCAACAGGCGGAAAGAACACTTCAGTCAGCTTCTGAAGTGACCCTCTTTAGTCGACCAAAGCGCCCTTGATCAGATCCCCCAAAACCGCACCATTGAGCAACTTGACGTCCCTCCTTCAGTAGAGGAAGTCCAAAAAGCCATTAAACAAATGAGTGCAGGCAAGGCACCCGGTAAAGATGGGATCCCAACCAAGGTGTACAAGGCCTTAAATGGAAAGGCGCTCCAGGCATTCCACATAGTGCTGACCAGCATATGGGAAGAGGAAGACATGCCCCCAGAACTCAGATATACCTCCATTGTAGCCCTATACAAGAACAAAGGCTCACGAGCAGCCTGTGACAACTACAGAGGCATCTCACTACTCTCCACTGCTGGAAAGATCCTCGCCCATGTTATACTCAACAGACTCCTGTCATCTGTTTCAGAGCAGAACCTGCCTGAATCACAATGTGGCTTCCGACCAGATAGCAGCACCATCGACATGGACTTCACAGTGAGGCAAATGCAGGAAAAATGCCTTGAGCAGAACCTGAGTCTCTACATTATCTTCATAGACCTGACAAAGGTGTTCGACACAGTGAACAGGGACGCATTGTGGGTGATCCTCAGCAAGCTCGGTTGCCCAGCAAAATTTGTCAAACTGATCCAGCTCTTTCATGTCGACATGACAGGGGAAGTCCTATCTGGTGGAGAGACTTCCGATTGCTTAAACATCTCTAATGGCGTGAAACAAGGATCCAAAATGCCAGCCAGGCACTTGGGCGGCTGCTCTCCAAAGTCCTCCAACACAGAGGTGTAAGCACTGCGACAAAGCTCAAAGTGTACAACGCAGTGGTCCTCAGCTCACTCCTGTATGGTTGCAAGACATGGACACTATACCGGAACCACATGAAGCAGCTGGAGAAATTCCACCAATGCTCCCTCCGGTCAATCATGAGGATCCGATGGCAGGACCGAATCACCAATCAGGAAGTCCTCGACAGAGCCAACTCCACCAGCATCGAAGTCCTGGTCCTCCAAACCCAGCTACGATGGTCTGGACATGTCATCCGCATGGACCCACAGCGAATACCAAGACAGGTATTCTATGGTGAACTGTCAGCTGGACTCAGGAAACAAGGCCGACCAAAGAAAAGATTCAAGGATCAGCTAAAGTCAAACCTGAAGTGGGCTGGCATGACACCAAAGCAGCTAGAGCTCACTGCCTCTGTCAGAAGCAGCTGGCAAACCCACATTAACCATGCCGCCACCACCTTTGAAGATGAGCAACGTCGATGTCTTGCCGCTGCGCGTGAACGCCGACACCAGGCCACAACTGCACCTCCCGTAACAACTGGCGTCCCAGGCCCCATGTGCCACAAACTCTGTGCCTCAGCCTTTGGACTCCAAAGCCACATGAGGGTACATCGTAGATGAAACTGCACAAAGACAATAGTCATTCTCAATCACCGAGAGACTACCACTACTATTTTATTTTGTTAGTAAGAGAATTCATTTTCAGGAATCTCAGAGCTTTCTTTCCTTCCTCTCACCACAGATGTAATCATTCAGGCAAACAGATATGTATAAATAGATTATTGGATTAGAGGGTTAGTCTGGTGGTAAAGAGAGAGAGGGAGAAAGAATGGAGACCTCCCCTCTCAAAGCAGGGTTCAGGGGAGACAGCTGCTGTTTAACTTGGCCAAGGGAGAGGAGAGGGGGGTGAGTAGTTCCCCCCTTCAGCCTCCCCTCAGCTATGATTTCTCTCCTACAATCTGCCTCTTGACTTCCCTCTACTACTAAAGGCTTTACTCAGAGAGAGAGAGAGAGAGAGAGAGAGAGAGAGAGAGAGAGAGAGGGAGAGTTACCTTTCCCCCTCAAACTGGAACTGGTTTCCACTCACACTAGAGTCAGTTGACAAACTATTCTAACTGGTCAATTTAAGAATAACAGTAAAATGGCTCCTGGAAGGGTTTTTGTGAGGAAAGAGGGAAAGGTGTCCCTATTCTAGCTACCCATACCACCCTCCTCAAGTTGGGGAACCCAGGACTTGGCAGCCTTGGGCCCCTGAGAGATTCAGGCTTGAATGGCTCTGGTCTTGGTCCCCCAGGGCACCAGAAGCTGTCAGGTGATATTGCCAGCTGCTTGGTGCCTTCTCAACACTCCCCACTTCAATTGGGAATTGGTAGGGGGGAAGGATGTCCAATTATCAAGAAAAAAATTTTAGTCTTTCCTCAGGGGCAAAGTCTTGACCAGACCTTTCCTTAGGTTGTCTCAGGATTGAGAGTGAGCTACTGCCTCTCTCTAACAGAAAACTCTTGCTCTCACAAGATTCCAGTACATCTCCTGGAGCCTCTCCCTTTCTGTGGCTGAGGCTCCAGCAATCTCCCAGACTGTGACTCCAGCTCTAAGGTTTGAAACTTCTATCACATTATTTCTTCTGTATTTCCAATTTTCAGTTCATTCTCTGGAGGTGAACATTGACAAGTTACTCTTCCAATATTAAATCTATAGATTAATGTTTCCCATTCATTTGCCAATAAATATGATGATAGTAGTCTCTCTGTAACCGAGGATGATGATTGTCTTTGTGCGTTTTCATCTATGATAGATGCGTGTGCACAAAGACACTTGTGCGTGAAGGAGATTTAAGTGGAAAAGTCGATGCACAGAGACAGTCCCACTCTCTTGGCATTGGAAGCCTGGGTCCATTGGCACGAAAAGTCATTACACCTGGAGACTTCCTCAGCTGCATTGGATGGCCATGTTGTCTTTTGTGCTCCAACACGCCCTAAGCACTCCACAGTGCTTTGCTGTGTCTCCATCTCAGCCATTGAACCTTCTTATTGGTTTCTTCTGTCTGTTCAGCCAAAGCAGTCTTCACATGCTGGGTGAGCAAAGCCTTAGTTCACCAGGGGTCTACGACCCTATGGCTACTCTCACAAGGTTTAGCTGGCCTGTCGAAGCCATTGCCTGGGGTGTGGCTGCTGCTGCATGCTAGCAATATGGTGCTGGCTAAAAGACAAAGAGGTGGATCGGTAGCTAAATTACATATAAATCTAGGCAAGCTAATGTTCAATAAACCCAAAGACCCTGGCTTTCCCAAAAAGATTATGTGTGAAGCTACGAAGATCATTATCCCCACTACTATTAAATATTTTACTAGAAATGCTAGGTATAGCAATAAAAGAAGAAATTAAAGGAATTAAAATGGGCAACAAGGGAATAGTGCTATCACTCTTTGCAAATGGCATGATAATATACAGAATCCAACAAAAAACTAATCAAACAATTAATAACTTTAGCTAATTTGTCCATTTAAAACAAAACCACAAAAATATTCAGTTTGTCTCTATACTATCAACAGCAATAGATGGCAGGAGAAATACCATTTAAAATAACTGTATACAATATAAAATACCCGGTTATTTAACTGCCAAGACAAACCCAGAAACTATATGATCATGACTATAAAAAACTTTATAGATGAATAAAGTCAGACCTAAAATTCACAAAACATTAATTGCTCATGGGTAGGCCTAGCCAATATAATAAAATGACAACTGTTCCTAAATTAATTAATTTATTCTTTGCCATACCAATCAAACTAATTCAACACTTCATGCCATGTAGCAAGATAAAGTCAAAATGCATACATGATTTATAAATAAATAGTAATACCATAAATAAATTGGGGGAACATGGTATCATTTACCATTCAGACATATGTATAAGGGAAGAATTTAGGTTAAAACAAGATCTAGACAACATTATGAGATAGAAAATTGGTAACTTTGACAACACAAAATTTAAAAAAATTCTGCACATATGAAAGCAATATAACCAAGATTAAAATGAAGGCAACAAATTTGTAAAAATCATTATAGAAAATGTCTCTGACCAAGGCTTAATTTCTGAAAAATCTACTGAGTGACCTGAATCTAATCTATAAGAGTACAAAGCATTCCTCACTTGACAAATGGCCAAAGGAGATAAATAGGGACTTCTCAAATGAAGACATTAAAGCTCTCTTTAGTCATATGAAAAAAATACAAATCACTATTAATTAGAGAAATGCAAATTAAAACAATTCTGAGGTACCACCTTAAACCTATAAGAGTGGCTAACATGACATAAATGGAAAATGCTGGAGAGGATGTGGAAAAATTGGGACACTAATACACTGTTGGTAGAAGTTCAAATTGATGTGACCATTCTATAGAACAATCTGGAACCATGCCTAATGGTCCATTAAACTGTGAATGCCCTATGACCCAGCAATACCACTGTTAGGTCTGTATCCCAAAAAGATTAATGATAGTGAAGAAGAACCTACCTGTACAAAAATATTTATAATAGCTCTTTTTGTGGTGACAAAGAACTAGAAGCTGAAGGGATATCCATTAATTGGTGAATGACTGAACAAGTTGTGGTATATACTTGTAGTGGAATGCTACTGTGCCATAAGAAATGACAAAAATGATAGCAAAAATATGGAAAGATTAAAATGAAGTGATGCAAACTGAAATAATCAGAACCTGGAGAATGTTGCACACAGTTAGAATGATAATGTATGATAATCAAATTAGAATCACTTCATTAATATCAAGACAACTTGACAATCAAGACAATATCTAGGACAACTTCAAGAGTCTCAAGACAAAAAGGGATATCCATCACAACAGAAGTAACAAATTGTATCTAAATGGAAATTGAAACATTCTATTCTTTATTTCTCCATGAATTTTTCTCTAATATAACTAATATATGTCTTTTTATATGATATATGTATCATATGTTTCATATTACTTACCATAGTACAGAGGAGGGAGGCATGAAGGTTGAGAGAGAACATGGACTTTGAAAAAATAAAATATTAAGAAATTGGATTGACATGTAATCTGGAAACAAAATGTATAAATAAAAAAAGATGAAATCTATAGCTGTATATAATAATCTCTTGAATCTATTCATTTCACTCTTCATTATCTCATGTAAAATATTTAACTTTTATTTTAATTATCCTAATCCTCATTTCTAATGGCACAGTACTATTCCATCACACCTATATGCCATAATTTGTTTAGCCATTCTCAAGTTATGGACATCTCAATTTCCAGTTCTTTGCTACCACAAAGAGACTGATATAAACATTTGGAAGATATATAGGATTTTTTTTTCCATTTTCCTGATCTTCTTGGGAAATGTAGGATTTAAATTCATGTCCAATCATTCAAGTATTATTTTTATAAAGTTTATTATTTGACAAAACAGAACCACGTGACTAAGTTTTCCTACCTGCTCAAAATCCCCACTCCGCCAAAGTCATGACAGGAAGGAGAGAGGAAGAGAGATGGACCTCCACCCAATTTATATCCTGTCTACATCAGCACATAACAACAGGAAGTGAGTGGGGTTCTGGGAATCATAGTTTTGCTGGGGATAGTAGTTTTTAGGGTAACAGATTCTAATTTCACAGAAACATAGCCAGCAAAGTTACTACTGAGTCTAAGAGTAAACACAGTTTTAGAATTCTCTTGGCATAATTCCAAATTAGTCTCTAAAATGGTTGGAATGGTTCACAGTTCCACCAACAGTGCTTTTGGGTCCCCATTTTTTCACGTCCTCCAACATTTATCATTTTTCCCTTTTGTTATTTTAGCTAGACTATTGCATGTGAGGTGTGTGAACTTTAGATTACCCCACCCTGCTTAGTCTAACAAAATCAGGAATATGTACATCCATACTTAAGTATTCAGTATCTAGAAGGATGGCCTATGATAGACATGTGCTTGCAAATGACAAATCAGAAACAGCTGATAGACCCCTGGGCTGCCCTACATCAAGCTTAAGCTATCATTGGTACAGGTGAGATGCAGGAAAGTGATATAAAAACATCTATTTATTTTGTGCCACTTCCTCTCTCTGATCTCTTTTGTGGTGGAGAGGTGGCTGGTGGCAGTGTGCTGAGCCTTTCGGCATCTTGGGGTGGTGGCAGCTATTGTCTGGTTTAGTGGTGAGTTTTCCTTGATACCATACTGTAGGAAGCCTAGTAACCTAGTTCATGTGAGGCGTCTTCTCTGAGCTCTCTTGGAGTTTAGGCTGATTTTTACTCCTTTACCTTCCAAACACTATCCACTTAGAAGTCTCTAATATTCTTCAGAAACCTTGTGGCAGAGGACTTTGAAGTCCCCCCTAGCACAGGCCAGGCAGGAGAAACCCTATATCCTTTTCCCTCTCTCTTCCCCTTGATTTCTTCCCTTTATATTGATTAAACTACCATAGATTTCCAAACTGACTTGGGTATTTTATTTGGGATATCCCCTGGTAACCAAAAATCAAATATAGATTAGGTCACGACCCTAAATTATCCTTACAGTCTGGCAAACATGAAGGGATGACAAGGACCCTCAAATTTCTGTGAAACCTCTTTCCTTTCTTTATTACTTCCCTAAGCTAGTCAGTCTTTTAAATAGCTAACTTGCCTTCAAAACACAGCTACTAGAGCAGATGAGTATAAAATATATTTTTCTCTCTTTTCCCCTCTCAATTCCTTGAATTGAACAAAGCTGTTTTTTTTTAAACCTAAAAGTGGCAGGACTGGGGAAACTGTTTACCTACAAATCCCCTTTCCTTCAAGGAACAAACAACCCAATTAGTCAACCCACACTGACAATACTGCCTAGATTACTCTTAATTAGCACTGAGAGAAACCTGGAGAAAGTTTTGGCCTTTTGCTCCTCCCCACATGTTTTGTGAGGTCTGCTAGGGAAATAACTTATATATATATATATATATATATATATATATATATATATATATATATATATATATATATATATATATAAATACTACATTCTCCAACATTTATATGGTGGTTGAAGAATTAGGGACATTAAGGATTTCAGAATACCTCCAATTTCTTATGTTATTAGGTAATTTAATTTTTGTACTCCTAAATACTGTGATAAGAAATGCTAACATAAAAAAAGTTGAAACTGAAATGCAGAAAAACATGCAAAAATCCAAAGATAAAATGCAGGGAACCATGCAAAAATCTGAAGCTAAAATACAGAAAATTATGCAAAAATCTGAAAATAAAGTACAGTAAATTATGCAAAAAATCTGAAGCTAAAGTACAGAAAAACAAAATCTGAAGCTAAAACAAAGGAAAACATAAAAAAATTGAGATTAAAATACAGGAGAACATGCAAACCCAATTGGATAATTTAAAATGTTTCTTACAGGATAAATTGGCAAATATCTACCCCACCAAAAACAGGTCTGAACCTGACAAACCTAATTTTGAACCTCTAAAGGAGGAAATTTCCTTCCCTGAAATGGAGATGGAAAATACCTTCCCTATATCTCAGCTAACAGACTTGTTCTCTCATGGTCTGCAAATCTTGGCTGAACTTCATCCCCAAGACCCTTCTGAAACCCAAACTTCTGAAATCTCAGTTTCTCCTGTTCATCCTCCTACCCAAAAACCAATTCCAGCCCCAAGGAAATCTCGTCCTCCTAAAGAAACTCATCTTAGTGAAACTGACCTACAGGTACCAAATTCAATTACAGGCCTTTTTCCTCTAAGAGAAGTACCTGAAATAGGACACAACAGCAATGTGGTAACTCTAAGGCACAATATACCATTTATTCCCTAAGAAATAAATGCATTCACATGAAATGTTCCCACATATGAACAAGATCCCTTTCTGGTAACAAAAAAATGATGGACATATTTTTCAGTATAATCCATCTTATAAAGACATTGAAAACTTGCTACAGACTTTTTTAACTGAACGTAAGAAAAATAAAATAATTTCTCATGTCAATAAAACCCAGGGGTACAATGCAACACACTGGCCATCTCAGGATCCTGAATGGGACTATAACAACTCTGAGGATTATTTACAACTAGGCCATTGTATGGAAGCCATCTTAACGGCAATGAGAGAGTGTGCATAGAGTACAGATCAGTGGACAGAATTTGAAAGAATTAAGCAAAATGAGGAAGAGACACCCTCCAGATTCATGGACAGAATAATTGAGTTTGGGGGTCAATACCTGGATTTTGACCTTTCTAAAGAAAATTGCATAAGACAAATTAGAAGGAACTTCATCAATAACTCTTTCAAAGAGATTAGGGATTATTTTAGAACACATTGCCCAAGATGGCCAGAGATGGACCTTGAAGAATTGAGGAAAACAGCTCTATATATTTCAAAGGGAAACAAAGAAAAGGAGGAAGAGAATAATGATCTCATGGAGAAAATGGAGAAACAATTGACATATTTAACAGATAAGATGGCTAAACTGGAAAGAGAGCATGATACTCAACCAGTGGCACTTACCCCTCTCCAGGAATCTAACTATCAATCCATTACCTGCCAATTCTGTGAGAAGAAGGGCCACAGAATGATAGAGAGTAGAACTTTATTCAAGGAAATCAGAAGGAATATGCAGTTTAATAACAACTACAAAAGTGATAATTATAGAAATAACTATAATAATGATAATGGAAACCACAACTTGAGGAATGATAACTATAGAAATAGATATTGGGAAAATGATAACTCAAACCAAATGACTCCACAACAATATAACTTAAGTGGTGCTTGTCCAAAAAATACTTGGGGTGCTAATGCCCCTCAGGGGGGTGCCCAAGGAACTTCTCAAATACTATGAAGCTGTTGGGGGGGTGACTAGGGCACAGGAATCAGAGGATACAACTTTTGATTTTCCAGACCCTGATGTCCTACTACCCATTGTCCCTATCCAATAAACCCTCCTATACTGATGAGCCCCATGTTACCTTAAAGGTGGGTAACACCTATTATGATTGTCTTCTAGACACTGGAGCTTCCAAGTCTGTATTAAAGATACTGGGGGGGGGAAGACCCCTATTGGGGTCTTGATTGGATTTTAATGATAGTGATAGGTTTAAGATAATCAGCTTTATGATTCTAAAGTGATTAGTATTATTTCCATTATAATCTTAATATAATCAGTAAAATTAATATATTTTATAAGGATTTCTAATTAAAGCATAAAAACTGCTTCTAATGGGATATATAACCCCTCCCTAAATTTGTACTTCTCTTTATCATAAGATGCTGACTATCCAAATCTCATGTCCCAATATGGCACAAACATCAGGCACCCTTTCCTGTTTAAAAATAGTTATCTCTTCCCCCAGATCAAATGAGAGAGAGGTAATGGTCATTTGACTTGACTAAGTCATTAGTCTAATGACTAATATGGGCTTTCTGAAATGAACTAATCAGCTTTGTAATTGGGTAACTGTTTCTAAATAAGGACTATATGATGTTATGTCTTGTGATCTTGTATGGAAGTATTCATTTTGTTATAAAAACCAGGTCTCAGCCTCTGGGCATTGCCTCTTGCCAGGATCCAACAATGTAATACACGCAAGAGAATGCTTTTATTGGAGGACTTGGCCCTCTTCCAATAAAATCTAACTTTCTACTTGGACTTGGAGAAATTTGGCTTTTTGACTTTATTTATCTAAATTATCTATATGGAGTCTGTGGGTTTCTATTTCACAACAGTTGGCGACTCTGGTGGGACTAGAGTTACAGCCTTATCACCTCCAAGGGATCTCTCCATACAGAAAAATACTGATCTCAAAAGGATACCCACAGGATTTATTCTTCCTGTTTCTTTTTCTGAGAGAGAGGCTGAGTTTCGGTGGTCAGATGATGACTCCTGTAGTCCAAGAATCCTGTCACCCAAGTAAGGTAAGAGGATTTGTAATTCTTCAAGGCTGCAGACATGGAAATATTTCCAGACCTATCTCTCATTTTTCTTCAATTGTCTTTTAAATTTGGTATAGGCCAGAAGTTTGTGAAAGAAAGGAACTGAAACTTTTCTTCTTGTATTTTGTGGAAATGAAAAAAAAATTTAATGAATTAAAATTAATAAGGCAGTTTTTTCTGTATGTCCTATGCTAAGTAATATATAATTTTAATTAATTAACAAATTAATTAAATAAATTAAATAAATAAATTAATAAATTTATTTTTTTTAAAAATTAAAAAAATAAAATAAATTAATTAATAAATGTAATTAAATAAAAAAATAAAATTGGCAGAGAGAAAATTAAGTGTTTCTGTCTAGGTTATTAATTTAAGGTGTTATGCTCTCTTAGAAACAGATTTTTTTAGTTTTTTTAGCTCACTATGAAGGAAAGCAGACTCTGTGAATAAATAACAAGAAGTTTTTTGTTGTTTGTTTTTATTTTTTTAATGTAAAATTTTGTGTGTGGACCTATGCTTGGGCAAGAAGTTTTGGGGAAGGTGAGTCAGAGGGCTAGATTTGCCTGGCTAGGTCTATGCCTGGGGGACATCTACATTGTGTTTAAATTGTTCCCACTCACATATTTAGTTTAGTGTAGTTTGTGTGTGTGTGTGTGTGTGTGTGTGTGTGTGTGTGTGTGTGTGTGTGTGTTATGGTGTACTGTGGGAGAACTGGAACTCTCAAGGAGACCAGAGTGCTGGTCTCATGGCCAAAGAAACTTTGCAAGGGTTTCTCAGCTTTAACTCCTTGATTAGGGTGTTCCTGAGAATCCCTTGCCTTTATTAGAGTATTGACTAGAACCCCCAGCAAACATGGTTTATTCACATGAAGGGTTAACATTTCTTCTTGACAAGCTTTGTGACCCTGATGGATGGGATGCCTCCCAAAAGGGACTCTAGAATTTTGAGGGGACCTATTCAAGAAGGCTCCCCCCAAACAGATTTTTTTTAAAAAGCTTGGGATAATGGAGATCTGCACATTGAACAACAAAAAAAAAAAGATAGGGACAAATCTATTAAGTATTGTTTTCTTTGATCTAAAGCCTTAAGAACTGGCCAAAAGTTGTGACCCAAAATTTTATGACTAAGTTAGAAACCCTATTAGAGAAACAAGAAAATTGGAAACAACTTGAATATTATGGAGATTGGAAATATCTGGTTGGGCAAGAAAGTAAGAAAAATTAATTGAGCAGGAGGAAGAGGTGAAGAAAAAAACTGGGACCATTTTTTTTGCAAACCCTCTTAGCCCCTCCTTTCTATTCTGAAACTGGAAAGGGGAAAGAGCAGTGCCCAAAATCAGGAACCCAGCAAATGCCTGGCTCAGAGTCCAGTTTCTGGGAATGTTGCTAAGATATGGATGGAGAACAAGGTTTTGCCCAGAATTAGGCAAGAGTGCAGACTTGACATTATTGATGAGACACCCCTCAGATTAGGGTTATACAAACCACTAACAGAGTAGTGGTAGGCTCAGGAGGGGCCGGGACCTGGCCCTTACAAGATCCAGGATGGGATTATAAGACTGTTGGAGACAGAATAGTTCAGCTGATATCAGAATTAAAAAAAAAAGTGGCGGGAATGATTTTATTTTCAGAATGTCCAGAGAATTATAGCAAGTTTCAAGAGACCATATAGGAGAAGGATGAATCACCTATGAAGTTTTATGACAGGCTGTAGAAAAGTGCCAAGAGATTCACTAGGCTAGATCCTATTAACCCTAGGATGACAGAATAATCAATGCAGCATTTGTAAACCAGTCTCTCCCACACATGAAGGAGTATTTCCTGAAATACTGTCCAGGCTGGCATGAGAAGTCTATAGGTGAATTGAAGGCTATTGCTTTGTATGTGTTTGAAGGAAAAGATGAAGTGAAAGATAGAGAAGCTGCTTCCAAGCCCAGGACAAAGTTCCAAGGCAGTTTTAGCTCTGCTTCAAGAAAGACAGTGGCCTGCAATAGGTCATATGCAGAAAGAGTGTTGTCAGAGAAGGAAGGATTTAGTAGATGAGAACTTTAGGGATAGAAGTGTAGTTGCTTAGGTGGAAAACAATAACAGAAATTGGCCACAGATTAGAAGTTGGAATCCATGAAAACAAAGTTGGAAACACAAATAGAGGGATAGGAATTTTCAGAACAGAGATACTTATCCCCAAAATAAAGAGACTTCTCCAGCATAATGGGACAAGGGAGATGCAGGTTCAGAGGCAGGCTCTGAGACTCACAGGGTAGATTTTCCAGCTGCCAAGAATGATTTTGAAAATTGCTGTTTCAGTTTTACCTATCCTGCCCATCCTAGCCTCTCCCCTTCCCCAAGTGTATTTGTATATTGAAAGTGTTAAGGTTACTTCTTTAATTGATACAGGAGCTTCACTATATGTTCTTCAATACATTTTTAAGGATTAAGGAAATAGAGTTAAGAAGATGAATGTGGTTGGAGTAGATGGTAAAGATCAACAAGTTCCCTTATGGTAACCTCTAGAAGTGAATATAGGTTCAATTACAAAAAATGCATTCCTTCCTATGGATATCACAATCACCTGCCAACTTTTTGGGTCAAGATTTACTGTGTGAAACTAAATATGGTCATTCATTGTTTGTCTGATAAAAATCTTGTATTGAATGTATCTGATGAAAAATTGTTAACTCTTGCTTTTGTATAATGTTCTAAGTGAATACTGTCCTGTTTTTGTAAATGTTTTAAGTGAATACTGTACTAAGGATTTACCTGAAACCTCCACTTAGAAGGATGATGATGATTTGCCTTATTTCCCTATTCCTGATTCCTTGCCTCAAGAGTTTTGGGCAACTTCCTTTACTGATGTTGGGTTGTTAAAATAAGCGATACCAGTTTCTATTGCTGCTAGAGGAGGGGAACCACCATCTGTGCCTCAGTACCCTCTATCTAAAGAAGTAATTGTGGGAATTGCTTCCATAATTGATTCATTGATTAAACCAGGAATTGTTGTTCCATGTAGATCTGAAGTCAATGCTCCTATACTTCCTAAAGCCTAAACTTAACACTGAATGTAAACCAACATATATTGATTTGTCCAGGATTTGAGAGCAATTAATAACTATGTGATTCCTCTACACCCTGTTGTGTCTAACCCCACAACTATTGTGTCCTTTATTCCTTGTGGTGCAACTTGCTTTTCTGTTTTTGATCTATATGCAGCCTTCCATTCTATTCCTATTAGCCCAGAATCTCAATACCTGTTTGCATTTACCTGGCTTGGTCATCAATAGACCTTTACAAGATTTCCAGGGATTTGACAATGCATCCAACTTTATTCTCCCAGATTCTACAGCAAGATTTGTCTACCATCACTTTGGAAGACTCTACTTTGATTCAATATGTAGATGATTTGCTCCTAACTTCGCCAGATCAGGAAACCTGTTATGGTCATCTGGTTCAAGAGCTTGCTCAAAAGGGACATGAGATTTCAAAAAACAAGGTACAGTTGTGTAAGTCATAAGTAGAATATTTGGGTTTTATCTTGTCACCAGGAAAAAGAACTATTACACCAAAGAGAGTTCAGGCTTTGTAGAAATTATCCATTCCTAAGACTAAGAAGCAAGTATGAGCAATATTAGGGGCAGCAAGTTATCGTCGTGCATGAATACCAGCCTATTGGGAAATTATTAAGCCTCTCACTTAACTGACAAAAATTTTGGTCACTGAGCCTTTGGAGTTGACACCAGAACAGCTTGTGGCTCTGAGGGAACTAGCAAAGGCACTATTGACTGCAATCACCCTCAGGCTTCCTAACTACTCTAAGCATTTCACTCTATATGTCCACAAGAGGAGGGAGGTAGCATTTGGAGTTCTAACTCAAACTTTTGCTTTTTTTCCAGAGACCTGTAGATTACTACTCAGCTCAGCTAGACCCTGTAGCAGCAGGAGCTCCTCCCTATCTGCATACAGTGGCTGAAGCTGCTCTGCTAGTCCATAAATCATTAGACCTAATTTGGGATGTCCTTTGATGATGCAGTGCTCCCATGAAGTTGAGGCTCTATTGATAAGACACAGAACTCAAGAATTTTCAGATTAGAGAATTGCTAGATATTAAGTGACTCTATTAGCAAATGAGAATATCACCCTAAAGAGATGGAACACCTTAAATCCTTCCACATTACTCCCAGACCTTCCTGTGTCAGGAGAACCTTTCCATAACTATGAATCTGTTCCTGACCTTTCAGAAAGACCACTTCAGGATTTGGTGGATATTCCTTTGGAAAATCCTGAGCTTGATGTTTCTTCCTTTGTTGAACAAGGTTGTCATTTTACTTGGGCAGCCATATTTACGGAATATGAAATCTTATAGGCAGCCTCTTTGCCTTCCAGTCTGAGGGCTCAAGCTGCTGAACTTCTCATGCAAACGAAAGCTCATTTCTTATCCAAAGGAAAGTGTTTTAACATGTACTCAGATTCTTGCTATGCTGTGGGAATTTGTCATGCCACAGGAATGTTGTGGTTATGAAGGGACTTCCTCACCTCCACTGGAAAACAGGTAGCCTACTCTGACCAGATAAAGAACTTGTTAGAAGCTATACAATTGCCCAGAGCCTTGGCCATCTTACATTCATTGTTCAGCACACAAAAAGGAAAGTGATCCTGTGTCCAGAGAAAACAAGAGCTGATTTAGTTGCTAAGTCAGCAGCCAAGGATCATCATAATGCTGGCTATTCCAGAAGAGAAACCTGATACATATAAAGACTCTGTTCTCCCTAAAGGAAATTGGACAGGAATCATCTATGAAGGCAAGGAAGTGGACACTTGGCTTAAGCAGTATGATGCTAAGCAGTTTTCAGGGATCTGTGTAAGTAGTGAGGAAGGCAAGCCATTTCTTCCCCAAAAAATGTTAGCAGCAGGCCTGTGTTTAGTAGTACATGCAGGTGGTCACTATTGTTTACAAGAAATTGTGGATACAATAAGAAGGGGCTGGATAGCATCTAGAATCACATTGGTAGCTTCTTAGAATCACTGTAGGTTGTCCTGACTGTTTGGCTTTTAATCAACATGCTTTTAGAAAGGTTGCATATGGTGGTCACCCTCTAGCCTATCTCCCATTTGAAGTTTTACAAATTGATTTTATAAATATGCCCAAAGTTGCTCAATGGAAATATTGCTTGGTTATTATTGATCATTTGACTCATTGGGTAGAAGTTTTACCTGCTTCAAAGGCAGATACTGATTTTGTTACTGATTGTCATTTTTTCCTTATGAAATGTTACTTGGTCATCTGCCTCTAAAGGCCAAGCCCTTTGTTACTGTATATACTTCTATGCTTTGGGGTGATGTGACAACTGCCAAGTATCTTAGGGAATTGCAGCACAGGTTTAAGGAATTTCAACAAATGGGAACTATGGTTCAATCAGGCCCTGTTGCTTTTGAACTACATCATTTTCAACCTAGTGCTTTTGTCTATATAAAAAAAATTGTCAGTGGAATACAAATATAGTCATATGGGAATTAGCTGGTCCTTTAAGGCTCAGGCCTATTCTACTTCTCAACCAAATGGTATAGATCTGTTTGTCACAGTACATCTTATATCAGGTTGAGGCAGACTTTGCCTCCTTAGAGTTTTTTGAGCCTGACTTTTCCAACATTCTAGGTACTCCTCTATGACATAGTTCCCTAGTCTTACAAGGAGGGATAATAATAATAATAATAATAATAATAATAATAATAATAATAATAAAATAATAGATAGGAAATTGGAAATAGACACAAAATTGGAAATAGCTAGGAAAATAAATTGAACATACAAATTTCAGCAACAACAGCAATAACAAACATCTCATTTAAACTGAATTGCACTCTCAATATGCACATAGTTCTTTCTCTAGATGTGGATAATATTCTTTCCCATAAGTTCCTCTGAATTGTCCTGGGTCTTTGCATTGTAGTAGAAAACTACATTGTACCACAATGTATCAATCTCTGTGTACAGTGTTCTCCTGGTTCTGGGCCTTTTGCTCTCCATCAATTCCTGGAGGTCTTTCCAGTTCACATAGAATTACTCCAGTTCATTTTTCCTTTTCAGCACAATAATATCCCATTACCATTATATACCAAATGTTATTCAGCCCTTTCCCAATAAATAGACACCCCCTTATTTTCCAATTTTTTTTGCCACCACAAAGAACACGGCTATAAATATTTTTGTACAAGTCTTTTTTCCCTATTATCTCTTTGGTGTACAAATCCAACAGTGGTATGGCTGGGTAGGCATTCTTTTAAAGCCTTTGGGCATAATTCAAAATTGCCTTCCAGAATGGCTGGAGCAATTCACAACTCCACCAGTAGAGTATTAGTGTCCCAATTTTACCACATCCCCTCCAAGATTTATCACTTTCCTTTGCTGTCGTATTGGCCAGTCTGCTAGGTAAAGGGTGGCATCTCAGAGTTGCTTTAATTTGCATTTCTCTAATCAGGAGGGATTTAGAACACCTTTTCATGTACTTATTGATAATTTTGATTTCATCCTGTGAAAACTACCTATTCATGTCCCTTAACCATTTGTTGATTAACTTGATTTTTTAAAAATTTGTCTTAGTTACTTATATATTTGGGAAATTAAACCTTTGTCATAGAGTTTTGTTATAAAAATGTTTTCCCAGTTTGTTGCTTTCCTTCTCATTTTGGTTCCATTGGTTTTGTTTGAACAAAAACTTTTTAATTTGATATAATCAAAGTCAGTCATTCATTTTATATTTTTCAGTGTTCTCTGTCTCTTACATGGTCTTAAATTCCTTCCTTTCCCACAGACCAGACAAGTACTATTTTATGTTCACCTAATTTATTTATAATTTAACTCTTCATATTGAAGTCATTTACCCAATTTGAATTAAACTCGGTATAAATAGGGTATAAAATGTTTATCTAAACCTAATTTTCTCCATACTGTTTTTGAATTTTCTCAGCAGTTTTTGCCAAATAGTGAGTTCTTGTCCCAAAAGCCAGGGTCTTTGGGTTTATTGACCATTAGCTTGCCTAGATTTACACATAATTTAGCCACTGATCCACACCTTGGTCTTTTAGCCAGCACAATATTGCTAGCATGCGGCAGCGGCCACACCTCAGTCAATGGCTTAGACAGGCCAGCTAAACCTTGTTAGGGTAGCCTTAGGGTCATAGACCTCTAGTGAACTAAGGCTTTGCTCACCCAGCATGTGAAGACTGCTTTGGTGGAACAGACAGAAGAAACCAATAAGAAGGTTCAAAGGCTGAGAGGGTGACGCAGCAAAGCATTGTGGAGTGCTTAGGGTGTGTTGGAGCACAAAAGACAACACGGCCATCCAATGCAGCTGAGGAAGTCTCCAGGTGTAACGACTTTCCATGCCACTGGACCCAGGCTTCCAATGCCAAGAGAGTGGGACTGTCTCTGTGCATCGACTTTTCCACTTAAATCTCCTTCACGCACAAGTGTTTTTGTGCACACTCATCTACATCACAGATGAAAGCGCACAAAGGCAATCGTCATCCTCGGTTACGGAGAGACTACTACTATATTATTTTGATGACCACTGCTTTATAGTACAGTTTAAGATCTGGTACAGCTAGGCATCCATCCTTCACTTTTGTTTTCATTATTTTCCTTGATATTCTTGACCTTTTGTTCTTACAGATGAAGTTTGTTATAAATTTTTCTAATTCTATAAAAAGTTTTTTGGTAGTTTGATAGGTATGGTACTGAATAAGTAGATTAATTTGGGTAGCATTGTCATGTTTATTATATTAGCTTATCCTGCCCATGAGCAATTAATATTTTTACACTTATTTTGATCTAATTTTAGTTGTGTGAAGTGCTTTGTAGTTGTCTTCATATAATTCCTGTGTTTATCTTCATAGATTTCTAAATACTTTTTACTGTCTAAAGTGATCTTTAATGGAGTTTCTCTTTCAAACTCTTGCTGATGAGTTTTATTGGAATGACATTGACTTTGATTATATCGAATTAAAAAGTTTTTGTACAAACAATTAATACAGTTCTAGCTTTAATTATGTGGAAAGTGTTTTGTAGTTATATTCATAAAATTCCTCTGTTTGTCTTGTAAGATTGATTCCTAAATATTTTATATTGTCTAGAGTGATTTTAAATGGAGTTTCTCATTCTAACTCCTGTTGCTGAGTTTGTTGGAAATATATAGAAATGCTGATGATTTATGTGGGTTTATTTTGTACCCTTTAACTTTGCTAAAGTTGTTAATTATTTCCACTAGTCTTTTAGTTGATTTTCTGGGGTTCTTTAAGTATATCATCATATTATCTGCAATGAGTGATAGTTTAATTTTTTTCATTACCTACATTAATCCCTTCAATTTCTTTTCTTCTTTAATGGATATCGCTAGCGTGTCTAGAACAGCATTAAACAATAGAAGTAATAATGGGCATCCTTGCTTCACTCTTGATCTTATTGGAAAGGCTTATAACTTCTCCCATTGCAGATGATACTTGCTGATGGTTTTAAATATATACTGTTTATTATTTTGAGGAATGGCCCCTTTATTTCTATACTTTTTAGTGTGTTCAAATGGAATGACTGTTGTATTTTGTTAAAGGCTTTTTTCTGCATCTGTTGAGATAATCATGTGAATTCTGTTGGTTTGAGTATTGATATACTCAATTAGGTGGATGGTTTTCCTAATATTAAACCATCCTTGCTTTCCTGGTATAAATCCCAACTGATTATAGTGAATAATCTTTGTGATAACTCACTAGAGTCTTTTGGCTAGTCTTCTGTTTAAGATTTTTGCATCTATGTTCATTAAGGAGATTTGTCTATAGTTTTCTTTCTTTCTTTCTTTTTGGTCTATGTGGCTTTAGAATCAGTACCCTATTTCTGTCATAAAAGGAACTTGGTCAAACTCGGTCTTTTCTTATTTTGTCAAATAATTAGTATAATATTGAGATTAGTTGTTCTTTAAATGTTTCACATATTTCACTTGTGTATTTATCTGGCCTTGGGGATTTTTTCTTAGGAAGTTCCTTGATGGCTTATTCAATTTCTTTTTCTCAGATGGGATTGTTTTAGAATTCTATTTTTCTTTTTTGTTAATCCAGGCAATTTATATTTTTGTAAATATTCATCCATTTCACCTACATTGTCATATTTATTGCCATATAATTGAGCAAAGTAGTTCTTAATAATTATCTTAATTTCATCCTCATTAGAGGTGTGATCACCCTTTTCATCTTTGCTACTGTTAATTTGATTCTCTTCTTACTTTTTATTAGATTAACTAGTACTTTATGTATTTTGTTTTTTTCAAAGTACCAGCTCCTTGTCTTATGTATTAGTTTAATAGTTTTTGTTTTTGTTTTTTTTTTTACTTTCAATTTGATTAATTTCCCCTTGAATTTTTAGGATTTCCAATTTAGATTTTTATCTGGGGATTTTTTATTTGTTCTTTTTTTAAACATTTTTTAAAATTACTAGTCCAATTCATTGATCCTTTTCATCTATATTTTGTTGGCAGAGGCACTCAGTGATATAAATTTTCTCCTGATTACTGCGTGGCTGTATCCCATAGGTTTTGATATGATGGCTACTCATTGTTATTCTCTTTAATGAAGTTTTTTATGATTTCTTCTTTGACCCACCAGTTTTGAAGAATTGAATCACTTAGTTTCCAATTAATTTTAAATTTCCATGGACCCTTGTTAATTATAATTTTACCTCATTATGATCTAAGAGTGTGACATTTATTATTTCTGCTTTTCTGCATTTCTTTGCAATATGTCTATGACAAAATACATGATTGATCTTTGTATATATGCCATATGCTGCTGAGAAGAATGTCCATTCCTTGTTATCGCTGTTCAGTTTTCTTCAGATATCAATTAACTCATTTTTCTAACATTTAATAAAATTTCACTCATAAATATTGATCCTTTTAGCATTGAATCTGCTGAATTATTGTTTATTGTGGGGGAATTTGGAGAGTAAGGTAGTCTCTTGCTCTGTTCTACCATCTTCCCACAATCTGTCCTTTAAAGAATTCTAGAACTGTTTATATAATTAATTTTATTTCTGCCACTGCACTTTATTTAGAATCACAAATATTTTAAAGTTGGAGGGGCTTTCATAATATATAGATTCTAATGATTTCAAAGTGAGAGATAAATGAGAGCCACTAAACTCTTCCTAAGGGCAGTTAGCTGGAATAGGAGATAAGAGTGCCAGGCCTGGCATCAGGAAGATTCATCACTACTAAAAAACCTTAAAATGGAAGGTTTTCTGTTGGCTACATATTAACTGAGAAAGCCACAGATTAACATTACTTAAATTTTATTGTACTTTATTTATTTACTTAAATAATTTTCAATTACATTTTAATCAAGTTTAGGAGGTACTTGAAACTGTGTTCTATAATTATCTCTGTTCAGGTAGTTCTCAGGTCTATCTGTCCAGTCCTAAAGTCTCTAGCTTTACAATATCAACATCTTAATCTTAAAATACCTCACACTTAAGATTTCCAAAATAGAAATTATCTCTTCTCAAAAGCTTCCTTTCTTACCAAATTTCCCTTGATAGTAAAGTTCCCAATCACCTTGTTGTCATACTCACATTAATATCACTGTTTGAATCTGTTGTTAAGGGTGGTCATTTCTGACTTCACTTCATCTCTTGTATAAGCCCAATCATTTCCATTCATATAACCATCAAGCTAATTAAGATCTTTATCATTTCACATCTGGACAATTACAACAGCCTTTTGATTAGTCTTTTTTTTCCCCAGGTCTCTATATTCTAACCCATTTTTCAGTTAAATACCAAAGTGATTTTCCCCACAGATCAGATGTGCCAATATCATCCTGTATAGATGAACTATAGCCACTTTCTTTTCCATCTAGAAATAATATGGTTTTAAAAACCTTTTACTTCTTAGCTCCTTCTAGCCTCTTCAGCCTTCATATATTTTCATTCTCTCTATTTTTACTATGAAATCTAGCAACGCTTGCAATACTGCTGTTCCATGAACATGATAACTCCATCTCCTGACTCCTTCATTTTTCATAGGATGGCTCCATTGTCAGATATTCTCTCTCTCCTCACCTCTGCTTGGTTTCTCTAGTTTCCTTCAATATTGAGCTCATTTTCCTTCTTTCTGAAAGAGGCTTTTCCAATGTATTCCCATTATAGGGTCTTTTGTCTGAAATGGCTTCTTCTTTCCTTCCTTCCTTCCTTCCTTCCTTCCTTCCTTCCTTCCTTCCTTCCTTCCTTCCTTCCTTCCTTCCTTCCTTCCTTCCTTCCTTCCTTCCTTCCTTCCTTCCTTCCTTTCTTTCTTTCTTTCTTTCTTTCTTTCTTTCTTTCTTTCTTTCTTTCTTTCTTTCTTTCTTTCTTTCTTTCTTTCTTTCTTTCTTTCTTTCTTTCTTTCTTTCTTTCTTTCTTTCTTTCTTTCTTTCTTTCTTTCTCTTTCTTTCTTTCTTTCTTCCTTCCTTCCTTCCTTCCTTCCTTCCTTCCTTCCTTCCTTCCTTCCTTCCTTCCTTCCTTCCTTCCTTCCTTCCTTCCTTCCTTCCTTCCTTCCTTCCTTCCTTCCTTCCTTCCTTCCTTCCTTCCTTCCTTCCTTCCTTTCTTTCTTTCTTTCTTTCTTTCTTTCTTTCTTTCTTTCTTTCTTTCTTTCTTTCTTTCTTTCTTTCTTTCTTTCTTTCTTTCTTTCTTTCTTTCTTTCTTTCTTTCTTTCTTTCTTTCTTTCTTTCTTTCTTCCTAACTGCCTATATATATGTGTGCATATTTATATCTTGAATATATCATTTTAAAACATTTCACCATTGAAGAATTCTCTTGTTTAAGACAGGGTCCATGGGTTTGCCTTTCTTTTTATTCCCAAATGCCAAGTATAGTTCCTGGCATTTATTAAACACTCAATGAATACTTGTTGATTTATTATTGACACTGATGCATTATTTAGATGGAAATGTCAGTAGTTTCATATTAATGCTTTTAGATGTGTCAATTGTAGGAGGCAAGAATCACTTATGTAGGAGTGTGTTCGTGAGTCAGAATTAGATAAAACTAAAACATATAGTCATAAATTATACATAATTTTGAAGTTTGATTCATAGGTCTTGTCAGAACTAGATACTTTACCTTCCTTGTACTATTCCCATTTAAGCACAGGGAGAAATGTTTTTCTTAGGAAAAAAATATGCAAAAATCCATCTCTTTACCATCTCTAACAACTCTACCAGTTTTTCCAGGTTAACTTAGTCCATTTATATTCTTGTTTGTGATTTGTATGGACTACTAACATGAGGATGCTTAAAAAGAATTTCATGGTTACAGTTCTATCCTGCTGCTTTGCAAATTTAAGTAGAAGTACTGGAATGAGATTCATGGATTTATACTTGTAATCAGGAATATAGTAAGACTCAAAAAAAGCCTACATGGCAGCAAGAGAATTAATTTCAAAGGACATATACATGTGAAATAGTTTTTCTAGCTAATTGGTATAGTGCAAATGGGGTCCTAAATAACAAAAATGCTTAATAGCCACGAGGACATGAGCTAAAAGAGCTGATATTCCTATCCTTAAAGGGAAAAAAAGATGCTTAGGAATCACATGCTGGAGAATAATAGCAGAGATCAGTTTAGCAGAAACAACAATAGAAAACAACTCAGAGATATGCTAACTTGCTTCTTGGTAAGATTGCAAAAAAAACAAATATTTAATACCATGTGAGGAACAAGTAGCTGAGATAGTGGCTAAAAAGAGTTTTAGTGGGGGTACATTCCTTAAGGAGTATGGTTTTTCCAGAGTTACCAGTTAACCCCAGCCATGTGTGTTTCCTGACAATGCTCCCTAGCTCATGCTCTCTGTCTGTCTCTGTCTCTGTCTCTGTCTCTGTCTCTTTCTCTGTCTCTGTCTCTGTCTCTCTGTCTCTGTCTCTCTCTCAATCTCTCTCACATTCTCATGTATAACTGGGATGTGGAAAGTCAGTCTTTATGAGCATGTAGCATCATTCTTTTCTTGTCACTTATTCTTTTATTCTTTCATCTGTTCCTTCATTTAATTTTTGTTTATTGTTTTGAAATAAGGTTATTCTTGGTTGGCACACAAAAGCAACATATAAGTGAGGGTATGAGGGTTTTAAGGGATATTGACTAATAACATTCCCCAAAACTGAAATAAATTTTCTGGAGATGAACATGTGAAGTTGTTCTGAGGCATCTTAAAATAATAAGGAATGGAACGTGGAATTTTAAATCTGAATACTTGAGACCTCAGGAGAAAATCTTTTAAATTATTTTTTTTTCTTCCCAATAGCCCCATGATTAGCTACTCAGTGTAATTGCTTCTTAACCCCGGTCCCAACTAAATTTACTTAAATAAGTACTCAACATACAAAACTACAGACCTCCAGGGCAATATTTTTCAGATCTGCTTGAATCAATAAGGAAGAACTAAATAATTGATGATATAATAATTGAGAAAATGAATTAAAATCAGTGTTTCATTAATGAACAAATAATATATATTATAGATGTCCTAAGATTACACTAAGTTTATTATTTGATATAAATAGTACAATCAATTACAAGAATTACATTGAAATCTCATATAAGCAAGAACTGTGTCAATGCCCATTTCTATAATCCATTTTGTCCTTTATACTTCACTAATAAATAAATTAAAATATATTTACTGTATACTTACTATGTTCTGAGAACTATGATAAACATTTAGAATCCTAATAAGAAAATGAATAAATTAAAGCATACACATATATATGTGTGTGTTTGGGTATGTTTACATATATATATATGTATATATATATATGTATATATATGTGTGTGTGTGTGTATGTGTGTGTATACATATTTCATGTCAAGTAGTGAGATAGTCCCTACCTTCACTAAGTTTATATTTTAAAATAGGGAGACAAAACATACATGGGATTTTATGACCAAGAAAAAAGTTTTCATTTAGAAAATCAAAATCATGAGGGTGGAGTCAAGATATTAGATAGGATGTATCTGACAGCTGAAGTCTTCAAAAATTCCTCTACAAATAATTTTAAAATAAAGCCTTAATTCAAATTCAGAAATTGCAGAGCCAACAAAAGGTCAGAGTGATAATTTTTTTTTCTGCCTAAAACAATTTAAAAGATTGATAAGACAGATATATGGGTAGGAGTCAGCCATAAGGATGTCAGCAGCACTAACTATGGGCATTGGAGGTGTTTGCAACAGTGAGGCAATAGTAGCAACTTTGAGAAGTTAGGTTGAACAACTAATAAAAAAGAGATCACAAACTATTGAATAATAAATAAGACTAGAAGCTGGTATTTTGAAAAACATAAACAAAGTACTGGTCAATTTAATTTAAAAAAGGAAAGAAGAAAACCAAATTAACAGTATCAAAGATGAAAAGGGAGACCTCACCTCTAAGGAATAGGAAATTAAGGCAATCATTAAAACTATTTTGCCCAATTATATGACAATAAATATGGCAATATAGGTGATATGGAGGAATATTTTCAAAAATATAAATTGCCTAGGCTAACAGAGGAAGAAATATAATACTTAAATAACTCCATATCAGAAAAATAAATTGAACAAGCCATCAAAGAAATCCCTAAGAGAAAATCCCCAGGTCCAGATGTATTCACAAATGAATTCTATCAAATATTCAAAGAACAACTAATCCCAATACTATAAAAACTACTTGACATAATAAGGAAAGAAGTTCTACCAAATTCTACCAAATACCAATGATACAAATATGGTACTAATTCCAAAGCCAGACAGATCAAAAACAGAGAAATAAAACTATAGACCAATCTCCTTAATGAACATAGATACAAAAATCTTAAATAGAATACTAGCAAAAAGACTCCAGCAACTGATCGTGAGGGTTATTCACTCTGATCAGGTGGGATTTATGCCAGGAATGCAAGGATGGTTTAATATTATGAAAACCACCCAACTAATTGACAATATCAAGAAGCAAACCTACAAAAATCACATGATTATCTCAATAGATGCAGAAAAAGCCTTTAAAAATACAACACTTATTCCTATTGAAAACACTAGAAAATATGGGAATTAAAGGGCCTTTTCCAAGAATAATTAACAGTAAATATCTAAAACCATCAGCAAGTATAATCTGCAATGGGGATAAACTAGAATCCTTCCCAATAAGATCATTAGTGAAACCAGGATGCCCATTATCCCCTCTATTATTTAACATTGTACTAGAAACACTAGCAGTAGCAATTAGAGAAGAAAAAGAAATAAATAGAAAGTATTAAAATAGGCAATGAGGAGACCAAGGATCACTCTTTGCAGATGATATGATGGTCTATTTAAAGAATCCTAGAAAATCAACTAAAAAGCTAATGGAAATAAACAACAACTTTAGCAAAGTTGCAGGATACAAAATAAACACACATAAGTCATCAGCATTTCTATATATTTCTAAAATAGCTCAGCAGCAAGAATTAGAAAGAGAAAATCCATTTAAAATCACCTTAGACAATATAAAATACTTAGGAATCTATCTGCCAAGAAAAACACAGGAATTATTTGAACACAACTACAAAACACTTTCCACACAATTAAAACTAGATCTAAATAATTGGGAAAAAAATTAATTGCTAATGGGTAGGACAAGCTAACATAATAAAAATGACAATCCTACCCAAACCAATTTACTTATTTAGTGTCATACCCATCAAACTACCAAGAAACTTTTTTACTGAATTAGAAAGAAACATAACAAAGTTCATTTGGAAGAAAAAAGATCAAGAATATCAAGGGAAATAATTTTTAAAAAATGTGAAGGAAGGTGGCCCAGTAGTACCAGATCTGAAACTATAATATAAAGCATTGGTCATCTAAACAATATGGTACTGGCTAAGAAACAGAAGGGAGAATCAATGGAATAGAATTGGGCTAAGTTACCTCAGCAAGAGAGTCTATGATAAACCCAAAGATCCCAGCTTTTGGTTTAAAAATCCACTATTTAACAAAACTTCTGGGAAAATTGGAAAACAGTATGGGAGAGACTAATTTTAGATCCTGTGATATTTAAAATGGTTGAGGTCTTAAACTGTAGTGAGTTAAAATGGTGGAAGATATAAGATATAAGAGAGGGTGAGTAAATTTGACCCCAGAAAATATGTTTCACTACAGTGTCTTGGTTTTAAATCAAATATAAGGTGGTCGCCAGGGAAATATTCCCAATTATTCAAATACCCAAGTCAACTGGGTTTTATAGAGAATTTTAATTAATAATATAATGAGGAATTATAGAAAGAGTAGGAAAGGAATAATTATGCAGGGCCTCAAGCCAATATGGCCTAGACCTGAGTCTTAAGAGAGAGAATCAGTCAGTCAGTCTTTTAACACTCACCACAAGGTCTGCCTAAACAAGGATTCTAGTGACACCAGGCCAGCTCCATCTCAGCTGACTTCACCAGAGAGCCTTCCAGCCAAAGACTGTTCCAAAAGGCCTCTCTCCAGAGCCTCCAGAGGGTCAGAGTCCCCTTAGAGGAGCTCCAGCAAGACCTCCTTAGAGATTGTCCTCCAAGAGCTTCCCTTCTCCAGAGCTTCTCTCAAGAGATTCTTCCCAAGCGATCCTCATCAGAGATCCTCCAAAAGGAATTCCTCCAAAAGGAATATCCTCAAGAGATTCTGCTTTGTCTTATATAGGGGTTTTTCTCCCATGTCACCTCCCCTAAGTCCCTACATCTACCAATCACTGTAGATGCTTTCCAAAGGACTGCCCATCTAAATTTCTGCTAAGTAGACCAATCTCCTCAGTAAGTCTGAATCAGAAAAAATTCTGCTGTGTCGACCAATCTCCTCAGTAAGTCTGAATGAGAGAAAACACAGCTGAGTCAACTAATCTCATCAAGAGAAAACTTGCCCGACCCTTTTAGGTACCTAGCATCCCATTGTATCAATTCTAAAAACAGGCCTGGCTCAAAGAACTCCTTGCTTTATTGTGAGCATGGGTCCAAGTACTTTCATTGTTTAGCAAGGAGTTTTCTCTCCTAAAGCAGTCTTAAGTACGGGTAGAGTAGGGGACCTCCCATAGCAAGGCGTTTTCTCCCCTAAAGCAGTCTTAAGTACGGTTGGAGTAGAGGTCCTCCCATTTCTGATCCTTGTGAGTTCTCACATCAAAATGGGGAATGTTTCTCAGTAGGGAATTTGTTCCAATTAAGAGGAAATTTTTAACATTCACAAGTCTGAGAGATTTCAAGATTTACAGTCCACATCTCACACACTACACCAAGATAAACTCAGAATGGATGAATATCTTGAATATAAAGAAGAAAATTATAAATAAATTAGGTGAACACAGAATAGTATACTTGTCAGATAATTGGGAAAGAAAGACTTTAAGACCAAGAAAGAGTCAGAAAAAATTATAAAATGTAAAATAAATAATTTTGATTACATTAAATCAAAAAGTTTTTGTACAAATGAATCCAATGCAACCAAAATTAAAAGGGAAGCAACAAATTGGGGAAAAATCTTTGTAACAGAAACCTCTGTCAAAGGTCTAATTACTCAAATTTATTAAGGATCTAAATCAGTTGTACAAAAAAAAAGCCATTCCCCAATTGATAAATGGGGAAGGAACATGAATAGGCAATTTTCAGACTAAAAAAATCTAAACTATCAATAAACACTTGATAAAGTGTCCTAATTCTCTTATAATCAGAGAAATGCAAATCAAAACAACTCTGGAGGGGATGTGACAAAATTGGGACATTAATGCATTGTTGGTGGAGTTGTGAATTAATCCAACCATTCTGGATGGCAATTTGAAACTATTCCCAAAGGGTGCTAAAAGACTGCTTGCCCTTTGATCTAGCCATAGCACTGCTGGATTTGTACCTGAATGAGATCATAAAGAAAAACATTAATAGTGGCACTCTTTGTGGTGGCAAAAAATAAATAAATAAAAAAGGAAAATGAGGGGATGCCCTTCAATTGGGGAATGACTGAAAAAATTGTGTCATTTCTTGGTGATGGAATACTATTATGCTCAGAAGAATAAAGAACTGGAGGAATTCCATGTGAACTTGAATGGCTTCTAGGAATTGATGCAGAATTAAAGAAGCAGAACCAGAGGAACATTATACACAGAGACTGATACACTGTGGCACATTTGAATATAATGGACTTCTCTACTAGCAGCAATGCAATGTTCCAGGACAATTCTGAGGTACTTATGAGAAATAATGCTATCTACATTCAGAGGAAGAACTGTGGAAATAGAAACATAGACGAAAAACAACTGTTTGAACACAAGAAATGATGGAGATATAATTGGGGATATAGACTCTCAATGATCACCCTAGTACAAATATCAATAATATGGAATAGGTCTTCATCAATTACACATGTAAAACCCAGAGGATTTATGCATTGGCCATGGGACAGAGTTTGGGGGAGAGTAGGGAAAGAACATGAATCTTGTAACCATGGTAAAATATTCTGAATTAATTAATTAATTAAAATTTTTCTAAACTTAAAAAAGAGATTACATGGGGATTCTTTAGTGGCACTGGGTGTAATTTGCATTAATACACAACACTATTGATCATAGAAAATTCTGGGTCATAGTTTCAGGGCCGACAAGGGGTCTTGTGGTCAATCACAAAGGAACAATGGCCTTGATCTTAGTTTTACGGCAGAGAGAAGCACTAGCATTTACTGTGCAGGAAAGTAGGGCACAGAAACAGAAACAGAAAGTGGGGGACAGAAAGTAGGAACAGTAAGTTCACAATTCCAGGCCAAGAAGAACATTAACACATGGAGTTTCAAGAGAACAAGGCAAAGATCAGAGTGTAGCACAGGGGTCAGTGACAAAATGTCATCCCAGTTTATCCTAACTTTGAATCACTGAAAACTTGAAAGCTCCAAGAACTAGCTTTGAAAACAATAAAATGAAAAAGCCTGAATCTTGAGATAATGCTTCTCTATCCCAGAGCTTTAACCTAAAGTTTGAAGTCAAGAAATATACTAGAAAAATGGGAAGACAATATTAAAAAGGAAGTTGACCATAAAAGAAAATAAGGGGGCAGGGGAGATTAACACATAAACTAGAAGATAGCAATGTGAAAACAGATATAATCAAGGCCTCAAAGAAAAACACAATTTTGCTCAAACCCAACAAGAATTCCTAGAAAGTTAAAGAAAGAGATTAAGACTGGTAGAGGGAAAAGGTGGGATAATAAATGTCAATGATGCAAAAAATTATGAAAATAAAATTAACATGCTGAAAGAGGCACAAAAACACTGAAAAAACTAACATGTTAAAAAACAAAATTGACCCCATAGTAAAAGAGGTAAAAAATTTGCTGAAGTATAGAACTCCATAAAAATTAGCCTGAAAATGGATAGATAAAAATAGACTAGTTGAGTTTAATCTCCCTCAACCAAGAATGGTTAGCCCTGATACTAGATCTCCAAAGAGAAATATGAATGAAAAATGACTGTTTGAATGAATTATAGTAGTAGTAGTCTCTTGGTAACCAAGGATGACAATTGTCTTTGTGCGTTTTCATCTATGATATATGAGTGTGCACAAAGACACTTGTGCATGAAGGAGATTTAAGTGGAAAAGTCGATGCACAGAGACAGTCCCACTCTCTCGGCATTCGAAGCCTGGGTCTAGTGGCATGAAAAGTCTTTACACCTAGAGACTTCGACAGCTGCATTGGATGACCCTGTTGTCCTTTGTGCTCCAACATGCCCTAAGCACTCCACAATGCTTTGCTGCGTCACTCTCTCAGCCATTGAACCTTCTTATTGGTTTCTTCCATCTGTTCAGCCAAAGCAGTCTTCACATGCTGGGTGAGCAAAGCCCTGGTTCACCAGGGTCTACGACCCTATGGCTACTCTCACAGGGTTTAGCCAGCTGTCGAAGCCGTTGCCCGGGGTATGGCTGCTGCCGCATGCTAGCAGCTACAAGTGAGAGAATGAATTAAAATTAATGAAAAAATACTTTACATATTATGATATTTAAATCTTAACAACAATCCATATGAAACAAATTTGTACTTTATTATATATATTACGGGTAGGTATATTAGTCTATCCCTAAGGTTGTGGCTAGACTTATAATGCTAGCCTGAGGGATTAGTGACATTGTACATTCCGTCATTTATCTGCCCTTGCAATATACCCTAGATCCATCCTGGCAAATTTATGGCACATGTGTCAAAGAAGGCATGCAGAGCCCTCTCTATGGGAATATGTGCCTTGCCCACCAGAGTTCATTACTAGAAAGGCAGAAGGACTCAGGCCTAGCTGCTCACTTCCCCCTATCCACTGTGCCTGAGGACAGCTTTTCATTTCACTTGTACTTCTGCCCAGCAACCAGATGAGAGCATTTCCCTCCTCTCCTGTATGGAGTAATATGGACAGCTCACATACAGCAGAGCTGAAGGGGAAGGGAGAAGCACTCTAGGGCCACTCCCCAACCCCTCTCCACCACCTGAAGGCATTCCTCACTTCACCCAACCCTTAGTCCAGCAGCTCAATGGGAGCATTTTGTCTATCCCCTGTCTAGGATAAGGTGGTCAGGGAGTGGAGTAGGAGGTGGGGGGAAGGTACTTAGTCTGGGGGGTGGAGCACAGGACTCACTCTCTAAAAGCTTTGCCATCACTGCCCTAGATCCATTGCTCTGGAGTGGCCTGTCTGTTCAGTTGGAGAAATAGGCTTCTAGGACTTCAACACCACAAATTACTGAGAAAACAAATCAATTTTTGGCTCTAAGATAATATGTACTCTCAACCAGATCAAGGCAAAAACAAAAAGGGACTCAGAGTAAAAAATGTGAACTAAGTATGGAAGAGACAGTTTTATTTTAATGCTAGAAGAGAACTGGGCATCTAGATGGTGC
Organism: Monodelphis domestica; assembly: GCF_027887165.1. Taxonomy (NCBI): domain Eukaryota; kingdom Metazoa; phylum Chordata; class Mammalia; order Didelphimorphia; family Didelphidae; genus Monodelphis; species Monodelphis domestica. Next base: position 318,138,287 of record NC_077228.1, on the reverse strand, counting down.
AGTAGGTAGAGCACTGGGCCTGGAGTCAGAAAAACCTGAAACCAGATATGGCCTCAGATATTACTAGTTGTGTGATTCTGGGCAAGTCATTTATCTCTGCATCAGTTTCTTTTTCATTTATAAAATTAAATGGAAAAGGAAATGGCAAATCCCTCAAATATTTTTTTTTCTAAGAAAACACTAAATGGAATCAAAAAGGGTTGTATACAATTGAAACAACTTAACCACAGAATGAAAATGCTAAGCAATAATGACTCCTTGAATGATTACAATGCAGAGGTTAATTTGCAATGTTCATTGGGCTATTAATTAGTAGAGCTGTCCATTAATCATTTCACATTTCTCACTTACTAAGTAAGGTCTAGTTGGCTCTGCTTTTGGTGGCTTCTGAATGGATGACTCTTAACCCTTCTTCTGGTCTGTTGCCAACTCTACCTTTGTTGATTCAGCTGTTATTTTTGCTACAACTTCTCTGATATCTCATACTCTGCTGCTTGGATTCCTAGGTGAGTGTGAGTGTTGATCTAGTATTGGGATGCCCATTAACAATTATGTGCCCACATGAGGTAGAAGCATTGTTGCTAAGGCATAGAACACAGGCATTCTTGGATCAGCAAATTACAAGGTATGAAATAACCTTGTTAAATAGTGTAAGAGTTAAAATTTGGATGAAACTGTTACATTTTTAGAGGTTTATTAAAGATAAGGAATTTAGGAAAATACAATTAAGAGAAATACTTGCTAGGTGATCCCAGAGGCCCATTCAATTTTCACTCAGATCATGAGACATGTCTGCTTGCCAGCGAAAACAGGAAGAAAAGAGAGACCTCAGTAGGCAGGGAACTCCTATAAATAATAATTTGTGATCTCGCCCATGTGAGAATTCAGTGTGATTACAAAGCATTGTGGGAAGTGAGCAAGGACTTCTGGGGTTTTGAGTCCAGGGCTCAAGTCTCCATTTTTACATTCCCCTGTTTGACACTCTGGAAAAGTTTTTCCCAAAGGATCATGAAAGCATAATCAACCTAAAGATTACAATAATATGAGGATAAATGAGAAAAAAATCAATAATTGCTGGACACATTGACAAAAAGTCAGTTAGGGGAAGTCCCCTTTGGTATGAAAGTATACATACAAATAAATGTTCAATCAACTACACCCAAAGTTCATTCTTGATCTTCTTGTGCAGCTTACAGTCTGGAGGCTTCTTCATGGTTTCTTCTCCAACAGTTCAGTTTCTGGATTTATAGAGGTATCATCTTTCTTTACCTAAAGGGAATTTAAACTTTGCAATTTAAATAATATTTTTTACATTTCCCCATGTTGTGGGTGATTGAAAAATATAGGATCACTTAGGGATGCATGGCTAAGATATGAGGTATATGAATCAATTGGTAAGAGAAATTAAAAAAGATATCAGAAAAATCCAAATAAAAAAAGAAAATACTGGATGAAAATATAGACTATCAAAGTCTTATGTGTAAAAACTCTAAGTAAAGGGAAAAAATCTATAACAGGTCCTTGAATCAGGGCCCAATTAAAATGATCTAAGCAATGATGCATTTACTCAGTCAGTAGCCAGGACTATAGAAAGTTACCACACTATGAAAGACAGAAAAAGGACCAGATTATAGGAGCCAAGGTTTTGGGGATACTCATCTGTGAGTATTTTCAGAGTGAGTGTGGACACAAGGAAAGCCTATGTCTAGCAATGTTAAACACAGTAACCTCTAGTCTTCACACTAGGTTCAAAACCTTTGCATTGGCCTAGAAGTGCATCAATCCATCCTGGATTGGGTTTTCTGTGGCCCTGTGCAATGGCTCTTTTGTGTATATCTTGTCCTGGAATCAGACAGAATTATTAAATAAAGTCCCATAATTTATTTTAAACAATTGGTGGCATCATTTTTATAGTCTCAAGCTTTTGGGGCATGCATTAGCAAGTGTATTTTAAACTTATATTACTGAAAAATCAAAAAGTTAAAGAAAATCTTGCTGATGACATGTGCTTGAAATATAAAAAAGGAGAGAAAAACTAAAAAACCTGAAATAATATATTGCACATGCAAGAAAAATATAATAATAAAAGAGATCTAAAAATAAAAATGTAGCTTATAATCATTGATACACTGTGTCAGCTAAGAAAATATAGAATGCAAGGCTTTCTCACCAAAAATGAGATCCATTTCCTCTTCATATCTGGCCATGATCCACTGTGAGTGAAAGCAAATGAATTGAGCAGTAGTACAAATATGTGGTATCAATATCCCCAAAATTCTCAATAGCCCAATTAATTGCAATAGCTAACAAACACACTATATATTTCACATAAGTTGCTGTATGCAATTTTTTAAAAGCCTATGAAGTGATGGATATTTGTCACAAGTTTTTACAAATGTAGCAATCTTTAAACCTTGGTAAAAAACACATTTTTAAACAAAGTAAAACGCATTTTAGGTTTAGAACATCATCAAGAAATCTAGATATCATTCTGGTGGAAGTAAAGTAGTGAGCTGAAGAATATAAATAAGGGGTGCTCCTTTTTTGGAGGCTTTTTAGTGATACAAATACTCTGAGATTAACTGCCCAACTTCCATTCACATTTAGAAATGCGGGAAGGTTGGGGGTTACAAAATGTATTTCACTTCAGTTACTAGAATGGGCCTTTCACCTCGTGGTAGGGGCAGGCAAAATAACCAGGGATTATTAAAAAAAATTTTTTTTTCTAAAAATCATGTTTAAAAAAAACACCTTAAAATCAATTGAGATATTTAGCACATTAAATTTTCCAAAGGTTGTTATAGCAATTGTAATCAGTTCTGATGAAGTCCATCTATCCTCTATGTGACAATTTACAAAGGCAAAAATAGAAAAGCTATTTTCATATATGGGTTTAATTACAATGATATTTGTTTAATATGGTTATAGGGGAAAAGCAACAGAATATAACAGTAGTTAAAAGTCAGTACATATATTGAATGCAGTAATGAACTTAAAATCACAAAGTTAAATCTTAAGCAAAGCAAACAGTAAAATGCAATAGAATACAGAGATTTTTATAAACCATTGGAGGCTTAAATACCTTGAAAATATAACCTCCACTCTCTTTAAAGTTCCTTGGTTATTTTTTTTTTATCCATTTAGATGTCTATTGTCAGAAGGCAGGAAATCGGTTAATCAATGGGGGTTAAATGACCTGCTCAGGGCCACACCACTAGCAAGTGTCTCAGGCCAGATTCCAACCAAAGATCTCCTGTCTCTAGGCCTGGCTCTCAGTCCACTGAGACATCCAGATGCCTCCCCAAAGTTAGCTAAAGGGTTACAGGAAGCTGAATTTTCTTCAGGTTAAGTCAATAAAAGGATCAATGCAATTAAAAGATATCCTTTTAAATAGCAATGCTTTTAAGTTACTGTTCAGTAAAACCTTTCTTCTTTCCCTCTACTTTTGCCCCTCCTACTATCCTCCACCAATACCCCCATTTTTTTACCAGCTAGTAGAAATGAGTCCTGAGTGATGAGTGATCTGCTCCAAGGCTAGTGTTTGTTGGGCAGGCAGGTCACCAGGTGATCGCAATCTGGGTTAAAGAGGGACCAGGTGAGCAAGAGAGAGCACTGGGAGCAGCAGCCAGGACAGGAACGCAGGCAAGCAGGGTCTGGAGCCAGAGCGGGCAGCCAGGGTGGGTGGCCGGGGTGGGCAGGGTGAATTCAGTGTGATTACAAAGCATTCTGGGAAGTGAGCAAGGACTTCTGGGGTTTTGAGTCCAGGGTTCAAGTCTCCATTTTTACAATAGCCAAAACATTACTTTGAAACAATGTATCACCCTTAACACTACCACCTTGCTTCCAGATTTACCAACTTCAGGAGAACCATTACACAATTATGAAACACTAGTGTCCATGGCAGAAAAGCCTTGAGATAATCTCTTGGATACTCCCTTAGACAATCCAGATCTGGTCTTATTTACCAATGGTTCCTTTTTTTATGAAGAATGGCATATGCTACACTGGAGCTGCTGTAGCACAGAACGTTCCACTGAGTGGTAGGATTCACTGCACTCTAATATTAGTACTCAAGGGGAAGAACTCATATTTCTGAAACATGCCTGTAAAATTGTCAAGGATAAAAGGGCAACAATTTATATGGATTCTAGATATGCTTTTGGCATTTGTCACTCAGTTGGGATGCTATGGCTCTAGAGAGGATTTTTAACCTCAGCTGGAAAATCCGTAGCTAATGCAGAAAGTATTAATGAAGTTCTTTCTGCTCTCCAGATGCTTGAAGCCTTAGCTGTAGTTAATTGCTCTACCCATACAGGTAGCACTGATCCTGTCTCTGGGGGAAATGATCAAGCAGATACTGCTGCAAAGCTAGCAGTCATAGAAGGGCCTGAATTAATTTTAACATTAACAACCACTCATAACTTAAATTTATCACTTTCCTATATTGAAAAAGAAATGGAAAAATGGAAACAAAAAATCAAAGCAAAACAGATTAATGTACTATGGGTGTCATCTGAAGGAAAACCCCTGCTCCCTAGAAGTTTCTATCACCAAATTTGCCAATCTGTTCATAAAAATGGTCACTTTGGTACCCAGGGCATCCTGGACTCTGTTAAGAGAGTATGGATAGCCCCTAATATAACTACCATAGCCTCTAAAGTGTGTTTAGCTTGCGCTAACTGCCAGGCATATAACCAACACACCTTTCATGGAAAAGTTTTTGGTGGGAATCCTCTGGCTTACACACCTTTTGAGGACCTACAGATAGATTTCATAACAATGCCAAAGGCTGGACATTATACATTTTGTCTAGTCATAGAAGATCAACTGACCAGATGGCCAGAAGCATTTCCTGCAACCCGAGCCACAGTGGCTTTTGTTGCTAAGGTGCTTTAAAAAGAATTTTTTCCTTGCTTTGACCTGCCTGCACATATTGATTCAGATAGAGGAAGTCATTTTACTGATTCTGTCTTAAATCAAATATATTCTTGCTTAGGGATAACTCCCAAATTCCATGTCCCTTATCATCCCCAGAGCTCAGGCCAAGTTGAATGGATGAATAAAGAACTTAAAACTATGATTGGCAAATTATGCACTGAGACCTCTTTAAAATAGCCTTATATTCCCCCTCTGGCCCTATTTTATCTTAGAAGCAGGCCTAGAGGGAACCTACACATCTCACCATTTGAGATGCTCTTTGGGCATCCACCTATTCAGGCTAAGCCTTTCTCCCTGGCATATACATTACTATTAGGGGGAGATACTACTATTGCTTCCTATATACAGGAATTACAGAACAAACTGTATGAACTCCATGAATCTGGAGCTACAGTACAAGCCAGACCACTAGACTTTTCACTTCATGACCCAAACCCAGGAGACAAGGTGTATATTATGAATTTCCAGCATATTGGAGCAACTCAGCCTTCCTGGGAAGGACCATTGCAAATATTGTTAACTACTCCAACATCTATAAAGGTTGGAGAGAAGGACTCTTGGATTCATTGCTCACATGTGAAGAGAGCATCTTCTGTTGAGACTGATTAACTATATCCTATCATATGAATTGGAGATAATAATCCATTGACAAGTGGATACTATTTTTCGAGAACATATTATATTCCTGATTTTTCCCTTATTTTTAATTATTGCTTTTCTTTTCTTTTGATTAGAATATTTGATTTTTCCCACTTTTCCTCATTTCTTGTAATAAAGGTACATACAATTAATTCTTTCTGCAGTAATATAAGTTATATATATATATATATACATACTTGCTATAATATCAATGTATACCCAAAGGCTTTAAACTATGGGAACCTACCATTTATTGATAAATTGTTATGGGATGGTGATTAATGTTTGTGTCTGATTCCAGAAAAAAAGGATAAAAGCAAGGAGCACAGATTTTACCTGAATAGTGCCAAAAAGAGCACACAGGAAAAACTAGTGTGAGACTCGAGGATACTTAACATATATTAAGTTGTAGGACTTCCTTGTATCTACACTCTTTGTGAAGTACTCATACAAGTACCAAAATTTGACTCTCATGCTGGCTCCCTATATCCCTGAAAATTAAAAAAAATCAGACCAGGGAATGATACTTCCCTATCAAAATAGAATTCTAGTTCCTTTCCTTCTTATAGTATGGCAACTTCCTGTAGTCTTGTCTGCAAATGGGTAAGTGAAATATTACTGCATTCTGTCCTACAGATTTGTGGGATAAAAATTACTTTAAATTGGACCTTTACAACTATTATTGTGAATTTATTCTTGCTTATTCAACACTTTATATACATAGATTTTGGTATTTTGATTTTTTCTTTCTCCCCAAAGTTTAATTTCCTTCCATTTTTTCCTTTATATATATTTTTTGTTTGTTTTGTTTTTGTTTTTTTTCCAATTCTTTTAATAATTGACTCATACACCCCCATAACTCAACAATGCATCCTGAGCTGAACTGGATGTTTTTTAACACCCACTTCAGGGGGTATTGTATTTTAATAAAAATTCCAGATTTTGAAATTTTTGTTCGAGAAAGATCTTCAAGAAGCTTGCTAATTCCTAAATCCAGAGAATGATCTGTTGCAGAAAGATGCCAGGAAACCTACACTACATCAAGAAGATCCAGAATGAAATTTGGGTGTGGTTGGTTGACCTGAAGTTTGATTGAACATTTATTGTAAATGAACACTTTTACGCCAAAGGGGAATGCCCCTAATTTGGCTTTTTGTCAATGCTCCTAGCAAAACATTAGTTTTGTTTTCTCTCTTTTCTATTCCTTCCTAACTATTGTAATTTCATAGCTGGTATGTTTACAAGACCCATTGGAGAGACTAGTCTTCCTCGGACCTCAGGGGGATTATAAATTTTAATGCTATTCCACCCTACTCAGGCCATACTTTAGAAGATCTGATTTAGCCATTTCCTGATTAGTAATAATGGAGATACTTGGTTTAACAGAATCAAGTCTTGGGAACTACACATTTCTCCACCCTACTTAGTTTAACAAGGTCAGGATGCCTGCACCATACTCAAAGATTTTTGGAGGAAATGGCTTTCAACAGACATGTGCAGAAAAAGTAGACAGACCCCTGAACTGTCCTAAGTGAAGCTAAAGTATCATTGGTGCAGATGAGATGCAGGAAAGTGACATAAACAACCTATATAAGGCACATAACTTTCTCTCTCTCTCTCTCTCTCTCTCTCTCTCTCTCTCTCTCTCTCTCTCTCTCTCTCTCTCTCTCTCTCTCTCTCTCTCTCTCTCTCTCTCTCTCTTTCCCTGTAGAGGTAACTCTGGCTGGCAGAGTGCTAAGCAGTCCAATATCTTGGTGTGGTAGCAGCTTTTGTCTGGGTTTGGCAGTGAGTTTGCCCTTGACCTGATTCAGGTTCAGGCATCTTGGCTGAGCCCTTTGGAGTTCAGGCTGATTCTTTCCTCCCTACTCTTCAAAACCTTATCTTCCTAGAGCCTCCAGTCTTCCTTCTGGCACTGGCCAGGCGGGGGAAATCCTATACCCTTTTCCTTCTTTCCTCTTCTTAATTTCTTTCCACTATATCAATTAAATCACCATAAATTTCCAGCTGACTTGGTTATATTTCTTTTATATTTGGGATATTCATGGCGACTAAATAATTAACATAGTTTAGGTCACAAAGCTAAATTATCCTTTACGGTGTGTGTGTGTGTGTGTGTGTGTGTGTGTGTGTGTGTGTGTGTGCTATGCAGGATGCCAGCAGTTTTTTGAGATCATACCAGGATTTTACAAAAGGAAAAGGAACATAAGAAGGAGGCAGTACCATATAGGATACAGGGTTGCTTAGGAAGTCATGGTTGTGGGCACAATATTTTCCCATCAACATCCAACTTTTTGGAGCAGAAATGTTAAACTCTTGGCTTAAAAATATAATTCAAAATAGATAATGTTAATTTGTGGTTTTCTAAGTCAATGTGTTGTTTTGGCAGAAATTGACATCTATTTGAGCTTGCCTGCAGTATTCCAGAACAGTTATCCTTATACTTTGAAGCTAGTAGGAATAGAAAACCTAAAAGGATCCATGCTTTTCTACCAGTGGGGTATTGGGCTCAGCAGTAAAATATAAATGCCATGCTGGCAGATAGACTGAAGTCAGAGTATATCTGCTCCTGATTTTAAGTAAAAGGGAAGAACTCTTTTATCACATATGTCAAATAAGGAACTATATTCAATATGCCAAGTTTATAGATGAAGAAGTTAAACCTCAGAGAGATTGATCTATGAGCTAGTATATGTAGTAAAGGGGAGAGGAACAATTTACTTAAAGTTGGATCTTGTCGACAAAATTTCTATTAAACTGGTAAAATTAATATATAGATAAATAGCTGTAATATATAATATTATATGATAACTACATTAGAGAAATATAAGGAAAATGTTATGCCAGGTGAAAGGGAATAAATAAATGATTAATAACCAAGAGAAATATGAAAGACAACACTAGGGTTGACATTTGAATTAGATGATTAAGAGGAGTAAGATCATTGCAAACCAAGGAAAGAAAAGTAATGAAAGTTTCTTTGTTTCCATAGGAAAACACAAGGTACATTTAAAAGACAAAAAATAGTTATTTTGTAAATACACAGAATGCCTAGAGAACAATAGCATAGATATGGTTAGAAAGTGTATATGATTAGAAGTCAAAGTTCTTAAAATTTTCAGAAGAAATAAAGTCATAATAATATAGCAATCATGCTAAAGTGTTATATTCATATTGGAAACTTTCCTTTTGAAGAGTACATAGATAAAATATAATTAACCCATGCCAAATAAAGGTGATCTGATGCTTTAAAATTTGTTATGTAATCTGAAAGAAAGTGGCAATTAAAACCCTTTTACAAAGAAATCCATGTATTTTTTCATGCATTTTGTAGGAAAGATTTGAACTGTTAAAATGAATACAAAGGGGATTTTATACATCATCATTAAAAAAATTAAAAAGAAAGATCTCCATTATTGAGATTCAGAGGTTTGGATGAATGCTATTAGAAAAATACATATGTTCTCATGTGAATAGGGTGATTATTCACTGTAGCAATGAATCACAGGAACTTTGGGTTTTTGTATTACTGAATATAACTTGACCATAACTGATATGTCCAGAAATTAATATATATGTAAAAGTCAGTAAGTAGAAAATTGGATATTTAACATGAAATAAGTAGAACAAATTTGCAGTATCCTAATAGTATTCCTCGAGCATTATTCCCACATTATAATAATGGGACTCAATATGTTTTAGTCTTTTATGTCTTTATCTATATCTATACTACCAGATTTAGCTGTATTGAAAGATAAGAGAGGAAGAGAGAGAGAAAGAGAGAGAGAAGCATACAGTAACAGAGGCAAAAGTTATGTTCATGTATAAAGATTTCACAGAATAAAATTAGTTATTCAAACTAATAATCCACAGAAAAATAAATAGAATTATAATTAATTTCATATTGTCAATAATGTGAAATATTAGAGATTTACTGAAGCAAATGTTTTCCAGGATACAAAGAGAGGCATGAACTCTTGATGAGTAAAAATATCTCAGTATTTAACAAAGATGTTAAAAGGTGAATTAATTAATATGTGGAATTAGTTAATATTGGAGCAGATGTAGAAAGATATGAACTGGTATTTGGAAATACAATAAGGAAATAGTTAAGAAATGTTATAAAATAACCTTTGATTTAGTAATCTCAATAGAGGGAAACTAATAGTCAAAGCAACAAAGGAGCACTTCATATGTTAAGATAGAAAGAGAGATGGATAAATATCCGTGTATATATATATATATATATATATATATATGTATTATCACATTTTATATCAGAAAATCAGACAAAAAGTAGAGAGAATGCAATGATAAGTATGTAGAATTTAGAGAAACTTAGGGAATTTTGTGAACTGATGTAGACATAAGAATGAAGACTCAAATAGAAAATTCATCCATGCACAATGATGAAAATTATGTTAATGAAACTTATAATGAAAGTCATCTGAATTCCTATTAAATATAATGACTAATTTTATTTCTAATGATCAGATGATGAGACACACCTCTTCTTTAGTAAAGAAGCAATGATCCATGGGTATTAGCTGTTGTAAACTCTGTGAGAGAGTTGTTGAGTTTATTTTGTCTGACTTCTTTGCTTTGTTAGAAGAATGATTTCACAGAGTAATGGAGAAATGAGAAATGACTGTCATATAAATAAAAGCATCAATATATCAGCAAATAAAATTATTTAGAAAAAATAGTTTATAGTGCACAGAAGCTCTCAAAATATATTTAATCTCAACTCTTGTTACTGTGGCTTCATGTGCCTTTCAATTTCTTGATGACTTCATACTTAGATTGCTTGACATTTCAGATCATATTTTTGTTTCTCCCAATTGTCTTTGTTGACCTCCATTCTTAATCTGTCCTACTGATGTTGCAGTTCATCAGAGGTAATTCAATAGAATCTATTCCTGTTCCTCCAGACTCCTTAACTAGACAGACTTGTGGATATCTGCAAGAAGACCTGGGTTCATGTGCATGAAACTGTTATGTAGAACTTGTGTTATTTTGGGAAAGTAAATTAACTTCTCAATGTTCCAGGGAAGTCTTTAAGAATAAAAATTTTATAAAAATTTTTGATTTGCATTGGTAGGGAGCACTCCCTCATGCAAAGTTCCCTCTGCTAATGAAATTACAGGTCTAAATAAAAACAAAACAAAGCTTTTCCTTGAAATTATGGATATTGGGATATATCCCAAAATTATGGATATTGGGAAAACAGATGCAACCACCTGTGAAGTTAAAAGCAATTTTATATACTGATAACATAATGTGGTCTTCCTTTTGGAGAAGAAAGTGAATTGGATAGAAGAATGTGTCTATATTCTCTAGATTCTAATCATTGAGTTGGGAAGAACTTGAACAGTTATAGTAGTCAAACTTATCACCCTATGAAATCCCTATATAGCTCCAGAAAATCTAAACATCCATCCAAACATTTTTAGTGATGAGAAATTCTATTGTAAAAGGTAAAAATTCCATTTGTCAGGAGTTCTAATTGTTAGAAAATCAAATTTCTCTCTTTCATTCAAAATTCATGAGTAAGTTCCAAGTCTATAAGAAACTAAACCTTAGTTGGTAATGGACAAGAGAAAGTCATACTCTGTTAATGTTAGCCATTTCATTCAAAGAACATGTATCATAATCCCTGTTGTTCAATCAGAAAAACCTCTCAAAAATCAAAACCACTTCAGGAAAATAGCCAGTAAAAGAAATATTCCAAAAGCAAAAAGGAATTCAAATCTGTTTAGAGACTACTAGAAGATTGACTCAGTAGAGAATAAAAAGAAGGAAGTCTGCTTGGCTGGAGCTACATAGCAAGTTTGAATTTTTTATAATAGGGGATTTATTCTAGGTCTGAGGCAGTATTCCATATCCTACAGAAAAATCAGGAGAGTCAAAAAAACTAGTGAGTGAAGGAATTGCTGAAGAAGAAAGGCCATGGTAATTGTTAACCCTCTGTTGAAGCAATGTAGTTGGGTTTATGTCAATCTGATATAGATAATTTAGAGATATGTTCTTTTTCTGGCATGTGTGCCGAAGCAAGAATCATCAAACTTACTGACTCATCTCTCTTGATTCCTTATTCAAATAGAAATAAGTGATGAAGTCAGAAGATATGTAGGATTTATCTAAAGTAACATTATAGTCTTGAGTAAAAGAAGAAAGGATTAGTGGGTATATATAGTGTTTTTATTTCTCCTTTGAGTTGAATATTATGACTGGAAAGAAAAATAAAATGTGGAGAATGAATAATAAACTATGGAGTATGAGTCCCATCTAAAGTATGAACCTATTCACTGTATACTTAGAGATCCCTCCATAGGCAAGTCATTCATTTTTTTAAATGAAGTAACAAGACTTCATTTGTTGGCCTCTTAAAAGAATCATGTGTTATATATGTAGTGTCTAGAAAACTATCTTTAGCATTAGAACAATCTGAATTCAGTTCCTACATATGCAACATATGGGTTTATTTTGCTCTTGTTAAATTGCTGGCAAAGAGTGACTGCTAAAGAGAGTTGGATTCAGGAAAGTTTGGAGAATTAAAATTCAGATGGTACTCATACTTTATAGGTTACTTTTCATTATATGTGAAATTGACAGGAAATGACAAGGAAACAATTCTCCTTAAGGAGTTTAATATTCAATGGGGGAAATAGTGTTGTATTTTATCTATACACAAAGTAATTCATTGATCAAGAAAGTTTTCATGTATGGTGTTGTACATAAATTATTTGCTGTGTCCTGAAAAAATGATAATGTGATTTAAAGTATATAAACATGTACAATAATAGAAAGTTATAGATGCAAAAATCTTAAATAGGATACTAGCAAAAAGACTCCAGCAAGTAATCAGAAAGGTCATCCACCATGATCAAGTAGGATTTATACCAGGGATGCAGGGCTGGTTCAATATTAGGAAAACCATCCACATAATTGACCATATCAACAAGCAAACCAACAAAAATCACATGATTATTTCAATAGACGCAGAAAAAGCCTTTGATAAAATACAACACCCATTCCTATTAAAAACACTAGAAAGCATAGGAATAGAAGGGTCATTCATAAAAATAATGAACAGTATATATCTAAAACCATCAGCTAATATCATCTGCAATGGGGACAAACTAGATGCATTCCCAATAAGATCATGAGTGAAACAAGGATGCCCATTATCACCTCTATTATTTGACATTGTGCTAGAAACACTACCAGTAGCAATTAGAGAAGAAAAAGAAATTGAAGGCATTAAAATAAGCAAGGAGGAGACCAAGTTATCACTCTTTGTGGATGAACTTAAAGAATCTTAGAGATTCAACCAAAAAGCTAATCAAAATAATCAACAACTTTCAAAGTTGCAGGATACAAAATAAACCCGTATAAGTCATCAGCATTTCTATATATTTTCAACACAGCTCAACAGCAAGAACTAGAAAGAGAAATCCCATTCAAAATCACCTTAGACAAAATAAAATACTCAAGACAAACAGAGGAACTATATGAGCCCAACTACAAAACACTCTCCACACAACTAAAACTAGACTTGAGCAATTAGAAAAACATTAACTGCTAATGGGTAGGATGAGCCAATATAATAAAAATGAACATCCTACCCAAACTAATTCATCTATTTAGTGCCATACCCATTGAACTTTCAAAAAATTTCTTAACTGATTTAGAAAAAAACCATAACAAAGTTCATTTGGAAGAACAAAGGATCAAGGATATCCAGGGAAATAATGAAAAAAAAAATACAAAGGAAGGGGGCCTTGCAGTCCCAGATCTCAAACTATATTACAAAGCAGTAGTCATCAAAACAATTTGGTACTGGCTAAGAGACAGAAAGGAGGATCAGTGGAATAGACTTGGGGTAAGGGACTTCAGAAAGACAGTATATGATACACCCAAAGATCCCAGCTTTTGGGATAAAAATCCACTATTCGATAAAAACTGCTGGGAAAATTGGAAGACAGTGTGGGAGAGATTAGGTTTGGATCAACACCTCACACCCTACACCAAGATAAATTCAAAATGGGTGAATGACTTGAACATAGGAAACTAGAAGAAAATTAGGCAAACACAGAATAGTATAAATGTCAGACCTTTGGGAAGGGAGAGGCTTTAAAACCAAGCAAGACTTAGAAAGAGTCACAAAATGCAAAATAAATAATCTGGAATACATCAAATTAAAAAGTTTTTTTTGTACAAACAAAACCAATGAAACTAAAATCAAAAGGGAAGCAATAAATTGGGAAACAATCTTCATAAAAACCTCTGACAAAGGCTTAATTGCTCAAATTTACAAAGAGCTAAATCAATTGTACAAAAAAATCAAGCCATTCTCCAATTGATAAATGGGCAAGGGACATGAACAGGCAGTTCTCAGCCAAAGAAATCAAAACTATTAATAAGCACATGAAAAAGTGTTCTACATCTCTTATAATCAGAGAGATGCAAATCAAAACAACTCTGAGGTATCACCTCACACCTAGCAGATTGGCTAACATGACAACAAAGGAAAGTAATAAATGCTGGAGGGGATGTGGCAAAGTCGGGATATGAATTCATTGCTGGTGGGGTTGTGAATTGATCCAACCATTCTGGAGGGCAATTTGGAACTATGCCCAAATGGAGATAAAAGAATGTCTACCTTTGATCCAGCCATAGCACTGCTGGGTTTGTACCCCGAAGAGATAATAAGGAAAAAGACTTCTACAAGAGTATTTTTAGCTGCGCTCTTTGTGGTGGCCAAAAATTGGAAAATGAGGGGATGCCTTTCAATTGGAGAATGGCTGAAGAAATTGTGGTATATGTTGGTGATAGAATACTATTGTGCTAAAAGGAATAATAAAGTGGAGGAATTCCATGGAGACTGGAACAACCTCCAGGAAGTGATGTAGAGTGAAAGGAGTAGAACCAGGAAAACATTGTACACAGATATTGATACACTGTGGTACAATCGAACATAATGGAATTCTCCATTAGTGTCAATGCAATGTCCCTGAACAATCTGCAGGGATCTAGGAGAAAAAAACACTATTCACAAGCAGAGGACACACTGTGGGAGTAAAAACACCGAGGAAAAGCAACTACTTGACTACAGGGGTTGAGGGAACATGTCTGAGGAGAGACTCTAAATGAACACTCTAATGCAAATGCCAACAACATGGACATGGGTTCGAATCAAGAACACATGTGATACCCAGTGGAATCGCGTGTCAGCTAGGGGAGAGTTGGAGGGGGGAAGAAAAGAAAATGATCTTTGTCTCTAATGAATAATGTTTGGAAATGACCAAATAAAATAATGTTAAAAAAATAATAGAATGCTAATAGTAAAACTGTTTGTGTCCTAGAGATTTTAGCTAACTCCATTATATACTCACAGATATAGAAAATATATTTGATTGTGAAATTTCATTATGAATTCATTTTCTTTATCCACATCTGAATTATCCAAAATCATAAATACCTGCCATAGACTTTAAATTACAAAATAGATTTCTCTAACTTCCAACATAATTTAGTTATCTTTTTCCTCCATCACTCTGTACAGGTTTGAAGAATAAAATAATTAAATAAATCTTGTAAGCTTAGGCAGAAAAGATATTCTCTTATTTGTAGTTATTTTGGCCCCCAAAGGCCATTCTAACAAAAAACAGTTTTTCCACAATGTTATAATAGTGTCTATTTATTATTCTATAGATAGGGGAATTTTTATCCTGAGTCTCAGTTAGCAATGAGTACTTGGGATCATTCTAAAGAAATAAGAAGGCTTAGGAAACTATCAAAAAACTGGTTGTATCAAAAGCAGATATAGCTTTTTATTTCAGACATTACATGTCTGAAATATTTCAACCCTTGGGTTCCCTAAATATAATTTTTTCTCATGCCAGATTAATCTTTTATTTTTCATTTTCAATTTTATTTAAAAAAAATTTCCCATGGTTATATAATTCATATTGTCTTCCTCCCCTCCTCACTCCCCACTCCTGAATTTGAAAAGCAATTCCCCTAGGTTATACATATATTACCACTAAAAACTTATTTCCATGTTACTCATTTTTGTAATAAACTTTTTATACCAAAACTCCAAATCATATGCCCATGTAAACAAGTGATGAATCATATGTTCTCTTCTGGACTTTTACTCCCACATTTCTTTTTCTAGATGTAGTTAGTATTCTGTCCTGGATCATCGAATTATTTTTAGTAGCAAAGTCAATTATATTTGATTGTCCCACAATATATCAGTTATTATGTATAATGTTGTCCTGGTTCTGCTCATTTCACTCAGCATCAGTTCATAGAGGTCTTTCAAGTTCTTATAGAAATCAAACAGTTCATCCTTCTTTATAGCACAATAGTATTCCATCACCATCATATACTACCATTTTTTCCACAGTTCCACAATCTAGGGGCATCCCCTCACTTTCCAAATTTTGCCACCATAAAAAGCACAACTATAAATATCTTTGTGCAAACAGATCCTTTATCATTTTTCAATCTCTTCGGGATACAAACCTAGTAGTTCTGTTGCTGCATCAAAGAGCATCTATTCTTAAAACAAAACAAAACAAAACAAAAAAACCTTTACCTTCTGCCTTAGAACCAATACTGTGCATTGGTTCTATGGTAGAAGAGCATTAAGGTCTAGGCAATAGAGAGGGTTTAAGTGATTTTTCCCAGGGTTACACAGCTAAGAAGTGTCTGAGGCTAGATTTAAACCTAGGACCTCTCATCCATAGGGCTGGCTCTCAATCCACTGATCCACCTAGATGCCCCGCATGCATTCTTTTAAAGCCCTTTGGGCATAATTCCAAATTGCGTTCCAGAATGGTTGAATCAATTCACAACTCCACCAGCAATGTGCTAGTTTTCCAATTTTGCCACATCCCCTCCAACATTTAATATTTTTCTTTACTATCAGCCATTCTGCTAGGTGTAAGGTGGTACCTCAGAGTTGTTTTTATTTGCATTTCTCTGATCAGGAGGAATTTGGAAAATTTTTTCCATATGATTATTGATAGTTTTGACTTATTCATCTGAAAATCGCCTATTCAGATCCCTTGACCATTTGTCATTTGGGGAATGATTTGATTTCTTATGAATTTTCAGATTAATCTTTTAACAGTAACATTTTGTTCATGTGATGTCCTATCTCTCAAACCTTTAGTGACTCTCTTTTTCCTATTACATAAATTATACATTTTCTGTCTAGATTTTTTCCTCCTCTGTATTTTCATTTTATCTCTCTAGTCATGTTTTTCATTAGTCTCTGACCTCCATTCTTTAATATAATCTAGTCAGTTTCTTCAACATAATTATTTTTTTGCTTATGCTATTTTACTCACCTAGTGTCCTTTCATTTCTTTTCTTCCTGGAGAATCTAACCCTCTCTCAAAGCTCACCTCCTTTATGAAATCTTGCCTGAGTACTCTAATACCAAATATTTACGTCACATATGAAATGATTTACCTAGCATTGATTTAAAACTTTATATCTTGCAAAATTATGTATATATGTCACATGTTTAGATATCATATTTATAAATCATTTCTATATAAATGTGCATATACATGTTTGTTTTTCTCATTTGAGCTTCACAAAAACCCTGTGATGTAAGTATTATTCCCATTGTACAGATGAAAAAATAGACTGAGAGGTTTATATATTTATTTAATCTGCTGCACTTAGTGTCTGAGATAGGATTTGAAATCAGGTATTCCTAATTCAGAGTTTAACATTCTATCCCTATGCAACTTATCTGACAAGATCTTTAGATTCTATACAATGCAATATAGCATTACGTTATTTGCTATTGTATTTATATTTATAATGTTTGACATATCTGTTTGATTTCTCTATCCATATTATGAGGACAGAGTTATCTCTTTTATGATAGTTATTTGTTACTCAAAGCACCTACCACAATGCTGAACAGTGTCATAAGCTATTAGATATCCTAAATTACTTAATTGATAAGCTGACTTTTTTTCTCCATTCTTTTCTCAAGACTTTAAGATCTTCCATCTCTGCTTGATAATCAGTAGATGATCTTATCTCCTATAATATTAAGAAGATTGATGTCTTTGGGTTTGGAATTCCTAAAGTCTCTTCCTTTATACTTCCTAATGTCTACACCTACATCTTTCTTATAGTCTTAGAAGTGACACCCAACCAGTTAAATTTTCCATCTGAATTCTGAATCTCATTCTTTTTATCTTTTTCTGTATTCTAGCTCCATTAATATTCTCTTATATTTCATGTATTTTCAGCTTTTCAGTTCTTTCCAATTTATTTCCCTCAGCCTACCAACATCTGACAAATCTAATCAGGTTTCTTCTCTCTAAAAATAAATGTAGTGATAATGTGCCAAAATGAAATATACAATTTCCTCTTCTCTCTATCAAACATATCCTAATATGTATAAGGGAAGGGAAGGTAGTGTTTCAGAATTCCCTTCAAAGAGGGGGATTGACTTCAATTTTAGAAGGACAGCACAAGCCATAGAAGTGATATATAAACACAAATGGACAAATCATTATGGACCTGGGAAAAGCACGGAAATCAAAGAAATTGGATTGACACAAAGACATTAAATCATCTGAAGACCCGGAGAAAGGCTTTCCCTGAAGTCTGTTTTACTTATATGGCCCCCTGTTTAAAAGTAGTCAATGTTCAACAGGGATACTGAATTAACAGTATAGTAATGGAATGGAGAAGAATGTTGAAATATTAGTATCATAGGGAATGATGAAATCAAAGACTTGAGGAATGAGGTCTGAGAAGCAAGTAAATGAAGAAAGGTGATTTGAAAAGAAAAGAAACAAACTTTGTTCTTCATTTCTGACAAAAGTTTAAGTTTCCCAAGCAAATCAGTTTAAGAAGACTAGCAATTGCCAATAAATGAGTCCAAGACCTTTTCAGTAGGTATAAGGACACCACTGTTAGCTCTTATAGCATTCTTATAGTCCGGAAAGAGGAACAAATAAGCTCTGTGATGCAGTGGATAGAATACCAACTCTGAAGTCAAAAGAGGACCTACATTACAATCTAGTTCCAGACATTAGCTGTGTGATCCTGGGCAAATCATTTAATTCTGTTTGCCTCAGTTTTTTTCATCTATAAAAGGAGCTAAAGAAATGGCAAACCACTTCAATGTATTTAACAAGAAAACTTCAAATGAAGTCACAAAGAGCCAGACACAACTAATTGAGCAAAAATTCTCGAGTAACGTGTTTACAAATTGGCTACTGATTTATGCAAGTTCTTGCAGTTAAAATAGATTGATCAGGGAAGTTAAAAAGAAAAGTTGAGGCTGAAACAGAGAAGCTAAGGTTGGAACATTTGGGGATAAGGAAATTGTGACTAAAACATTCTGGATACAGGGCACTTAAGTTTTGTACCTTTATTTCTAGAACAATGTATGGTTAGCATATTCTCAGAATTACATGAATCAAGTTTTTACATGAATATAGCTCACACAAGAAATTAACTCACAAAATGTGAAGCAGTGAGAAGAGGGAGTCTAATAATAATTATAAGCTTATAATCACTATTAATTAAATTTGAATATCACATTTCCCCCTTTGATCTCTGTGAAATGTAATCCCCAATTATCACCCCCAAAATTGTCCAAATCAGTATAAGTAAGTTCTTGGTAAATATCTTAGAAAACCATAAGTATTTTAGGAAATAATCTGTGAATAAGCTTTAGTACAGCAAATAATGCAACGTTCAATACAAAGTAGGAAAAAAAAACAACTATGAAGACTAGGTTAATGAGATCTCATTTGATTATAGGAATTAATATGCTACCTCCTTGTAACCAGGAGAACCATCAAGAAGATAGTTTCCATACTGGGCATTGATCATCAGTATGATTTGTCTTAGGTGACTAGATTTCTGCTATAACCTGTAAGATTTGGTAGCTATTCATTTTAATATCTCCCAATTGATTAATATAAGAACATCAAGATTGAGTTATTATAGTACAGGCTCCTTTTTCTGAAACTATAAGAATGGCCAAGACTATAAGGCTTTGAATGACCTTTTGAGCTAAGAATCTAACTCATTTTGAAGGGAGGTTATGGACTTAATTTATTGCCAGGCCTCAATTTCCATAGAAATATTCCTTACTGGATATATTACTATATTATCCCCAAAATTGTAATCAATGTATGAATTTCTGGTGTAAGAGGAAAGAGTGGCACAGGTAGCGTAGCATCTGTGAGAACCAGCAGAACTTGGAGCAGCCCAAAACATGTCAACACTGTGAGAGGCAAAAAAGCTACAGAATGGGAACAAGCCCAGCCTGAGTCACTCTACACAGGCATAGAGAGCAGAGAAGACAGGAAACCTACAAAAATCTCATGTGGCAGCAGAGTACTGAGCCTACAAGGGAGTAGAGAGGGTAACCTGGAACTGTAGGACCCTACTCACTCCCACGTGGCAGAGGAGACCTAGTTCTACAAGGGAGGAGAGAGGGGCAATTGCAACTATAGGAAACTACTCACTCCCTTGTGGCAGTAGAATGCCTGAGGTGGCAATGCCCAGAGCAAGGGACCTGCTAAATGCAGGGCACTTGGCAGGGATGGAGAAGTAGCAGAGCAGGAACAGAATGCCTGAAATAACAGGGGAATTTGGTAACATGGAATTCTGAATATAGCTGGACAAAAAATAAAGGAAGGAGGCTTGGTCCTACCAGATAGCAAACTATTCAGTAAAATGATAATGATCAAAACAATCTGATGTTGATTATGAAATAGGATGGTGGATCAATGGAATAGATTAGGTAATAAACACATAGTAGTTAATGTCCACTGCAACTTAGTATTTGATAAACCCAACAATTCAAGCTTTTGGGGAAAGAACTCACTGACAAAAATTGCTGGGAAAACTGAAAAGCAGTAATAACAGAGATTAGGAATGGACTAATATCTCACCATAAACTTTGATAAGTAAAAATGGATACTTGTTTCAAAAATAAAGGATGACATCATAAACAGATTATGGCAAAGTTTACTTGTCAGATTAATGGATATGGGAAGAATTTATGATAAAAAATTAAAGAGAACATTATGAAAGATGATACCAATAATGTTAATTACATTAAATTTAAAAGGTTTGTACAAATAAAACCAATATAACTAAGATTAGAAAGGAGACAACACATTTGGGGAAAAACTATAGCAAGTGTTGTTTTGGGACAATCAAATGGAATAGACTTTGCTACTAACACCAATACAATGATCCAAGTTTTTTTATGGGGGACTTATAAAAAAGAAGGCTTTTTACTTCTAGAGAAGGAACTGATATAGTAGAAATGCAGATAAAACATATGATTAATCACCCATTTATTTGAGTATATGATTTGGGGTTTTGGTATTATAAGATTATTCTCTTACAAAAATGAATATGGAAATATGTTTTGAATGATAATACATGTGTAACCTAGTAGAATTACTTGTCAACTCTGGAATGGGGGAGGAAAAGTGGAAGTGAGGCAATATGAATTGTGTAACTTTGGAAAAAACAAAGTAAATGAAAAAACACATACAGTATTTATAAAAATTCCCATGAAATACAAAGAAAAAATTAAAAGCAAAACCAAAAAGCCTCATCTCTCAATTATATAGAAAATGGAGTCAAATTTATAACAATATAAGTCATTCCCAAATTACAAAATGGTCAAAGCATATAAACAGACAGTTTCAGAGGAAGATATTAAAACTATTGATAGTTATATTAAAAATATTATTGAGTATAAAAATGTAAATTAAAATAACTCTGAGATACTACCTTAAACCAATCAGATCGGGCAGCATAACCAAAAAAGAAAAATGATGTATGTTTGTGGTAATGTGGAAAAATTAGGACATTAATATATTTTTGGTGGAACTATGACCTGATAAAACAATTCTGGAGAGCAATATTGAAACAGGCTCAAAGGACCACAAAACTATGCATATCCTTTGATTTAGCAACATTACTAATGGATTTGTATCCCAAAGAAATCAGAGTTAACAGAAAAGGACCTACCTGTACTAAAACATTTTTAGCAGATTTTTTGTAGTGGCAAGAGATTAGTAACTGAGGAGTTTTCCATCACTTGGGGAATCAATGAAGAAATTGTGGTATATGATTGTAATGGAATACTATTGTGCCATAAGGAACATAGAACAGGATGAGTTCAGAAAAAAATCTGGAAAGACATATGAACTGATGCAAAGTAAAGTGAGCAGAACTAGGAACACAATATGTACAGTAATAGAAATGTTATGATATAATCAATTGTGAAGGACTAAATAATTATCAGTAAAGAAAATCTCTAAGATAACTACAAGGGATATATGATAAAAATGCTATCCATAGCCAAAGAAGGAACTATTGGAATCTGGGTGATTATCAAAACATGCCATCTTCCACTATATTTAGTCCATGTGATATCTATTGTATGTGGGATGTCTTCTATTATGACACGAGCAATATGGAAATATGTATTACATGAAAATATGAGTATAACCTATATCAGACCATTCATTGCCTCAGGGACGGGAGTGAGAACATTTGATTTAAAACGTATACAACAATTATCAAAATTGTTTCCATATGTAACTGAAAAAAATTGAGAAAAAAGAAGCATTTTTAGCAACAAAACTATCTGTCTTCAGAGATGTGAAAAGGTTCAATCAACAAAGTAAACAGGTCTATAATAAGATGAAATGTATAATGTCCTTGTTTAGGTACACACACACACACACACACACACACACACACATATATGTATAATACTGACTGGATGGCTCACTATTCGACCTTCGCCACCTGACTGCAAAAACAAAGACAACAGAGAGACTCATCCTGGAAGCTCTCTTTGCAGATGACTGTGCTCTCATGACCCACCAAGAAAATCATCTCCAAACCATTGTGGACAGGTTCTCCACCGCAACAAAACTGTTTGGCCTGACTATCAGCCTCAGCAAAACAGAGGTGCTGCTCCACCCTGCACCAGGGAGGCCAACTAACCAGCCATGCATTACAATCGACGGCACGCAGCTTTCTAATGTCAACACTTTCAAGTACCTGGGCAGCACCATCGCCAACGACGGGTCCCTAGACCACAAGATTAATGCCAGGATCCAAAAGGCCAGCCAGGCACTCGGGCGGCTGTGCTGCAAAGTCCTCCAACACAGCGGTGTAAGCACTGTGACGAAGCTCAAAGTGTATAACGCAGTGGTCCTCAGCTCGCTCCTGTATGGTTGCAAGACATGGACACTGTACCGGAAGCACATGAAACAGCTGGAGCAATTCCACCAACATTCCCTCTGGTCAATCATGAGGATCCGATGGCAGGACTGAATCACCAACCAGGAAGTCCTCGACAGAGCCAACTCCACCAGCATCGAAGTCCTGGTCCTCAAAACCCAGCTACGATGGTCTGGACACGTCATCCGCATGGACCCACAGCGAATACCAAGACAGGTATTCTATGGTGAGCTGTCAGCTGGACTCAGGAAACAAGGCCGACCAAAGAAAAGATTCAAGGATCAGCTAAAGTCCAACTTGAGGTGGGCTGGCATGACACCAAAGCAGCTAGAACTTGCTGCCTCTGTCTGGCGAACCCACATTCACCATGCCGCCGCCACCTTTGAAGATGAGCGACGTCGACGTCTCGCCGCTGCACGTGAACGCCGACACCAGGCCACAACTGCACCTCTTGTAACAACTGGCGTCCCAGGCCCCATGTGCCACACACTCTGCGCCTCAGCCTTTGGACTCCAGAGCCACATGAGGGTACATCAATAGATGATAATGCACAAAGACAATCGTCATTCTCGGCTTCCGAGAGACTACTAATGTTTTATATATAAAACATTAGTATATACACACACACACACACACACACACACACACACACACACACACACACATATATATATATATATATATATATATATATATATATACACCTCTAGTCTGTAGATGTTCATTTGGAGTATAAATGAAAGTGTCAGCACCAAAAGCAATATTTTATTCCATTTATTTATTTATTTTTTCATTCATTCATTCATTCATTTATTTATTTGTTTGTTTGTTTATTTATTTGTTTATTCATTCATTCATTTATTTATTTGTTTATTTATTTATGTATTTATTTATTTATTTAAACCCTTACTTTCTGTCTTGGAGTCAATACTGTGTATTGGCTCCAAGGCAGAAGAGTGGTAAGGGCTAGGCAATGGGGGTCAAGTGACTTGCCCAGGGTCACACAGCTGGGAAGTGTCTGAAGCCAAATTTGAACCTAGGACCTCCCATTTCTAGGCCTGGCTCTCAATCCACTGAGCCACCCAGCTGCCCCCCAAAAGCAATATTTTAAAAGACTTGTTGCTTTTGTGCCTGATAAGTGAGGTAGGCAGCAGTAAAGTGAACTTGGACTATTGTGAATTTTAGTTTTACTCCACTCTTCTTAGTCTTTAGAATTCTAGCAACCAGGAATGTATATGCCCCCATTTAAGGATTGGGTGTGGGGGAGGAAGGCCTAAGACTGACATGTGCTAGCAAGTGGCAAATCAGAAACAACTGACTGACCCCCTGGGCTGTCCTAGCCAAACTTAAGCTACCATTGGTATATGTGAGAAACAGGAAGTGATGTAAAGAACTGCCTTTATATTTCATATCACTTCCTGTGAGGGGCCTTTTGTGACTTTTGTGGCTTTTGCAGACTTGGGTAGAATAACTTGACTTGGAGGAGCTCTGCAGCATGGGTCCTGAGACTGTTTTCCTTAGGCGACCGTGTGGTGAGTATTAAGGCTGACTTCCCTTTCCCTTGACCCTTCTAAAGATTCCAGCTTCCAAGAAGGCCCCTCATCTTGGAGGAGGCTTCCTAGGTGGAAGCCAAGCTAATTTAATATTCTGGGAATGCCCCTTGGCTGAGAGGCCTCTGAATTCCCCTTGGCCCAGGCCAGGCTGGAATAGATCTTTACCCCCTTTCCTTCTGTCTCCTTCCCTTCTCAGTTCAAAAGGGAAAAAGCTGAATCTCCAACTGCTCTCCTCCTTTGCTTAGCTGGAGGTTCCATTCCCATCACCTGTGACAGAAAGAGTTCTATCTCCTTTATGCATGAGATAACACTGCAAATCCAGTCCTTGTATTTCCTTCAGTATTTCTCTCTTGCAAACTAGTCATTGAAGATCTGAGGGAGGAGTGGCTTGCTGTCTAGTCATCCAGACCCTTTCTACCTGTTTGGTCTCGAACCACTATTTTCATTTTTCAAACTTAGAAATCATTGTAGATAATAGAGAAATCAATGATAGAAGAATTGAGAGGAATCACAAAGTCAGTTCCCTCTAATTCAACTAGCTTTGCTTCTGCTTCAGATTGAAACAGGATAATTTCCACTGGTGTGTGTAGAATAATGGATAATGAATAGAGCATTTGGGAAGAGCAAAGCAGATAAAGTTTTATTTTGATGTATTCAGTGTTTTCAATTACCTTACCAACAGCATTTAAAATTTTTCATTTTAACCATAGCATCCTGATAGCATGACAGACACCAAATGTAATGCCAAGAATCAGTAAAGATAGTAATGCTCTTTCCTTGACAAGGTGACATAACCGATTAAGGAACACAAGCTCAAGAGCTTGGACACTGAGGTTAGGGGGCAACAAGGCACTATGGTCAGAGGCCCCAGCAGCACCACTAAACTGTACACTATCTAATAAATGAAGATCCATTGGTATAAAAACATAATCAGGATTCTTCAAGGGCATCTAAAAGATTATATATGTTATATGTGTTTTTAGCCATATTCACTACAGAGGCACAGTGATGGAGTGACTACACAGATATTAGTTAATTGGAAAGCAATGTAATGGGGTTGAGGATGGCCTGTCTTGTAAGATTAATAATGGTCTCATTACCAAACAAAGTCATTTCATATCTAACCAGTCTCTGATCAGAAAAATCCCAAATCCTGTGGCATAATAAAAGGTCCTCAACCTCATGGATAGGCTGCTTCTTTATTGGGATGCCCATAACCATATCACAAATTTTTTCTTCAAGAATAGTGATAGCAGCTACAGACCTGAATCAGAGTAATGCTCCAGGAGTTACAGAATCAAGTTGTGCAGAATTATATGC
The DNA here is from genome assembly GCF_027887165.1 of Monodelphis domestica. Classification (NCBI taxonomy): domain Eukaryota; kingdom Metazoa; phylum Chordata; class Mammalia; order Didelphimorphia; family Didelphidae; genus Monodelphis; species Monodelphis domestica. The sequence continues at coordinate 318,112,557 of NC_077228.1, read as the reverse complement.
TACTGGGTGAAGGGAGGGTCTGAATAATTGAGTGAGGACACCAGAAACTACCCCTCTATGTTCATGAATGAAAAGTAAAAAGGACTTATTGTAATTTGGAAATACCAGCACTAGAACTGACAGAGTTTTCTTAAGTTCAACTAGGGTAACACATATTCTGGTTCAAATTATAAGGGATCTGGAAGAGAATCCCTAGTCAGATCAATGAAAAACAGTTCTCTCACTGAAAAATGGAATCCATCAGTAGCAATACCTGACAGCCCACAGAATGGCTTGCAGCTTTTTATTTGTCTAGAATCAAAGCGTTGTTATAGAACTTGTACACATTTGGGGAGAAACAGAGCAAGAGATGGCAGAAAAAAAATGAAACCACAATATATTACTTGTAGAAGACACATACTTTTTATATGGAGAATTATTTGTGGTCTCAGAAGAAACTGCTAGAAGATGATGATAACTGTCTTTTTGATAGGTATTAATACTGAGTGCTATTAGTAAAATATCATCAATATATTATACCAGAGAGGAGTAACTTAAGGTAATAGAGGCTAAGTACTGCTTCAAGATTTAAGGGAATTGGGTGGGATTTTTTATATGTTCTTGAGGCAGAGGAGTCCATGTCCATGTGCATTTTTCCAGGAGGAGGCAAACCAATTTGAGTGTCTGGATGAATTGAAATTCCTAAAAAAACCAGAGTGAGCAAAGATCCATCATAGTAAAATAGGAAGACTCACAAGTTATAGAAAAGACAATGATAGTTATGTTTGGAACTACTGCATGACTAGGCATATCATATGCATTATAAATCTATATTTTGTACAAATTGATAAATAGGTTTGCTATCTGGGCCTGAAACAGGTAGAATAGAAATGTTATAGAGGAATCTACCTGGGGAGTAACACATTTTAACAATTCAACATCTGAGGATTTGGTAGCCCAGAGAGTAAGGAATGTCAGATGAAATGTCTGTACTATGTTAGGGTTGGTTCTGAGTCAACTTAAGTAACAAAAGAAGAGAATACTCTGATAAATCTAGGAGAGTATCTTTTCCTGAAAAATATTTAACTATTGGAATTAGGGAAAGTCCATCCTTCAGAAAATATAAAGAAAAAGAGCCATCAGGAAAACATAAAATGGTGTCCCTTAGCTTACAGTAAAGATCATGTTGAAATGAATTGAATTGAATGGAGATTTAGGCATAAAATGAAAAAAAATCTACTAAGAGAGGGCTAGTAATAACCATTCAATGACACAATTTAGGAACACACTAGAGTTTTCCAAATAACTCCAGGATTAATTTTACACTTAGTAAGAGTACAAGTAGAATTTGGTATCATTTCCAAAACTGAATTATAGTCTCGAATATCAAAAAATCATAATGTATATCATCAACTTTGATAGTAGCTTGAGATTCACCAGTGTGGAGTAGAGGCAAAGACTAGGATAGCTGGGGTAAAGACATCTGTATCAGAAACAACAAAATTTTTTTTTTCAGACTTAATGATCCCAATTCCCCCTCAGCCACTTCCACATTTTTATGATGTACATTTTCTTTTACTGCCCTCAAGGTCATTGCCTTTTCATTCTCACTTCTTTTTTAGAAAATATTTGGTGTTATAGCCTTTCTCATAGCAAACATGTTCATTACTGTTTTAAGAGGCAGGCAGAATTTTGTGAATGAAAGCTAAGATAATCTGTGATTTTGGCTTAGATTTTACTTTCTCTTCATCTCTTCCTTCATAAACATTTTGAGTCATACTTCTAAATTTGTCAATATATTTTTCATGGCATCTGGGGCAATTTTATGGAAATAATTACATATTTATGGCAAGTGGCTAACAAAGGCCATGTGAATGATTATAGCATTTCTTGGACTGATTGGATCAAACCCTTCATACCACTTACCACTTTTGTATGACCTGTCATTAAATTGGTTAGAACTTTCATTTTCTTTGTGACAAATTTCTTGAAATTTGTTCCATTTTTTTTGTGGTTGATAGTGCATGTCCATACCCCGAGGTAGAGATTCCATAGCTTATAATATCTTGTTATAATTTGCTTGAACATAAGGGATATAACTGTGGTTTTGGAAGTGTCAATGGCAGATAACCTGACTTGATTTCACTAACAAGTAATAATGAAAAGAGCAGAATTGGGGTCAAATAATTTGTTTGGTAAATCTTTAGAACCAATCTTTAGGCCAAATTTTACATAATTTAATAACATACTTTTTTGTTATCCTAAGTTAAATTGGACATTTCTCTTGGTCCCAACATATAAGAAATTTTTTGGGGCTTTTCCTTTTAGTATATGGTTACTGGAAGCCACCCTGTCTTCTATTTATAAAATGAGTTTACTGAAGGGATTCCCCTGTCTATAATAGAGGAGGATTCCCCCTTCTAATAGAAAGAATAATAGGAACTGATCATCTCACATATATAAAGGATTCCTTAAGATGTGCCTGCTTATAGAAGTGACGGATTTATTTTTCTACTTATAACAGTGTTGGAGACCCTTACAGAAGGAAAGGATTACTACCTCTTACCTATAACAAGAATGGGATCAATTGTTTTAAGGGACCTGGGGTTTACCTACTTAAAGAAATTTTGAGGTCAAGGTGAAGAGGGACTCCAGTAGCTAAGGTAATCTTCCATGGAGAAGTCCCTCTGAGAAAAATTGACTAGACTGCTCTAAGCAGACTCTCAAAAAGCTCCATCCCAGGACCTGAAGTTCCTTGTTTGACCTACTGATTGGCTCTCTAGCTACTGTTAAAGAAATCTGAGGGATAAAGTTTTAGATTTCCTAAGAAAATGAATTTATTAACAAGGCTAGCAATAACCAATAAATGGGCCCAAGATTTACTCAATTAGTACAAGGATCACATTTGCAGTCTACACAGTATTCTCAAAGTCAATAAAGAGGAACAAATAAAAATAACAATTTTGACTAACTCATTTACAAAGTTTTCAGGTTAGCTAGTGATTGATGTAATTTCTTGCAGTTAGAACAGAGTAGTTAGAGAAATTAAACAGAGAAATTGAGGCTGGAACAGAGAAGTGGAAACATTTGGGGACAGGGAAATTGTGACTGGAACATTCTAGGAAGAGGAAACTTGAGGTTTGTACTTTATTTCCTGGGACATTCTGTGATTTGTACATTCTCAGAATTATCTGAACAAAGCCTTTAAAATATTATAACTCACACAAGAATGTAGTTCACAAATTGGGGATCAGTGACAAAGGGAATAAAAATCAGTCTTATAATCTATATAAATTCAATTTGAATTTTATATTAATATTATGTAGTATCTGGATTGTGTAAATACAGCAAATTGAGGTCAATTTTCTGGCAGTTCTGAGGCTCAAAAATACTATTATAAATTGAAAATACCAGATAAATCCCTCCTGATGAACATTGTTGTGGGGAGGAATTATCTTGAATGCTACATTGTTGTGGAGAGGAATTATCTTGAATGCTTATGGACTTGGGCATTAATTCTTATTCCTTTTATATATTAAGAAAACAAACACACTTTTCTACATCCAAAACTTATTTTAGTCACAGAGTTTCTGAGGAGGTTGTAACTCTATTGCCATGAAATATCCTACTGTCCCAGAGTGAAACACTAAAGTCCTCAGCATTTTTCTGGGTAAATTTCAGTGTTTAAGAAGGTCAATCCATCATAGCTTGTTCTAAAGAACAGTCTAATTTACCATAGTCAATTCATAATATATCTTAAAAAAAAGTCAGTAAGTACTAGGCAACTGGGGGTAAATGATTTGCCCAGGACCAGACAACTAGGAAGTGTCTGAGGCTAGATTTGAATCTCCTATGTTTGACTCTCAATCCACTGAACCACCTAGATGCTCCCTGTTTTATTTTAAAAAAATTAAATTTCTATAAATTTTATTTTTTTCAGATTGTATGTCAGCACAGTTTCTTAATATTCATTTTCTGATATGTTGTAATCCATATTCTTTTCCTCTATCCCACCCTTCCCTCCTCCCCAAGAAGACAGGTAATATGATATAGCTAATATATATATATATGTATATATATATATATATAAAATCATATAATATATATTTCCATGTTCATCATGTTGTAAAAGAAGATACATATTGCTTATGGTAGACATATTTTCATGTAGGAAACAAAATAAAGAATGATAGATTTCAATTTGAATCTGGGCTTTGTCTGTTCCTTATATTAGATATCTTGGTTTTTTTTCTTTTTTTTTTGTCATGACTCTCTTGGAGTTGTCCTGGAACTTCTCTTGATAATAGTTAAATCATAGTCATTACATTATTGTTGTTACTGTGTACAAAGTTCTCTTGGTTCTGCTCCCTTCAGCTTTCATCACTTTATATAAATCTTTCCTAATTTTTTGTGATGATTTTGTTTGTCATTTCTTATGGCAAATATTATGTATTCCATTACAAGCATATACCATGATTTATTCAGCCATTCCCCAATGGATAAAAATTCCTTCAGTTTCCAGTTCTTTGCCACCACCAATAGAGCTTATGTACACACACACACACACACACACACACACATATATATTTATATATATATATATATATATGAAAAGGTAAGTTCTTTTTCCCTATTTCCATATCTTTAATCTTTAGGATACAGACCTAGCAGTGGTATTGCTGTGTCAAAAGGAATGCACAGTTTGATGGCCCTTTAGGTGTGGTTCCAAATGGCTTTCCAGAATGGTTGAATCAGTCATGGCTTCACTAGCAGTATATCAGTGCCCCAATTTTTCCACATCCCCTCCAGCATTTATAATTTTCTTTTTTTGTCATGTTATTCAGTCTGGTGGGTGTGAAATGATAACTCCAAGTTGTGTTTTGTTTTTTTTTAAATTTTCATTTTTCTAATTAATAGTGATTTGGAGCATTTTTCAAATAATTAAAGATAGTTTAATTTCTTCTTCTGGAAATTGCCTGTTCATCTCCTTTGACCATTTGTCAATTGAGAAATGCTTTTTTTTTTAAATGAATCTGACTCAATTCTCTATATATTCTAGAAACGAAGCCTTTGTCAGAAATAACTGTTATAAAGATATTCTCCAAGTTAGTTGTTTGCTGTCTAATCCCCTTTACACTGCATTTATTTGTGTTGAAGCTTCTTAATTCATTGCAGTGAAAGTTATTTATATTACCTTTCATAATATTTCTGAGGCCTTGTTTTGAACTAAATTATTTTCTTATTCCTATGTTTGAAAGGTAAATGATTTTGTACTCCCCTAATTTCTTGATTGTATCCTCCTTAATTTCTAAATCATGTATCCATTTTGACATTGCCTTTCTATATTGTGTGAAGTGTTGGTTTATGCCTAATTATGGCATTTTTTTCTAGTTTTCCCAGAAGTTTTTGTCAAATAGTGAATTCTTCTTCCAGAAGCATGGATCTTCAGGTTTGTCAAACAATAGGTTATTATGGTATTTACCATTGTATTTTGAACCCTCCTCTCTTTCTTTGCTCCTCCACTCTATTTCTTAGCCATTAGAAGCTTGTTTTGATAGTTCTTGCTTTATAATATAGTTTGATATTTGGTACAACTAAACCACCTTCTTTTTTTTATTAATTGCCCTGATATTCTAAGTCTTTTGTTCTTCCAGGTGACTTTTGTTACTTTTTTGGAGCTCTATGAGATGATATTTGGTTATTTTGATTGATATGGTACTGAATAAATAAATTAGTATAGAAAGAAGTATCATTTTTATGATTTTGAATTGGCTTTCCCATAAGGGGTTGATGTTTTCCCATTTGTTTAGATATGGCTGTATGTGAAAAGGGTATTGTAGTAGAGATCATATAGTTCCTGGGTTTGTCTCGGCAGGTAGATTCCCAAGTATTTTATAGAGTCCATAGTTATTTTAAGTGGAATTTCTCTTATTATTTTCTTTCTGTTGGTTTTTCTTGGTAGTACAGAAAATTGCTGATGAATGTTGTGTTTTATTTTATATGCTGGAAATTTTCTAAAGTTGTCAATTGTTTGATTGATTTTTTGGTAGATTCTCTAGGATGTTCTGGATATCATCTGCAAAAGCGATAGCTTTATTTTCTCATTGCCTATTGTAGTTTCTTCTTTTACATCTATAGTTGGCATTTCCAGTACCTTGAAAAGTAATGGTGATAATGGGTATTCTTGTTTCATTCAATCAAATTAGAAAGACTTCTAGTTCATCCCCATTACATATAATGACACACAAATGATGTCCTCTTTTTTGTTTGCTTGTGTTTTTTTAGTTAGTTCTTTATTTCTCCCTGCATATTGGATATATGCTGAAAGATATCCCACTAGCTTTTTAAACTTAGCATGTCCAAAACTGAACTCATTATCTTCTCTTCAAAATGTATTTCCAACCAAATTCTCTATTTTCTTATTGGTCTCAACCTCATTTTGTTAACTTACTCTCATAATCTTAGATTCATTATTGACTGTATTCATTCTATCGCCAATGAATTCCATTAGGTTAACAAGGTCTTTCAATTTTGTCTTGCCGTTTCTCCATTCTAATTCAATCATCTCAATTAAGATGTTCATTGTTAAGAATATTTTAACAGACATCTAATCAGTTTATCCATTTTAAAATGATCTCATTTTGAAACTATCTTTACCATACTGAAAAGCTTATCTTCCTAGTGCCCAATTCAGATTATAACTGTTTAACCCAAAAAATTTCAGTGTCTCTCCATTGGTTAATAAACTTAAGAAAAACATTTGATATTGGCATTTGATACTTTCAAAAGAGAAGGGCCTTCCCTGAAGGCACAAAATATAACTATGTTTAGTTCAACTAGTCATTTTTACGTAATCGTTGTTTTAATAAAATTTCACTGATTTCATTCTGATCTCTTCAATCTCTTAGATTTTGCCATTTTTTTTATCCTCATGCCCCAAATCAACCTCTACTCACCTACTTTCCAATTGTTTAATTTCTTCTCTTTTCTTGAAGGTTTACTTAAAATGTCAAACCCTCAGTTAAGCTTTCTCTGAATACCCTCCCTACTTTCCTTTTCTCTACTGAAAGTGTTATCTCCCTTTGAAAATGTATCATAGTACATTCCTTGGATTTCTCCTTTATACTTTTTTTTTAGATTCTCTCTTATACTGTAGATACTTATATATATATGCCAAATCCCCTCCTTTTATATTACTTGAAAGTGGAGTCTAGGTTATATGTATCTCTATACAACACAGTATTAAAGATTGAGTGGAATTATGATCTCATCAATGTAGGTATTTGCATCACTGATATAATTCACAACTAATTCATATCTTTTCATCTTTTACAACGTTTGCCTGCTTTTTCCATACAGCCTGCTGTCACCCTATATGTTTGAAGTGTTTGTTTTATTTTTTTTGACATTACAAAGTAGTAGTGTGATTTTTAAAATTCTCATCTGATTTCTCTTACACTGAATCCTTTACATCCCCTTTTCTAGTCACATCTACTAGATGTTTTATGTTACACCACTTCATATACATAAGTTATCACTGCTAATATGCTATTGTCCAGATTGTGATATGACTGCAGATGAATATTTCTTTACTTAATCTAACAGCAAAACTATCTTGTACAGATTTAAAGGTAAAGAAATGATATGGGAACAAAATTGAATAATGGAGAAAGTATGGACCAAATTGTATTTGGAAATTTCTATAGTGCTTTCAATGCTCCCAAGTTGCCCTCAAACAGAAACCCAACATTTTACTACAAATAAACTTCCAGTGATTCTGTGTGTCGATGAATCATAGAATATCATCAGTTCCTTAGTCATTCAAGGAAGTCACATTATACTATGTGTAACTATTCTTAATAATTCAGGAAAGTGGGTTAATATAACAGTTTTTTATATTGATGGAAAGGAAATAAAAACCAGAAGTGATATTCTATTTAAATTTTGTTCAATATAATTTAATTAATTGTAATGATCTATTTCTCTGAGAAGTGTCACTAATTGAGGTTTTACTAGAGACTTTTAATAATTATTCATGATCTAGGCTACCCTAAGAAAGTCATTGAATAAAAGAATAATACATTTCAAATTGGAAAGGTCTTCAGAGATTGTATAATCCAATCTTCTCATTTACTCATGAGTAAAGTGAGGCTCAGAGAGGTTAATTATTTTTTAAATATTTATTCTTTTATTTCCTCATCAATAAAATGAGAATGTAAAAACTTCACTTACTTATGTTACAAGGCTTTTGCAATGCTCAAATGAGGTAATGAATGTGAAAATGTTTTCTTAAAGTTTCTATATAAATATATTTTATGGTTATCTGAGCATAAACATTAATTTAACCCATATCATACATTATGGTGTAGAAGTATTGATGCATTTGTATACCTTATGTCTTATTATTGTGCCAAAAACATATCGGAGATATTTCTTTATTGGAAGTAAAAATGCAAACAAATAAAGATATATTTTCATTCTAAATGACTATATATACTATCTCCGACTTTTTAACATTGTATAATTAACCTGACCAGTAGGTGTTATAGATTACATTAGCCCTGTTGCCCCCAACAAAAACATATTTGAATATTACACATCATTAGTTGTCTCTTATTTACATTGCAAAAAGGATAGCCCTGCAATATGTCAGACAAGAAAATAATTATGTTTTTTATTTGATAGACATCTAGCTGTTTAGATTACAGAACAAATTCATATGGTATCCACAAGTGTGTGAGTATTTCTGATTTATCTTCTAACATCTCATATCTTATATAATCAGAAATATCCCTATAGTTACATACATTTTTAAACATCCCTAAGAGGATAATTGTTATTTGAGCAGAAGGTAACATTTCACACTCTCTAAGTTATCCTTTAAATTCCTTCCTTGAGATATCAAGGGAAAATTTTAATATGAATTTTTATTCTTTCCTCAATTTATTATTAAATGTCATTAACTAGATTGAGATAATAATATTGTCATTCATGATTACATATTAATGAGGTACTTTGTGACACTTTTGGAATTGTAGACAATATAAAAACATACCAATGTATATTAATTATTTCTAAAGAATCAAGGAAAATTTCATCATAATATTAATATATGTGGGTTATTTGATATGCTCATTGAAATATAATCCCCTCTAAAATTACAGGCTCTTCATGAAGTAAAAAGTGATCCTTTGTTCTCCAAGATCATACTAGAGGAGAAAAAGAGTCCTCTTTGTTTTATTTGGTATATGATTATTTCATATTTACTTATATGTGTAAGTTCCTACCTTGGAATGTATGCTCCTAGAGGGCAGAAACTGTTATATTTTGTCTCTGAATTATCATCATCTAGCATATAGTGACAGTGGCAGTAGTTTTGGTGCTATGGTGATGTGAAAAAGCTCATTGAGCTTATAAGACAAGAGGAGGAACTATATCAAAGGAGACAAAATTTAAGGGAGGTAGAAATTCCAAAGAGAAACTGCTCTTAATAATTTTTCTTAAGGCTTTGTCTGGGAAACATTCAGATTGTGAGTCAAGGACTCTTCTGGCCAAGATGGCGGCTTAGAGGCAACAAAAGTTCAGACCTCTGAAAACCCTTCCTTACCGATCACAAACTGAATGCTGCTAGGTCACCGAAATTCAAACTGAACAACAGGACAGACCAGGGGAACCCTCCATCTGGACTCAAATCAAAAGTTATGCCCCCCAAAAGCCAGAATGCTAGATCACTCAGATCTAAGGGGAAGGCAGAAGGAAGATCCCAGGACCCGTCGCCCCACAACTCAGAATGCTGAGCCTGTGGTAGCAGCTGGAACCTCAGGGCCGGCAAAAGGGCCTCAGGGCCAGCTATTCTGAAGGGCGCATTTTGAAAGCAACCTGAGCCAGTCTCGGGGGTGCCCAACACAGATGGCAGGGGAAAAAAGAGAGACGAGGGGAGCCTGTAGTCCCCTGGCTGGGTCCTTACATCTGAGTCTCATGGGAGGTTCCTGCTTCAGGGCACATTCAGTCCAACGCAGCTGAACCTAATCCCATCAGGAGCCCTCAGAGCTTCTGAAAGGACAGAAACCTCAGGGGAATCAAAGGGGTTGCTCTGAAGGGCTAAGGGCTTACATTGAAAGTAACCTGGGCCTGTCTCAGGGCATCCAACACAGACTGCAAAGGAGTTTTTTTTTTTTTTTTGCTTCGGAGCTCATCCAGCCCAACCCAGCTGAACTCAGGAGCCCTCAGAGGCCAGGGAGGCCAGGACCCCTCCCCCCTTAGAGTGCAGGATCTTCTGAAAGAACAGAAACGTCAGGGTCAGCAAAGACACTGAGACACCTTATGGACAGTGCTGTGCCAGGCTCAGAGCATGGAAGTAAGGCAGAGGAGAAGCAACTGGAGGGAACTGAGAGCAGTAACACCCGAAACGTGGTTAGGCAGGGGAGGGCAGACCCTGGGCTTCCCCACGAAGACAGAGCAGCTGAGGAGACCGGACAAATTGCCTGGAGCTAAAGCCTCGGACCATAAGACAGATAAACTAAGAGCCAATCCTCTGCACTCAGATAGAGATGGCAAACAGTACAGAAGTACAAAAGCTTCCAAACACCAAGAAAAGCAAGAAGAAGGGGGTGACTTTGGACACATTTTATGGGGGAAAAATACAAAATACAGAGGAGATAGAAGAGGAAACACAAGCAAATGCCCCAAAACCTTCCAAAGGAAATGGAAACTCTTCACAAACTCTTGAGGAATTTAAATCGGGAATTATCAAAAAGATGGAAGCCTACTGGCAGGAAAAGTGGGAAATAATGCAAAAGGAACTCAACAATCTGAAGCATGAAAAAACACAATCACAGAAACAAGTTGACCAAACTGAAAAGGAAAACCAGGCTTTAAAGGTCACAATCAGGCAACTGGAAGACAATGATCTTGCAAAAGAGCAAGAATTAATAAAGCAAAGTCAAAAGACTAAGAAAATAGAAGATAACATAAAATATATCAATGACAAGGTGATAGATTTGGAAAATTGAGGAAGGAGAGACAATCTGAGAATAACTGGCCTACCAGAAAAGCCAAAAATAAATACTAAACTTGATCATAATACAATATATCATCAAAGAAAACTGCCCATAGATTCTAGAACAAGGGGGAAATACAGGTATTGAAAGAGTTCACAGAACACTGTATACACTAAATCCCCAAAAGACAACTGCCAAGAATGTAATTGCCAAATTCCAAAGCTTTCAAGCAAAAGAAAAAAAAATCTTACAAGAAGCCAGAAAAAAAAATTAGATATAAAGGAATGCCAATCAGGTTTACACAGGGCCTTGCAATTTCCAATCTGGCTGTAAGGCAAGGAACATGATTTTCAGAAAGCCAAGAGAGCTGGGTCTTCAATCAAGAATCAGCTACCCAGGACTTCTGGGTAATCATGGCTGCAATCTAGATGCCACACTTCCCCTCCCCAGCACCGAACGAAATAGACTACATCAAGGGAGCATAAAAATCACCTTTGGTGGAACAGGACTCCCCAGTACCCCACAGAGGTGAAGGTACTTGGGGTTTGAACATTTCCACACTATAAAAAGAAGGAAGAAAAGCTTGCACAGAAACTTGAACTGAGCCGCCCATCCCCCACCAACCTCCCCCACCAAACCAGAGTGAGCTACAGGAGCTCTCACTGGGACACCAATTGAGTGGGGCATATCTCTGTTGGGGGGGCACTCCAGGGTCCTTGGGATCTGGGGACTGCCAGGAAACAACGTCTCATAGAGGTTTCATGGGAGAACCCGGCCTTGAGCACGGGCTGCTGAGCCTTACTCAGGGAGGTTAAGCTGAGCATCTGGGTGGAGCTAAACACCAGGGGAAGACCACGTGCAGATGATCTGGGCTGAGCTGAACACCTGGGCAGTTTGGATGTGATCAGGGGCTCAGCTCTCTAAGAAACCTGGGAGGCTGGGAAGAACTAGTCTGAGGCAACCTAAATTCACAGAAAACCCGTCCATATCATCCAGACACCAGACCAAAAAGGAAAGGGGAATAAAACCACCAAAGGGATGGCTCACATGGCCCAAAATCAAGCCTCCAGGAAGAAAGACAAAAAGGTGACTATTGAAAACTTTATGGTGGAAGTACCCAAGGAAAAGAAGAGAATGAGGAGGAAATCCAAAAAAAATCAGAACATGCCTCCCAAAATGGAAACTATCAGCAAGCTCTGGAAGATCTCAAACTGGAACTTATCCAAAAGATGGAAATCTGGAAAGAAAAATGGGAGAAAGAGATCAGCAGTCTGACAGATAAGACTGCTCAATTGGAAAAAGAGCTCAAAGCATCCAATAGAAGGGCAGACAAAGCTGAAAAGCAAAATCAGTCCCTAATGACCAGAATTAAGAAACTCGAAGAAAGTGAGATCATAAAACAGCAAGAATCAATAAAGGAAACCCCAAAAATTAATGAATTAGAAGAAAACATAAAATATCTCACTGAGAAGGTCACAGATTTGGAAAACAGAGGGAGAAGAGACAAACTCTGAATTATTGGTCTCCCAGAAAAACCAGAGATAAACAATTAACTCAATATTATTCTAGAGGAGATTATAAAAGAAAATTGCCCCCATGTTCTGGAGCAAGGGGGCAAAATAGAAATAGAAAGGGTTCATAGAACACCCTCTATACTAAATCCCCAAAAGACAACCCCTAGGAATGTAATTGCCAAATTCAAGAGCTTCCAAGAAAAGGAGAAAATCCTACAAGAAGCCAAGAAGAAGAGCTTCAGATATAAGGGAGCTCCCATAAGGATCAAACATGACTTAGTGGCTAACACACTAAGAGACCGCAAACCATGGAACACAATATTTAGAAAGGCAAGAGAGCTGGGTCTCCAACCAAGAATCAACTACCCAGCAGAACTGACTATATACTTCCAGGGGAAAGTATGGGCATTCAACAAAATTGAAGATTTCCAAGCATTTGCTAAGAAAAGACCAGAACTTAGTGGAAAATTTGATATCCAAGCACAGAAAGCAAGAGAAACATAAAAAGGTAAATATGAAAGAAAGGGTAAAGGAGATAAATCTTATCTTTTTCTTTAAGTCAAACTCTCTTCTAAAAGGATTACATTTACATCAAATTATATTATTAATATGTGGGGAAAATGTTTTGTGTAACTCTCAAAAATTGTAGCATCATAAGAGTAGTTAGAAGAAACATGCATAGGGAAAGATTGGGGCATTAAGAAGATTTGGTGAAAGTGGGGGAAAAGAAAGGAAAAGGGAGGTGGGGAACCATCAATAACAGTAAGATTTACTTTAACAAATAGGGGGGGACGTAATAGAATAATCTTTCCCATATAAAGATACACATGGGAAGGGGAGGGGAAGAACTCCCACATGAGAAGGAGAGGAAGAGAGCTTGAAGTGGAATTACTTAAACCTTACTCTCAGTGAAATCAAATCTTAGAGGGAAGAACATCTAGATCCAGTGGGATCCTGAATTCTATCTTATCCATTAGGGCAAGAAAGAAAGGGAAATTAAAGAGGGGGATGAGGCAGTATAAAAAGGGAGGGAAGGAGAGGGGGGAGTGGAAGGGGGAGGGGAAGGGAGCATAAAAATGGAGGGGCTAGAAAGAGAAGCATCTCATGGGAGGGGACTAGGGGGACTGACTTAAAGTAAATCACTAGTTCAAAAGGAGATAGCTAAAGAAGAAAGGTTAGAACTAGGTGAAGATATCAAAATGCCAGCGAATCCACAAATGACAATCATAACTTTGAACGTGAATGGGATGAACTCACCCATAAAATGTAGACAAATAGCAGGTTGGCTGAGAACCCAAAACCCTACCATTTGTTGTCTTCAAGAAAAACACATATGAGGTGGGTTGACACTCACAAGATTAGAATTAAAGGTTGGAGTAAGACCTTTTGGGCCTCAACTAATAGAAAGAAGGCAGGAGTTGCAATCATGATACATGACAAACCAAGGCAAAAATAGACCTGATCAAAAGGGATAGGGAAGGTAAATATATTCTGTTAAAAGGGAGTATAGACAATGAGGAAATATCATTAATCAACATGTATGCATCAAATGGTATATCATCCAAATTTTTAATAGAGAAACGAGGAGAATTGAAGGAGGAAATAAACAGTAAAACCTATTAGTGGGAGACCTGAACCAACAACTATCAAATTTAGATAATTCAAACCAAAAAATAAAAAAGAAAGAAGTAAAAGAGGTGAATGAAATCTTAGAAAAATTAGAGTTAATAGACATATGGAGAAACATAAATAGGGACAAAAAGGAATACATCTACTTTTCAGCACCACATGGCACATTCACAAAAATAGATCATACATTAGTTCATAGAAACATGGCACTCAAAAGCAGAAAAGCAGAAGTAATAAATGCAACCTTTTCAGATCACAAGGCAATAAAAATATTGATTGGTAAGGGTACATGGAGAGCCAAATGAAAAATTAATTGGAAATTAAATAATATGATACTTCAAAATCGGATAGTTAGAGAAGAAATCATAGAAACAATTAATAATTTCATTGAAGAAAATGACAATGGCAAGACATCCTTTCAAATGTTATGAGATGCAGCCAAGGCAGTACTTAGAGGAAAATTCATATCCCTGAGTGCATATGTTAACTAATTAGGGAGGACAGAGATAAAGGAATTTGAAATACAAATTAAAAAAATTGAGAAAGAACAAAATAAAAACCCCCACAAGAAAACCAAACTAGAGATCCTAAAAATTAAGGGGAGAAATTAATGAAATCAAAAGTGATAGAACTATTGCACTAATAAACAAGACTAGAAGCTGGTACTTTGAAAAAACAGACAAAATAGATAAAGTACTGGTCAATCTAATTAAAAAAAGGAAAGAAGAAAGCAAATTAACAGCATCAAGGATGAAACGGGGGATCTCACCTCCAATGAAGAGGAAATTAAGGCAATCAATAAAAACTACTTTGCCCAACTATATGGCAATAAATATAACAACCTAGGTGATATGGATTAATATTTACAAAAATAGAAATTGCCTAGACTAACAGAAGAAGAATTAGACTTCTTAAATAATCCCATATCAGAAAAAGAAATCCAACAGGCCATCAAAGAACTTCCTAAGAAAAAATCCCCAGGGCATGATGGATTCACCAGTGAATTCTATCAAACATTCAAAGAACAGCTAACTCCAATACTATACAAACTATTTGATATAATAAGCAAAGAGGGAGTTCTACCAAACTCCTTTCATGACACCAACATGGTACTAATTCCAAAGGTAGGCAGGCCAAAAACAGAGAAAGAAAATTATAGACCAATCTCCCTAATGAAAATAGATTCAAAAATCTTAAATAGGATACTAGCAAAAAGACTCCAGCAAGTGATCAGAAGGGTCATCAAAAATCATCAAGTAGGATTTATACCAGGGATGCAGGGCTGGTTAAATATTAGGAAAACTATCCACATAATTGACCACATCAACAAGCAAACCAACAAGAACCACATGATTATCTCAATAGATGCAGAAAAAGCCTTTGATAAAATACAACACCCATTCCTACTAAAAACACTAGAAAGCATAGGAATAGAAGGGTCTTTCCTAAAAATAATAAACAGTATATATCTAAAACCATCAACTAATATCATCTGCAATGGGGATATACTAAATACATTCCCATTAAGATCATGAGTGAAACAAGGATGCCCATTATCACCTCTAGTATTTGACATTGTACTAGAAACATTAGCAGTAGCAATTAGAGAAGAAAAAGAAATTGAAGGCCTTAAAATAGGCAAGGAGGAGACCAAGTTATCACTCTTTGTGGATGACATGATGGTCTACTTAAAGAATCCTAGCCATTCAATCAAAAAGCTAATCGAAATAATCAACAACTTTAGCAAAGTTGCAGGATACAAAATAAACCCACATAAGTCATCAGCATTTCTATATTTTTCCAACACAGCTCAGCAGCAAGAACTAGAAAGAGAAATCCCATTCAAAATTACCTTAGTCAAAATAAAATACTTAGGAATCTATCTCCCAAGACAAACACAGAAACTATATGAACACAACTACAAAACACTTTCCACACAACTAAAACTAGACTTGAACAATTGGAAGAACATTAACTGCTCATGGGTAGGATGAGCCAATATAATAAAAATGACCATCCTACCCAAACTCATTTATCTATTTAGTGCCATACCCATGGAACTTCCAAAAAATTTTTTTTACTGATTTAGAAAAAACCATAACAAAGTTCATTTGGAAGAACAAAATATCAAGGATATCCAGGGAAATAATGAAAAAAAATACAAAGGAATGGGTCTTGCAGTCCCAGATCTCAGACTATATTATAAAGCAGTGGTCATCAAAACAATTTGGTACTGGCTAAGAGACAGAAAGGAGGATCAGTGGAATATACTGGGGGCATGCGACCTCAGCAAGACAGTATATGACAAACCCAAAGATCCCAGCTTTTGGGACAAAAATCCACTATTTCATAAAAACTGCTGGGAAAATTGGAGGACAGTGTGGGAAAGATTAGATTTAGATCAACACCTTACACCCTACACTAAGATAAATTCAAAATGGGTAAATGACTTGAACATAAAGAAGGAACTATAAGAAAATTAGGTGAACACAGAATAGCATGCATGTCAGACCTTTGGGAAGCAAAAGACTTCAAAACCAAGCATGAATTAGAAAGAGTTACCAAATGCAAAATAAATAATCTGGAATACATCAAATTAAAAAGTTTTTGCACAAACAAAACCAAAGTAACCAAAATCAGAAGGGTAGCAACAAAGTGGGAAACAATCTTCATAAAAACCTCTGACAAAGGTTTAATTACTCAAATTTACAATGAACTAAATCAATTGTCCACAATATCAAGCCATTCTCCAATTGATAAATGGTCAAGGGACATGAACAGGCAGTTCTCAGCCAAAGAAATCAAAACTATTAATAAGCACATGAAAAAGTGCTCTACATCACTTATAATCAGAGAGATGCAAATCAAAACAACTCTGAGGTATCACCTCACACCTAGCAGATTAGCTAACATGACAACAAAGGAAAGTAATAAATGCTGGAGGGGATGTGGCAAAGTGGGGACACTAATTCATTGCTGGTGAAGTTGTGAATTGATCTAGCCATTCTGGAGGGCAATTTGGAACTATGCCCAAAGGGTGATGAAAGACTGTCTGCCCTTTGATCCAGCTATTACAATGCTGGGTTTGTACCCCAAAGAGATAATAAGGAAAAAGACTTGTACAAAAATATTCATAGCTGCACTCTTTGTGGTGGCCAAAAATTGGAAAATGAGGGGATGCCCATCAATTGAGGAATGGCTGAATAAATTGTGGTATATGTTGGTGATGGAATACTATTGTGCTAAAAGGAATAATAAAGTGGAGGAATTCCATGGAGACTGGAATAACCTCCAGGAAGTGATGCAGAGCAAAAGGAGCAGAACCAGGAAAACATTGTACCCAGAGACTGATACATTGTGGTACAATCAAAGGTGATGGACTTCTCCTTTAGTGTCAATGCAATTTCCCTGAACAATGTGCAGGGATCTAAAAAATACTATCCACAAGCAGAGGAAAAACTGTGGGATTAAAAACACCAATGAAAAGCAACTGCTTAATTACAGGGGTTGAGGGGATATGACTGAGGAGAGACTCTCAATGAACACTCTAATGCAAATACCAACAACAGGGAAATGGGTCTGAGTCAAGAATACATGTGATAACCAGTAGAATCGTGTGTCGTCTATGGGAGAGGGAAAGGTGGTGGGAGGGGGGGAGGAGAAGAAAAAAAAATGATCTTTGTTTCCAGTGAATAATGTTTGGAAATGACCAAATAAAATAATGTTTAAAATAAAAAAAAAGAACCAGCTACCCATCAAAATTTGCAATATACTTCCAGGGGAAAGTATGGGCATTCAACAAAATAGAAGATTTCCAAGTTTTTGCAAAAAAAAGACCAGAGCTCTGTGCAAAGTTCGATATTGAAAAATAAAGAACATGGAATACCTGAAAAGGTAAAAATGAATGAAAGGGAAAAAGAGAAAAATATTATCTTTTTTTATTTAAACTCTATTCTATAAGGACTACATTTATATCAACTTATACATATTAATATGTGGGGAAAATGAAAGTGTAACTTTCAAAAATTATATGCATCATTAGAGTAGTAAGAAGAATCTCGCATAGGGTATGTTTGGGGCATCAAGATGATATGGAGAAAGGGGGGGATAGAAAGAAAAAGGGAGGGGAGAATCGTTGATGGTACTAAGATATACTCCAAGAAATAGGGGGGAATCTAAATAGAATAATATTTCTCACACAGAGATACACATGGGAAGGGGAGGGGAAGAAAACTCCTATAAGAAGGAGAAGAAGAGACTTTTTACTTAAACCTTACTCTCAGTGAAATCAACTCTGAGAGGGAAGAGCATCCAGATCCATTGGGATCTTGAATTCTATCTTATCCAACAGGGTAAGGGAGAAGGGAAAACCAAGGAGGTAGGGGGGAGTGAACACAAAAATGGAGGGAAGGAGAGGGGGGAGGGGAAGGGAACATAAAAAGGGAGGGGCTAGAAAGGGAAACATATCAACGGAGGGGAATAGGGGGACTAATTTAAAGTAAATCACTGGCTTAAAAGGTTATAGCTAAAGAAGAAAGGTCAGAATTAGGGGAGGATATCAAAATGCCAGGGAGTCCACAAGTGACAATCATAACTTTGAACATGAATGGGATGAACTCACCCATAAAACGTAGACGAATAGCAGAATGGATTAGAATCCAAAACCCTACCATATGTTGACTTCAAGAGCCACACATGAGGCGGGTAGACACTCATAAGGTCAGAATTAAAGGATGGAGTAAGACATTCTGGGCCTCAACTGATAGAAAGAAGGCAGGACTTGCAATCGTGACATCTGACAAAGCCAAAGCAAAAATAGACCTGATTAAAAGGGATAGGTAAGGTAACTATATTTTGTTAAAAGGGACTTTGGATAATGAGGAAATATCACTAATCAATATGTATGCACCAAATGGCATAGCATCCAAATTTTTAATAGAGAAACTAGGAGAATTAAAGGAAGAAATAGACAGTAAAACCATATTAGTGGGCAATTTGAACCAACCACTATCAAATTTAGATAAATCAAACCAAAAAATAAGCAAGAAAGAGGTAAAAGAGGTGAATGAAATCTTAGAAAAATTAGAGTTAATAGACATATGGAGAAAAATAAATAGGGACAAAAAGGAAAACACCTTCTTCTCAGCACCACATTGCACATTCACAAAGACTGACCATACACTAGGTCACAGAAACATGGCATACAAATGCAGAAAAACAGAAATAATAAATGCAGCCTTTTCAGATCATAAGGCAATAAAAATAATGATCAGTAAGGGTACATGGAAAAGCAAATCAAAAATTAATTGGAAATTAAATAATATGATATTCCAATATCAGTTAGTTAGAGAAGAAATCATAGAAAAAATGAGTAATTTCATCGAGGAAAATGACAAAGGTGAGACATCCTTTAAAACCTTATAGGATGCAGCCAAAGCAGTAATCAGAGGTAAATAAATATCCCCAAGTGCATATATTAACAAACAAGGGAGGGCAGAGATCAATGAATTGCAAATGCAAGTGAAAAACTGGAAAGCGAACAAATTAAAAACCCCCAGAAGAAAACCAAACTAGAGATCCTAAAAATTAAGGGAGAAATTAATAAAATCGAAAGTGATAGAACTATTGAGCTAATAAACAAGACTAGAAGCTGTTACTTTAAAAAAACAAACAAACTAGACAAAGTACTGGTCAATCTAATTTAAAAAAGCAAAGAAGAAAAGCAAATTAACAGCATCAAAGATGAAAAAGGGGACATCACCTCCAATGAAGAGGAAATTAAGGCAATCATTAAAAATTACTTTGCCCAATTAAATGGTAATAAATATACTGATCTAGGCTATATGGACGAATATATACAAAAATATAAACTGTCTTGACTAACAGAAGAAGAAATAGAATTCTTAAATAACCCCATATCAGAAAATGAAATCCAACAGGCCATCAAAGAACTTCCTAAGAAAAAATTCCCAGGGTCTGATGGATTCACAAGTGAATTCTATCAAACATTCAAAGAACATTTAATCCTAATACTATACAAACTATTTGACATAATAAGCAAAGAGGGAGTTCAACCAAACTCCTTTTATGACACAAACATGGTACTAATTCCAAAGCCAGGCAGGCCAAAAACAGAGAAAGAAAATCATAGAGCAATCTCCCTAGTGAATATAGATGCAAAAATCTTAAATAGGATACTAGCAAAAAGACTCCAGCAAGTGATCAGAAGTGTCATCCACTATAATCAAGTAGGATTTATACCAGAGACGCATGACTAGTTCAATATTAGGAAAAACATTCACATAATTGACCATATCAACAAGCAAACCAACAAAAATCACATGATTATTTCTATAGATGCAGAAAAAGCCTTTGATAAAATACAACACCCATTCCTACTAAAAACACTAGAAAGCATAGGAATAGAAGGGTCATTCCTAAAAATAATAAACAGTATATATCTAAAACCATCAGCTAATATCATCTGCAATGGGGATAAACTAAATGCATTCCCAATAAGATCATGAGTTAAACTAGGATGCCCATTATTACCTCTATTTTTGACATTGTACTAGAAACACTAGCAGTAGCAATTAGAGAAGAAAAAGAAATTGAAGGCCTTAAAATAGGCAAGGAGGAGACCAAGTTATCACTCTTTGTGGATGACATGATGGTCTACTTAAAGAATCCTAGCCATTCAATCAAAAAGCTAATCGAAATAATCAACAACTTTCAAAGTTGCAAGATACAAAATAAACCCACTTAAGTCATCAGCATTTCTATATATTTCCAACACAGCTCAGCAGCAAGAACTAGAAAGAGAAATCCCATTCAAAATCACCTTAGAGAAAATAAAATACCTAGGAATCTATCTCCCGAGACAAACACAGGAACTATATGAACACAACTACAAAACACTCTCCACACAACTAAAACTAGACTTGAGCAATTGTAAAAACATTAACTGCTCATGGGTAGGAAGAGCCAATATAATAAAAATGAACATCCTACCCAAACTCATCTATCAATTTAGTGCCATACCCATGGAACTTCCAAAAATTTTTTTTTTACTAATTTAGAAAAAGCCATAACAAAGTTCATTTGGAAGAAGAAAGAATCAAGGATATCCAGAGAAATAATTAAAAAAAATACAAAGGAATGGGTCTTGCAGTCCCAGACCTTAAACTATATTACAAATCAGCAGTCATCAAAACAATTTGGTACTGGCTAAGAGACAGAAAGGAGGATCAGTGGAGTAGACTTGGGGCAAGTGACCTCAGCAAGACAGTATATAAACCCAAATATCCCAGTTTTTCAGACAAAAATCCAGTATTCAATAAAAATTGTTCAATAAAAAATATTCAAAAAAAATGCTGGGAAAATTGGAAAAGAGTGTGGAGAGATTATGTTTGGATCAACACCTCACACCCTACACCAAGATAAATTCAAAATGGGTGAATGACTTGATCGTAAAAAGGAAACTCTAAGTAAATTAGGCAAAGACAGAATAGTATAAATGTCAGACCTTTGGGAAGGGAAAGACTTTAAAACCAAGCAAGACTTAGAAAGAGTCACAAAATGTAAAATAAATAATTTTGACTACATCAAATTAAAAAGCTTTTGTACAAACAAAACCAATGTAACTAAAATCAGTGAATGCTGGAGAGGATATGGCAAAGTCGGGACATTAATTCATTGCTGTTGGGGTTGTGAATTGATCCAGCCATTCTGGAGGGCAATTTGCAACTATGCCCAAAGGGCCATAAAAGACTGTTTGTCCCTAGATCCAGCCATAGCACTGCTAGGTTTGTACCCCAAAGAGATAATAAGGAAAAAGACTTGTACAGGAGTATTTATAGCTGCGCTCTTTGTGGTGGCCAAAAATTGAAAAATGAAGAAATGCCCTTCACTTGGAGTATGGCTGAACAAATTGTGTTGGTGATGGAATACTATTGTGCTAAAAGGAATAATAAAGTGGAGGAATTCCATGGAGACTGGAACAACCTCCAGGAAGTGATGCAGAGCGAAAGGAGCAAAACCTGGAAAACATTGTACACAGAGACTGATACACTGTGGTACAATTGAACGTAATGGAATTCTCCATTAGTGTCAATGAAATGTCCCTGAACAATCTGTTGGGATCTAGGAGAAAAAACACTCTCCATAAGCAGAGGACAAACTGTGGGAGTAAAAACAGCAAGGAAAACAAGTGCTTGACTACAGGGGTTAAGAGGACATGTCTGAGGAGAGACTTTAAATGAACACCCTAATGCAAATACCAACAACATGGAAATGGGTTTGAATCAAGAACACATGTGAAACCCAGTGGAATCGCATGTCGGCTATGGGGGTGGGAGGAAGAGAAAAATGATCTTTGTCTCCAATGAATAATGTTTTGAAATGACCAAATAAATTTTGTTTTAAAAAAAAGATTTTGAGTCACATAGTGGCATGTAGAATATTTTCTTTAATATAATCATTTCTTAATTTAATTTAAAAATGTTTTATTAATATATTTTGTTATTCTATCACCCATATTTTTACAAATCCTCCTCTCATCTAATCATTCTATATAACAAAGAATAAAAAAGAAAATTTTCAATAATACCAAGGGACACATTTAAAAAAAAACAAATGAAGTTTGCAGTTATATTCTATAGCCATATTGCTCTACCTCTTTCAGGGCTGGAAGATAATGCATATATTCATTTTATATTTTGTTTTGTGAAGATTGGATTTAGCTATCTCCTGATTGTAACAATGAATATACTTAGCTTTTTCTTTATTGTGAAGATAAAATCGTAATCTCCTGATTGTAACAATGAAGGTACTTAGCTCTGTCTTTATAGTGAAGCTAGAATTGTAAGCTTCAATCTATTTTTAGAATTTAACTACAAAAAAGATGTCAAATAACTACAAAATGTGAATTAACCACAAAAAGGTTTTAAATAAGTACAAAAGGTGAACTTAAGAAAAGAGATGTTAAGTAACCCAAAAAGATATAATCAAACCAGAGAAGGTGAGAAGTAAAGAGAGGACATTCCTGGAGAAAATCTAACCAAAGAAGGTGAGAACTAAAGAGTGGGCAGTCCTGGAGAAAAGTGTCTGCTGTGATTGGTAGTTGTGAAAATTTAGAGGATGTGACACAAGAGAAAAAGGTCTTTAATAGAGGGAAAAAGACTGAAAGATTACAGTCAGACCCTGTGCCTTGGAGAGAAGGATGGAGGAGCGACTGGAAGGCCAACACCCAGATTTTTTTTAAACTGTCACCCTTGGTGAGTGAAAGGCTGACTTAGTGGATTTGCTTTTCTCTTCCCCTGTCTGGGGCTTAGAAATTCTAACTGATATCAGTAGAAGCCAGAGTTTCTCTCTCTCTTTGTCTCATTCCTTAATATCTTCCTTCTTTTGTAAATAAACTACCATAAATTCCATTTACTTTAGTAATTCATTTTGGGATTTAGAAATTAAATTGGGGACTACCTAATTAATATATTATCAGTCCAACCACCAAAAATTTTAACAGTATTTACTTACATAGAGCTCTGAGGAATTTTGGTGATAACTTAGATTTTTCTCTATCGATTACTTTTAATATGAATCTGACTTAAGGAATTATTTCATTAATAATATCTATATACATAAATACATATATACAAATATATACTTATATATACATATATATGTTTATACACACATGTTTGGCCACAACCTTTTAATAATTTTCATTTATATAAAAGTCTTTGAATAAGGAAACAAATAAGAAACTTTTCTGTATTGTAACGTTATATCCAGTAATACTCCATCTCTGTCAATGGATGTGCCAGGAGCTGTTTGTAAAGCTTCTTGATCATTTTCATTTTAAAAGAAAACTCCTTATATCTCAAAATTGACTTGCTTTAAAAGGTGATACTGTTCAAAATATTTCTCTCACCAATTTTCCTTTATATTCACCACTCATATATCTACATGTCAGTTGTTACAACTTGCTCTAAACACTTAATGGTATATTCCCAAGGTTATTCATATTCCATCATCTCAGATAATTACAGGCATACTGTATTATCAACATCATGTATTATCAGCATCATCTTAAGTGTCTACATTGAGTCATATAATTACTTTAAGAACACCTGAAACAGATTATAAATTTCAACTAAGTTTTGTTAGCACATATAAAATGGATAATTTGTGAAATAAATACAAATAAGAAATTTGTGAGTGTTTTTGGATAATAGACTAAATCTACTCTGAGAGAGATGAGTTTTCTTGCTAGAATGAATGACAGATAGGTCAATATCCTTCTATACTAAAATAAAATGAACCAAAAAGACAAAAGAAAAACCCTCTATACGGAGACCATGACAAATTACAACTCAGATCCATTGGATCAGTTCTTTTACTCTTTAGGAAATAGAACATCCTGGAATATTTTTGGTCTATTTAGACTTTGTAATTGATTACTCATGCATAATGAAAATAAGTCCGTTAATAATTGGAAAATCATAATTGTAATAGTTGATATTTCCAAAACACTTAAAGGAGTGCAGTGTATTTTATATACTTTATTTAATGTGATCTTTCAAAAAAAATAACATACAGCAAATGCTTCAACTATTTTTGCCTCAATTTTATGTATGTAGTGACTAAAATGCATCAAAAGTGACTTGCCTAGAGTTCCATGTAACTGCTCAAAGGTGAATTTTAACCTAGCCTTTCTTGACTATTAGCCTAGCCCTCAGCCATTCTGAGACATAAGAAAAACCACCCTTTCCAATTACAGTCTATCATACCTAAGAGCAGACTTATTTTGATTTTTTTAAAAGGCTTATAGCTTCAACCAATGAAATATTATAGACTCTGAAGAACTGCAGTTGAGTGGGATCCAAATGGTAATGGAGAGAACCATAATGAGTAGCTTCACAATACTGTGATATAAAAACAACCAAGCATTATGCCAAAGCAGTGGAATAAAGAATGTTATTGGATAGCTGTATAACTGAATAGAAACATGGAAGAACCATGGAACAAGAGAGAGGGAAAACTGGTGGGCAGATTTTGTCCTCCATTGCTATCTCCATGATGTCAACAGAACCACATAAAGGCCTTTAGTTTGTGTGAAACCTCTTTGGGAGATTCATACCGTTTGTGGGAGAACATGGACCAAAATTGTGGTGGATGAGAATGTAAGGATTGGTTACAAAATGAATTATAGGGGGAAGGAGCTACATTAATGAGATAAAAAACTACTGAAATATAAAATACGGTGAGAAGTTAAAAGCTTTTGCCTAATTTGAGACTTTTTAATCAGTACTCCTTTCTCTCTCCCTTATTTTACTACCCTTCCTACTACCTCTTACCAACCAAACATGAACATTTATTTCAGAGCTGCAAAACAGTGAGCAACCTTCATTAAGGTATCCAAGAAGATGATAATATATCCATGATAATAAACACCTGTTGAATTTGTTTATAGATACAATTGAATCTTGAAATAGTTGCTTCATTCATCTTGCTTATTATTATTAATGGCCAATTTGTAACATTATATCACCATTGTGATCAGTGATAGGGTAGGAAGTGTCTACTCAAAAACAAGTGACTTTTATAAGTAAAACACAGAACTAGTTGGAAGATACAAAGAAGGAAATCATGAAATAATCCCTGCCTTAACATAGTTTATTTGAGGGGGATAGTGGGGGGGATATAATATGTACATAAAGAAGACTGTACAAAATATATATAGAGAAATTTGGTGGTAATACCAAATGGTTGAGATCCACAAAGAACTGTTATAGAAGAAAGTATTTGTACTTTTTTTTTCTAAAGATGTCTTTAAATGTTGGGGTTGTTACATCAAAATATTTCTACATTACCCCTACTCTGTGAGAAGTCTCTTAAAACAAAGTAAGTTAATTAAGCAAAACTAACAAAACAGTGACCTCAAACCAAAGTATATGCAACATCGCATATCTGCTGCATCTCCAACCTGTCTATTTTAAGTATTTTTAATGATCAGAAATCTATTTTCACTCCCTCTCATTTCCTAACCCCATTAAAATAGATAAAGATAAAAACCATTTCTTTGAACTCAATATACAGAAGTTTTAAGAAATGGAGTAGAAAAGGAAAAACATGCTAAGAAAATGAATAGCCTCTGTAAAGCATAGTGGTGGAAAATGGAATGCACTAGTATTCTGTGTGCCAGAGGCATGGAAATTAGTTAAAAACAAAACAAAATAAAATTGCTTAAAAAAGGAAGAAAAACCCTTAATTGCAAAGCCATACTTATCATGCTATATCAGACTATGAAGTCCAACCATAACCAGAAAGATATGAGAGGATAGATGTTCATAGTAAAGGATTATAGTAAAGGAAACCTATCCGCAGACACTTCTCTGTGGCCCTGGGGAAATTATCTCACTTTTCTAGATGTCAGACTTTTTATTTGCAAAATGAGGTTTGATGTAAATGGCCTCTAAAATACTTAACATCTCTACATTTTTGATCCCATGAACTTTGTTGGTGGCACTCACTTAGAATAGAACAGACAAAAGAAAATTTAACAAAAAGAAAAAGAAAAACTAAATTCCAGTCAAACCTATCACACCATTACAAACAATGAAGTCAAACATAATCATAGAGGTGTGCCACAATTGTCACCAATTTCCTCCATCCATTGGAGCCATTTGTTATAAGACTATCAAACTCATTAGCTCCTTTGATGATATTATAATTGATTATCTTTCAAAATTCTAAATAGCTCTAAAGAAATGTGTTACTGAAGCTGAAGAATACTGTAGAGTCAAAACATCAGCATGTAGGATTTTGGTCTATAGAGAATTTTCATCCTGAATTATGTGGTAATCTGTTAAATGAATTTATTCATATTTTTCTTTTTTTTTAAACCTTTACCTTCTGTCTTAGAATCAATACTCTATATAGTTTCTAAGACAGAAGAGTAGTAAAGGCTATGTAATGAGGGTTAAGTGACTTGCTCAGGGTCACACAGCTAGGAAGTGTCTGAGCAAGATTTGAACCTAAGATTTCTCATTTCTAGGCTTGGTTATCAATCTACTGAGCTACCCAGCTGCCTCCTGTTCATCTTTTCCTAACTCATTTCATATTTTGGAAAAGTAAGTTTTCTTCTATCTTTTATTAAGGGGAAATGTATCTCTAAGCTGGGAAGGTCTACTTCTGTTTGTCAATAGTAGGCAGGTAATAAGGAGTTTATCCAAACTGATCAGATTTAGAGCTAGACAGAAAACCAGAGGCTTTTTAGCCCAACCTATCACTTAAAAATGAATCAATCTCTTATAGTCTGTCTTACAATAGGTACTAAGTTTCAGTTTTAAGGCAGAAATAGGCAAATGAGATTAGGTGACTAACCCAGGGTGACACATCTAGGAAGTATCTGATGTCTGATTTGAACCTAGGACCTCTAATCTCCAGACCTGGCTCTCTATCTCCTGAGCCACTTATCTGCACCTCTATCACTTTATAAAGGAGAAATTGGGGCTCAAAGAGATGCAATTAAATGGTCAATAGGCCACACAAATAGTTATCAAAAATAGCATTTGAACTGATATCCTCTGACTACGGAACCACCACTTTTTATATAATATTACCACCCCTCCTCTTGGTGCAACTTGGCTAATAATACCTCCATTTTAGAGTATAACTCTGAAACTTCTTCATTCTCCAAAGTTCATTCAGGGTGTGGGAATGTATAGTTCCTTTTCATCAATTGACTTAGATAGATGTTCTATTTAAATTTAATCTTTTAGAAGGTGTAGCCAAGATGGTAACATAGAATCAGGGAAACACTGAAACTGCTCTGAATATCCTTCTAAAACAAACTTTATAAAGTAACACAAAATGGCAGAAATCAAAGCAGGATGAGCAAGAGAGGTCTCCCACTAAACACAATGTATGGGGGACCCAATCAGAGGCAAAAATGTACAAAGAAAACTGCAGGCTGATTTGTCCCCCTTCTACCACACCAGATGAAGAACTAGAACCTAGGCAAACTTGGAATTCTGGGACATGGGCTACACTAACAAAAATAAAGAAATAAAAAGCATTGCAGACTTACACCTGATGGTTCCAAGCCTTGGCAATGAGATTTGGAGCTCTATAACACTGTGTATACTTGGGCCTCTAAGGCAGAAGTAGCTTTTAGCAACATTGGCAGTGGCAGTAAAGATAGCCTTAGTACAAAACCCTGTGAGAAAAAAGCTAAGGTAGAAATGACCAGCAACTTGCAGACCTCCCAGTCATTGAGTGTGAAAATGAGCAAACAACAGCAAAGAAAGCTTTTAACTCTGGAAAATGTCTGTGGGGGGAAAAGGAGCAAAAAAAAATGAGAAGAGATGGTGAGAAACAAACACATGCAAACTCTCCAAAAAAAATGGAAACTAGCCATGATCTCTGGAACAACTTAAAAAGGACTTCAAAATCAAGTAAGATAGGTAGAAGACAAATGGGAGAAAGAAATGGAAGTAATGCAAAAAGAAAATAACAGCTTAAAAAGTAAAATTGGTCAAATGGAAAGAGACACAGAAATCAAATGAAGAAATAAACTGACTAAAAAGCAGAAATGACATATTGGAAGAATAGGCAAAAAAAGTTCAATGATGAAAAGAGTGCAATAAAAAGTAGAATACACCAAATAGAAAAGGATAATCAAAAGATTATGGATGAAAATCAATATTTTAAAACTAGAATTGGGCAAATAGAAGCTAATGATTTCATGGGATATAAGGAAATAACAAAACAAAATCAAAAGAATGAAAAATAAAAGAAAATATGAAATATCTCATCAAAAAGTTGAACTAGAAAATAGATCCAGGTGAGACAATTTGAAAATGATTGTACTACATGTAAATCATTACCAAAAAAAAAAGCCTTCACATTATATTACAAGAAGTTATCCAAGAAAACTGCCCTGACATTCTTAAATAAGAGGGCAAAATAGACATTGAAAGAATCCACAGATCAACTCTTGCAATAAATCCCCAAATGACAACTCCCAGGAATGTTATAGCCAAGATCAAGACCTTCCATGCAAAGGATAAAATACTGGCTGCAGACAGAAAGAAACAATTCACATATTATGAATCCCCAGTCAGGATTACAAAAAATCTGGCAGCTTCCACACTGAAGGACCATAAGACTTAGGCTATGATTCTCCAGAAGGCAAGGTAACTGGGACTATAACCAAGAGTCACCTACACATCAAAATCAACTATATATTCTTGTGGGGGGAAAGTATGGACATTTAATAAAATAGAAAATTTCCAAGTATTCCTGAAGAAAATACCAGAACTAAACAGAAAATCTGATATACAAATACAAAATTCAAGAGAACCATAAAAAAGTTACATAAGAAAGAGAAAACAATTAAGGGCTTCAATAATGTCAAATTGATTATATTCCTATATGGAAAGATGATATCTGTAACTCCTAAACATTGTTATCATTAACACGGTAGTTTGAAGAAATACAAATAGACAGAAGGTGTGGTATTAAGTTGTTTAGGATGACATAAAAATAGGGTGAAAATGAGTATTGTACAAAGAAAAATGTTAAGGAATAAGTAAATGGGGTAAATTAAATCACATAAAGAGGTGTGTGGTGGGAGAAGAATACTATTACAAGAAGGGGAGGATGAGGGTGTGATGACAGATAATACTTAAACCTCAGTCTCATTAGAATAGGTTCAGAGAGGGAAGAATAGTCAAATTCATTGTGCTCTAAAATCCCATCTTACCCTATAAGAAATAGAAGGGAAATAAGGAAGAGGAGTGTGTATAGGGGAACAATATAAGGGAGGGAAAAGTTTGAGGGGTGATTAAAAGATTCTAAAGAGAAGTAGGAAGGAAATAAGAGGTGGTAGGAAGGGGAGTAAAATAAAGGAGTAGTATAGACTAAAAGCAAAACACTGGTGTGGAGGGAAAGAGTGAAAGAAAAAAGGGCAGGATTAAAAGAGGAAATCAAAATGATGGGGAAAAACAGATGGTAATCATAACTCTGAATGTGAATGGGTTGAAATCACCCATAAAATGGAAGTGGAGAGCAAAGTGGATTAAAAACCAAAATCCTAGCATATGTTTTTTGTGAGAAACACATTTGAGGCAGGTAGAAGCACATAGAGTAAAGGTAATAAGGTGAAGAAGAATTTATTGGGCATCAACTGAGAAAAAGAAGATAGAAGTAGCAATAATGATCTCAGAAAAAACTAAAGCAAAATTATATCTGATTAAAAGAGATAATGAAGGTAATTATATCCTGATAAAAGACAGTATAGATAATGAAGAAATATCAGTACTCAATATATATATGCAACAAATGATATAGCATCCAGACTTTTTAAAGGAGAAACTATGGAAGAGAATGAGATACTGAAGGAAAAACAAGGACTGGATTTTGCAGGGTTATCTCATGTAAAAAGGAGCTAGAATTTTGGCTGCCAATGGGGGATGGGGATGGATTCTCTAGCTAAGAAAATCAGGTGATCAGTTGGGGATACACCCCCTTTTCCCTTCTGAACTGAGGAAGAAAGGAACAATCTCACTGAGCTTATCTGGCTACAAATCCCTTGTTGAACTGAAGAGATCCAGACCAACCATTTGTCTTTATAGTCGAAGGATAGAGACTTTTTTTTCCTGTGGGGAAGGCAATAGCCTATCTATCAGAAGATTTCCTTCAAAAACTATATCTCTGTCTCAAGAAAATATATCATATTGAATACACAAAAAGCTTAAGGTATTCTGGGACTCAGTCCCCAGACTTGAGCTTCAACCCCTGAAGAAACTCTAGGTGGAAAATAGATTAAGGACTTCCTGTTCCCTCTTCCCTAACCTAAAATATCAAACCAATCCCCTAATAAATAACTCTTTTAACTTACTGAGGAACCAGACATCTTCTTCAAAGTACTAAAGAGAATCATAGATACCATTAAGCTAAGGAAGAGAATAGTAACATATATTGAAGGTAATTTTCTCTTAACCTTCATCTCTGGTCAGAGACCCAACTACATTTTCTCTGGGACATCTCTGCCTGGGAGGGAAGTGGTGTTTCCCTTTATCTGTTCCCTCCCTCTCAGTTACCTGTCAAACTTGGGTTCCTGATACCCCACTAGTACAAAACTAATGGAGCTTAGGAGAAAATAGTAAAACTATACTATTGGAAGACCTCGACCTTCCCCTATTAGATCTAGATAAAATAAATTGAACCAAAAAAATAGCAAAGAATAAAAGTGAATAAAATTTTAGAAAAGATAATGTTAATAGATATCTGGAGAAAATTCAATTGGAATAAAAAAATGAATATACATTTTCAGTAACACATGGTACATATACAAAGATTGACCATGTACTAGGGAATAAAAACATAGCAAACAAATAGAGAAAAGCAGCAGTAATAAATGCAACTTTTTAGATCATATCAGACTAACTAGCAACATTTCTAATTCATTGTTATACCATCTTTAGTTGGCTGGATAATTACATCCATAATATAAACTAATGTTTATATGATTTGTTACATATCTATTATCTCTCCTAATTCTCTCAACTATTTACCTCTGAATAACTTTTTTTTACAAAGGAATAGCATGTAGCAGATACTGCTGCTTCTATTACCAATATTGCTACTACTACCATAATTATTTCTATTGTGATTACTGTTACTACCACTGCTAACATCATCACTATTGCTACTACTGTTACTATTCATGAGACAACAAGGCATTTTGGATAGAGAGCTGATCTCATACTCAGCAACATAGTGTGACAAGGAAATCACTTTAAAAGACTGATATATATTAATTTAAGGTCGCCAAGGAATTCAGCTATGTAATTCCTAAATGAAAACTCAAGTCAGCAGTCAACCTTTTATGGAGTTTAATTACAAACAGGAGGAAGAAAGGTATTAGAGATAGAGAGAGAGAGGGAGAGAGAAAGGGGAGAGAAGGGAATAGGGCTTAAATACCCCTTCTGTTTAGGCTGGGCCAACAGGCCCAAGCCCTTAGATAGCTGAGGCAAAGAAAAGAGATCAGTCCCTATCACTCACATGACCAAAATGGAGAAACAGTCTCAGGGGCCTCCACCTCCAGCTTCCTTCAGAGCAAGCACAACCTCTCAGAGCAAAACCTCTCCAACCAACCACCCCTAGTCCTCAGACCCCACTATCTTTAAGGAAACCATCCAAGTTCCCTCCCCTCAGTTCTCATATCTACCAATCACTGTCCATGTCTTCCCTGTGCCAATGGTGGCTCTACCTTAACCCAGGACCACCCAGAGGTCTGTGGCTTTGCACATGTCTGTTGAAGGTCATATTCTCAAATAATTAAATCTTGATCCTTTGCTGCAGCCCTTCCTAAATCCTGTTACCCTGAGTAGGGTGGAGATTGGAATAATTAAATTTTGATCTATGCTGCAGCCCTTTCCATTGTTCAGCAAAAGGTTTCTATACTAAAGTAATCTTAAGAAGGGAGGAGGAGGGACCTCCCTTGCCAATGGGGTTCACATTCCAATGGTGAAATTTCCAACATTCACAAGTCTAAGAAATTTTAAGGTTTACAATAGGGATTTGAATCCTTCCTCTGGCATCTGCCTTTGTGACCTTGGTGAAGTCCCTAAATTCTTATTCCTTCAAAAAACTCTGAAAGACCATATTTTGCAGAACAGTTGTTAAACTTTAGTGGAAGGAATGTCTTCTGTCTAAATCAGTTTAAGAAAAAATCTTTTAAAAAGTTTATATTTGCATATTAGTTTTTTATAAGTTCAAATGATATTTAATTTTTACAAATAACTCTCTATGTGATTGTATTTGCTTTTCATAATAACATAAAGGGTAGGTGCTATTAACCCTGTTTTACAGATAAAGAAAAGTTGGCTTCATTGGTTAAATCAATCAGTCAACAGGAATTTATGAAGTCATTTCTATGTGCTAGAAACCGTTCTAAGTGAAGAGAATATAAAAGTAAGCAAAAGACAGTCCCTCCTTTAAAAGAGCTCACAGTCCAATGTGGGAGACAAGATGCAAACAAAGCATGTACCAACTATAAATTAGACATAATCAACAGAGGGAAAACACTACTATTAAGAAGGACAGGAAAATATGAATACAGAATGAAGTATGCCATTCTTCACTTTATTTTCTCTATGAATTTTCCTCTAGTGCAAGTGATAAATGTCTTCTTTAACAACATGGTGGACATGGAAATATATATTATATGACAAAATATGTTCAACCTATATGATATTATCTGTTATCTTGGGCAGGGGGGGGGAGGTTGGGAGGGAATGAGAAAATATGGTTTGCAAAATGTTAAAAAATGATTTTTAGAAATCAAATCAACATATAACCTGAAAAAAATAAAAAAATATATAGGAAAAGACTACTTGAAAAAGATTGTTTTTTAATTGATACTAAAAGGAAACCAGAAGGCAAATATAGGTAGGTAACTCTAGACATGAGAACTAGGTAATGTAAATGCCAGGAATCAGGAAATGGATTGTCTTATTCAAGAAATAGCAAAGTTACCAGCACTGAATTTTAGAGTCTTTGGGGGAGATTTATAAGAAAACCAAAAAAAATATTATTTTTTAGAAAACTTATTTTCTAAATAAATTTATAGAAAATATTTATAAATATTTTATATTTTATCCAACAGTAGGGGATAATGATCCAGTTGAGTATATCAAAAAGAGGGATGTCATGTTTAAACCTTAACTTTAAGAAGCTAAGTTGGGGATTTGAGACAGGGAGATCAACCAATAGTCTATTGGACTATTCTAGTCATAATTTGCTGAGGACTTTCACTAGAGTGGTAGCACTGTCAGAAGAGGTAAGAAGGGATTATGTGAGAGATGCTCAGAAAATAAAATTAATATGATTTCATAACAGATTGGCTATGGATAGTGAGACATGTGATTCAAGAATGATACCTAGGTTGCATGACTGGGTAACTGAGAGAATCAGTTTTAGATATGTTGAATTTTAAAAAGTCTGTGCATCCTTCACTTCAAAATATCAATAAATAAGTTTGGATATGAGAGTGGAGACCAATAGAGAGATTATGATTGTACACATAGATTTGAAAATCAGTAGCATAGAGACACAATTGAATCCACTGGAATTGATAAGATTCTCATAATACGTTAGAGGAAACAGTGATGAGGACTAAGAACAGAGCCCCAGGGGGCACTTGCAGATGGTAGACATGACATGAATAGGGAACCAGAAAAAGAATGAATAGAAGTAGTCAGAGAGAAAGCAGTGCAGAGAGAAAAGAGTATAAAGGAAAAGAAGAGTAATTGATACTGTTAAAGCCAACAATAGTAAAGAAGAATAAGAATTTAGAAAAAGCTATTGGATTTGACAATTAAGAAATCATCAGGAATATAATTTCTGAACAAGATGGCACAGTAGAATCAGAGAAAGCTTGAACCATTAGAAGTATCCTCTCCCACCAACATTATAATAATTCCTCAAAACAAATATTGGAGTGAAAGAAACAACAAGAAGATGGAGATGGCATGAAATAACTTTCATGAAGAGAACAACTTGATATGCAGGCATAGAGGGTCTCATTCAATGGGGTGAGAGAGGATGACAGCCTGCAGAAGGATACATCAAAGAATACTAGGACAAGCCAGAAGCAAGTCCTTTTACCCCACATTTACTGTTCTAGGTTCTCAACCTGGGCCTAAGACAATGGCAAGACACTGAGACCCTGCCTAAGTCAATAGCAGTGCAACCCCAAACACATCTCTTAAAGTTCCAATCCCTAGCCCAAGTCTGCAGTGAGGTCCTGATCCTAGTGCAAGGTATTATATGGTACGCCTGATTTTTGTAAACCATAATAGGACTACAGGCTCTAGTATAAGGCAGTCCAAGTGTGCCTAGCCTGTATAAGACAAGATTGAGATCAAGAACCCCTCCCCAAGCCAGAGGATAGACTATGAGTCTGAGCACAAAGTAGTTCACAGTGCTCTGACTTTTGCCTTCAACAATCTTAGAAGGTGATTGAATTAATAGTACGGGGTGGCTTTCAGAGCTCCCAGTCTACAGGTCATATTACCACTTTAGAAGAACTAAAACTTGAAGAAACCCAAAAATAGAGCTAAGGATAGAATTAGGGGGAAATGAAGCTTAAGAGAATACCCACTGTCTTCTGAGAAAAAGAACCCACATTCAAGATAAAAATGAAAGTCATGGAAAAGAGTAGGAAAATGAACATGCATAAAAAACTAATCATAGAAAAAATTTATGGAGACAAAGAAGAGCAAGGCACAGACACAGAAAGAAAGTGAAAACAATGTAAACACATGCAGAACTACAAAGAAAAATATGAATGGATTTCATTACCTTGAGGAGTTCAAAAAGGATTTCAAAAAACAATTAAGAGAGGTAGACCAAAAATGGGGAAGAGAAATTAAAACAATGGAAGAAAATAATAACAGAATTGGCCAAATTAAAAAGGAACTTCATAAGATCACAGAAGTAAATCATTCCTTAAAAGATGGAATGGGGGTGGGGAGTCAAGATGATGAATTAGAAACAACAATATCAATTCTTCTGTGAATACACTTCAAAGGGGACAGGAATCCAATTCCAACAACAAGAAAGAACTATGGGACTCTCCTGCTCAATTCAGCTTAAAAGGTATTCAGAGAAGCTTGAATTTGTAGATATAAAGAAAAGAAATAAGAAAGGTCCCAATACCCCTCTACAACATACTGTGCAGAGACTTGGGTGGAAGGTGGGATCTTAGGGTGAGGGCTCCAACCAGGACAGAGTACCTTGCTACAACTATGTGAAGGTCAGGGATCCTACCACAGCCAACAAAGAGGCAGCTGGCAGAGAGGAGCAGAGGAGAGGGCAGGCTGGTCACAGCCTTTGACCACAACATCCCCATCTTAGACATCTTCTGGCAGTTGGGGAAGTTTTGGCCTCAGGGTACATTCAGCTCTGCAGATCAGCTCAACAGGTTTAATCCAGTATACCAGTAGAGCAGATAAGAAGCCTCCAGAGGGCAGAAAAGCTTAAATTCACAGAACCAGAAAACAGATAGAGAGAGAGAGAGAGAGAGAGAGAGAGAGAAAAGAAAGAGGATAAGTAAACAATAGAAGAAAATAAAAGAAAATTTGATTGAATGCTTCTATTCATAAAAACAACAAAGAACAGATGGAACAGATGAGCACCAAGGAACATTAAACAAGACCTTAGAAATTTCAGTGAAATGAACTCAGTCTCTGGAAGAGCTCAAAAAAAGATTAAAAAAAACATTTCAAAGAAAACTGGGAAAAGAACTTAAAAAGAAAAATAGGTAATTTGGAAACAGAGGCACATGAACTAAAACAAGAAAATAGTGAGTTGAAAGCCAGAATTGACCAGCTTTAAAACGAGGCAAAGAAATTAAAAGACAAAGAGAAGGAGTTACAAAGAAAAATAGATCAAAATGAAAAGGAAGATCAAAAAGTCATGGATGAAATTCAGTCTTTAAAAATTAGAATTGAACAACTAGAAGCTAATGACTTCACAAGGCCAACAAAACCAATGCAACCAAAATTAGAAGGAAAGCAACAAACTGGAAAAACCTTTTTATGAGAAAATTCTCTGACAAAGGGTTTAATGTCTCAAATATATAAGGAACCAAGTTAAATTGACAAAAATAAAGCCATCCCACAGTTTACAAATGGTCAAGGGATAGATGAAGAAATCAAAATTCTTAATAACCATATGAAAATGTGTTCTAAATCCCTCCTGATCCCACCTCAAACCTAGAAAATTTGCCAATATGACACCAAAGGAAAATAATAAATGTTGGTGGGATGCGGCAAAATTGGAACATTAATGCATTGCTGGTGAAATTGTGAATTGATAGGAAAATTCTGGAAGGCAGTTTGGAATTATGCCTCAAAATGAATGCTTTGACTTCCAGGTAAATATGGCAGCAGTCTAGATACAGCACTCTCCCTCTACTCAAAGCCTACCGATATAGACTACCTCAAAAGGCCAAAAAACCAAATTCATATGGAGAAAAGGATGCTACAGTAGGGCACAGCATTGAAGATACATGGGATTTCGACATTTCCACACTATAATGGATGAAAAGCTCCCACCAAAACGTGAGCTGATCTATCCTCCCCCACCCCACCAACCAAACCAGAGTCAGAGCCAGCATGCGCCAGAGTCAGTGAGTGAGGGGCACCTCTAGAGCAAGAGTGGGACACCTATAGGTCCTTGGAAGCTGACTAAGACCAGCAAAGACCTACCCCTGAGAAGAGGTAGACATGAAACCCCAAAAGGCTGAAGAGCACAGGCTGTGAGCACTCGTGGGAAGATAGCACAGAGAACGGCAGCAAACAGCGGAAGCTGCAGAGATTCAGGAGCTTACCTCAGGCAAAATCCTTGCTTCTCTACTCCATATGTAGAGAGCCTGCCCATCACACTCAGATTTCTGACTAAAAAGGGAAGGAAAAACCTCCACAGTGAAGGCAAATAGTGCCCAGGAACAATAACCTTCCTCTACCAAGAAAAATAAGAAGTAAAGTTGACCCTAGAAAAATTTTACGGGGGGAAAACCCAGGCTATAGAGGAAATAGAAGAGGAAATTCAAATAAATGCACCAAAACCTCTCTCCCCCCCCCCCCAAATTGAAATTGTGCACAAGCTCTTGAAGAATTTAAATTGGATCTTATCAAAAAGATTGAAGCCTTCTGGCAAGAAAAGTGGGAAATAGTTCAAAGAGAAAATAATAGTTTAAAAGACAAGAACTCCCAATTGGAGAAACAGCTGAAAACCACAAAAAGCAGTATAGACCAAACTGAAAAGGAAAACCAGTCTTTAACATACATAATTAGGCAACTAGAAGACAATGATCTTGCAAAACAACAAGAATTAATAAAGCAAAGTCAAAAGACTGACAAAAATGGAAGAAAACATAAAAATATTTCACACTGAGAAGATGACAGATCAGGAAAGCAGAGCAAGGAGAGACAATTTGAGAATCATTGATCTACCTGGAAACCCCCAAATAAAACAGAAATCTTGACATCATTCTACAAAAAAATCATCCAAGAAAATTGCCCAGATGTTTTTGAACAAGGGGGAAAATAGACATCAAAAGAGTTCATAGAACACCCTCTACACTAAATCCTCAAAAGACAAGTCCCAGGAATGTAATTACCCAATTCAAGAGCTTTCAAGCTAAGGAGAAAATTAATTCCAATACCAAGTAGCACCAATCAGGATCACAGAAGACCTGACAGTTTCCACAGTAAATGACCTCAAGGCTTGGAATATGATATTCAGAAAGGCAAGAGAATTGGGTCTTCAACCAAGGATCACCCATCCATCAAAATTGACTATATACTTCCAGGGGAAAGTATGGGCATTCAACAAAATAGAAGATTTTTAGGTATTTGTAAAGAAAAGACCAGAACTAAGTGGAAAGTTTGATATCCAAACACAAAAATCAAGAGAAAAATGAAAAGGTAAATAAGAAAGAGAGGATAAAGGGGGAAATATTTTATTCAATCTTTCTTCTTTGAAAGCTTTAATAAAATCAAATTGTTTATATTAATATATGGGGAAAATGTTATTTGTAACTCTCAAAAATTATATTCACTATTATAGTAATTAGAAGAATCATTCGCAGGAAGAGACTGGGGTAATTAGTGCTATAAGATATGCAAAAAGAGAAAAAGGCAGGGGGGAAATCAAAGATGGTACCAAAAGATACTTGAAGAAATAAAATAAATAGGATAATCTTTATTACACAAAGATGCACATGGGATGTGGAGGGGAAGAATACTCTTATAAGAAGGAGGCAAAGAGAATGCTAAAAAGTAATACTTAAACCTTAATCAGTGAAATCAATTCTGAGAGGGAAGAGCATCTATGTCCATTGGGGTCTTGAATTCTATCTTATCCTACAGGGAAAGTGAGAAGGGAAAACTAAGGGGGTTGAGGATGAGGGAGTACAAAAAGAGAGTGAAAGAGAAGGGGGAGGGAACTTAACAGACCATAAAAAATAAGAAGTGAACAAAAAGGAAGGGGCTATAAAGGAAAGCATATCAAGGGATGGGATTAGGGGGATTGATTAAAAGCAAATCACGGGTTTAAAGGATATAGCAGAAGAAGAAAGGACAGAACTAGGAGAGAATATCAAAATGATGGGGAATACACAAGTGACAATCATAACTTTGAATATGAATGGGATGAATACCCATAAAAAAAAAGAAAAAACAAATAGGAGAGTGTATTAGAATCCAAAATTCTACCATATGTTGTCTACAAGAAACACACCTGAGGTGGGGAGACAATTACAAGTTTAGAATTAAATGTTGGAGCAAAACCTATTGGGCCTCAACTGATAGAAAGAAGGCAGGAGTAACACTCATGATATCTGACAAAGCCAAAGTAAAAATAGATCTGAATAAAAAGGATAGAGAAGGTAAATACATCCTGATAAAAGGCAGTATGGACAATGAAGAAATATCACTAATCAACATGTATGCACCAACTGGTATAGCATTGAGATTTCTAAGAGAGAAACTAATGGAATTGAAGGATGAAATAGATAGTAAAACTATACCAGTGGGAGACCTGAACCTACCGCTATCAAATTTAGATAAATGAAATAAAAAAATAAATAAGAAAGAGGTAAAAGAGGTGAATGGAATTTTAGAAAAAATAGTTAATAAATATATTGAGAAAAATAAATAGGGACAAAAAGGAATACATCTTCTTTTCAGCAGCACATGGTACATTCACAATGGCTGACCATGTACTAGGTCATTAAAACATGGCAAACAAATGCAGAAAAGCAGAAATAATAAATGCAAACTTTTGAGATCATAACACAATAAAAATAATGATAAGTAAGGGTACATTGAGAGCCAAATCAAAAATCAATTGGAAATTAAATAATATGATTCTCCAAATCCGGTTAGTTAGAGAACACATCATAGAAACAATAATTTCACTGAAGAAAATGACAATGAGGAGACATCCTTTCAAAATCTTTTGGATGCAGCCAACCAGAATTTAGGGGAAAATTTATATCCTTGAGTTCATATACTAATAAATTTGGGAGGGCAGAGGTCAATGAATTGGACATTCAAATCAAAAACCTTGAAAGGAAACAAATTAAAAATCCCCAGAAGAAAACTAATTTACAGATCCTAAAAATTAAGGGAGAAATTAATAAAATAAAAAAAAAACTTTTGAACTAATAAATAAGACTAGAAGCTGTTATTTTGAAAAAAACAAACAAAATAGACAAAGTACTATTCAGTATAATAAAAACAGGAAAGAAGGAAACCAAATTAATAGTATCATAGATGAAAATGGAGAACTCACCTCCAATGAAGAGGAAATTAAGGCAATAATTAAAAACTATTTTGCTCAATTATACATCAATAAATATGCCAATCTAGGTGATATGGATGAATATTTACAAAAAATATAAATTGCCTAGATTAACAGAAGAGGAAATAGAATTCTTAAAGTATCCCATATCAGAAAAAGAAATTGACCAAGCCATCAAAGAACTCCCTAAGAAAAAATGCCCAGGGTCTGATAGATTCACAAGTAAATTCTATCAAACATTAAAAAAAAGCTAATTCCCAAACTATACAAACTATTTGACATAATAAGGAAAAAACAGGGAGTTCTAACAAATTCCTTTTATGACACAAATATGGTACTGATTCCAAAGCCAAGCAGGTCAAAAACGGAGAAAGAAAACTATAGACCAATCTCCTTAATAAATATAGAAGCAAAAATCTTAAATAGGATACTGGCAAAAAGACTCCACCAATTCATCATGAGGGTTATTCATTATGATCAGGTAGAATTTATACCAGGATTGCAAGGATGGTTCAAAATTAGGAAAACCATCCACATAATTGACCATATCAACAAGTAATCCAACAAAGCATGATGATTTAAAAATTAAAAAAAAAAAACAAAAACTTGGACATCACAATAAAAGAAATTATCAATAAAAACTGCCCTGATATTATTGAACAAGAGAATGAAATAGAAATTGAACAAATCCAGAAATGACATCAGGAAAAAAAATCCACAAATATTGACTCCCAAGAATATTTTAGCTAAATTCAAGAGCCCCTAAGCCAATGAGAAAATTGTACAAACAGCCAGAAAGAAATAATTCAAATACAATAAAGCTATAGTCAGGATTACATAAGATTTGTCAGCCACCAAATTAAAGAATTGGAAGGCTTGTAATATGATATTCTGAAAAGGGATGTTGGTTGTCTCTCGAACCGAGGATGACGATTTGTCTTTGTGTGTTTTTGTACACAAAGATACCTGTGCATGAAGATTTAAGTGGAAAAGTTGATGCACAGAGACAGTCCCACTCTCTCAGCATTGGAAGCCTGGGTCCATTGGCATGAAAAGTCGTTACACCTGGAGACTTCCTCAGCTGCATTGGATGGCCGTGTTGTCTTTTGTGCTCCATCACACCCTAAGCACTCCACAGTGCCTTGCTGCATCGCCATCTCAGCCATTGAACCTTCTTGTTGGTTTCTTCTGCCTGTTCAGCCGAAGCAGTCTTCATATGCTGGGTGAGCAAAGCCCTAGTTCACCAGGGGTCGATGTCGAACCGATAGCTACCCTCACAAGGTTTAGCCGGCCTGTCAAAGCTGTTGCCTGGGGTGTGGCCGCTGCCGCATGCTAGCAGCTACTAGGAGCCACAAGTGAGAGCTGGGTGCCAGGTGAGGGTCAGTGGCTGGAGAGCTGCCCTAGAAGGGCACAACAAGCCCTCCATACCAGAGATATTACTGCTCCCTGAGCATCTTATACACCCCTTTAGCCTACAGCACCCTACTACAGCACCTACAGCAATACTACAGTATTCCCAGGTGGTCTCCCATCCAGGTACTAACCAGGCCCAACCCAGCTTAGCTTCTGAGATCAGACGAGATCGGGCGTGTTCAGGGTGGTATGGCTGTAGACTGGAAAGGGATAGATATAAGTTTAAAACCCAAAATCATCTCCCAGCAAAATGAGTATATGCTTTCAGGGGAAAATGGTCATTTAATAAAAGAGATGATTTCCAAGTATTACTGGTGAAAAGACCAGACCCAAAATGTAAAAAGAAAGAGAAAATTTAAGTGATCCAATAAGATGAAACTTTATGTATTCTGTGACAGAGGCTGGCACTAAAGAAAAAGTACCAGGCTGAAGAGTGTGTGAAGCTGATCACCTCGATGGGGGAGGAGCCCCAAGAGATTGGAATCTTGGGGGGGAGAAGAATCTGGCTGGTCACGGAGTTGGTATCTCAGTAGGGCCAAGCCAAAGAGAG
The DNA here is from genome assembly GCF_027887165.1 of Monodelphis domestica. Taxonomy (NCBI): domain Eukaryota; kingdom Metazoa; phylum Chordata; class Mammalia; order Didelphimorphia; family Didelphidae; genus Monodelphis; species Monodelphis domestica. The sequence continues at coordinate 318,070,087 of NC_077228.1, read as the reverse complement.
AAGGTTGAAAAAAAAATTCTCCTGAGGGTTACTTACTTTTTCCTGCTTGTGACTGGAAATCTTTCCTCCCAAAACTTCCCAATCAAAGGGACCCAGAGCAGAGAAACCTAAGAAAGCCATTTCAAATCTCTGTCAGACTTTACTTCAGCTCCTGTAGCCCTGAGTCTGAACTGTGGCCAAGGGGCCAAACCCAGGGTGAGTCAACCTGACTTTCTCTCAGAGTGTTCAGGCTGCAAAGGCCTGAGTTCCTCCCAAACTCAAGGAGGGAGGGGAAAGTTTTTTAGATAGAGACAGAGACCCCTTTTTCCCACTTTCCTTTCTCATTCTTCCCCTGCCAGTTATTCCTTTGTATTACCACAACTGAGTTGACTTTAAAATAATTATCTTTCTCCAAGTTGAGTGTGAGTGAACAGATCAAGGGGAGACCTTTTGGTCTTCAGTAGTGGTGGGGGGACAAGAGGGACAAAAGCAAATCTCAGAGAGCAGTCTTAGCTAAGGAAGGAAGGCAGAAAGGGGAAAATCTTCAAACCCCTCTCCTCTCTCTGAGCCAAACTTAAACATCAGCTGTCTCACTTTTGTCCCGCTTTGATAAGGGGGAGGTCTCCACTCTTCTCCTCTCTCTCTATTCTGAAAAACTGAACCCCTTAGTTACAAATAAGCAACCCCTCAAATTCAAATGGCACCCCAGATGGGACTTGAACCTACAAACCCTGGCTTTGGAATTTTGTTTTGCCCTTAAGTTGTTCCCCTTGGCATCTTGCCCAACTATCTGTTTCTCCACCACTAAAATTTTAAAGTTTTAGTTTTCCTTTCTATCATCTCCCTTTTTATACTTTATGCTTATGCCCTCATGTTTTCTCCCTGGGGATACCTCGCAAATTTGTGCTTTTTTTTACTAGATAATGCTAGAGCCTGGCATCATGCAATATAATGATTATTCTTTGCTACCACTTCTGAATAACGGGGTTTGCTCCAGAATTGTTACTTCCATGGATTTCAGGTCTGGGGTTTCCTGTTCTCTCAGTCTTCAGTGAAAGCAACACTGCTTAAGCTATTAGAGTCCTGACTCCCATATTTTTCCCAGATAATATGCATTTTGACCTTTCCCATTTCTCTTATTTTGTCACTTTTCATAGTGATGTTTCATCAGGCAGTTTCTCACTACATGTCCTTGACGAGAACATAAAAAGAAATTCCTGGTATCTCTTTGCATCCTTTGTTAATTTGGGGTTATCTGTTTATACTGTGTGGTTTATCTGTTAAATGTCTTAATTGTTGTCAGGTTTTTAACTGCCTCTAATTCTTTTTGCCTTAATATTTCAGAGGTCTCTTGGAGCTTTTTCTTTAGATCATCTTTTTCATTTTCCTGCTCTACTTTGTTATCATGGAGATAGGTGGAAATGTCCCTTAATTCATTAAGTGAGATTGTATCAAATTTCGGGCAATAGTTCCTGAAGAAATCCCTCAAGTGCATATCACAACCCTTGAGAAATTGTCTCCTCACATGTGCCTCTGATTCTTTTGAATCAGGATTAAAGCCTAACAGTCCTTCAGTTTTGTTTTTTTTTTCAATAAGGCAATCAAAAAATGTACTTGGGTGTTCATTTTTCATTATCCTTTTTTTTAAATATTATAATATTTTATTTGATTGTTTCCAAGCATTATTCATTAAAGACAAAGATCATTTTCTTTTCCTCCCCCATCCACCCCCAGTAGCCGATGCGTGATTCCACTGGGTATCACATATGTCTTGATTCGAACCCATTGCCATGTTGTTAGTATTTGCATTAGAGTGTTCATTTAGAGTCTCTCCTCTGTCATGTCCCCTCAACCACTGTAGTCAGGCAGTTGCTTTTCCTCGGTGTTTCTACTCCCACAATTTATCCTCTGCTTATGAATAGTGTTTTTTCTCCTAGATCCCTGCAGATTGTTCAGGGACATTACACCACCCCTAATGGAGAAGTCCATTACATTAGATTATACCACAGTGTATTAGTCTCTGTGTACAATGTTCTCCTGGTTCTGCTCCTCTCACTCTGCATCACTTCCTGGAGGTTGTTCCAGTCTCCATGGAATTCCTCCACTTTATTATTCCTTTTAGCACAATAGTATTCCATCACCAACATGTACCACAATTTGCTTAGCCATTACCCAATTGATGGGCATCCCCTCGTTTTTCAATTTTTGGCCACCACAAAGAGCACAGCTATGAATATTTTTGTACAAGTCTTTTTGTCTATTATCTCTTTGGGGTACAGACACAGCAGTGCTATGGCTAGATCAAATGGTAGATATTCTTTGTCACCCTTTGGGCATAGTTCCAAATTGCCCTCCAGAATGGTTGGATCAGTTCACAACTCCACCAGCAATGAATCAATGTCCCTACTTTGCCACATCCCCTCCAGCATTCATTACTTTCCTTTGCTGTTATGTTAGCCAATCTGCTAGGTGTGAGGTGATACCTCAGAGTTGTTTTGATTTGCATCTCTCTGATTATAAGAGATGTAGAACACTTCTTCATGTGCTTATTAATAGTTTTGATTTCTTTATCTGTGAACTGCCTATCCATGTCCCTTGCCCATTTATCAATTGGGGAATGGCTTGATTTTTTGTACAATTGATTTAGCTCTTTACAAATTTGAGTAATTAAACCTTTGTCAAATGTTTCTATGAAGATTTTTTCCCCAATTTGTTGTTTTCCTTCTGATTTTAGTTACATTGGTTTTGTTTGTACTAAAGCTTTTTAATTTGATGTAGTCAAAATTATTTATTTTACATTTTGTGATTCTTTCAATGTCTTGCTTGGTTTTAAAGCCTTTCCCCTCCTAAAGGTCTGACATGTATACTATTCTGTGTTTACCCAATTTACTTATGGTTTCCTTCTTTATGTTTAAGTCATTCACCCATTTTGAATTTATCTTGGTGTAGGGTGTGAGGTGTTGATCCAAAACTAATCTCTCCCACACTGCCTTCCAGTTTTCCCAGCAGTTTTTATCAAATAGTGGATTTTTGTCCCCAAAGCTGGGATCTTTGGGTTTATCTTATACTGTCTTGCTGAGGTCACTTTCCCCAAGTCTATTCCACTGATCTTCCTTTCTGTCTCTTAGCCAGTACCAAATTGTTTTCATGACTGCTGATTTGTAATATAGTTTAAGGTCTGGGACTGCAAGGCCCCCATCATATGTGTTTTTTTTCATTATTTCCCTGGATATCCTTGATCTTTTGTTATTCCAGATGAATTTTGTTATGTTTTTTTCTAAATCAGTAAAGAAATATTTTGGGAGTTCAATGGGTATGGCACTAAATAGATAAATGAGTTTGGGTAGGATGGTCATTTTTATTATACTGGCTCATCCTATCCATGTGCAGTTAATGTTTTTCCAATTGCTCAAGTCTAGTTTTAGTTTTGTGGAGAGTGTTTTGTAGTTGTGTTCATATTGTTCCTGTGTTTGTCTCGGGAGATAGATTCCTAGGTATTTTATTTTGTCTAAGGTGATTTTGAATGGGATTTCTCTTTCTAGTTCTTGCTGCTGAGCTGTGTTGGAGATATATAGAAAAGCTGATGATTTATGTGGATTTATTTTGTATCCTGCAACTTTGCTAAAGTTGTTGATTATTTCAATTAGCTTTTTGGTTGAATCTCTAGGATTCTTTAAGTAGACCATCATGTCATCCGCAAAGAGTGATAACTTGGTCTCCTCCTTGCCTATTTCTTATAGAAGAGAGTTTGAGTAAAAGAAGAAGATAACATTTTCCCCCTTTCCTTAATATTTACCTTTTCAGGTATTCCTTGCTCTTTGATTTTCGGTATCAAACTTTCCACAGAGCTCTGGTCTTTTCTTTGCAAAAAGTTGGAAGTCTTCTATTTTGTTGAATGCCCATACTTTCCCTTGGAAGTATATAGTCAGTTTTGCTGGGTAGCTGATTCTTGGTTGGAGACCCAGCTCTCTTGCCTTTCTGAAGATCATGTTCCATGCCTTACGATCATTCAGAGTAGAACTTGCAAGTTCTTGTGTGACCCTGATTGGTATTCCTTTATATCTAAATTGTCTTTTTCTGGCTTCTTGTAGGATTTTTTCTTTTGTTTGAGAGCTTTGGAATTTGGCAATTACATTCCTGGGAGTTGTCTTTTGGGGGTTTAATGTAGAGGGTGTTCTGTGAGCTCTGTCAGTGGCTGTATTGCCCCCTTGTTCTAAAATCTCTGGGCAATTTTATTAATTATATCTTGTATTACAATATCGAGTTTGCTGTTTATTTCTGGCTTTTCTGGAAGTCCAGTTATTCTTAAATTATCTCTTCTCCCTCTATTTTCCAAATCTGTCACATTGTCAGTGAGATATTTTATGTTCTCTTCTAATTTCTTGGCCTTTTGGTTTTGCTTTATTAGTTCTTGTTTTAAGGCCTGGTTTTCCTTTTCAGTTTGCTCATACTGGTTTTGTAGATGCGTGAATTTCTTTTGCATTATTTCCCACTTTTCCTCCCAGAAGGCTTCCATCTTTTTGATCATTTCTGATTCAAATTCTTCATGGGTTTGTGGAGAGTTTCCATTTCCTTTGGAAGGTTTCAGAGCATTTGCTTGTGTTTCCTCTTCTGTCTCCTCTGTGTTTTGTATTTTTGCTCCATAAAATGCATCCAAAGTTGCCCGCTTCTTCTTGTTTCTTTTGGAAGTTGTGGTCTTTTGTGCTTCAGTGTAGTTTGCCATCTCTATCTGAGTGGGGAGGATTAGCTTTTCTTATCTCTGTCTGGTGTTCAGAGGTTTTAGCCCCAGGAAGATTGTCCTTTCTATGAAGTTGCTGTTCTGTCTTCCTGGGGAAGGCAGGAATTGCTGGTGTGTCCCTGGGTTGAATTGAGTGTGCCCTGAGGCAGGGACCTGAGACTGGGATGGAGGGATCCAGCCAGGGGGTTATAAGCTCCCCCCTTCTCTCTGTTTACCTGCTGTCTGGGAGCCCCCTCGACTGGGTCAGGTTGTTTTCAGGAAGCGGCCTTCTAAATAGCCTGCCCTGGGGTCCTTTTTCCAGCCCTGAGTGTTACTGTTGTTTCTGAAGACCCTGCTCTCTGAGGGGGAGGGGCCGCGGCTACTCTGAGCTCAGGGCAAGGGCTCCTGATAATAAGATTAGCTTTCCCTGGGTTGAATTGAGATTCAGATGGAAGGATCCAGCCAGGGGGTTATGAGCTCTCCCGTCTCTCTGTTTCCCTGCTGTCTGGGAGCCCCCTCGACTGGGTCAGGTTGTTTTCAGGATGTGACCTTCAGAATAGCCGGCTCCCGAGGCCCTTTTGCCAGTCCTGAGGGTTGCTGTTGTTTCAGAAGACCCTGCCCTCTGAGGGGGGGAGGGGCCGCGGCTTCCCAGAGCTCCGAGGGTTCCTCCCAGGGGGTTATGAGCTCCCCCGTCCCTCTCTGTTTCCCTGCTGTCTGGGTGCCCCCTCGACTGGGTTAGGTTGTTTTCAGGATGTGGCCTTCTGAACAGCAGGCCGTGGGGCTCTGAGGTTTCCTCTGCTGCCTCGTACTTGGCACTCTTTTTTGGGGGGGATGGGTCCTAGGACCTTCTCCCTGCCCCTTAGGTTTGAGTGATCTCGGGTTCTGGCTTTTGGGGGGGGTGTACCTTTTGATCCAGGTCCAGGTCCAGGAGGAGGACTCCCGGGGTCTTTGTTGTTGATCATTTTGAATTTCACTGTCCTAGGAGCATTTGGTTTGAGATCAGTAAGGAAGGGTTTCAGGAGACCTGAACTTTAGCTTTCTCTAAGCCGCCATCTTGACTGGAAGCCGGGTGTTCATTTTTCTTGAGACAATCTGTCAAATTTTCCCCATGCATTGTGTCTTTCTGACAATTGCTTCATTCCCTGCAATATATCCTTATGGCATTTTCTTAGATAAGTTGTTAATCTTGGATTTTAAAAATCCAGATCTTCAAAACCTTCTGGCCAGCTTGTGAGTGAGGAATCTTTTCTAGTTTTCTCAATAAAGTTTTTATGTTCCTCGGGTGTAAAAAGTTGAGATAAAAGAATTTCTACATCCTCAAAATCGGGTTCATAGAGGCAAAATGCTCTATTTAGTTTTTTTAATTGCGAGATGAGGCTCTAATAAAAATTTAGGCATGTGCTTACACAAAAACTCTAAGTCATGGGTGATGAATGACTTATGAACCTTTGCATTTAAGATGCTAGAGTTATCAGTGACCTTAGCTACATCATGCAAAGGCATAATCTTTTGAACCTCTAATGCATTTGCAAGATTGTTATCAGATACATTAGTTGGTGCCTTGTTGTTTTGTGCCTGTATGTTATTGGCAAGGTCATTTCCCCCTCATTTCCCAGTATTAGCATTAGTAACTACATCATCCTTATTAGTCTTTCCTATCAGGTCCCCAGTCTCCACGTTGGTTCCTTTCCCCATGCCTTGTTTCTCTGCATGTAATCCTGGCATATCTCAGTTATATTAGGGATCTGACCAAGCAATGCCTCTAATCTATTATCAATGACTAAAGCATGTACAGTTGTCTTTTGGAAGATTGGGTTGGCACCAGTTTTGATGTACTTTAAGATGTTAGTCACTGCCATGAACACAACATAGAATTGCGGTATGATTTGCCAGAGATAATTTACATCTAGATAATTCATTGGTAACTGTGTCCATCCCATATTCATATTGGTTAATGTCCCCAGAACATTATCTATCAACCCTGCTACTGTATTACAAATGATACTGTAGTCTCAATAAATTGCAATTATTCCCAACACAGCAGACCACAATATTAGTTGTATCATGTTTCCCATTAGATCTTTTCTCTTCTCTAACTGCCAGGAGTTAACAGTTAGAAAATGGATGTTGTCCCCACAAGCTTTGCTTCTAACCAGGATCTATGATGGCTAGATCCTATAAGCTGATAGCCCTAGAACTAGCCTCCCTTTTACAATAGCCCCTCTTCCTCAGTTTTCCACCTAACCAGAGTGGTAGTTGGTAACTGACTTGTACTCCCCCCCCCACCAGGAATCAAGATGGTTTTTATCCCTTGTGGAAACCCCTAGGTAGAGCCAGTGACTATGGCTGCTAGCCTCAGGAGTTACAACTGACAGTTGGTGATAGTTAGTGACAGTTGGTGACAGTTGGTCACTAAAGTTTTTTTTTTTAATGTGGGTTCTTTTAAATCTAGGGTGCCATTTGTATTCAAGGGGTTGTTAAGTTGTAATTGAGGGATTCAGTCTTTTGATATAGAGAGGGGGAAAGAGAAGAGAACCTCCCTTCTCAAAAGTGGGGTTCAGGGGAGACAGCATATATTTATGTTTGTCTCAGAGAAAGGAGAGGAGGTTTGAAGATTTTCTCCTTTCTGCTTTCCCTCCTTAGATAAGACTGCTCTCCCAGATTTGCTCTTGTCCCTCTTGTCCCCCCTCCATTACTCAAGACCAAAATGTCTCCCCTTGATCTGTTCACTCACAGTTGTTCACAGCTTGGGGAACAGATAACTATTTTAATGTCAACTCAAATGGGGTAATACAAAGAAATTACTGGCAGGGAGAAGAAAGTGGGGAAGAGGGGGGTCCCTTTCTCTATCTAAACTCTTTTCCCTCCCTCCTTGATTTTGGGGGAACTCAGGCCTTGGCAGCCTGAACCCCCTGAAAGAAAGTCAGGTTGACTCACCCTGGGTTTGTCCCCTTGGCCACAGTTCAGACTCAGGGCAACAGGAGCTGAAGTAAAGTCTGACAGAGATTTGAAATGTCTTTCTCAGGTTTCTCTTATCTGGGTCCCTTCAATTGGGAAGTGTTAGGAGGAAAGATTTCCAGTCACAAGCAGGAAAAAGTAAGTAACCCTCAGAAGAAAGTCTTTTTCAACCTTCTCTCTTTGGCTTCTCCCATCTGAGAGACCAAATCCTCTACCAGCCAGAGCCTTTTCCTCCTCAAGATTCCAATACCTTGGGGCCCCTCTTAAGGTGATCAGTTTCACACACTCTTCAGCCTGACACTTTTTCTTTAGTGTCAGCCTCTGTCACAATTCCTACATGGAAAGATGATATTTGTAATTAAAATTTTTATCAGTATTAGAGCAGTTAGAAACTGTATACATAGTCAAAGCATGTGTGAGTAAGCTGATTAGGATGATATATGTCAAAAAAAATTGACAGGTGAAAGAAGATAGCACTAAAAGAAAAGTGAAGGGAGAAGTGAAATGGGGTAAATCTTACCTAAATAGGCATAAAAATTATTACAGTGGAGGGGAGAATGAGGGTGATTATAGTAAAGTTTAATGCTTAAAACTTACTCTCATCATAATTGGCCCAGAGAGGGAAAACAGCCGTGCTCTTTTGGGTATAGAATCCTACTTTACCCTATAGAGAAGTAGGAGGGGAAAAAGACAAGTGAGTTTAATATAAAGGAGAGGTAGTAAGGTCTGGTTAATAAAAGCAAAACATTTTGAAGATTGTCAGAGTAAAAGGAGAAGGAGCAGGATCAAAAGGAGAAAGTAAGAAAGAGGGGAAAACACAGTTGATAATCATAGTGGTGAAGGTGAATAGGCTGAACTCACCTATAAAATGGAAATGGATAACAGAGTCAACCAAAAATCATAATCATATACTATGTTGTTTACAATAACCAAAGGCAGAGATACATACAGAGAAAAGGTAAGGATATGGAGAAGAATTTATTTTGCATCATCTGAAGTAAAAAAAGCAGGAGTAGCAATCATGACCTCAGACAATGATAAATTTAAAATAAATCTGATTAAAAGAGATAAGGAAGGAATTTACATCTTGCCAAAGGGTACTACAGACAACAAAAGCAGTATTAAACATATATTTACCAAATGGTATAGCCTATAAATTTTAAAAGAAGAAATTAAATGAGCTTCAGCAGGAAATAGACAACAAAACTATACTAGTGGGGAATCTCAACTTCTGCCTTTCATATCTAGATAAATCAAACCAAAAATAAATAATTAAAAAAAACCTAAATGTGGCTACTCTCAGCAATGCAATCATTTGGGACAATTCTGAGAGACATATAATGGGGAATACTATCCACCTCTAGAGAAAGGATTGTTGAGTCATATGAGGATCAAGCATACTATCTTTTGTATCAGTGTATTTATGGTTTTATTTTCAGATTTTGGTTTTGGATGAGTGTATCCTTACAAGAAAAATCAATGTGTAATGTGTTTTGCATGATAAAAATATAATGATCATCAATAAAGTTAGAGATAAGAGTTTCAGCTGAATAATCAGGTTGGAAGCCAGAGTGTATGGATTTAAGAATATAATAATTGGAAAGAAAATGGAAATTTAACTATAAACTACTTTTTCAAAAATTAGACACAGAAAGCAAGATATATATATATATATATATATATATATATATATATATATATATATAGTGATAGTTTGTATAAATGAACCAATGATGGATTTTTGAGCATGGAAGAGACCTGCTTATATTTGTAGACACTAGGGGAGCAGCTTCCCTATTTGGAAAGATTGACAGTTACTTATGATAAGCAAGAAAGTAGAGATTGTAGAAAGCAAAATGTGCTCGAGAAGACAGGATTAAGTAGAATAATGAATATAAAGAAACTTGCTTTGGCAGAAGGTATATTTATTCATATGACGCAGGGGTAGATAAGAAGGTAGTTGTAGAATTCACTTAAGTTATGTGAAATGAAGAGAAGAGAAGAGGGAGGTCTTGATGAATGGCTTAATTTTTTTCAGAGAAATATGAGGCAAAGTTCTTAGCTGATACATGAGAAAGAGGGAACTGTGTGTGGATTGAAGAACTGATGAAAAGTTTTGGAAAATCCACTATGGATATTGGGATAATGTGTCAATTGAGGAGGTTTAAAAAATTGCCTTGTTGTCCCAAGGGGCCAGTTGAGATTATGTACCATCAAGTTTTAGGCAATCAAGTCAACTTGATTTTATGATTATCTCTAGTTTCATTTAGTAGAAAATTTATACAAGCAAAGGCAATGGACAGTTTCAGAAAATCCAAGATTGACATTAGCAATATGGTAAGGGAACCAAGGCATCAAGAGAAGGGAAAAATTTAGAGTTAAACTGGTTCATTGAAGAATCATAAAAGAGAAATGAGAATAGTATAACCAGCACAAAACTGATGGCTGGGATCAAATTAGGGGTGAAGGGATTGGAGGAAGAAATGATGACAAAATAGAATTTGAGGTTAATAGGCAGAAGGATAGGTAGAATTATGGAAAAAGGTGAACAAGGAGGCTATTTCATCAGGAGGAATCTAGGTTTCCAGAAAAAAGCCAGAAGATGAAAAGAGTAGAAAAAAGTGTGAGGCATGAGTAGGACTTGGATTGTGGAGGATAAGAGAAAAAAAGTTAAGTAAAAGAGCAGAATATGAATAATAATAGCATATAGTTCATAATCACTGGGATGTGAAGAGTATGTTTGGGTGATGTTTGTTAATCCTTGAAGAATGAGTTCTATAGATTATCAAAATCCCATGACTTCTGGTCTCAGGGTGGAATTTTCCCAAATTTACTCAACTCAGACAGAGGACTTGGAGGAAACAATGGAACAAAAATTCTCTCTCCCCTACAGGTGACCAGACTGGACAAGACCAGGCCAGAAATTAGGTTAAGATATCACAAAGGAATGTCCTTTTCCTATTCTCCCCAAGCAAGAAGGGGGAACTTGAGAAAAGTTCCATTTCTAGCGGAATGTCTTTTATCTTCCTCCCTTGTAGTGATGAAGAGACCAGGTAGAGGAGGCATGTGATGGAAAAGAGCATTTTATTCCCTGTAGGCAGGAATTAACCATTAAGGAGCAAAGTATTTTATGGAGTGTTATCTCTTTCCCTTCTCCTACAGGAAGAGGGTACCATGCTCTCTCTCTCTCTCTCTCTCTCTCTCTCTCTCTCTCTCTCTCTCTGTGTGTGTCTCTGTCTGTGTCTCTGTCTGTGTCTCTGTCTTTATCTCTCTCTCTCTGTCTCTGTCTCTGTCTCTGTCTCTCTGTCTGTCTCTGTCTGTCTGTCTGTCTGTCTCTCATATACACACACATGTAAAAAGGGTCCCCTTTAAGAACGTGATGGCCAGGAGGATAAATAAGTATAGGATAGATGGGGTGGGTCCCTTTCCTCTAAAGCCAATAAACTATCATTCGTTAGGTCTTCTGGGACCTATTTGCAAACATAGAGGACTTGAAGAACATAAAAAATACATCCAATTCTTCATCCTTCCTTTCACTGATTTAATATATGAAAATGTTAGGCAACAATTAATAGATTGAAATTCTTCTGTTTGCACTAGAAATACGGGATTTTCTTGGGATACCACCAAATTTTCATGCTGTTTTTTCATGTTTCTTATGGGTAGATTGAGAATCCTGTGGAATGAATTCTTATCATGATATTGGTAGAATGATTTGTTAAGAGCAAAGTGAAGGTTGTTTAACAGTGGAAGGAGGGAAAGGAAAGAACATGAATCATGTAAAAGTGGAAAAATATTCTAAATTAATTAATTAAATGAACTTAATTTTAAAAATCATTTATGTCAGAGAAAAGATAATTCCTCAGTCAGGTATTCAGGCAATTCAGTCAGAATTAAAGGGATGAACTAACCCATCAAAGAGAAGAGGATAGAAGAGCAAACAGACTAGAAATGTAATAACCAACAGTAAATAGGTACATAATAATTTGGTTTGACAAATCCAAATAAGGGAGCATAAAATAGTTTAGCTCTCAGACCTATGATTAAGGGAAGAATTTATGTCAAAATAAGACAAAGAGAACATTATGAGATGAAAAATAGGTAACACTGATTATAGTAAATTCTAAAATTTCTACCAAACAAAACAATGCAACCAAGATTGAAAGGCCAACAACAAACTAGGCAATATATATATATATATATATATATATATATATATATATATATATATATATATATATATATATATATATATATATTAGCAAGTGTCTCTGAAAAGGCTTTGTTTCTCAAATACATAGAATATGGAATCACATTATCACAAAGAATTTTTCAATTGACACATGATCAAAGGATATGAAGAGGCAAATCTCAAATGAAGAAATTAAAACTATCTTTAGTCATATGAAAAAATGCTCTAACTCACTGTTAATTAGAGAAATACAAATGAAAACAATTCTGAAGTAAAACCTCACAATCACCAGACTCATTAATATGACAAAAAGGGGAAAAAGTGCTGAAGAGGATGTAGAAAAATTCAGAAACTAATATATTGTTATCAGAACTGTGAACTGGTATAAGCATTCCAGAGATATATCACAAAGAAATTAAAATAGGGAAAAAAGAACTTACCTGCACAAAAATATTTACAGTAGCTCTTTTTGTGGTGGCAAAGAAATGAAAACTGAAGGGATGTCCATCAATTGCAGAATTACTGAAGAGGTTATGGCTTATATTTATAATGGTATACCATTGTGATATAAGAAATGACAAACAAGGAAATCATGAAAAAACATGGAAAGACATGTATGAAGTGATGAAATGTGAAGTGAGCAGAACCAAGAGAATATTCTACATAGTAACAACAATAATATATTATGACCAGCTGTGAAAGATAACTATAGGCAACAAGGGAAATTCCAGGACAACTCCAATAGACTCATGGTGAAAATGGATATTGATACCACAGAAGACACCAAGTCTGAATAAAAATTTAAACATGTCATTATTTTATTTCCTACTTGACTTTTTGACTAGGGTAAGCAATGAGTGTCACCTTTTACAATATGATGAACATGGAAATATGTATTATATGATAATATACGTATGGCTGATACCATATTACCTGCCATCTTGAGATGGGTGAAATGTGAGAGGGAGAGAGAGAACATAAATTCTAAAATATCAGAAAAATGTATTTTAAAAATTCCATTGACATATAATATAGTAGTAGTCTCCCTGTAACCGAGGATGATGATTGTCTTTGTGCGTTTTCATCTATGGTGTATAGATGAGTATGCACAAAGACACTTGTGTGTGAAGGAGATTTAAGTGGAAAAGTCTTTGCACAGAGACAGTCTCACTCTCTCGGCGTTGGAAGCCTGGGTCCAATGGCACGAAAAATCGTTACACCTGGAGACTTCCTCAGCTGCATTGGATGGCCGTGTTGTCCTTTGTGCTCCAACGCGCCCTAAGCACTCCACAGTGCTTTGCTGTGTCTCCATCTCAGCTGTTGAACCGTCTTGTTGGTTTCTTCCGCCTGTTCCCTGAAACAGTCTTCACATGCTGGGTGAGCAAAGCCCTAGTTCACCAGGGGTCCACAACGACCCGATGGCTACCCTCACAAGGTTTAGCCAGCCTGTCGAAGCCATTGCCCGGGGTGTGGCCGCTGCCGCATGCTAGCAGCTACTAGGAGCCACAAGTGAGAGCTGGGTGTCAGGTGAGGGTCAGAGGCTGGAGAGCTGCCCTAAGAGGGCATGACAAGCCCTCCATACCAGAGATACTACCCCTCCCTGAGCACCCCATACACCCCTGCATTGACATATAAGCTGGAAAAAATAAAATTGTGTTATAAAAAACAAAAACACTGTGTTTTCATATGAAGACTAAACTAGTTAACTACACAGAGACCCATCATCAGAAAAATTGTCTTCAAATTCATGATTTTCTGACTATATCAATTCACTAAGACATTCTACTGTGGTATGTGCTAATCTAGTTCTATAGAATGAGTTCTGATAATGATTTCATTGAAATATTTTAGTAGAAGGCTTTGTTCGGAGCAGAGTGAAGGTTGTTTAACAAAACTTATTTCCTTAATCTTAAATTTATTTATTTTGTAAACTATACTAATATCAAAACAAATGCTTGATGTAAGGTTTCCATTTTCATTAAAAAAAAATGGTATGAGCAACCATTGGAGTATGTTAACGGTTGCTATAGATTTATTGTTGTAAATAGAATTATTTTTCCTCCTTCTACAGTGTCTTGGCATTGGTCCAGTAGAATCCAAGCACTAAAAGGTTGTAAAAAAATGGAACTCTCATTTCACTGAATGCTACTTTTGGGGAGTGTATAGTAGTAATGTTGGTTGAGTTAAAGTTAAATTATGTCTAATGGTACAGTTTGAACTACTGACCATAAAATTTAAAATAGCAGGCACTTAGAATATACACAATCATTTGTATTTTCAACTAGCCATCCACTACTGGTTCTGATTCAGAGGAAAAGGAAAGTTAAAAGTAAATTGTATTCATTTCAAGTGTCTATTATTGTTTGAGTTGGGAAAATATTTCCAATTACTAGCAGCTATATTATATTTCAGAATCTTTGAGTCTCTTTCAGTGATGTTGTTTAGGGGGTAAATAAGGATAAATTTTCTTTCAATAACATTTGAGCTACAAAATTTTTGGATCATAAAACTTTTGAGAAATAACACATTCTTAAAATTCAAATCTCTTGTTGGTGATATCTAGTTAGAAAATAAATTTATATTTTACATTAGTGAAACATATTAATAGAGCTTTGACATTCATAGATATTTTGTTACATAGGTGAATTACAATTGGTGGTATGCAGATAACTTTCTCACCCTAGGAAATACTTTATTTTCAAATTATATTTTGCAAATATTCTTTGCCTGAAAGTACAACAACAAGAACAAAAATCATGTTAATCTCCTTTACCTTCTTAGTATTATTATTTTTCTTATTATTCTCTGTGAAGAGAAATAGCTCTATAAAAATATAGGTACCCAATGGTGGTAAAGTAGGTTGTGAAGCTTCCTGGATCTGTTAATACACCTCTCAAACAATCAAAAACAAATCCACAGAATTAATGCTAAAATTGCCCAAAACAATTCGGAGTTGAGAATGAAGGTGAACAACCCGGGACATCTTGAGAGGAAGGTTGCTGCCTTTCCTGGGCTCATTACCACTGCTGTATTCCCTGAGGGCAGAACCAGAATAAATAGCATTGAGTCAACAAGTCAGCCTTTGGAGGCAAAACTAGCAATTTCACCTTGTTTGATGATCCCTGAAGCTTTTATCCCAAAGGATACTGCTGGAGTCAGCAGGCAGAGGACTCAGGGGACAGCAATGACATCTTTTGCCTAATCTACACAGGTCCCTGCTCACCCATGGCCAGAAATTAAATGAGTGGACAGCACAGAATTTAAGGGCCTCAAACCTTATTGCTACCCTATGGGGGTACTTTGGGGGCCTGAGGAACATAGACTAGACACCTGCTCTAATTTGGCCCTGGGCTGGGGTAGTAGATGAGAAGAAATGAGGAAGGAGCACACATCAGTGAGTGTATTTGTGGAGGGAATGAGGTCCACCTGCTCTGGTTACTCTAAGGAGTGTTGAGTCACTGATTTCTGCCACAAAGGAAAGAAGACTAACTGCTTGCAGTGGCACAACTACCCATGGATTGGAGGCAGATTCTGAAAGAAGTAAAAAAAATTAGATACCATACTACAAGAGATCATCTAGGAAAACTGTCCATAAATTCTAGAACTTGAGGGTAAAAGAGAAATCAAAAGAATCCACTGATTTAAGAGATCCAAAGATCAAAATGCACAAGAATATCATTGATAAGTTCCATAAGTTCTCAGGTTAAGGAGAAAATACTATAAGGAACAAGAAAAAAAATACCATGAAGCTTCAGTCAAAATAACACAAGACCTAGAAGTCACAACATTAAAATAATACAGATCATAGAATACAATATTTCATAGAGCAAAAGAACTGGGCTTGACTTACAACCAAGAATAATATAACCAGAAAGCTGAGCACAATGATATGTTATAAAAAATAGACTTTTAATGAGTGGAAGGAGTTTCAAGTATTCCTAGTGGAAAATGTGAAACTTAGTAGAAAATTTAATCTATAAGAAACTTACAATGGTAATGATGAAAGACTAATCATAAGCAACCCAAAAAGTCAAATTGTTTGATTCCTGCATGGGAAAATATCATCTATGGCCCTGGGAATGGCATTATTGCCTGGACATTTTGAAGGGACATGTATGGATAGAAGACTCAAGGTCAAAGTGAATGCAGTGGAAGGAGCTGGAATGGTAGTGTAGTAGACCAGATGGAGGTAAGATGAAATGACTATCCCATATGGAGGAGAAGTAAGTAGAAGAACTGCCACAGAGAAAGGCAGAAGTAGGTGGAAAGCTTAGTAGTACTAGAGACCTACTGTAATCAGATCCTAGATAGAGAGCAACATGCACAATTAGAAGGGTAAAAAATCTTAACATACAAAGAAACAGGAGGAAAGAGGGAAGGGATAAGGGAGATACTAGGAGTCCCTTTGCAGAACTGAGGCATTAAGAGAAGAAAGGGTGGTTTAAGAGAAAGGAGGACAAGGGGATAAGAAAAGGGGGTGATATCTAGAGGGGTTAAAACATCAGGACATAAAGCCATAAGATGAGGACATAATGGAGGGCCTCTTTGGACAATATAAGGGTGGAATTTTCCAAATTGAACTCATATCAAAAAGAGGACATGGTTTGGGGTGATAAGGAAGGGATTTTTTCAAAAGGTGGTTAGAATAAAAATTAAAAGTTAGGTTAAGATGGACAAATAGTGAGGATGAACTGAGTAGATGAAAATGTATAGACATTGGAATGGGATAAATTCACACATGGGATGGAAATGGACAACAAAATATATCAAAAACCAGGATCCAACAATGTCTTTACCAGAAACACACTGAAAATGAGAGACATACATACAGTGAAGAAAAGGAGATGGAACAGAATATACTATGACTCAGCTGATTCAGAAAAAGCAGGGGTAGTGGTCATGGTCTCTGACAGAGTTGAGGATAAAAGGGATATAATTAAAAGGAATGAACAGCTACTTACAGGGGTGGAGTCAAAATGGTGGAGTAATCCAGAGAAGCTCTGTACTGCCATGAAAATCCTCTCTGTCCAAGATGAAAATACTGCCACAAATGAATACAGAAATGAAAGAAACCAGCAGACAGAGTGAAACAGCTTTCAAGAAAAGAAAATAAAAGTAGGAAAAGAACATCTGGGTCCCTGGGGTAAGAGGAGAGCAGAGCCAGCAAGATACTGTAGCAAGGAGGGAAGAGCAAATGAAGAGCATGCCACACTCCCTGAACCCACATCTTCTCTTTGAGATTCAGGAACCTATAGCCAAGCCAACATCCAGATCCTGAAATCCTATCTGGGCAAATAGTGGTACACGCCAACTCATACTCCTTGACATCTCAAACCTGTGGATAAGTCCAGAACCCAAGCCCAGGGAATTCTGGTCTGGACTTGGGATAAGGAATTATCACACTTTGGGGTAGCAGATAGTACTAAGTACTAAGTACTGATTTTTTTGACTAAAACTCAGGGCTGTGACAAGGAAATCACTTTAAAAGACTGATATATATTAATTTAAGGTCGCCAAGGAATTCAGCTATGTAATTCCTAAATGAAAACTCAAGTCAGCAGTCAACCTTTTATAAAGTTTAATTACAAACAGGATGAAGAAAGGTATTAGAGATAGAGAGAGAGAGGGAGAGAGAAAGGGGAGAGAAGGGAATAGGGCTTAAATAACCCTTCTGTTTAGGCTGGGCCAAAAGGCCCAAGCCCTTAGATAGCTGGGGCAAAGAAAGGAGATCAGTCCCTAATACTCATGTGACCAAAATGGAGAAACAGTCTCAGAGGCCTCCACCTCCAGCTTCCTTCAGAGCAAGCTTCTCAGAGCACCTCTCCAACCACTCAGAGCCAAAACTCCCCTACCAACCTCAGTCCTCAGACCCCTCTCTCTTTAAGCAAACCATCCAAGTTCCCTCCCCTCAGTTCTCACATCTACCAATCACTGTCCATGTCTTCCCTGTGCCAATGGTGGCTCTAACTTAACCCAGGACCCCCCAGAGGTCTGTGGCTTTGCACATGTCTGTTGAAGGTCATATTCTCAAATAATTAAATCTTGATCCTTTGCTACAGCCTTTCCTAAATCCTGTTACCCTGAGTAGGGTAGAGATTGGAATAATTAAATTTTGATCTATGCTGCAGCCCTTCCTAAATCCTGTTAGGACTGAGTAGGGTGGAGATTGTAATTTCCAAGACCTGGTTCTGTCATTCCAAGTATCTCTATTGTGTCAATTCTAAAATCAATCATGACTCAAAGAAATTCCTGTTCTATGCTTAAGCATAGGTCAAAGCCCTTTTCATTGTTCAGCAAAAGGTTTCTGTCCTAAAGTAATCTTAAGAAGGGAGGAGGAGGAACCTCCCATGCCAATGGGGTTCACATTCCAATAGACTATCAGTAAGAAATTTTTCAAGTATTAAATTTCCCAATGGTGAAATTTCCAACATTTATAAGTCTAAGAAATTTTAAGGTTTACAGGGCTAGAGCTCCAAGACAGGACAATCAAGGGTATGTCTGATTGGATCAAGTACACAGTGAAACCAAAACTTGAGACTAAGTCTGGGACTAGAGTTTGATCAGTCCCTGACTTGACCACTATCAGAGTGAAATCAGAAGCTTACATGTAAGCCTGAGGCAAGACTTAAAGCTATCAACATCACATGGACCAATTGAATCAGCAGAGAGAGGAGGTTCTCAGAGCTCTCTGCTCTCAGACTATCAAATCATCCCCCACAAGCCTACCTATAATTAGATAGGAAAATGAGCAAACAAAAAAAGCACCTAATTCTAAAGAATTCTTATGAAGACAAAGAGCAAGGTATAGACCCAGAAGGGGACAATGAAAGGAAAGGAATTGTTAATGCAATAAAAAATAAGAAAAAGAACAAAATAAAAATTTCCAACTAAATTATAACTTCTAAAATAAGAGGAAATCAATAAAAATGTAAGTAAGAAAACTATCAAAATAATAAGTGTAGTAGTTGGTTTATTAAAGAAAATCAAGACAATTCATGAACCATTGCTTAATCTGATAAAAGATGAAATAAACCAAATTAGTGGCATTAAAGATGAAAGAAATGAATATTCCACAAATGAAGATTAAATTAAATAAATTAGTAGGAGATATTAAAATATTTTCCATTTGTTCTTTTAAATAAATTTAAACACTACAGATTACCTTAGTATCGAATCCTGTACCAGAGTGACTCATCCTACCATATTGTTTTCTTTGAAGCTCCCTGAATGCAGAGGTTGCTTTTCAACCCACATATACCTTCTTGAGGCTAGTGTAGATATAAACCTGCACACACAAATAATCCAAAAATGATTTCTGGTGGTATAACAGTGGTT
Source organism: Monodelphis domestica (assembly GCF_027887165.1). NCBI lineage: Eukaryota > Metazoa > Chordata > Mammalia > Didelphimorphia > Didelphidae > Monodelphis > Monodelphis domestica. The sequence continues at coordinate 318,050,906 of NC_077228.1, read as the reverse complement.
TAGAGAGTATAAATATTCTGCAAAAGTCTTATTTTAGCACATCTTACTCTGAAGATAATCATAATTTCCCAAGGGATTCTGACATTAGAACAAAATTCCATTGGGTATGACCAAGCTGGGAAGTTTTTTGGTTTTGGAGAGTATAGTCCTGGAAACAAATTTTGTCTGCTGCCCAAGGTCCAATCTACTTAAATGTGGTCCTGATAACCAAAATTGATGAATAAAATGTTGATAAGAATATGGATAAACATACTTAGCAGTATATTGCTAGAGCAGCTATGAATTATTTTTTAGTAAACAAAGATGGGAATATATATTAAGAGCTATTCATACTCATTAACCTAGAGATCCCATTACTAGGATTAGGCTCTAAGGGCATTATAGAGAGGATAAAAAGTTGTATATGAATTCAAACATCCATGAAAAACTTTGTAATGACAAAATAATTGGAAATAATAAAAATGCAACGATAGGGGGAAATGTCTGAATAGATTGTGATATTTGAATGTAAAAAAAAAGAAAATGATTGCTTTTGAGCATTAATCAGTTGGGAAATGATTCTTTTTCTCATGTACTTATATCAATTTCCACTCTATCCTGGATATCAGACTTTTATTAGATATATTTATTATGAAGATTCCCCCCAATCAACATTTTTCTTAGCATAATATTAGTTTGTTCTTATAAAAGCTTTTACCTGTTATTTATGTACACTTTTCTATGTACATATTTTATTTATCCAGTAGAATATAAGCTTCTTGATGCAACCACTGAGTTTTTTTTCTGTTTGTTTCCCCAGAATCTAGCATAATGTCTTAATAAGTATTTGTTGACTTCGCAAAAGAAAGAAAAATACTATAGGATTTATGGACAAATAAAAAAGTATATAAATAAATACATTGTAGGCACTGATATTTTACACCCTTAATTTATTTGTTATAAAGAATTTTATTTGACCCTGAAATAATTTTTGACAATAGATTCCAGCAGGGTTTCCAAAACATAGCATTTGATTTTCTTGGGCAATTTAGAGCATAAAGTCAATGTTAAATTTTTCCATTATGAGTGTGTATCATACCATGTTACACTTGATGGAGGGGGAGTTGTTGCTACTCATCTGCTTTTGAGCATGCATAGAGGCATAAGAATTACACACAGGTATTAATGGGCTTGCTTGACCCTTGGTTGTGTTCATCTCCAGCTGCGTAGTGATAAATCCATTCTAATATAGAAACATTAATGAAAAAGGTTAGCATTTGGAGATGATTGAGATTATGGTGACAATATTACTTTAAGTTCCAGTAATAACTTTGGTAATATTTAGTAATAACTAATATATATATTATATATATATATAATATATATAATAGTAATAACTAAATAATAAATAACTAAATAAAAATAAATAAATAAATAAATAAATAAATAAAAAATAACTAGTCTTCATGATATCTGTGAAATACTGCTCCATTTTTGTGTTTACAACTGGCTTCAGCAGCAGTGCCATAAGTTTACTTTCTGGGTTTTTTTTAATATAAAATGGCAAGGAAGACTCATAGACAAGGATCATAAACAACTTATTAGATTGGAAACAAATACTCATAATAGTATTTTCTGGGCTAGATATCATATCATTCCAGCTTTTAGGAAAGTTTGAATCTTTCAGTGATGACAAGTATTTGCAAAACATTTTCTCATTTGGTTATAAGGAGAGAAACTTTGGCTCAGAGATGAAACTTTTTATGAGATGATAGTGGTAGTATCCGTGACTGTGCAAGGCATGTATCACATGAATGAATAAACAACAACTACAAGCAAAATGATTAAAAAAAAACAATTCACCTGATGTTTGTCAAAATGAAATTATCTAGCTTTATAAACTAGGGAAACAAATAATTATCTAAGAGTTTAGATTTAATAATGTAAAGAAGTTTTATTCTGCTAAAAAATAAATCCCCTTTCCTGGTCATCATTTCCTAAAAGTGGTTTCTCATATTAATTATAATATTATAGATTTAATTGTTAGAAGTAACTTTAGAAATCATCTCACATAACCTTTCATCTTTCAGATGAAGAGAAGTTTGGCCTGGTGTATTATGTATTGATGTTGAAGTCAGGAATATCTACATTCAAATCCTGACTCCAATTGCTTACTAGCCATGTGATCAAAGGTAAGTCATAACTTCTCTGAATCTGTTTCTTCATTTGAAATATATGTGTTGAAATTAATGTTCCTTAAGGTCATTTCTATCTCTAAATCTATTATTTTATTAAAAAAGGCAAGGTGGAGATATATGCAGCCTCTTGTCAGTCATCATATAGATAGTAAGTGGAAAAGGAAATATTTAAACCTAGGTCTTTCAACTCCAAGTTATTTCTTTGTACCATTATAAGCTACCATACATTCATTCAATAAACATCTATTATTTATCATACTTCAGGTGTTTTGAGCACTGTGATGTATTAAAAATTATATAATTAAGATAATTCAGTATACCTCCTCTCCTGTACGACAGGTTTTTTTTAGGAAATTCAAATAAAAAAATATTTATGTCATAACAAGTTATTTTTATTGTTATGTTATCAATTCATTAGAGAAGTTCAAAATAAAAATGTAGACCTTTTTTTGTTTAGACAATATAGCACCATTGGAAGGTGCCTTACTATATTTGATCTTTGTTGTGAACTTCTCTAATGAAAAAGGTCTACACTATTTATTTACTTAACCTTTACATCCCATCTTAGAATAAAATATGTATATTGATTCCAGGAGAGAAGAATGATAAAGAGTAGCTATTGGCAGTTAAGTGACTTGTCCAGGGAGAACCAGCTAGGAAATATCTGAGACTAGATTTGAACCCAGGACCTCCCATTTCTGGATCTTGCTCTCAATCCACTGACCTAGCTAGTTTACCTCAATGTCCACATCATTTATTTAGTATTTAGATCGACATCATATTTAGTATGACATTCAAGATTCTTCACAGTTTGATATCACTCCTTCCCTCAAATTTCCTGGCCAATTTCATATTATTTTCTCTCAGATATTAGAATATATATGTGTATATATATATATATTGAATAAATCAGCTAGAATACATGAATATATTGTATGTGTGTTCCCTCCATATTTTGGCTAAAAGTGTAATAAGTATGTTTGGAATTTCCTACCTTAGCTCTTTAGAAATTCTAATTATCCCTTAAGATACATTTCAAAATTCCCCTTTACAAATCTTTCCTGATTCCTTCAGCCAATACTGTTTTCTATTTCATTTGAACTTATGTTATTTTGTGGTTTTCTAGTGAGTTGGATTTTTGTATTATCGTTGTTTTAGGATTACTTGCTACTCCTTCCCCACTAGACTGTAAGTTCCATGAGGGCAAGGATTGCCCTTATTTCTTTTTTTGTTTGTTTGTTTCCACCAAGGCCTTATGCCGTGTTCTACACACAGTATATTCTTAATAGATTTTCATGTAATTTAGTAGGGATTTCATTCAAGTTGTTTTGACTTAGATCAGCATTAATTCAAAGCCTCTTGGATGAGACAAAAAAAGCTGTTAACAATCAGTTACAACTTATAACTGAGCTTCAAATACTTTGTTGGGATCAAAGTTTTGATAGAGATGTGATATGATAATACTGGTTGCCCAAGAGGTTTAAAAAGCAAAATACTAGTTGTTGGTTTTGGTTTAGGATTGAAAAGAAGACTATTCTCCCTTTTTAAAAAAATTACAAGACTTTGACTCAAAATTTCAATTTAATTGAGATTTTTTTTCTGTTTTTTTATGCTACCAAATGAATTTTCCTGAATACTTTTTTTTTGCTTTTACTTTTTTGGGGAATAAATTTAAATAGTTTCCTTTATGCTTTCCATTTTAAATTTTACTATTATATATTAAAGATTCTAGGACTTGTTAATCATAGGCAAGGATGAACAGGTCCTTATATTATAAATTAATGATTATATACCCATTCTATCAACATCTTTATTCCTTCCCTAGGAACATAGATGCAAATAATTTCAAAGTATTGACCTTCCTACTACCACTGGAATTCTAGGTTTTCATTACGTAAAACAATATTAGCTTAACTGGGTAGGAGAAGCAAGGGACGAAAATGTTACTATTGTGTTGAATACAACTAGTAAAAGATAAATAAATGAGACTAGTCAGTACAGATTTCTTTGCCACATATCTTGAAATGGTTCCTGATACTTTACTGTTCCTTAGACATATAGATTGCTTTTTTGGTTATTTTTCACATTTTTCATATCAATTCTCTTTCTTGATGTCTGCCTAACAATTAGTGCTACTTTTAAATTTAATTTCCTTGTTTCTGATACCTGATATTCTTATTCATTCCTTAGCTTCTCCCGACTATCTAATGTTATGATAGCCAAGGGGTTAAATGAACTGGGGACAGCTAGAATGAGTGTATAGGTTTTCCTAAGAATTGGCATGGAAACAAGTAATAGCTTCTTAGAGGAACCATTGGCTCTCACTAACAACCTTGATGTATTACTTTGACAGGGTCATAGAAAGGATGATCTGGCATGTTTGCCTTTTCCTTTAAAGAAAATACAAATAGCTTTATCTAAAAATAATCTCAGGCCTTATTGCACATGTATGGGTATTGGAGATTGTTCCAAAATTTAGTAAGGGTCTTTTGGATGCAAGGCGGAATGCAAATTTTGTCACAGACAAAGAAAGGTGAAAATAGTTATCTGGTTCTATGAGTAGTGGTTATGGTCCCAAAGCAATGGGCAGTTGTATGTAGAATGTTTGCAAAAAAATTCTGAAAGATCACAGATAGTTTTTTTTTCAGTCGCATAAAACCATGAATAAAATTTGTCATGGCACATTTAATAATTAACAAATATACTTTGTATAACATGATTCTTTTCCTTTAAAAGGATAATTGGTATGTTTTTATGCTGTAAATTAACTCATCCACAAGCAAAAATACTTTTGGATATAACTTTATTGTTGTTGGTGGATCAGTGTCCACAGGATGTTTAACTAAATTGGGATGACAAAGGTATTGCCCCAGGGTACTGATTTCTTAGAGAGAGGGAATGCTTGATCCCAGCAGAAGTATCCTAACTTCTTTTCATTCCCTTACCCTACCCTAAGATATTCACCAGGTCCAAGGTGCAAGCCATCTTTCCCCAGGAAAGATTGGGAGGTGCATGGTTGGAAATGGAAATGTTCTAGATCTGTGACAACATTTTCTCCAAGGATTTGCCAATGTCCTCCCCACCATTCCCTCCTTGTCTTCCTCTGTGCAGGATTTTGGGAGGGAAGACCATTGGCACTGTCATAACTATTGTTAGAGACAAGACTAAGGGAAAAGTTACTCCTTCTTCTGGATTGACTGTATTTCAGAAAGTCTTTGTAATCTTTTCCCCTTGCGCTCAACTGAATTTGTCTGAAAAGTGAGAATTCCTTGTTATGGGCCTGGGTAATGATGGTAGATTCCAACTATGTCTTTAATTCAGTAACCTAACATGACTGCAATCAAAGAAATAATGATGTACCCTTGGTAGAACTTTTCCTGTTTTTCCCTTCTTAATATAACTTTGCTTTAGGCCTAGATACCCATTGCAGTAGGATATTCCTTTGTTAACACTTTTTCTTTCTTTTCCCCTCTTTTTTATCTGTATATATCTATATATCTTTATCTACATCTATATCTTTCCTTTCTTCCTTTTTATTCTTTCTATCTTCCTGACTTGGAAGTACCTCATATATTTTAATTATGTGCTTCAGAAAATGTTATACTGGATACCATCCACAACCATCCCTTTTTTTATCCTGGAAACAGTTAATAGGATGAGACTGAAAATACCAGCTAGAGAAAAATAAGGAAGTACTACAATATTGCCTCTCCTTCTGAACCTTTCATTCATCATAAAGATATAATCACTCATGCTTTTCTCTCATTATTTTTGCATATAATGTGTTCACTCCACCACATGAGAGAATGAACTTGATGTTAGATCTCAGGTATTATAAGTCTCTGTACAACTTTTAACAGGAAAATAAACACACAGCAACAATGTGAAATTGATTTTAAAATAAGGAGATTATATATTAGTTAGTGATAGAGTAATTTGAGAAGAAAACATTAAATTATAAGTGCCAAGAGAAAGAAATCAGATTTTCCCTAGAAACTTGAAACACATACCCAGTAGACTCTACAAAGCAATTTTCCTTTTGCTAAACTATCACAAAGGAAAGATAACTCAAATATTCATAAATCAAAAATATTTGCAATTTAAAAAAAATTGACATGCATAGTCCTTTGAGGCATTGGAGCATACTAATAAACAATGTCATTTCAAAATACACTTTTAAAAATACACTGATAGTGGAGAATTTTGTACAATGAAAATAATGCCATTCACCCCAGTGAATATAGAATTAAATATAGAATTCTTATATGTATATTGCATCATCTGTTTGAAGGGAAAAGTGGCTAAGAGTCAACAAGAACAAGATTAAAGTTTGATCTGACTAATGCTGGCCATATGATCCTGCCAAACCATGTAACCTCACTGGTCCCTGGGCAAAATTATAAGTTTATAAATATAAGTTAGTTGCTTACTTTAACTGTAGCAAAGTCTACATACTGAGATTTTGCCACAGATCTAGAACTTTTCTCATTTTCAATTCTGTCCTTCCCAAATGTATATTATTGCTTTTTATATATGAAACAATTATATGGAATCAGTACTTTCAATTATTTTATGTATTTAACATCTTTGCTCATTTCTTAAGAACTTAAAATAATGGATTCATACTTATGAAGTCATTACTATTACAGATATTCAACGATTAAAATATACCTATATCTATGTCATTTGAATGAAAACTAAGGAACTTCCTTATAGGAAAGAATGCCTCAAAATGTATGACTTGAAGCCTTTGAGAGATCCAAGATGAAATGAGATATCCATTTTTCTAAACATCTTTAGATAAGTTTCACACCATTACTTTTAAGGGTTATGAATCTATTATATACCCATTAGAGCACTTATCAAAGAAAAAAAACCAAGAAATCATTTTCACAGTTTATTCAGATAATGGGTGACAAATCACTGAAAATTTCACATAGAGAGAAAGGACTTTACTTGAGGGTAGAGGGAGCTTTACTTTTGAATACTTAGATTTTCCTGAGAGCAAATGATTTCATTGCTTAAGACACTGTTATAGTCCACTCTGGAGTGTTTGCATAAAATGCACTAAACATGGTCTCATGGTCTAGTAAGATGGAGATCATTTATAAAAATCTTTAGCATTTATAAATGTTATCTATTTTATGTTTTATTTTATTTATATCCTTGAACATAGGTTTATAGTCTCTCATTTTTATAGGGCAATAAACCCACAGAATCTCCCATCCTAAAATAACAATAGATTTCAATAAGAAAAATTAAGTTGAATGTTCCTCTGTCCTTGAATCACCCTCACTACAACAGGCATAGTACTATGAATAATTCTAATTTTACTCACTTTTACAGATGCAGAAATCGTCATAATGGGACATTAACTCCCTTTTTGGGAAAACCAAATGAAAGCTTCACATTCTTTCAGCATACTGAAAATTGCAATTTTAGTTTTTGTGAACCTTCTTTTTTGTGAATAAAAAGCTTCACTGCTGAGTATAGGTCATAATTTGTTTTTGGGTAATAGAAATATCTTGCAATGCCCTTTTCTCATGTGGCATATGTAATGTTTTGTCCCTTTGAATTTACTCTATTTGCATTCATTTTGTAAGTGTTATACATGTTTCTAAGGCTTTAAATAGTATGCAAAACAGAGAGGATTATCAAAATCCTGAATGAAGCCCTATAGATTATTTTACCTATTGGAATGATAGGACCTTATCCAAAGGCAAAAGCTTGGGGAATCTGCATTTGATCTCTAAAATTTTGTATTACTTTCATATACAACCATACATATTCCTCTCTATCCCAATAGATCCCACTATCTGAGAGTGAGTGATAAGGGATGGCAAAGGAAGGGGCAACCCCAATAATAATAAATGAGGAAAATCTATGAACCATGTATTATTCCCACTGAAAATTGAGAGAAGAAATGACCTCTCATCACCAGATAAAATACACAGGGGAAAAAATAAACAGTGGTATGAGAATAAAAGCTGGTTTGGAAGAGGGAGGGGAAGGATTTGAAGAAAATGTGTTTTGCTATTGATGTTATTCTGTGTAATTCCCTTTGGTGTTATCTCACCCTTTACTTTCTCTTAGAATTTTGATCACAGTCCTCATATCCCTACTGTTATTTAGCCTCCAAACATCTTTATTATTATTTTCTGTTCCTTCTCTTTAGCAAAGTCTAGACCTTACTACGTCTTTAATCTCTGAAAATATAAGGTAGAAATCAAAGCTACCTCAGAATTTGAGCTCAGGAAGCATTTCAATCATTTTTTTTCCTTCTTATTAAATATTAATAAATTTTGGGATGCATTTGCCTCCTGGTCATTGACTATGACTTTAAGATTACCTTTTCTTTTTTAAAAATTAAGTTTATTTATTTAATTAAATAATTTAGAGTATTTTTTTCCATGGTTACATGATTCATGTTTTTTCTCTACCTTCCTCCAAACCCCCTCCCATAGACAATGAGAAATTCCACTGGATTTTACGTGTGTCATTCCTGATTTTTCCCTTATTTCTCATTATTTTTTTTCTTTTCTTTTGATTAGAATAATTGATTTCCCCCCTCATTTCTTATACTTCAGGGGGGATTATATTTTAATTTAAAATCCAAGATTTTTTATCTTTTGTTTGAGAAAATATCTTCAAGGAAGAAGGTTGCTAATTTCTATATCCAGAGGATGAACTGTTGCAGAAAGATGCCAGAAAACCTACACTAAATTAAGAAGATCAAGAATGAACTTTGGATATGGTTGATTGAACTGAAGTTTGATAGAACATTTATTGTAAAAGCACACTTTTATGCCAAAAGGGACTGCCCCTAATTTGGCTTTCTGTCAATGCACCTAGCAAAACATTGGTTTTGCTTTCTTTCTTTTCTATTCCTCCCTCACTACTCTAATTTCCTCTTAGAAAATTGAATATTGTATATATCTACAGTTAGAAGTGCATTTAGGACTACAAGATGATTATGTTAAATGATCAATGGGGAGACTTGTCTCCCAATGATCATCAGGGGGAATTGTGAATCTTAAAAATTCTCAGACCCTACTTCATAAGATTTGGTTAAGACCATTCCCCATTTTAAACAATGAAGGGACTTAGTCAGGAATGTGAGAACTCTACTCCACCCATACTCAAGCATACTTTAGGGGAAGATAAAGTTGTAAACTCTTTACTGAACAATGAAAAAGTACTTAACTCATACTTATAGTGAAGCAAAAGCCTTAAGCTAAGTCTATTTTTAGATCTAATACAAAAAGGTGCTAAGTACCTATGAAGGTCAAGTTAATCACTAAAAGGTCAAGCAAATTGCAAATTTGCAAGGGGAAAAGCGGTGTGAACTTACTCAGAAGTTTTAGTCTACTCAGGTGTGAATTAAGAATGGTCTGTCCTTTGGAAAACTTCTACTGTGATTGGTAGATGTGAGAATTTAGGGGAGGTGACATAGGAGAAAATTCTCTTTAAAAGGAGCTCAAAAGAGGTCACTGGAAGATTCAGCTTGCCAAAGCTGAATTGGAGATGGGACTAGTTGGAGTAGCTGGGTCTCTCTGAACACTAAAATCTTGCTTGGAACAAATCTTGTGATGAGTGAATTAAAGACTGACTGATCTCTCTTAGGGCTTGGGCCGAGGCTGGCCTACCCCTTTTCTCATTATTTCCTCTTACTCTCTCTCTCCCTTTCATTAATTCCTTAATTTGTATTAATTAAAATCTCCATAAAAACCCAGCTGACTTGGGTATATTTCATATTTGGGAATTTTTCCCTGGCGACCACTTTATATTTGATTTAACTCAAGGCAATGTCTCGAAACCATATCTCTGTGGTCACAGTTTATATCAACCACTCTTTTAATTGTTACACATTGATTAAGGTCTCTTTCTATATTATTAATATTTGAAATACAATGATCATTGAGAGTCTATATCCCCAATCATATCCCCATGATATCATGATTGTGACTCCTGCCTTCTTTTTCTCAGTTGATGGCCAATAGATTTTTGTGTCAGTCTATTACCTTTACCCTGAGTCTATCTGACTCATGTTTTTTTTCTTAGAGACAATCTATGGTAGGATTTTGGTTTCTAATCCAGCCTGTTATTTGATTCCATTTTGTGAGTGAGTTCATCCAATTCACATTCAGAGTTTTGATTACCACCTGTGAATTCCCCATCATTTTGATTTCCTCTCCTAATTGTGCCCTTTCTTCTTTCACTATTTCCTTCTGTACCACTGTTTTGCTTTTAATTGGTCCCCCTAATTCCCACCCTTATTTTACTTTTCTTCCCACCCCTTCCCTTCTTATTCCATCCTTATTTTTCTTTAGAGTCTATTAAATTTCCATCCCCCCTATTTTTCCCTCCCTTTTGGTACGCCCTGCCCCATTCCCCCCATTGTTTTTACCTGTCAACTTCCCTGTAGGGTAACATAGAATTCCATACCCCAATGGATCTAGATGCTAATTCCTTCTCAGAATTGATTCCACTGAGAGTAAGGTTTAGGTATCACCTATTAGCACTGTCTTCCTCTCCTTCTTATAATTGTATACTTCCTCTCCATCTCCCATGTTCCCCTTTATGTGGTATAATTTATCCTATTTTTCATCTTCCTTCAATTTTCTCTTGGTTCCTTCTTCTATTTTCCCCTTCCCCCATATTTTTTCCATATCATCTTAAACCACTTAGAACCTCAATCTCTACTTGTAGATAATTCTTCTATCTACTATGATAGTGAAAACAGTTTTTGAGAGTTACATATATCATTTTTCCATATAGGAATATAAACAATTTGACCTTAATGAAGCCCTTTGTAAAGGTTAAAAATATGGTTGAGACTGAAAAATCTAAATTTAAATGGTCACCAGGGTAAATCCCAAACAATAAAATACCCAAGTCAGCTGGAATTTTTTATGGTGATTTAATTGATAGTGGAGGAGATTAAGGAGAATGGAAAAGGAGAGGGTGAAGGATTTCCCCCCCCCCCTGCCTGGCTGTTACTGGGCTAGAAGATTAGAAGATCTAGAAAGTAAGGGTTTGGAGTATGAAGGAGGAAGGAATCAACTGGAACTCCAAAAGGGGCTCAGCTGAGATGCCTGAACCTGAATCAGGTCAAGGACAAAACGCACCACCAAAACCGAGACAAATAACTGCCACCACTCCCAAGATGTTGGAACACCTAGTATACAGCCAGCCAGAGCCGAATCTCCAGGGAAAGAGGAAGAGACAGGAAGTGACATGCCTTATATAGACATTTTACATCACTTTTCTGCATCTCATCTGTACCAATGAGGACTTAGCTTGACTTAGGACAGCCCATAGGTCTGTTCTTTTTTCTGCACATGTCTGTTGAAGACCATTCCTTAGATAATTAAATTTTGAGTTTGATGCAGACCTTCCAAATCTTGTTAAACTAAGAAGGGAGGAGAAATGTAGAGTTTCCAAGACCTGATTCTGTTATTCCAAGTATCTCTATTGTTATTGATCAGGAAATAGCTAAATAAAATCTTCTAAAGAATGGTCTGATTAGGGTGGAATAGTTTTAAAATTCACACCTTAAAATTTCCCCCCTCTTTCTTGTTGATCTTTTTATGTTTCTCTTTATTTTTTTTTTATTTGAACATCAAATTTTCCATTTAGTTCTGGTCATTTCTTTAGGAATTCCTGGAAATCTTCTATTTTGTTAAATGCCCATTCTTTCCCCTGGAAATATATAGTTAGTTTTGATGGGTAGGTGATCCTTGGTTGTAGACCCAATTCTCTTCCTTTCTGATTATCATATTCCAAGTCTTGTGGTCTTTTAGTCTGGATGCTGCCAGATCCTCTGTAATCCTAACTGGGGCTCCTTGATATCTGAATTGTCTCTTTCTGGCTTCTTCCAATATTTTCTCCATAGCTTAAATGCTCTTGAATTGGGCAATTACATTTCTGTGGGTTGCCTTGAGAATTTAATATATAGATTAATCTATGGATCCTTTCAATGTCTATTTTGCCCACTTGTTCAAGAATATCAGGGCAAATTTCTTGGATAATTTCTTGTAAAATGATTAAGTCTTCTGTTTTTTTTTTTTCAAGTTTTTCAGGTAGACCGATGATTCTCAAATTGTCTCTCCTGGACCTGTTTCCAGGTTCATTATCTTCTCAATGAAATATTCCATGTTCTCTTCTATTTTGTCATTCTTTTGACTTTGCTTTATTAATTTTTGCTGTCTTATGAGATCATTAGCTTCTATTTGCCAAATTATAGTCTTTAAAGGTTGGTTTTCAGTTATGATCTTTTCATTTCCCTTTTTGGTTTGGTCTTACCTACTTTTCATAACTTCTAGCAGGTCAATTCTGGTCTCTGATTTGGTTATTATTTCATGTGAATTCTGTGCCTCTTTTTTTCCAATTGGGAGATTATGTCTTTTAAATTGCTGTTTTCCTTTTGAATTACTTGTATTTCTTTCTCCCACTTTTCTTCACATTCTTCCTCCATTTGAGTTCCTTGAAAGCTTATGATCAGTTTCCATTTTTTTGAAGGTTTGGATGCTAGTTTTTCACTCTTACTGTCACTTCTGTCTTCTGCTCCTTTTCTCCTTATAAGTTATTCAATGTCAGAGGCTATCTCTGTTGTATCTTACTTTTTTTTGGTACTTGAGGATTGTATTTCTTATGTGTTGGTGGCCATTTCTGTGTTAGTTTTATCTTCCCTTCTTAGCCAGAAGTCTGAATGAGGAGGTCAGACAGCTCTTATTGTAGTGAGCTAAGGAGTGGTTTTTGCCTGGAGGCTACTTTTTGAGTCTTTGAGTCATCTACTGTAGGCAAATTGCCTCTGTGCTATCTCTGTTCCCATGGTATGATGGTCCCAAGTCTTGCTGCCAAAGCTTTGCACTGTCCTCAAGGGCAAGATTGTGGTGCCCTCAGCCAGTTCCCAAGAATTTAGAGACTACCCTGGCCTTCTCAATGACTCTAGCCTGGTAGGTGGTGTGGGGGAGGGGTGATCATCTCATGCTTTGTTATGTGTAATTTTACCCCCTTGTAGCATGGAAATGATCAAACCCTGCCTACCTTCAAGGCTATGCCCTGACAGTGGAGACCTGATTTTTATTTTTGTCCTTTTGAGATGCTTTGTTGTGATTAGTAGTAGGAAGAGTTACGCAGTTCCTTCTACACTATAGCCATTTTATCCAGGAAGTCTCTTGTCTTTTCTTAGTGGATTTAGAAATATTAGAGTTCTTAACAATCCTTACTGTAGAAGCCTGTGTATGTTTACACTCTTTCTGCAAATATGTCTGTGTTAAATAAATCAATTGACCATAAAATATTTTCTAGTTGTATTAACAACCAATATTGGAACAATTGAGAACATCTCTTGTCAACATAATTTAGGAGTTAATATAATAAAAATGACTAACAATTACCTAGTACTTGCATCTTATTTACTATTGAATTGCTTATTTAAAAGTACAGTTTATATAGATATGACTGTTATGTAAATTACTGTGTTTATGAGATTATTGATTTGATTGTTTTGGTGAGGCATATGTAGTTTTTCAAATAAAATTTCATCCAAATTCACTTGTGATATTATTAGGAAGAAAAATATATACAAACATATTTGTATATGTGTATGCACATATACATAAATGTAAACATATAGGCACACACATATACATTCATATGCTTGAAGATTATTGATATTTCATCCTTCCTTAAATCTATCTTGGGATGAGCTATTTTGACTTATAATTTCAACATTCCATCAATATGCCTTTCATTGTCACTGCCCTTTCCTTTGTTCTATGCTATTCTTGAATGTTGTTGACTATAAGAAATTGTTTTACTAGATTGTGGGTTTAGCAATTATAGCTCATAACAGCAAGTACCTATATAATACTTTAAGATTTGCAAAATGTTTGAATACATTTGATACAACAATACTGTGAGTTATATTATTATTATTTCAATTTTATAGATGATGAACTGGGACACAGGGAATTTGAGCAATTTTTCCAGTATTGCACTGCTAGAAAGTGTCTGAGGCAGTGTATTGACTCAGCTATTCCTAAATATGTCATGTGCTCTGTCCACTATATCACTCAGTTGCCTATAATTCAAAGCAAGTGTAATAGAGACAATTCCTGTGCCCCAGAAATTAAAGAAACCTCTTAAACAAGACATAATTCTCCAACAATCTCTAAATAACAATATATTTGTTGCTTTACTTTTTGAGGCAACTCATTGTGCTTTGGAAAAATAATAAGGTAAAATTTGCTTCCCTCCAATTTCTAATCAATGCTTTTTTTCTTGGGCCAATCAGACCATGTTGGTTAAATTTATCTTCTATGGAACACCCTTCAAATATTCTAATACTAAAACCATATGGACCTTATGGTTTTAGTAAAGCCATTCAATAAGGATTTAAGTTTTTTCTATTTACCAGATAGTGTGCTAAGGATAGGAAGAAAGGCAAAAACACAAAACCCCCTGCTTTCAAGGAGCTCATGTTCAAATGTGGAAGGAAAATTTAAATAATACTAGGAAAGATATCTTGTAGAACTATTGAAAGAGAGTATTCCAGGCATGGGGGGAAGTTGGGAGATTCAATTTCTTGTTAGAGGAACATTAAGTGGGCCATTTTTGCTCGACGATAGAATAAATAAAATCAGAAAGAGTCTAAGAAAAGTTTTAAAAATAAATTAAAAATAATACCAGGTGAATAATAGGGAACCATTGGAGTTTATTTCTAGGAAGTAATATGGTCACATAGGATCTTCAGAAAAATTGCATTGGCCCCTAAATGAATAATGGATTGGAATAGAGAAAGATTTGAGTTGTGGAGACCTACCAGAAGGCTATTAAAATATCCCTGTTATTAGATGATAAAAGCCTGTGCCAGCATGGTGGCTATGTCAGTAGAAAGAATCTTATACAAAAAAATGTTATGAAGTTAAGAATTACAAGATTTAACAACATATTATATATATATATAGTGAGAGTGTGAATGAGAATGGCATGAAGTTTGTAAGTCTAGGTTTTTGGGAGAATGATGGTACCCTCCACAGTAATAGAAATGTTGGGAGGAGGGAATCTTTTAAATATCTGTTTTGAATAAGTTGAGTCTGGGATACCTTTGTCACATCCATGAGAAAGACTTATGGAATTATTATGATTAGTCAGTATGACCTAAAGAAAGAAGTAGCAGGGAAGTCTGAAAAATAGCTGTCAGATAGCTAGGAACTAGGACAGAGTAGGATCATGGAACCCAAGAGAGCAAAGGGTATCCAGGAAAGTATGTCATCCACAGTATAAAAGGTTGTAGAGAAATTAAGAAAAGTGAGGACTGAGAAAAGATGTTCCATTTGGCAATAAAGATATGACTAGAAATTATGGGAAAACTAAGTTTATTTAAGCCTAGTCCTTTGGATATTTTCTCTTTAACTATTCTTGCAAAGGAAGTAGAGTCTTCAATCTCTTGAATTTTAAAAGTATTATTATGTGTAAAATATAAGGACCAATCTTTGGGACACAACCCAGGAGCCTGTGAAAATAAGCATTCATCTAGTGGCAATGACACCTTTGTATAGGTCCCTTGTGTGTGAGTGTGTTTGTGGGTACATGTGTATGTCATAGAAAGAGAGAGAATTTTTGGAAGTGGAAGCTATACTACTTGGTTTATGATGATGAGGGGCTTGGCAGAAGAGAATTATCAAAGACAGACAAGGATTTAAATTAGGAGGCTTGCTGGTATGAGGGGAAAAACTCTAATAACTTTATGCTGATTTGATGAAAAACTTCATGAATTGCCAGTCTTCATGTAGCTTGCACAAGGCAGAAAGACCTAGTCAGTGCTTCTGACCTGAGGCACTCTTTTTCTGAATTTTAATTTTTACCTGTCCATACAGTATTTAATAATGATTTTCTGACATTTTGCAATGCATGTTCCCTCCCTCAATACCATTCCTCCTTCATTCCCAAGAGAAGGAAATATGATATAGATTATATGTGTGCTAACATGCAATGCATATTTATTTGTTCATTATGCTGTAATGACACATATTGCTTACTAAAAAATTCATTGGGGAAATGAAATGAAGAATGATATGGTTTGATCTTTATTCATACTGCATCAGTTCCTTCTATGGTGGTGGATAGCCTTTTTCTTTGAGACTTTTGGAGTTGTCCTGGATCCTTGCATTACTGATAATAGTTAATTCATTCATAATTTATCATCGTACATTATTGTTGTGGCTGTGTACTACATTTTTCTGGTCCCACTAACTTCCCTTAGCATTACTTCATAAAAGTCTTTCTAGCATTTTTAAATGAACATCCTGTTCATCATTTCTTATGGGATAATATTATTCCATTATAATCATATTCCACAGCTTGACCAGCCATTCCCTAAGTGATAAAAATCTCTTCAGTTTCCAGTTTTTGCCAGCACAGAAAACTTGCTATAAATATTTTTCTACAAATAGGCCTTTCCTTCTATCTGATCTCTTTGTGAGAAACTGCTCTTTCTACTTTACCATTCTACTTGTGGTTAAAGTAAAAATAAGCCTGTAAGGATGAAGTCCTATGGAATGAACATATAACTTAAATCCAAGTGAGTAAAACTGGAAGATGAGAACACCTAAACCAATCTGATAGATAGCCTGAAGTAATATTCATTTACCATTCTTTAGCATATGGGAAAATGGGGTAGAATTAATACACTATTCTCTCAATTCTTATGAACTAGTAAGTTCATCATTCCATACTAATAAAGGGAAATGTAATCAATCTGAAAAGATCTGATTTTCATAGGTTCTATTTCATTCCATACGCTATTAATGATCATTACAAATGGATTTTTGAAGGATTTTCTCCTATATTTTTCAGTCATAGAAGTTATGCAACAGATAATTTTCTATAACTTTTCTTAATGGATTACAATAAAATAAGCTCCTTGAAAGTGACAGCAATATTACATACATAACAATTTAGCAAGGATGATGAGGATGATGTTGATAAAAGTAACACATTTTATAATATATTAAAGTTTGAAAAATACTTCTAGGACTTGCAACATATCTAGGTACATTATGATATACAATATTTTGTTGGATTGAATTACACTTTCATTTTGTAGTTTATAAATATCTTACAAGGTTTCCAGAATTGAAAAATGACAGCTAGTGATTTCATCAGAACTCATCCCTTGTGTAGGTAGTACTGCCAATATCATGTAATGTGAAGGATACAACAAGTAATTTCAGGACCAAAAATCTCCTTTACTCTCTCTCCATTATTGCTGAAGTTCCCACATTAATTAACAGACATTCAACTCAGTAATAATTTATTCTATTTATACTATGTAAAAGGTACCAAGTAGAGTGGTGTAGTAGACAGAAAGTAGACTTTGGAGTTTAGGAGACCTAGTTTAAGTCTTATTTCTGTG
The DNA here is from genome assembly GCF_027887165.1 of Monodelphis domestica. Lineage (NCBI taxonomy): Eukaryota > Metazoa > Chordata > Mammalia > Didelphimorphia > Didelphidae > Monodelphis > Monodelphis domestica. Next base: position 318,033,305 of record NC_077228.1, on the reverse strand, counting down.
AAATCAAGTATATGCATTTGCTCCATCATGTGATAGAATTAAATAAATGTTAGATCACAATACTATCTCTATATAGTCCCTTTCTGTATCTCAAGGAACACTTTAAGACTATAATTTGAGTAAGAGTTGCAATATGCATTGATAATAATGATAGTAGAAGTAACTAACATTTTTTTAGCACTCACTTTATGCCAGGCACTAGGCTAAGCATTTTAAAACTATTTACAACTATTTTATAATTATTATCTTATTTGATCCTTATAACAATGTTAGAAGATAAGTTCCATTATTATTTACATTTTATAGATGCGAAAATTAAGGCAAAGGGAGAGTGACTTTCCCAGAGTCACAGAACTCCTAAGTATCAGAAGTCATATTTGAACTCAGTTCTTCCTTACTCAATACCAAGTGATGTTCTATTCACTATCTGCATTAGATGGTGTTCCTATAACTGGAGATTCCTGTATCAATGAAATGAAATGACATATACTGACAAACAAATTGTAAGACTCTATGCTAGACTAGAGAAAAATCGATAACAATGAAAAGATTCTCTACTATAAAGAGATTACATTCTTCTGGAAGATACACCATTTACCAAAAATATTTAAGGTAACTTAAGGAGATAGAAAGGACTAGTAATAAGGGTGATTATGGAAGAATTGGCATCTGAATCTTGAACTGAATTATTGTAAGGACTCTGAAATTCAGAAATGGAGAGCAAATATCAGGTATGAATGATGACTGGTGAAAATGCAATGAAAAGTGAAGACATGTCAAATTTAGAAAATACCAAATATTCTATCATTGTGAATCACACAGTCAACAAGCACTTATTAGGTTTATAATATATCATTTAGTGTAGTAAGTACTTGGAATATAAAAATGGGGGAAAACATGACTCTTGCACTCAAGAAGATAATATTTTATTAGGGGAAACATCTTTAAAAAAGGTATACATATGAGACATATACAGTGTAATTGAAAGACTATCTCAAAGGAAAGATACCAGTAATGAGGGGTATATGTATTGTTGTGGAGGAGAAGTTATTTTGTGGAAGGTGGGTTTTGAGTATAGTGTTGCAAGAAGCCAAGGAATCCAGAAGATATAAGTGAGGAGAAAAATTCCAAATATGAGAGATAACCTTTACAAAGCCTGGATTTGGGAAATAGAGAGTTGTGTGTGAGGGACAGTAAAAAAGTTGATGTCACTGGATTGTAGAACCCATCAAGAAGAATAAAATATTACAAGACTGAAATGTAGAAAGGTATCAGGTTGGGAAGAGCTTGAGAAGCCAAACAAATGATTGTATATAGGAACTTAGATATGCTAGAAAACTACTTAGTGTTTATTGAGTAAATGAATAATATAGACAATCTAGTGCTTTAGGAAAGTTAACTTTTTGAAAGATGAATGGAGGATGGATTGGCATTTGGAGAGACTTCAGCCAAGTAACAAGGAAGCTGCTTTAATAGTCCAAATGAGAAAGTGTGAGGGTCTACAACAGAGCAGCTGATGGGTGAGTAGTGAGAAAGGATATAATAAGACAGGTGTTGAGAAGGTATAAATGATAAGTCATAGATTAAATTCGTGAAGTGACTGAGTTACTCTAAGATCACAATGAATTTAGGAGCCGAGGTGACTTATAGGAGGATATTGTTCCTCTGATGCTATACCAAATTTGGGAAGAGGAGAAGGTTTGGGAGAGAAAGATAATGCATTCAAGTTGAGTATAAGGTTTATTAAAGCAAATTACATGAAACTTACTTTGAAAGGAAAGCTGGAGACACAATGTCAAGGACCTTCACAAACAAATCAAGAAATTCAAGGAGAATAGATTTGTGAGCCTAGTAGTGATAGGGTCAGACTTTTTTGTTTGGATGATTAAATTGGGAATTTTTTGAAGGGTGTTTTGAAGAGAGACATTAGGTAGGGGAAACCAATCAGGAGTCTGCACGAATAGTGTAGGGGGAATGTGATGAGGATCTGAACTAGAGACATGATTCCAAGTGGAAAAGAGGAGGTTGAGTAAAAGTACAATATGGAGAGAAATTTGATAATACTTAATTGGTTGGATATGGAAGATTAAGGGAAAGGAATGAGCTTTGATGATTCTGAAACCTGGATGGAGGTAGTGTCCGTAATGGGAATAGGAAAATTTCCGGGTTGTCCTTATTTGTTGCAACTTCTTTTGGACATAGAGCTTTCACCATAGGATTAAGCCAGAAAATGTTGAAAATATTAGACTTTTACTCTAAGTGCATTTTCAGTCCTATATGAGCAGGAATAAGGCTTAATTTGAGATATTCAGGGACTTGTGGGAAAAGGGACAGAGAAAAATGAGTTTAGGGCAAAAGTTTGTTACTTTAAGGGCAAGCCATATCCTGAAAGGTGTGACAGGCTGGTACTAGAGGAAAAGTACCAGGCTGAAGAGTATGTGAAATTCATCACCTCAATGGGGGTGGAGCCCCAGGAGTGGAATCTGGAGGAGGAGAAGACTCTGGCTGGGAGAGCAGTGAATGCCACTCAGTCTTGAGAAGCCAAAGAGAGAAGTTGGGAAAAAGACTTTCTCCTGAGGGTTACCCACTTTTCTTGCTGGTAACTGGAAATCTTTCCCCCCAACACTTCCCAATTGAAGGGACATCCTGAAGAGAAATCTGAGCAGACTTTACCTCAGCTCTTGTTGCCCAGGGGTGAGTCAACCTGACTTTCTCTCAGGAGGGCTCAGTCTGCCAAGGTCTGAGTTTTCCCCAAACTTGGGGAGGGAAGGGAAAGGGTTTTGATAGAGACAGGGATCCCTTTCCCCACTTTCCTTTTCCTATTCTTCCCTGCCCATTATTCCTTTTGTATTACCTGATTGAATTGACATTAAAAGTTATCTGTTCCCTAAGCTGAGTGTGAATTAACAGATCAAGGGGAGACCCTTTGGTCTCAAGTAGTGGAGGGGGGACAAGAGGAACAAGAGCAAATTGGGAGAGCAGCTTTAGCTAAAGAGGGAAGGAAAAAGGGGGAAAAACCTTCAAACCCCCTCTCCTCTCTCTGAGCCAACTTGTTACATCTGCTTTCTCCCCTGATCCCCATTTTGAGAAAGAGGGGTTTCTCCTCCCCCTCTCCATACCAAAAGTTGAAAATTCCCTCAGGATACAAAATTCCCTCTTTTTATCTTTTTTTTTAATACAAAAGTTATTGTTAGACATCAGGCATAATTATTATTTTTTCCAGAAGAAAAAAGGGGTCAATAAGTATCCTATAAGAAGTCAACTTGAGGAACAGAATAGCTAATCATGCATTCTCCATGGTATGGCAGCTAGATGAGACAAACGAGGATGGTATATTTTAAGAAACAACAGTATGTTTCATAGGTATATTTAATTTTTTCTCCATTTTTTTCACATTCAAAAAGATATCACTGATTGACCAGGAAATACCTCACACTTTAGCATGGGATATTGATGTTTCCAGCATGGAAAAATATATAAGGAAAAAGAAAAATTATATTAAAAAGGAATGGAGGTATTAAGCATTATGTCATAGAGAGAGCAGAGAAAAGTTATAGCAAGCATGCCTTATGGATATCAGAGAGGGGGTCCTTAAAATATAGTTTCCTCCCTGTTATGATAGTAGAGACAACTATTAAATTAGAAATATGCTATCTGTGAAGGACAGCATAAATGCAAATTTGTACTAAGTTGGTAATTTGGAAAAAAAGATTTTATGCTATATTAGAGAAAAATGATAATAATGAAAAGATTCCTAACTATATGGAAATTGCATTCATCTGGGGGATATAGCATTTACCAAAAATGCTGTACTGTAAGTTAGGTGCTAGTGACACATAAAAAAGAATAAAACACTCCCTACTTAAGGAACTTATATTCTATTATTACAGAATATATATACATATATATATATATATATTTAAAATTTCCCTGACACAATTTATTCTCATGTGTATCAGCCCCTACCTTATCTCCCCACACCATAGAAGGCATCATATCGTGAACAGATATGAATATATATATATATATATATATAATTTCTATTTTCCACTTCTTTTTTCTGGAAGTGAACATTCACAAGTTCTCTAAATATTAAATCTAAAGCTATATATAATTTTCTCTTTATTCTATTTGTTTCACTCTTCATTATCTCATGTAGTTCATTCCAATTAAAAAAAAATCCCTGCTAATCGTTTCTTCTGGTGCAGTAGTATTCCATTAAAATCATATAGCACTATTCCTTTAGCTATTCTCCAACTGACCCATCTCAATTCCCAGTTCTTTGCCATCACAAAGAGAGCTGCAATAAATATTTGGGAAATTTGAGGTACTTTTCTTTTTCTTTTTTTTTTAAACCCTTATCTTCAGTCTTGGAGTCAATGCTGTGTACTGGCTCCAAGGCAGAAGAGTGGTAAGGGCTAGGCAATGGGGGGTCAAGTGACTTGCCCAGGGTCACACAGCTAGGAAGTGGCTGAGGTCAGATTTGAACCTAGGACCTTCCCTCTCTAGGCCTGGTTCTCAATGCACTGAGCTACCCAGCTGCCCCCATACTTTTCTTTTCCTCCCCTTATCTCCTTGGGAAATAGACCTAGAAATAGCTTTGTTGGGTTGAAGCAGATACAGTTTTAGAATTCTTTGAACATAATTCCAAATTGCTCCAACCAAAATGGTTGGATCAGTTTACAGTTACACCAAAATTGTATTATTGTTTCCATTTTGCCAAATTCTCTCTGGCATTTATCATTTTTTAAATTTTATTTAAATTTTAATTTTTTTTCTATGGTTACATTATTCTTATTGTCTCCCTCCCCTCTTCCCTCCCCTCTACTGTAGCTGAAAAGCAATTCCACTGGGTTATACATATATTATCATTCTCAACCTATTTCCATATTATTCATTTTTATAATAATCTTTTAAAACCAAAACCTCAAATCATATAACCATATAAACAAATAATAAATCATACATTTTCTTCTGGATTTCTACTTCCACAGTTCTTTCTCTAGATGTGGATAGTATTCTTTTTTGTAAGTCCCTCAGAGTTTTCCTGTATCATTTCAAAGGTATTAGTAATAAAGTAAATTATATTTGATTATCCCACAATATTTCAGTTACTGCATATAATTTTCCTGGTTTTGCTTATTTCCCTCAGCATCAGTTCATATAGGTTTTCCCAGTTCTTATTGAAATCAAGCAGTTCATCATTTCTTATAGCACAATAATAATCCAAAGCCATCATATACCACAATTTGTTCAGCCATTCCCCAGTCGAGGGATATCCCCTCATTTTCCAGCTTTTTTGCCACTACAAACAGCAAAACTCTAAATATAAGTATTTTTGAGCAAACAATATTTCCCTTTTTTAAAAATTTCTTTGGGATACAAAACGAGTAGTGGCATTGCTGGATCAACGGGCAGGCAGTCTTTTAAAGCCCTTTGGGCATAGATCCAAATTGCCTTCCAGAATGGTTAGATCAATGCACAACTCCACCATCAATGAATTAATATCCTAATTTTGTCACATTCTATTCAACATTTATTATTTTCCTTTACTGCCATATTGGCCCCTCTGTTAGGTATAAGGTGGTACCTCAGAGTTGTTTTGATATGCATCTATCCAATAAGGAGGAATTTGGAACTTTTTCATATGATTATTGATAGTTTTGATTTCTTAATCTGAAAACTGCCTAATTATATCCCTTGACCATTTGTCAATTGAGGATGATTTGATTTCTTATAAATTTGACTTGGTATCTTATAAATGTGAGAAATGAGACCTTTGTCAGAGAATTTTGCTATAAATTCTACCCCCCCAGTTTATTTTCTTTTTCTTTCAAATTTTGGTTGCATTGACTTTGTGTGTATAAAAACTTTTTCATCAAAATTATTTATTTTATAACTTGTAATATTCTCTAACTCTTGCTTGGTCTTAAATTCTTTCCTTTCCCATAGATATGACAAGTATCCTATTCCATGTTTAACTAATTTACTTATAATATCATTCTTTATGTTTAAAATATATACCCTTGAACATCCGGGTTAACATGGCTGTAATCTAGACAAGAATCGCTTCCTCTCCCCAGCACCGAATGAAATAGACTACCTCAAAAGAGCATAAAAATCACATTTGGAGGAACAGAGGGACTCTCCAGTAACCCACAGAAATGAAGGTACGTGGGGCTTGAACATTTCCACACTGTAAGGAGGAAGAAAAGCTTGCAAAAAACGTGAACTGAGATGCCCCTCTCCCCATCCCCCCACCAAACCAGAGTAAGGTATCAGAAGAGCGCTTACTGGGACAGTGAGTGAGTGAGTAAGGAACATCTCTGTCTGGGGGGGAACACCAGGGTCCTTTGGATGTAAAGACTGAAAGGAAACAACCTCTCATGGCGTTTTCACGGGAGAATCCTGCTCTGAGCAAAGGGGCAGCCGCACTGAGAGGCTGTGCTGAGCAAAGGGGCCTGCAATCTAAGAAACCTTGGAGGCTGGGAAGAACTAGTTTGAGGCAACCTAAATTCACAGAAAACCCATCCATATCACCCAGACCCCAGACCAAAAAGGAAAGGAAAATAAAACCACCAAAGGGATGGCTCACATGGCCCAAAATCAAGCCTCCAGGAAGAAAGGGAAAAAGGTGACTATTGAAAACTTTCATGGCAGGAGTACCCAAGGAAAAGAAGAAAAAGAGATGAAACCCAAACAAAATCAAAACATGCCTACCAAAATGGAAATTTTCCACAAGCTCTGGAAGAACTCAAATTGGAGCTTACCCAAAAGATGGAAACCTTCTGGAAAGAAAAATGGGAGAAAGAGATCAGCAGTCTGATAGACAAGACTTCACAACTGGAGAAAGATCTGGAAACATCTAATAGAAGGACAGACAAAGCTGAAAAGCAAAACCGGTTACAAATGACCAGAATTAACTGGAAGACAGTGAGCATGCAAAACAGCAAGAATTAATAAGGTAATGCAAAAAATAATAATAAATTAGAAGAAAACACAAAATATCTCACTGAAAAGGTCACAGACCTGGAAAACAAAGAAAGAAGAGAAAATGTGAGAATTATTGGTCTGCCCAAAAAAACAGAGATAAACAAAAACCTCAATGCTATACTACAGGACATTATAGAAGAAAATTGCCCACATGTTCTGGAGGAAGGGGACAAAATAGAAATAGAAAGGGTTCATAGAACACCCTCTATATTAAATCCCCAAAAGACAACCCCCAGGAATGTAATTGCCAAATTCAAGAGCTTCCAAGTAAAGGAGAAAATCCTACAAGAAGCCAAGAAGAGGAGCTTCAGATATAGGGGGGCTCCCATAAGGATCACACATGACTTAGCGGCTAACACACTAAGAGACCGCAAAGCATGGTACATTATATTTAGAAAGGCAAGAGAGCTGGGTCTCCAACCAAGAATCAACTACCCAGCAAAACTGACTATATATTTCCAGGGGAAAGTATGGGCATTCAACAAAATAGAAGATTCCCAAGCATTTGCTAAGAAAAGACCAGAACTTAGTGGAAAATTTGACATCCAATCACAGAAAGCAAGAGAAACATGAAAAGGTAAATATGAAAGAAAGGGAAAAGGTGATGAATCTTATCTTTTTCTTTAAGTCAAACTATCTTCTATAAGGAATACATTGACATCAAACTCTATATGTTAATATGTGGGGAAAAATTATTGTGTAACTCTCAAAAATTGTATGCACTATAAGAGTAGTTAGAAAAATCATGCATAGGGAAAGATTGGGGCATCAAGAAGATTTGGTGAAAGGGGGGCAAAGAAAGGAAAAGGGAGGGGTGAAGCATTGACAATATTAAGACTTACTTCAAGAAATAGGGGGGTGGACTAAATAGAATAACCTTTCCCATACAAAGATACACATAGGAAGGGGAGGGGAAGATCTCTCATATGAGAAGGAGAAGAAGAGAGCGTGAAGTGGTATTACTTAAACCTTACTCTTAGTGAAATCATCACTGAGAGGGAAGAACATCTAGATCCAGTGGGATCCTGAATTCTATCTTATCCAACAGGGTAAGAAAGAAAGGGAAATTAAGGAGGGGGAGGAGGGGGGTGTATAAAAAGGGAGGGAAGGAGAGGGAAAGTGGAAGGGAGCATAAAAATGGAGGGGCTAGAAAGGGAAGCATACCAAGTGAGGGGACTAGGGGGACTGACCTAAAGTAAATCACTGGTTCAAAAGGATATAGCAAGGGAAGAAAGGTCAGAACTAGGGGAAGATATCAAAATGCCAGGGAATCCACAAGTGACAATCATAACTTTGAAAATGAATGGGATGAACTCACCCATAAAAAGTAGACAAATAGCAAATTGGATTAGAACCCAAAACCCTACCATATGTTGTCTTCAATAAACACATTTGAGGCAGGTTGATATTCACAAGGTTAGAATTAAAGGATGGAGTAAGACCTTTTGGGCCTCAACTGATAGAAAGAAGGCAGGGGTTGCAATCATGATATCTGACAAAGCCAAAGCACAAACAAAACTGATCAAAAGGGATAGGGAAGGTAAATATATTCTTTTAAAAGGGAATATAGACAATGAGGAAATACCACTAATCAACATGTATGCACCAAATGGATTAGCATCCAAATTTCTAATGGAGAAACTAGGAGAATTGAAGGAGGAAATAGAGAGTAAAATCATATTAGTGGGGCACTGTCAAATTTAGATAAATCAAACCAAAAAATATATAAGAAAGAGGTAAAAGAGATGAATGAAATCATAGAAAAATTAGAGTTAATAGACATATGGAGAAAAATAAATAGGGACAAAAAGGAATACACATTCCTCTCAGCACCACCTGGCACATTCACAAAAATAGATCATACTTTAGGTCACAGAAACATGGCACTCAAATGCAGAAAAGTAGAAGTAATAAATGCAGCCTTTTCAGATCATAAAGCAATAAAAATATTGATCAGTACGGGTACATGGAGAGCCAAATCAAAAATTAACTGAAATTAAATAATATGATACTCCAAAATTGGTTAGTTAGAGAACAAATCATAGAAACAATGAATAATTGCATTGAGGAAAATGACAAAGGTAAGACATCCTTTCAAACCTTATGGAATGCAGCCAAGGCAGTACTAAGAGGAAAATTCATATCCCTGAGTGCATATATTAACAAATTAGGGAGGACAGAGATCAATGAATTGGAAATGCAAATCAAAAAACTTGAAAATGAACAAATTAAAAACCTCCAGAAAAAAACCAAACTAGAGATCCTAAAAATTAAGGGAGAAATTAATAAAATCGAAAGTGATAGAACTATTGCACTAATAAACAAGCCTAGAAGCTGGTACTTTGAAAAAAACAGACAAAATAGACAAAGTACTGGTCAATCTAATTAATAAAAAGAAAGAAGAAAGGCAAATTAACAGTATCAAGGATGAAAAGGGGGATCTCAACTTCAATGAGTAGGAAATTAAGGCAATCATTAAAAATTACTTTGCCCAACTATATGGCAATAAATAAACCAACCTAGGTGATATGGATGAATATTTACAAAAATATAAATTGCCTAGACTAACAGAAGAAGAAATAGATTTCTTAAATAATCCCATATCAGAAAAAGAAATCCAACAGGCCATCAAAGAACTTCCTAAGAAAAAAATCCCCAGGGCCTGATGGATTCACCAGTGAATTCAATCAAACATTCAAAGAACAGCTAACTCCAATACTATACTAACTATTTGACATAATAAGCAAAGAGGGAGTTCTTCCAAATTACTTTTATGACACAAACATGGTTCTGATCCCAAAGCCAGGCAGGCCAAAAACAGAGAAAGAAAATTATAGACCAATCTCCCTAATGAATATAGATGCAAAAATCTTAAATAGGATACTAGCAAAAAGACTCCAGCAAGTGATTAGAAGAGTCATTCACCATGATCAAGTAGGATTTATACCAGGGATGCAGGGCTGGTTTAATATTAGGAAAACCATCCACATAATTGACCATATCAACAAGCAAACCAACAAAAATCACATGATTATCTCAATAGATGCAGAAAAAGCCTTTGATAAAATACAACACCCATTCCTATTAAAAACACTAGAAAGCATAGGAATAGAAGGGTCATTCCTAAAAATAATAAACAGTATATATCTAAAACCATTAACTAATATCATCTGCAATGGGGACAAACTAGATGCATTCCCATTAAGATCATGAGTGAAACAAGGATGCCCATTATCACCTCTATTATTTGACATTGTACTAGAAACACTGGCAGTAGCAATTAGAGAAGAAAAAGAAATTAAAGGCATTAAAATAGGCAAGGAGGAGACCAAGTTATCCTTCTTTGTGGATGACATGATGGTCTACTTAAAGAATCCTAGAGATTCAACCAAAAAGCTAATCGAAATAATCAACAACTTTAGCAAAGTTGCAGGATACAAAATAAACCCACATAACTCATCAGCATTTCTATATATTTCCAACACAGCTCAGCAGCAATAACTAGAAAGAGAAATCCCATTCAAAATCACCTTACATAAAATAAAATACTTAGGAATCTATTTCCTGAGACAAACACAGGAACTATATGAACACAACTACAAAACACTCTCCATGCAACTAAAACTAGATTTGAGCAATTGGAAGAACATTAACTGCTCATGGGTAGGACGAGCCAATATAATAAAAATGACTATCCTACCCAATCTCAGTTCTCTATTTAGTGCCATACCCATTGAACTTCCAAAATTTTTTTTTTTTACTGATTTAGAAAAAATCATAACAAAGTTCATTTAGAAGAACAAAAGATCAAGGATATCCAGGGAAACAATGAAAAAAAAAATACAAAGGAAAAGGGCCTTGCAGACCCTGATGCCAGACTATATTATAAAGCAGCAGTCATCAAAACAATTTGGTACTGGCTAAGAGACAGAAAGGGTGATCAGTGGGATAGCCTCGGGGTAAGTGACCTAAGCAGGAGAGTATACGACAAACCCAGAGAACCCAGTTTTTGGGATAAAAATACAATATTTCATAAAAACTGCTTGGAAAATTGGAGGACAGTGTGGGAAAATTGTGTTTAGGTCAACACCTCACACCCTACACCAAGATAAATTCAAAATGGGTGAATGACTTGAACATAAAGAAGGAAACTATAAGAAAATTAGGTGAACACAGAATAGTATACATGTCAGATCTTTGGAAAGGGAGAGGCTTTAAAACCAAGCTAGACTTAGAAAGAGTCACAAAATGCAAAATAAATAATTTGGAATACATTAAATTAAAAAAAAATTGTACAAACAATACCAATGTAACTAAAATCAGAAGGAAAGCAACCAATTGGGAACAATCTTCATAAAAAACCTCTGACAAAGGTTTAATTACTCAAATTTACAAAGAACTAAATCAATTGTACAAAAAATCAAGCCATTCTCCAATTGATAAATGGGCAAGGGACATGAACAGGCAGTTCTCAGCCAAAGAAATCAAAACTATTAATAAGCACATGGAAAAGGGTTCTAAATTTCTTATAATCAGAGAGATGCAAATCAAAGCAACTCTTAGGTATCACCTCACACCTAGCAGAATGGCTAACATGACAGCTGTGGAAAGTAATGAGTGCTGGAGGGGATGCTGCAAAGTAGGGACACTAATTCATTGGTGATGGAGTTGTGAATTGATCTAACCATTCTGGAGGGCAATTTGGAACTATGCCCAACGGGTGATAAAAGACTGCCTGCTCTTTGATCCAGCCATAGCACTACGGGGTTTTTACCCCAAAGAGATAATAAGGAAAAAAAAAAAACACTTGTACAAGAATATTCATTAGTGCACTCTTTGTGGTGGCCAAAAATTGGAAAATGAGGGGATGCCCTTCAATTGGGGAATGGCTGAACAAATTGTGGTATATGTTGGTGATGGAATACTATTGTGCTCAAAGGAATAATAAAGTGGAGGAATTCCATGGAGTCTGGAATGACCTCCAGGAAGTGATGCAGAGTGAGAGGAGCAGAATCAGGAAATCATTATACACAGAGACTGATACACTGTGGTACAATCGAAGGTAATGTACTTCTCCATTAGGGACAACGCAATGTACCTGAACAATCTGCAGGGATATAAAAAACACTATCCTCAGAGTATAAACTGCGAGAGTAAAAACACCAAAGAAAAGCAACTGCTTAACTTCAGGGGTGGAGGGGATATGACTGAGGAGAGACTCTAAATGAACACTCTAGAACAAATACCAACAACATGGAAATGGGTTCGAGTCAAGAACATGTGATACCCAGTGGAATCATGTGCCAGCTATGGGAGAGGTGTTGTGGGGGCTGGGGGGGTGGAGGTAGGAAAAGAAAATGATTTTTGTTTCCAATGAATAATGTTTGGAAATGAATAAATAAAATAATGTTTAAAAATAAATAAATAAATAAAATATGGTAGAGTGGTTGACAAAAAAAAAGAAAAATAGAATAAAATGGTTCTGATGTTATTAGATCTAATATATATATATCCTTTTTTGAACTTATCTTTGTATACCATTGAGATATTGGTCTAACCCTTTTTTTACCCAATTTTCCCAGCAATTTTTGTCAAATAGTGGGTTCTTATCACAAAAGCTAGGATCTTTGGGTTTATGGAACACAATATTACTGAGGTTTTTTTTTTTTTATCTCTAGTCTATTCCATTGATCCACACTTCTGTCTCTTAGCCAGTACTAGATTGTTTTGGTGATTACTGCTTTATAGCACATTTGAAGATTTGGTACTGCAAGGGCATAATTCATCACATTTTTTTCTCATTAATTTCCTTGATATTCTTCATCTTTTGCACTTTCACATTAATTTTGTTACTGTTTTTTCTAATTCTCTAAAATAGATCTTTTGATAGTTTGATAGGCACTGAATGATTAAATTAATTTAAGTGGGATTGTCACTTTTTATTATCATAGGTCATCCTACCAATGAACAAATAATGTTTTATTTTTCAATTATTTAGATTGAGTTTTATTTGTGTGGAAAGTATTTTGTAATTCTGTCCATATAATTCCTGTGTTTGTCTGTGGAGATAGATTCCTAAATATTTAATTTTATCTAGATAGATTTTAAATGGAGTTTCTCTTCCTATTACTGCTGATTTTTGTTGGAAATATATTGACATTCTGATGATTTATGTGGGTTCATTTATAATTTATAATGCAAGTATTTTTTGAGCATGGTGTCTTAACTCTTTTTTTTTATTATACCTTTCCAGGTTCCTAACCATTCTTATATTGATTCTTCTCTATCTATTTGCCAGGTCAGTTGTTTTTTGTAATAAGATGGTTCATATTTTCTTCCATGTTTTCATTATTTTCTTTTGTTTTGTTATTTTTGGTTGCCTTTGTAAGTCATTGGTTTCTTCTTATCCAATTGCAATTTTAATGTTATTTTCTTTTTCTAAGAGTTTCTGAATCTTTTCAATCTTGGTGAAATTTCTTTAATAATTTTCTTGATTTTCTTATATTACTCTCATTTGTTCTCTAGTTTTTCTTCAACCTCTCTCATTTGGTTTTTATAATCTTTTTTTAACCCTTCCAAAAACTCTTTTGAAGGATATGACCATTTGATGTTTTTCTTGAAGTAGACATTTTTACTTTTGTAACCTCTGAATTTAAAATGAGGACTTATCTATACCCATAACTACATGTTGGTTTCTTACCCTTTTTCTTACTTATTAATGTATGCTTAATTTTAAATTTTCTTTTTTTCTAGAGGGGATCTATTTCCAGCATGTTGGGAATGCTTCAGATTTTAGTATTTTTTTGTGTTGTTGTTTTCTGAACCCTACTTACTTCTTCCAATTTCTATAATCCAAGACTAGGTGTATTCCCCTCTTAACTAGCTCAAAACACAGCCTATGTTTTATCTCAGGTGGTCCAGCTAGAGACCCATTTGTTCTTCTACCATTATCAGCAAAGAACTTGTTTCTACTTTGGGATGACTGAGATGACTCTACTCTCTTTTGAGCAACCACATCCAACAGGTAGTGAGTAGTTTCACTCACTAGTGTGTGTTCCTTCTCCTTTCTCCTTTCCTGAAGTTGCAGCCTGAGTCATGACCAGTAGCTGGTCAGGATGGCTGGGTGCCTGAATTCTTTCCTGTTCAGTGGTCAACCCCTATATAGGTTTGCTGACTTTATGGATACCTATTATTGGGATGTAAGCTTCTAAATTCAAAAAGGTAAGGTGAGGAGTTTTGGCTTGTTGATTTCTCAGTTGTTTTTTTCTCCAGGGTGTTTATACTATCAGGTGACACTGAGTTAAAGCAGATTAGAGACCTGCCTCCTAAAATATGTTTGACTTCTCTCCTTCACTGAAAACTTTTTTTCTTCTTTTGATGCTTTTAGGGTGGATTCTGTTATTTTTAAAAAAATTCTTTGTGGGGGAATTTTGAGAGCAAGTTAGTCTCAAACTCTACTCTGCCATCTTACCATAATTTCTTCCTGCAGAATAGATTTTCCTAAATTTTGTTGGAAAATATGAGGTAAGACAAACTTTGGAGGAAGGGATGGCATATGGGATTGGTACCTTAATTTATTGTATAACAACTCCTTAAAGTCTCCTAGGTGTCTGTTTTTTGCATTTTCTAAGGTTATATTTTTGTTGCCACTTGTCGATTTAAATAATCAGTCCTGCATACTTGTTCATATTCTGAATTATGCATTTATTTTTACATATCAGACCAATTTTCATGTCTCTCATGTAACTTAGTTTTTTACTTATATACTTAAAATTAAAAGTAGAAATTCCTTGGGATTTAACATTTCAGATAAATTTGGCTCTTCCTTAAATCCCAAGGTTGTGCTGTATTTTAAGAATACTACGTATTTTTAGAAGTACCAGCAACTTAAAATTAAGTTTTTTATAAGAGATTTATATAAGAATTTAAAACACCCAAATATTAATTAAGAATATTATAATCATTAATGAAAGTACACTTCTGACATTTTAAGTTTTCTTTTCATATGAAAAAAATCACTAAAATTTCACAAGAAAAATGAATATATTCAGGGAAATCAGGATTGATATAGGTTAAAATGGTGAATTAAGTTCACATAAATAAAAAATAAAATAAGACACCAAGTTAAATTGCTAGTCTATAATAGAAGTTTTATCTTTTTATTTTGAACTCTTGTAAGTTTTAAGGGTTTTAAAGTATCTCCATGTTAGTATATTTTCACTCATTCAAAAAACCCTGTAAATTTAATTTTGTTTTTTGTCAGTTTTAAATTGTTATTTCCTTCAGTTTTACTTTGCTGAGATTTTGCTGCCTTACTTAATTTAGGTCCAAAGGAAGTTTATAAAAATTAAATTAGCTAGCGTTTTGCAATACAAGAAGAAAACAAAAAGCTGAAAGCTAAAATCCGCAAAACAGAAAGAATAAGAGACAAAAAGAAAGAATGGGAGTAAAAGAGTTATAAAGGGAAGAATGAAGGAAGAAGAAGAAATAGAAGGAAAAGGTTATAAAATAAGGAAGAGATCCCAAAAAGGGGAGAGATAGAGACAGAGAGAGAGAGAGAGAGAGAGAGAGAGAGAGAGAGAGAGAGAGAGAGAGAGAGAGAAAGAAAGAGAGAGAGAGAGAGAGAGAGAGAGAGAGAGAGAGAGAGAGAGAGACAGAGAGAGACAGAGAGAGACAGAGAGAGACAGAGAGAGACAGAGAGAGGAAAGGAAAGAAAGCAAAGCCCTACAGATTCAATCCAAGCTGGGAATAAACAACTCTAAAATAGAATAACAGTTTGAGGTAGTTTTATTTTTCCACAAATGCTAGTACATTTCCCAGGGATTTCCCTCCTTCTCTCCAGAATTGTGATATTTAACATTGTTCTTACTCACTCCAAGAAATAAACAATTGTTTAAAGAAATGGGTAATAGTTGTTCTCTGTGCTACCGTCTGCTGACTCAGTCATGCAGAACTAATTTCCTGGCTGTCTCTGAATGCACATAAAGCTGCTCTGTAGCTGCTGCTGACAATGAACTAGTGACTGGAAAAAAGGAATCTTAAACACAGTCACATCTCCTGACTGTTAAAATCCTGTTCACCAGGCACACTGATCTAATGTGCTGGAGTACAGGAATTAGAGGCTTTTAAGTGGACTCTAGTACAAAAAACTTTCTCTCCTTCTGCCTCCAAAAGGAGTTGCTAGGTAACCAGCTATATTTTATGGAAATCCCTGACAATCAAAGGTTTGGAGCCTAGTATTTTCTACCAGTGACATATTGATACACAACTTCAATGGCCTCAATTTTCACATTGAATCTTTTGGTTGTACCTTTGGATAGCCCATTTCATTATCTCATTATGACTAATTGAAAGAGATCCTAAACCAAGCCTTTGAGTATGAAGTTTGATGGAACACTTTTGTTAATTGAATCTCATTTTGATGAAGCAATAGATTTTTGGAATGTATGAATAAAATAGTGATTTGAAATATAATGCATGTAAACTTGATTAGCACTATATGATTCACTTAAAGGGCAAATATTTCCTTCAAGTAATGAGTACTCTTCAAATTTTATGTTGACCAAAGTCAACTCTAACAACCACAACAACAATTTTATTTTATATACTACCCCATGAAGAGTTATAAAAGATATGCAATTGAAATATATTCAGGAAATGAAGTTTCATTGACCTCAAGTAGTAACTGGTTATCAGATTTAGTTTTTGAGTTAATAATATTTAGGAAAATGGGATAGACAATTTGACATTATGAATGGGCTTGGAAACAGGAACAGAGAGCTAATAAGAATACCTCCTTTAATTTTCCTTTATGTATCTCTGGCAAGTATGACATATGGGACAAGAAGAGGACCTGGTTTAAATATTGATGTTGATGCTTGCTATGCATGTAGCATTGGGCAAATAATTTAACTTCTTTGGACCTCAGTTTACTCAACTGTAAAAGGCAAGAATTGGAATATATTTGCTTTTAGTTCTCTTCTGCATGCTCTAGATCTATGATTTTGTGCCTTACATAGATGGGGTTATTGGAGAGATTTTCCATACTTATGAAAACATTATGAATATGAGGATGTTTGGCAGAAATCAAGAGTATAAGCATTAATTTGAATCTATGATAAATTTAGGGGTATAAATTAATGAATGAAATTTTACTCATTAACACCACTATAGGATGATACAAACCAAAGTGGTTACAATATCATAATGGAGTATTATTGAGTGGGCTATCTTCTAAGTGTAACATTTAAAATTAGTTTCTCTCTGTCAAGGAGTATTTTATTTTATGAGGTTTATTAAAGGTTAAGGATTAAAGAAAATATAGAATAAGAAAGCACATGTCTAGGCCCAGAGAGGCCTAGAAAACCTCACCTACATCATGAAAGAGACCTGTCTGCTGGGAAGTGGAAGTAGGAAAAAAGGGCCCAGTAACCTTTACAGCCAGATTAAATGCCCCATCTTGCTCTCGGCCCAGGTGAGGTTACAAGGCATTTTGGGAAATGAGCAAGGACTTCTGGGAAATGGAGCCCCAGGTTCAAGTCTCCATTTTTAAATACCCCCATTTGATCCTCTGGGAAAAAGGTTTTTTCCCAAAGGATCATGAAAGCATAATCAAAGTAAAGATTACAATAATTTGAGGATAAGAGGAAAAAAAGAACAAAATCTATAATTGCTGGATGCACTGACAAAAAGCCAGTTAGGGGGCAGTCCCCTTTGGCATGAAAGTATACTTACAAATAAATGTTCAATCAACTACAACCAAAGTTCAATTCTTGATCTTCTTGTGCAGCTTGTGGTCTGGAGGCTTCTTCATGGTGTCTTCTCCAACAGTTCAGTTTCTGGATTCAGAGAGATAGCATCTTTCTTTACCTAATTTTTTTCTTTAAAGGGAATTTAAACTTTGCAATTTAAATAACAATATTTTTTACATTTCCCCGTGTTGTGGGTGATTGAAAAAAAACACAGGATCACTTAGGGATGCATGGCTGAATTATGAGGTATATGTATCAATTGACAAGAGAAATTAAAGACATCACAAAAATCCAAAAGAAAAAGAAAATTTTCTGGATGAAAATATAGACTATAACAGGTCCTTGAATCAGGGCCCAATTAAAATGATCTAAGCAATAATGCATTTACCCAGTCAGTAGCCAGGACTACAGAAAGTTACCACACTTTGAAAGACAGAAAAAGGGACCAGATTATAGAAGCCAGGTAGGAACCAAGGTTTGGGGATACTCGTCTGTATTTTCAGAGTGAGTGTGGACACAAGGAAAGCCTATGTTGTAACAATGTTAAACACAGTAACCTCGAGTCTTCACACTAGGTTCAAGACCTTTGCATTGGCTTGGAAGTGCATCAATCAATCCTGATTTGACTTTTCCTTGGCCTTGTGCAATGGCTCTTTTGTGTGTATCTTGTCCTGGAATCAGACAGAATTATTAAGTAAAGTCCCATCAATTTTTTTTAATAATTAGTGGCATCATTTTTATAGTCTCGAGATTTTAGGGCCTACAATAGTATTATAGCAAATGTATTTTAAACTTATCTTACTGCAAAATCAAAAAGTTAAAGAGAATCTTAATACTGGTGACGTGCTTTGAATATAAAAAAGAGATAAAAAATTTAAAAAAAAACTGAAATAGTATATTGCACATGCAAGAAAAATATAATAAGAGTTTTAAAAAATTCAAAAATATAGCTTGTAATCATTGACACACTGTGTCAGGTAAGAAAATATAGAATGCAAGGCTTTCTCACCAAAAATGAGATCCATTTCCTCTTCATATCTGACTATGATCCACTGTGAGTACAAGCAAATGAATTGAGCAGTAGTATAAATATGTGGTATCAATATCCCTAAAATTCTCAATAGCCCAATTAATTACAATAACAAACAAGCACACTATCATATTTCACATAAGGTGCTGTATGATACTTGTCACAAGTTTTTACAGACATAGTAAATATTTTAACCTTGGTAATAAACATATTTTTAAACAAAGTAAAACTCACTTTGGGCTTACAACATAATTAAGAAATCTAGATATCATTCTGGTGGAAGTAAAGTAGTGAGCTGAAGAGTATAAATGAGGGGTGCTCCTTTTTGGAGGCTTTTTAGGAGTACAAATGCCCTGAGATTAACTGCCCCAACTTCCATTCACATATTTAGAAATGCAGGAAGTTTGAGGGTTATAAAATGTATTTCACTTCAGCTACTAGAATGGGCCTTACACCTCATTTTAGGGGCAGGCAAAAATAATCAGAGATTGTTAAGAAAATTCTAAAAATCATGTTTAATAACCCTTAAAATCAGTAGAGATATTTAGCACATTAAATTTTCTAAAGGTTGTTATACAATTGTAACCAGTTCTGATGAAGTCCATTCGTCCTCTATGTGCCAATTTACAAAGGCAAAAATAGAAAAGCTGTTTTCATATATGGGATTAATTACAATGATATTCATTCAATATGGTTATAGGGGAAAAGCAACAGAATATAGCTGTAGTTAAAACTCAGTACATTAAAATGATTCAGTATAACAGAATAATATTGAATGCAGTAATATATGAACTTAAAATCACAAAGTTAAACCTTAAACAAAACAATCAGCTAAATGCAATGAAATACAGAGATTTTTATAAAACATGGAGTCTGAAATGCCTGAAAAATATAACCTCCAGTCTTTTTAAAGTTCCTTGGGTTTCTATCCATTTAGATGCCTATTGTCAGAAGGCAGAAGGTTGGTAAGGGCTAGGCAATGGGGGTTAAACAATCTGTCCAAGGCCACACCACCAGGAAGTGTCTCAGGCCAGATTCCAACCCAGGACCTCCCATCTGCAGGCCTGGCTCTCAGTCCTCTGAGCAACCCAGCTGCCCCCTAAAGTTAGCTAAAGGTTTGTACAGAGCTGAATTTTTTCCCCTGACACGCAGGTGAAGTCAAAAAAGGATCAATGCAATTGAAAGATATTCTTGTAAAATAGCCATGCTTTTAAGTTCCTATTTGAAAAAATCACTTTCTTCCCCTTTTTCTCTATGATACCTCTGCCTACATGGAGGCCAATACCCCCACTTTTTACCAGCTGGTTTTTTATCCTGAAGAAACTGGGTCTACTACCAGCAGCCTGGGTGATGAGCTGGTTGGGGTCGCACACGTGGGTAAGGGGTGCAGAAACAGACAGGCAGCGGCCAGCAGATATCTGCAGGCAGGAACACAGGCAGGCAGGACTGGGAAAGTGGGCACTAGGTCTGAATGGAGAGAGACCAGGAGCAGGAGCCAGAGCCGGAGCGGTCAGCCGGGGTGGGCAGGGCCAGGACTAGGTGATCGATATTGAATCAAGAAAGTCTGAAGCAAATGGCTGACAGCAGAAGCTGATCAAGATGGTTTTCTAAAAAAGCATCTTGGAGAAACATGGCTTATAAATCATTATCTAGGCTATCTTTCTTTTTTTTTATTTTTTTGAGAAGTTCTCATCCAATCTAGTGGTTGCCATATAAAAGGCAAAAAGTCTTCCTAGCTTCAGCACTATTCAGAGGTTCTATATGCTCATAAAGTACAAATGCAGAAAATGACTATTCTACAAATTGGCAGATGGGACCTGATCATTGTAGTCAAAATGCAGATTTAAAGTTAAAATCAAATCAATTCAATAAAACTTCATTTTAGTAAGTTTTTAAATAATCAATAGAAATGACATTGTTTTAGTTAAAAGTTGAAATAGAAATTCATATTTTGTTGAGCTGAAGAGCATTTAACTTGAGAATTATTTTAACAGCTTTTTGTAACCATTGTATTTAACTCCAAGTCTCAGAAAATCATAGAACTCAGACTCAGAAAAACATAGAATTCTTAAAAGACATCTAGTCCAACTTCTTTTTCAATATAAGATGACTCTATGGCATTCTTGACAAAAGATGTTCATGTTCTCTCACTCTCTGTGGCCTTCCATTTTCATGGCCCTCATTTAAAAACAAAAGCAAAAACAAAAACATGTCAGCCTAGTTTAATAGTTCTGATAAAACATGACATTGATACATGAACCTTATAACACATATACATTATGAACCTGACATAATATAGTAGGGCTGTCATCTTATTGTGGATACTATATTTCTATTAATGCAGTTGAACATCACATCCTTTAAAAATAATGAGTAAAAGGATCCTATTGTTTTCTCTTATTTCTAATTACAACCAAGATCTTTTTTATATGAACTACTGCTAAAACAAATATCCCTGAGTCTTTATTGGATAGATGATGTTTTGAATTTGCATGCAGCAGGTTTCATTTATTCCATTTGAATCTCATGTTACTTTCATCAAAAGTGTGATGGTAAATATTTAACAACCAGCCCCTCCCCCAATATATGCAATGTGTATATACATTTGAGTTTAGAATGAATTATTAACCTCTTTACTATCATTTTTCTTAAGTCCATACAATCGACTAAGTAATGTAAAGCCTCAATTCATAGCATTTGCATGTTTTCATGATGTTAATACTGAAAATGACATTTTAATAATCAGCTATTATAAGATTGATCAGTCTAGTCTTGCCTTTAGCTGATCATTGTGACACATGAAAGATCTTAAAACCTTGACTTTGCCATCCACTGAATTTGGGTATTCCTTTAGATTTTGTATCATCTCTTTTTTAGATGAATATACACTTTGGTAATTTCATCCTAATCATTAATCAAAAAATGTTGTATAACAGAGCTGAAAGCCCTTTAAGAGAGCCCAGCAGTATATTCCTAGAGACCTCCTTTTAGGCTGTTATCAACCAGTTAATCAGTCCTTAAAGAATCAATATGTTAGAGTTGAAAATATCTTTAAAGGAAATCTATCCTGTAGCCCTTCTTTCACAGATAAGAAAACTGAGGCATAATAAGATGAAGAGAATTTCTCAAGGTCCAGAAACTAATCATTATCTGAAATGGGACTACAATTAATTTTTCCCATCTCCCAATTCCATGGCCATTCCATCTTAATATTTATTTTGAGAATAGTATTAAACTATCTGTGACTTGTCCATGTATATGTGTACAATAAGTGGCCACATTTCTGGGCTCAGTAAACTTAATTAAAAACACAACAAATAATATTTTTAATATTGAAATAATGAAATAGGCTTCTTTCTGGTCAGAAGCAAGTCTATCAGCTAGTGTGCTAAAGGGTCAGCTTGTGCCCATTGGATATAAAATATATATGACAGTTTTTCTCTTTTTTACAAAGGCTCTCAATAATATAGTAAGTATCTAGAATAGCCTCTCTCCTGGGATCATGCAAGGTTGGCTGTAATTCATGGAGATAAAATAGGAAACACAGGGGAGATCCAATTAGCTAGAGAAGATTCTACGATGACAGTACAAGTGCAAGATCTGATGAAACTGTACAGGTCAGAGCTGGTTAGACAATTTAACCTTCCTCAAATCATCATCTCTATGTAGTAGAGAAGAAATGTAATGAGAAATGCTAGAATAGGTTCTTTAGGAGATTAATACCTGCAGTCTGCTGTATAAAAAATGGGCCTGTTCCATAAACTCTTTTTTTCCTTGGAAGATTCCCAACTACTCTTTTCAGTTTTTATACTACTGTATCTCTTTAGCTTATGAAATATGAAAAGATCACAGTTCAGCATTCTTGCTATAATACAGAAGTATCAAGTTTAGGACATGGGGTAAATGTCAAACATCTTTAACCAAATATTGCCTCAGCCTATAAACTAAAATAAACATTTGTAGAAACATGTGAAACTAGAAAACTACCTGGGCTTGTACTCTATATTCAAAGCTGGAAGGTATTATTGCCATACTTTCCAAAATGGAATACCATAGACTATGCCAATTTACCAAAACTGCCTCTGGAAAGGAGGGGTCAATTAATTGTTTCTTGTTTCATTTACTGTCTTTGTGATTTTCTATTCCATAACTCTTTTCTCTGACTATCACTCTCCTATCTGTATTGTCTCTCCTGTTAAAATATAAGCTCTATGATAGTTATATATATATATATATATGTGTGTATATAAAATCTCTTTTGTAACAATCTAACTATAATTATATCTATGGCTATCTGCCAGTATTTCTTTGTAAACATGGTGAAAGACAGAGACAGGGACAGACACAGAGACAGACACAGACACAGAGAGGCAGAAAGACAGTCTGTTTTAATATGTACTTTTAGATATGTTTAGGACTATTTATCCAGAGCTCCAATTTTAGACTTTTTCTGTCTTGCATGGTCTAGTCCTTAAGAACAAATGATTTCTCCGAATGAAACCAAACAATCAGCTTATATTTATCTGGAAAGAAAAGTTCCTCTAAAGTGTAGATGGAATATAAATAAAATTTAAATAGGATAGGAAACTCCAGAAAATAGAGATGGCAGTTGCCTGAGTAATGGTGAGAAAGGAATGGAAGAGAGTTTTTGCCACAATGAGGCAATCAGATATACTCAAGTAAATAACTGCTGGGATAGGAGATAACCAATTAAATTGGTCAGTCATCACTGTAATCAAGATAAAAGGGAAACAAAAAACTGGGAAATTATAGTAAGCATCTCTGACAATCGCCTCATTTCTCAAATATATGGAGAACTAAATCAAATTTCTAAGAATACAAATCTTTCCCCAATTGATAAATGGTCACAAGACATAAACAAGAAGATCTCAGATGAAGAAATTAAAACTATCTTCATGTATGTCCCTCAGAATTGTTCTGTTCATTGTATTGCTGGCAGTAGCAAAGTCTATCACATTTGGTTGTCCCACAATGTTTCCGGTTCTTTGTATAATGATTTTCTGGTTCAGCTTATTTCACTTTCCATCAGTGCACATAGATCTTTCCAGATCTTTCTGAAATCATCTGTTCTCCCAATGGAATTGCATGTAAGCTATGGGAGTGGGGTGGGGGGAAGAGATGGAAAGAACATGAATCATGAAACCATGGAAAAATATTCTAAATTAATTAATTAAATAAAATTTTAAAAAGAAATAATCTGTTCACCATTCCTTGTAACACAATAGTATTCCATCAAAATCACATACCATAGTTTGTTCAGTCATTTCCCAACTGAGGGACATCCCTTTAGTTTCCAACTCTTTGACACCACACAAAGAGTATCTTCAAATATTTTTGTACAAAGATGTCTTTTCCCATTTTTTTTATCTCTTTGGGATACAAACCACTAGTAGTATTACTGGATCAAAATGTATGCATTGTTTTATAACCCTTTAGTCATAATTCCAAAATACCCTCCAGAATGGTTGGATTAGTTCACAACTCTACCACCAATGCATTAATGTTCCAATTTTACCATATCCCCTTCAGCATTTATTATTTTCCTTTATTGTCATGTTGACCAACACCACACCATGTGTGAGGTGGCTCCTCAGAGCTGTTTTAGTTTGCATTTCTCCAATCAAGAGAGATTTAGAATTTGGTACCTTTTTTCTTAGCTCCCTAGTTACTTTCCCTCATTCTTAAATTTCTCTTTCTGGGGAAAACAAAACAGAACTACTCTTTCAGTCAGGCTGTTGTGACTAGGGACTATATATTCATATAGGTTTAGGAAGAAAACTGAAAAATTATTATCAGCCTTAATGAGTAGGAAGTCTTTTATGACTAACAGAGGGCACTTATAGTTGAGTATTAATGTGGAAACCAGAATTTAGGAAATCAAGGAGAGAAGAATGAATGGTGTAGTAATGGAGGTAATAAGAGAGAATAGTCAATCAATAATTTTGGTCATGAAAAGGAGGAAAAAAGATTGTATTAGTAATGTTAGGTTTCCTTTCTTCTGTGTGCACAAACACCAGTAATTAAGGTAATCTAGATGTGTTTATAATCATATAGGAAACAACTAGTAGAGAGACAGAAGTGCTTTTTGATATTTAAAAATTAGCTTCATGGCCTGACTCAGTATATTTGGCTTACAGTACATCCACTTATATTTCCTATTTGGTGTATGGATGAGGTACAGTAATGTTTTATTATAAAAATGCAATAGTTTTAAAATGTTTAGCCACTGTTAGCAGTTGTGCCAGAATTCTCTTCCCGTGTCTAATCACAATGTGGAGGCTATCTTTTCTCCTTAAATATTAACATCAATATAACAATTATGAATTTTACTTAGTATTTAAGTCACTGGAAGCAGTGTGGTATAATGAATAGATTCAGTGCTTGGAAGATCTGGATTAAATCCAATATCTGACACATATCTGCAAACTGGTGTGATCCTAGGCAAGTCACTTGATCTCTTAGTGCTTTATGTAATTCTTTAGAATGGTAAAATGCAGAGAATATGATGAAATGAATTAGTAAAAGGAGTTTCCTTACTTGAATTTTCAAACCATGATCACAGGTCTAATACCTATTCCTCATATATACATATATATATATATATATATATATATATATATATATGCAAGGAAAGAAACAATTGCATTTTTTGGATAAGTGAGATATATTGCTGGAGTCAAATATTCTGCCTCCTCTATTTTGTTTAAAAAATACTCTTTGTTAAAAAAAATTCAGGGCACACATGAAACAAAATAGTAAGTGGAACAAGTGGAAAATATTGTAACTGACAAAAAAATCACATCTATTACTTGCTAAATTTCCTAAATTCACTTCCCTGGAGGCCTACAGATTTAAGTCTTGCTGCACTAGAAGGTCCAGTGAGATTCAAAAACATTGCAGTAAAATGCCCACAGCAAGCTTTCCCCAGAATTAAGACAACTGGTAGTCCTCAAGCAGAAATTTGAGCAGAAGCAAGGCTTTAACTTCGACTTGAACAAAAGTTACAAAAATCCTTGACTTACAAATATCTTTATAAACTACTTGAGCTCATCCATCTTTCCCTTAGTAGCCAGTACTATTCAGCTGATGAATCCGACCAGTTTGAGCATAAAAATTGGGAAAGAAAATACTGAACTCAAATCTTCTTCCATTCTTCCTTGAGATCTCACCTTCTTTTAGGCTCAGTTGCTTGGGTTTCAGACTAGGAGATAATTTATATGTCTGCTTTTATCTTATATTCAATGCCTCATTTGCAATTGAAAGTGTACTAGTACTCAATGAAGATCCTGCTGTGTTGAATTTACTATGTCTCATAAGCTAAAGACTCCTTGTACTCTGCTTTAAACTCTTGGGTAATTTCAAAGGACATTATGGGTAGATAATTCAGACAAAACATGAACATTGTGACCATAAAGCTTTCATCAGCATCATAGGCATCCTGCCAAATGTGGATCGAGATATATGTTTAAATATACACCCTGTTTCATAATCAAGGAATAACTGGAGGAAAAAAAGATGCTGAAATTATGCAATACAATGAGAAGAGAAATAAAACTAGTAAAGTTAGTTACAAAATCTGTGTAAAGTACAACTAAGTTGTACAGAAAGAATGAGCAAGAACAAAGAGAAAACAAGTTGAAATTTGGTCCCTTCATTTGGATGCCTTTTCCCCCCATATAGTTATAGCAGCCCCAGTTTGAGTGAGGCTTAGCCAATTCATTCTCTTATCTCATTTCCTAACATATCCCAGAACCTTTCTTGGCCAGACTTCGCAAGAATGGTGTGACTCTGCAGTCTGATTTAGATGAAAATGAGATGTAAGGGAGAATATCATCAGCATATTAATTTCTCTGTAGTTGAAAAAACTCTCATTATTAGGGTTGGAGGGAAAGCAACACAGATCTCTGCAACTATCACTAGAGGTAACTTTCCAAAAGTGAAGACTGATTTCTCAACAATCTTAAAATAACAACAAAAGCAACAGGACTTCTAGGTTGAATATAATCCTCCTAGTTTTCCTCTTTGCAATTCTTTTTCTGATTCTCCTACTTCTCCTACTGTTTCCTTTAAGTCCTTTCTTGTGCTGTCTTCCATCTCCTGATCCCTTAGGATCAGTGTCCTACAGATTCTATGAGGCAAAGTAGCTTGCTGAAAAGAGAACTTCATTTGAAATTAGAGGACCCGAGTTCAAATCCTTCTATTGTCACATAGTACTTATGTCACTCAATTTTCTCATCCATAAAATGGATCAGATTTATTTCTAGCTCCAATCTCTGACCATATATATATAATAGTTACATAATTTAAAAGAAAAAAGCTTTTGCCTTATATACATATTATCTTTAAATCATCAGAGATAATCATAGAAATGTGACTTCATACACTTCCAAAAAACATTTCATTGAAGTTACTAGAGATATGGAAACTTTCTTTCAATAACATCCTAACTGGATTCTAACTGACATTGGTATGAAAATCAGAACTATTCTTATAGTAGCTCAATTAATTAGTAAGCATCCAAACACATTTGTTATTTTGAAATTTGTCTTTCAGTAGGAAGATAATTCAGTAGGAAGAATATTTGGATTACAATAATTAAGAGGTTTTACTTCTTTATCCCAGTTCTGATTAGTGTTTCTTGTCAAATTCATTGAAACTATGCTTTTTTGTGAAAATGGACCTGATTTGAAAGGAGGGATGAATACCATGCAAAATTATTGATAGAAGCAGGCAGGGCCATCTATTATTAGCATGGCATCATTGCTGAAGTTTTTAAATGCTTTACAAAATCATTTAAAGTACACATGAAGAGGAAAGATAGATGGAGCACTAATGGGGTTAATTGGTAGTAATAGGAATGTATCTCAGGTCCTTACTCAGAGATCAAAATGATACAATAATTTCATTAAGGAATGGTTAAAATGGTGTCATAACTTCAAGGTTGAGAAGTTCAGATACATCCATTTCAATGAATTTTTATTAGGTACCTACTATGTGCCACATTTGCCATTGGTATCTATGGTATCCATGGTATCCATGAGGATACAAAAAAGAAAAAGACAGCTCATAATCTAAAGGAGTTTCCAAAATAATAGGGAAAGACAATATACAAAAAGAAACTGAATATTATATATGTGTGTATGTATGGGTGGGGGAGGCAGGTACAAAATAACTGGCACTAGGGTATGATATTTCATGGACTAGAAACAAGGCAAAGCTACTGACACAAAGAAGAGAGTTACAACATTCTGAGTCTCTGTAAAGAAAAGCATTGGGTAAAAGAAAGAGTGGGTCAGACTTTATTGCCTCAAAGCACTTTAAGCAGATAGGAGCGAGTAGAAATCAAGTAGATCTGCTGATAAAAAAAATGGAGAAAGTAGAATATTGGAGTCATTCTTAATAACATGCTCAAAGAAGGAGAGGAATTGAGATTTTTGGTACATAAAACTCTCTTCATCTATTAATTCATCATCAATTGAGAAATGATATGAAGAAATATAATTAGTGGTTCCCTCAAGGAGTTTTCAAGCCATACATGAAGACAAAAATAGAACAGTTTAAAAACAGAATTCTCTAGAAATTCTATGAGTTAGGTCAAAATAGATATCCTTTCTACAAAAGGCTCTCCCAGAGATCCCATAAATTAGTAAACTCTTAAATACTCTTCTGGGAAAATGTCTTAATTAGGGTTGAAACCACAAGCTATTAATGAGAGATTATCTCTTTCTCTAGGTACCCATTTCTAGATTGAAGTGATTGATTTCTACTGAAGATTTTCTGGCTTATTCAGAAGAGCTGGAAGGACAATGCAAAAGGAAATTTGAGAAGAGAAAGATTGACATCTTATTCATGCCATTGGCTGCATGGGCTATTGTAATGCACTATGAATGCTGAAAACTGTGTAGCAAAATGAGGATTTAAGGTATTTGCTGTACTGGTTTCAACATGAAAGCCTATATAAACCTATAGCAAAAGGGGAAAAAATCACCCAAAAGCCATATAATTCAATAAACTTGTGTTTTGGAAATATTCAACTAGTTGAGATGAAGTGAGTCCATTTCTCTTCTTGTATTATTTGCATAATTATATCAAATCTTCACCCCATTTCAAAAGCATAGGAAGGAACAAAGAAGATTCCTTCCTTCCTTGATTCATTACTTAAATGTTTTGTTGAGCATTTCCTGTGTGAATAGCCCAGTAGGTGTACATAAGTCAAAACATGTTAGCAGTGATGATGTTCATATATGAAGTAACATGAAAAATGCCATTAGGCATACATATGCTGGAAATAGTATAGGCTAGTCAATTAACAAGACTAAAGGCTAGCAGATGAATAATCCAAATATTGTTTTGGCAATGATGGCATCTCAAAAGACTGAAATGAAAGTCTCTAGCATGTAAGGTAAATTTCCTATGGATGACTCATAGAAAGACACTGGTAAAAACTAAAGAGTTTGAGAAGGCATGGTTATGTTGGGATCTGTATCAATAGAAGCCTGAACTATGATGAGATATTGTGGACACATATGACATGCCTATAGAACAAGATAAATGATATCTGAGGGTTCAGAAGGAACTTTGAGATGTGGTCTTGAAAATTCTGTTTATAATCATTATTAAATCATGAGTAAAAGGAAAACTATCCAAATACAGAATATGACCAAATGTCATCCTGAAAGAAAGTTGAATCCAAAAAATTATGGATTGATAAACTTGATGTCCATATTTAATCATACACATTCCTAAGAATTTTTTCCTCAATCCTCTTCTCTCTTTATAATGCTTCATTTGGCCATCTCATCAGATGCCATGGATTTAATTATCATATGTATACTGATGATTCTCCCAATCTCTCTGCTAACTTCCAACTCACATCTATTTTCTCTGAGACAGGTTGAACAGGATGTCCAATAGATATTTTAAACTCAAAATGTATAAAATAATACTTATTATTCCCCCTCCTAAACTCTCTCTTTCCTCCTATCTTCCATATTATTGTAAAGAGCAACACTATCCTTCCAGTGAAGAAAAATCTTATATGGATAGTTGTAAGCATGGAGTGGCATAATAATTTCACTAAAAATAATGTTCCATTCCCTCAGTAGAAAAATGATCAAGGAATATGAACAGAGAATTTTTAAAGGAAGAAATATAAGCTATCAATAGTCAGATAAAAATGCTTTAATACACTAATTGAGAAGTTAAAATAAAAGTAGCTTTAAGGTGCCACCTTAAACTTATCATGCTTCCAAAAATAGAATGAGACAAAAATTTGAACATTAGGGCCCTATTGGTGGAGCTATAAATTGGTGCATCCATTATAGAAAACAATTGGGAATGATACCCAGAAAATTACTAAACTGCATTATCATTTACCCATATATGAGGTCTATATAACAAAGCAATTAAAGGACAGGGGGGATTTATCAATTTGTACAATATTTGTAGGAACTCTTTTTGTGTTAGCCAAAAAATTTAAACTAATTGGATTCTTTTTATTGAGGAATAACTAACCAAACTATGTTCTATAGAATGTAGTGTAATATTTTTAAGCAATGAGAAAAATGAAATGCACATTTTCAAAGGAAACCGTGAAAATCTCTATTAACTGATACAGAATTAAGAGTACCAGAAAACAAATTTATATCCTGATAATATTATAGACAAAACCAACTCTAAATAGACTTTAGAAATTTGATTTGGAATCATTACATGCAAGAGAAGTAATGGACTTAAAATGAAGAGACATACATTTTTGGACATGACCAATGTAGGAATTTAGTTTTCTAGGTTATCTAAGTCATTAGTTTTCAAGTTAAAAATATTTGCTCAATTTTTATGTGAGTAGAATATAAAAAGAGACACAATAGAACAATACAGGGAAATAACATAAGTAGTTGAAAAATAACTAGTAGCAGTGGCATCAGAGACATGCTTTGAGAAACTTTACATCAAAGAAACAAGTTCAATAATACTCATATTATTATGACTATTTTGTTATAATGATTATATTGTCATTTATATCATATTGTTTTGGATGTTAAGAAAATTGAAATAAAATTTAAAAATGTGAAATAAATAAAGAAAAATATTTAATGTAAACTAATTTAATTTTTCATCATGATTTAATAATAATTACATAATAATTAATTAATTAATATTTACACATTGGGGAAATTTAGTAGATTAGAGATCATCAATGTAGTTTTTCATCACATGTCTTGACTTTCTGTAAAAACTTCCCATACTTTTCATTCAAGATACATCAAACTCAGTCTAGGGTTTACTATGAATATACAAATAAGAAATTAAACAAATGAATTAATTTCAATAAGATTATATTTTTTCAGAGATTTCTTGACAAGTTCCCTATAACCACTGTTATTTACACCTCAGATTTAAAATGTCTATAAAATATAAGGTGTTGTGCAAATTACTTGGGAAAAGTAATAATTATGATATGGCTTAATTTTATGAGAAAAATGGTCATGTGAGTGAATGAAGTTTTATTTCTATATGCTTCTCATGACAGCAGACTCATTCAGAATGTCTAATTTTGACAAGATTTAAGTGGATTGAGCAGGAATCCCAAACTTTTTTCCCTCTCAAGAGAAATTTTCAATTTCAAATATTATAGCAATTGATTTGATCACCACTCAATTGACCTGCTCTTGCTACCAAACTGGCTTACTGTTTAATCCATAGCCCCACTGGGCATGCCATTTTTAAAAGCAATTCTATGTAGTAGAATCAGTTTCTGTCTGAGGTCTAATAGTCTTCATTATGCTTTTAGATTTATAAGAACTTATTCATATATAGTTTACTTTTGACTGATTATATTTGATTGAGGTATCTGGGCATTCCATGATGATATTATAATTACAATTGGTGTTGAAAGTGCTATGTTTGCATAATGATATAATAAGTTTTAAAGTTTATTATAGAAATCTAATTCTATCCCAATTAGTTCACATAATCCTGTTATATATACATATATATATATATATAATATTAATTTCCAAAATATATTTGAGAAAATTCTGCCATGATATCTTTGTGAAAATCATGGAGAAATATGGCCTCAATTAAGTACACTCAGGTTGAAGAGCCATGTCCTAGATTACTAAATAATTGATTGAGATAGTTGTGCAAACCTGATCCAAAGCAATTCTGGTCTTTCTGGATTGAAATTAAATGAGACCCTCTTAGGAAAATAGTTCTACCTATGTCTCAAAACCAGAGGCGACCAGGAAAGCATGCCAACAACTTTAGCATTAGCTCATTGGACTAATCAAATCTCATGGCTAACTTCACTATCTATTTATTTGTTTATTTGTTTGTTTATTTATTTATTTTTGATGCGTAGAAATTATCCTATTCTACACAGCAGGACCTGAAATTGATATAGTTTCTTATACATAGGTCAGTCTGGAAAGGACTCTATGGAAGTATGCCAACACGTTCTGTTTTGATCTTCTTATGTTTACAGTTTTAAGAAAAAAATCATTTGCTTAGATGAAGATATCAAAGTCAAATTCATCAAAATATTAGATGAGTCAGTTCTGTTTTCCTACATAGTGATTTCCTTGAGTGTCTGGTCTAGTTGTGCCTGCCATACTCATGTCCTAAATAAGTCATTAACCAACATTCCTTATGACAACACATTTTATCTCAGCAGTGACCTAGCTTAGTGTATTTTGTGTACAGTTATATCTTCTATCTAGTTTTTCCATGATTTTAATCCCTAAGCCTTTCAGTTTTCACTATTTATCTGTCTTGATAAGTTTCTCTTGGCATCTCATTCTAGCTAATTTGACTTGAGTTTAATTTTCACATCCATCTGCTCCCTTTGATTTATTAGAGAGTATGATATAAGGGCAGTAGAAAGTTTTATATAGAGAAGAAGCAAAGAATTATAGTAAAAGACACAATGACCCTGGAGTCAGATGCCTTTAGTTTGAGTTATAGCCATGATATGAAGTACATGTGTCATTTAAACTTAGAATTTATTTCCTCATCTATAAATAGGTATCATAATGGTTAAATTACTTATACCACTGACTTGCTGTGAAGATAGAGCTTTTAAAATGTGTAAAGCTCTAATTATAGCTAATCTAACAATAATTAATTTAACAGCTAATGTTAACTTTTGATGTTAAAGGTTAGTTATTCCACATTTCTAATAATTTCCCCAGATCTTTACTTTACTTACTCTTCCCTTAAAGAATTGATAAGTATACTAGGACTTTTCTATTAATGATCAAGTGTTACATAGCTACAGATACACTAGAAAATGTTTAATATCTGGGTTTCTGGAAAAAATATACATATACTTTAAAGGCTAATATGCTTTATTAACCTTTCTTCTTTCCCTTTCTTGAATCTAAACAATCAGAAATACAAACAAAGCTTAGTTCATTGTATTTATTGATTTTTTGATGTATAAATAAAATAAAAATTTAACAAATATCTTCTGTGGGTTGGTTCATAAAACCCCTAGCTCAATTCTAAAACTTGAAACACAATTTTGGCCTTTTTGTAGTAGAACATTGCTCACAATTCCATATTATTCATTTTTGTAATGGAGTGATCTTTTTTTTAGACAAGTAACTGAGGGAAAGGTGGTATTCTGACCTGACATAATAGAACATTATACTTTTTCTTTCTTTATAATCAAGTGGAGGCAACTGCCATTATGCACATTACTGGTTTAATTTCTCTGGAATCATTTGCCATGCAGATCCAAGATGTCAGGATGCAATGCTAAGTTCTGGTTACTTATGAGTCAGTAAATATTCATCACATGCCCCCAATATGCCAGGTACTATACTAAGCACAGAAAATTTATGAAAAGTAAAAAATGGTCTCTGATCTCGAGAAATCTAATGAAAATTGCCAGTTATCTCAAGTGATTCTATAAAATATTTATTGACTGGTTTTCATCATTAATTTTAAGAAATTATAGATATTTTTTATCTGACTTTCAAGACATTAAAAGAAAATAATCTACTTTTCTTTTTTTCCTTGTTTCTTAATTTACTTTATCCAACTATCTTTTGCCCCATTATACCAATCACATTATTCTTATTTGAGAATAGTTTTTGTCTTCTGCTCCATATCTACTCCTTCTCTACATCCAACCTCTACTCTTAAGAAAAGTTATACTCCTGAAAGAAAGGAACCATTAAATATATATACATACATATTTATATGTTATTGAATTGTTATTTAAGGTGTCAGTAGCTCTGAGATATAAAAGACTCAAAGAGGACTTCCGGTTAAGATGGCGGCTTAGAGAAAGCTAAAGCTCAGATCTCCTGAAAACCCTTCCCGACCGATCTCAAATGATAAGCTCCTAAGGCGCTGAAATTCAAAACGATCAACAGCACAGACCCTGGGAACCCTCCTCCTGGACCTGGACCCGGTTCAAAAGGTACGGCTCCCCTCAAAAGCCAGAACCCGAGATCCCTCGGACCTCAGGGGTAGGAGCGCAGAGTCCAAGGCTCCTGGAAGCGGCAGCCCAGCCGGGCTCAGAGAGCAGAACCCTCAGGGCCTTCTACAGTCCCGGTGAAAGTTACTGCCTGGGGCTTCCGCTGCAGAGAGCTGGTCGAAACAACAGCAACCCTCAGGGCGGGCAAGACAGCCTCACGGGCTGGATCCTGCTATCCAAGTCGAAGTGAAAGTCCTTGCCCTAGAGCTTGGGAAAGCTGCAGCCCATCCCCCCGCAGGCCTACGAAACAGCCTCACGGCCAGCGATTCTGAAGGCAACTTCCTGAAAGCGAGCTAGGGGGAGAGTGTGGCCTCGTGGTCTGACCCTTCCATTCCAGTTCCAGTGAGGCATATTCAGTTTAACCCAGGGAAAGCTCGTAGAACCAACATCTGCCCAGGACTAAAGCCTCGGATCACCAGAGATAAGAAAAGCTAATCCTCCACATTCAGAAATGGCAAACTCTACAGAACCACAGAAGCCCCAAAATACCAAGAAAAATAAGAAGAAAGGGGCGACTTTGGACACATTCTATGGAGCCAAAATACAAAATACAGAGCAGACAGAAGATAATATAAAAGAAAATGCTCCAAAACCTTCCAAAGGAAATGGAAACTCTCCACAAACCTATGAAGAATTTGAATCAGAAATGACCAAAAAGATGGAAGCCTTCTGGGAGGAAAAGTTGGAAATAATGCAAAAGAAATTCATGCATCTACAAAACCAGTTTGACCAAACTGTAAAAGAAAACCAGGCTTTAAAGGCCAGAATCAGGCAGCTGGAAGACAACGATCGTGTAAAAGAGCAAGAATCAATAAAGCAAAGCCAAAATACCAAGAAATTAGAAGAGAACATAAAAGACTCAAAGAAATTCCTACCAGACATGTTTTCTTCCCTATATAATAAATTAACATGTGATAACTAGCATTAATATACTCTTTATGGTTTGTAAGTCACTTTACAATCATTGACTTAATTTATACTCATAACAAAACCTGGGAGATAACTGCTTTATTATCTTCTTTTTAGAAATGATAAAACTGAGGAAGATGGAGATAAAATGACTTGCCTAGGATCACAAAACTTGTAAGCATCAGGGGATAGATATATTGCTGACTCTAGATTCACTGTTCCATCTAGCTGTCTTTCACCTTTAAAAAGATAAGATTTCTACTTAGAAATTTTCATCTTTCACTCTGGCTGTAAATATGTTTTTGAGTCTTTATTTATCCTGAGAGCAAGAATGGCATAGAAAGCTCTCTAATAAAGACAAAATTCCAAAATAGATATCATTCTTCATGAGGAACAGAAATTCTTACCTGAGAGCACCATAGACAAGTGAAATGAAAGATCTAGTCCTCCTCCCTAAAAAAGTCCTAAGATTTGCCCCTCATATTTTAGGGACTATAGAAAGCTAATAATCTCAGGATCAGAAATGAGTTTTATGTTTTCTATAGGTTAGTGGTGCTTATATGTCCTCACACAATTGCTGACCTTCTGGACTTCAGCCTATGAATATTTTCCAGACTTCTCTTGCTCAGTTGGACTTTGAGGTTTGACAGGTCACACAAATATGTCTTTCTTTTTAAAAATTAATTAATTATATGCTTTTCCATGGTTACATGATTCATGTTCTCTCCCTCCTCTCTACCCTCCCCACTTCTGGAGCTGAAAAGCAATTCCATTGGGCTATACATGTATTATCACTCACAACCTATTTCATTCATTTTTTGCAATAGACAACTGTTCTTTCTGTATATTTGGATAGCATTCTTTCTCATAAGTGCCTGAGGATTGCTATTAGTAGCAAAGTTTACTAGAAAAAATGTTTTTCTTCTGTCCTTTTTCAAAGTATTCTTGAGATAGGAGGGTTAAGTGTACAAAAAGGAAGGTTTACTGTTGGAGGGCATGTGGCAAAATAGGGACATTAATGCATTGCTGGTGGAGTTGTGAATTGATCCAACCATTCTGGAAGGCAATTTGGAACTATGCCCAAAGGGTTTTAAAAGACTGCCTGCCCTTTGATCCAGCCATAATGCTTCTGGGTTTGAACTCAAAAGAGTTAATGGGGAAAATTCTTGCACAAAAATATTTATCGCCATGCTCTTTGCGGTGACAATAATTGGAAAATGAGAGGATTCCCTTCAATTAGGGAATGGCTGCACAAATTGTGGTTGCTGTTGGTGATGGAATACTATTGTGCTCAAAGGAATAATGAATTGAAGGAATTCCATGTGAGCTGGAACAATCTCCAGGAATTAATGCAGAGGGAAAGGGGCAGAACCAGGAGAATATTATACACAGAGATGGATACACTGTGGCACAATCTAATGTAATAGACTTCTCTTCTAGCAGCAATGCAATGATCCAAGACATTTGAGGGACTTATGAGAAAGAATGCTATCCACATCCACAAAAAGGTCTGTGGGAGTAGAAACACAGAAGAAAAGAGAACTGCTTGATCACAAGGGTTGATGGGGATACAATTGGTCATGTAGACTCTAAATGATCAACCTAGTGCAAATATCTATAATATGGAAATAGGTCTTTTATTTTATTTGGAAAATTTTATTTAATTAATTAATTTAGAAGATTTTTCCATTGTTACATGATTCATATTCTTTCCCTCCACACCCCCAACCTCATCCCTTAGGCAAGGCTCAATTCTACTGGGTTTTATATGTGTCATTGATCAAGACCTGTGTATAATGTTCTCTTGCTTCTGCTCCTTTCATTATGCATCAATTTCTGGAGGTCTTTCCAGTTTACATGGAATTCCTCCAGTTCATCATTCCTTTTAGCACAATAGTATTCCATCACCAAAATATACCACAATTTGTTCAGCCATTCCCCAATCCAAGGGCATCCCCTCATTTTCCAACTTTTTGCCACCACAAAGAGCACAGCTATAAGTATTTTTGTACAAGTCTTTGGAAATAAATCTTAAATAATGACACATGTAAAACCCAGTAGAGAGACTTCCGGGTAATCATGGCTGCAATCTAGACGCCACATGCTTCCTCTCCCTGACACCGAATGAAATAGAGTACATCAAAGGAGCATAAAAATCACCTTTGGAGGAACAGAAAGACTCCCCAGTACTCACCAGTACACCACAGAGGCGAAGGTATGTGGAGTTTGAACATTTCCACACTATAATGAGGAGGAAAAGCTTGCACAAAAACATGAACTGAGCCTCCTTCCCCTTTCCCCCCCTCCACCACCAAACCAGAGTGAGCTAACGGAGCGCTCACTGGGACAGTGAATGAGTAGGGAACATCTCTGTCTGGGGGGGGGGGGGCATTCCAGGGTCCTTGGGATCTGGAGACTGCCAGGAAAAAACGTCTCAGGGTGGTTTCACTGGAGAATACTGCGCTGAGCACAGGGGGCCCAGGAAGCATTGCACTGAGCATCTGGGCGGAGCTAAACACCGGGGGAGGACCACGCGCTGATTAACTGGGTGGAGCTGAACACCTGGGCAGTTTGGCCGTAATCAGGGGCCCAGCACTCTAAGAAACTTCGGAGGCTGGGAAGAACTAGTCTGAGGCAACCTAAATTCACAGAAAACCCGCCCATATCACCCAGACCCCAGAACAAAAAGGAAAAGGGAATAAAACAACCAAAAGGATGGCTCACATGGCCCAAAATCAAGCCTCCAGGAATAAAGGGAAATAAGGTGACTATTGAAAACTTTTATGGTGGAAGTACTCAAGGAAAAGAAGAGAATGAGGAGGAAATAAAAAAAAAATCAGAACATGCCTCCCAAAATGGAAACTATCAGCAAGCTCTGGAAGATCTCAAACTGGAACTTCCCCAAAAGATGGAAACCTGGAAAGAAAAATG
The DNA here is from genome assembly GCF_027887165.1 of Monodelphis domestica. NCBI lineage: Eukaryota > Metazoa > Chordata > Mammalia > Didelphimorphia > Didelphidae > Monodelphis > Monodelphis domestica. The sequence goes on along the minus strand of NC_077228.1, from coordinate 317,995,180 downwards.
GGAGAAAGAGATCAGTAGTCTGACAGATAAGACTGCTCAATTGGAAAAATAGCTCGAAGCATCCAATAGAAGGGCAGACAAAGCTGAAAAGCAAAACCAGTCCCTAACAACCAGAATGAAGCAACTCAAAGAAAGTGAGATCATAAAACAGCAAGAATCAATAAAGGAAACCCAAAAAATTAATGAATTAGAAGAAAACAAAATATCTCACTGAAAA